>NC_141697.1:18649521-20123494 GCF_964263255.1 Lissotriton vulgaris
CCGGCAATAAGCCAGCTTGCTGTCAACCAGGTTCTCGGAGCAGGTCGGTGAAACAGGTCTTAAGGAAGTGGATCCCTCATAGACCTTGACCTTATGGCCCAGTTCCCAGCTTTTCAGTGCCTTACTTGTGTAATCTAAGAAGTTGACCCAATTTTGAGTGACTAGTTTGTACCTGGCCCTGACGTTTTGACCCTTCTGCACCCATGTCTAAGCTCGCGGCGGGTCTTTTTCAAGACAGAAGTATATTGCACAACAGTCCACTTGAATAGCAGGTCATATTGAATCGCCTGTTAGGACTGAGGCTACTTGGTCGTATGATCCGTTTTCAATTAATGACGGATAAGATCGCTGGCTTGGAGGTCCCGGGATCTGCTGCAGCAGATCCCGGGACCTGCAATATACTTCTGTCTTGAAAAAGACCCGCCGCGACCTTAGACATGGGCGCAGAAGGGTCGAAATGTCGACACACATCATCAGGCCATTGACATCTAGGAGTTCAAAAACTTAAAGAAACATTGGAAATTCTCTAGACAATTGTCAAGAATGGCCTGGAAAAGAATAACTGTGTATATATGTATATATTGATTGTATAGATTTGTATCTCTCACTGTACATATATAGGAAATCTCTCACCACTTGAGCACTATTCACCATTGTCACCTTGTTGCACAATAATTCACCTTGACAGTCTTTTTGTACTCATGAAATAACTGAATGACTTTAATTCATATAAACATGAAAATGCAATGAATAAGACCTGAGTCATTAATTGTGAGGTTCGGAATTGTGTTGTCATAAGAGGGGGTTCTTCTGATACAATAAGAATATTCTATAAATCACTCTTGATTTTCACCCGACAGAACCACTTGTTTTATTAACCATTAATTACCCAGGTTCTGAGGGACACAGGGTTACCCCTTTTTCTTTAAATAATGTTCTGTACATCCGTCAGGAGGCTGGTGGGTGTCACTCCATACATTCACAAAACATTACTGCCTTGACAGTCAGGCCTGTCAAAACGGGCATTTTGTCCATTTGGTCGATCCGGACCTTTAGGTTTAAGCCAATTCGCAGACTGCCCTTAGGGGAGGTATTGCTTGGATATCGATTCTAAGGGGAGGAATCTGTGGTTAGAAGTCTCTATCAGAAGTGTCTACCAGATAGGGTAGCAGGGTATCTGGTAGACACTCTATCTTACCGCATATTCTCCACTGACCTTCCTTTCTGCCTCTTCTGCAAAATGGGCTTGTCACCCAATAGGCCTAGTTATTTTCTGTTCACTAGTCATATATGATTCAGTCGTGGCTCACAGAAATAGTCTTGAAAGAAACTGGTGTCAGGGTGGCGCCTATATGAGTACTGAGCATGTCACTTCCGAGCCGCACAACGTTGATGCGGAGCCATCAACCCCACCTACTGGTGCATAGAGATACTGCTCAAGATTTTCCAGTTCCAGTCTGACATCTGGGGTATATTCTAAGATAAATAATCTATGGTTAGATAGTCTCAGCCAGAGTGAGCGTTACCGAAGGTAAGTAGCTTGTTCAGCTCAGTTAAACTCACCCGGCCTGACACATTTGTTACCTAAAATAGCCCTTGTCTGGCTCACTCAACTCAGACAGAACAGGAGGAAACCACACATTTTGCCTCGGAGGGAAGTTTTGGCCCATAGTCTTTCAAAGGTCCATTGCAGCATCCCCAGGCAAGTGTACCATCTTTATCTGTCTCCGCTCTTTCAGCTGTCAGTGTCCGTATAGAGCTGGATGCCTGTAGATGTCTTAGCAATTTACTGGACTTACATCTGGCGTCCATCTTTCCTTATGATCTTCTCTATGACAACGCATGTGCATTCATGGAAGAAAGTGTGAAATGTAGGCATCAGACAGGGGCCGTTGCTGATATTCTTGCAGCAGGTGCAGTGACACCGGGTCCCACATAATCCCACTCTCTATTATATAACTACTAATCAGGCTTGGGTAGCAGTGCTCATTTTCATTGCTTGCATAAAGACGGTTGGACCCTTTAATCCACCCCTGGGATCCAGCCAGCTGATGTTAATGTTGAAGGTAAGTGAGACCAATGAGTTGTGGCTCTCGAAACCTCTTCCAAATATCTGTGGCCTTGAAATGCACATGTGAGGATCCTTCTTCAGCTTACCCTAGGAGCCGAGCTGTAGAAGAGGTAGTCACAGTCGCTGTGCTTCACTAGTGATCCAATGCATATGGTGGGGGTTTCACAATATCTGTGCTTCACTAGTGATCCAGTGCGTGTGGTGAGGGTTTCACAATCGCTGTGCTTCACTAGTGATCCAGTGCATGTGGTGAGGGGTTCACAGTTGCTGTGCTTCACTAATGATCCAGTGCGTGTGATGGGGTTTTCATAATTACTTTGCTTCACTAGGGATCCAGTACGTGTGATGGGAGCTTCACAAGTGACCTAGTGCATAAGATACGTTTTTGTTGATGAGCCAGAGCATAACAAACAAGTTACTTACCTTCGATAATGCCTTATCTGATAGAGACAATATCTAGCTGCAGATTCCTTACCTTTGAATTTTCCAGGCAACAGGCTGAATCCGAAAAGTTTTGCGTGAGGAATACCCCTGCATTCCATCGGGTGGCTCTGTTCGATTCTGCGTGACGTCGTTAGTGTCGGTTATGGCGTCGCAGTCACCTATATAGGCGCCACAGAGGCGCGCAGACGTTCCTTTTCACTTTTTCCACACCAGAAGCGCAGAACCAAGAAGTGAACTGACTTTTGTGTGTCTCGCAATTAGGGCCCTGAAAAGGGAACATCGTACCCTTATTAAACAAGTCCTCAGAGCGAGGAGGCATGAGTGGGTCTCTAAGGAATCTGCAGCTGGACATTTTCTCTACCAGATAATGTGTTACCAAAGGTAAGTAAATTGTTCATCTGATAGACTTTTAGCTGCAGATTCCTTACCTTTTGACTAGATTCCCAAGCCATACCATCCTGACGGTGAACTGTAGACAGATTTGCTAGACTAAAACGTCCTGCAGGACCGAACAAGCGAAATGCCTTTCCCTACCCGTCCAGGCAGTAGAGCTTGTCAAACATGTGCAGAGATGCCCACGTTGCTGCCTGGCAGATATTCAGGACGGGGACACCCTGAGCCAAAGTTATGGTCGCAGCAGTTCCCCTGGTAGAATGGGCCCGTAAACCCTCAGGAGGCTGGTTCCTAGCTAGGGCGTAGCAGGTTTTAATACAGATTATGACCCAGTGCGAAATCGTCAGTTTCCTCACGGACCGACCCTTTTTACCTCCCACGTAACCCACAAACAGTTGGTCGTCCACCCGGAACTCTTTTGTACAGTCAAGGTAGAACGTCAGCGCTCTGTTTGGGTCCAGATGGTGGAGACGTTCCTATTCCTTAGAGGGATGTGGGGGAGGAAAAAAGGTGGGCAGCATGACTTATTGACCCAGATGGAATTGGGTCACCAAGTTTGGTAAGAATGAAGCACGGGTGCAAAGCACCACCTTATCCACAAATGTCATAATGTAGGGAGGTTTGCTTGATAACGCCTGCAATTCACTCACCCTCCGAGCAGATGCTATTGCCACTAGAAAGGCTGTCTTGTTGGTACCCAGCCAACAAGCGTGCAAGGGCAGCACACATCCGGTATATGAGCACCAAATTAAGGGCCCACTGCGGTCTAATAAAGGGTGTACGCAGAAACATATGTACAAGCCCTTTTAAGAACCTATTAACAATAGGGGACTTGAATGCAGAGGGTTGGTCCGGCAGCCGCAAGAAAGCGGACAGAGCAGAAAGATAATACTTGAGCGTGGCCAAAGCAGAGCCTGCTCGGCAAGGGTGAGAATAAAGAGAAGAATATTAGACCGAGAAGTAAAATATTTTACACATTTTTGCCAACAGCAGGCGTATACCGGCTTAGTGGAGGAATTCATGGCTGCTAAAAAACATTACATACTTCAGGAGGAAGGTTGAAAGCTATCAACTGTCGCTGCTCAATCTCCACGCATGGAGGTGGAGAGTTGGCAGGTTCGGGTGGAGGACCCTCCCCTGCTGGTGCAACAGAAGATCCTGATAAGAGGATCAATGCTTATTCAAAGAAGCTCTGGATATTCGATTCTGCGTGCCCAGTCCGGAGCCACAAGAATGAGTTTGGCTTGGTGTTCTTGATCTTCTTGAGAGCTCTGGGTGGAAAGGCAAACAGGAGGCCCGAACTACACTCGCGACAAAAAGCATCGCTGAGCGATAGCTGCCTTGAAAACTCCTTCACGCAAAACTGCAGAGATTGCATGTTCTCTGGAGGCGAAAAGATCTAACCAAGGCTCTTCCCACTGCCGAAAGAGACATTGTGCCACCTCAGACTGGCAACTCCATTCGTGACCTGCTAGGCATCGATGGCTGAGTTTGTCTGCCCTGGCGTTTAGGGAACCTGCCAGGTGTTGAACCACCAGGGTTATGCTCTGCTGTTACAGCGATGTCCAGAGATGCAGGGCCTCTTGATAAAGGGTCCAAAACCCCACCCGCCCTGCTTGTTGCAGTACCACATAGCTGTGGTGTTGTCCATGAACACCTGCACAAACTTCCCCTTGAGAGAGAGATAAAATGCTTTCAATGCCAGTTCGATCGCCCGAAGCTCCAACAAATTGATGTGGACCTCAGACTCCGCCAGAGACCAGTGTCTCCTAATCTCTACCTCTCCCAGATGGCCTCCTCCATCCCTAGAGTGACACATCTGTCACTACTGTGAGATCTGGTTGGGGAAGAGAGCGGGGTCTGCCTCTGACCCAATCAGTCGTGGCCTCTCCCCTGCCAAAGAGGCAGCGAGGGCCGGAGGACTGAGGTGGGGGGAGGGCTTCAGGGCATGGGGTGGGCTCGGGGGGAGACAAAATAACAAATAAAGAAAAGAAACATATCTGATCGCCACCTCCATAGTCTGCTCTGTCCCGCTCTTCCTGATTCTGGGACTGGCTCCCAGACTGCACTGGGGTAATCATGCAGCTGCAGGAAAGCAGGGTCATGATTGTCAGTGGCTTCAACAATGCGCTCCCAGGCAGACTGGGAGCCTGTGCCTCCTTTCTCCAGTCCCAGCAACGCAGCTGGGGCTGGAGAAAGCTAGGCTGGGCATGAGGTGTGTGGTCGGCCTGAAACAGCCGGCCAAACACTTCATGTGCAGTGCACTCCCCCACCACAGTGCTATCCCCCCAGGACCCGACCCCAAGACTCGTCAGAGTCCTGGGGGCGGGTCCAGGAGGATTTAAAAAAACGACAATAAAACAGGTTAAAAACTAGTTTTATGTGCGGTTGGTGGCGGGGGCCACGTTCCTCCGCCCTAATAGAGGGGTCGCCGCTGGACCCAATCGTGGTTCGTCAACCACCACTACAGGTCTTTTTCAGTTACCTCTGAGATCTGGACCATATCGAAGAGATTTCCCTGATGCTGCGCTCTCTAGAACTTCAGGTCCCAATGCGGAGCCTGCGCACGCCATCTGGCCATAGGATGCAGGAAGCCATGCGTCCAAGCAGCCTCAATCTCATTCTCACCAAAATCCAGGCTAGAGGCTGAAACATCAGTATCAAGGCCTGAATATCCTGGACTCGCTCTTCAGGCGGATAGGCCCGGAACTGCACTGTGTCCAGAACATCTCAGATGAAAGGGAGTGTTTGAGAGAGTCAGGGGTGATTTGGCACGTTTCTAGAGAACTCTAGTGAATGCAGGAGGTCCATCGTAGTCTGGAGGTGGGAAGCGACCGCCTGGGGGGAATGCGCCTTCATCATCCAGTAGTCAAGATACGGGAAGACTGACATCCCTAACCTGCGCAGATGAGCTGCGACCACTGTTATCACCTTGGTGAACACCCGAGGGGCACTGGTAAGACCAAATGGAAGCACATTGATTTGCAAGTGCTTGTGGCCTTCCTTGAACCACAGGCAACGCCTGCGGGCAGGCAGGATGTGGATGTGAAAATACACATTCTGCAAATCCAACATACTAGCCAGTCTCCTGGGTCCAGGGCAGACAAGACCTGAGCCAATGTGAGCATCTTGAATTTCTCCTTTTTTACCTTTTTGAGGAAGAGATTGATGGTCCGGAGTCCCAAACTGGGCCTCGACCCTATGTTCTTTTTCGGAATCAGAAAGTAGCGGGAGTAGCAACCACTGCCTACTTCTGAATTCGGAACCTTTTCGATGGCTCCCTTGCCCAGGAGAGCTGTAACTTGCTCTTAGAGTAACACTAGGTGATCCTTCGCCAGCCGTTCTTAAGTTGGCGGTAAAGGAGAAGGTAAATAAAGAAAGGGAAGAGAATAGCCTTCCTGAATGATCTGCAAGACCCATTTGTCGATGTTATGGACTGCCAGTGGAGAAGATGGTGTTGAATTCTCCCTCTGACTGGAGTAGAATGGCCTTACAGAACGAAACTTTGATTGCTTGGAGGCCGCAGCTGCTGGGTGGCAGATGACTTCTGGCTACCGTTCCGATGTCGGGATAATCCACGTCACTTCCTCACACAACTTGGGAAATCTGAGCAGGACGGTGGCTGGGATATGGCTGACAAGGTTGAAAACCCCTTCCATTTCAATGAAAGGGGCGAGAGCCAGACTGGCCGCAGGGTCCGAGAGGCCCAACTATCTAGCTATATCAGGAGATTCCTTGAAGCGCTGCAACGCAGAGTCCTCTTTCCTCACCAAAAAGACAAGTCCCATCAAAGGGCATGTCCATGAGCTTAGCCTGAACATCACCCGAGAAGCCAGATGTTCTCAGCCAGGTGTTGCGCCGTAAGGCCACCGTCAACTAAACCGCTCTGCCCAGCGAGTCAGTCGTGTCTAAGCCAAACCTGATGGCGAATTTTGCTGCATCCCTCCCATCCTTCACTGCCTTGGACAGCCTGGGCCTACTCTGGGACCTGTGGCAGCACTTGTGCAACTGTTTCCTAAAGGGTGTGAGAAACTGTCCAATAAGCATGCAGTATTCACCGACAGCAATGCCAGGCTGATACAAGAAAACATAATGTTCCCAAGTGCATCCAGCCTCTTGTATTCCCTGTCCGGAGAAGCTGAAGGGACTACACTATGGGACGTCGTAGCCTGAACCTCCAAGCTCTCAGGGGTGGAGTGTTGGTTGAGAAACCTTGGATTGCCTGGGGCGTGTGAATGTCCTATTCACAAGAGCCCCTGTGCTATGCTTAGACCTTATGCCTAGAAGGACATCTGTTAGTGCTTCATTAAAGGGCAAAAGGGGTTCAGGCGTGGAAGCACGAGGCTGAAGCCCCTCAGTCAAGAGATTAGTCCTGACCTGAATCGAGGGCAGCTCCAGGCCAAGGACCTCTGCAGCCCTCCTCACCACCATAGCATTAGATGCCCCCTCATTCATAGGCCACACTAGGTGGAGAGAGCATACCAGTGTCTGGATATGTGTCCATTTCAATGGCTTCTCCAAGATGCTCAAACCAGTCCAGTTGCTTCCCAGGAGCGTCTAGTTAGGGTTCTAATGGGTCCATTGTGGACCACTCACAATTCTCACCAATGCCTGAACCTTCATCAAAATGCACAGGGAGTGATGTAGAATCTCTTGGCTCCATCAGCACCGACCAACATCAATCCGTGTTGTCGGGTATCAGAATGGGGCTGGCGCCGGAGGCAATGACTTTGAGGACGACGTCGGGGAAGGTCGCTTGGGCACGACCGGCATCAACCTGAATCCTGAATCTGATCCATGAGACCCCACCGGGCTGGAGCCGTCGGTGTGGATCCACGTGGGGCCCGAAGGCGCACCTGAGGGGTCGCATGCTCAAATACTCGGCGCATGGCCTCGTAAAATTCTGTTATTTGAGCGGGGCGCTCTGGCTACCGGAAATTGAGAAAGGCGCAGACTTGAACCTTGCTCCGGCTCCACAGGACCGTGCCTAGAGGAACGATGTGCCTTACCTGTCTCATTGACGGGTGACAGACGAGGCGAAGTTGAAGTCCATTTGGACTTCTTCCTTTTGTGCCTGTTCCCCAAGTGACTGAGGACCTTGAGTGAGAAGAGGATTTTGGGCTCCTGGAGCAGTCCTGCAACCTTCTCTTCTTCAATCGGGACCGGGATCTCCGAGGAGTCATGCTTGACGATTTCGACTGCTGGGCCGCAAGAACGCTCCCACAATGCCTTCAGAGCCATGGCCTGGCTATCCGAGCACAACTTTGTGTTGTGTTTGTGATCGAGGCACCACAAGCATTCGAGGTGGGGGTCGGTTACCGACATGGCACGGTGACAGGCGCCACACTGCTGCAACCCTGTACGTCTAGATGAAATCCTCGACACCCATAAAAAACACAAGATAAATATTTTGGTGAGAAAAAGCATGTAAAAAGGAGACAGAGGCATGGAAAGAAAAGAACTGATGTCTCTGCGCATGGGTGGCACCTATATAGGTGACCCGCAAATTATAGCTGACAATAACGACGCTGACAACGTCACACGGAGCAGAACAGAGCCACCCGACGGCATGGAGGGGTACTGCTCATGCAAAAGTTTCCAGATCCAGTCTTGTAAATTCAAAGGTAAGGAATCTGCAGCTAGAAGTATCTATCAGATAGAGATTTAACACTGGCCTGATGATCTGGGAACACCGCCTAAAGTATCTAAGGAACTTACCATGGACTCCGCGCTATTAATGAATGCCCTAGTGGACAAACTAGAAAGATCAAGCTTCGTTACTATAAAAACTCTGCAACGCATCTTCCCCTACCTGGGATTTCCACACAAGGTCCAGGCTACTATCTCTCTTGTTCTGGCTAAACTCCAATAGCCTCTACCACGGATCATCATTAACCGCTATGGAAAGACTACAACGGATTAAGAACTTGGCTGCCAGAGTTCTCTTACATATAAAGCCACAAGCCCACATCTCCCCTGCCTTGAAGGCCATACATTGGTTACTGGTTTCCAGAAGATCCACGTTCAGGCTGTTTTGTATCACCCAGAAAGCGATACATGGAATAGGACAGCTCTTCATCAGGAATAAAATTACCAAAAACATTCATCAAAGGAACCTCCGCTCTAGAGAGGCGTCCTCAAAAACTCACCATACAAGAAAAAAAAACATAGGTAACACATCCTCCTCTGTTCAAGCAACCAAACTATGGAATCCTTTACCCCCAGATATAAGATCCACGGATAACTACCTTATCTTCAGAAGACTACCCAAAAGTTGGCTCTTTCCCACATAACTACAATACTCAAACATATATATCACATCCTCCTGTATATAAGAATGTATTTGGCATGTATGTATGTTTATTTAGGTACATATGTATGTTGCTTTGTACAAACATGTATAATAATTATGTTTATAAATATATAGATGTTCGTTAGGTCTGCTTAACAAATGTACATATTACTTATGGTTATATTATTCTGTGTTTAACATTTATATAACTGCATAAATAAAGTTATGTTAAAATATTTACTTATCTAGAATTGCTTCACTATTGAATTACAAAGAAATATATTAAAACAAATTAACTTAAAGTACAGCAACACTTGAAAGTCTGGGTTTCTTAAATTCAACTTAAATCTACATATATTACCTTCCTTACTCCTATATATCCTCTACCTCCACGCTCTGACTCATCCCAAAGCCTGTTCTACTACTGTAATCCACAAAATACGCCTTTTTTAGACTCTTCCGTCCTCTACCCCTCCTTGCATTATCTCATACCTCTTTTACTATTCAGATCTCCCAAACAAGCCTTTCTAAAACTTTCCCTCTGACTCTTCCCCCCACCTCCCTTTACTCATCCCAAAATATCTCCTAGTGCTATGAGCTCCGAAGAACCCAAAAAAACCACTTTCCAGACCCTTCCCTCTTCTATCATCCCACGATCCTTTTCAACACAGAAACTCTCACTTTTGGTTGAAGCCTCCTGAAGGCAGTGGGTACACGACCCATGTAAGTGTCTGAGGCCGAACCAGTGACCGTCCACCCTTGCTTATGCTCCTGAAGCTTGCATACCACCCGTGACTCACTTTGTGTCTTTTCACTCTTGCAGGCTTCTTCTCCGAGGCCCAGCAGGGGGAGATGTCAGCAGCCCAAGGAGACAACTCAGACTTGGCCTCACCCATGTCGCCCCGTGCCAGCAAGAGCCGGATGTCCATGAAGCTGCGTCGATCTTCTGGCTCCGCCAACAAGTCCTGAGGGTCCTCCTGTCACAGCAGCTGTTGTGGTCCTTCCTGTGTAGCACTGACTCCTGCAGCCCTTGCCCCCAAGGCGTGCCATCTTACAAGCTTCCGCCGCTGCCACTCCGAGTGATAACTTATGAACTTTATCAATCACACTAGGAGATTTTATAATGTCATATTTTAGAACGTTTTCTTGTTTTAAATGCACACAGAAGCTCGTTTCACATTGCTGAATAGAGGATTGCATAGGAAGAAGCCGCTTGTGTTGGCGGTTCATCCAAGTGAACTTGATGCTCCGCCTCTCAGGACTTTACTTGCCCTCACGGTTGCCTGTCACTTCCTTAATCAGAGTCCCGCTGCACTCGGAGACCTGAGCAAGATGGTGTCCTTTTTTTTAATTATTATTTGGGAGTGTCATGTCCTGGAGAGTGTCGGGCCATTTTTGTGTAATGTTGACCAAGAAGGGGATGACGTCTGTATGGGCTAACCTACAGAGCGGCCATGGCTGTAGCAGCGTCTCAAGCACTGATCCTGTAGCCCTCTGCCAACGTGTTGGCCACTTCCTGCCTCACCACCAGAGCCTCGACGTGGAGCTTCCAGATATTACCCTACCAGGGAGATGGAGTACAGATACCACAGTCTTCTGCCGCCACCTAAGCCCAGCATGGATTAAATGCAAGTTCTGCTGGTTCCTTGTGTGTGTCGTGAGCCCCATCACCTTCCTCTGTCGCGCAGCCCTGGCGTTGTCATGTGCTTGTCATCTTCGTCTAGTGTATCTCTATTGGTCAGCGCATGGTCACCTCTGTCTCCTGGATCCCCAGTGTATTCAGAGTATTGTACAAATCTACTGTTGTCACTGCCAAGACTTCTGTCATCCATGTATCCCATATCCCCTTCATGTTTCACACATTCTGAATGTCCTCTGAGTTCTCTCACCTCCTAAGCTCAAAAATCTCAGCCATTCTCCACAAACTGGCCCAATTTTCAGTATCGGCCAAGACCGGTGCAACCCACGAGGTCTCACTCCTCTCCGTAAGCCCTGCCACCTTCCAGTGTGAGCAGCGCATCACACATTCAGTTTAGCCTCACCTTCCAGTGTGAGCAGCGCCTCACACGTTGTTTAGTCTCACCTTCCAGATGGAGCAGGTCTCACCTTCCAGATGGAGCAGGTCGTCTCACACATCCCAGGGGGATCGCCAATCCCTTGCACTTCCCTACTGGCTCGCATTCCCACTGTGTCCTTGTCTTGTCGTTATAGTCTCAAACATCCCTGCTGCTTCTTGAGTCCTGTTACATTTCAGCCCCCCGCCTCCTGGCTCTTTTCCATGATTCCTTGAAGCTCCTATAATTTAATTTTGTTTTTAGGTATTTCCATTTTCTTTTTAAAGTGATAATCCAAAGCGCATTCCAGTGTCTGACCACCAGGCATTGATTTGATTGTGTGACATTATGTCCGGCCCTTGTTCTGTAGACTAAGCGACTGTGTGTGTCCATGGCTCTCTTCTCTCATCTGCTGGTAGCACTGACATGAATGATTGTATCCATCTTCATCTGCCTTGCTACATGTACATGTCTTTTTCTGTTTATCATTGGGAGAGAGGAGAATTTGTGTCTGTGTGCATGGGTGTGGTGGCATTGTCTGGCCTGCTTTGTATGTGTGCATGTATCTTTTCCCTGTGCTCGTGTATGTGTGTGATCTGTTAGCTCTCTGAGAGAGGTCTGCTGTTTGCCTGAGGCTGTCATCTGCCTTTTATTTGTCTGTTTATGGTTATTTCTATATAGGTTTATATGTATGGATCTGTGTATAACAGTACCGTGAGCATGCATGCGTGTGTGTGTGTGTGTGTGTGTGTGTGTGTGTGTGCGGAGGTTGCTCATAAGCAGGCTGTGTCTATGGTTGGCCCTCCATACCTCATTATCTTGCCTTGTCTTTGACTCTGGTGCTTGCCTGGTGTGGCTGTGGTGCCTGCTACATGTGTCCTGGCATAATTCATGCATTATTTCTGCCCAAGGAAAGGAGCCTGTAATGAGTGACCGGTCAGTGCTGCCTACAGCTAATTGTATGGCATTTGCCCCCTGTGCCAGTACATGTAATCAGGCATGGGTGACGTGACAGTGGTGTCCAGTACATGTGGCCGGTCAGCAGTGCTCACTACATGAGGTCTGATGTCCATGGTCTGTCAGTGATTGACAGTCCTTGCGTGGTATATGTGGTCTGGCACTGGAACCCGGGACATGTGGCATGGCTTTAGTGTCATGGAATTGTCACAAGTCGCATGTGTAAATATACCCTCTTGGGTTAATAATGGACTGTAAATCTCTGTTGTCTACTCATGTGGTATCTACAGGTGTGTAAGTGGATACACCATATTATTTAATATCCAATAAAAGTGTTCACACATCTCTGCTGTTCTGCGTACTAATGCTCCTCTAAACCACGTTTCTCTCCAGCTCAGATTGTACAGCCCTGCTTTCTGCTCACATTTTATTTACTCTTCTATCCAGAAGATCTCCCATCTTTGTATCTCATATCAAGGCAGATGCCTTGGGCCTCCTAGAACACGGGGTGCTTAACAAATCAGGGGGTTGAAAATGGCTGTCTCCTAACCTGTCATTTAAGAAATCTTGTTGGTAAAAGCGGTATTAGTTGACGTTGCTATAGAGGCCTTCTTTGCCCTCATTGGTGACCACAATTTTGGTGCCACAATGCAAGGGTCCCAAAGCTGATTATAAGAGGAGGCCTTGGTGAACAAGGTTTCAGCCCCTAAGGGCAGCTCGTCTACTGTTCATTTAAACTGATTTCTTCAATTAATTCCATTCACTACCAGTAAGAAAAGCTCTGCGACCTAAATAGGGAGTATTTATTTGAATTACACCAGATAGTATACCCGTGAAAGGGAAAAGGAAGGATAAAAGTACCCGTTGTAAGGAATAATCCATCGCTTCTTGAGTTCCACAGGTTTATTAGTCATCAGCAACAGGGCACAACCTTCACGTCCCAGGAGCTGCAGCAACTGACCTTCTGCAACCCACTCTGCTATCAACAAGGTAGCCAGAAACAACCCAGTACTCAACATTCCACTAAAAAGAGACTACAACACTTCTCCCCTCCCACAACAAGGACAATAAAATACATACAAGTAAATGGAAAAAACTGGAAAACAAAGTAGTAACAGATGTGAATCAAAACACAAAAATATGATAAATTAAACCACAATATGGATGAAACAACAATATGTAAAAGAACAAGCACATTAGCAATATATACAAGTAATCGGGAAAGAGGTCCTGGTTTTAAGAGTAAAGGTTGCAGGATAGGTGTAGTACTGATCTTTTCCCAAATACAAAACATACTAAGACATTACTTAATAAGTGTGATGGAATGTTATTTTCCTAATGTGAGACAGCCTTCTCATCCCAGAAGGAGAGCTACTTTGTGGCGATGGCCAACTCGCACTGTCTCCACTTACATTCCCATCATTCACTATCTTAGCCAGCTGTGATATACTCCAAATGTCTCCACCCTCCTAAACCACAACATTCTTACTGACTTCTACAATCTTGACAGGACCCACATACCTAGACTTGCCTTTCGGTGCCCATCATGGCTTCTTTACATAGACCATCTCACCTACATCCCACTTCCTCTTTAATGCAGAATGCTTCTCATCAAAACACATCTTGTATCTTTCCTGATGATCACTTGCCCTCCGTGAGCATTGTACCTTCCACTGCTCCTGCCTACCATGACCAAACTTTTCACTTCTTAACCACTACAGATCAACCTCGGAACTTGCCACTCTACCTTTGAGACACCGGAAAGAGAACAACCCTCTTGAGACACAAGCTGGATCCCATTATCAGTTACGATGGTTTTAGGAATTCCCTCATATGCAAAATCATTATGCAGGAACTTTAAAACAATCCTGGTGGTAACCGAACATACCCAACCGGCTGTGTTCTACCGTAAAGTATAATCCACCAACACAAACCTCTCCCCCTGTGGTAATGACTCAAAAGGACCCAGTTTACTCCAAAGTTCACTTGTATCTCTACAGGTGACAACAGAACCATACTTACCAATTTAAATTTATCATTGCAAGCAGCCCTTCCCACCATTTCAGCCTGTCTGTCAAGCCCAGGCCTTCAGTAATGTTCTCTCACTCTAGCCTTAGTCAAGCTTCTGCCCAGATGCCCCTCGTGAGCTAGATTTAACAAAATTCCCCACAGTCCAGCAGAAGGGACCAAGCGTTCACCCGAAAAAATCACCTTACCGACAATCTTCAGTTCATCTTTCACGTTTCACAACCTTTTCACCTTCTCTGGCACATCTTTCCTAGAGGGTCAACCGTTAACAACAAAACCTATCATTTGTTTCCACACTTTATCTTTATAAACTCAGACTTCCATTCCTCGAGTCAAGGCTGCCACTATGACCCATTACACAGGCAGATCAGAAATGACCACAACTGGTTTATTCATTGGAAGTCATGATAAACAAACAACTGGAACATCTTTCCCACCAGGAAGCCGTTCCGCACAAAAATTGTATTCAATTAGACTCTCCACCCGACGTTCTATCCTGTGAGTGGCTCCATCAATGTTTGTGCACGTGAAAATGTTTACCAAAGGTGTATGATCAGTCCTCAATATGAAAGATAGGCCCCAAAACAATTTTTTAAATGGTTACTAGTCGAAATGCAGGCTAATGCCTCTTGATTACCGAATATTTCTCCTCAGCACCTTTCAATGACCGAGAAGCAAACGCTATGGGCTTCTCGTCACCATTCTCCACTTGTGATAAAACTGCCCCTAAACCCTCCAGGCTTGCATCACTTGTAAGTATAGGTTCGAGGCATGTGGGCTGCTAAATTCACATCTAGTGCATAGATCGCCGCCTAGAGTTGGGTCCGGATGATTGCACCTTGTTGTCCTGGAAGAGTCTTCGAAGTATCACGAGATAGGTGGCTCCTCCCCTGGACTACAGTGCGCATGGGCATCGACTCCATCCCCAGATTGCTTTTTTCCGCCATTGGGTTCGGATGTGATTTAGACGTCTCCTGTTCGGAATCGATAAAACAACTTTATTTAGATACTCTCTCGTCGGTATTGTTCGGTCTCGTGTTCATTCATACTCTTTGAGTGGGATTTCGTGTGAGTCGGGGACTCTACGATCATCGAGGCCCTGTCGACGCAGCAAGACCCCGACGTTGATAAGATGGAACGGAGTCCGTTCAAGTACTGCCCCGTGTGTGGTTCAAAGTACCCACACATCGACGTGCACCCAGTGTGCAACAAGTGCCTGTCGCCGGGCCATGACGAGGCCAACTGTATGGCCTGTTCCAGATTCAGGTCGAAGAAGACCATCAAGCTTTGGCGAGTGGCGCGCCTGGAGGCCCAGCGATCGGCTCCGGCGCCAGCGGACATCTTCGGCGACCCCGCGGAAGATGAGCAGGAGCTTCACCTGCAGATTTCGCCGGCATCGGCGGAGGTCGAGACCGACTACGGAGAAGCGGTCGAGGACCACGACCTCGAGGAAGACATCGAGGAGGTAGGGGACGACGGAGAACCTTTTGGGGCCGTGGAAGATAGCTCGGAGGATGAGCTATGCCCCGTCCCAACTTTTACAACGGCTCAGGTCACGGGATCGCCACAAGGCCTTACCCACGATCATACGCCTCGATCCTCCGCCCCGCCTGACGGCCCGGCTATGGACACCTCTGCGGAGCCGCCATTACCGAAAACTAAAACGAAAGTGAAACCATCGGGTTCGACCAAAACCAAGATGGACGCCACTCCATCGACACCGAAGACGTCGGCTACGTCATCGACGCCGTCATCTTCAAAGGCGTCTGCTACGGCATCAACGCCATCTTCTTCGGATACCTCAAGGCCTAAAAAGACTGTTGATGCGGCTAAGGTTCCAAAAGTGGTTGAGCAGTCAAGCTCAAAGAAGGCCTCGGTGCCGCCTAAAGTCAAGCCCACCCCGTCGGCCGACAAACCGGCCGGCGAGGCCAAAAGGGGTGCCGTGCCGAAGCCAGGTGTCCCGGCACCGAAAGGAAAGTCGGTCGATCTGAAGACATCGACGGCGACGCATGGAGCCGTAGGCGGTGGCGAGAGCTCGGCCGACGGCGCATCGGCAGCTCCAACGCCGAAGAAGGCGTCATCCACGCTCCAGTCTTCCCCAGGGGGTGGATCGAAGTCGACAGTCGGATCGACGAAGCCGTCCGCTTCTTTTACGAAGCAGGTACAAGACTCCCTCAAGCGGATTCGGGACAAAGAATCCACATCGGGCCCGAAGACGCCCTCGGAGACTACTCCAGTTGCACCGAAGAAGCAAGCCTCGGTGCCGCTTCACTTTACCTTGCCACCGAAGGTGGTGCCAAAGGCTTTTGCACCTCGATCGGTGCCCAAGGACTCTGTCGAAAGGGGGCATACTCGACCAAGTGGTGGTTCTGATCGTCAGCCCTTGCTGGATGACGAGTCGGAACACTTTATCGATGCTGAGACGGGGAAACACAGCCTCTGGAGCCGTTTGTAATCCCTCTAAAGAAGAAGAAGCCACTCCCAGGGTCCCTTCAACTGGTAGAGCCTATTTACCAACCAACCAGAAGTCCAACACCGTCACCCACTTGTTCAGATGGTGGAGAGGGCGACCAGGAAGAACAGTATACCTTTCCTGAGAACACTGACCCTGATGAGCAACAGGACTCATGGTTGCCCTCAGGGGATCAAGGGGACCACCAGCCTATATCTGACCCGCAAGCCTATGGGCCTAAAACTTCTCCAACAGAAGATTCAACAGCATTCAATGCCTTAATCGAAAGGGCAGCTGCGAACCACAATGTAGAAATGCATGCTGACCCGGTAGAAGTGGACTTTCTATTCGACACTTTCTCTACTGCCGAAAAGACAGTGAAAACACTTCCTATGCTTAAAGGAATGATGAAACATGCCACTGACATTTTCAAGGACACTACTAGGGCGCGAGTTGTGAACCCTAGAATTGAGAAAAAGTATAGACCGGCGCCTGGGGACCCTACTTTCATTCGGGGCCAGTTGCCTCTGGACTCTTTGGTGGTCTCTAATGCACGCAAGAGGGCGAACTCTCAGTCAACGGGTGAAGCTCCTCCCCCGGACAAAGAGTCTAAAGTGCTGGAGGCGTCGGGGAAAAGGGTGGCAGCGCAGGCAGCCAATATATGGCGCATCTCGAACACACAAGCTCTGTTGGCCAGATACGACAGGGCACACTACGATACATTAGAGCAGCTTCTACAACACCTCCCTGATGAGTTTAAAGAGGGCGCGGAGATGCTCATCCAAGAGGGCAAGCTCATCTCCAACGCTGCTATTAAGTGTGCGCTAGACGTTGCGGATACGGCAGCAAGGGCCGTCAACACTAGTGTGATGTTGAGACGCCAAGCATGGCTCCGCATCTCAGGGTTTAAGCCAGATATACAAACGACTATTCTCAATCAGCCTGTTAATCCAGACAGACTATTTGGCCCAGAGGTGGACACCACACTTGAAAAAATTAAAAAAGACACTGAGACTGCAAAATCGATGGGTGCACTTCAGTCTCAGCAGTTTCGGGGAAGCACTTTTCGTCGCTCAGGCAATCGAGGTGTTACCAGAGGACACGTGGCACAGCAGGCGCAATTTACTAAGGGTGGTGCGCAATCCTCATACACTAAACAGAGTAGGGGTGGTTACAGAGGAAACAACACCAAGGGAAGAGGCATAGGCAACAACAATTCTCGTTCCTCTGCCGCCAACAAACAGTGACTCCCTGTTACTGCCCCCCGACCATCTAACACCTGTCGGGGGGAGACTCCAACGGTTCCTGCCTGTCTGGAAGTCCATCACCACGGACAGGTGGGTAAGAAAACTTATCCAGTTCGGTTATTGTCTGGAGCTAACGTCCACTCCACCCACAATTCCCCCAAGGCACCGTCCTATGTCAGCAGAGCACTTGCACTTATTGCAGCAGGAAGTTCTTGCGATGCTGCAAAAAGGCGCCATAGAGCTCGTGCCAGTAGAAGAACAGGGCACAGGTGTTTATTCCCTTTACTTCTTAATACCAAAAAAGGACGGCTCACTCAGACCCATCTTGGACCTACGCCCGCTCAACATGTATATTCTTTCAGAACACTTCCACATGTTGACGTTGCAGCAAGTCCTTCCACTGTTAAAAGAGGGAGACTTCCTCGCAACCTTGGATCTCAAAGACGCTTACTTTCACATACCACTCCATCCATCCCACAGAAAGTACCTCAGGTTCACCATTCAAAACAAGCATTACCAGTTCAAAGTGCTACCCTTCGGTGTGACCACTGCCCCCAGAGTGTTCACAAAGTGTCTGGCGACCGTGGCGGCGCACCTCAGGAGGCAGAACATACATGTCTACCCCTACCTAGACGACTGGCTGGTTCAGGCCAAGTCAGCTCAGCAGTGCGCCGTGGACATGTCCAGCACTATTCACATTCTTCACAGTCTGGGGTTTTCGCTCAACTATCCGAAGTCGCACCTTCAGCCTGCCCATGTGAGGCAGTACTTGGGCGCGACAATCAATACTCTGACTGCTACAGCTCAGCCAAATCCAGCGAGGATCGACAGTATCCAGTCACTCATTCAGAAGTTCAGGCCGCAACACTCACTACCAGCGAGGGTGTTTATGCAGTTGATAGGCATGATGGCCTCCTGCATCTTCATAGTCCCGCACGCACGGTTACATATGCGTCCTCTCCAGGAGTGCTTGGCACGCCAGTGGACTCAGGCTCAAGGACAGCTGAAAGACCTAGTGTTGGTAACCGGTCGGGCATACAACTCTCTGCATTGGTGGACTCCACACAACCTTTGCAAGGGCCGACCGTTCCAAGAGCCTGTGCCACAAATTATCCTGACAACGGACGCGTCTCTCCAGGGATGGGGAGCGCATGTACTCCATTACACAGTGCAGGGACTATGGTCGACACAACAGAAGAGTATGCACATCAACTACTTGAAGCTGATGGCGATCTTCATGGCACTGAAGTCATTCAAGGTACATCTGTGCAACAAGGTCGTGTTGATCCGAACGGACAACATGACGGCAATGTACTATATCCAGAAGCAGGGAGGAACACACTCTCCACAGCTGTCTCATCTGGCTCAGAGCATGTGGAAGTGGGCCATTCAGAGGAACATCTTCCTCATGGCGGAACACCTCCCAGGCAAGGACAATCAGATGGCCGATCTGCTCAGCAGGTACAGCCACCAACTGCACGAGTGGGAGATACATCCATCAGTACTCCACCCGTACTTCCTGCAGTGGGGTCATCCAGAGATAGACCTGTTTGCCACAAGGGAGAACGCAAAATGCCCAAGCTTCGCCGCCAGGTTCCCACACCCTCAATCGCAGGGCAATGCGATATGGATGAACTGGTCAGGCAGATTTGCGTACGCTTTTCCCCCAGCACCTCTCATACCGCTGGTGGCAAGGAAGCTGCTGCAACACTCGATGACACTCATCCTGGTTGCTCCAACATGGGCACGCCAACCATGGTACACCACATTCCTGGAGCTCTCCGTGGTACCGCATCAAAGACTACGCCTCACACCCAGGCTCTTGACGCAGAACCATGGCGACATTCAGCACCCGGATCCGCAACAGCTCAACCTGGCGATCTGGCTCCTGAAGTCCTAGAGTTTGACTACCTTGATTTGCCCCCGGAATGCATGGACATTATCCGGGAGGCTAGGAAGCCCACTACCAGAGCTTGCTATGCAGCAAAATGGAAGAGGTTTGTCATTTACTGCACAGACCATCATATCAACCCGCTAGATGCATCCATTCCTAATATCATCTGCTATTTGTTACATCTTTACAAATGTAATCTGGCGTATGCTTCCATTCGGATACACTTATCCGCCATAGCGGCTTATCTCCAAAACAGGCAGCACCTCTCCGTTTTTAGGGTGCCGGCCATTAAGGCTTTCCTTGAAGGGCTGAAACGAATCATCCCCCCCAGAACCCCACCAGCTCCTCAGTGGAACCTCAACGTGGTCCTCACCAGATTGATGGGACCACCGTTTGAACCCCTACATTCCTGTGAGATTCAATTCCTCACATGGAAAGTAGCCTTTCTCATTGCCATCACGTCTCTACGGCG
This sequence comes from Lissotriton vulgaris, assembly GCF_964263255.1. Classification (NCBI taxonomy): domain Eukaryota; kingdom Metazoa; phylum Chordata; class Amphibia; order Caudata; family Salamandridae; genus Lissotriton; species Lissotriton vulgaris. Next base: position 18,669,826 of record NC_141697.1, read on the forward strand.
CGTCAGTGAGCTACAGGCGCTCACAGTACAAGAGCCATTCATTCAAATCCATCCTAATAGGGTGGTGCTGCGCACTAATCCTAAGTTTCTCCCTAAAGTGGTGTCACAGTTTCATGTTAATCAGACCATTGAACTGCCCGCATTCTTTCAAAACCCCGAAACGGTGGCGGAAAGAATGCTTCACACGCTTGATGTCAAACGAGCGTTAATGTACTACATTGACAGGACTAAACACTTTAGGAAAACACAACAATTGTTTGTTGCCTTCTCACCCCAGCACAAAGGCAACCCCATTTCCAAAGCTGGAATCGCCAGGTGGATCGTTAAGTGTATCCAGATTTGTTACCACAAGGCTAAGCGCACCTTAACGGTTCCCCCCAGGGCCCACTCAACGCGCAAGTTGGGGGCCTCCATGGCTTTCCTGGGTAATATTCCTTTGGAGGATATTTGTAGAGCAGCCACATGGGTTACACCACACACGTTTACTAAACATTATTGCGTGGATGTGCATTCTAAGCAGCAGGCAGCTGTAGGACAGGCTGTTCTTAAATCTCTTTTTCAGACTTCTGCAGCCGGCACGGGCGGCCGCCGTTAATGGAGGGACTGCTATATATTCTATGCACTAGATGTGAATTTAGCAGCCCACATGCCTCGAACTGAATATGCTACTTACCAGTATGCATCTGTTCTTGGCATGTAGGGCTGCTAACATTCACATCGCCCACCCTCCTCCCCGGCGCCCGTAGCGGCTGCAGGTAATTTCTTGCATTCAATCATTAGCATGGACATCACATACACTATTTCACTCCATCTCTAACACAATGGCTAAAAACAATCTGGGGATGGAGTCGATGCCCATGCGCACTGTAGTCCAGGGGAGGAGCCACCTATCTCGTGATACTTTGAAGACTCTTCCAGGACAACAAGGTGCAATCATCCGGACCCAACACTAGGCGGCGATCTATGCACTAGATGTGAATGTTAGCAGCCCTACATGCCAAGAACAGATGTATACTGGTAAGTAGCATATTCATTCTCTTAACACATCAAAATGTGCCAAAGATGGCATTTTACCAATCTCCAACTTTAGCTTATCAAAAGCTTCCTTACAATCTTCTGACCAAATAAATGTCACAAACCAAGGAATTACCTTACTTGTCACTTGGCATTTGCACCTTCACTATCGAATTTGTGATCTACAACTCTTGACGAATGCCATCCCCAGATACAATATTACCAAAATAGTAGACAGAACACACCCTGAACGTACATGTATCCCTTTTTATTGTGAGCCCGTTCTCTCTGCATCTGGTCAACACTTGCTTTAGCATCAGATCATAGCTCTCTCTATCCTTACCATAAACCAAGATATCATCCTGAAAAAACATAATACAACTGATACCCTTGAGTACCTCCATCATCACCCTTTGGAAACAGGTGGCTGCTGAGGCTCAACCAAAAGGCATCCTTATAAACCTGTAAGCCCCAACTGGAGGAACAAAAGATGCAAGAGCACTTGAATCCTCATGAAGAAGCACCTAATGATAGGCTGAGGATAAATCCATTACACTTACAATATTGGCTCCCTTCAACGTTGCTAAAACCTCAGGTATATTGGGTAATGGATGATGGTATACACAGATGCATTAAGATTCCTTAGATCTACACACATTCTTATTTTTGTGCCATTATCCTTGGGTGCCAGCACCACAGGTGCAAGCCATTCAGACCCTTCAATTCCTTCAATAACACCTGTGCGTAGCAATTTATTCACCTCTTCGTGTAGTGGTTACATCTTTAAATTTGGTACTCTACTGGCTTGTGCACAACCATTTTAGCATTCTCTTTCAAAATTATTTTATACTTAAAACATTTCTAAAGTTTCAATTCTTCTTTAAAGACTTCTGCAAAGTCCCTCAAAACGCTATCCTCACTCAAATTGGCAGCAGGTAACACCTGATCAGGAGAGTTCGTATTTAAAGAAATCTCGCTTGTCACCAACCTGACAAATTATCACCTCTTTTTACCATATAGGTTTTTCTCTACTCTTAAAGTTAATATTCAGCACAGTATAACCAATAAGGTTAGTTTTTATTCAACCATACCCTTATGTGTTTATATCTAGAGGTAACAAGGTTATATCATCATTTCCAAAGATATTATGCCTTTTCTAATCACCTACCAATGTAAAGGGTGACCCAGAGTCTGCAAGCAGAGACGCCACCTTCTCCCCAATTAGCACATCACATTCTGGCATAACAGCTGGTCCACTATCTACCAAATTATTCACCTGACTCCCATCAGAGGCTAACTACAAAATGACCTCAACACTTTTTTCGGTAAGAACTTCATTTGCCACATTACCCTTGGAATTCTTGCAGATCTGAGCAAAATACCCTTTCTTACCACAACTTCTATAGAATAATTGTGTGCAAAACAATTTGGGCTATTTGATAAATGGTTAAGGCTGCCACACTTTCAACACATCAACTTGGAATCTTTGTTCAAACACCCATTCACCTTTTGGGTTTTATTCCCAATTTTTTTTAATATCTTTCTTGTCACTGAGTTTCTCAGTTTCTCATTTCCCCTTACTACTCTATCAACTGAAGTTGTAGTGGAGAGACACATTTCTCTAACCCATCCCGACGTAAGTGCAATGCGTTCTACAATGTCAACTGCTTCCTTCAAAGAAGGGTTTTTAGCCAACAGCTTTTCCTGAACCCATTGTTCATTAGTGCAACACACCGATTTTCATGAATAAGTGAATATGTCAGCTCACTGAATTCACAGGTCCTCACAAGAGTCTTTAGAGAGGCTACACAACTGCCACCTTTCTCCTCCTTTGCTTGCACTCCTGTGTAGATTTTACCTTTCCATTACAACATTAATGTGAGGCCCAAAATGTTTTTCCAACATTGCCACAGACATTCGGAACACATCCCTGGGTTCTCCTTCTCCATTATCGGAAGCAGTTTCATCAAGACTCTTATAGATGTTACGCACCTTAATACCCAAGTTGTGAAGCTAAACACTCTGCTTCCTTGCAGGAGAAAATTCCTCCCCTTGATTGCTATGATTTAAGGCTCAAGCAATCGCTTCCACTTTATCCACAGCAAAAATGGTTCTCCTGACTCCGATAGGAACTGAGGAGGCTGTGACATTTCCATTCAAAGCTTTGACTTGAACACCCTAAGGAATCAATTGCACATAACTAACTAGAATAATAAACTAAAACAAGAAGTTAACACAATAAATGAAATCACTAAACGTACAAAAAAGATTAAAATGAGAATATACATGGAAAGCCATCAGTATAATCAATATTATCCAGTATTAGGGGTGTCTTTCATAGATTCACATGCCTGAATCATTCCCCGTCGTCGAGACGGGAGCCTCCGGTACATAAAAAAGTAATGTCTTATAGACATGCATAGAGAAAATAGGCCTAAGGGTCTCCCCTTAGTAGCCTTTCCTTGTCCTTATGCAAAAAGGACCAATCTCTCAGAGTCAGCCAATCAGCTCCGACCTCCCTCTAGAACCTTCCTGGGAGGAGCCTCAGTCCCTCAGATTTTCTACCGCACGTTGTGCTAGGGAGTCTCCAGCCTGAGCTCTCCTCAGGATTCCTTCAAAATCATCTACTTACTTTTGGAAGTGATTTCTTCACTCTACAATCTCGTCAGGGATTACTTCAGTCCACTTTGTCTGCAGTGAGTGTTTTCTTTCTACTGCTTTCTACAATGTCTGAATCCCAGAAGAAAGCCCTTTTCAGGGCCTGCTCTTCATGTGGGAAGAAAAGGCTCCATGTGGAAGATAAGCATGCCCTGTGCTTATATTGCCTTTATCCAGACCACGTCCCTGCAGACTGAAAGACCGTAAGGGACAGGGAAGGTCGCCTTCTCATCTGGCTTGACAGGCTTAAGGACAGAGACAGTATGGAATCTTCAGAGGGTAGTGTTTCTAAGACCTCAGAAGTCTCTCAGAAGAGGCCAAGGGTAGCTTCCCCAGGCCCCTCAGACACTCCTCCTAGGAAGGCACAAAAGAAGTCTTCAGAGGCAAGATCTACGACATCTTCAGTGTTTGTCAAAGATACCCAGACCTTTAAGAAGCCTGCTCAGTCATCTAGCAGACATGCCCAGAGGACTACCTCAGTGACAACCACTGTGTCGACGACGACAGCGTCGTCACCTTCACCGTCGACGACGACAACTCCATCATCGTCGTCAGGAGGTAGACCTATTTCATCTGTTATACTGCTGAAATCGTCGTCGTCGACGAAGACCTTGTCGACGACGAAGACTACACCGTCGACGACGACGTCGTCGTTGAAGAGCCCATTGACGACGACGTCGATGAAGAGCCCACCGTCGACGATCCCGACGACGAAGGCGTCGACGAGGGCATCGACGGCGAAGACGTCGACTACGAAGACATCAAAGACGTCGACGACGGGCTTGCCGTCGACGAGTGCACCGACGACGACAACATCGACGTCGAGGTCATCGTCGATGACCAAGATGCCGTCTACGGAGATACCGTCGACGAAGGCCTTACCGTCTACGAAGACACCGTCGACGGAGGACTCGTCGTCGACGATGACCCTTTCTGAGCCATGGAAAAAATCCAAGCTCGTAGAAGTGTCGTCTCTCACGCTACCGCCGTCGACGACACCAGCAAGGACGACAGGAACTTCCACATCAAGTTCTGCGTCTGGCAAGATTACCAAACAACAAATTACGCCGGAAACCACGTCTCCGAGCAAAGTGGAAATGCAGCCACCTCCAGAAATCTTCCAAAGTGAAGAATCTGAAGAGGAGGACCCCCTGGATCCTGCTACTTCCATCTCGGACCTTCATGTCAAATGCCAGAGCACTGACTAAGAACAGGAGGACTTCACTTACCAAGAACACTGCGTCCACACTAGTGTCCGCACGGAAGTCACCCCAATGGTGTGCCTACCAGTCTCTATTGTCAATGACTTGAAATACCTTATACAAGATTACAAGCAACGCTTCCCGGAAACACCAGCGACGGAAAGTGACAATCAGACGCCTGCAGTAAATAACCCGGCGTCAGCGTCACTCCCAAAACAGTCTCGACCTCCTCCTCAAACCCACCGTGAGAGAATCCAACCTCAGGTGGTAGTATCGTCAGACGAAGATGACGACGAGGATGAATTGGAAGAAGGAGAGGTCCAGGAAATACACTCTGCCCATGATGAGGAAGATGAATATGTAGCATCTTCCCCAGCTTCACCTCAACCACGCCAAGCAGATTCGCCACCTGTGGATATTGGCGGCTTCCATAAAATTGTGGAAAGGGCGGCAAAACGGTTCCATATGGTTATGGAATCGACGGAAACTGAATGCTTCCTACACGATTTCAAGGAGCAGACGCAGAAGTCAACGAAATCTATTCCGATAATAGAATTCCTATGGGAGCAAGGCAAGAAACTAATGCTGACACCCGCTTCTGTACCTGCGGTTGTTCCACGCCTGGACAAAAAATACAAAGCCCCACTTACAGCGGCAGCTTGCCTCAATGGACACCCCAAACCAGATTCGGTGGTTACACAGGCGGCCCAGAAGAACTCCCGCAACCCTTCCTCCCCTCTGTCAGCTCCTCCGGACAAAGAAGGCAGGAAGTTGGACACGATCGGAAAACGATTCACGACAACATCGGCCATGACCATCAAGGTGGCCAACTCCATTGCTCTGTTGGGGCGTTACAATCGCCAACTCTGGGAAGACATAGCCCCATATTTGGCAGAAATGCCTGACACAGTCCAAGGTGAAGTCAAGGCTCTGCTTGTGGAGGGTCAAACCTCAGCAGCCGAAATAATTGACTGTGCTATTGATGCTGCCATGACCAGCTTTCGTCAACTTGCTGGAGCAGCAGTCCTGCGCCATCAAGGATGGCTTAAAGCGACGTCGTTCCGACAGGAGGTGCAATCAAAAGTGCTAGACATGCCCTTCGACGGCCAGCACCTTTTTGGGGACAAGATCGATGAGGCACTACAAACCATAAAGAAGGACACCGATACTGCCAGAGCACTGGGTACTTTGCAGACGCGGAACCAGTCCTTTCGAGGCAACAGATCCAGAGGTCAGTCCTCTTATCGAGGTTCCTATCAGAATAGGTCCTCGTATTGCTACAATAACAAAATCAATACCAACACAAACAACAACAAGGTCGTCAATCTTCTTACGGAAGATCAAACTTCAGAGGCAAGAATCAAAAGAGGGGCACTGGCGGCCGCCAGTGACCGACTACTCCAGCCAGTCCAGCCACCCTATCCCTCATTACAAAGTGGAGGAAAATTGACCCATTTCCATACCAATTGGCAACACATCACCACGGACCGGTGGGTTCTCCAAATTATAAGATTCGGCCATTCCCTGGAATTCACCACCATCCCTCCCAAAACACCTCCCCGCAGACGGACACACAAACACCTACGCCTGCTTCTCCAGGAAATTTCTGTAATGCTGAAGAAGGGAGCAATAGAGCGAGTTCCAACACCCCTAAAGGGGAAAGGCTTTTATTCCCACTTCTTTCTTGTACGCCAGAAGGAGAACAAATGGAGGCCCATTCTGGACCTCCGAGCGCTCAACGCTTTCCTACGGAGCCAATTGTTCAGGATGGTGACGATTCAAGAAATACTAGGCATTCTAGAAAAAGGAGATTTCATGACATCCTTGGATCTCCAGGATGCCTACTACCACATCCCCATCCTCAAGTGTCACAGAAAATTCCTGAGGTTCGAGGTTGCAGGACAACATTATCAATTCAAGGTCCTGCCGTTCGGCCTCAAATCCACGCCGCGGATTTTCACGAAGTGCCTTGCACCGGTGGCAGCTTTCCTGCGTCAAATGGGTCACCAAGTCTTCCCCTACCTAGACGACTGGCTGGTGAAAGCACCCTCAGCAAAAGGCGCAGCCGAATCCTCCAGCGCCTGCACCAATCTTTTTCAGAGGCTAGGATTAACTCTCAATCTCAAGAAATCCTGCATTATCCCTACGACAAAAATTACCTTCCTCGGGGCAACCTTGGACATGGAGTGCGAAAGAGCCTTCCCCTCGAAGGAAAGGACAGACAAGATATTATCTCTGGCCACGGCTGTGGCGGCAAAGAAAAACCTAAAAGTCCGGACCTACACATCCCTCCTGGGCATGATGTCCTGTATACTCCTCATCCCTCACTGCAGACTCAGGATGTGCCCGTTGCAGGAGGCGCTCACGAGCCAATGGACTCAAAGTACTGGCTCTTTCGAAGACATTGTACAGATAACACCAAAAATATCCAGGAGTCTGGACTGGTGGAGGCGCCGCAAAAATCTAACCGTAGGGCTGCCATTTCTCCTTCCGGCAACACCTCTGGTGATCACCACGGACGCCTCCCTGGAAGGATGGGGCGCTGTCCTCCAGGACCTTCGGATCAGCGGCAAGTGGGACACTCAGTAAAAACAGCTCCATATAAACCTTTTGGAGCTGAGAGCTGTGTATCTGGCACTGCAGGCCTTTCTACCACGCATCCAGAACTCCCCGGTGCTCGTCAAAACGGACAACACCACGACGATGCACTATCTCAACAAACAGGGAGGAACGCGTTCGCTCACTCTATCACGCGAATCGCAGAAGATCTGGAACTGGCTAGTGCTACATGGAATCACGCTCAAAGCAGACTATGTACCAGGCAAGGACAATACCATCGCGGACGCCCTGAGCAGGCAAAGATCCCTCTCCCACGAGTGGGAACTGAGCGAAAGCGCACTGACTCATATCTTCTCTCAATGGGGAGTCCCAGGAATCGACCTGTTTGCCACCAAGGGGAACGCCAAATGCCCAAACTACGCAAGCTGGCATCCCCAACAAGGGTCACTGGGAAATTCTTTTTCCATCGGTTGGTTCAGCGTGTTTGCGTACGCTTTTCCTCCGTTTCCGATGATCCCGAGGCTCCTCAGAAAGATGAAGGCGGAGCCCTGTACCCTGATTGCCCCGTTCTGGCCGAGACAACACTGGTTCTCGGATCTGCTTCGACTCTCCATCAGGACACCGATTCGTCTGCGACAACACCCGAACCTCCTGACGATGTCCAACGGGCAGGTACAACACTCGAACCTGCAATCGCTCAAGTTATCGGCCTGGCTCCTGAGCACAGAGAGTTCTGTAGCCTGAATATTCCGCAGGAATGCAGAGATGTATTGGCAAAAGCGAGAGCAGACAGTACCAACAAAACCTACTCTCTCAAATGGAAAAGATTCTGCATTTGGTGTTCAGAACAGGGCCTGCGACCACTGCACGTCACACCTGAGCAGATATTGCCATACCTCCTGCATTTGGCACAGGCAGGACTGGCACATGCATCCATAAAGGTTCACCTGGCGGCTATCTCACGGTTCACCAGAACTTTCACAGGACCTTCTCTGTGGTCCAGTAGACTAGTCAAACAATTCCTAAAGGGAATTTATAGATCCTTCCCGAAGCCTCGGAAGGTCCCTCCGACATGGCATCTCAATCTAGTCCTCAACCAACTCATGAGGCATCCTTTTGAGCCCATTCATCGAGCATCCATCAAGTACATCTCATGGAAAACGGCGCTCTTGCTCGCTTTAACATCTGCCAGGAGAGTAAGCGAGCTACAAGCTCTGTCCATTCAGGAACCATTTATGCAGTTCAGACAGGACAGGGTGGTGCTGAGGCCGAACACTAAATTCATACCAAAAGTGCCTTCGGACTTTCATCTCAATGAACCGATAGTCCTTCGGTCTTTCTTTGCGAACCCTTCCACCGCAGCAGAAAGAGCACTACATTCTTTGGATCTCAAGAGATGTCTAAAGTTTACCTAGATAAAACTAAGACTTTCAGAAAATCTTCACAACTATTTGTGGCATACTGCAGACCGAGAATGGGTCTGCCTCTCACGAAACAAAGCATCTCGAGGTGGATCTCCTCAGCGATTACATTCTGCCATGACAAGGCCGGACGGCCTTTGAGCGATCATGTTACTGCACATTCCACCACGGCGATGTCCACATCAGCAGCACTGTTCGCTGGAGTGCCGATCTTGGACATATGCAGAGCCGCGACCTGGAAGTCACCGCACACTTTCTCCAGACACTACTGCCTGGATATCGAACTTCAGAAGGATGCAGCAGTGGGCCAGGCGGTGCTTCGCCATCTCTTTCAGTGAGGTGAGCCTTCCTACCAGTCCACTCACGATGCAGGACACATGCTAGACTGTATCGCGACTAACATAAGCACTTTAAGATGTGAACATCCAAAACCTCAGGTATGGACAGATCATGCGCTCATACCGTTCACTCTCACGCTCGAACATAACAAGAAATGTAAAAATCGCGATCAGCAATGTCAGTCCACCCATGAAGAATGGAAGGAACTAATAGCCCACCCAGACCTTGCCAGATTGGCAATGGAATGTAGACCTAATAAAATAGGATCCCTGAATACGGACCCTAATACGTTCAAGGAATGGATGAATGTACTAAAAAGAATGGGGGGGCAGGGAAACATGAGGCAGACCAAAGGCAAAAAAAAGAAGCAGTCAGCCCCATGGTTTAACCAAGATCTTAAAACAAGACAAGGAGAACTACGCAGAGCAGAGCGCAGATGGCGTAAAGACTACTGCATGCTAGAACGCACCAAATATAACGCTACCAAGAAAAAATACCATGAACATATTAAGTTGGCAAAAAAAACCTATTACTGCAAGGCAGTTGAGGCTGCAAATAACAAACAGAAAGCCATCTTCAACATCGTTAGGGGTTTTAATAAACCTGACTTCTTAACACAAGAAATCCCTCCTTCAGAGACGCTGTGCGAGGCCATCGCCGAGTACTTTGAAGCTAAAGTACAGGGCCTGACTAGGGATTTCGTAATCCCTAGCCTGACCAGTGATGAAGCTAATGGAAAGGAGAGACTGGTAGAGAAACAATTGTCGAGCTTCCAACCCGTCAGCTTAGAGGAATCTCGACAGACTATTCTCCGCACCAAATCTGGTTCTCCATTTGACCCCTGCCCTATTAAACTTCTACACCTTATTGTGGAGGTTGCTAACCCTGTCATTAACGACATTGTAAACAGCTCCCTGGCCACAGCCAATGTCCCCTCAGAGTGGAAAATAGCAGCAGTGAGACCCCTTCAAAAGAAACAGCTCCCTGACCCCACCACATTATCTAATTTGCGTCCCATTTCTTTACTTCCTGCTCTATGCAAAATCACAGAATCTATGGTCAATCAACAACTGACCAGGTTCTTAGAAGAGAGTGAAGCATGGCATCCTAACCAGGCAGGTTTTAGAGCACAGCACTCAACGGAGTCTGCTCTCTTGCATACTGCAGATACCATCCGTACAGCCCTAGACCAAGGGAAGAAGGCCGTCCTGATTTTATTAGACCTATCGGCGGCCTTCGATACGGTCTCACATATCATTCTGATAGACCGCCTGAAATCCTTTGGCATCACTGGCGTGGTACTTGAATGGCTCAAGAACTTCCTGAGTGGAAGGAGACAAGTAGTGACGCTAGGAGAATTTCAATCTAGGGAGAGAAGACTCACGACAGGAGTACCTCAGGGCTCTAGTCTTAGCCCGACATTGTTTAATGTCTACACCGCACCCCTAATTAGCTTGATTGCTTCGTTTGGCATAGAAGCTATAGCCTATGCCGACGACACGCAACTGATCCTGACCATGGACAAAGACAACCAGGACTGGGAAGAGAAACTCAAAGGCTGCCTTACGGCGACCTTTGACTGGATGCGAACTAATCATTTGAAATGCAACACCGGGAAGACGGAGATAATACCGATGGGCCCAAACAATGATTTCATACCCAGACTGTGGTGGCCTGAGAAAGCAGAAATTCCACCCAATACTGCCATCACGGCCCGCAACCTGGGAGTGACCTTTGACAGAAATCTGTCCTTTAAACAGCAGGCACTGAAAGTGGCAGGTACGTGTTTTGGTGTTATAAAGAGTCTGAGAAAGTTCTTCGATCTCCTTCCTTTGGAAGCCAGGAAAACAGTGGTGGTCGCACTGGTTACATCTCATCTTGATTACTGTAATGGATTATATGCAGGCACCAATAAGGAGGTCACCCATAGGCTCCAAATGGTGCAGAATTCGGCGGCCAAACTCATATTAAAGTGGCCCAGAAGATCATCAGCGACAGAAGCCCTTAAAACTTTACATTGGCTACCTATCATCAAAAGAATTCTATTTAAAATATTGCTCATCACCTTCAGAGCATTTCACAAACGTGGACCACTGTACCTGCGGAAAAAATTCACCAGATATCATCCAACCCGAACTCTCCGCTCGACCAACTCCAATCTTCTGGCAGTTTAACCATTTAGGCTTAAGACTCGTGGAGGCAAGTCCATCGCGGTATTAGGTGCAAAAGCATGGAACACCCTCCCACCCCACATAAGAGCGCTGGACAGAGAAACTGAATTCAGGAAACAACTAAAAACCTGGATCTTTACCCTCCCGGACACTACTGCCAGATCCCTAGTGTAAGATTTCTATCTGATCAGCTACACAAGTGGGCGCCAAGATGCTCCTTGGAGCGATAGTTGCGCGGTATAAATAAATCCTTACATTTACATTTACATCCCGCCATCCAGGTATGCACATTCTTTGTTCTTGTGATATTCTGCTTCTGCTATTATTCCCATGTTATATGATAATATGTGTATTGTCTAACATGACGGCAAGGCAACTTTGCATCACAAATGTGCATATCTTATTGCTAACTACTCTGATTCAGGCATGTGAATCTATGAAAGACACCCCTAATACTGGATAAGAAATGTGTTACTTACCTGTAACAGCAGTTATCCAGTATTGGTGTCTTTTATAGATTCACATGCAACCCTCCCGCCTCCCCTGGAAGGACTCACATCCCTCTCTAACAATATTACGCCTACCTAGCTGGGTGCGTACGAAAATCTGAGGGACTGAGGCTCCTGCCAGCAAGGTTCTAGAGGGAGGTCGGAGCTGATTGGCTGACTCTAAGAGTTTGGTCCTTTTTGCATAAGGACAAGGAAAGGCTACTAAGGGGAGACCCTTAAGCCTATTTTCTCTATGTATGTCTATAAGACATTACTTTTTTATGTACCGGTGGCTCCCGTCTCGACGACGGGGAATGATTCAGGCATGTGAATCTATGAAAGACACCAATACTGGATAACTGCTGTTACAGGTAAGTAACGCATTTCTTATATCTTCATTCAGCCATAAGACACTTGAACGTGTAGCTTTCCACAAGCAATGCAATATCAAGCTTCCTCTGCCAGGTTGTGACCACACCATAGTCTCGGACAGCGAGATTTACTTGTTAATGCTGTCAGTTACCTTGCATACCAATACGGCGACAAACCTTGATCACACTTTCCACTAAATCTCCTTCAAGGCAATTAATGGAGAGGAAAACAGTGTAGAAAAAACAGCGTAGAAAAACCAATCGAAACAGCACAGGTTAAGGTACTGTGTGCCCGCACATGTAGGTCATGCAACGTTGACTCCCCTGGCGCAAGGAAACAAACCGGCAGCTCACTGCTACGGCGTACATCGCATCATGTGATGTTGATCACCAGAAGCGAGGAGGCTGATGACAAAGCTCCATGTACATTGCACAATAGAAGGTTCGCGAGGACTCACCTCGCGTGGCTGCAGAACGGATTCTCCAGGATTCCACAACACAAGGAAGCTCGCAGTAGGAATACGCACCATCGAAGCGCTTGTTGTACTTAACGATAAAGTGTCGTCCCCAAAAACACTAAGATTATTGGCCAAATTTGCCTGTATTTCCAGTCATCCTCAAAGTAAATTATAAAGCAGGTCACCCGGTCGACCTTCCTCCCAGGCAATTAATCGCAAGTTAACAGTACCTTAAATAGAAAATGCAAATTCCGATGCATGCTGGGTTCAAAATAAGTTGTTGATGGCCTCCTGTAGGTAGGTCCTAGGGTGCTGGAGAGCAAGGAATCCTGGTTTCTGGCAAGTGCTGGGGGCCGCACTATATCCACAAGCTCCAGCGGGGCTGAAAGGAAGCAGGAAGCATACTTTCTGAAATCAAGTGCCCCCTTTCTGGACCCAACCAAAGGTGATGGTTCATCTCTTCATCTAATCTAGTTCCACTTTCTTTTTACGTTTACCTTTAGGAGGTGCCATTATTATTATTATTATTATTGCATTTATTGAGCGCACAGCTACCCGGAGGTTTCCCGGCGCTTGCCTTGGGAACCCGTCCTGGCTTTTTTTCCTCCCTGTGAGATAGCCCCTACAGGGCATCCCCAAGGTGAAAGCCAGGCATCTTGCCGCAGGGGGGCCATTGTGGAGATTAAGCAAGCTTAATGGCCAGAGTTGCAGAGTGGGACTCCAAGATTAGAGCAGGAACCGAAGCGAGAATTATCGAGTCCGTGGACATTTGAGCTCAAGACCCTGCCGCGTCGGGAATTGAACCCTGGTCCCGGGTCTGACCTCTGCTTCCGGGTCTACCTGCTCTACACCGTGAGCCACACTTCTCCAGAGAAACAGACTTGACGAGGGACAACCTGAAGAGAAGGAAGCAGAGGGAGAAATATACCGGTGTTAAAGGATAAGGCACCTTATGATGGACTAGAGGGAAACGGAGAAAAGACTTGACTGGACATTTGTTTTGTTTTTATTTTGGAGAGATGTTTTAGCTAAGTTAATACAACGAAAATTGTTCAGGGGAAAAATACTTACGCCCACTTTTCAAGGCTTCTCAAAGTAACTGGCGTATAATACCAAAATAGGCCAGTTTTGTCAGCTTCAAATTATTTAACTGTACTGCGTTTTGACACACATCCTAATTAAAATGAGAAAGCATCTGTTACTATAAAATTGAACTGGAATAAAGTATGTCCAAACATGAACAAGCACAACACAGGACAAATAGTAGGTGCTTGGAATGCCTTCTCTGTGTAGTGTTTTGTTAAAATACCAATCCCTTGCAAACCACCCGTACCCTTGGACTAGACTGACCAATCCGCTATCCAGATCTCTCTGCTAAGTGTACTACCAGCACACCAAGGTCAACAAAAAAGAGAAAAACAGTCCTTCAGATCCTGCAACGACTTCTCCATAAACAACTTGATGCTTAAACTCATCTCTCGCCCTATTGACTCCATGTCCAAAGCCTACACAAATTCAACAGTGTTTTGGAAAGCTTTGTGGTTGTCCAAGTCCCAATTACAAGAGGCAAGTTCAACCAAAGCCTACAACGCCCTGGAATTCTAAATACTTTGCTGACAATAAATGATCCACTCACAGACAGGAAAGAAAATGGCAGTAAAAGAGAACTTCCGAAGACCTCTTGATACCAAAGGCCTTCCGCGCAACACACAGATTGCTCATCACATCAGCCAAAGCAAAGTACCATACCAACACCTTTGAATGCAGTCACCAACAGAAGGAGAACGCTATTCAAGACAATCGAGCTTTGCATCAACCCCCACCAGACTCTCCTATTGCTCACCCCACAGAAAAGTGCAAAACCATCAACCTCTTTTTTGGTTAAAACGTCCAGAATATCTGACTGGACATTGATGATTCCAAGCCTCATCTATCACACCTACCCCGTCCCATGAAATCCTGCAGTTGTCAGACTTCAAACCCTTATTGAAGCCAGTTCTGTCTGACATAATGAAATGAGAAAAACATTTGTATAGCGCATGGCTACCTGGAAGCATCCCAGCGCTGGGGTGGAGAAAAAAAAACAGAAAACAAGGAAAGAGTAAAGTCTTCAGTTGTTTTCGAAAGGCAAGATGGCTAGCTTCCCTGCGAAGGTACAGAGGTAAAGAATTCCAGAGTTTGGCAGCGTTATACGCGAAACGCCGGCCTCCACTTCTGGACATCTTGATCCTAGGGACCTCAACCAAATGGAGTTCATCCGAGCGCACTTTCCTATTGGCCTTGTAGGGGTGGATCATGGCTGAAGTTACCGCTGGTCCATTCCCTTGCAGGGATTTATACACAACACAAAGGGCCTTAAAGCTAATTCTTTCCTGCACCGGAAGCCAATGAAGGGAGTGTAGTGCAGATTTCGCAGAATGGCAATTGGAAACTCCCATCAGCTGTCTGGCTGTGCAGTTTTGTACAGTCTGGCGTTTGGTAACTACTGCGATTGGGGCACCCGGATATAAAGCGTTGCCATAGTCTATCCTGGAAAGTATAAGCAATTAGATTAGGACTTTTTTTGCTTGAAAGGGGAGAAGGCGAACCACTTTGCGGGCCATTCTGAGCAGACCATAACAAGAGGCCGCCTTCTTCCTGGCCTTCACCCTGAAGGTCAATTTCTGATCTAACCAGATGCCCAGGCTCTTTATCTTGGTCTTCAGGACCGGTATCGGGCCCATGCACGCTGGCCACATGCTGATGGATACTCCAGTCTCAAAGCCACGCCTTAGGAAGATGATGTTTTTCCATCGTCCTGCTCTTTTACCCCTACTTACCATTATCAATGCCCCCCTCACTCAAGGTATCTTCCCAGATGGCAGATCCTCCCACTTCTAAAGAAACATACTCCAGACCCTAGTGACCTCGCCAACTACAGGCCCATCACTCACCTACTATTCATTGGTAAAATCATTGGAAAAGCAGTCTGTGTTCAACTCCAAAATCACATCAATGCTAACCATCTTCTGCACGGCTACCAATCCTCTGATCAAGCTGCAGCATGGAGACCGCCACCTTGCACATCATAGATAGTGCCATATGTGGAGTGGAAGGATACATTTGCATCATAAACAAAAGTTCAAGCATGCATGTTCTCAAGGAAATTGTGAAATGCAAAATATAAACATAGGCCAGCATTAAAGATCAGAAACCAAGTTTTATAATAAATATTTAAATATATTCATGCTTTGCTGCAGATAGATGTCGGGGACTTGGCCAACACGTTTTGCCCCTATGTCGACGCGCAGGCCTAGTGCATTTTCAAGGCAATTGAATCTGTGTCAATTTTCTTCCTCTCTCAGGCTGCATGGGACTTCTCAGCTCAGTGATCTCTTTTCTAGGCGCAGCCAATAAAATCACAAATGGCGACCCCCAACTATTGGACATAGTATGGAATGGAGTTGATTGCCTTTACCAATGATAAACATGAATATCATTATTGCAACTTTATTGGGTGGGGTCTATTACTGGACTTATACCCGCCTAACCAGGGCACAATGTATCACTCCTAATAGTGGCCTAAAACCCTAATTTTGTGAACTGAAACTCAAACTGATTATTCAGTCTCCAAAACCCTAGGACTCTGCGCGAACATAGGATGAAACGTGTTGGCCAAGTCTCTGTAACTAACTTCAGACAGCCACAGATCTGCAAAAAAGCACATTTTCTGCACTGTACAATGTCCTTATTTCATGCCTTTTTACCATTTCTCCTGAATGTCTCTTTAAGAGCAAAGTCTTTTCTCTTTTTCACAGGGAGGACAGCCTTCTTGCCTGTTGACCTCTGTTCGTGCTCCCGGGCCAGTTTCAGTAGTTTTCCTTTGAAAGGCGTAAGGCAGCAATCACAACATGCCATGATCTTCCCCCTGGTTCAGGGAGCTCTCTGGCCTGGCACCCCTAGCAAGCTCTGGCAAACAGCCATTTTTCTCCATTGTTGTGCACTTTGAGGTTCGCCGCCTGTTCCTAGTGGTTTGCTATTAGGCTAAGGAGTGGACTTTTTGGCCCTGGTGATGCCCTCTCTATAAAAAAAACGCTGCTTTCTCTCTTGCATTCCTCTATAATAATCCATGACACCTGTCTCTGAGTGGCGTTCCCCCTCCAACTCCTGTGTTCCCATTAATCTCTGGCTGAAAACAGTAAGCCCAAGTAGAAAGGGAAATCTGGCTGTTCCATTCTCGGTCTTCTAGCAGTCCCACTAGTAAACTTGTTTCATACGGCATCGGCTCCTGGGTTTTAGGCATGTAAGTATCAAATGATCTGATAGACTTCTAGCTGCTGATTTCTTGCTTTAGAATTTTCTCCAGGCGTCACACCAGATCTGGAAAGATTTCTCTGCGCGCCTGTAGGGGGTGTCCTCTGCACCTGAATTGATGTGCGCAGTACCTTTATAGGCACCACAGCAGTGCGCTGACATCCGTTCTTTTCTTTCCGTGCCTGTCAGCGCAGATCCATAGAGAGCTATCTCCAGTCACTTTTTTTTGTGGGCATATTTTTTCACATTTTGTCGAGCCCATTTTTCAAGACTTTGTCTCTCAGTGCTGTAGATGTCCCATAAAAAGCGGTGGGCTTTTATGCCTAATTGGTTCCTGTCACAGACAGATGTCTGTGACACACCCCCATCTGGTTTGCGTTTGGTGCTTGGAGCCAGACCATGATTCCAAGACTTGAGGAGTGCCACACCATGAACAACAAAGCCCTGAGTGAGCTCTGACACTAATCGCTTCGACAGTGCTCGGGTGGTTGTGAGGAAGGTCTTGGGAATGTGTGTGGAGTCGTTACAGGCATTCATCAACACACTCAAAGTCGTTGGTTAAGTCCCACAAGAAGTCGATATGTTCTTTGACTTCACTGTGCCTGTCCAAATCTACAGACGCGGTGTGGAATTGTCACTCTAGGACTCGCACCCACACGTAGCCTGCCTTCGGGACTCCTCCGTGCCATCTTGAGTTTCCTGGAGCCGGGGCGACCAACCCCCAACTTCAAGAATTTTATGAGGCCATTAACCTCATGTTTGGATGAGCTGAACCCTCTGGAGCACATTTGGGCCCCATGGTTTTGGTCGGGCCCCACTGGATTTTCACGGCCGGTCTGCCCTCTGCACCGGTTGGGCCATATGGATCCGGAAGACTGCAACCTTCCACATAGAGCTTGTTCCAGTGACGTCATTCCTTATAGGGTTGGCGCTGCCATTGGACTTTAGCACTATCATACCCGGCTCCGATAACAAGCCGATTTGGCGTCTCCTGATATCAACTCCAGTTCCGTCCTGAACTTGGCCTTCCAAGCAGGAAGCAGTGCCTGCTTTTGCAAGAGTCCTGGGGAGCTGTATGATTTGGGAGGATCTGAATATCCTTATGATTACACCAACCCCCTTGATGAAGGCAAAGATAACTGCTATGAGGAACTGGTGGATGCCAATGGTCTGGACACCTCCCCAGACACTGGCGTGGACTCTCCTCCTCGTGTGGCTATGAAGGAAGGGGCTTCGTTGCTATGAGGGTGAGAAGTGCAGCTGAAGTCTGGACCTTTCGTTGACCTCCGGGGCAGTCAGGAAGAATGTCTACACAGAGGTGCTTCAACCGAGAGTCACCCCTAAGAACGTCTTCTCCCTTTTAATGAAGCCCTCACTGAGAGCCTGCTCAGGGCCTTGGCCAAGCCCTGCACAGAGGCGTCCGTGCACAGGACAATTGGTGTCCGCTATCCGCTTCTTGGGTCCCAACTTTCCACACCCAGCATCGAACCCGAAGAGCCTGGTTGTCCAGACCTCCATATCAAAGGTCAACCCTCCATATTAAAGGTCAACCCTGGTGTGCTCCTACCACTCCACTGGATAGGGGCCTTTGGCAATAGGATGTTCTCTTCCTCCAAACTTGCACTACGGTCGGTAAACATCTCATTCCTTTTGGGCCGATTCATCCACATGGTTTAGGATTCAGATGCACAAGTGCTGCCCATGGTCTCAGAGGAGGCCCGAGCGATATTGATACAGGCTATTACTGATTACAGAAACACATGTAACAATAGAGGGAGGAAGCCCCAATACCCTTCTAGAGCTTGGGCTACACCCCAGGAATTAAAAAAAAAACCACAAAGAACAACTCTAGCAGGAGCGATTGCAATGCTTTTTAGAGGAAAATGACTTACTATTTATCGCCTCTAGCAGTAGAGAAGTCACGCTCTCTTAAAGTGTACAATTGATTACTATTGATCCTGAGTAAAATTGTCTCCTGACTCAAAGAAGGGGGCCCTACTGAACACAAAGTCACAGCCCCATTGTTTCTTTATTATTTATTTTTATGGTGTAAAACTCTAATCAAAACCTTTTCATGCATAACCTAAATCACCATCATATGTAGAAACTCAATATTAACACAACACAAAGGAACATCACATTAGCATAAAAATTAGGTGAACACAAGTTACCACATTGGTAGATTATCTACCCTTATTGCAAAAATTATAATAGGAGTGTTCCGTAATCGGGTATCGACAACAAATCGATTTATGACCGTCTAGTAAATGGCTCAAAAAGTTGCCTCAAGTAATGTCTCTGTGGTAACAAAGCTCAATTAAGTACATAAATGTTTCCTGAACTAGGGGTTGACGCGTTTCAGCCTAACAATTAAGGCCTCCTCGGGACAATGCAGAACCTGAGTCACCACAACTCAGAAATTAGTTATGTTGTACGAAAGGCACACACTTTAAACCTGTGTGTTTAAACTAATCCTGGGCAATGAACTCCGCTCTGCTAGCAGAGTTTGCTGAGATTTGTTAACTACGCATTCCATTAAAAACACACTCCTCAGCTACTAAACTGCACCCACAAATGCTTTGATCAAGCAACTTTACATGCTAAAAAGCATATAACCAATTCACAAAAGTGAACTTTGAAAATGTAAAATATTAGGCAAGGAGAAGTGATGATTTTGGGGTCCCCCTAACCTAGGGGGAGGACCAAGCAGATGCCTTGAACACAAAGAGCATATCATGCTGAACGATTCAGTGGCGGTCCCATCCTCTTAGGACCACCCCAAGTACAGTTATGGGCAAAAATACAATCCCAACCAAATGCCCTGCAAAGCATTATGGGACGAGATTAGCAGTGGGCAGTAAATATTATAGAATCCAATATCAAAATAATTCTACAAAGAGCTGCAGTTCAACTAGTCGTTGCTAGGTGTCCCTCATGTGAAACGCTTTTGCATTTGACTCATGATGGACACCTAGTAACAACTAGTGGAACTACAGCTTCGTGAAAGGGTTTCAATTCTTTTGCATTTGAATCGTGAGGGACACCTAGTAACGACTTGTGGAACTACAGCTTCATGAAAGGGTTTCAATGCTTTTGCATTTGACTCATGAGGGACACCTAGTAACGACTAGTTGAACTACAGCTCTGTAGAATTATTTTGATATTGGTTACTATAATATTCACTGCCCACTGCTAATCTCGTCCCATAATGCTTTGCAGGGCCTTTGGTTGGGATTGTATTTTTGCACATAAATGTGCTTGGGGTGGTCCTAAGAGGATGGGACCACCACCAAATCGTTCAGCATGATGCGCTCTTTGTTTTCAAGGCATCTGCTTGGTTCTCTCCCTAGGTTAGGGAGCATCCCAAAATCATCACCTCTCTTATTGCTTGCTAAATGCACAAGTTACTACTTGTGTAACGATATATCTGTAAGAGACATAAGTTAGTGATAGATTCCTTAACTTAGAATATCCCCAGGCGTCAGACTGGATCCGGAAATTTTTGCCTAGCAGTACCCTTGCACGTCGGTAGGCGTCGTCTGCGGCTCGCGTCTATCGTCGGCGTCGTGGGCCCCGTGATGACGTCGTCGGAGTACTTAGACGCTGCATCCGCGTGCTGAAGTCAGTTCTTAGACACAGCTTTTCCGTGCCAAAAACGCAGAGCCATGTCAAAAACCAACACTGGTGCCATTGAAACTAGGGCCCTGAAAGGGGATGACCTTAACCCTAGATATCGGTTCTCAGAACGGGGAGGATGGGTGGGTCGGTAAGGAATCTATCACTAACTAATGTCTCTTACAGATATATTGTTACAGTAACTTGTGCATCTGAAAGAGACACATTAGTGATAGATTCCTTACCTTAGAATAGATACCCCAGCAATACCAACCCCGGTGGTGGGTCTGCGAAACCAATAATCACACCAGAAAGTCCTGGAGGACGGAACGGTCAAAGAAGCCATCCCTCCGGACTGACTTGGCTGTCCAGGCAGTAGTGTCTTGCGAACGTGTGCAGCGAGGCCCACATAGCTGCCTGACAAATGTCCTGCAAGGGGACTCCCCGGCCCAGGGCAGTAGTAGTCGCCGTGGCCCGAGTGGAATGGGCCCTCAGCCCAACAGGAGGTTCCTTTTTAGCCATAGAATAGCACGCTTGGATGCACAACACGATCCACCGAGAGATGGTCCGTTTGTGCACCGCCGGTCCTTTCTTAGTGCCAACGTAACCAACAAAGAGTTGGTCATCCAACCGGACCTGGCGGTGCAATCGAGATAGTATGAGAGCGCACGTTTTGGGTCCAGACGGTGGAGCCTCTCTTCCTCTTTCGAGGTATGCGGAGGCGGGAAGAAGGTGGGCAAGGTGATGGACTGCCCGATGTGGAAGGCTGTGACTACCTTGTGCAGGAAAGAGGGTTTTGTCCGCAACACAACCTTGTCCGGATGGACAGAAAGGAAAGGAGGTTTAGAGGATAGAGCCTGGAGCTCACTCACCCTCCTGGCAGAGGTGATGGCAACCAGGAAAGCAGTCTTCAGAGTAAGAAGGCGGATAGGACAGTTGTAAAGTGGCTCAAAGGGAGCGCACATCAGAAAGGTAAGAACCAAGTTCAAGTCCCACTGAGGCATCATGAAGGGAACAGGTGGAAACGTGTGTGTGATGCCCTTCAGAAAACTATTTACAATAGGGGACTTGAACAAAGATGGTTGATCAGGCAGCCTTTGAAAGGCTGAAAGGGCAGAAAGGTAGCCCTTGATAGTGCCCAGAGCAGAGCCCTGCTGGGCAAGAGAAAGAAGGAAGAGGAGAACCTCAGAAAGAGGTGCAGAGAGAGGATCCACAGCCTTTGCTGTACACCATGCCACAAATCTGTTCCACCTGCAGGCGTATACCGACTTTGTGGAGGGACGCCTGGCTGCCAGAATGATATTACAGACTTCAGGAGGCAAGTCAAATGGCCTCAACTGTCGCCGCTCAATCTCCAAGCATGGAGGTGGAGACTGGACAGGTTCGGGTGGAGGACCGTCCCCTGTTGCTGCGACAGAAGATCCTCCTGAAGAGGCAGACGAACCGGGGGATCGACTGACATACTGAGTAGCTCGGGATACCAGTACCTTCGTGCCCAGTCCGGAGCCACAAGGATGACTTGGGCCCGGTCACGTTTGATCTTCTTCAACACTCTGGGCAGAAGTGGTATAGGCGGAAAGGCGTACAACAGACCGCAACTCCACTTGCGACGAAAAGCGTCTCCGAGCGAGCGCCACCTTGGAAATTCCAACGCACAGAACTGATGACATTGCACGTTCTCTTCTGTGGGGAATAGATCTAACCAAGGCTCTCCGAAATGCAGAAAGAGGCCTTGCGCCACGTCCGAGTTCAGACGCCATTCGTGATCCATCATGCACCGACGGCTGAGTTCGTCCGCCCTGGCGTTCAGAGAACCTGCCAGGTGTTGAACCACCAGGGACAGGGCCTGATGTTCTAGCCATTGCCAGAGGCGCAGAGCCTCCTGGCATAGGGTCCACGACCCCACCCCGCCCTGTTTGTTGCAGTACCACATGGCGGTGGTGTTGTCCGTGAACACCTGCACTACACTCCCTCGGACAGAGGGGAGGAATGCCTTCAGTGCAAGACGAATCGCCCGCAGCTCCAAAAGGTTGATATGGAGCCGGGACTCTGCCGGAGACCAGAGGCCACTGATCTCTGCCTCCCCCATGTGGCCTCCCCAGCCCTGGAGGGACGCATCCGTCACAACTACGTGCTCCGGTTGGGGAAGGGAGAGGGATCGGCCGCTGACCCAATCGCGGTCCGTGAGCCACCACTGCAGCTGTCTCGCAGTGCCCTCCGAGATCAGGACATGGTTGGACAGGTTGCCCTGATGCTGGGCCCACTGAAACTTCAGGTCCCACTGCAGAGCTCGCATCCGCCAACGGGTGTGATGCACCAGAAGGATGCAGGAAGCCATCAGCCCCAGAAGCCGCAGCGTCAACCTGACTGAGACTCGGGATAAAGGCTGAAAGATCGGAATCAGAGCCTGAATATCCCGAACCCGCTGCTCGGGGGTATAAACCTGAAACTGCGCCGAGTCGAGAACCGCTCTGATGGAGAGGAGCTTTCAATCAATCAGGAGTTTGTTAAAGCGCGAATACTCACCCGTAAGGGTCTCAAGGCGCTAGGGGTGGGGGGGGGGGGTGGGGGGGTGCAGGTTCCATTCCATCAAGGAGGGGGTCTGTCGAAGAGCCAGGTTTTGAGGTTTCTTGCGAAGATGGGGAGCGATGTTGTCTGTCTGAGGTGGAGCGGAAGGGCGTTCCATGCTTTGGCCGCGAGGAAGGAGAAGGAGCGGCCTCCCGATCTGGTCTTTCTGGTGCGGGGGACCACGGCGTAGGAAAGCTGGGCTGATCGTAGGGTCCTTTGGGGTGCGTGGAATTTGAGTCGGCTGTTCAGGTATGCTGGTCCGGTGCCGTGAAGGGCCTTGTGTGCATGGGTGAGCATCTTAAAGGTGATTCTTGCCTCGACGGGGAGCCAGTGGAGTGTGCGCAGGTGCTGGGAGATGTGGCAGTGTTTTGGCAGGTTGAGGACCAGTCTTGCGGCGGCGTTCTGGATGTTCTTTGAGAGGGACACAGGTGTGACTTGGGCACGTTGATGGAGAACCGGAGCAGGTGCAGGAGATCCGCTGTCGTCTGGAGGTGGCTGACGACTGTCTGGGGCAAGCCCGCCTTCAACAACCAGTCGTCGAGGTAGGGAAAGACTGAAACCCCTAACCTGCGCAGATGAGCTGCGACCACCGCCATCACTTTTGTGAACACCCGTGGGGCGCTGGTAAGGCCGAAGGGGAGCACGGTAAACTGAAAGTGCTCGTGGCCTACCCTGAACCTCAGATAGCGCCGGTGGGCCGGCAGGACAGGAATGTGGAAATAAGGGTCCTGCAAGTCCAACGCTACCATCCAGTCTCCTGGGTCCAGGGCAGCTCAGACCTGAGCCAGTGTCAGCATTGAGAACTTCTCTTTTCCTGAGGAAGACGTTGACGTTCCGTAGGTCCAAGATAGGGCGTAGGCCCCCTTTGCCCTTCTTGGGCACCAGAAAGTAGTGGGAGTAGCAACCACACCCTACTTCTGGCCAAGGAACGAGCTCAATAGCCCCTTTGGCCAAGAGGGCCATAACTTCCTCCTGCAGAAGCCGCCAGTGATCCCCCGATACGCGGTGGTATTGCAGTGGCATGGCTGGAGGGGTCTTCTCGAAGGGGAGGGAGTAGCCCCTTTGGAAGATTTGCAGCACCCACCTGTCTGATGTGACAGTGCGCCACATGGGCCTGAAAGCACGGACTAGAAGGGTTTTGAGGCGAATGCTGCGGGGGAAGGTGTGGACTGGCCTCGCCGTTGTCCCTGACCGCCTCCACGGCGATTTCCACGGCCACCACCGCGTTGTATGTTAGTCTGCAGTGCGTGGCAGGCAGCACGTGTGGTGGCGTCCCTTCCTTGGCCACAAAAGGAGCGAAAGGCACCCGTTTGCTTGCGCGGGCCGAGAGGCCCAAGGACTTGGCCGTAGCCCTGGAGTCCTTAAAGCGCTCAAGCACATGGTCTGCCTTGTCGCCAAGGAGGCAACGGCCATCAAACGGCATCTCCATCAGATTATTCTGGACATCCGCTGAAAAGTTGGCGGACCTCAACCAGGCATGGCGACGAATCGCCACCATCGTTGCCATCGCTCTGCCCAGTGAGTCGGTGGTATCCAGCCCACACCGGATGGAGAAACGTGCCGCATCTCGACCCTCCACAAGGGCTTGGGCGAGTTTAGCCTTGACCTCCGCCGGGCATTGTGGCAGCACGTCCACGACCATGTCCCACAGGGAGTGGGTGTAACGGCCCAATGGGCATGCGGTATTGGAAGACCGCAGTCCCAAACTAAGGGAGGAGAATATTTTCTTTCCATAATTCTCATACCTCTTGGATTCCCGATGAGGCGGAGGCGACGGGAATGCGGTCTGGGAATTAGAGGCCTGGATGACCAGGCTCTCAGGGGTGGGGTGAGTGGACAGGAAACAAGGGTCGCCCCGAGCCGGGCGGTGGCGTCTGGCCACGTTCCTATCTACAGGCTGGCCTGTAGCCGGCCGGGACCAAGTGCCCAAAAGAACGTCAGTCAAGGCCTCATTAAACGGCAGCAGAGGCTCGGTTGAGCTGGACTGCGGTTTAAGGACCTCAGTGAGGAGATTAGTCCTCACTGCCGCAACGGGGAGCTCAAGGCCCAAGGCCTTGGCTGCCCGCATCAACACCACACTGAAGGTTACCCCCTCCTCCGTAGCCACGCTAGGAGGCGAGACAAAACCAGTGTCTGGCGAGGTGTCCAGACCACTAGCATCCCCAAGTCCACCTGTCCAGTACTCCTGGGACTGACACTCACGTGTCAGAGGGTCCTCAGACCCCTCCCAATACTTCTCCTCATCACCCATCTCCTGGTACTCAGGGTTGACAAATGATGGGGCCGGTTCATTGAAGTAGAACTCCTCAAGCGGCGGCGCCGGAACCGGGTCGAGGGAGGTATTGGGGACGGCGCCTCCCGAGGACGACGCCGGAGGTGACACCTGTGGAACTGGCGCCGGTAAGGTCATCAGGTCGACCGGCGACAATCCAGATCCGGAAGCGGATCCAGTGGGGCCCTGCGGCGCCGGGCCCGAAGGCGTCGGGACGAAGCACCCGCCGGCGTCGGGGCCGAACCACCCGCCGGCGTCGGGGCCGAAGCACCCGACCCACTAGGACCCCCAGAAGGGTCTGCTGGGCCCGAAGGTGCCGCGGAACCTGCCGGAGGAGTGAGGGACCTCATGGCCATGAGGAAGCACTCTATCTCCTCCGGCGTCGCTTGCTGCCCAGTTACCGAAGGGTATGGGGCAGGTCGCAAGCCCGTGACTCCGATGGAGCCGAGTAAGCGGTGTCACCCCGGCCGCATCGTGCGAGCGTCGGGGGGAGTCGGAAGAGCGATGACGTCTCTTAGATTTCTTGTGCTTACCTGACGACGACTTCGAACCTGAGGAGGGATGTCGACTCCTGGAGCTGTGATGGCTCCGCCCCCGCGACCGGTCCCTCGACCTCCGTCCGGACCGGGACCTCTCACGGCGCGGGCCGACTGCCGGAGCTCGACCCGCATGCGGGACAGCTCCCGCCTAGCTTTCAAGGTTAAGGCCCAACAGTCGGAGCAGGCCTTGTCGTCATGATCGACGCCGAGATAGTGGAGGCACCGACGGTGGGGGTCGGTGACCGACATCAGTCGGTCGCAGTCCCCACAAGGCTTGAAACCTGGCATCCCTATCGGCACCGATCGGAGTCGAAGACTCTTAAGAATGATCAAAAAGATCTCAAAAAGTTTAGTCAAAAAGTGACTAACGTACCACTTTTTCCGTATCTGCGCTGCTGGCGCGGAAAAAAGAAGAACTGACGTCAGCACGCGGAGGCACGTCTAAGTACTCCGACGTCATCACGGCGCCCACGATGACGGACGCAGAGCCGCAGACGACACCTACCGACGCGCAAGGGTACTGCTACGCAAAAATTTCCAGATCCAGTCTGACGCCTGGGGATATTCTAAGGTAAGGAATCTATCACTAACGTGTCTCTTTCAGATTGTAATTTTCACTTTTGTGAAATGACTATATGCATTTTAGCATGTAAAGACAGAGATACGTGTTATTTTACCAAAAGTATATATGAGGTCTCTGTTTTACTAATTGGGAGTCAGACGAAGTTGCAGAATTCACTGAGTTTTTGTTCAACTTCTCTGCCAACTACGCCCACCCTTAGTTTAAACCTCCAGGAGTGTTGCAATTGGTGGAAGTTAAAGACCACGTTGGAGATTAAGTGTTGCTTGTATAATTGCGCAATCTGGTTGACAGGGTAACAGGGACCTAACATGCCTCAGTCTTCACAGAAATCAGTCGCACCAGCGATCCGCCACATCAGCTAGTAGCAGACGAAGTCGCCGGGCAGTCCTCAACCTTCTACCCTCTTATCACAGGCACCCAATTGGCGTCCGGATACAACATCACCTGCCGCACTGGCAATTCATAATATCTAATAAGTGGGTACTACAAATTGTTCAACTGGGTTCCTCCATTCCTTTCCTAGTAAGCCCCCACCCATGCCACCATCTTCAGACTTGCTGACAGAGGGCCACCTCTCTCTGCTCAGTCAGGAAGTTCAGGCTCTTTTGGCCAAAGGCGCCGTTGAGAGGATGCCAGCTTCAGAAGTAGGCCGTGGTTATTAGTCCCTGTACTTATTGAGGCCTAAGAAGGACTGCGACCTCTGCCCTATTTTGGACCTGCGCCCTCTCAATTTCTATCTGAAGAAGGAGAATTCAAGATGCTTACATTAGCTTTGGGTTTATCTAACAACCTTGGAACCTGGATGGTAGCTCTGGTCTTGCAGGACGCCTAATTTAATCTTTCCATCCTGCTTTCCCACAGGCGTTACCTGTGGTTCACAGTGGTCCATGAGCATTATCAGTTTGCTGTTCTGTCTATTGGTCTTACCAGCGCCCCTCAGGGGTTTGCCACGGTGATGGTGGTGGTTGCAGCACACCTGCGAAGGTCAGGGCATTTCAGTCGTCCCCTACCTCAATGGTTGGCTGTTGATTGGCTCACCCCAGGCAGCCATCTCCTACCTCCAGACTATGGAACACCTCCTGCATTTACTGGGGTTCACTATCAACGTGCTGAAGTCACATCTGACTCCCTCTCAGACGCTTTCTTCATCAGAGTTGTTCTGAATACAGTGCCTTTTCGGGCCTATCCTCAGGAAGGGTGAGTCCAGGATATTTGTTCTATTATTCAGATTGTTCAGCCTTTATCCTGGATTTCAGTGAGACTGACTAAGGCTGCTGGGCCTCAGGGCCTCCTGCATCCTGATGGAAACACAGGCCCATTGGCATACGCAGGCTCTGCAGTGGGACCTGAATTACCAGTGGGCACAGAATCAGGGGAATCTTTCTGACCTTTTTCCAGACATAGGAGGAAACTCCAAAAGACCTGCAGTGGTGAATGAACCACCCCAATTGGGTCAGAAGCAGATCCTTCTCTCCGCCCAGAGCCGACTGTAGTGACATTGGGTCAGAAGCAGATCCCTCTCTCCACCCAGAGCCGACTGTAGCGACATCCCTCACTCCTGTGATGGGGCGGCTATCTTGGGGAGGTGAAGATCAGAGGACTCTGCTCTCCGGCTGAGTCTCAACTCCACATAAACCTGTTGGAGTTGACAAGTGAAGGTTGGTTGAGGTGTGCACAGATAACACCACTGCCAAGTGGTATTCCAACAGGCAGGGCAAGGTAGAGCTGTGGACCCTGTGTCTCTGGACATGGCTGGACTGGAATGTCAGGGCATTTCCCTCGTGGTTCAGCATCTGGCATGCTCTCTGAATGCCAGAACACACAAACTCAGACATCGATGCCCAACGGGATGGTGCAAGGTCTTTTCAGAGATTGGGTAGAACCTTGGTTAGATCTATTCACCACCGCTAAGAATGCCCAATGTCAGCACTTCTCCATGCCGTAGTTTCCAGTGCAACTCTCGCTCGGAAACACATTTAGTCTCGAGTGGAGCTCAGGCCTCCAGTGCGCCTTTCCATCCATACCACTCCTGTCCAGTTCTCAAGATCAGGAACGACCGGGCCCAAGTCATTCTTGTGGCTCAGGATTGGACACAGAGAGTCTTGTATCCCAAACTCCAGAGCATCCGACCAGGCTACAGGTAGGATCAACCGTAGCAGCAACAGGGCAGGGTCTTGCACCCGAACCTTCACCTTCTTCGCCTTCATGCATGGAGAATGAGTGATTGCCGTTAACAATTTTTGACTTCCCTCCGGAATCTGTGATGTTTTACTGTCTACCATGCATCCCTCAAACATGACAGAGTGCGCCAGCCTTTGGGACAAATTTGTGGCTTGGTGTGCCTGCAAAAACGTTGACCCCCCTTACTGCACCCTTGTCGGTGGTTTTGTTCTTCAATCTCTTAATAGCCCGGCAAGGCTTTGCTCTGGGCACTATTAAAGGGTACCTTTCGGTCATATCATTAGACTTGCGGTTGCCAGATCAGCCCTTCCTGTTCAAGTCACCGGTTGTGACTCGGATTCTAAAATACTACAACATATGTTCCCCTAATCATCCTCAATAAGACGTGAACCTAATTTTGATCTTCCTCTTGCTAACTTTGAGCACTTGCACAACTGCCCACTACACCTGTTGACTTTGAAAACAGCCTTTCTAGTGGCCATTAGACGTTCTGTGTAAATTACCTTTTTCTGAGAGAAATAGGGTTTGAACACGGGCCTCTTTCCTGCTAAAAGCAATAAAAGCTTTTCACATAGGCCTGACCATCAAATTGCCTACCTTCTTTGCTCCGCCTCACCCTTCAAAGAGGAGAAGAGACTCCACTGACTGGACCCTAAAAGATCATTGTCATTCTACAGTGGCCGTACCAGAGAGACCAAGGTGGACAATCCATTCTTCCTTGGGGTGAACAAAGGCAAGGCCGTACAGAAACAGGCCATCTCACGTTGGATTGTCCTCTGCATTAAGATCTGCTACACACTGGCCAATGTCAACAAAAACAGAGGTTTTCCCAACTAACCTCATGTTACCATGGGCAGGCAAATACTGAAAACGATAAGAGCGGTGTACCGTAGGGATGATTTATAAAAACAATCATCCGTCAACGAAATAATAAATGCCCACTCTGATTTTAAATTCAATCAATTATCTATTTCTTTGATCAATTAATTACATCAGTCTATGTATCTGTACACATTCCATCATATTTGCGGTTCTCTGGTACAAAAAATCAAACCAAATGGCCCTAAAATATACAGGAAAGTTTATTGCCCATTCGTGCATGCCTCCTTGCTGCCTTCTTAATGTAAGCAAACCGTGGTCGCATATTCAGTATAGCTTGTATCCCACTAGGAGGTAGTGCTCCCATGCAAGTGAGTCTTGGGGCAATTACCACTTATAATTCCGCTTGCGACCGTGTTATTCAAGGCCCATTTTATTTTGTCAAACTCAACCAGTGATAAAGTTGATGCTTTTCGGCCTTAATAAAGCTTCCTCAGGTCTAGGAAGACCAGAGAACCCAGACATCAAATAGAACGTTCCGCATATCAAACTAATATACAAGATATGTGTAGTAATGGCGTTCCATGCGTAGAGGGGATGAAGTAGACGTAGCCGAGTAGTGTTTTTGTGGGTTATTTATTAAATCCATAACATCAGTGGTAGCAGCCCCACCAGGAGCAGCCTTCTATCTGCCCAGCCCATCTTCCACTGTCCACACTCACACCAGGCGCCCAAGCAATCCACTCACGTCCTTCACATTAACAATCCACACACAACACTCACACTGGCTCCTCGGCGTGCTTCAACATCCTACGCATGCTACGGAAGATCTTCTGGTGGATCCCCACCGAGACCAGGAAGACCGTCACCCAGGCCCTCGTCACCAGCCGACTGGACTACGGCAACGCCCTCTACGCCGGCACCACCGCCAAGCTCCAGAAGAGACTCCAGCGGATCCAGAACGCCTCAGCCAGACTCATCCTCGACATCCCACGAACCAGCCACATCTCCGGACATCTGAGAGACCTTCACTGGCTCCCCGTCAACAAAAGAATCACCTTCCGCCTCCTCACCCACGCACACAAAGCCCTACACGACCAAGGCCCGAGCTACCTCAACAGCCGACTCAACTTCTACGCTCCCAAACGCCACCTCCGATCAGCCAACCACGCCCTCGCCACCGTCCCCCGCATCCGAAGAGCGACTACAGGAGGAAGGTCCTTCTCCTACCTGGCCGCCAAGACCTGGAACTCCCTCCCTCCCGACCTGCGCCTGACCCAAGACCACCTCTCCTTCAGGAAGAAGCTGAAGACCTGGCTGTTCGAGCAGTAGCGGCACCCCCCCCCCCCCCCCCCCCCCCAGCGCCTTGAGACCCTACGGGTATGTAGCGCGCTTTATAAGTGTCACTGATTGATTGATTGACTGGGTGAGCAACGAGGAAACAGGTAACAGGGAACATTATAACCACAACCAGAAGATACTATATTACCTTCTCCCTTAAAATTGAAAATTAATTAAACCACACTGAAATCGAAAACAACTAAACACAACAATGTACAAAAGAAGTCAATAGTCACAAGAGGGAACAAAGACTAAACAAAGGAGGAAAGGAGAATGAAAAGATACACACGAAATATTACACATAGTCCTCCTTTAATATTGAAACAAAAGGAAAGTTTTGAGACCGTTCAGCTCACTGACACAAAGTGAGATAACACCACATGAACACATGAAACACTGAAGAGAAGCCAGGGAGAAACGCACCCCCACAACTCTAACACTATGGGTGAACTGCACCCATGAATAGTTCTCTTATAAACAGTACAAAACTACACAAACGGTAAAGAAGGGTGCTGCAACCCAACTCACCTCCCCTCATGTAAGGGACCATACCCGCGAAAATAGGACCGTGACCCATAACGCGAACTGTAAAAATGGGACCGACACCCATTAAGACAACAAACACTAGTGCAGCACAAGGTGACTTACACACATGACCAACGTGCATCACTAGGCGACTTACACACACTATATGACCAACTTGCAGCACAAGGTGACTTACACCCATGACCAACGTGCATCACTAGGCGACTTACACACACTATATGACCAACGTGAAGCACAGGGTGACTTACACACATGACCAACGTGCATCACTAGGCGACTTACACACATGACCAACGTGCATCACTAGGCGACTTACACACACTATATGACCAACTTGCAGCACAAGGTGACTTACACCCATGACCAACGTGCATCACTAGGCGACTTACACACACTATATGACCAACGTGAAGCCCAGGGTGACTTACACACATGACCAACGTGCATCACTAGGCGACTTACACACATGACCAACGTGCATCACTAGGCGACTTACACACACTATATGACCAACGTGAAGCACAGGGTGACTTACACACATGACCAACGTGCATCACTAGGTGACTTACACACATGACCAACGTGCAGCACAAGGCGACTTAAACACACTATATGACCAACTTGCAGCACAAGGTGACTTACACCCATGACCAACGTGCATCACTAGGCGACTTACACACACTATATGACCAACGTGAAGCACAGGGTGACTTACACACATGACCAACGTGCATCACTAGGCGACTTACACACATGACCAACGTGCATCACTAGGCGACTTACACACACTATATGACCAACGTGAAGCACAGGGTGACTTACACACATGACCAACGTGCATCACTAGGTGACTTACACACATGACCAACGTGCAGCACAAGGCGACTTAAACACACTATATGACCAACGTGCAGCACAAGGCGACTTAAACACACTATATGACCAACGTGAAGCACAGGGTGACTTACACACACTATATGACCAACGTGAAGCACAGGGTGACTTACACACATGACCAACGTGCATCACTAGGCGACTTACACACACTATATGACCAACGTGAAGCACAGGGTAACTTACACACATGACCAACGTGCAGCCCTAGGCGACTTACACACACTATATGACCAACGTGAAGCACAGGGTGACACACACATGACCAACGTGCATCACTAGGCAACTTTCACACACTATATGACCAACGTGAAGCACAGGGTGACACAGACATGACCAACTCACCTCCCCTCATGTAAGGGACCATACCCGCGAAAATAGGACCGTGACCCATAACGCGAACTGTAAAAATGGGACCGACACCCATTAAGACAACAAACACTAGTGCAGCACAAGGTGACTTACACACATGACCAACGTGCATCACTAGGCGACTTACACACACTATATGACCAACTTGCAGCACAAGGTGACTTACACCCATGACCAACGTGCATCACTAGGCGACTTACACACACTATATGACCAACGTGAAGCACAGGGTGACTTACACACATGACCAACGTGCATCACTAGGCGACTTACACACATGACCAACGTGCATCACTAGGCGACTTACACACACTATATGACCAACGTGAAGCACAGGGTGACTTACACACATGACCAACGTGCATCACTAGGTGACTTACACACATGACCAACGTGCAGCACAAGGCGACTTAAACACACTATATGACCAACTTGCAGCACAAGGTGACTTACACCCATGACCAACGTGCATCACTAGGCGACTTACACACACTATATGACCAACGTGAAGCACAGGGTGACTTACACACATGACCAACGTGCATCACTAGGCGACTTACACACATGACCAACGTGCATCACTAGGCGACTTACACACACTATATGACCAACGTGAAGCACAGGGTGACTTACACACATGACCAACGTGCATCACTAGGTGACTTACACACATGACCAACGTGCAGCACAAGGCGACTTAAACACACTATATGACCAACGTGCAGCACAAGGTGACTTACACCCATGACCAACGTGCATGCAGCACAAGGCGACTTAAACACACTATATGACCAACGTGAAGCACAGGGTGACTTACACACACTATATGACCAACGTGAAGCACAGGGTGACTTACACACATGACCAACGTGCATCACTAGGCGACTTACACACACTATATGACCAACGTGAAGCACAGGGTAACTTACACACATGACCAACGTGCAGCCCTAGGCAACTTACACACACTATATGACCAACGTGAAGCACAGGGTGACACACACATGACCAACGTGCATCACTAGGCAACTTTCACACACTATATGACCAACGTGAAGCACAGGGTGACACAGACATGACCAACGTGCATCACTAGGCAACTTTCACACACTATATGACCAACGTGAAGCACAGGGTGACTCACACACATGACCAACGTGCATCAGTAGGCGACTTAAACACACTATATGACCAACGTGCATCACTAGGCGACTTACACACACTATATGACCAACGTGAAGCACAGGGTGACTTACACACATGACCAATGTGCAGCCCTAGGCGACTTACACGCACTATATGACCAACGTGAAGCACAAGGTGACTTACACACACTATATGACCAACGTGCAGCACAAGGTGACTTACACACACTATATGACCAACGTGCAGCACAAGGTGACTTAAACACACTATATGACCAACATGAAGCACAGGGTGACTTACACACATGACCAACGTGCAGCACAAGGCGACTTACACACATGACCAACGTGCATCACTAGGCGACTTACACACACTATATGACCAACGTGCAGCACAAGGTGACTTACACACACTATATGACCAACGTGCAGCACAAGGTGACTTACACACACTATATGACCAACGTGAAGCACAGGGTGACTTACACACATGACCAACGTGCAGCACAAGGCGACTTACACACATGACCAACGTGCATCACTAGGCGACTTACACACACTATATGACCAACATGAAGCACAGGGTGACTTACACACATGACCAACGTGCATCACTAGGCGACTTACACACATGACCAACGTGCATCACTAGGCGACTTACACACACTATATGACCAACGTGCAGCACAAGGTGACTTACACACATGACCAACGTGCATCACTAGGCGACTTAAACACACTATATGACCAACGTGAAGCACAGGGTGACTTACACACATGACCAACGTGCATCACTAGGTGACTTAAACACACTATATGACCAACGTGAAGCACAGGGTGACTTACACACACTATATGACCAACGTGCATCACTAGGCGACTTACACACACTATATGACCAACATGAAGCACAGGGTGACTTACACACATGACCAACGTGCATCACTAGGCGACTTACACACATGACCAACGAGCATCACTAGGCGACTTACACACATGACCAACGTGCATCACTAGGCGACTTACACACACTATATGACCAACGTGCAGCACAAGGTGACTTACACACATGACCAACGTGCAGCACAAGGCGACTTACACACACTATATGACCAACGTGAAGCACAAGGTGACTTACACACATGACCAACGTGCATCACTAGGCGACTTACACACACTATATGACCAACGTGAAGCACAGGGTGACTTACACACATGACCAACGTGCATCACTAGGCGACTTACACACATGACCAACGTGCATCACTAGGCGACTTACACACACTATATGACCAACGTGAAGCACAGGGTGACTTACACACATGACCAACGTGCATCACTAGGTGACTTACACACATGACCAACGTGCAGCACAAGGCGACTTACACACACTATATGACCAACGTGAAGCACAAGGTGACTTACACACATGACCAACGTGCATCACTAGGCGACTTACACACACTATATGACCAACGTGAAGCA
The DNA here is from genome assembly GCF_964263255.1 of Lissotriton vulgaris. Lineage (NCBI taxonomy): Eukaryota > Metazoa > Chordata > Amphibia > Caudata > Salamandridae > Lissotriton > Lissotriton vulgaris. Next base: position 18,705,160 of record NC_141697.1, read on the forward strand.
CAGGGTGACTTACACACATTGGGGACATGACTATAATGCATTAAATGGGACTATGTGGTGATAACATGGATACAGGAAATGTTTCAAAACGGCTTTGTTCTCATTGAAGAGAGCACACAGGGCGTGATCCCACCTTCACCAGCCACAGTACAAACTGCTGTTGGCGGAATCCGCAACCACAATCCAACAGAGGGGTAGAGCCCTACATATGTCATGAAGAGAAAAGCATCAAGCACTGCTAAGAGCAAGTGCTACAACAGACTACCACCCATAAACTGCGAGAGAGGACGAGACACCCCTTAATCCACCCCTCATGAAAAGGAATAATGGCTTATAGCTTGGAAGTGGGACTAAACCCCATCACCTGTTAAAAAGGGAATGACGCCCCTTTAAGCCGACCCTCTTGAAAGGGTAATGTGACTTGCGGCGTGGAAATGGGGCAAAACACATTCCCATCTCAGGGCTTAAACACTAAACAAATGACAATCAGCACAAGGTGACTGAAGCACACAATGACTCTCCAAGGATAGGTGCAGCACAAAGTGACAAAGAAGCCATCCCTCACGAAAGGGCGCGAAAATGCAAAACATAATAATTATAACAAAACGGGCCAGAAACGACGAAAACCTCCGGTGAGCGATCTCTCACCCGAGAAGTGTTACACTGGCTACACTCCCGTAACAGGTACACCAGTTACAGCGTTACATTTCTTAAGTTATGTGAGCCAAAAGGACTGTAACTAGAGTGCTGCATGAATGTTTCCAACGTAACACAACATTTTCGGTCAACTGCCGCAGCATGTTGACTGCACAACAATGTCCTAACACACCGTGACTTTACCCCAAAGAAAGCCAGATGAAGAGCGCAATGCAAAACCCAGAGAGACCGTCCATAGAAAGAACTCTCAGCAATAATCTGACAAGCAAGCAGATCCAAACAGCCAAGAGCAAGTTCTTGTGAGTGCACCACAGACTGGCACGGCTGGCCACGGAGAGCCAATGCCACTGACAATGTCAGAGCGCAGCATATACACGGGGACTCCCATCCCGCCAAAAGTGGGCAATCAGTATCCATAGAGCCGTATGTAGCACACGATACGTGTTACTTTAGAGTCCATAAAATGGCGAGTGCAGCGCGCTTGGGCGGGGGCTGTCCGGTATGATGGACACTGGTGGGGCTGCGAGGCGGCTGCTCCAATTTGTCTTGTTTCTTGAGGGACTTGATTCTTTTTTCAACACTTCCTCCTGGAAGTGTACTTTTTTTTCTTTTAAATATGTTTATTGGCATTTCACAAATAAACAAGCTCAAAAGACAATGGCATCGAATCATGACATTGAAATGTACAAACACCAGTCAGTAATCAGGGCCGTAAATCTGAACAGAGGATCCATAGATGTACACAGTACGAATACAGGCACACATTGCATAGCAACTAAAGGTCCACCAAGGGCAGAACATTTCTGATATCTATCCCGGCCCGGCGTTTGTGCAGTCAGTCCCTATATGTGCAAACCATCCATCTAGCGTACGGGGTAATACCTTAAGTGTCCCCATGTAAATCCTCCACCCGTGTAAGTGTTTCTGCATCTTCCTCATCCGTAGTGTCCTGTGTGGGTCTCCTATCTAGAAACCTGGACCAGAAGTTCTTTGGTCTGTTACGTGGAGGCAATAAGTCACTGTATAATTCAGTTTGCGTGCTGCAATATATCATCTCTTTAGTCCATTGAGATAGTGTTGGCACTGGGCCTCGCATCCAAGAGAGCGCTACGCATCTCCTGGCTAGGAGAAAGGCCATGTCTACCAGCCTTCTATGTTCCTTCGTTAGAGGCTTAGAGTAGCCCAGAATGGCTAGTAAAGGATTCGGGAGCAGTGTTAGTTCCGTAATCCTGTTCACCTCCTCATATACTTTGCACCAGAAGGGAGAGATGTCTGGACAAGACCATGCCACGTGTAAGAAATCCGCCACCTGCGCCCTGCACCTCTCGCAGTGAGAACTCTCCCGTAGACTGTAGCTATAGTGCCTTTCCGGAGTATAATAAAAACCCTGGTTAAGAATTTAAAATGTATCAACCTATGACGGCCGTTAAGTGATCTTCTCTGCATACTAGAACAGCAGTATTGCCATGTCTCGTCCGGCAGGTCTATAGCCAGGTCATTCGGCCATTCCAGGCGAGGTTTAGCATAATCTGCCGTCCTCTCTGAGAGAGCAATGCGATACAGATTAATTATAAATTTGGCATTAATAACGTAAGCGAATGCCGTAACCACTGGGGGTTCCGCCATGTCCTCCCCTAAAAGATCCTTAGGCGCATGCCTCACCCTATGGAACTGAAAGCACGATAGGAGCGAATGAGAAACATCCCCCGTCTCTATCTCATCCCAGGTGCGTGCAGCACCTTCCGAGAAAAGGTCTCCCATATGGCGTATATTCAATGTACCCAAGGCCGCCAGCACCCCCTGTCTCTACATGGGGTCAGCCATGAACACCAGGCATGAGGGGCCTTCGGGGCATACAGCAGGCTGCAAACCTGTAGATCCATCATATGGTGCCAGGCATAGGTAACTGTATTCAGCGAGTCTAGGATACCTGTCCGGCAGTCCCGAGGATTAGCCAGCAACGCAGGTAGGGGGACAGGGTCAGCCACTATTGACTCAATTCTTTATGCAGGATAGCCACTGGGCCATGTATCCAGTGGTATTTACAAAAAGGGGGGTGGTGATGAACAGAGTGTCTGAGTTAAACAGACCTCTCTTACCCAGTCCAAAGATCAGGGCTTGATCCATCACCGTTATTTATCTCACTGCCCCATCCCAGCTCAGAACCTGGCTATATGCAAATCAGTCTGTCCCTGGCCCAGTGCATCATGGGAACAGGGCAGACTAAACTACCAAGCCAATTCTTCACCAGAAAGGAGACAAGCTACCGGGGACCGGTTTCTGGCATTTCAGCCTTCTTCGGCCCGGCTTGCCTGAATCCTGATGGAGCAGTGAGAAAGGGACTCATGTCTGAGTATACCCTGCCACACCTATAGTGGCCAAAAACGATTTACAAAAAGGGGGGTGGTGATGAACAGAGTGTCTGAATTAAGCAGACCACTCTTACCCAGTCCAAAGATCAGGGCTTGATCCATCACCGTTATTTATCTCACTGCCCCATCCCAGCTCAGAACCTGGCTATATGCAAATCAGTCTGTCCCTGGCCCAGTGCATCATGGGAACAGGGCAGACTAAACTACCAAGCCAATTCTTCACCAGAAAGGAGACAAGCTACCGGGGACCGGTTTCTGGCATTTCAGCCGTCTTCGGCCCGGCTTGCTTGAATCCTGATGGAGCAGTGAGAAAGGGACTCATGTCTGAGTATACCCTGCCACACCTATAGTGGCCAAAAACGATTTACAAAAGGGGGTGGTGATGAACAGAGTGTCTGAATTAAGCAGAACACTCTTGCCCAGTCCAAAGATCAGGGCTTGATCCATCACCGTTATTTATCTCACTGCCCTGGGACAGGAACAGACTGATTTGCATACAGCCAGGTTCTGAAACAGTGAGCTAAAAAACGGTGTTGGATCTAGCCCTGATCTCTTGACTGGGTGAGAGCTTTCTGCTTAATTCAGAGACTCTGTCCCTCACCACCCCTTGTTGTAAATATTTTTGTCCACCCTAAGCGTGGAAGGGTATTCTCAGATGTGAGACCCTTGCTCATTGCACCATCAGGATTCAAGCAAACCGGGCCGAAGACGGCTGTAATGCCAGAAACCGGTCCCCGGGAGCTTGTTTCCTTCCCAGTGTAAGAATTGGCTTTTGTAGTTTGGTTTGCCCTGTTCCCATCATGCATGCACTGGGACAGGAACAGACTAATTTGCATACAGCCAGGTTCTGAAACTGGGATGGTGCAGTGAGCTAAAAAACGGTGTTGGATCTAGCCCTGATCTCTTGACTGGGTGAGAGCTTTCTGCTTAATTCAGAGACTCTGTCCCTCACCACCCCTTGTTGTAAATATTTTTGTCCACCCTAAGCGTGGAAGGGTATTCTCAGATGTGAGACCCTTGCTCATTGCACCATCAGGATTCAAGCAAACCGGGCCGAAGACGGCTGTAATGCCAGAAACCGGTCCCCGGGAGCTTGTTTCCTTCCCAGTGTAAGAATTGGCTTTTGTAGTTTGGTTTGCCCTGTTCCCATCATGCATGCACTGGGACAGGAACAGACTAATTTGCATACAGCCAGGTTCTGAAACTGGGATGGTGCAGTGAGCTAAAAAACGGTGTTGGATCTAGCCCTGATCTCTTGACTGGGTGAGAGCTTTCTGCTTAATTCAGAGACTCTGTCCCTCACCACCCCTTGTTGTAAATATTTTTGTCCACCCTAAGCGTGGAAGGGTATTCTCAGATGTGAGACCCTTGCTCATTGCACCATCAGGATTCAAGCAAACCGGGCCGAAGACGGCTGTAACGCCAGAAACCGGTCCCCGGGAGCTTGTTTCCTTCCCAGTGTAAGAATTGGCTTTTGTAGTTTGGTTTGCCCTGTTCCCATCATGCACTGGGACAGGAACAGACTAATTTGCATACAGCCAGGTTCTGAAACTGGGATGGTGCAGTGAGCTAAAAAACGGTGTTGGATCTAGCCCTGATCTCTTGACTGGGTGAGAGCTTTCTGCTTAATTCAGAGACTCTGTCCCTCACCACCCCTTGTTGTAAATATGTATCCAGTGGTAAGCGTGCACGCTTTGCGCAGCCCGATAATAAAGTTCCAGGTCTGGGGCATTCAAGCCACCCTCTGCATACAGACGAATGGGAATTTTCCACGCCACCCTGGGCTGTTTTCTGGCCCAAGCTAAATGGATTATTAACGAGTGTAGTTGCTGGAAGAATAAGCTCGATAGTACCATAGGAATATTGCTAAACAGGAATTTTCATAAGAGAGATTCGTCCCATCAGTGACAGTGGCAGACTAATCCACTTTGCAATATCATCCTCCAGTTTGGAGACAGCCACACCATAGTTCTCTCAAAGAACCACCTCCGAGTCCGTATGCAGGCGGATCCCTAAGTATCGCACCGCTTCAGTAGTCCACTGAATCGGGTATTCCAGGTCAAATGTCCTTGTGGCCGGCGTGAGTGTGAACATAAGAGATTTGTTCCAATTCACATGTATACCCGAAAGGGAGCTAGACAAGACCACCTCGCGCAGCACTGCCGGCAGATGCACCTCCGGGTCCAGGACATATAAGAGGGTATCATCCGCGTACGTGGACACAATCAACTTGTATGTGGGGGATCGTATACCCCTGTGCCCGTGCTATTCGCGTAGACCGCAAGCAAGAGGCTCGGCCACAAGTGCATAAAGAATAGGGGAGAGGAGGCATCCCTGCCTCGTGCCCCGGCTGATTTGTATGGGGTCCGTGGTCAGTGACCCAATTCGTATGGGGGCCGTAGGGGAAGTATACAGTGTAGCTAAAAGTTGGAGAAGCAGCGCCCCCACACCCACTCGACTTAAGACATGTCTCCGGAAAGGCCATTTGTCAAGAGTCAAAGGCCTTTTCCATGTCCAGAAAGACTGCGACAGCCGAAACCTCAGGGCGTGTATGTTGAAACGCTGCGAACACAGTCCTTAGATTGTAAGTGAGGTTGCGGCTGGGCACAAATCCTGCCGGCTCTGGAGCAACCATTGAGGTAACCATGGGACTGAGACCGTTTGCAATCGATTTGGCAAATCTCTTTGCATCCACGTTTAATAGCGACAGAGGACGGTACGAAGCACAATCTGCTGCAGGTTTCCCTGGTTTAAGAATAGCACCCAGTATCGCCTCATGCATAGTGAGCGGCATTGCTCTGGTGTCTGCCATGTCCTCGAATAGCGTAAGTAACCGAGGTATCAAAAGGTCAGCGAACACCTTATAAAAGGCAACGGTAAGACCGTCGCTTCCCGGCGCACTACTGGCTCTCATAGCAGATAGAGCCCAGACGATTTCCTCCCGCTCAATCGGACGTACCAGAAATTTGCGATGTACGTTAGACGGCCAAGGCAGCTCAATGTTGGAGAGATAGTCTAGTATGCGTTCTCCGGAGCAGGACCTCGGGAGGCATATAGAGCTGTGAAATACTCACGAAATCGTTCCGCAACCTGCTCTTTGGATAGCGGTTCGTCCGTCTGGAAGGACCTTATATCCGGTACCAACACCCTGCTCCTACGCTGTTTAGCCAACTGCGCCAGGGCCTATCCAGGGCGCTCCCCTTCACCATAGGATCTAGCAGTGGCGTACTTTCCCAAGTGTTTCACTTCAGAGTCGGCCTCCTCGTAGTATTCACACAGTGTTTGGGCAAGTTCCTGTGTGAGGGCATCACTGCCGTCCCGAAGGCGTCGGGCCTCCAGCTCCTTAAGTTTGTTCTCCAGAGTCTCCAGCCGACCCCTGATAGATTTGAGCACCCCTGCATGCTTAGAAATGGTGACTCCCCTAATGTACGCCTTAAAGGCCTCCCAGACTGTCTGGAACGAATCTACAGTACCTCATCTCAATGGACGCAGCCAGCTCCTTCTTAAAGGAGTCGTCCAGCAGGGAATAAGGAGGGAAGCGCCAAGCAAATGGCGGAATGCGCTTCGTGGGACTGTCAGTAGCGAGGGAGAGTGGGATTAGGAACAGAACTGCATAAATGTATATCCAAACCCCTGGGAATGATATGACACGTGCTGGCACCCTTTCCATACTAGAGATATGCTCATGTACATACTTAATTGCGCACAACTGTGATGCGGACCTCGTATGAGGTCTGATACACATGACACGTACCCGCCACCGTGAACCCGTATATAATGTTCATACGTGTAAGGGGCACCCTAACACAAAGAACTGTGTTATACCTACAGGTGTCCGCATTAAAAGTAACCAGATCAACCAACTGCCCTGCCCTTATACACCACAAACGACTCTCGTGGGCATTCCAGAAGTCTCCATGCACACGCGAGACAACATGCATGTGCAAGGCTACAATGATACCTGTATGTTACCAGGACTGAGAGTGACCAACCAAAGGGGCAGCAGCGACGCTCAAAGCTCTGCAGTAGGAGGAAAAACCTGAGAGGCGGGTAAATATTGGTGCAGGGATACTAAGGCGGCGTTGTGTTCATCAAAGTGAGAAAAATACGATTTTAAAAAGACGGGAAGGAATCCCTGTCCAATGTTTGAGTTCACGTAAATGGAAATCACAAAAGCAACTCTTTTAGCTCAGAAAAATATAATTGATGTCGCCGAACACGAAATAGATCACAAGTTGGGCCGTGGGAACTCCCGTATTCCCTCTATGTATAAGTAGTATGCTCATACGCTCAGGGCTGTCAAACCATTCTGATTCGACATTTGAGATGTCATAAGTGATGTCATAGAACATGTCATGAGTGATGCAATCTGTGAGGTCCTAAGCAGTGCATGGCAGGGATGCAAATTATAGTTAGCTCTGCTTAGTACAACTTGAATTTCTGTGTTTTTTTGTTGAAAACATTAATGTTGTCACTGACAATTTCCCCTAATTATAATGTGACTATAACCTTTGTTTTATATCCGTGAATTTCTATGTTTTTTTTAATGTAAGCTAAAACGTTATCACCATAGGTAAAGCTAACCAAAGGCCTTGCGCAGCTGGGGGGAGGTGCGAGGCATGCGACCGACCGCACAGGTAGCAAACTCCATGCTGTGCACAACCTTTCATGGTGCATGGCATGGAAATGGCCGCAGGGTGTGGCTCGCAGCTAGGGCATGCCTCTAACTCCCCGCTGGCAGCCAACCCCCGGAGTCGCAGGCACAGTCCCAGTCTCACTAGCTCCAAAGTGTAGCAGGTGCAGTCCTCTCGGAGATGGGCATTTCTTTGTGCGATTCAAGGGCAGGAGTGCAGTCCTCCGTCGGTCCTCTCTTCTTCACTAACGTAAACTGAAGTGCAGGGTGCCAGGGGTGCCCTACGTATCCCATGAAAGTGCCCTGAGGGGATCACTCGAGCACTAGCCAATGGACTGCGGGGTCCCCTCCTTTCTAGTGACAAAGTTCCTGTTATGTGTGGCATCTGGCGATCAATTCCCAGAGTGCCCCATTCTTGCCCCCTTCAGGATGGCACGACCCTTCCTTGGTCGTTGGGAGCAGGGCAGCCAAGCCTAGAGGTATCACCGCCAGTGGGCTACATGCCCAAGGGAAAACGTGTTGGGACACAGGTTTCGCTCCCCTAGCACTGTCTACTAATTGTGTACAGGAACAAAAGGTGCCCTGCTCAGGGATGTTGTCACAGGTGGCCCTTCAAAGACAGCTGTTATATCCTGCTCTTCCTCTCTCTTTGTCCCTCCTTAGTGTTAGTGTCTGCTGATCTATGTCATGTCTCTGTGATGTCATCCATGAGTCTACCTGTTGCTATTCAAGGGATTTATCAGTTACCTGGAGGCTGAGCAGGAAGTTATCTGCTCCTGGTGGGGTTTCTTACCATATTACATTCCTTCTTGAATGCTGTACCTGACTATCTAATCCCAAGAATAAATATACTACATGAACATTCAACAAGGACCCATCATCATTATTTTACTGAATTTAACAACAGCTTCAGCTTTAAAGCCTGCCTTTTGTACTAACACCAAGTGGCCATCCTGGGAGGGGAGGGGACACCTCGCTTTGCTGCAACTGCCTTTGTTCCTGGGCTGGGAGTTGTTCACACGTCTCCCCAGGCAGTCAGAAACCCATTAATATTTGTTTGTTTAGTTATTTGTGAAATTTATCAAGTGTGAACATGACCCTTCCAGATATCAGAGCGCTGTACATGTAGCAGTCAGGACATACATAACTGGTCAAATGCAAGGATGGAAATGTAGGGGGCAAGACTCAAAACCAGACACGGTTCCATCACAACGGCTTGGTGGATCCAGGATCCAGATACGTCCACATGAAAATGATCGAGCTGAATCACTAAAGGGAACTGGAGGAGGAATCCATTCTTTTGTCCTTTCTTACTTCTTTTTTGAAGACGATAAATGAGGGGTTTGTCCTAATTTCTGGGGCAGTGCCTTTGTCAGAACTAGATGGAGTGCAGAGTGGCAACTTTCTAAAACTGGTATAACTTTAATCGTGACGATAAATCAGGCCCGGGCATTCTGTCGGATTTAATACCACAATTAACTTGATGGCAAACACAAGATGATTGAGGGAGCGCTAAAACTTTTCAAACACTCAACCCCAATCTAGAGATCTGAGTTGAATCCATCATTCTTTTGCTCACCATGCCTCCTCAGTTTGGATCCAGTCATATGCACTTGTGGGACACCCCCGCGCCGCACGGCCACCAGCTGCTGCGTGTGCCCCATCGCCTTGCCCTCTGCCTCGCTGCCTGCGCCGCTGTCGTCTGTTTTGTATTGTTGTTGTTAATCATTTGTGCTTGTTTTAACAGCATTTTTTTCCCGTGTTAGCGTTTTTGTTTTCCATTTGTGCCTGTTATTTTTGTCAGTTTCTGCCCGTATTTGCGTTCTCCTTCCTGTCTGCCCGCCTACCTCGCCGCCCTCCGCCTTCCCTCCCCGCTCCCCGCTTCCCGCCACCACCGCTGACCACGCCCCTTTTCCCTTCTGTTCCCTCCCCGCTCCCGCCTCCCAGCTGCCCCGCCCACCCGCGCACTTCGCCTTATATGGCGACCGTGCGAACGCGCAGCGGTCACGCGCAGCGGGCGCGCCGATTGTGCGCCGAAGGCGCGCCAAAGGTAAGCCCGTCTGCGCCCGTCCGCGACCGGATCGCGACCAGCGCCAGGACCCCTGGACCTCGAAGACCCCGACCGACCCGCCGGACGTACTCAGCCGCCACCCTCAGCGCACTCAACACCGGCCGACGCCCAGAGTGCCACCAAGCCACACCACGACGCACCCACGGACCCTTCATCTGCCACGCCTGCAAGTTCTCCTGCATCCGGACCTGCCTCGCACCAACACCCGCCAAGTCGAACACCAGCAGCACCCACCTCAAGTGCATCCTACTCAACACCCGCTCCGTCCACAGACACGCCATCGAACTCTGGAACCTCCTAGACACCACTGCCCCTGACGTTGCCTTCCTCACAGAGACCTGGATGAACGCCTCTTCAGCTCCCGACATCGCCATCGCTATCCCAGAGGGCTACAAGATCGTCCGGAGGGACCGCAACGCCAACCAGATGGGAGGAGGCATCGCCATCATCCACAGGAACACCATCCGTCTCACGACCAGCACCGACAACACCCTGACCACCGCCGAACACCTGCATTTCCAGATTCACACCGACCCGAACACCACCCTCAGAGGCACCCTGATCTACCGACCTCCGGGACCACGCACCCAATTCAGCGAGGACATCGCCGACTTCGTCAGCCCACATGCCCTCCCCTCCGCTGACTACATCCTCCTGGGGGACCTCAACTTCCACCTGGAGAACAACAACGACCGCAACACCAGCACCCTGCTCGACAACCTCGCCAATCTTGGACTCAAGCAGCTGGTGTCCACCCCCACCCACCTCGCCGGACACACACTCGACGCAGTCTTCTCCTCCAGCACAGACATCGACTTCAGCCACGCCACAGAGCTTCAATGGACGGACCACAGCTGCGTCCACTTCACCTTCAAGAGAACGACGACCCACCACCAGCAGCATCAGGCCGCCCGCAGAAGCTGGAACAAGATCACAGCAGACCAGCTCGCCGCTTCCCTGAGCCAGCACCCTCCCGCCAGCTCAGCGAACCCCAGCCAGGCCGCCGACAACCTCACGAAGTGGATCAGCAACTGCGCGGACGAACTCGCCCCGCTGAGGACCCCGCCCAGCAGATCCGGCAGCAAGAAAGCCCCGTGGTTCACCGACAAACTCAAGAGCTCCAAGAAGAACTGCCGAGCCCTCGAGAAAGTCTGGAAAAGGGAACCTACACCGGACAACAGGACCACCTTCAAGCTGGCCACCCGGAAGCACCACCAGCTGATCCGCGCCGCCAAGAAAACTGCTTTCAAGGACCGGCTGGACAACAACGCACACAACTGCAAGGAACTCTTCAACATCGTGAAAGAGCTATCCAACCCCAGCGCAGGTAACGACGACATCACCCCATCGCAAGACCTCTGCAACTCCCTCGCTTCATACTTCCACAACAAGATCGCGGACATACAGAACAGCTTCAACAACCAACCAACGCACACCAAGACCGAACAACCACCCCCCACCACCACCCTCCACGCCTGGACCCCGATCAGCACCGAAGACACCATCCGCACGATGAACTCCATCCACTCCGGATCACCGACTGACCCCTGCCCTCACCACGTCTTCAACAAGGCTGACGCTGTCATCGCACCCCACCTGCGAGACATCATCAACACATCCTTCGACACCGCCACCTTCCCTGAGAGCTGGAAGCACGCCGAACTCAGCGCTCTTCTCAAGAAACCCACAGCGGACCCCACCGAACTCAAGAATTACCGCCCCATCTCGCTCCTCCCGTTTCCAGCCAAAGTCATCGAGAAGACCGTCAACAAGCAGATGGCCGCCTTCCTCGAGACGAATGGATCCCTCGACCCCTCACAGTCCGGCTTCCGAGCCAATCACAGCACCGAGACCGCCCTCATCGCCGCCACCGATGACATCCGAGCCCTGATGGACAACGGAGAAACAGCGGCCCTCATCCTCCTAGACCTCTCCGCGGCATTCGACACTGTCTGCCACCGCACCCTAGTACAGCGCCTCAGCAACGTCGGAATCCAGGACAAGGCGCTGGAATGGATCATCTCCTTCCTCGACGGAAGAACACAGAGAGTCCGCCTACCACCGTACAAGTCAGAGGCCACCGAAGTCATCTGCGGCGTCCCTCAAGGATCCTCTCTGAGCCCCACCCTCTTCAACGTCTACATGAGCCCCCTCGCGGCCATCGCACGCCAGCACAACCTCAACATAATCTCCTACGCCTACGACACCCAGCTGATCCTCTCCCTGACCAACGACCCCGCCGCCGCCAGAGCCAACCTGCACGAAGGGATGAAAGAGGTAGCCGAGTGGATGACGACCAGCCGCCTGAAACTGAACTCGGACAAGACGGAGGTCCTCATCCTGGGCTCCTCACCCTCCGCCTGGGACGACTCCTGGTGGCCTCCCGCCCTGGGCACCGCACCCAAACCAACAGACCATGCACGCAACCTGGGCTTCATCCTGGACTCCTCCCTCTCCATGACCAGGCAAGTCAACAACGTCTCCTCGGCGTGCTTCAACATCCTACGCATGCTACGGAAGATCTTCTGGTGGATCCCCACCGAGACCAGGAAGACCGTCACCCAGGCCCTCGTCACCAGCCGACTGGACTACGGCAACGCCCTCTACGCCGGCACCACCGCCAAGCTCCAGAAGAGACTCCAGCGGATCCAGAACGCCTCAGCCAGACTCATCCTTGACATCCCACGAACCAGCCACATCTCAGGACATCTGAGAGACCTTCACTGGCTCCCCGTCAACAAAAGAATCACCTTCCGCCTCCTCACCCACGCACACAAAGCCCTACACGACCAAGGCCCGAGCTACCTCAACAGCCGAGTCAACTTCTACGCTCCCAAACGCCACCTCCGATCAGCCAACCACGCCCTCGCCGCCGTCCCCCGCATCCGAAGAGCGACTACAGGAGGAAGATCCTTCTCCTACCTTGCCGCCAAGACCTGGAACTCCCTCCCGACCGACCTGTGCCTGACCCAAGACCACCTCTCCTTCAGGAAGAAGCTGAAGACCTGGCTGTTCGAGCAGTAGCGGCACCCCCCCCACCCCCAGCGCCTTGAGACCCTACGGGTATGTAGCGCGCTCTATAAATGTCACTGATTGATTGATATGCAAATAAGGCTTGACCCTGCTCCTCAAGGGAACAGTCCAGCCCGAACTGCCAGGCTAGGTCCTCCCTAGACAGGAAACAAGTATCCTGGGACCAGTTTTGGGGTAACACCCCTCATCAGCCAGGCCTGTGTAAGTGACATGATGGTGCAAGGCATTTATTCCACATCAGAGAAGCATTCTGGAACTGCGGGCAGGACTCCTGCCATGAAGGCATTTATGCCTTCCACCTCAGGGAGTACTATTCAGATCCTTTCCGATAACACCGGTAGCGCCAAGGAAATCAACAGACAGGGCAGTGTGAGATCATGGACCCTGTTTGGGAGGCGATTCGCTTGTCGCAATGAGTGCAGCGAAGGAGAATTCTCTTGTCAATGGCTAACGTTGTAGATTCACCCGACGTGAGAGCAGATACTCTATTGTGTCTCACTAGAAGAGCAAGAGTAGAAACTAGACCATGAAGTGATGACGGTGATCTCAAGCTTGTGGCATCTATTCTTGGATCTCTGCCATTGCCCGGGGCAGGAAGTATCCTCATAGTTTTCATTTACACGTTGCTCTGGATGGACGCCTGCGGCACACCTCTGGGTACGCTGCGTCTCAGGGCCTTCTGTAGGCGTTTCCACTTATTCCACTGCAGAAGATGCAGACGGATAGAGTGCTCATCAGTGCTGTCATCAGTGATGTTAATAATGATGTCATAGAACATTTAATGAGTGATGTAATATGTGAGGTCATAAACAGTGCAATGTGAGTGCACGTTATAGTTTCTTCAGTTAACTGTAACTGTTGAGTTTGTGCTTTTGTTTATCGTTTGAAAAAATTATATTTTAACTCACATTTTCACTTAAATATAATGTTACTATAACCTTTATTTTTCAGTGCTTTGCTAAGTTTTTTTTTTATGTATAGTAAGATATTCTACCCACAAGGACTAGGGGGCCAGGGTACCCCCTACTCTGCCGTCTTAGTCCTTATGTTTTTTTATTTGCTATGAGCAGGGGCTAAGTTCTCAAGTCATAAAATCGCAGCCGCAAAAAAAATGACATTTGCCGATCAGATAGTGTGCTTTGAGCTCACTGTACTGAGGTACTGCACGGTACTACAGCAAAGATACCAGGCCTCAAAACTATTGAAGAGATTTACACCAAATAACAAAAACATGCTCTCTTGATCAAGATCTAGCTTTCTGCCACATTTGGTGTAATTCCGTTCTGCGATTTTGTCTGAATCGCTGCTCAATTTTCCCATGGGATATATATTTTAAAAAGTCTCTACATCCCTTGTGGGACTGTGCAGTGGGGTGGGGGGAGAGGGAGAGGAGGGGGTGCAGCTGTCTGTCTCACCCTCCTCTTCCTCCTAGGGTGGTGGGCCCCTCTCCGCGTAGCTCTGTGGGCTGGCCCTCCAATGCTATATTTCCTGCATCTATAATGTGGACAGCGTGGACAATTAGCCAGATGCCACAGAGCTGTCCAGATGAAGTAATGCACCAACCCCACCCACACCAGGACCACCCAAGACTGCCACTGCAAGCAGGGCCAAACCAACCTGAGCGCCAGGCGGAAGCATTACTCCCAGTGAAGCCAGGTAGTCGAGGCTACTGCCGCCTCCGGGCCTCGGTGGGGCTGGAAAGGAAGGGTTTGCACCATCCTGTGATGTATGTTTGTAAATACAGGTCAGACTGGCCCATGTTTGGAAGCCCACGGACTAATGTCTGGCCCTAAAGAGCGGTCTATGGTTCTAGTAAGACGGTGACCCCTGGGGGCCCCTGTGCTCAGAGTTCGGCAGGACAGTGATCAGAAGGTGGAACAAGGCCTAAGGTGAGTCATGGCAACAAGCATCTGATTCCAGGCATAAAGAACAAGATTCGAGAAACCATTCTCCTCTGGGGAGGGGTCCTTTTTAGAGGACCCCAAATCCAGGACTGTGTCTAAAAGTGTAGATTCTGGTGCCAATAATGGAATATTTTTAAAAATATAGTGAGGAAGTTGATCACAGTTTTTGCCCTAAAGGGGTGACTGCAATCGCAGGCAGGGAGGAGCTGAAAGTGTCTGCGCTACTGTAAACATTTCTTTTTAGAGCGGGCACTTCTGCACCCCCAAGGAGTTGTCATGTTTCCTGTTTCTAGGACCTTTCTCTGTTTCTTACTGCGTCGACCCGTCACAGACAGGATCCTGTCGGTGTCGCCACTTTAGCAGACAAGGGGTCATCCAGGGGGGTGCCTGTAGTGAGCGGGAGAGGTCAGGGGTGGGATCATGTCCAGATCTAAGTACAGCTGGACACCACCACTGAGATGGGACACCCATGACACATTCTGTACTGGTGGGGAGTCCCCATCTCACACCCCCTCCTGAGGGAAGCACAGAGGACCGGATAAGCAGCGACTCATTCAATGGTCAGTTTTTTTTTATAAAACTCCCTTCCTTAGTATTTGCAAGAAGTCATATGTCCCTCCTCTCTAACAGCATAAAGGGAGCGTATTCTGGGAAGATTGGCAAGTGTCTGGGACAGACGCCAGCTCCTGCAGGTGGCCAGCCATGGGGTGGCAGTAGACAGACATCAGCTTCAGCAGGTGGCCAGCCACAGGGTGGCAGGGGACAGGCACCAGCTCCAGGAGGGGACAGTGGACAGTGGACAGAAGCCAGCTCCAGGAGGTGGCCAGCCACGGGGTGGCAGTGGACAGAAGCCAGCTCCAGCAAGGGGCCAGGCACAGGGTGGCATCGGACAGAAGCCAGCTCCAGCAGGCGACCAGCAATGGGGTGGCAGTAGACAGAAGCCAACTCCAGGAGGTGGCCAGCCACTGAGTGGCAGTGGACAGAAGCCAGCTCCAGCAAATACCCATGCAGAGGGTGGCAGCGGACAGAAGCCAGATCCAGCAGGTGGCCAGCCGCAGGGTGGCAGTGGACATATGCCAGCTCCTGTAGGTGGCAGTGGACAGAAGCCAGCACCAGGAGGTGACAGTGGACAGAAGCCAGCTCCAGGAGGTGACAGTGGACAGAAGCCAGCACCAGGAGGTGGCAGTGGACAGAAGCCAGCTCCAGAGGGTGGCAGTGGACAGAGGCCAGCTCCAGGGGGTGGCAGTGGACAGAAGCCAGCTCCAGGGGGTGGCAGTGGACAGAAGCCAGCACCAGGAGGTGGCCAGCCACGGGGTGTCAGTGGTCACACACCAGCTCCAGCAGGTGGCCAGCCATGGGGTGTCAGTGGTCACACACCAGCTCCAGGAGGTGGCCACCCACGGGGTGTCAGTGGTCACACACCAGCTCCAGCAGGTGGCCACCCACGGGGTGTCAGTGGTCACACACCAGCTCCAGCAGGTGGCCAGCCACGGGGTGTCAGTGGTCACACACCAGCTCCAGCAGGTGGCCACCCACGGGGTGTCAGTGGTCACACACCAGCTCCAGGAGGTGGCCAGCCACGGGGTGTCAGTGGTCACACACCAGCTCCAGGAGGTGGCCACCCACGGGGTGTCAGTGGTCACACACCAGCTCCAGGAGGTGGCCACCCACGGGGTGTCAGTGGTCACACACCAGCTCCAGGAGGTGGCCACCCACGGGGTGGCAGTGGACACACCCCAGCTCCAGGAGGTGGCCACCCACGGGGTGTCAGTGGTCACACACCAGCTCCAGGAGGTGGCCACCCACGGGGTGTCAGTGGTCACACACCAGCTCCAGGAGGTGGCCAGCCATGGGGTGTCAGTGGACACACACCAGCTCCAGGAGGTGGCCACCCACGGGGTGTCAGTGGTCACACACCAGCTCCAGGAGGTGGCCAGCCACGGGGTGGCAGTGGTCACACCAGCTCCAGGAGGTGGCCAGCCATGGGGTGTCAGTGGTCACACACCAGCTCCAGGAGGTGGCCAGCCACGGGGTGGCAGTGGACACACACCAGCTCCAGGAGGTGGCCACCCACGGGGTGTCAGTGGTCACACACCAGCTCCAGGAGGTGGCCACCCACGGGGTGTCAGTGGTCACACACCAGCTCCAGGAGGTGGCCAGCCATGGGGTGTCAGTGGTCACACACCAGCTCCAGGAGGTGGCCACCCACGGGGTGTCAGTGGTCACACACCAGCTCCAGGAGGTGGCCAGCCACGGGGTGGCAGTGGTCACACCAGCTCCAGGAGGTGGCCAGCCACGGGGTGTCAGTGGACACACACCAGCTCCAGGAGGTGGCCAGCCACGGGGTGTCAGTGGTCACACACCAGCTCCTGGAGGTGGCCAGCCACGGGTGTCAGTGGTCACACACCAGCTCCAGGAGGTGGCCAGCCATGGGGTGTCAGTGGACACACACCAGCTCCAGGAGGTGGCCACCCACGGGGTGTCAGTGGTCACACACCAGCTCCAGGAGGTGGCCAGCCACGGGGTGTCAGTGGTCACACACCAGCTCCAGGAGGTGGCCAGCCATGGGGTGGCAGTGGACACACACCAGCTCCAGGAGGTGGCCACCCACGGGGTGTCAGTGGTCACACACCAGCTCCAGCAGGTGGCCAGCCATGGGGTGGCACCGGACAGAAGCCAGCTCCAGGAGGTGGCCACCCACGGGGTGTCAGTGGTCACACAGCAGCTCCAGGAGGTGGCCAGCCACGGGGTGGCAGTGGTCACACCAGCTCCAGCAGGTGGCCAGCCATGGGGTGGCAGTGGACACGTCCTCTGCCGTCCAAAAAGTCTACATGGGAGATTGTCTTGCACAAGACATGCAGAGTGATTGTGAACCCAGAGGTTGACATCACAGCAGTTTGCAGCTGGAGGGCAGGGTAAGGGGGTGAAATCAAGTTTGCATGATGAGATGCAAAGGTCCAGCATATCGGTCAGGCCCTGGAGTCTGATACAGGGTTAGAAAGTTCACCAGCAGAAGTGGCTGAGAATGCCTTGAGTTGGCGATGAGACTGAGTGTTATTCCTGAAGTCAGAACCTTGCAGTCTCTCCGTGTGATCTTTGTTGAAGTTGTGACATCTGGTGGCATCGCTTTCAGGGTGGCGGGGGTTGAGTATTCCCTTGGCCAGGCTCCAATTATCATCAAGATGTCCAGATCATTACCTCTAATTAGGTCATGAATTTCCATTGCATGCCTATTAATGTAACAAGCATTGATCAACATAGATTTTCCCTGAAACAGTATTAAATCTTTCTATTCCTTGGGGTCAAGGCTCCAATTACCACATGAAGCTGAGGTGTGTACGAAGTTTGCCATGGATGAGCCGACAGGCCAGCCGCTGAGACAGCGCAAAGAGGGGTGAGGCTCCTTGAGGCCCAGGTACTGGCATTACCACATTCTGGAAGTCAGTGTGGATTGTGACCTACAGACAGTGGCACCAGGGTCCCCCCTGGCATGGATAGGCACTCATGGGCTCACCCTAGGTATACCTCCAGTGTGCTTGCAGGGGGCCCCTGGTGCACAAATGCTTCTTTCAGCCATTAAACACCCAGATGGAGTGCAGGGGCCAAACAGAATGGCAGCAGGAGGGGTTCCAGACTCACCTAGTCCAACCCTCAGATGGCCAGGAACCTACAGTGAGACAGTGAAATGTGGAAGAAGATAGAGAAGCCAATCAACATTAAACTATCACAATACGAGCCATGCCTAGTCATCAGGGGGTTCAGGACACCACAACCATGGACTGGTTATGGAGGACACTATCTGTTTACTCAAGGTTTGGGATTCTGTGTTCACCTACTTGGTATTCAGGGCTCTGTAGTAGGTTACGAAGGGCTCCGGTCGCTGCGCTTCGCCAATTGCGGTCCTGGAAACGCTTCTGGTAGGTTTCAGCTCAGACCCTGTAGTAATTTACTGGGGGTTCAGGGCAGCAGGCCTTATTATTGGTAGCCAAAGACCTGAAAATAAATACAGGGGGCCGATTCACAAACTGCACTTTTGAGGAAGTTTACTACTTTACGGCATTCACAAAATACACTTTTGTAGTAACTTACACTTTAGTGCTAAATCCAGAACTGCGCATGGCCGACGACTGCTACTGCAGCAAACTCCCATAGAAAGCAATGAAGGTGGGGACTTAAATTTCAACCCCATAGGAAATAATGTTAAATTAAATTATTAAACCTTGTTAAAAATATAAATAACTATAAATGAATGTTAAAAATAGTACATATTTATTATTTAATTCTAAAATATTTAATGATATATTTGAATTAAAACAATTATGTAACAATACATTTTTATTAATTTAACATTTGCTACATTAATTTTTAGACTCTTTATTTCCAGTAAGCGTGAATATGCATCTAGAGCGGGATATGTAAAGTGAACATTGTCAGAATTATTTCAATCTTCATTTCCAGTCCCCCCAATAAGCCCTTCAGCCAGTCATCCCTATGTACGTCACTGGACAAGTGGGGTGTTGATCATTTTGGGGTTTATCTCAGCCACTTATCTTCCTCAGCCAATGGCGCCTTCAGACAATTCAGGGTTTTGATGGGCCGAGCACCGACTGGGTCGAACCCTAGTATTGGTCCAGTGGGATGCTGAGTGAGGGGGGTCTCCGGAGATAGTGTGTGGTGTCATGGGACGAGTCACTCATCTCAGACACATTGTGTGGTCCTCTGCCCTCCGCTGCCGATCACCCTGCCTGTTGCTTGGCTCACTGTGCTCACAATACGCCACAAAGGTGCTAAAGCCGCACTCCGGGTGAGTTCAATCCTTTATTACGACGTCCGGTAACACATTTTGGCCACAGCCTTTGTCAAACCATAGATGTGCCCAACCCACCACAGAACATACATTCATCACTTCCACAGACACACAGTCCAGTACATGAGTGTCCCACAATCAAAGATCTTGGTAACAACTTCCGGCTCATTTGGTTGTTGTGTATTTATTCAATCATATTTTTCTTTGGTCGCCCCCAGTGTTTAAACTGATGCTGCTAGTTTTTCAGCTCTGAGAGTCCACCGAGGCCGCTAACCAGGCCACCGTGCCCATGCCCTAACCCTAACCCTAACGTGTATGTCCAATTGGCTATACCCAAATGAAAATGGCTAACTTACCTGTAAGTCCCTAATAAGTGTTCCCCTGGTACCCATTGGATGTAAGTTAGAGTGGTACCCCAGAGATCACAGCACTGGTTGTGCCACCCTGGAGGTTAACCCTGTCTGCCACCTCAGACTGGCAGAGCAGTCGTGCACTGGTAGCCCAGCTTTGCCATTGATAGCCATGGCACAGCCACTAACTCCCCCGTACATCTGTGTAAGTCACCCCTCAGGCAGGCCTTCCGAGCCCCAAGGTTGGGTGCAACATATTACATGGACAAGACATGTATTTTACATATCCTGACAGTATACACACAAAATTAACATGTTTACTGTAGAAAAACTCGGTCACCTAACTGGCAACTATACGGTTACATGCTGACCCTTGAACGGTGTGACCAAAGTGGCTCTTCAAGGTATCAAACAATTCATTACATTAAGCCCAACTTGGTTTTCAGGTCAAAATTCATGTAGCTTTTTGCAGTGTGCAGTTCTTAAAGGCTGCCACTTTGTTGCCTTTATACTTGCTGTGCCTTCCCTGGCACACATGGAGCCTGTTCTACCAGGCATCTTTATGCCCTCCTGGAGAGACGTGCCAACAACTCTCAGGAAGGAGAACAATGAGGGATTTCAAGCCAGAGAGATGCCACCTTCCTCCTGCAGGGAGCCACTTGGGTGTTAGCCCCAAAAAGCAGGCTACAACGGGCAAGCCGCCTTTGAAGGGCAGATTTGTAGCATGGAGGCTTGCCCCATTGTGGAGGTGGACAACCTTGCATGGAAAGGATGAAGGGTGAACCAGTTGCCCCACCAGTTTCCCCAGGGGGGTGTAGCACCCAAAGGTGCACTATGGAGGTCTGAATACCAATAGAGGGGTCTCGCCATTTTGGGAGTGGGCAAAATGGTGCATCCTGGGATGTCCAGATGCCACACTCCATAGGAAGTGGCCACCATGTGGGAGAGAATCTGGTATCCCATTGGCTATCAACTGCATCTTTCCCTGGGGCATTTTCAGAGCATAAAAGAGGCGCCCCTGGCCCCCAGACCTCTGATCTATCTCTTCTGACTGAAAGAAGGGCCAAAGGAAGACTGCCCTGCGGCACAGAGGGACCAATAAAGAGAGGCTTCACCGACGAGGACTTCGCTTGCTGCACCTGGGGCTGTCATGTCGTGTCTTGCTCAGGGAGAGTCATCTCCAGAGCCCAGCCAGCCAAGTCTTCCCCAGAGCCCAGCCATGCCAAAAAACTCCAAGGGCCAGCCATGCCAAAAAACTCCAAGGGCCAGCGGACTGTTCACAACACAGGGACACAACAGCTAAGGAAGTCTGCTGGGGCAAGTTGGTAGCCAATGTCTTCAAGTCACTCCCACCGCTGCTGTGCCGCACTAGGAACCGAGTCCCAATGCACAGCATTGCACCAGAGTTCTCTGAGATCAGGAGTGCCGTCGGAAGACGGCTGGAACCCTCAGAAGATAAGCTATCGACTCAGGAAGGATTAGCCTGTGACTGCAACACCAGGTGACTGATATCCCAGTGGCGACTGGACTTCTGCCAACCTGGAGACGTCGACCCTGTGACCAGGACTGAATCTGCTAGCTGAGAGACAGAGGAGCAGTTGCAGCAAAAACTCCATTGACCCCATTGCATCCACAGCATCCTTGGAGCATCTTCAGCATCCTTCATCTCTTGCATCCGGACCACTCCATAGGAATGCATTGCAAGAAGACCCATCAACCGCGTCACATCCACAGCATCCTTGGAGCATCTTCAGCATCCTTCATCCCTCGCATCAGGACCACTCTATAGAATCCATTGCAAGAAGACCCATCGACCGCGTCACATCCACAGCATCCTTGGAGCATCTTCAGCATTCTTCTTCTCTTGCATCAGGACCACCCTATAGGGATCTATTGCAAGCAGACCCATCGACCGTGTCACATCCACAGCATCCAGAGCATCTTCAGCATCCTTCATCCCTTGCATCAGGACCACTCTATAGAATCCATTGCAAGAAGACCCATCGACCGCGTCACATCCACAGCATCCAGAGCATCTTCAGCATCCTTCATCCCTTGCATCAGGACCACTCTATAGAATCCATTGCAAGAAGACCCATCGACCGCGTCACATCCACAGCATCCAGAGCATCTTCAGCATCCTTCATCCCTTGCATCAGGACCACTCTATAGAATCCATTGCAAGAAGACCCATCGACCGCGTCACATCCACAGCATCCAGAGCATCTTCAGCATCCTTCATCCCTTGCATCAGGACCACTCTATAGAATCCATTGCAAGAAGACCCATCGACCGCGTCACATCCACAGCATCCAGAGCATCTTCAGCATCCTTCATCTCTTGCATCAGGACCACTCTATAGGAATCTATTGCAAGAAGACCCATCGACCGCGTCACATCCACAGCATCCACAGCATCTTCAGCATCCTTCATCCCTTGCATCAGGACCACTCCACAGGAATGCATTGCAAGAAGACCCATCGACCGCGTCACGTCCACAGCATCCAGAGCATCTTCAGCATCCATCATCCCTTGCATCAGAACCACTCTATAGGAATCCATTGCAAGAAGACCCATCGACAGCGTCACATCCAGAGCATCCTTAGAGTATCATCAGCATCCTTCATCCCTTGCATCAGGACCACTCTATAGAATCCATTTGAAGAAGACTTATCGACCGCGTCACATCCACAGCATCCGTGGAGCATCTTCAGCATCCTTCATCCCTCGCATCAGGACCACTCTATAGGAATCCATGCAAGAAGACCCATCGACCGTGTCACATCCACAGCATCCAGAGCATCTTCAGCATCCTTCATCTCTTGCATCAGGACCACTCCATGGGAATCCATTGCAAGAAGACCCATCGACCGCGTCACATCCACAGCAACCTTGGAGCATTTTCAGCATCCTTCATCCCTTGCATCAGGACCACTCTATAGGAATCCATTGCAAGAAGACCCATCGACCGCGTCGCATCCACAGCATCCAGAGCATCTTCAGCATCCTTCATCCCTCGCATCAGGTCCACTCTATAGAATCCATTGCAAGAAGACCCATCGACCGCGTCACATCCACAGCCTCCAGAGCATCATCAGCATCCTTCATCCCTTGCATCAGGACCACTCTATAGGAATCCATTGCAAGAAGACCCATCAACCGCGTCACATCCACAGCCTCCAGAGCATCATCAGCATCCTTCATCCCTTGCATCAGGACCACTCTATAGGAATCCATTGCAAGAAGACCCATCGACCACGTCGCATCCACAGCATCATTGGAGCATCTTCAGCATCCTTCATCCCTCGCATCAGGACCACTCCATGGGAATCCATTGCAAGAAGACCCATCGACCGCGTCACATCCACAGCATCCAGAGCATCTTCAGCATCCTTCATGCCTCGCATCAGGACCACTCCATAGGAATCCATTGCAAGAAGACCCATCGACCGCGTCACATCCACAGCATCCAGAGCATCTTCAGCATCCTTCATCTCTTGCATCAGGACCACTCCATAGGAATCCATTGCAAGAAGACCCATCGACCGCGTCACATCCACAGCATCCACAGCATCTTCAGCATCCTTCATCTCTTGCATCAGGACCACTCCATAGGAATCTATTGCAAGAAGACCCATCGACCGCGTCACATCCACAGCATCCACAGCATCTTCAGCATCCTTCATCCCTTGCATCAGGACCACTCCACAGGAATGCATTGCAAGAAGACCCATCGACCGCGTCACGTCCACAGCATCCAGAGCATCTTCAGCATCCATCATCCCTTGCATCAGAACCACTCTATAGGAATCCATTGCAAGAAGACCCATCGACAGCGTCACATCCAGAGCATCCTTAGAGTATCATCAGCATCCTTCATCCCTTGCATCAGGACCACTCTATAGAATCCATTTGAAGAAGACTTATCGACCGCGTCACATCCACAGCATCCGTGGAGCATCTTCAGCATCCTTCATCCCTCGCATCAGGACCACTCTATAGGAATCCATGCAAGAAGACCCATCGACCGTGTCACATCCACAGCATCCAGAGCATCTTCAGCATCCTTCATCTCTTGCATCAGGACCACTCCATGGGAATCCATTGCAAGAAGACCCATCGACCGCGTCACATCCACAGCAACCTTGGAGCATTTTCAGCATCCTTCATCCCTTGCATCAGGACCACTCTATAGGAATCCATTGCAAGAAGACCCATCGACCGCGTCGCATCCACAGCATCCAGAGCATCTTCAGCATCCTTCATCCCTCGCATCAGGACCACTCTATAGAATCCATTGCAAGAAGACCCATCGACCGCGTCACATCCACAGCCTCCAGAGCATCATCAGCATCCTTCATCCCTTGCATCAGGACCACTCTATAGGAATCCATTGCAAGAAGACCCATCAACCGCGTCACATCCACAGCCTCCAGAGCATCATCAGCATCCTTCATCCCTTGCATCAGGACCACTCTATAGGAATCCATTGCAAGAAGACCCATCGACCACGTCGCATCCACAGCATCATTGGAGCATCTTCAGCATCCTTCATCCCTCGCATCAGGACCACTCCATGGGAATCCATTGCAAGAAGACCCATCGACCGCGTCACATCCACAGCATCCAGAGCATCTTCAGCATCCTTCATCCCTCGCATCAGGACCACTCCATAGGAATCCATTGCATGAAGACCCATCGACCGCGTCACATCCACAGCATCCAGAGCATCTTCAGCATCCTTCATCTCTTGCATCAGGACCACTCCATAGGAATCCATTGCAAGAAGACCCATCGACCGCGTCACATCCACAGCATCCAGAGCATCTTCAGCATCCTTCATCTCTTGCATCAGGACCACTCCATGGGAATCCATTGCAAGAAGATCCATCGACCGCGTCACATCCACAGCATCCAGAGCATCTTCAGTATCCTTCATCCCTTGCATCAGGACCACTCCATGGGAATCCATTGCAAGAAGACCAATCGACCGCGTCACATCCACAGCATCCAGAGCCTCTTCAGCATCCTCCATCTCTTGCATCAGGACCACTCCATGGGAATCCTTTGCAAGAAGATCCATCGACCACGTCACATCCACAGCATCCAGAGCATCTTCAGCATCCTTCATCTATTGCATCAGGACCACTCCATGGGAATCCATTGCAAGAAGACCCATCGACCGCGTCACATCCACAGCATCCAGAGCATCTTCAGCATCCTTCATCTCTTGCATCAGGACCACTCCATGGGAATCCATTGCAAGAAGATCCATCGACCGCGTCACATCCACAGCATCCAGAGCATCTTCAGTATCCTTCATCCCTTGCATCAGGACCACTCCATGGGAATCCATTGCAAGAAGACCCATCGGCCGCGTCACATCATAGCATCCTTGGAGCATCTTCAGCATCCTTCAACCCTTGCATCAGGACCACTCCACAGGAATCTATTGCAAGAAGACCCATCGACCGCGTCACATCCACAGCATCCTTGGAGCATCTTCAGCATCCTTCATCCCTTGCATCAGGACCACTCCACAGGAATCCATTGCAAGAAGACCCATCGACCGCGTCACATCCACAGCATCCAGAGCATCTTCAGCATCCTTCATCTCTTGCATCAGGACCACTCCATGGGAATCCATTGCAAGAAGATCCATCGACCGCGTCACATCCACAGCATCCAGAGCCTCTTCAGTATCCTTCATCCCTTGCATCAGGACCACTCTATAGGAATGCATTGCAAGAAGACCAATCGACTGCGTCACATCCACAGCATCCAGAGCATCTTCAGCATCCTTCATCCCTTGCATCAGGACCACTCCATTGGAATGCATTGCAAGAAGACCAATCGACCGCGTCACATCCACAGCATCCAGAGCATCTTCTGCATCCTTCATCCCTCGCATCAGGACCACTCCATAGGAATCCATTGCAAGAAGACCCATCGACCGTGTCACATCCACAGCATCCTTGGAGCATCTTCAGCATCCTTCATCCCTCGCATCAGGACCACTCTATAGAATCCATTGCAAGAAGACCCATTGACCGCGTCACATCCACAGCATCCAGAGCATCTTCAGCATCCTTCATCCCTTGCATCAGGACCACTCTATAGGAATCTATTGCAAGAAGACCCATCGACCGCGTCACATCCACAGCATCCAGAGCATCTTCAGCATCCTTCATCCCTCGCATCAGGAACACTCTATAGGAATCCATTGCAAGAAGACCCATCGACCGCGTCACATCCACAGCATCCTTAGAGTATCTTCAGCATCCTTCATCCCTTGCATCAGGACCACTCTATAGGAATCCATTGCAAGAAGACCCATCGACCGCGTCACATCCACAGCATCCAGAGCATCTTCAGCATCCTTTATCCCTCGCATCAGGACCACTCTATAGGAATCCATTGCAAGACCCATCGACCGCGTCGCGTCCACAGCATCCTTAGAGTATCTTCAGCATCCTTCATCCCTTGCATCAGGACCACTCTATAGAATCCATTGCAAGAAGACCCATCGACCGCGTCGCGTCCACAGCATCCTTAGAGTATCTTCAGCATACTTCATCTCTTGCATCAGGACCACTCCATAGGAATCCATTGCAAGAAGACCCATCGACCACGTCACATCCACAGCATCCAGAGCATCTTCAGCATCCTTCATCCCTTGCATCAGGACCACTCTATAGGAATCTATTGCAACGTAGATAAAGTACCTGGAACTGCTTGAAGACGGCTCCTTCTAAGGAGGACACTGTTTTTGAGGACCTTGAGGACCTGACTAGCTCCCTGCTGGAGTTGTTTGCCCCAAGTAACTCTACCCAACCGCATTAACACTTGCCCGAGTTTTCCTTTAAAAAAGTGTCAAGGGCGTGGCCAAGATGGCGGAGTGAGGAGACGCTTTCTCCCGGAGCTCCCGACCCAGCCCGGGCCCTGAGCCTTTTGTATAGCTTGTTCTCCCCCCCCCCATCGGTGTGAAACCGGGTGGGGAAGGTACGGGAACGGTTCGGGCTGTACCAGAGCCGTGCTCTAGCCTCGGAGTGATTGGGATCCGGCCCGGAACACTGAGCAACGCAGAGACCAGACGCGAAGAGAAATGGCGTCCTAGCTGCGGCTGTCCTGAGCTCCTTCCCTGCAGCACGTAGAAGCCGGCGGTGGTACGGCGGAGGGCAGCGGGCGCCACACTGGGTGCCGTGACGGGACCTGCGACCTGGAGAGGGGACGGGCTGCTCGCGGAGACGACGCGCCCCTAGCTGCTGATCCCTATCGAAATTGAGACCGCGGCTGCTGCCTAGCTGATCGGAGGCCCGCGAGCCGGAAGGGCGGGGTCACTGGACACATAAGCAGCGACGGTGTTGCAGCGACGAGACGGGAACCGGGACCCTCAAGCTGCTGTGGAGGAGTCCGCTTCTGGCCTTCTGGTGACTGACTTTGAGCCGGGCGGGGAGACGCCCATAGCTGGAACCCTCACTGGAGGGGGGGACAATGGCCTACAGGAGCACTCGGAGGCGCCATTTTGGCTTTCGGTGATGGTGAAGAGTCGGACGGCGAAGTGTTGAGCCCTTGAGAACTACATCGGGGATAATCGGTTCACTGCAGCTCACTTGGCAGTAACTGAGGAACGAGCCAGACCAGAGGACCCGGTTTGCGCGGCTGGGGTCGACTCTTTGCCCCTGTTTGTGGCGAGGCCGGAGGTGACGGCGCCCAGCCGTTGTAGTCGCCCCTTGGACAGGGAGGGTCCCGGAGAGGCATCCTGCGACACGAGGCGGAGCCTTTCTAGCCAGACGAGGCGAGTGGAGTCGCTACCCCGGTGCACCGGTGCCCAGCTGACGAGGTGCCAGTTCTTGGCAGGGCGGCCTGGAAGACAAGATGGTGAGTCAGAAGGGCAATAAACGGAACGACCGTACGCTCCCCGAGATGCTTGGAAGGTCTCAAACCAGGGGTGACCGGAGCCAACCGTCCCAGAACGCAGCTAGTGGCTCCAATGCTACAGGCGGCAGTGAACCCCCAGTCACTCGGTCCTTTCTGGAGTCGCTTTTTGGGACGCTGAGAGACGACTTTCAGGTGCTGAAGCAAGAGGTGGCCGGGGAAGTCCGCGAGATCCGGAGAGAAGTCGACGGCCTTGGCGAGAGAGTGGTCACGGTGGAAAGTTCCGCTCAGAGGCAGGACGAGGAGATCACGCAACTACAACAGGAGGTGCTGCGTTTGAGAGACCAACAGATGGACCTCCAGGCCCACAACGAAGACTTGGAGAACCGTTCTAGGCGGAATAACATCAGAGTCCGGGCTGTACCATTCACGGAAGAGGGGACAGATGTGGCGGAATATCTGAGGGAGCTCTTCAGGGACATCTTGGGCGAAGCAGCGGACTTTCCGGTACGAATTGACAGAGCTCATCGAGTGGGGCCTCGTAGACGTGCCTCAGGCCCACCACCGGATATCCTTGCGTTTCTCCCTGACTTTCCACTGAAAGAAAGAATCATGGCGGAGGCCAGGAAAAAATCCTCGCTGACGTTTAGAGGACACCCTGTGGCCTTGTATCAAGATCTGTCCGTCATCACCCTCCAGAAAAGGAAGGCGTTTAAAATCGCAACAGACTTCTTGAAACAACATGAAACGCCGTACTCCTGGGGTCACCCTTTCAGGCTTATTTTCCGTTGGAACGGTGTGCTACATCAATTGAGGTCCCTACAGGACACGTGCGAGGTGTTGGGGATCACTGCGGAAGAGGAGGCCTCCGCCACACCTCGCAGGAGACGCACCTTCCGGGGACGGCTGGCACAGAGTCTCGAGACGCAGAACATCCGCAGCATCCCAACGTCCGAGTTCGCCTACCATCAGGGCTGAAATGGCTAGTGCCATTCAGGAAGCCTCCAGAGACATAGTGGTGCACGACGGAGTCGCACTAACAGCGTAAGACTGCTCCGGGGGGAGAACGACTTTGCATTTCTGTTTTTGCCGGCTTAGAGCCATGATGGGCTGGGGGGAGGGCAGAGGGGGGAAGGGTGTGGCTGGACGTCCACTACGATAAGTTACCACGGACTTGTCCGGATAGGACATGACTGGGACAATTCTTTGGAAGAAGTTGGGGGTTTTGGGGGTTTGGGGGAGGGAAGGGAGGGGGGAGTTGGGGGACCGAACAGGGGGCGGGAGGAAGGGGAGTTGGGGAGTTGGGGGAAGAGGGGGTCAGGAGTTGGGTAGGGGAGGGGAGAGTACAGTCCGTTCAGTGTTCTTGATCTTTACACGATGGCCCGAGGGGGAGACACGGGCAGTTGAGGCTCATAGGCCCCTCCAACACACAGGACCCACTGCATGTCACATTCTGTCTTGATTCTGGATGGCAACTTTTAAGGTAGAGACTCATTTGCTTGCACGAGATTGCCATAGGTTAAGATCCCGCAAATTTCCCACACAGCTTTTTTCTTCGTCTAGCACTAAGACGGCGGGGATGGCGATCCTAGTGTTGAGCTCCTTTAGAGGGGAGGTCCTCCACAAGTTTGCAGAACAAAAAGGGAGACTATTAGCGTACAGATTCAAATTGGGGGCTTTGACATTTACCATCGGTTCGATTTACTGCCCGAATGAGCGTCAGGATAGCTTCCTTCAGTCGGCATTGGTGGACATAACAGCATCCCCGGACAGGCACAATATTTTGGGTGGGGATTTAAATATGGTGGCAGACTCCACTATAGATAGGTGGGCACAGCGCTCACCACAGACAGGGGAAATGTCACAAGCAGTTAAATCCCAACTAGTGGACCTGGATCTTCATGACCTTTGGCGCCACCTACATCCCACAGACCGAGATTACTCCTTTTACTCTCACGCACACAAAACCTACGCGAGGCTGGATCACCTCATAGTTACCGGTCCGGTGCGTGACTTAGCTACGACATCGGAGGTGGGGGTCTTATCTCTATCGGATCACGCACCGGTCTCAGGGAGCTTCTCTCTGCCGGTCGACCGGGCCCCCCGGGGGGTCTGGCGCCTCAGGGACGCTCTGTTACACAAGAAGTCGGTGGTGCAGAAGGTTACGGAGGTGATCAGGGACTTCCAGACGCATAATGATAACGCAGATACCTCGGCGGCGACGCAATGGGCCGCTCTTAAAGCAGTGGTCAGGGGGGAATTTATTGCGATATCCTCGGCGGAAAACAGGGACCGGAGGCAGAAGCGGGACGAGCTCACCCAAAAAGTAAGGGAATTGGAGGAAGTGCACAGCCGTACGAGGGCCCCCAGGATTTGGAAACAGCTGAAAGCAGCGAGAAAGCTCTTGTCGTCACTGGACATGGACAGGGCAGAATACGCTGCACTTAGACTGAAACACGCTTATTACACGGGGGGACAGGTGTGGTCGCCTACTGGCGAATAAGCTCAGGGTAGCCAATGAACGTTATCGGGTAAAGGAAATTGCGACTGAGAATGGCGGACTAGTCACGGGGGACGACCAGATAGCCGAGGCCTTCCGCCGATTCTATGCGGACTTGTACACCGGGGAGGATCTGCGGGATCAGGAGTCGGAGGACTACCTGGACTCGGTCTGAGGTAATAGAAATTTTCAGGTAGCCAATGTGTCCCCCACTCGCACCCTATCCATGCACCCATGTTCCTTGTATGTCGTGTAACTTCTGTTCCGTGCATGCCACAAAGACGCATATGCGTTTGCGTCCAACCTTAACATGTCAGCTATCTAGTCCTACATGAAAATCACGTTAATTAGGCTTCTAAGCCTATGGTGCCAACGTCTTTATATGGTGCACTTTTGATTCTCGCACACGTTTTCTCCATGTTTCCTGGCTCACTCGAGCTAGGCCCTTAATCGAGGCTCCGAGTTTTCCCTGTTTCTGAAAGCTGTAGTTTAGGTATGCATCCCTGACCCCTGCCTTACTTCCTGCCCAGCGAAGCGGTGCCCGGCTCGGCCTGGACTGCCTGCCAACTTAGTATTTTGCCTACAAGTTATCTGCTCAGCCTCCTCGAAAACACATTCCAGTCTAGTGAAATAGGTAAACATATTCCCGGCTGCAGAGCAAAGGGCCCGGCCTTCCTGTCCTCCTTGCAAGTGATTTACTGAACCCGTTACCATGGTAGGCCCATGGCTCCGCGCATTGCACCAAGACACGTATGCACGCACTAGCATTCAGTATTGAATGGCCTCTGCCCGAGAGACCTTTTACTTCAGACACTACATCCTCCAAACATGAGATACCAGATATGCTATAGGTACAGGTTGCTCTGACATCCCAGACACCAGTCTCCTCTACTAGTGCTAAAAGTCACAGCCCCCAGTTCTCCCCAGTTACACGTCATGCTCAGTTGCGCGCGCATCTAGGTCGTAGGTTTCTGCTGATCCTGCAAACTTTCCCTAGGCATCCACCCACTTGTGACGTTTCTTGTGACGTTTCTCTGACATGTCAAGTGCACGCCCATGTGTACGCCTTTTTACACGCCTCCTGTTACGCACATGTGTTCTTATCTCTCTCTTTTCACCTGTTACGCCTACTGTATTCATTTCAATTATACTGTTTTACTATATATAATGTGTGATGTTAATAAAACGTTGAATGTCCCTTCCTGAACCTTAGTGGTGATGGAACATGATATCCGTTCCTCGAGGAACATAATTAAAGCCCGTATGACTCAGATCCCACGGACTCTGCCTCTCATTTGATTGAGCTTTCCTTATTGATATTTAATGTATAGAAAAATAGTTCGGTAATTTTATTTACCACATAATCTGGCGCCCGAACAGGGACCCCCCCTTCCCCACTTGCCGGCGATGTCACGCAGGCCTTGACCCCTTCTACAGCTGCGACGGAATCCGTG
This sequence comes from Lissotriton vulgaris, assembly GCF_964263255.1. Classification (NCBI taxonomy): domain Eukaryota; kingdom Metazoa; phylum Chordata; class Amphibia; order Caudata; family Salamandridae; genus Lissotriton; species Lissotriton vulgaris. The sequence continues at coordinate 18,736,819 of NC_141697.1, forward strand.
CACGCCTGCGGGTTTTCCTGCTATCTCCCTCGAGCCCACGGAGGAGACGGAGACTGCGGTCCGGCATCCAGACGAGGCGGTGAGGAATGCGGAGGATCCCGACCAGAGCCCCAAGTCGAGAGAGCAAGGTCCGAGGTATCCGGAGGCCCACCTGTTCCGAAGCGCATGCGTGGTAGCAGCAATAGCCAGACGCCGTAGCAGTCCAGTTTCCGAGGCCTTCAGCTTTTGCTTCCCGGTGAGTACCGTTGTTGGGAACGCATCTAGACGGGTTCATTAATTTGTGCCCGGTCAAGACAGGTCTGGGTACACAGACCTGGTCCAGACGTGTTCACTTAGGTGAATACGGTCCGACGTGTCTCTTTATGGGACCGGTATTGTCTGTACTGTTTTAGCAGTGCATCTAGTAAACCAGTATCTAGTATTCGATTCTATAAAATCTCGAGAATTTTCAGAATTCGTGTTTTTCTATGTGCCAGGTAATATCAGTCTGAAACGTTCATTGTGTTTAATGTCGTGGTATGAATGATTGTTTGCTATTCATTACTGTGTTTATTGTGTTCACGTCCGAATCACTTCAAACATGCCACTGTTCTCGAAATTACGTCAGATAGGAACTAGGAAAGGAATACTCGAAGAAGCAGTTCCCGTCCCGCCTAGGGACACTCCTGGATATTTTATGTACCATAAGCATGGCTTAGATGCCATACTGTATCTAGATTTGTGGGTGGATTACACTAAAGACCTGGAAGAGAAGTTTAGATGGCCTGTCTCAGGGACATGGGATGCTGAATGCATCATGAGAGTAGAAGAAGCACTGTGGAAAAAGAAAGCCAGACAATCCCAGAAAGATGCCATAGAATTGTGGCGTAAAGAAGCGCATAGAAGAACAGAGAAAGCAATCAGAAAAGCAGAGAGAAGTAGAGAAGAATCCGAAAAAGCTAGAGAAAGAGAGTTACTAGAAGAAGGAGAACGAGTCAGAATAGAACAACATGACCGACAACGAAATGCCCTTATTACAGGCATGTATCCTGTTCTTGCCGAGGGCCTGCCCAAGGCGACCCCGGAAGTACCCCGTAACTTGCCACCACCATTGGTTCCGACTAAACTCCGTCACAAACAGACCGCAGCGGACATTTTCCTTTCTTCCTATTTAGATGATGTAGCTCCAGCATATACCAATGTACGCGTACCACCTGTTAATAATGTACAGCAGCCTATTCAGCCTAATCAGCCTGTTCAAGACGCGTCACATCCACTCCCTCAAGATTAGACTCCCCCACCCGTTGTTACTTCCCAACCTGTCCCAACTATCCCTGTCACAACTATTCCTGTCACTACTACTACTGTCCCTCCTGCTATCGGTCCTACCAATCCTTTTTCTATAGATACAACCCAGAGTCTGCCTACATTACCTGCACCTACTTTTCAAATTATGACACCAGCAGTATCGACACATCTAGTTGATAGTTACGCTTCCGCTTCAGGAGGCGCCGTAGGGGGTCAACCTGTCACCCCGCCTCAAGTAAAACGAATGACACTCAGAGAAGTAGCCTTACAACGCACACCGAAAGCTGCGACTTTCGCATCCCTTAGACAGTACATTACAGATTGTAGATATGACCCAGTACCCGGCGAAGACGATATGATGTTAATTTCGTTACGTTTACGACGTGTTGCAAATTATTTGATGCTTATACCAGAAATGACTAACCATCTAGACAATATATATCATTTTATTAGAACAGGGGAGAGACCAGAATGCATTCGCGAGGCCATGGCACATCACAAGGTTGAGACACAGAGAATGATCTTACGGTTTATGATAAATTGTTTGATAAGGGAACGAGATCGGCCAGGTACTAGCAAAGAAGAGATGGACCTGCTGATGAATTGGAGTAATAATATAGCAGATTGTAAACATGATAAACAAAATTGCGTAGAAACCATGTACAGGAAGATCCGTAAAGAAATTATAATAATACACGAAAAAGAAAAGGCGGCTAATACGGCCGAGACAGAGAAGAGTGAAGCCTCAGAGGAGGAAGATGTAGATAATACAGTAGAAGACCCAGATAGAATAGCGTACGTAGGAAGAGCGAAACTTCCTAAACAGTATTCTTTTGACAGACCTTTTGACAGACCCATTCGTCTAGAAAACAAGAAACGTTTCCTTTCTCCCATACCAGAGCAATGTTCTCTTGAACATGTATTCCAAGCCACCGATAAAATACTGAAAGATAGAATAGGTTACAGTGAACTTAGTACCATGCGTGATCAGGAACTAGCACGGTCAGCAGTCCAATGGGCTGGAAATACTAGTATATATAAAGATGATTCAGTAGCGCAAACATTTTTGAGCCTTTCTCCAGACGAACAGCGATTAGCTGGTATGTACATGATCCAACATCTCATTACACTATATGAAAGTCAGCATTCTGATCCAGGTCCCCTATATAATATATTGGAAGAATTATTCCTAAAAAGATGGAGAGGCCTAGGAACCGATTTAATTAATACCATTCTAGAACAACGCCACAAATACAGAACTTTCCTGACTCCACATTTCGTTTCTGTTCCACCCCCAGTAAGACAACCACTTTACATAGACAGACAGAATCCCTTACGAGAAGTTCATCCCGTCCCGGCCCCAGGGGGTGGGCTTCAACGAGTATTCGTATATACACCCCTGACTAAAATGGAATTATTGGAAATGAAGAAATGAGTGCCCTGTCATGATAAAGATCCAGCAGGATTCCACCGTGAATTAAAAGACATGTTACTCATGGGAGACTATACATATTCCGACATTCTTAAAATGTTAAAGGTATTGTTGCCGGCTGGTATCTACGAAAAACTTAAGGAGAAAGAATGGGAGGTGGGAGATAAAAAGATTATTTGGACTGAATTAGAAGACGAAGACAATGGACGAGTCTCAGGTACAGGTCTTGGGGACAAAACTAAAGCATTACCAGGATTATTAGTACAGGTCTTGCCTAGGTTATTGACAGTTAAAAAGGAAGACTGGGATGCAATCTCAGCCTGCAAACAGAAACAAGACGAAGACACCAGTGATTTTTATTCCAGATTAGAGAAATGTTTCATTATTAATAGTGGCCTGAAAACAAGTAGTGAATCATATCCACATCTCTTTGTGACCAAACTAGTCGAGAATTCCTTACCACAAGTTAAAAGTAGAGTACTGAAAGTCGAAAGCACATGGCAAGCTAATACTCCTTCCCAAATGTTACAAATGTTACAGTACCACCAAAACCGAATCAGAGAGGAACACGAACATGAACAGAGACGTATGAAAGATACGAAAATGAAAGTACTAGTTGCCCAGTCCGTCCCAGCAGATGGTCAGAAGAGGGGTACCACACAGACTAGTCATTCTGCAGCTCCTGTTAAAGGGAATTGCAACTATTGTAAACAGCCAGGTCACTTCATAAATGAATGTGCCGTTCTAAGACACAACATAGCCACAGGCAAAACGAAAGAAAGACCGCGTCCACCTAGACCAGAACACGTTCCACAACATGTTCCACAGAATATTCCACAGAATACGCAACCTCCACAGAATGCACAACAGACAGTAGCCGTACCTCAGCCCCAACCCATTGCCGCCACGCAACATGTCACACAGCAAATGTACCAGTATGCACAGTCAGATTACCCCGATTATCAGCAGTATACATGAAACAGCCTAGAGAGGGAGGTTGGCTTGCCCCTTATCGAGGTTCCTGTAGATCAAGAGGGTCCCTATGTACATAGTCAGGTATTAGGGAAAGACAGAAAATTTTTGATTGACACAGGGGCGAGCAGAACTACCATCAGTCACGACGAGGTTCCAGGGGCACCCCTCTCAGGCTCACAGAATGTTGCCCTTGGATTTTCAGGAAAGCCTATTGTTAATGAAGTGTCAAAGCCAGTTCCTCTTGCAGTTGGTCCATTGTCTCGAACTACAGATTTGTTACTTACGAAATCATGTCCTGAAAACTTGCTTGGTATTAAAACGCTGAAAGCATTAGGAGCAGTGATATGTTGTTCTCCAGAAGGAGTGAGATTATTTTTACGTGATTTTAAGGGTCATTATGTGTTGAGAGATTTTGATCCAAGATTGCAAAATGTACCACAGCATTTATGGGCGCAAGGTCCAACTGATGTAGGTTGTATGCATATTACACCCTATTGTGTTACTCTTAAGCAAGGTGTTGTACTGCCCCGAATCCGACAATACAAATTACCCCCCGAGGCTGTAACGGCCTTACTGAAAATTATTGACGAACTCATTGCCCAAGGAGTAGTCGTAGAAACTGACTCCAATGTATGTAATTCTCCAATCATTCCGATCCTTAAACGAACAGACCCAAATGCACCTCCAGTCTACAGACTGGTGATCGACCTTCGAGAACTCAATAAATGCATAATACCACAGTACCCAGTAGTCCCCGATATTTCTTCCCTATTGACTGCCATTGATTCTGAAGCGGTGTTTTTCACCGTGATAGATCTTAAAAACGCCTTCTTTAGTGTCCCCATTCATCCTGAAAGCCAGTATCTCTTCGGATTCTGTTTAAATGGCCGAAGCTTCAAATTTGCATGTGCACCTCAAGGGTTCACAGAAAGTCCTAGTATTTACAGCCAAGCCCTGAAACGACAACTAGACAGCATTCACATGCCTACTGACACTGCACTGCTGCAATATGTTGATGACCTGTTAATTACAGCACGGACCGAACGTGACTGCGAACGCGCATCACTGACAGTCTTGTATTTTCTGGCCGAAAAGGGGCATAAAGTGTCCCCTTCGAAGCTACAATTCTGTGCCCAGCAAGTGGTATACCTTGGACACATGCTGTCCAAAAGGGGTAGGCAGTTGACACCTGATCGTATTCAGTTAATTGCACATCTGCCACAACCCAAGACACAAAAGGATGTACGGGCCTTCATTGGCCTCACTTCTTACTGCAGACAATGGATTCCCCAGTATGCATATCTAGCCAAACCACTCATACAGTTGACAACACAGGAGGCAGCGACTTCGACTGTCCTCCCTTGGACTCAGGAACATACACAAGCTTTTAATGACTTGAAGAAAGCTTTATGTCAAGCACCAGTTTTAGCGACACCATGTTACAGCAAACCTTTTACACTTTTTGTCACAGAACGCGATGGCACAGCATTATCTGTTCTTACACAAGATCAAGCAGGACACCATAAGCCTTGTGCTTATTTTTCTAGTACATTGGATCCAGTAGCCCAGACCTTGCCTGCGTGCTTAAAATCAGTTGCAGCAACAGCTCTAGCTATCAGACAAAGCGACTCAATAGTGTTAGGACATCCTTTGACAGTACAGGTTCCACACTCCGTGGAAGTTCTCCTAAACCGAACCCAGACTCAACACTTGACCATAGCACGACTGACAGGTTATGAACTGACACTGTTCCAGCCACACATAGAAATCAGACGTTGCAACATACTCAACCCTGCCACATTATTACCCTCTATTTCAACTGATCCAGCACCCCATGACTGTGTAGAAGTCATTAATACCGTGACAAAGCCCCGACAAGACTTGACAGACATTGCATTGCCCGACCCAGACCTGACACTTTACGTGGATGGTTCATGTATGAGAACAAGCACAGGAGAGTTAGTAGCCGCATTTGCAGTGACCACTGAAACTGAAGTCCTAGAAACACATCGTATAGACACATTATCTGCCCAAGCAGCAGAGCTCATCGCTCTGACCCAAGCCTGCATCCTAGCCAAGAACAAGAAAGTAAATATATACACAGATTCACAGTATGCATTCGGAGTCGTTCACGACTTCGGTGTTCTTTGGGAAGAGAGAGGTTTTTTAACTTCTCACGGTGCCAAGATCCAACATGGTCCCCTCATCCAAGCCCTGTTAGAAGCAATACATTTGCCTACAGCCATAGCTATCATGAAGTGCAAAGCACATACCAAAGTCACTGATACTATTTCCCAGGGTAACGACCTAGCAGATCGAACAGCCAAACTCACAGCTCAGACTCAGACAGATATCCCGACTGACACAACCAAGACTGAAGTACCTTCCCTGACACATTGCCTGACAGTTAAGGATCCCACACTAGATGTACTCGACATACAGACACATGCAACTCCAGATGAAATAAAGAAATGGACTGAACAAGGAGGGATCCAGACAGATCAGGGATGGATGACGAAGGGAAGAGCCACATGGTTCCTCCCCGACTCTATGGTTCAAATCATCATTAACACAGCACATACTCCAGCACACTTAGGAGAGAAAGCCATGTTAGACAGTTTACAGAATCTTTGGTTCAACAAACATTTACGAGCAGCAGCGAAACAGAAAGTGCGTACTTGCATGATCTGTTGTCAGTTCAATCCAGGCAAAGGCATTCCCGTGGAACAAGGTGGATTTCATCCTCCTGACCATCCTTTTGAAGTCCTCCAGATGGATTATATCCAGATGGACAGATGCCGAGGATTCAAGTATGTCCTCGTAGTCGTATGTGCCCTTTCCCGATGGACAGAAGCATATCCAGTCCCAGACTACACTGCTGTAACCACTGCCAAACAGCTGGTCCGTGAATTTTTCCCGCGATACGGCTTGCCCCGTGTTGTGTACTCTGATAATGGTCAGCCATTCTCGTCCGAGCTCATGAAACAGGTATCACTCCTGTTAGGTTACCAGTGGAAATTCCACTGCGTACGACACCCAGAAGCCGCTGGTCTCGTAGAGAGACATAATCAAACCCTGAAAACTCGATTAGCGAAGGTCTGTGCAGAAAAAGGTGTAGATTGGATAGTAGCCTTACCAGTTGCCCTCTTTTACATGCGAATGGTAGCCCATTCTAGAACTGGATTGTCCCCGTATGAGATAGTTTTTGGACGTCCCCCAAACATGTGGGGTACGCCTATGCCCCGCAAAATAACCGATGTTGACAATACTATGCTGACAGATTACTTGGCTTCCTTGATGTCTGCACTACTATCTTGTCGTTCACAGGTCGCGGCTGCCTTCCCGGACAACACCCAAGTAAAACCGCATGAAATCGTCCCTGGTGACCACGTCTATGTGCGGAATTTCGACAGATCAAGCCCTCTGGAGCCGAGGTGGAAGCAGCCAAAATTGGTGTTGTTGACGACGAGGACCGCAGTAAAGCTAGAAGGTCACAAGGGATGGTTGCACTCCAGCCACGTGAAGAGATTCCATGGATTGTGTCCAGAAACTGTGAATAAGGACTGCCCCCTTTCGGACACTGACTCTAAACTCCCCCTGTTAGAGAAAACTCCTCAGCAGGAATACCGAGCCAAGTTGAGGTCTAGTAAGTCAGACAGCGTTTAATTGTTTAAGTCCCCCTCGGGTGAAGCGGTTAGACAGGTTTCTGACATGTATAAGATAGACCCAAGTAGTCAGAGAGATAGGCAAATTGAAAAACGAGAAAAATATTGCAAGAATTTGCACAGCCGATGCGTTATCGCATTAATTTTTATGTTTCTTCTGAGTCTTACGATTATATGCATAAGTTTAATACTACATGTTTTCTTTCCTCTTGATTCTCATGTACAGACTTCCTCTAATGATACTGTAGAGCACACTTTCAGCGACCTGCCCCCCCACGAACTGTCCTATCGATTAGCAATGCGCAACAATACTTTCATCCGTATGTTACACCATTCTCACCAGACCAGCAATGCCACCAATTGTTGGGTATGTGGCCGACTCCCTCCCTATCAGAAATACAAGGGAGCTCTGCCCCTCTTTCCTTATCCGTTCACACATAATGGTTCGTGTGGTGCATGGTTTACTTTAATGTCCTCCCTAGACAGTAAGTCCACAGTTTCCCAAGGCAATTGGATATGGGGGAACCTTAATACAGTTATGAATAAAATATGTTTCCCAGACAAGGAAGGTCTTCCCCAAAGGACAGGGACCGATCTAGAAAATGAAGTGTATGGATTAGGTAATTTTACACTTAACCTCATGATTCTGAATGTGCAGTCTGAGACTAATTCGGACTTGCCGTTTATTACAGTTTTGCCAGTGAAAGGCGAATTATGCGTCAGAAAGAATGGTTCAGTACATCTAGGACACAGTGATTGTAATACTGTTGTCGAATTCAGTGATAAAGGAAAGTCTACTTTCAAAGCCTCCCGCCATTCTTATTTCATATGTGGTCAGACAGCTTATGTACGTCTGCCATTAGATTGTTATGGGACGTGTTATATCGCGTTCCTATTGCCACCTGTTTTTCTAGCCCCGCCTGATTATCATCGAAATCCACGTCTTGTGCATGTACGACATAGAAGGGAGATCAAGACCCCTATTGTCGACCAGACTGAAACAACATGGGAGCAATATACAGATTTCAATAAAGGGTTCTTTTTCTTTGTAGGTCCTGTCCAGAACAGTAAATTGATATACAAATTAACCCGAACTTTGGAAGCAGTAGTGAATGAGACTACTTCAGCTTTAGGTAACCTGACCGAAGAGCAGTCTGCTATGAGACTTGTTGTTCTTCAAAATCGCCTTGTCCTTGACGTCATCCTGGCCGATAGGGGCGGGGCTTGTAGAGTCATTGGATCTAGTTGTTGCGTGTTTATTCCTAATAACGCGCCGTCCGTATATAAAGCAATAACAAGGCTTCATGAGATAGCTCACCTGATACACCAGAATCCTGGCACCTGGACCTGGTCCGGTTGGCTTTGGAGTGTGATATCCGCCTGGGGATGGAAATTGTTGCCGTTCCTAGGAATAATACTGCTCATAGTATTCAGTTGTTGTCTCTGTCTGCAATGTGGGCCAGCGATTTGCGGCTTGTGCGCCACAGCTTGTATTCCCCGTCCAAGTTCACGTTCCCGTTCCCGAATAAAAAAAGATGAGCAAATGATGCTATACGAACATATAGATAGTCTCATGAAGATAGACATATCCTAAAGGGTGTAGTAGGGGCCAAGGAGGGAATGAGGTAATAGAAATTTTCAGGTAGCCAATGTGTCCCCCACTCGCACCCTATCCATGCACCCATGTTCCTTGTATGTCGTGTAACTTCTGTTCCGTGCATGCCACAAAGACGCATATGCGTTTGCGTCCAACCTTAACATGTCAGCTATCCAGTCCTACATGAAAATCACGTTAATTAGGCTTCTAAGCCTATGGTGCCAACGTCTTTATATGATGCACTTTTGATTCTCGCACACGTTTTCTCCATGTTTCCTGGCTCACTCGAGCTAGGCCCTTAATTGAGGCTCCGAGTTTTCCCTGTTTCTGAAAGCTGTAGTTTAGGTATGCATCCCTGACCCCTGCCTTACTTCCTGCCCAGCGAAGCGGTGTCCGGCTCGGCCTGGACTGCCTGCCAACTTAGTATTTTGCCTACAAGTTATCTGCTCAGCCTCCTCGAAAACACATTCCAGTCTAGTGAAATAGGTAAACATATTCCCGGCTACAGAGCAAAGGGCCCGGCCTTCCTGTCCTCCTTGCAAGTGATTTACTGAACCCGTTACCATGGTAGGCCCATGGCTCCGCGCATTGCACCAAGACACGTATGCACGCACTAGCATTCAGTATTGAACGGCCTCTGCCCGAGAGACCTTTTACTTCAGACACTACATCCTCCAAACATGAGATACCAGATATGCTATAGGTACAGGTTGCTCTGACATCCCAGACACCAGTCTCCTCTACTAGTGCTAAAAGTCACAGCCCCCAGTTCTCCCCAGTTACACGTCATGCTCAGTTGCACGCGCATCTAGGTCGTAGGTTTCTGCTGATCCTGCAAACTTTCCCTAGGCATCCACCCACTTGTGACGTTTCTTGTGACGTTTCTCTGACATGTCAAGTGCACGCCCATGTGTACGCCTTTTTACACGCCTCCTGCTACGCACATGTGTTCTTATCTCTCTCTTTTCACCTGTTACGCCTACTGTATTCATTTCAATTATACTGTTTTACTATATATAATATGTGATGTTAATAAAACGTTGAATGTCCCTTCCTGAACCTTAGTGGTGATGGAACATGATATCCGTTCCTCGAGGAACATAATTAAAGCCCGTATGACTCAGATCCCACGGACTCTGCCTCTCATTTGATTGAGCTTTCCTTATTGATATTTAATGTATAGAAAAATAGTTCGGTAATTTTATTTACCACAGGTCACACTCCCGTCCCTAGAACCATCACAAACGGAATATCTCGAAAGAGAGATACGGGTCGAGGAAGTGGTCGCTGCCATCTCCAGGCTTAAACATGGGAAAGCCCCAGGCCCGGACGGCTACACGGCGCTCTTCTACAGGACGTTCAGTGACAAGTTGGCCCCCGTACTAGCCAAATTGTTTAATTCATTCTCTGAGCCGGGGGCAATCCCTCCGGACCTCCTACAGGCCTCGATCTCGGTTATCCCTAAACCAGGGAAAGATCGGACCCAATGCGGCTCGTACCGCCCGATTTCCCTTTTGAATGTGGACTTGAAACTGTACACGGGTATTCTGGCGGCGCGATTAGCACCTCACTTGCCGGGCCTGGTGGAACCGGACCAGGCTGGCTTTGTCCCCGGAAGGCAGACGGTGGACAACACCAAGAGAGTGGTGCACGTTCTGGAGAAGGCCTCCCGGATTCCGGGAGAAAGGATGCTCCTTTCGGTGGATGCCGAAAAGGCGTTTGATCGCATGCACTGGCCCTATCTAGAACGGGTTATGACGAGGATGGGGATAGGTGAGAAATATCGGACCCTGGCCTTTAATTGTTACAGGTTACCGTCGGCGGTGGTGCGGGTGAATGGCTGTGGCTCTCGGAGGTTTGGCATAGAGCGTGGTACCAGACAGGGCTGCCCCCTGTCCCCGCTCCTTTTCGCTTTATATATGGAGCCACTCGCTCAGAGGCTCCGACAGAATCCGGACGCTACCGGAGTGAAGATGGGGGGATATGTCCACACAGTCAGCCTCTATGCGGACAATGTGATCTTGACCTTGGAGGAACCGAGACGCGCACTGCCCGCATGTATCGGTGAATTGGAGGCTTTCTCACGAGTGGCTGGCTTCAAAATGAACATGGGCAAATCGACAGCACTGGATATTTCCCTGACTCCCGCAACACGGCGAGAGTTGCAGGACCTTTTCCCCATGCATTGGTCGGCTCACCAGGTCCAGTATTTGGGCATACTGTTGGCACCCACGCTGCAGGCCATGGTGACAGCCAATTATACGGCCTTGACTAGGAAGATTAAAGAGGAATTGGGGAGATGGGGCAAAGGGTTGATATCGTGGCTAGGGAGAGTGGCAGCGGTTAAAATGACTGTCCTCCCTCAGATACTGTACCTATTCCGGGCCCTGTCGCTACACCCGCCTAAGGGCTGGTTTCAGCAGACACAATCAACCCTATCCCGTTTTATTTGGCAAAGCCGCAAACCACAGATGAGGAGAGTTCTCTCCATGCTGGCACCAGAGTCTGGGGGGCTGGGAATCCCAGACCTACGCAAGTATTTTCAAGCGGCACAGCTCCGATATCTGGTTTAATGGAGCCGATGGGAGTCGGACAAGCATTGGTTATTTCAAGATCAGGCTGTAGCGGGTCGCCCTTTACAAGAGGTGCCCTTTTTGCGCAGGGCTCATCGCCCTCCGAATCTTTACGCGTCTTTTGTAACAAGGGTCCCGCTGAGGGTGTGGGACACTACTAGCACGGCACACAAGCTTAACACATTCCCCTCCCAGTTTACTCCTATTGCAGACAACCCGGACTTTACACCAGGGGTTGCCCAGGGGGCTTTCGTGCACTGGCGGGCTGCTAGATCTAGGTCACTTTTCCACGTGTACGGGCCAGACGGAGTTCTCCCTTTCCAAGCGCTTAAGGAGGAGTACGGTTTGGCTGAGACAGACAGGATGCGCTACTGGCAGGTGCGACACTGGGCTTTGCAACCGCAGGTACGTGAGCTGGCAGATAGGAAACTATTGCCGAACAAGAGGTGGCTAGTGACGCGTACTTCGGATGCTAAACTCATCACAGATCTATATAAATTATTGCAGCCCTCCCCCTCACACTTTCATAATCCAGGTAGGGAACGCTGGAATAGAGAGCTGGGAAGAACGTTGAGCCATAAAGAGTGGGACCAGATCTCATACCGCGCACGACACTCTGCATATCATGTAGGACATACTGAAACTTTCACTAAAGTGTCTACATATTGGTAATACACCCCGGAGCGGTTACACGAGATGGACAGGCATATCGATAATACTTGCTGGCGAGGATGTGGGCACCCGGGCACATTGACACACGTCCTGTGGGAGTGCCCAGTATTGAGCCTTTATTGGAAAGAGGTGCTAGATGAGGTTGATACTCGATTTGAAATAGAGTTGCCCCGCTTCCCGGCATATGTCCTGTTGGGCTTGCCCAACGGGCTGATGTATCCATTAAAATCCCGTAGGGGCAGACAAATTGCAATAGCACTGGGCTCCGCCGTTCAGAATATCCTAATCCATTGGCGGACCACCACTGTTCCATCTATCACGGGCTGGTTGCATAGGCTGTGGCACGTTCTGGGTATGGAAAAACTGTCACTGATGGTGGCCGGGGAGGTGGAGTAATTTGGGGAGTTGTGGCAGCCCTTCCACGCATTGCTGGCTACCGAATTCAGGGATATTTACAACAAGGGGTGGTGAGGGACAGAGTCTCTGAATTAAACAGAATACTCTCACCCAGTCAAGAGATCAGGGCTAGATCCAACACCGTTTTTTAGCTCACTGCACCATCCCAGTTTCAGAACCTGGCTGTATGCAAATTAGTCTGTTCCTGTCCCAGTGCGTGATGGGAACAGGGCAAACCAAACTACAAAAGCCAATTCTTACACTGGGAAGGAAACAAGCTACCGGGGACCGGTTTCTGGCATTTCAGCCTCTTCGGCCCGGCTTGCTTGAATCCTGATGGTGCAATGAGCAAGGGACTCACATCTGAGTATACCCTTCCACGCTTAGGGTGGACAAAAATATTTACAACAAGGGGTGGTGAGGGACAGAGTCTCTGAATTAAACAGAATACTCTCACCCAGTCAAGAGATCAGGGCTAGATCCAACACCGTTTTTTAGCTCACTGCACCATCCCAGTTTCAGAACCTGGCTGTATGCAAATTAGTCTGTTCCTGTCCCAGTGCGTGATGGGAACAGGGCAAACCAAACTACAAAAGCCAATTCTTACACTGGGAAGGAAACAAGCTACCGGGGACCGGTTTCTGGCATTTCAGCCTCTTCGGCCCGGCTTGCTTGAATCCTGATGGTGCAATGAGCAAGGGACTCACATCTGAGTATACCCTTCCACGCTTAGGGTGGACAAAAATATTTACAACAAGGGGTGGTGAGGGACAGAGTCTCTGAATTAAACAGAATACTCTCACCCAGTCAAGAGATCAGGGCTAGATCCAACACCGTTCTTTAGCTCACTGCACCATCCCAGTTTCAGAACCTGGCTGTATGCAAATTAGTCTGTTCCTGTCCCAGTGCGTGATGGGAACAGGGCAAACCAAACTACAAAAGCCAATTCTTACACTGGGAAGGAAACAAGCTACCGGGGACCGGTTTCTGGCATTTCAGCCTCTTCGGCCCGGCTTGCTTGAATCCTGATGGTGCAATGAGCAAGGGACTCACATCTGAGTATACCCTTCCACGCTTAGGGTGGACAAAAATATTTACAACAAGGGGTGGTGAGGGACAGAGTCTCTGAATTAAACAGAATACTCTCACCCAGTCAAGAGATCAGGGCTAGATCCAACACCGTTTTTTAGCTCACTGCACCATCCCAGTTTCAGAACCTGGCTGTATGCAAATTAGTCTGTCCCTGGGCCAGGGACAGACTGATTTGCATATAGCCAGGTTCTGAGCTGGGATGGGGCAGTGAGATAAATAACGGTGATGGATCAAGCCCTGATCTTTGGACTGGGTAAGAGTGGTCTGTTTAACTCAGACACTCTGTTCATCACCACCCCCTTTTTGTAAATCGTTTTTGGCCACTATAGGTGTGGCAGGGTATACTCAGACATGAGTCCCTTTCTCACTGCTCCATCAGGATTCAAGCAAGCCGGGCCGAAGAAGGCTGAAATGCCAGAAACCGGTCCCCGGTAGCTTGTCTCCTTTCTGGTGAAGAATTGGCTTGGTAGTTTAGTCTGCCCTGTTCCCATGATGCACTGGGCCAGGGACAGACTGATTTGCATATAGCCAGGTTCTGAGCTGGGATGGGGCAGTGAGATAAATAACGGTGATGGATCAAGCCCTGATCTTTGGACTGGGTAAGAGTGGTCTGTTTAACTCAGACACTCTGTTCATCACCACCCCCCTTTTTGTAAATCGTTTTTGGCCACTATAGGTGTGGCAGGGTATACTCAGACATGAGTCCCTTTCTCACTGCTCCATCAGGATTCAAGCAAGCCGGGCCGAAGAAGGCTGAAATGCCAGAAACCGGTCCCCGGTAGCTTGTCTCCTTTCTGGTGAAGAATTGGCTTGGTAGTTTAGTCTGCCCTGTTCCCATGATGCACTGGGCCAGGGACAGACTGATTTGCATATAGCCAGGTTCTGAGCTGGGATGGGGCAGTGAGATAAATAACGGTGATGGATCAAGCCCTGATCTTTGGACTGGGTAAGAGTGGTCTGTTTAACTCAGACACTCTGTTCATCACCACCCCCCTTTTTGTAAATCGTTTTTGGCCACTATAGGTGTGGCAGGGTATACTCAGACATGAGTCCCTTTCTCACTGCTCCATCAGGATTCAAGCAAGCCGGGCCGAAGAAGGCTGAAATGCCAGAAACCGGTCCCCGGTAGCTTGTCTCCTTTCTGGTGAAGAATTGGCTTGGTAGTTTAGTCTGCCCTGTTCCCATGATGCACTGGGCCAGGGACAGACTGATTTGCATATAGCCAGGTTCTGAGCTGGGATGGGGCAGTGAGATAAATAACGGTGATGGATCAAGCCCTGATCTTTGGACTGGGTAAGAGTGGTCTGTTTAACTCAGACACTCTGTTCATCACCACCCCCCTTTTTGTAAATCGTTTTTGGCCACTATAGGTGTGGCAGGGTATACTCAGACATGAGTCCCTTTCTCACTGCTCCATCAGGATTCAAGCAAGCCGGGCCGAAGAAGGCTGAAATGCCAGAAACCGGTCCCCGGTAGCTTGTCTCCTTTCTGGTGAAGAATTGGCTTGGTAGTTTAGTCTGCCCTGTTCCCATGATGCACTGGGCCAGGGACAGACTGATTTGCATATAGCCAGGTTCTGAGCTGGGATGGGGCAGTGAGATAAATAACGGTGATGGATCAAGCCCTGATCTTTGGACTGGGTAAGAGTGGTCTGTTTAACTCAGACACTCTGTTCATCACCACCCCCCTTTTTGTAAATCGTTTTTGGCCACTATAGGTGTGGCAGGGTATACTCAGACATGAGTCCCTTTCTCACTGCTCCATCAGGATTCAAGCAAGCCGGGCCGAAGAAGGCTGAAATGCCAGAAACCGGTCCCCGGTAGCTTGTCTCCTTTCTGGTGAAGAATTGGCTTGGTAGTTTAGTCTGCCCTGTTCCCATGATGCACTGGGCCAGGGACAGACTGATTTGCATATAGCCAGGTTCTGAGCTGGGATGGGGCAGTGAGATAAATAACGGTGATGGATCAAGCCCTGATCTTTGGACTGGGTAAGAGTGGTCTGTTTAACTCAGACACTCTGTTCATCACCACCCCCCTTTTTGTAAATCGTTTTTGGCCACTATAGGTGTGGCAGGGTATACTCAGACATGAGTCCCTTTCTCACTGCTCCATCAGGATTCAAGCAAGCCGGGCCGAAGAAGGCTGAAATGCCAGAAACCGGTCCCCGGTAGCTTGTCTCCTTTCTGGTGAAGAATTGGCTTGGTAGTTTAGTCTGCCCTGTTCCCATGATGCACTGGGCCAGGGACAGACTGATTTGCATATAGCCAGGTTCTGAGCTGGGATGGGGCAGTGAGATAAATAACGGTGATGGATCAAGCCCTGATCTTTGGACTGGGTAAGAGTGGTCTGTTTAACTCAGACACTCTGTTCATCACTACCCCCCTTTTTGAAAATCGTTTTTGGCCACTATAGGTGTGGCAGGGTATACTCAGACATGAGTCCCTTTCTCTCTGCTCCATCAGGATTCAAGCAAGCCGGGCCGAAGAAGGCTGAAATGCCAGAAACCGGTCCCCGGTAGCTTGTCTCCTTTCTGGTGAAGAATTGGCTTGGTAGTTTAGTCTGCCCTGTTCCCATGATGCACTGGGCCAGGGACAGACTGATTTGCATATAGCCAGGTTCTGAGCTGGGATGGGGCAGTGAGATAAATAACGGTGATGGATCAAGCCCTGATCTTTGGACTGGGTAAGAGTGGTCTGTTTAACTCAGACACTCTGTTCATCACCACCCCCCTTTTTGTAAATCGTTTTTGGCCACTATAGGTGTGGCAGGGTATACTCAGACATGAGTCCCTTTCTCACTGCTCCATCAGGATTCAAGCAAGCCGGGCCGAAGAAGGCTGAAATGCCAGAAACCGGTCCCCGGTAGCTTGTCTCCTTTCTGGTGAAGAATTGGCTTGGTAGTTTAGTCTGCCCTGTTCCCATGATGCACTGGGCCAGGGACAGACTGATTTGCATATAGCCAGGTTCTGAGCTGGGATGGGGCAGTGAGATAAATAACGGTGATGGATCAAGCCCTGATCTTTGGACTGGGTAAGAGTGGTCTGTTTAACTCAGACACTCTGTTCATCACCACCCCCCTTTTTTTTAATCGTTTTTGGCCACTATAGGTGTGGCAGGGTATACTCAGACATGAGTCCCTTTCTCACTGCTCCATCAGGATTCAAGCAAGCCGGGCCGAAGAAGGCTGAAATGCCAGAAACCGGTCCCCGGTAGCTTGTCTCCTTTCTGGTGAAGAATTGGCTTGGTAGTTTAGTCTGCCCTGTTCCCATGATGCACTGGGCCAGGGACAGACTGATTTGCATATAGCCAGGTTCTGAGCTGGGATGGGGCAGTGAGATAAATAACGGTGATGGATCAAGCCCTGATCTTTGGACTGGGTAAGAGTGGTCTGTTTAACTCAGACACTCTGTTCATCACCACCCCCCTTTTTGCAAATCGTTTTTGGCCACTATAGGTGTGGCAGGGTATACTCAGACATGAGTCCCTTTCTCACTGCTCCATCAGGATTCAAGCAAGCCGGGCCGAAGAAGGCTGAAATGCCAGAAACCGGTCCCCGGTAGCTTGTCTCCTTTCTGGTGAAGAATTGGCTTGGTAGTTTAGTCTGCCCTGTTCCCATGATGCACTGGGCCAGGGACAGACTGATTTGCATATAGCCAGGTTCTGAGCTGGGATGGGGCAGTGAGATAAATAACGGTGATGGATCAAGCCCTGATCTTTGGACTGGGTAAGAGTGGTCTGTTTAACTCAGACACTCTGTTCATCACCACCCCCCTTTTTGTAAATCGTTTTTGGCCACTATAGGTGTGGCAGGGTATACTCAGACATGAGTCCCTTTCTCACTGCTCCATCAGGATTCAAGCAAGCCGGGCCGAAGAAGGCTGAAATGCCAGAAACCGGTCCCCGGTAGCTTGTCTCCTTTCTGGTGAAGAATTGGCTTGGTAGTTTAGTCTGCCCTGTTCCCATGATGCACTGGGCCAGGGACAGACTGATTTGCATATAGCCAGGTTCTGAGCTGGGATGGGGCAGTGAGATAAATAACGGTGATGGATCAAGCCCTGATCTTTGGACTGGGTAAGAGTGGTCTGTTTAACTCAGACACTCTGTTCATCACCACCCCCCTTTTTGTAAATCGTTTTTGGCCACTATAGGTGTGGCAGGGTATACTCAGACATGAGTCCCTTTCTCACTGCTCCATCAGGATTCAAGCAAGCCGGGCCGAAGAAGGCTGAAATGCCAGAAACCGGTCCCCGGTAGCTTGTCTCCTTTCTGGTGAAGAATTGGCTTGGTAGTTTAGTCTGCCCTGTTCCCATGATGCACTGGGCCAGGGACA
Source organism: Lissotriton vulgaris (assembly GCF_964263255.1). Classification (NCBI taxonomy): domain Eukaryota; kingdom Metazoa; phylum Chordata; class Amphibia; order Caudata; family Salamandridae; genus Lissotriton; species Lissotriton vulgaris. The sequence continues at coordinate 18,754,836 of NC_141697.1, forward strand.
GACTGATTTGCATATAGCCAGGTTCTGAGCTGGGATGGGGCAGTGAGATAAATAACGGTGATGGATCAAGCCCTGATCTTTGGACTGGGTAAGAGTGGTCTGTTTAACTCAGACACTCTGTTCATCACCACCCCCCTTTTTGTAAATCGTTTTTGGCCACTATAGGTGTGGCAGGGTATACTCAGACATGAGTCCCTTTCTCACTGCTCCATCAGGATTCAAGCAAGCCGGGCCGAAGAAGGCTGAAATGCCAGAAACCGGTCCCCGGTAGCTTGTCTCCTTTCTGGTGAAGAATTGGCTTGGTAGTTTAGTCTGCCCTGTTCCCATGATGCACTGGGCCAGGGACAGACTGATTTGCATATAGCCAGGTTCTGAGCTGGGATGGGGCAGTGAGATAAATAACGGTGATGGATCAAGCCCTGATCTTTGGACTGGGTAAGAGTGGTCTGTTTAACTCAGACACTCTGTTCATCACCACCCCCCTTTTTGTAAATCGTTTTTGGCCACTATATGTGGCAGGGTATACTCAGACATGAGTCCCTTTCTCACTGCTCCATCAGGATTCAAGCAAGCCGGGCCGAAGAAGGCTGAAATGCCAGAAACCGGTCCCCGGTAGCTTGTCTCCTTTCTGGTGAAGAATTGGCTTGGTAGTTTAGTCTGCCCTGTTCCCATGATGCACTGGGCCAGGGACAGACTGATTTGCATATAGCCAGGTTCTGAGCTGGGATGGGGCAGTGAGATAAATAACGGTGATGGATCAAGCCCTGATCTTTGGACTGGGTAAGAGTGGTCTGTTTAACTCAGACACCCTGTTCATCACCACCCCCCTTTTTGTAAATCGTTTTTGGCCACTATAGGTGTGGCAGGGTATACTCAGACATGAGTCCCTTTCTCACTGCTCCATCAGGATTCAAGCAAGCCGGGCCGAAGAAGGCTGAAATGCCAGAAACCGGTCCCCGGTAGCTTGTCTCCTTTCTGGTGAAGAATTGGCTTGGTAGTTTAGTCTGCCCTGTTCCCATGATGCACTGGGCCAGGGACAGACTGATTTGCATATAGCCAGGTTCTGAGCTGGGATGGGGCAGTGAGATAAATAACGGTGATGGATCAAGCCCTGATCTTTGGACTGGGTAAGAGTGGTCTGTTTAACTCAGACACTCTGTTCATCACCACCCCCCTTTTTGTAAATCGTTTTTGGCCACTATAGGTGTGGCAGGGTATACTCAGACATGAGTCCCTTTCTCACTGCTCCATCAGGATTCAAGCAAGCCGGGCCGAAGAAGGCTGAAATGCCAGAAACCGGTCCCCGGTAGCTTGTCTCCTTTCTGGTGAAGAATTGGCTTGGTAGTTTAGTCTGCCCTGTTCCCATGATGCACTGGGCCAGGGACAGACTGATTTGCATATAGCCAGGTTCTGAGCTGGGATGGGGCAGTGAGATAAATAACGGTGATGGATCAAGCCCTGATCTTTGGACTGGGTAAGAGTGGTCTGTTTAACTCAGACACTCTGTTCATCACCACCCCCCTTTTTGTAAATCGTTTTTGGCCACTATAGGTGTGGCAGGGTATACTCAGACATGAGTCCCTTTCTCACTGCTCCATCAGGATTCAAGCAAGCCGGGCCGAAGAAGGCTGAAATGCCAGAAACCGGTCCCCGGTAGCTTGTCTCCTTTCTGGTGAAGAATTGGCTTGGTAGTTTAGTCTGCCCTGTTCCCATGATGCACTGGACCAGGGACAGACTGATTTGCATATAGCCAGGTTCTGAGCTGGGATGGGGCAGTGAGATAAATAACGGTGATGGATCAAGCCCTGATCTTTGGACTGGGTAAGAGTGGTCTGTTTAACTCAGACACTCTGTTCATCACCACCCCCCTTTTTGTAAATCGTTTTTGGCCACTATAGGTGTGGCAGGGTATACTCAGACATGAGTCCCTTTCTCACTGCTCCATCAGGATTCAAGCAAGCCGGGCCGAAGAAGGCTGAAATGCCAGAAACCGGTCCCCGGTAGCTTGTCTCCTTTCTGGTGAAGAATTGGCTTGGTAGTTTAGTCTGCCCTGTTCCCATGATGCACTGGGCCAGGGACAGACTGATTTGCATATAGCCAGGTTCTGAACTGGGATGGGGCAGTGAGATAAATAACGGTGATGGATCAAGCCCTGATCTTTGGACTGGGTAAGAGTGGTCTGTTTAACTCAGACACTCTGTTCATCACCACCCCCCTTTTTGTAAATCGTTTTTGGCCACTATAGGTGTGGCAGGGTATACTCAGACATGAGTCCCTTTCTCACTGCTCCATCAGGATTCAAGCAAGCCGGGCCGAAGAAGGCTGAAATGCCAGAAACCGGTCCCCGGTAGCTTGTCTCCTTTCTGGTGAAGAATTGGCTTGGTAGTTTAGTCTGCCCTGTTCCCATGATGCACTGGGCCAGGGACAGACTGATTTGCATATAGCCAGGTTCTGAGCTGGGATGGGGCAGTGAGATAAATAACGGTGATGGATCAAGCCCTGATCTTTGGACTGGGTAAGAGTGGTCTGTTTAACTCAGACACTCTGTTCATCACCACCCCCCTTTTTGTAAATCGTTTTTGGCCACTATAGGTGTGGCAGGGTATACTCAGACATGAGTCCCTTTCTCACTGCTCCATCAGGATTCAAGCAAGCCGGGCCGAAGAAGGCTGAAATGCCAGAAACCGGTCCCCGGTAGCTTGTCTCCTTTCTGGTGAAGAATTGGCTTGGTAGTTTAGTCTGCCCTGTTCCCATGATGCACTGGGCCAGGGACAGACTGATTTGCATATAGCCAGGTTCTGAGCTGGGATGGGGCAGTGAGATAAATAACGGTGATGGATCAAGCCCTGATCTTTGGACTGGGTAAGAGTGGTCTGTTTAACTCAGACACTCTGTTCATCACCACCCCCCTTTTTGTAAATCGTTTTTGGCCACTATAGGTGTGGCAGGGTATACTCAGACATGAGTCCCTTTCTCACTGCTCCATCAGGATTCAAGCAAGCCGGGCCGAAGAAGGCTGAAATGCCAGAAACCGGTCCCCGGTAGCTTGTCTCCTTTCTGGTGAAGAATTGGCTTGGTAGTTTAGTCTGCCCTGTTCCCATGATGCACTGGGTCAGGGACAGACTGATTTGCATATAGCCAGGTTCTGAGCTGGGATGGGGCAGTGAGATAAATAACGGTGATGGATCAAGCCCTGATCTTTGGACTGGGTAAGAGTGGTCTGTTTAACTCAGACACTCTGTTCATCACCACCCCCCTTTTTGTAAATCGTTTTTGGCCACTATAGGTGTGGCAGGGTATACTCAGACATGAGTCCCTTTCTCACTGCTCCATCAGGATTCAAGCAAGCCGGGCCGAAGAAGGCTGAAATGCCAGAAACCGGTCCCCGGTAGCTTGTCTCCTTTCTGGTGAAGAATTGGCTTGGTAGTTTAGTCTGCCCTGTTCCCATGATGCACTGGGCCAGGGACAGACTGATTTGCATATAGCCAGGTTCTGAGCTGGGATGGGGCAGTGAGATAAATAACGGTGATGGATCAAGCCCTGATCTTTGGACTGGGTAAGAGTGGTCTGTTTAACTCAGACACTCTGTTCATCACCACCCCCCTTTTTGTAAATCGTTTTTGGCCACTATAGGTGTGGCAGGGTATACTCAGACATGAGTCCCTTTCTCACTGCTCCATCAGGATTCAAGCAAGCCGGGCCGAAGAAGGCTGAAATGCCAGAAACCGGTCCCCGGTAGCTTGTCTCCTTTCTGGTGAAGAATTGGCTTGGTAGTTTAGTCTGCCCTGTTCCCATGATGCACTGGGCCAGGGACAGACTGATTTGCATATAGCCAGGTTCTGAGCTGGGATGGGGCAGTGAGATAAATAACGGTGATGGATCAAGCCCTGATCTTTGGACTGGGTAAGAGTGGTCTGTTTAACTCAGACACTCTGTTCATCACCACCCCCCTTTTTGTAAATCGTTTTTGGCCACTATAGGTGTGGCAGGGTATACTCAGACATGAGTCCCTTTCTCACTGCTCCATCAGGATTCAAGCAAGCCGGGCCGAAGAAGGCTGAAATGCCAGAAACCGGTCCCCGGTAGCTTGTCTCCTTTCTGGTGAAGAATTGGCTTGGTAGTTTAGTCTGCCCTGTTCCCATGATGCACTGGACCAGGGACAGACTGATTTGCATATAGCCAGGTTCTGAGCTGGGATGGGGCAGTGAGATAAATAACGGTGATGGATCAAGCCCTGATCTTTGGACTGGGTAAGAGTGGTCTGTTTAACTCAGACACTCTGTTCATCACCACCCCCCTTTTTGTAAATCGTTTTTGGCCACTATAGGTGTGGCAGGGTATACTCAGACATGAGTCCCTTTCTCACTGCTCCATCAGGATTCAAGCAAGCCGGGCCGAAGAAGGCTGAAATGCCAGAAACCGGTCCCCGGTAGCTTGTCTCCTTTCTGGTGAAGAATTGGCTTGGTAGTTTAGTCTGCCCTGTTCCCATGATGCACTGGGCCAGGGACAGACTGATTTGCATATAGCCAGGTTCTGAACTGGGATGGGGCAGTGAGATAAATAACGGTGATGGATCAAGCCCTGATCTTTGGACTGGGTAAGAGTGGTCTGTTTAACTCAGACACTCTGTTCATCACCACCCCCCTTTTTGTAAATCGTTTTTGGCCACTATAGGTGTGGCAGGGTATACTCAGACATGAGTCCCTTTCTCACTGCTCCATCAGGATTCAAGCAAGCCGGGCCGAAGAAGGCTGAAATGCCAGAAACCGGTCCCCGGTAGCTTGTCTCCTTTCTGGTGAAGAATTGGCTTGGTAGTTTAGTCTGCCCTGTTCCCATGATGCACTGGGCCAGGGACAGACTGATTTGCATATAGCCAGGTTCTGAGCTGGGATGGGGCAGTGAGATAAATAACGGTGATGGATCAAGCCCTGATCTTTGGACTGGGTAAGAGTGGTCTGTTTAACTCAGACACTCTGTTCATCACCACCCCCCTTTTTGTAAATCGTTTTTGGCCACTATAGGTGTGGCAGGGTATACTCAGACATGAGTCCCTTTCTCACTGCTCCATCAGGATTCAAGCAAGCCGGGCCGAAGAAGGCTGAAATGCCAGAAACCGGTCCCCGGTAGCTTGTCTCCTTTCTGGTGAAGAATTGGCTTGGTAGTTTAGTCTGCCCTGTTCCCATGATGCACTGGGCCAGGGACAGACTGATTTGCATATAGCCAGGTTCTGAGCTGGGATGGGGCAGTGAGATAAATAACGGTGATGGATCAAGCCCTGATCTTTGGACTGGGTAAGAGTGGTCTGTTTAACTCAGACACTCTGTTCATCACCACCCCCCTTTTTGTAAATCGTTTTTGGCCACTATAGGTGTGGCAGGGTATACTCAGACATGAGTCCCTTTCTCACTGCTCCATCAGGATTCAAGCAAGCCGGGCCGAAGAAGGCTGAAATGCCAGAAACCGGTCCCCGGTAGCTTGTCTCCTTTCTGGTGAAGAATTGGCTTGGTAGTTTAGTCTGCCCTGTTCCCATGATGCACTGGGTCAGGGACAGACTGATTTGCATATAGCCAGGTTCTGAGCTGGGATGGGGCAGTGAGATAAATAACGGTGATGGATCAAGCCCTGATCTTTGGACTGGGTAAGAGTGGTCTGTTTAACTCAGACACTCTGTTCATCACCACCCCCCTTTTTGTAAATCGTTTTTGGCCACTATAGGTGTGGCAGGGTATACTCAGACATGAGTCCCTTTCTCACTGCTCCATCAGGATTCAAGCAAGCCGGGCCGAAGAAGGCTGAAATGCCAGAAACCGGTCCCCGGTAGCTTGTCTCCTTTCTGGTGAAGAATTGGCTTGGTAGTTTAGTCTGCCCTGTTCCCATGATGCACTGGGCCAGGGACAGACTGATTTGCATATAGCCAGGTTCTGAGCTGGGATGGGGCAGTGAGATAAATAACGGTGATGGATCAAGCCCTGATCTTTGGACTGGGTAAGAGTGGTCTGTTTAACTCAGACACTCTGTTCATCACCACCCCCCTTTTTGTAAATCGTTTTTGGCCACTATAGGTGTGGCAGGGTATACTCAGACATGAGTCCCTTTCTCACTGCTCCATCAGGATTCAAGCAAGCCGGGCCGAAGAAGGCTGAAATGCCAGAAACCGGTCCCCGGTAGCTTGTCTCCTTTCTGGTGAAGAATTGGCTTGGTAGTTTAGTCTGCCCTGTTCCCATGATGCACTGGGCCAGGGACAGACTGATTTGCATATAGCCAGGTTCTGAGCTGGGATGGGGCAGTGAGATAAATAACGGTGATGGATCAAGCCCTGATCTTTGGACTGGGTAAGAGTGGTCTGTTTAACTCAGACACTCTGTTCATCACCACCCCCCTTTTTGTAAATCGTACCGAATTCAGGGAGCTGACCTGTCCGAGGTACTTGAGGCTCTTGAGATTGACACCACCACTAGATTTCACTGCACAATAATCATGGGTTGGATAAGGTTTGGGGTTAGTGGGGGGGGGCTAAACACAGTAGGTTTGGCTAAAGACAGGACATTGGACGGGGGTGTTGGGAGGGGGTTGGGGAACAAGAGGGGGGTGGGGGAGTTGGGGGGGGAACGGTTTCTTTTAAAAAGGGGAGGGCACGGACACTTTCTTCTACCTCAGGGTGTTATTGAATGTAATGTTGATGGACGAGGAGCCCACGCAGCCTCTATTGCTCTTGCGGGACATGTAGCATTTACTTGAAGATGGGCTCCCGGGACTGCAGCACAATGCCATTGCTTGAATGTTATTCCTGTTGTTCTGTGTACCCTTTCAATAAAATACTTTAAACATAAAAAAGTGTCAAATTTGTTGAATTTGCCACGACGAGTTCGTGGTTGAGTGAAATGCTTTGATTTATTTCATTCTATTTTTATAAATTTGTGTTAGATTTCTTGAGTTTCGAGTGGATTTCTTCAATTGTTTTAGTGCTGTTTAAACGCTCTACACTTGTTCCTCTGTGTAAACTGTGCTGCTCAGAGCCTCGGCTTCCCTGGACTGAGCTGAGGGTTTGACAAACGAAACCTACTGGTCCTAAAGGGGATGGTAAGTGTATTACATGGGGAGGTCACTCGACCACACCATATAATACACCCCCTTTTAGCACAATATTTTATATACCAAATCCAGTGACACCAAGGAAAGACTGAACTGTTATGAATACTTTGCTAGGACCCATTTAAACTTCTATTTTGATTCTATGCCTGCCTGCAAACTCTTTTTATCTCATCCGATTACAGAGTGTGAGGTTAAATATGTGCAGAAGTGTTAGCTCCATGTCCACCTCCTTTCTAGGCCGACGTATTTTCTTTGTTTCTGTTGTGGTCGGTGCAATGGATGCTTACGGTGGAGGCTAAAATGTCATTATGTGAATTGAGATGGCGCATTTATCACCAAACTTATCTTGTACTGTAGGGACTTTGGTGTCGCAAAACTTACAAACACGAGACAAAAATTGGTGAGCAGGTGTTACAAACCCACGGTATTTTGGCCAGAGTTTGGAGAGGTTTCATGACAGAACTATCAGACCAGAGGTCACATCGATCTGCTGCAAACCAGCTCCAATCAGGGGTTGCTCCACGGCTCCAGGGTCGCACAGAGAAGTGGTACATTTTAGCAGACCACTTAGAGGTCGTGATAGGCTGTTAGGATGCTAGGAACGTACTAACCATGTTAGGACAGTTCATCTTAAATTCTTTGGCCAATTCATGCATTGCGGCATTTATTTATTTATTCATTCTGTGTGGTTACCAGTGATATTTTGTACAACAGGCTAAGGTTTTAGAAATAAACTTTTTAAAAGTTTAATGCCGCGTTTCTTATTGCTATTTTAAGTGTGTTATTCATTAATGAAATAGGATTTGGAGTTCCATATACTGAAGGAAGTTTATTCAACACTACCTCAAGGAATACTCCCACTCCTGAATAGCTCTCTATCACAGGGAATAGTCCCCAACTCATTCAAAAATGCTATTTTGGTCCCATTAATTAAAAAAACGGGCGCGGACGTATCCATTCTCTCTAACTATCGCCCCATATCTCTCCTTCCGTTTGGCGCCAAGTTGCTTGAAGCCCATGTGGCTAGCTGTATCTCTAACTTCATTGAGACATCCGACTACCTGGAGCCAAACCAAGCCGGGTTCCGCCAGGCACATTCTACCGAGGCGGTTATTCTTGCTGTCCTGGATACTTTAAGGTCCAACGCCGATAACGACAATCATCAGGCCCTTGTACTCTTAGACCTATCGGCCGCGTTCGACACGGTGGATCATACCATCTTATTACACCGTGTCGAACAAGCCGGCCTTAGCGGCTCGGCTCTCGCCTGGATTAAGTTCTTTCTGAAGGACCGATCCCAGGCAGTTAAGCTGGAGAATTGTATGGCACCCAAACTCTCCACTACATGCGGTGTTCCGCAGGGTTCATCATTATCCCCCCTCCTATTTAAACCTATACCTTAAACCATTGCTGCAGTCCCTAAAAAACAGGAAAGTCACCATCTACAATTATGCAGACGACTTGCAGCTGGTTTTTCCTCTAAACTCAGCGGACTCTGCTGAAGAATTCCAGTCCACTATGCTGTAAATTCAGGGCTGGATGGATGAGAACCATCTAAAGCTTAACCCGGGAAAGACTGAGCTGGTACTCCCTGGGAATAGTGCAACAAGTTGGGGCCCTCACTTTTGGCCATCCTCGATGGGGTCCCCTCCAAACCCTTCCCAGTCGGTGAAGAGTCTTGGGGTCACTCTTAACTCCGACCTCTCACTGAAAAGTCTGGTCGGAACAGTGATCTCTTCTAGTTTCTTCCAACTTCGAAAGATCAAGAAAATCGCCCATCTATTGACACACTCCGCCCTCATCCAAGTGGTAATCGCCTTGGTTCTTTCCCGCCTAGATTTCTCCAACTCTATATATCTGGGCCTCCCCCTTACTCTTTCAAAACGCCTGCAGATTGTCCAAAACCAAGCTGCTAGATTAATATTCAAAAGCAATCGCAGGAATTCGGCGAAACCTCTGCTAACCTCTCTTCATTGGCTTCCTATCGCTCACCGGATCACCTTCAAAGCGGGATGCTTAGTTGACAAGGCCCTCTATGGCAAAAGCCCAAGGTTCATTAATCATCTAATAAATAAATATGAACCGCCCCGTAACCTTCGTTCTGCCCACCAGTCCCTCCTTAAGCTGCCACTGTACAAAAGAAAACATCTGGGCGGATGTCAATTCGCTTACCTTGCCCCTAAGATATGGAACTCCTTTCCCCTGTCTCTCTGGACCTGCACTAATCTGGCGAAATTCAGGGGTGCTCTGAAGACCTGGTTATTCAAGCAAGCGCACGGTTAGGCTATTGTTTTACCTATTTTACAGTTTTACCATCTGTCTCATCCTAGCGCCATGAAACCTCTGGGTGACCGTGCGCTTGACAAATTCCGAATAACATAACATTACATAACATTACCGAATCACAATTTAAGCAACCAAATACCAATTCCATATTTGGAAGAGGCGTCCGTTCCAAATACCAATTCAGAATAGGATGTATTAATGTTTTGCGACTGAATTCCAGTCAGGGGCTCAATGGTGAGGGCAAAAAGCAAGGGGGACAGGGGACACCCTTGTTGGGCACCCCGTCCTGCCGATAATGTCAGTGAGACAGTGACGTTCACCTGCACCGCTGCGGTGGGGGCTTGGCAAAGTAGCTTCATCCAGTATCTGTATTTAGAACTGAATCTGAATGCTCTCAGTGTCTGATGAGGGAAGGGCCACTGGATTGTTTTGAATACCTTTTCGGTATCCACCGCTAGGATACCTGGGATTCCTTCCTGTGGCATCCCTCTGACATCCAATTGTGCAAATGACGGAGGTTGAGTCTGGTAGACCTGCTGGGCATAAAGCCAGATTGGTCTCGGTGTGTGATCTGGACTATTACTGTTAGGAACCTGATGGCCAGTACTTTCATTTCATTTATAGCAAGGAGATGGGGCAGTAGGAGCTACAACTGGCCTCCGGCTTGCCCTTCACAGCAATGGTAGCACATTGCAGCTCAGGTGGGAGTGTACCCCTGTAATGGCCTCTTTTAAAAGTTCCTACAGATATGGACCAAGCAGCTCGAAGTATCTTCTAAAGAATTCAGCTGTGGGGCCATTCATTCCCAGAGTCTTTCCGGATTTCAGTTTCCCGATGGCCACCTGGACCTCCTCAAGTGTGCTTTCCTCATCGAGTGCCAGTTCGTCCTCTTCGGGTGCCGCCAGAAGGTTGACCATATCCAGGTAGTCGGCTAAATGCGTTGTGCCAGCCAATGGGTGAGCCCTATAGAACAAGGCATGGAACCAAGCAAAAGCCTCTGCAATCGCTTTATCTGTCAAGTGGGGAGCCCCGGGCTCATCGATGACACTCCGCACCTGGGGAGGGGGGAGTGGGGGGGGCCTCTGCGCCTTTCTGCTCAGCCAGGCAAGCAGCATGCCCGCCTTGTCCCCAGAGTCGTAGAGGTTATGTTGTGTGACCAGCATGTGCTTTTTAACCTCTCCCTGTGCCAGATCTTGGTGTTCCGTCTGGAGCACCTCTAGTTGTTGAAAGAGTCGCTGGTCTCTTTGGGTCCTGGGGCCGTCCTCGCGGTCTTTGATATCATACTCAATCTCCTCTATCTCCGCCATTGCTTTCTTCATCTTATTTACCAACATTCTGTGCCCTATCTTAGACTGTCTTGTATGCTTCCCAAAGCACTTCTGCAGAATCTACTGACCCCTTGTTTTCCTTAAAATAAAGTTCCAAACCCATCTGTAGCATCCGGGGTACCTCTGCATCGTTCAGGTCCCATGCATTAAGATTCCAGCCCGCATCCCGGCGACAGCGTTTCCCACCTACTGTGATCCAGAGGGGTGAGAGGTCCGATATTCCTCGTGCCAAGAAGTCCTTTCTGTCCATCCCGGTCATGACTCCTGTGGGAGCAAATATGTTGTCGATCCTAGAAAAGACTCTGTGTCCCAGAGAAATAGGGGTAGTCCCTGTGGTTCAGATGATGGCACCACCACAGGTCAGAGAAACCCAGGAAGTCTGCAAATTACGCCAAGGGCGTGTCATTCAGGGGGCCCATAACCACACCCTGCAGTCTTCATTGACGGCCATGGCATCATTGAAGTCACACCCTACAGGAAGCTGTCTCTGTATATACTATACCAAAGTAAGGTATAGTGAGCAGAGTCCAGTGGATCCCCAGAGGTACAGCAGAGGGTAAATTAGGTAGACACTAGCAGCTTTCTTTGTGGTAGTGTGGTCGAGCAGTTAGGTGTATGGGGGGGGGTGTTAAACATTTATTGCATTCACTCAGACAAGAACTGATGGGACACACTCAGAGACTGAATCCAGACCAAATAGGTAAGTATAAAAAAGGTTTACTTATGTTTTATTTCTAGAACCAAGCAGAACTTAGCACTGGTAGGTAAACTATAGATACAAGGCTGTACACAGAGATGCAATTGTAGTGGAAATGGGTATTGTTATATGTTTGTATTTGCTTTTAAAACAGTTCAGAATACATAGAAATTACTTTAGATTACTTTTGCGTTACTTTTCAGTTACATCAACAACTCCGGTAATATGCCTAGATATCACACTGTGGATCTTACAAAACACTGGAAAGTCTGACAGTTTTGGGTTCAAAGCAAGGTCACCTAGGAGAAAAATCATAACATGGGTCCCTGTGAAGAAAAGAATGTTGGCAGTTTGCAGGTAAGTAAACGACCTACAAAAACAGCTGTTTGGGTTTAGAGCCAAGGTTCCCCTATGCTCAAGGAGGCACTCAAATCACAAAAAATACTATATTGAGAGGTTCAAGGGGATATTTACCGACCTAGCATCCCATTCCCCTACTTGACTTCACAAACCACAAATCACACCACTAACGGCACTAGGGCGGCCGGGTGCCGAGTGCAGGGGCCCAATGTTAGCTAATGGGGCTAGGGGCTGACAGTTAGGGGCTACTTACGAGCAGGCCACTCAGTTGTGAGAGCAATGCTCCTGGGGTTAGGATCAACACTGCAGGGGCCAACAATCAGCAGAGGAGCAGCACCACCAGTGGAATGGAGGCAGCCGGATGCAGGGTGCCAGGCGGTTGTTGGGAGCCCTGTTGTTTCAAATGGAGATCTTGGGTCTGGAAGAAATGCTGCAGGCTCGGTCAAGAAGCTTTCCTTAGGTCGACCACCAGCAAGAAAAGTAAGTTGGATTGTAGAGGGATGCCTGGACACGGTCAGCTGATCCACCCAAGGCCATGAGGCATTAGGTGCAGCGGTGCCTTTGGGTTTCTCACCAGCTCCTGTCGTGCTCGGGGGGACCCCTGAGGGTGAAGCGGCAGGTGACGGGTAGAAGGTTGAGACACGTCGGGGATCACCAGATCACAGGTCAGGATCGCCGGGGAGACCTCCTCATTGTGTTGGGCTACTCAAACTTGGGCCTTGGGCGTTGGGTGCAGAGTGGTGCAGAACCGTGGATTTGGCTGGATCTGGTGTCTGTGTTGGAGTATTTGGTTTAGCAAATCTAGCGCTCATAAGAGACAGAGTGTGCTTGGTAAAGGCAGGGCAGGTCCTCCACATTCTGGAGGGCTGCTGGCTGCTGGACACGCTGTTGTTTACCTGGGAGCAGGTCGAAGTCCGGACAGGCTGGTAGGGCTGAGGCCAAAGCAGTTGTTGCCCTCTTCTTTCTCTTCTTTCAGCACAGCTCTTTGGTTATTCTTCTTTCTGCTTTTTCATTTTGAGGAGGCAAGGTTCAGGGTCGCCCCTAAATACAAAATGTAGGGGCGTTTACAGGGGTGGGCAGGTTGAGACCAATAGGTCCCTTCCCTGGGCTGTCCCTTCATCTTCAAGATGGCGGGGACTGAGAAGTGCGCTTCACCTCGCCTCCCTCACCTGAGGGGTGGGGTTGGCAAAGGTGGTCACACCTCTCTTCCTAACTTGGTTTTCCACTGATTCTCTGCCCAAAGTGGGGGTCAGAGCCGGTGAGAGCCAGTTGCAGGGGCAACAAAAGGCAGGGTCAGCTAACAAATGAAGCAGGCCCTCGAAGCTTCCCCTTCTTGGACCCTGCGCATCCTGGGGAAGGAGGCTTGACACCTCTGAGTGAGTGAAGCCCAGAGCGAGTGAAGCCCCGAGTGAAGCCCCGAGCGAGTGAAGCCCTGAGCGAGTGAAGCCCCGAGTGAGTGAAGCCCGGAGTGAGTGAAGCCCGGAGTGAGTGAAGCCCAGAGTGAGTGAAGCCCGGAGTGAGTGAAGCCATGAGTGAGTGAAGCCATCACTGAGTGAATCCCTGAGTGAAGCCCCGAGTGAGTGAAGCCCCGAGTGAGTGAAGCCCCGAGTGAGTGAAGCCCCGAGTGAGTGAAGCCCCGAGTGAGTGAAGCCCCAAGTGAGTGAAGCCTCGAGTGAGTGAAGCCCTGAGTGAGTGAAGCCTCGCCCACCTTTATGTCTCCCAAGCTTTCTGAAAAACATTGGGCTGAAAAACACACATCCATCTTGCAATGACTACAAGCTGACACAAACACAAAGGGACTGATATTAATGTTGCAGCAGTGATGGAATGTCTTTTCTGTCAACATTATCAGCCTGACTGATTTAGAACTAGGTGGAGCACACGTTTGATGACGCTGAGGCTGCTCCGTCTCTGCCAGGGTCCAACACTCCGGCTGCCCGGCGGAGTTAGGGTCGTTGAAGGTTTGGTTGTATGTCCGCCCACCTCATTTAGATCGTGGACATGCAGCCTATTTTTCAATGCCCGACACCACCAGGAAAAATCTAGCGGTAAGGGGCATTGAAAAGTGCCCCTCCCCACGGGAAGGTTCCCATGGGGGGGAGGTAGGGGGGGATTGTTATTTTATTTTAAAAAATAAAACCCACTTTAAGGTTTTCTTTTTGAAAATAAAAAAAACATTGTGAGTCTGCTGTGTGGCTCTGTCATGCCGATGGAGCTGTCCATCAAACCCCTGTGGCGGTGGTCACTGCCAATGCTAGAAATGTCTGATGGGCGTCAAGCGTTTCTAAATGTGGCAGGCAGCACCTCCATCAGGGAGACGAGTCATTTACTCTGTCACCTTGGCAGAGAAAAGGACTGCCTAGATATTTATAAACTAGGAATAACAAAAAAATGTAGTTTCACATTTGCCCCTAGTGTCCTGGACTCCATATGCATAGTTTACACTGAAAGACAGGCATGTCATAGTTCTATAGAGCTGAATTATGCTTCGTTCCCTTAGAGAAAATTCTTACTGCAATCCGATGTCTATTTTACAACAGCTCTTTTTGGTACAAGGGAAACTAATAATTGTAGTTTCTCCAATTTCTACAGTGGAAGCCACGACAAAAGCAAATATTCCTAATGCTCAGTGCGTACACCTGTGTTGGGTGCCTTAGCCACGTCTTTAAGTGGGTTTGATGTAACGTTTGAGTTTGATCCTACTCTCTGCCCACAAGAAGTTCTCAAAAATACACAAACTCTCATATCCTACTCACTGAGGACTATAAGAGGCCTTTTACACAGATGACCATGCACAGCTGGCCGTTGGTACTCAACAGAAATACTGTGTGCTGTGTGCGACAGTGCTGGTTTAATTTTAAAATGGTGATTTCAAAGAGCAAGATACTCTCAATAAAACTATAGGTGACTGCACTGCATAGCTGGCAGGAATTCATGCCTTTTTACTTGCACTACAAAATCTGACCCATCAGTTCCCACACCAGTTGTGTCAGATTTAGCTTTCCACAGGCAAGGGTACAATGTCAATTTAGCACATAAGTCATTTAATGGATACTGAGATTCAAAAGGAAAACCAATAAAGAAATAGATAGCTCTGGGGAAAGGTGGCTGTCATACAAGACAAGATTCCTTTGGACCATGGTCAACATACCTCAGCCCATTAAAGTGTGGGAATCTGCGCTAAGGGGAACTGTGCATCTGACATCGCCGCAAAGTCAACAGTTTATACTTTTAAAGTAGCGGAAGTAAGCAGATTTCAAACCAAGATACGCCCAGACGGTTCAGCAGTAATGCTAGTCTCCAGATGGCTTACCCTGTAAATACTCCTACACCCTCAATCAAGACAACTCTTCGATGGTTTCATTTCTTGGATTGGAGTAGACAAATTCCTGATGAGCAAGTTAGAGTAGACCTAATTAAAGCAGCTCCTGAGAGGTTAGCATCTGCCCAAGCTAGCAAGAGTGCCACAGTAACCACGCTCCTGCAAAGACACTGGTGGCCTTAGCTACCTAAACAAACTAAACATCATGTAAGGCAATGTAACTTCTGCCAACAAATAAAACGCTTTACTGTTTCAAGGCCAACGCAGACTCCCTTTACTATCTCCAATCACACTTTTGGGATAATTTACCTCAACCATATCGGGGCAATCGATCCATTAAATGATATACGTATATAATAGTTGGTGTCGGTTCATGCTCCAGATTCCTGTGGAGTTAGCCACAAAGGAGTGCTGATGCTTGTGTGGTCATAAATGATTTCCTGTGCCTAGAAGCAATCGGCACAGTTCATACCTTTCATTCAGACAATGGTCTTGCATTTGCTGTAAAGGTGTTCAGGGAAGCTATGACTGTGTGGGATCAAATCTGCATTACTATCGCCCATATCGAGAGCAAAAGGTTAATAGAGTGCAGCAACAGTACTCTTAAGTAAGCCTTGAGCCCCTGGGTTTTAAGTGCAGGACTAAGTTAGCTGATGAAACTTTATAGAGTTCAGAGAGTATTAAATAATTTGCCTAAAGATTATTAGGTGGTCTCACTCCATATGAGATGCTCTTTAGAGTATTTATGTATGTTACCAATCTTAACAGTCCTAGAAAAGTGGCAGAAGAAAAATAAATTTACCTGGACCAATGTTTGACTATCTTGTGGTATCCAAGAAGTCACAGACAAGCTTTCTAACTTGATGCATTCCGACTTTTCTACCGGTGAAAATAAGGTTCCTAGTGTTGCTGTCGGCTGGCTCCCCAAAATTGGCAAGCTAATTCAAGAAGAGATCCCTCATAAACAAGTTTTTGGCACATCTTATAGATCACATGTTCCAGTTCTGGGGTAGAAGGCACATAATCTGTAATCCTTCCTGGCTCAAAGCACGGTATCCATTGAACACATTAAAAAGCTCTATGTGGCCGATTCCTTTTAGCGTACTCCCCTTGACTCGAAAAGGTCTTCAGAGTAGAGCCTTACCATTACTCCCTGCTCAAGAAGAGAATGAAGAAAGCAGCCACACTGAACAGGGGACTGTAGAGCTTACTACGACTTCAGCTTCACACCAAGTGCCAATTTTCACGGAAGAGCCTCATGCTGCGATTACAACAATCCCAACAGTTTCCACCGCTGCCATGGTTCACTATGAGACACTTAATGAGTTCACCGAAATTGAAATGATGCCTTTGCAAGAACAACAAGTGCCCCTGCTCTAGGAAAATATCACAAAGGTTCGGTAAGTCCTGGTTATGGTACAATAGTAAACATGAATAGTGTTTCAGAATCAAAAAGCAAAAAAGTTCAAAGAGGTGGAATCCTTGTTATGGAATACAAATTTATTGTTCCTCTTGTTCTGGCCAACACGTGTTTCATCGCAACCGTCGTGGACCGTCTTTCGAACAACGGCACCGGGAACTACAGGAGGGAGAACGATCATCTTCAGGTGTACCCGCCTGAGTGTCTGATGTCTAGCGTAACAGCTTTTCACTCTTCTCCTCCCGGATAAGGTTTTTCTCATAAAACTCTTCAAGGAGTCAACCGACTACGCTCTCTAAACGCAATAACAATACCCAAGGCCAAAACACTACTTCCGGCTTTTCTTTCCTAAGGCCCTGAAGATTCGCAGTCTGTTTCCCTGCGATGAAACACGTGTTGGCCAGAACAAGAGGAACAATAAATTTGTATTCCATAACAAGGATTCCACCTCTTTGAACTTTTTTGCTTTTTGATTCTGAAACACTATTCATGTTTACTATTGTACCATAACCAGGACTTACCGAACCTTTGTGATATTTTCCTAGAGCAGGGGCACTTGTTGTTTTTGTACAATTTAGTGTGGATCTGTTATCCACATTTTGAGCGGTTACGAGGGATTGCCGCCCGCCCCCTTGCCTGGATTTTGACATTCTGTGACACGATACCGTGCGGTTATTAGGGAGTGCGCCTGTCCTAATTCTGGATAACCTCAAACCCTCTCAGCGTATCAAGAAATAACACTTTATGAAAATTAATCAGATTTTGAATTAGATGAAATACTGACACACACCACAGCTGACACACTAACACATTCAAAGGCACTGCGGGCTCTCTGTACGGTACGGGCTATGTAATGCACTGTAAAACTATAATGTACAAATTGTTTTAAAGCGCAAACTAACGCTCAAAAGAGCTTTTAGACACTAAGAGAACCTCCAAGGAAATAGATGAGCAATCAGAGAAAGCTTGATGGTTAAGAAACAGAGAATTGCCAGGTCATAAGAGCCGTCAAAACCCTTGAATGATTGTCCATAGCCCTCCATGGCCATTGGAGTTTATTCCAAAGCTTATCTCCTGACACAGTAGCCGAGTGACCACCTATGTTAAGTTATGTTATGTTGTGCTCTGGGGATTTGTATAGATCTCTTATCACCTGAGGGGATCCAGGCGCTGGAGTAGTTGGCTGGACTGATCGAGTCCCTAGTCATAGCCAGTCCCCAGTTTCTTGCGGAATTCCAGAAGGGATGAGAAGGTCCTGGTGTGGTGTGGAAGGCCGTTTCAGGACGGGGCAGCGATGAAGGAAGAGGAGCATCCTCCTGCCTTGCTCCCCCGGATGTGTGGTATATGTGCAAGGAGGAGTGAGGCGAGCGCGGGTGCCTGGTGGTTGGTGGGAGTTGAGGCGGTGGTTGAGTTAGGCAGGTCTGATGTTGTGAGAGATCTGGATGCACAGGTGATCCATTGAAGTAGTATCTCTTCTGGATTTATAGCCAGTGTAGCTTTCTGAGGTGACACATTATGTGTGCGTTGTGGGGAATGTTGAGAATGAGTCTGGTGGTGGTGTTCGGGGTGGCATGGAGAAATTTTAGTAGATGATTCATGATGCCCGTGTAGAGTGTGTTGCTATAGTCCAGTCTTCAGGTGATGAGGGCCTGGATGACCGTCTGTGTGTCTGGTGTCGGTGGGAAACCAGTGGAATATTTTGCAGAGCATGTGTAGGATGAAGAAGCAGGGGGAGGTGATGGCATTCACTTGTTTGGTAATTGTGAATTTGTCGTCCACGAGGATGCCGAGGCTTTTGTTGTGGTCGGTGGGGATGGACATGGGTCCCAGGTCTTATGGCCACCAGGAGGAGTCCCATGGAGAGCTCTTGTTGCCAAAGATCAGGACTTCAGTTGTGTTTGTGTTGAGCTTCAGATGGTTCTGTTTCATCCAGTTAGCTCTGTGGGTCACGCAGGTGTTGAAGTTGGTCCTGGTGGTGTCTGTTTGTGTTAAACGAAACCTTGGCGGTAGTAAGCAATGAGTATCGGCCGGTCTCAGAGTCCTTGGCTGTGAATAGACTTTAAAGAGTTTCTGTAAGATCAAAGATCCTGAGTTGTGTATCGCTCAATGAATATGGGCTAGGACCTTGAATTCATTCATTTGTCAATCAGCAGCCAATGGCGTTCTCTAGTCATGGAAGAGATTGACTCCTGCTGAGGAGAGTTAAGTATGAGTCTTCCTGCTGAGTTCTGCACGATTTGTAATCTGCGTCTTAGCTAGGCAGGGGTGCGGAAATACAGAGCTAGAATAATCTAATCTGGAACATACCAGGGAGTATACTATGTGTTTTGTTGCTGCCAGAGGCAGAAACTCTATGACCTTTCTCCTAGTTTAAAGATGCCAAAGCAGGATGCCGCGACAGCGCTGGTTTGCTGATCACAAGGTAGGTGAGTACTGAATTTAACTCCGATGTTTCTGACAATTTAGGCTTCATAGATGGAGATTCTGGTTCAGTCGGCCAGCAGAGGTTGATCCAAACATGCTGATCTTTGCCGAAAATCACTATTTCTGTTTTATCTGCCTTGAGCTTTAAATTGTTTTTATTCATCCAAGAAAAAAACCTTCCTGAGGCAGCTTTTAAACCAATCCCAACAGGCACCGAATTCATTGGAGAGTGGAACTATGATCCGGACATCATTGCATAAGAGAGGACGTTGAATCCAAAGGTATGGATTATGTACGCCAGAGAGATCATATATATATATATCTAAAGTGTCGGACTCAAGGAGGGTCCCTGCAGCGCCCCGTAGTTTAGCTGAGTTGGATTCGAGGAATAAGGTGTAAAATCCTATAATAGCCTGCGATCTAGTGGTGAGCTGGTTTATTAACCACGTCCGGGGTGGGTCCTTGATCCAAATGGTTCAAATGCTGCCAATAGGTCCGAGGAGCCGTGGCATCATTAGCGAAGATGCTCTTCGGGTGTTCAGAGACTCAGTAGTGTGGGCGCCACAAAACCAACATTGGGGTACATCCAATATGTGATTGTGCTCAAGATAATGCAATAGCTGGTGGTTGATATGTTTTCCCAACCTTTTCACTGGAGCTGGTAATATTGAGATTCGCGCATTATTAGCAGGTATAACAGGATCTGCTTTTTAAAATATAGTTTTAACTTGAGCCCGTGTCCAGGAAGTCAGGAGAGTGGCTGATCTGATCAAAGTGTTCATTAATTCACAACGCAGGGGTGCAGGTAACCTGTGCCAGCGGTGGTTCGCGCATTCCAGCCTCACAACTGCGCAGGAGCATCTGTCCACAGTCAGTGAAACAATGGATTCAATGATTTCCTCCTGGGTACACAACCAGCCAAAGTTAAACGCTCTCCATTTGCAGCAGGTCATGCAATCTCTCATGGAATGCAAAGATACTCAGAAAAAGATGAAGCAGAACAAATGTTAAAAAGTGACAGAGATTATGCAAAGGACATTAAAAGTTATTGACAGTGACATTCAGACACTCTCCAAACAAGTGTATTCTATAAGTACTATAAAGTATGTCTGTCTGTTTGTCTGTCTGCCATAATGTCATCAGCCCTTGATCTTCTAAAAAGAGACTTAGATTCTCTACTACCTGGACAGACTCCATTCTGAGCTCTTCATTCAGCTAAATTGTGTGTTGTAAACACTGAAATCTGATAAAGTGCCTTGAGAGCTCAGCAACAAAAGTGCCACTTTCGAGCCCTACAGTCTTCCCGCAACATAAAGAATCATGGTTAAAAAAGAGGCCACTCATACCCTATAAAATATTGAAGAAATGGAAGACGTCCCATTTTCTGTAGCAGGAAACCTGCCTTTCATGTGACTCCTAGATGGAGTAATTCCACTGCCTGCGACTACTTTTCATTTTCATGAATGCCAGAAGCATAAGTCTTTGGGGCGATGTGGACAAAATACACTTTCCTTCACCATGTGTGGGGGTTACCAGTTCAATTTGCTTGTTACACCCAAGACAGTCCTGCATCAGCTGGCGGATCACACCCTCCAGGCCACTCTCTGCTGTGTGATTCCATCCCTCTGCGTGGAACCTGCAATCCACTAAAGCCAGGATGGAGCTGTAAATTGGGAGCTGCCCCTGTTTCATCCATTAGCTGCATCAGAAATCATAAAATGATGCGGGTACCTTTGTACCCTCCTCCTAAAAGACTGCTTGAACATGTCCCTCGGCCCACAACAGACATAGGTGATATGCGCCTTGATGAGTTGAATAAACAAGTTGGCAAATTGATGCAGAAAGAAGACCCCCTCACCCTCAGCAGCAGGAACCTTTCACTTACAAACGGACCGTTCTGCATCTCAAACTTGAAAACTCCAGCGGGCCCAGTTTGTTACTCACTGTGATGATGTTGTGCACACCAGCTTTAATTCATCCAACACAACCGGCCTTGTGCCTTTCTTCTAAAACATTGGATCTGGTTTGTTGACTGGCCTTAAGGCTGCTTAGACTGATCCTTTCTTTTTTTTTGCATTTGTTCCTTATTCTTCCTTCTATTTGGCGGATTTCCAACATTGCTCCTGATCATCAGCTGTAGAATTCACATTGTCTCTTAACAAAGAAATAACACCCGCCCCTCTCCAGAATGAAGACCGAACAGGAGTATCTGGCAGAGAAGAGACGCCGAGGGGCTGCTGACTGCTCTAAGCGAGTGCTGGACTCTCTCTTTCCCCAGATGTTGTGCCTCACAAAGGAAACTGGTCTTTTGTTGTGCGAGTTGTTTGCAAGTTTCTGTTCCACTGGAACTGTCTCCAATTGATTCAATAAATGTGAAACAACCTGATGTACCTAAAAATCCTCATACTCCTTCTCAGGGGTCTTACCAATAAGTAGTCCATTCAAAAGCAGCAAAGAAATCAACAGAGAATCTGAAATATGAAAAGACATCTTTATTACAATTAATTGTGAGGCTACGTCGCCCAGTCACACCTAAAGCAACTGAATGAGGCAGCCTCCTGAATGGTCTCCGCACAGACCTTTTATATCATTTATTATGCCCTAGGCACACATTTTCTCTTTGAAGTACATTATTGTTGGTCACTCCCAGGACGAGCACGCAAAGCACTGTATGATGACAAACCCACTTTCAAGATAAGTCCAGGCCATAAACAATGTCCACATAATGCGTACATTCTCTAGCTGACAAGGCCGGATAAACCCGAAACAGTAAGATCACAGCCCATGTCATAAATAGCTCGTGGAGGCAGGAACAGATAGAAGTAAGATAGGCACTTTTGTGTGTAGTAAATCTTTACAATATCATGTGCTCTGATCTATAATCTTGATCAGCTAAAGGGCAGGAACTGGCTTGGCAAGGTTAGCCTCAAGCAACAGGGTCAGCTTTCGTCAGGTCATGCAGAAGTCAGCACAAACCCATGCTAAGGTTATGTCATTCAATACTTGTTCTGCCATGGTGAGAGCCTACTGTAAGGGCAATGCACAAAATGGCTGCTATTCACAAGATGGAACCCGAGGGTTCAAAACAAAACCTTCAAATACACAGTGAATCCATTGGTGTAACATGACTAAAACACTCGCACTTGCTGAACTCACTGTTTACGGTCTGCTGTTACCAAATTCATAACAGAATCATGATATTTAAAACACAGGTTCAGAATTTTCAGTACCACAGACCATCCTTTTGCCCTTACATAGGCAATAACCTATACTCATGCTAATCTGAGAAGATAAGGGGATGAAGGTTCTGAGTGGTAGTGGCGCTTACAAATATAGGCAAGACTTAGGTCACTAATTATCCGCTGTTGGGTGCCTAGGTATGGGTCATCATCCTTGCCCACAAATGATCAACAGATCCAAATTGTATAGTTAATCCTATCACACCAACTTTAAATATTTACAAACACTGTCACAATTTAACTTCACAAAGTAAATACAGATCAAGATATTATATATGGTGGAGTTCTGGACTTTTTGGTTCCGTCCAGAGGTGTCAGGGATAACACCCGAAGACCCCGGAGTTCTACCTGTCTCGGTGCACAAATAAACAGAAACACAGGCTTCTCGATGGTGGCGTCAGAGACCAAAGGTTTATTACTGCAGGGACACAGAAGTCACAGAAACTACACACAGGCAGTATCTAGGAGCCTGTTCGATTTGTACAAAGTGGGTTGCTCCTTATATACTAAATTTTAGGCTTCGGGCAAATTCTTTACATGTTAGTACATTTCTAAACCTTTGCGTCCTAAACAATAAATATTTGGCGTTGCACAGGAATCGTCAACAATATCTGATGTCAAAACATTACGAACGAGGGGTTCCCACTGTTCCATCATAATCCCATGTCAACTTTTCATTCAAGAGCCGGACCGCCTCATCGTAAATTTCATTACCTCCCCCTAATAAAGGCCCAGAAGGAAAGGAGCAGAGCCAGGTGCAGAAGATAGAAAAGCAGGATAAGAGATGTTTGTGGGTCGTAAATGGGCAAGGCTACCAGCTTCGGCCGCCTAATCATGATCAGGCCAACGAACACGAGAACCAGTATGGCAGGACTGGCCTCGGGCAGAGGAGGCAGCTTCTGTCGAGTCATGCAGCCATGGCGTGTTCTGTCCTAAGGTGCACGTGTCACTAGCAAGGTGAATCTCCGGCTAAAGCTTACGTGTCCTTAAATGAAAGAGGTCACTGCGTGTCCATTGACTATGTGAGGGCAAGAAATACAAAATGGCTGCCGTAATCTAAGATGGATGCCATGGGTAGATCAGTAATGTGTTCATAACAGGAGTGCTCTTGCTCGTAGCATAGCGAAAGCACCATGATATGCTAAATGGATCATTTGCGGTTCACTGATACCAAAATTATGTATTTACGACAATGTTGAAAACACGGGTTCAAATCGTCACGGAACCTCAGACCCTCCTTTTGCCCTTACATAGGCAATTACTCTATGTCCGAGTCTATCTCTATGCTCATCAGGTCAGTGACATGTTGTTGCATCATCATCCTTTCTCGCACCTTTTCTCCAAATGCAGGTGGTTTTCTGAAACAGGTTGCAGCACAGAGACTACACAAAGCGGGACCACATTGGATAATAAGGCAGCACGAGAACAGGAATACTAGGATGGTACCAATGACCATCAGAACCTTCCATCCCCACGCTGATAGCAGAGTCCAAAACCACTCCATGAAGGACCAGTTTCCCTTGTCTACGTGAATAGAGTCGGAAATCTTGTGTAGCTTAGAGATCGCTTCGTAGACAGTCGGAGCATTATTGGGAATAAAAACACAGCAGCTCGATTGGATCATTCTGCATACCCCACCTCGATCTGCAAGTATTACGTCTAGAACCATACGGTTCTGCAACGTCATGAGACGATCCGCCTGAAGCTCAGCTGTTAAGTTACTAAGGGCACCAGCAGTTTCTGTAATAGTAGATTCAACTACCCGTGTTAGCTGACGTAGATTTCTACTATTGGCCATAGGCCCCCAAAACGGAAGGAAACCTTTGAAGAAGTCTCCAGCTTCCTGACCAGCGGTATCTTCCTTGCTGAAAACACCTCTTGCTACTCTGGTCTTGTGATAATCTGAAGAAGCAGTGTACGTCGGAGGCAACAGTCGAGCAATATAACATGAACCTGAAAAGTCAGCAGGCAGCCATGTATACGCTCTATCTTGACAAATGAAGTAAGTACCCCTAGCAGTAAGAAAGGCAGGGGAGGAGTTAGACGGAAACACGTAAGTCTCAACGCACTCACTCCTCCCTAGCTGAGCTCTTGGATTTCTCCCATTTCCTTGCAAACAGACTTGACCTCGGTGAAGCACGACCCAGACTGGAGTGGAGCTTTTACGCCTGCTTTCTCCCAAACTAAGGCGATACTCTGTAGAATTCCAACTCAAATATACCCGTAATTCATCTCTAGGGTAAGATGGAGTATTATTGACGTCTTTAATCATGTCAATAATTCCCTGGACTAAAGCTTTGTTGGCAGAGTTGTATTTAGTGGAACGTGGTGGACGCGGAGGATAGGTCTCGAGGGCATAGGCAAAAATGGTCTGAAAGGCCTGAAATGATCCATTATAGCTAAAAGGCAAAACCAGATAGGGGATGCCTTTATCCATAGTGTGGGGTATCAAGCCACACACCCAGCAGTCTGTAGTGTTAACCACCAGTTGGTGTTGATGCAGGAGCTGTACAAAAGTGTTATTAATGAATTCTGAGCGTCGAGCTTGTTCGTGTTCAGGAAACGAGTGAAAAGAATGCATAGAAGCAACAGTAGAAGAAGCAGGATCAAGGGGAGGTACTGTAGTTGTTACCGGTGTAAAAATTAAATGCACACCAAAGACGATTCCACCCACCAACGTTATTAAAACAATCAAAAACGTAACTGCACATTGCATTAGAAAGCATTTGCTGTGAAGAATTTTGTAAAGTCTATTTCTGCAAACATAAATTACATTCTCTCGTAGCAGCTCAGGAAGCTCCATCTTCTACAATCCACTCGCGACCACTGATGATGTGTACGTAGATGAAAATGCCTCTATCAGCCCTGGGAGTTCCCAGAACTAACAGAAAGATCGACCTTGTGTCTGACCCCCGCAGATTCAACTAGGCACACAGCCACGACCCTACGGCTACCCAGACGGCAAGGCAATTTTAAAAACAACAAAACAATACAAAATATTAGCAAACTTCCTGGCTGGAGGCAATGTATCAAAATTCAAATGTGTAAAATAGGCAGTTTCCTGCTTTATTTGTCCATATTGCGAGATCGTAAATTGTATCTCAATTTTGCAGGAGCTGTTTGATCTGGAAACAGTGTATTTTAAGCAGGTGTTGCAATGTTCAAGTTCGCAGATGGCAAATGTTCTTTTGATGCAGATGACAAATGTTCAGAGTTCAAAAGAGCAGTTTCAGAAGGGGAGTCAAAGTTCGATGTGTCAGTGATTAGTTCTGCATCGCTGAAAGGGATAAACCTGGGTATTTGTTCAGTTTCAGAGGCACCGATTCCTTTCTTCACCCAGTTATCATAAGGAAGCGGCAGAGGCACACGCTTGACGTGTGTTGTATGGATCCAGTTTTTTCGGTCAGCCACACGAATAGCAGTTCTCGTCGCCAACAACACCTGGAATGGGCCGACGAATCTGGGTTGGAGATTTTTCGTCCTTGCAAAATTACGGATGACCACTTGATCACCTGGTTTCAGCTGATGACCTGGACTCTCCGGTGGCTTTGGCAATGCATCGAAAACCTGTTGGTGAAAAAGACTCAATTTAGCAGTCAAGTCGAAAAGGTAATCAATTAACATTGGGTATTCCAGCTGTTTGAATTCCTTTGGTCTAGGTACCCCCCAAACGTTTGCAGGACGGCCAAAAACTATTTCATAAGGACTAAGCCCTACTCTAGAATGCACAGTCGCTCTTGTGGATAACAGAGCCAAAGGCAGTGCATCTGGCCAGGGCAAACCCGTGGATGCTTGTATTTTAGCAAGTTTCAGTTTGAGGGTGCCATTGTAACCCTCAACTAAACCAGCAGACTGGGGATGATTCGCACTGTGGAACTTCTGTTTTATCCCTAAGCCGGCACACACACTCTGCATAACTTTCCCTACGAATTCACTTCCATTATCTGACCATACAATCCGTGGCATGCCATACCTGGGGAAATATTCTTTGAGAAGGATTTTGGCAGTGGACAAGGCAGTATTGTCCTTCAGTGGATATGCTTCGATCCATCTGGAAAAAGCACAAACTACTACTAGGACATACTTTAGATTGTTGCAACGATCCATGTGAATGAAGTCTAACTGGATCACTTCAAAGGGACAAGAAGGAGGAGCGGAATGACCAGCGGGTGTGGGGGTTCCCTTGCCAGGATTATGCATCAGGCATACCATGCAATTTCTCACCACTCTCTCTGCACACTTACTAATCCCATCATTCTTCCAGACTGGGGCCAACATCTTACAAATCCCTTTAGAACTGATATGCGCTGCTCCATGCGCCATCGTTACTACTGCAAGCACATACGCATCAGGCAACATCCAACGCTGTTGTTCCGACAAATCAATCCAACACCCACTCGAGTCCAATTTACCCGTACTCTCTTTCCATGCAAGCTTTTCCTCCTCAGTCGCCTCTTTCTGTATTTCTTTCACACTTTCCACTGTGTCCTCACACATTCCAGACTCAGAAATCCATCTTGCAGACGTTGCAACATACATTCTACTCATCATATTCCTAGCTGTCTGTTTAGCGGTCTCATCAGCAAAAGCATTCCCACGACCAACATCATCTGTGATTGCTTTATGAGCACTGCATTTGACAATCGCAACTTCAGTCGGCAAGGTTAGAGATTCCAACAAGTCGTTAACTAGCTGACCATGTGGAATCTTAGTCCCATGGGACGTTATGAAACCTCTCTCTTTCCACAAACGGCCAAAACTATGGGCCACGCCGAACGCGTACTGACTATCTGTGAACACATTCACTCTCTTTCCCTTAGCTAAAACACACGCTCTCGTTAAGGCGATCAATTCTGCAGCTTGGGCAGAATTCTGACTCACTCTCGCAGTCTCCACAATTGTACTCAAAGTCGTTACTGCGTAAGCAGCTGTCACATCACCATTCTCCAATTTAAAACATGACCCATCAACATACAACGTGCCATCCGGATCTGACAACGGAGTGTCTTTAAGATCAATTTGTCCTTTTGTTTCTTCCTCGGTTCTGAAGCAACAGTCATGTGGTTCCGAATCACTCGACTCCTGATTAGTCGGCAACAACGTTGCTGGATTCAATACATTACATCTTTTGATCTGAATATGACTCGCTAACAATGTCAGCTCGTAGCCAGATAATCTAGCACTGGTAAGGTGTTGCGTCTTGGTTCGGTTCATGAGTGTGTCCACAGCATGAGGAACCATGACCACTGGCATTTTGTTCATCACCAAACCAGCAGATTGTCGAATGGAAGCCGCAGCTGCCGCTGTAGCTCTCAAACAACTAGGCAACGCTCTAGCTACCGGATCTAATGTTGATGAAAAATACGCACAAGGGCGTTGTTTGTCACCAAATCTCTGTGTCAGAACACTCAACGCGCAACCTTCTCTCTCGTGAACATAGAGCGTAAATGGCTTACTGTAGTCAGGTGTACCCAACACAGGAGCTGAACACAATGCATTTCGTAACTCAGAAAAACTCTCCTGACATTCGGCAGACCATGGCACCGGACTCGGAACATTTTTCCCAGTCAAAGCTACCAATGGTTTTGCCAAAAGAGAAAAATTTGGGATCCATTGCCTACAGTATGAGGTAATACCTAAAAAGGCACGTACTTCTCTCTGTGTGCTGGGGACATTCATCTGCGTAATTGCTTTTATTCTCTCTGGGGTCAACTTTCTTCCCTCCTTTGACAAGAGATGACCTAGGTAGGTCACTTCTTGGCAACAGTATTGCATTTTCGAAGGTGACACCTTGTGATTCAAACTGGACAAATGATGCAACAAGGAAATTGTAGCTGCTTTGCAAGTTTCCTTGTCATCGGCAGCCACTAGAAGATCATCGACGTATTGCACTAAAGCAGAACCAGGAGGAAGTACAAAGGAATCTAACTGACTTTTTAATGCCTGGCTGTAAATGGACGGACTCTCACAATACCCTTGTGGAGCACGTTTAAACCTGAAGCTTCGACCTCCTAGAGAGAAGCCGAAAATATCTCTGCTTTCCTCGGCTATCGGAATGCTGAAAAAGGCATTCTTCAAGTCGATAACTGAAAACCATGTGGCTGTAGCAGGAATCAACGTTAACAATGCAGTTATGTCTGGAACCACAGGAAACTGTGGGATCACAATTTTGTTAACCTCTCTAAGATCAATTACAAACCTATAGACTGGAGGCTTTGAAGGATCAGTGCGTTTCAGAATTGGTAATACAGGACTGTTACAGACATTTCCTCTAGTTTCTTCTACTACATCCTTCTTGATCAGATCTTGCACAATCAATAAAAGCGCACGTTCACCTTCACTAGAGATCTTGTATTGTGGGATTCGTGGAAATTTGACATTTGCTTTTAAAGTGACTACATATGGTGGAATTTCTAAAAGACCTACATCGTTAGGACCAGTCGCCCAAAGAGAATCAGGGAGAGAACGCAGCTCTGGTGGGAGCGCATCCATCGACAAGTACATCGGGGAGATGATTCTTTTACCCAACGTAAGCTGTACTCCCGAAGGAGAACAATACAATGTCGCATACAGGCGTTTTAACAAGTCTAAACCAAGCAGATTTTCATTACAACCGGTCGTCAAAATCAAGGGTGCTTTCAATTGACGGGGTCCAACAGAAATAGACAAAGGACCAGATACGGGGTTGTAAACAGGGGCGCCTGAAAAACCTACAGAAACATTTGTTAAGCCAGACAAAGGTGCGCCAGGGAGTTTCGCATGAATGATAGAACTTTTTGCTGCACCAGTATCCAACAGAAACGGTTCGACTACACCTGATGTTGCTACTGCGACATAAGGCCCACTCTGATCTACTGGAACTGATACTACTCCCTCTCTTTGTCCATGGCTGTCCTAGTACTCACTTTGCTGAAATTCCTCACTAACTTCACAGTAGTCTTCAACATGATACTGTTGAGATCTATTTTGTTGGGCAGACTGTCCATTTCGCTGATCAAAATGATTAGAAGGGCGATCATTCGTCTGTGGAGGCATAGCACCTCGTCCTCTACCTCTAGAATTTTGCATGGAACCACCACGACCTCTCTGAGCTGCTGCAGCATTATTTTGCGCTAAGACTGGACACTCATTTTTATAATGACCTTCTTTCTTACAATATGCACACTGATTCCACTGGTATTGCGGTCTCTGAGAACCATAATCTGTCCTTTGATATGACCCTTGCTGTGTATTAGTCTGATTTGTGCGAGGCGGATACGCTTGCTGCAGAAGAACTTTAGTTTTTAAATCTTTCGTTTTCTTATCTGACTTTTCCTTCTCTTCTTTATCCCTATTTTCATAGTACTGGGCAGTTGCAAGTATTTGCGCAGTCGCAGATACAGCCCATGCACTCTCGGAATCTTTCAATTTATTACTAAGTTCTGGTAACATATTGTGCACAAATTTATCAACAAATAGTCTCTGTCCTCCTTCCGTGCTCATATCCTGACCACTATGATCTACGAAAGTCTCTTCAAACCTTGTGAAAAAGTCGGAAACACTTTCGTCCTTCTTTTGCCTGCATGCGGACAACTTGTCCCAGTTGACGCGTAATGCTGGCATCAGAGTCTTCATTAATTCTATTATTCTACCTGGTAGATTAGCAATTAGAGGTTCGGGTTTGGAACCACCTATTTGTTGACCATCCGCTGCAATTATAGCTGCCCAATCACCACCTAGGGCAACTGGATGATTCTCTTTACGAATTTTAGCCCAAATTGGTTGTGGAACTACATTCCCAAATAACATGTCAATGTCCGCTAAATTCATCACACAAGCTTCAACTGTCTGCGTTAACTCTTTGTAATATCCGGCTGGATTCTTACGCGGGTCTGGCAAGGCCTGTTTCACTGCTAACACTTCAGCTCGCTTCCACGGAATGTGTATCCACACTCTCTGGAATTGGGCCGGAGCGGCTGCAATACCACGGTTCACATCAGCTGGCACAGCTTCGCGCCAAATTGGAGGAACCTCCCTCATTGGATATTGGCGATTCTGCTTTGTACTGCGTTTCTCTAGCTCCCTCGGTGAACGAAGGATTGGATCATTCCTATAACTTAAAATCAGTTCCATCGCTTCCTTTATATTCTGACCAACTATCATACCTGCAGCAAATTCCTTCTGCACTTGAATTAATTCGTCTAAATTTGATTCAGAGTCATCCTCTTCCATTTGTTCACGTAAAAGGAAGCACATTTCATCGAACACATATCGTTGTGTCGGTTCATTCCATTGCATAAATGTATCTAATACATCTCTAGTACTATATCTTCCACTTTTTGAAATCCATCTAAGTGCTGTGGAATCTAATATTCCCCGTTCTTCAGTACTGGGAAGCTGACTACGTCTCTGCACAGAGTCAGAGGCAGGAGTCTTAATTAAAGTTTTATAGAAGGGAGATAAAATATTAGAAACAGAATCAGTGATTCTCCGACGAACAGAAAGCGAAGTCATAATGCTAGCAGAAGCAGTAAGTAAAGTAGCAGTTGGAACAGACAAAACAGGAACAGTAGGAGTAGCAGGCAAAGTAGCCTGTGAAACAACAGGTGTAAGCGATGCAGGTATAGGTAAAGAAGCCGGCAACCCTGGAAGAGGGGGTGCCGAAGGAACATTAACATTGACCACAGGAGGTACAGGAGCTTGATTCAGGGGAGCAGGAGCAGGAATACCAGGCTGTCCAGCAACCGGTAATTTAACATTCGGTAAAGGTGGAGCCGTAGCACCCTGTGCATACGGTGGGGGTGACCTTAACAAGTAAGACAACAGGGGATAGTTTTCAGGGTCCTCTGCTATCTTAGCTGTACTCGATGGCAAGGCAGGATAGCACTTGTCTATCGCTAAATTACGCTCTCTATTGGCCACCTCCATTGCTTTCTCAGACTCGTTGAGTTGCAGCTGCTTAGCAGACTGTTCTAAAGTCAACTCTTGCTCTTTCTGTTCTTTCTTCAACTTTTTAATTTCTCTCTGTTTAGATTCTTTTCGCCAATAGCGGAGAGAATCAAACATTGCCGGCCGGGCTTTCTTCTTAAACAATTTCATTTCTAAATTATCAAGAACTTCAGGTTCTAAACTACCATGCAGTGGCCAACTAAGGACACCGTCTTTCTCTGTATATCGGATCCACACCTCATTATAAGATATAGGACCCACTCCAAACTTACAATACAGATCATAAAGAGGAGTTCCAATCGGAGGAACCAGACATGAGTCCTCCAACCGGGAATCGCTGTTACAACCAAAACACGACAACATACAATTTTTCCGACTTACCATTTTATAATCCGGAACACAGAACAAAAACAAACACGAACAAAAGGTGCGCACTCGAACCAAGAACTTAGGCCTACCAAAGCGAAAAAATGTATCGATACCCAAACTAAACCAAATGATTATCGTAACTAGAACAACCAGTGATAATCTTACGAAACCAAACCAAACCAAGAACTGAAAAAAAAGGTTATCCAAACAGGAGCAACCCTTACGAAGTAACCAACTAGCAACCACTTAATACTTAACTGAGGCACTGAAGACGTCACCAAGGAGAAACCCGTCACGTCTCGCCGTACTAAGGACTGCACCTCGGGTCCAAGACAGGGCGACGGTCAAGGCAACGGACCACTGCAGCCGTCCGAACGGGAACCCTCGTGGAAGAGAACGTCGGGCCACTTTTGCGATATGCCGGGATCGATGAAGTGGGGCGCCTCCCTCAGGAATCTTCACACGAAGCTTCTCGAACTCTTCAGGCTTTGGACCGGTACCGAATGACGTCGCCCCTAGTTGGGCGCCAATTGGAGTTCTGGACTTTTTGGTTCCGTCCAGAGGTGTCAGGGATAACACCCGAAGACCCCGGAGTTCTACCTGTCTCGGTGCACAAATAAACAGAAACACGGGCTTCTCGATGGTGGCGTCAGAGAACAAAGGTTTATTACTGCAGGGACACAGAAGTCACAGAAACTACACACGGGCAGTATCTAGGAGCCTGTTCGATTTGTACAAAGTGGGTTGCTCCTTATATACTAAATTTTAGGCTTCGGGCAAATTCTTTACATGTTAGTACATTTCTAAACCTTTGCGTCCTAAACAATAAATATTTGGCGTTGCACAGGAATCGTCAACAATATCTGATGTCAAAACATTACGAACGAGGGGTTCCCACTGTTCCATCATAATCCCATGTCAACTTTTCATTCAAGAGCCGGACCGCCTCATCGTAAATTTCGTTACCTCCCCCTAATAAAGGCCCAGAAGGAAAGGAGCAGAGCCAGGTGCAGAAGATAGAAAAGCAGGATAAGATATGTTTGTGGGTCGTAAATGGGCAAGGCTACCAGCTTCGGCCGCCTAATCATGATCAGGCCAACGAACACGAGAACCAGTATGGCAGGACTGGCCTCGGGCAGAGGAGGAAGCTTCTGTCGAGTCATGCAGCCATGGCGTGTTCTGTCCTAAGGTGCACGTGTCACTAGCAAGGTGAATCTCCGGCTAAAGCTTACGTGTCCTTAAATGAAAGAGGTCACTGCGTGTCCATTGACTATGTGAGGGCAAGAAATACAAAATGGCTGCCTTAATCTAAGATGGATGCCATGGGTAGATCAGTAATGTGTTCATAACAGGAGTGCTCTTGCTCGTAGCATAGCGAAAACACCATGATATGCTAAATGGATCATTTGCGGTTCACTGATACCAAAATTATGTATTTACGACAATGTTGAAAACACGGGTTCAAATCGTCACGGAACCTCAATGGTTTGTTTAATCCATAAGGCTTTTTCCAAGTCCAGCCAACACGTGTTTCGTCGAATGGGCAGGTACCCACGACTTCATCAGGGCTGGGAAAGAAAATGCAATACAAACATATGTTGTAGTTGCAAGATACACTGTATAGTGGTCACATTTCTTGTACATGTTGCTATATTTACTGATTATTTGTACACATGTCATGCAAGTGAGAAGTGCTTGCCAGGAAAAGGAGATGGGAAAAAGATGTCTCCCATATAAAGGATGAAGTTTGTCTTTTTAGAGACAAAAAAGGTGCCCCATAGTTCATAAAGTCACACGTACTATCGATCGTATCAAATTACCTCGTTATCTTTATATCTTTCAGTCATATTATACTAATAGGGTGATCGTTATTGAATGCTAGTGCCGAATAGTAATCATCATCTATAGTGCTGGGTTAATCAAAAACGTGATGTGCCCGAGATTAATCAGACTGAGTATTGCTACTCAGGCTTACCTGATATTCAATATCGTTATATTGTGAGCCTGTGAAATGTCAATATATATACACATATGATGAATTGCATCCTCAATATCAGTGAGTCAATAATTAATAGTTAGACCAGTCCAGAAACGTACCTTCTGGCTGGTTGTAATTCCGGCCCAGCCTCACGTGGCTGGGTAAAATGCAAACTTTCTTATTACAGATTTTTTGTCTCCGTATGTCAGCACTGTGCGAGAACATTGTATCTATTATAATTTATTCAGTGAGGGTATAGGCGTATCATTATAGCTTATACATAGATCAATTTAGTCTATTATTGTTGTCAGGATATCGGGCTTACCTTAAAAGATGAGTCAATCCTGTATTTCAGATATAATCAGGGTAATAAGTATTTGGATCCCATTTATTTAGAGCGATCAAACTTTCTTATCTTTACGTCGGTTATTAGTCTTCCTCTACACCCCAGCTGTCGATTAAATAAGAGAGAATATATAAATAGGGAAAGGTATTAGTATTCCGCAATATTCCTCTCCCGTAAGGTAAGGATATCTACCTATGTCTATTTATTTAGTTAATCTTACCTTCCTATATTTGAAATCACGGGGAAAAGTACTAGGTTTCTCTCCAGCCGGTTCTCCCGTATTGAGGATCCTCGCGTCTGCTAACCCGGAAGTTTTATATCAATCTGGTAGACTTCCTGCGTTGAACGGCTACAGTGCGTGCGTGAGCGTCATTGCGTCAATAGTTCGGCCATATTGGGTCAGTGTTTTAATTAGCACAACATATTATAATGTTAAAATCGGTTCATTATCATAGTTCTTAGTTCTTGGCGAAGTGTATTCAATATCAAAATTTAATGATATTGGATACATATGAATGAATGAATGAAATTATTTGTAGAGCGCACGATGGCCAAAACGGCTTCCTGGCGCTGAGAGCTCTAAGGAACAGAACAGACAGGGCCAGGAGGTTTAGCGGGGGTAGGCCAGGGCAAACAGAAAAGTTTTGCCCTATGGCCATGAACAAGACCAAAACATTTTGTAACTACATGGGGAGAGAATTCAAGATCAGACAAATGCTAAATTGTAACAGTTGCTTTGTAATTTATATGATTACATGCAAATGTGGCAGTTTTTACATTGGTAGCACCAAAAGAGCGCTTAAAGACAGAATCTTTGAACACGTAAGAGCTATCAAACATCATGATGCAAGGTATAACACTGCCACACACATAAATCAATGCCCCAAACAAGACAAAAATAAGGTAATTGGTTTCTGTGCCATTGATCAGGTCAAAAATGATCCCAGAGGGGGTAACAGGGAATTGTCTTTAAGACGTAGAGAGGCATCATGGATACTGACAATGCGGGCAGTGGAATACGGAATGAACTCAGATCAAGAATTACACTACTATTTGGGTGACTAAAACATTGCCACATACTGCCAGAATATGTTTTTCTTTTCGTCACAATATTATGGCCATTTATTTATATACTGATGGATCTTGCAAATCGAGCTTATTCATAATGATTGGTAATGTGCCCTCCATCCCAATTGAGGACAACCAATATGTTAACAAATGCTTTTCTTTAAAGTTTCAAATGTGTTCACAACAGATGACAACTTATGTAAAAAGACTGTTTAGAACAAACAATGCCTCACTGAATCGGGTATAATTATGTATTAATATAAAACGTGCCAACAATCGCCAACCGTGAGGTGGCTGAACACTAAATGTTTCTCTATAACCTACATGTGCTTTTATGGCCCCATAGTTTGTGAGTTAAACATAACGAGGTGACTAAGAATTTACTCGAATTGAAACGGATTTATCGTGAACTTCTTTACATACGTATCCAATATCATTAAATTTTGATATTGAATTATACACTTCGCCAAGAACCAAGAACTATGATAATGAACCGATTTTAACATTATTATATGTCGTGCTAATTAAAACACTGACCCAATATGGCCGAACTATTGACGCAATGACGCTCACGCACGCACTGTAGCCGTTCAACGCAGGAAGTCTACCAGATTGACATAAAACTTCCGGGTTAGCAGACGCGAGGATCCTCAATACGGGAGAACCGGCTGGAGAGAAACCTAGTACTTTTCCCCGTGATTTCGAATATAGGAAGGTAAGATTAACGAAATAAATAGACATAGGTAGATATCCTTGCCTTACGGGAGAGGAATATTGCGGAATACTAATAACTTTCCCTATTTATATATTCTCTCTTATTTAATCGACAGCTGGGGTGTAGAGGAAGACTAATAACCGACGTAAAGATAAGAAAGTTTGATCGCTCTAAATAAATGGGATCCAAATACTTATTACCCTGATTATATCTGAAATACAGGATTGACTCATCTTTTAAGGTAAGCCCGATATCCTGACAACAATAATAGACTAAATTGATCTATGTATAAGCTATAATGATACGCCTATACCCTCACTGAATAAATTATAATAGATACAATGGGGCATATTACCAACAACTAGCGATAATTTTTGTGTCTAACTTGTTTAGAGACAAAAATTATCGCCGCACATCGGCGATTTTTATCGCAGATAAATTTTGCTATTAGCAAGGTTTATCGCAAATGCGATAAAAAACGGCCGCAATGCATGAATATCGCTGAAAAGTCAGCGATATTCATGCATTATCGAGCAAATGCTCTTGCCATGTTATCCACCTCCCATTGGATAACATGGCTAAGAACTGCTCAGGGCAGGTGTTAGCTTTTGGAGATATTTGCGCTTAGCGCGAATATCTCCAAAAGTTGATAATAGGAGATAGCGATATTAGGGACTGTTTTCAGTCGCTAACATCTTGGCACGCCCACTTTGCATGTCATTAGTGATAAATATCACTGACATGCAAAGCGGGGCCCAAGATGGTCGCTATCTCCTATTAGCTGTCACTAACTGGTGTTAGCGACAGCTTGATAATAGGAAGATAATTTTATCTCCGCTTTCTTGGCTTTTAAAGCCAAAAAAGCGGAGATAAACCCCCTTGATAATATGCCCCAATGTTCTCCCACAGTGCTGACATACGGAGACAAAAAATCTGTGATAAGAAAGTTTGCATTTTACCCAGCCACGTGAGGCTGGGCCGGAATTACAACCAGCCAGAAGGTACGTTTCTGGACTGGTCTAACTATTAATTATTGACTCACCGATATTGAGGATGCAATTCATCATATGTGTATATATATTGACATTTCATAGGCTCACAATATAACGATATTGAATATCAGGTAAGCCTGAGTAGCAATACTCAGTCAGATTAATCTCGGGCACATCACGTTTTTGATTAACCCAGCACTAAAGATGATGATTACTATTCGGCACTAGCATTCAATAACGATCACCCTATTAGTATAATATGACTGAAAGATATAAAGATAACGAGGTAATTTGATACGATCGATAGTACGTGTGTCTTTATGAACTATGGGGCACCTTTTTTGTCTCTAAAAAGACAAACTTCATCCTTTACATGGGAGACATCTTTTTCCCATCTCCTTTTCCTGGCAAGCACTTCTCACTTGCATGACATGTGTACAAATAATCAGTAAATCTAGCAACATGTACAAGAAATGTGACCACTATACAGTGTATCTTGAAACTACAACATATGTTTGTATTGCATTTTCTTTCCCAGCCCTGATGAAGTCGTGGGTACCTGCCCATTCGACGAAACACGTGTTGGCTGGACTTGGAAAAAGCCTTATGGATTAAACAAACCATATATAATATCTTGATCTGTATTTACTTTGTGAAGTTAAATTGTGACAGTGTTTGTAAATATTTAAAGTTGGTGTGATAGGATTAACTATACAATTTGGATCATGCTAATCTGAGTCCAGGTCTATATTCATCACTAACTGGTGTTGGTGTAAAAGCTGAACGAATGAATTATTGACAAACTCCAATCTTCTAGCAGACTAGTGTTCAGGCAGAGGGTGAAAAGAATGCGAGGAAACAGTAGGAGGAGGTATAGTCTGTGTCGTGAGTGCAAATGTCACTTGAAAAGTGAAGCAAACATAACCTATTAAAAACATCATCACACCAAGCAACATGAGAATACAAAATATCAAAGGTCTTTTCTTTGCTCAGCAATATACACATTTTGTTTTTAAAGTTCATTCGCTTGGCAGGTCTCTCCATTTCAGAAAACTCCATCCTCTAAATTGCTGCCAGCGGCTGGAGGTTGATTCTGCTAAGGGGTGCTTCTGTCAGTCCAGGGCAACTCCCTTAGACCAACCAGAACCGTCGACCTAAACGTCTTCGGCTGCACCCCAAAGACTTTGGGCAGCCGTGACCCTAGCAGCAGAACCGGATGGCGGTTCGAAAATCAAAAATGAGCAAGTTTCTTGGATGAGAGAGCTGCACAATAAAAAGTAAAAAGTAAATTTCATTTGTCCATAGTCATAGTTCTTGGCCTACAAATCCGCTTCCATTGTTTTCTTCCGCGTTGAGCCTCTTCAATTCAGGCTTTTCCATGAGAAAAAAGTACTGTTTATTTGGAGTGCCCTCCTGGCAAACACCCACAGCTCACTTGAAAGTCTCAATGTCTCAAAACAATGCACCAGTGTCTCTTCTTTGTAGCAGACACTACAAATGATGTGCTCTTCATGGATCAAGGGCACAAAGCATCTCGTGCAGATCCAAGTACTACTGAGAAACAACCTTTCAAGATCAGCAGCACTTTCAGACTCCAACACTCACTATTTAGTGTCAGAGGACGCTCAAGCTGCTTTCCCATGGAAGCCGGAATGTAGTGCCTTTTTCCAAACGTGGATCCTTGGGTGCACTGCCTTTCCACTGGAGCAAAGCAAAAGAGGTGTGTGTATGGCCAAAACTCGGGCCAAGAGCTCAAAGGACTGTACACTGACAGAGGTTTACAGCACATAACAGGTACAAAGCTCAAACACACAGAAGCTCCCATTCTGTGGCAAACAAAGAACCAGCTCCTCTTTTTTTCTCTGCAACGCCTTCCAATGAAGCAAATGCCTTGCTTGGGAGGTACCATTGATGTCACGCTGATGATTGCTGTCCAGCCTCGCGACTTCCTTGTTGCAGAAATTGTAGAGCCAAGAAATCTGTTATTCATCTGTAGCGGTCACTGATGGGGAGTGGGCTTAGTCTCGATCACAGGTCTGCAGGGTATCACTCTTCCTTTGACTCTGGAAGATCCAGCAGAATCTAGTGATATAGGAAATGTAACACAATTGTTAGTTTCCCTAAAATCAAGCACAAAAACAGTTCATGGGTTTTAACAAGGGGACTGCAAGCAGGTGGCCTGCAATCCGCAAGGGAGTGGCAATACGCCATAGGAATCTAAATGGATGTCCTCACACAGTGGCATTGTCTAATGGGGTAAATACATATTTTCCTCAATTATTAAGCCTAGGTGTTCCTAAATTCCTTATCTTAGAACATCTCAAATAGAGAAATGACATAATACAGATTATCAAGGACATGAAGAAAAGTCCCTTTAATAAATGTGCATCAGGTGCACTATGCAATACAAAGGCTAATGATCAAATGTGCAGACAAAGGACAAGCACTAGAAAGTCCTGGTATTTGCATGATTAGAACACATCTGATCCCACCAAAAATTAAAGCAGCAGGAACAAAAGAGAACTGAAAAATAAAAATAGACATTGAAAATTCGTCATGTTCAAAAGGGTAAACTTAAGGTATCTCCTATTGAGATGGAAAACTTGTCTTACTATAATATTGGGTCAGTTAACCAGCCTATCACTACCCCGACAGTCAGTCTGAAAGAAACATTTTACATAACATGGGGCGTCCCTGATACATCACTGCTGTCTAGAAGTGTGCACATAAACAATACACCCATAATAAATGGGCTGACTGGTGAAAGGAATATGGAGAAGGGGATATGGAACTAGGACACAACTAAAATCCCCAATAACTAAGCATGATGCGACATTGATCAGGGGAGAAGCAACAAAAGAAAAATCTATAGGAAGAACAAGAGTTTGCTTGGGTGCCTCAGGCATGTGACACAGCACCAAGAGTACGGGGGATACACAACAGACCAAAGTTACACAAATTTTAACTCTACCGCTGGCAACTACACCATATATGGCAATCCTAACTAATGTTCCTGTTCTCTCTTCAGGGAGAGAAAAAAAATGAAGCCTGGTTTCCTTTCAAGGGACAAAGCCATATGCTATTTGGGAAACAGAACATGATTAAGTAATGCAATATAGAAATTAGGCCACCTTGAGTCACAGATCTATAATTCCATCCTTAGGTCCAATCAAGGATACATAACAATTTAGGGCTGCCTATTCCTTTAAGGGAATGTGCAGTAAGTGACTAGCATCAGGTGATACACTTTGAACCTGTATATCTATTAGTTTTCTTCAATATCATTATAGCCAAATTTAGGCATGCATTGCTAAAAATGCTGCCCGTCTTCCTCACAGTATGAAAACCATATCTGTGAAATTTATCATTATACCAAATTCGTCCAACTGTTGTGCAACGATACGTATCGTCATAGGATCCCTTCACAACACAGGGGAACTTGTAATAGTAACAACATAAAATAAAACATACACAAAATAAATAATGCACATGTCAAGCCATCAGATATACTCGCTGTATATCAAGCACAAAAAGACAGCACAGACAAAACAAGCATATGTGGACAAGCGGTGACACACAGCACCATGGCATATGTACTTTATGCACTGTGAACCTGCAGCCAAAAACCAAATATTTGGGCCTGTACCCTCCTTTTGACAGTAGAACACAACGCAGTTGGATTCCACCGTCAAATATAACTTCACTGTCTCTCTTCTAACATACAGGACCAACTAAAATATTTCACGATAGGGCCAAATACACAAACGAAAACATGAACACAGTTTTTTACCAAAGAAATTACGCAAAAACACATCTCCTTTCAATTAACCAAACTCACGTGTCTTGTCTGCCTTAGAACAATCCATGAATAATCTGTTGGCAGAAGCAGAAAAATACACAACACAAAAAAACATTGTAACATACACAAAAATAAAGTTACATTACTTAACTGTTACTCTCTTGTCAGTTCACCTCGCTACATCAAGCCACCTTATTTTTACCGTTCTAAAAGAAATAGTTATACTGGTACTCCATATTATTTGGTGCCTATAATGTGCACTGAAAAATAATATCTAATGAGCACATCGTTTTTTACTTAGGCCTGTAGCCTGTAGTCTTCAAAATTTTGGAAAAGGGCTGCATCTTATTTTCTTATCTAAGACTTAATGCAACACTTCATTTTCTGTAAAATAAACGCAGCTAGCAAACATTATTTTCCTTAGCGTGGAGACACAAATGTATCAGTTCTGCAGATTATTTAACACATGTTTGGGACCTTCAGAGAAACCCCTATTTATTTTCCCTTTTAAATTAAGTTCTTTCATTTTATTGATGTTCTCACGGAGAAACCAGAAACCTCACCTCTAGAGGCCCGTTCAGCAAGGTCATTCTACATTCCTCAGAGGCAAAGTCCTAATTAAAAGGTCACAAATGTCAACATGACAGCCTTCTCCATTGTTTACTGGGAAACTAAAAGATAACATCTCAGCAGCGCACTCGAGCCAGCCTCTGCAATTCTCCCGGCCCCCGGCCTCTGCCACATTGAAGCTGTCAAAGCCAAAAGGCTCTTTCTAAACTGCAATAATTTACTCTATTTTGAAAAATAATTTCTCTTTTTTTAGGCGCCAAAATTATCTCTATTCCCAGATCATTAAACTACATTAACTGTCAATGTTTCTCAAAACCTAAAGACTCACAGACCAGTTTTTTAGAGTAAATGCTTGTTGCAATCCTATGGTATACACTTCATCAGTCTTAAATAAACAAACTTTCCGTAGGCCTAGCTGAAGCTAGAACCTTCAACCCTGATATTAAAACAAGCCTGTGTACTGGCACATTAACCCACTGAATCATAAGAAGGCACAACCTGCAAATATATATATCAAAACCTAAATGTATTCATTTGCATAAGCCTGAGACACTTTAAAAAGTACTCTGAATGAAAGTAAAATGCAGTTTAAACAGTGCTTTTACTCAAAATCGACTTTCATATTTTGGGCATTAAAAAATGAATATCCTACAATTTTCTTGCATAATATGCATTCCTAGAATGTCCATTACCTAACCCATGAGGCAGGCATTTGAAAATATTAAGTTATACTTTATAAAAATGCTCTTGCTTGCGCCTATGCCAAGGGGAAATTATACACACAAATACTTGTCATTTTAGTGATGCAACATAACTTAAATCAAATTTTAATGCGAGGAGGTCATAGTATGAGTGTTAAGCTTTATACATTTTCAAAAATGATTTTTGTGGCACTAATTTTTTTATAATTATTTTTTCATAATTAATAATTTTTGTCTTCTAAAAAACCCAATTATCCCTTTTTGTGATTGTTCTACATATAAGAGCCCGCTGCATCCCTTGCCTATCATTTAGATGCAGTAACTCACAAACCTAAGCGCATATGCCTAACTTAAAACGCGTCACAATCCTGCGTCACATTTTTGCGCCACATTTACTTAAAAGGACTGTTATGCAAAATTCCACCCGTGGTTAACTGAAAAAGTGCTGGCTGAATGAACATACCAATCAAATATACTAGAGCTAAAAGGTTTGCCTGTGAACATCTAATACAGTGCATCTAAGGAAAAATGCTGTAAATGTATTTATTTTTGCAAAAATAGGTAATTTCGTTTTTGTTTGGGGCCTTATTTATATCTATTGAATGTGACCCACACACACACATTTGAGCTCATTTCAGACATAAACAGAAAGTGTTGAAACATTCAGGGCACACAATACAGCGCTTTCATAAATTGCGCGAACGCTATGTACATACCGAAGTTACACTAATGAGAAAAACCCCATAAACATTTAAACACACATTTAAACCCACAAATCAACACTCAGGACGAAAACAGGACAGTCCAGACTGTACGTAGCTGTAAGTCATATTTACAAGAAACACTTCTCAATAGTGTTCCAAAAGACTGAAGAAACAGCCCAACAGACCACCGAATGTGCAGGAAACCAAAAATACACTCAATTCACTAGCTGTAGCTGGCAAGAACACCAAAAATCGTTCTGCATATCTTCATTCATATAATTGCACAGAGCAAAGGATCCTTGTTGTGTATTATGTCATATTTGAATTCCCTGGGGATACAAAATCACCAAGGAAGAAATATGTTTTTAAATCTAACCTATTTAGATATTCCCTTTAGGGGAAACCGGCTAATCCAAACGTATACAAAGTTGGCCAACACAAATCTTCAAATTTGCTAAGATCAGGCATCATATAGCTCACTTATCTAGCTTCAAACTTCAAGGGGCTATCTCTATCGATACACTTGTAAACATACAAGACCCTCGGTTATTGAAAATTGCAATCTTCAAATAGTACTAAGGACTAAACAAACCAAGCAAAGAACCACAGAACAAAGGACTGGGAGCGACCCACTTATACTTCAACTAAAGCAGATGGAGAAAAAAATCCCTTCCTTACCTGCCTCCACAAATTGCAATTCGCATATACAAACCTTGTCCAAATTCTAACTGCCAAGTTCTAACTGCACTAACAGTCTCTCTCTTAAAAAAACTTACGCCAAGAAAAAGTTGCTCAGTCAGGAGTGACATCTTTTGGAGAGTTTAAGTCAGAAAAATCAAAAATATACTGGGCCGCAAAGACAAAGAATCCCTCAGAACCTCCGCGCACAGAGTACCTCTTTTAGTAGATTTCTGTCTTGCCTTCCCCAGTAGATTTCTGTCCTCTGACAAGATTACTCCTCCAGATAGTCACTTCTTGATGAGGCCCACCATTGGTCGCGCCATCTGATAAACCTAAAAAATCCTCAAACTCCTTCTCAGGGGTCTTACCAATAAGTAGTCCATTCAAAAGCAGCAAAGAAATCAACAGAGAATCTGAAATATGAAAAGACATCTTTATTACAATTAATTGTGAGGCTACGTCGCCCAGTCACACCTAAAGCAACTGAATGAGGCAGCCTCCTGAATGGTCTCCGCACAGACCTTTTATATCATTTATTATGCCCTAGGCACACATTTTCTCTTTGAAGTACATTATTGTTGGTCACTCCCAGGACGAGCACGCAAAGCACTGTATGATGACAAACCCACTTTCAAGATAAGTCCAGGCCATAAACAATGTCCACATAATGCGTACATTCTCTAGCTGACAAGGCCGGATAAACCCGAAACAGTAAGATCACAGCCCATGTCATAAATAGCTCGTGGAGGCAGGAACAGGAACAGATAGAAGTAAGATAGGCACTTTTGTGTGTAGTAAATCTTTACAATATCCTGTGCTCTGATCTATAATCTTGATCAGCTAAAGGGCAGGAACTGGCTTGGCAAGGTTAGCCTCAAGCAACAGGGTCAGCTTTCGTCAGGTCATGCAGAAGTCAGCACAAACCCATGCTAAGGTTATGTCCTTAAATACTTGTTCTGCCATGGTGAGAGCCTACTGTAAGGGCAATGCACAAAATGGCTGCTATTCACAAGATGGAACCAGAGGGTTCAAAACAAAACCTTCAAATACACAGTGAATCCATTGGTGTAACATGACGAAAACACTCGCACTTGCTGAACTCACTGTTTACGGTCTGCTGTTACCAAATTCATAACAGAATTATGATATTTAAAACAAAGGTTCAGAATTTTCAGTACCACAAACCACTAAAATCACTTGAATGCACCAGCGTTCTGCTGAGCATTGCACTTGGCATTTGTGAAACGGGCACGAGATGATGGGCTGGTCGCTCGGCCAAGGTTAGAGCAAACAGCGTCTTT
Source organism: Lissotriton vulgaris (assembly GCF_964263255.1). NCBI lineage: Eukaryota > Metazoa > Chordata > Amphibia > Caudata > Salamandridae > Lissotriton > Lissotriton vulgaris. The sequence continues at coordinate 18,799,156 of NC_141697.1, forward strand.
GATGCTTGAACAATCACTGTCAATATGGGCCAACAAGCACGGGGTGTCACCTTTCCTGGAGTGTCTGTATCTTCAAGAGCTGATCCTTTGCATCCGTCCATCGCCCACATCACCTGGTGCTGAGCCCCAAGCACAGAAACAACACAGGGCACATACTTATGCAAGTGAAGGAGCCTCAAAGGAAAAAAGCAAAACCCCCTGAATAGATTACAGACCACATCACCAACTTGGAAAAAACTATGCAAGTTCAAAGGGGGTCTCTGAGGTCAAAGAAGAAAACGACGACTCCTGCTTTTTGAAAGAAAATGACAAAGATTGATCCAAAAGGGCAGGTTGTAACCCTTTTTTCCTCCTCCTACTTTTATTCATCCAGCCGCATTAGTTATAAACATAATGCCTTGCCTGGTTTGTTTTTAATCTATCAACACACATATGATAACATTATGAACTATCATTTCTATGCAATATTTTAAACAGTATTTTATTCAGTGTTTCATAAAATATTTCATGCCATGTTTCTATTCATTATTGTCATGTAATATGTTATTCCTTTATCCTGCATATATGAGATTATTATACATTTCATGATATTGTAGGCGACTTTTAAATGCTAGTATCTCAATTAACAACCCAGGGACGTCATGAACACTGTGACAAGGCCTGTTTTACCTTCTACATTTATTGTATGCTTACCTGAAAACACTTTTATCTCTTTCTATTACAGAGTGTGAAGTTTAGACATGTGCAGACCTTCTTTCTAGGTTGACTTATTTTCGATGTTTATGTAGTGGGCACTGCCAGGGTAATTGGGACACTTACAGCGGTGGTTAAAATGTGCCTATGTTAATCGAGATGAGTCGTTTATCGCCAAATGTATTTTGTCTCGGTGGGACTTTGGTGTTGGTGTTGCCAAACTTATGAACATGAGATAAAAATCAGATGCCATAAAACCCCCTGAATAAATCACTTGTGTCAACAGTACACAGTCCCAGGGAGATTGTTTCGGAGACCCTCAGCCACACATTCACAGTATGCGGTATATATGTGTTCTCCGCTCGTGTCGTTAGGTGGATAGCGTCATCCTTGGCCATCATCACGTGAGGGTGCGGTTCTCCAAGGGATTACCCATCCTCCACCAGGAGGTAAAATGTCGGGGTAGTGGCAGTCGCAAAAGGTGATTTAAAAATATCTCCTATCCTGTAAGAGGAGTTCAATGGTCAGGAAAGGGATATGATTAAAATAAATAGGGGTGCCTAGGTGGATTAGTTCAGGGCCGGCTCTAGGGCGGTGCGATCGATTCAATCAATCAATCAATCAAAAACACTTGTATAGCGTGCTACTCACCCGGAAGGGTCTCAAGGCGCTTGGGGAAGGGGGCCGCTACTGCTCGAACAGCCAGGTCTTGAGTTGCCTCCTGAAGGCGAGGTGGTCCTGGGTTAGCCGAAGGTGGATGGGGAGGGAGTTCCATGTCTTGGCCGCCAGGTAGGAGAAGGATCTGCCTCCGGCAGTGGCTCTTCGGATGCGTGGTACGGCAGCGAGGGCGAGGCTAGCGGACCGTAGCTGGCGGGTGGGCGTGTGGAAGGTCAGGCGGTCGTTGAGGTACTTGGGGCCCAGGTTGTGGAGAGACTTGTGTGCGTGGGTGAGGAGCCTGAGCGTGTTCCTCTTGTTGACTGGGAGCCAGTGCAGGTTCCTCAGGTGGCTGGAGATGTGGCTGCGTCGAGGGATGTCCAGGATGAGTCGGGCGGAGGCGTTCTGGATGCGTTGTAGTCTTTTCTGTAGCTTGGCTGTGGTTCCGGCGTAGAGGGTGTTTCTGTAGTCCAGCCGACTGGTGACGAGGGCCTGGGTGACCGTCTTCTTGGTTTCGATCGGGATCCATCAGAAGATCTTGCAGAGCATGTGGAGGGTGTGAAAGCATGAAGAGGAGACGGCGTTGACTTGGCTGGTCATCGAGAGGGAGGAGTCCAGGATGAAGCCCAGGTTGCGTGCGTGGTCTGTCGGCTTGGGGGCGGTGCCCAGGGCTGGGGGCCACCAGGAGTCATCCCAGGCGGAAGGTGATGGTCCAAGTATGAGGACTTCCGTCTTGTCGGAGTTCAGTTTCAAGCGGCTGTTCTTCATCCACTCGGCAACGTCTTTCATCCCTTCGTGGAGGCTGGTTCTAGCGGTGTCGGGGTCTCTGGTGAGGGAGAGGATCAGCTGGGTGTCGTCGGCGTAGGAGATGATGTTGAGGTTGTGTTGGCGTGCGATGGCTGCGAGAGGTCTCATGTAGACGTTGAAGAGGGTGGGGCTGAGTGATGATCCTTGCGGGACGCCGCAGATGACTTCGGTGGCCTCGGAACAAAACGGGGGGAGGCGGACTCTCTGTGTTCTTCCAGCGAGGAACGAGATGATCCACTTCAATGCCTTCTCTTGGATGCCGGTGTTGCTGAGGCGTTAGACTAGCGTGCGGTGGCAAACAGTGTCGAACGCGGCGGAGAGGTCCAGGAGGATGAGTGCCGCTGTTTCCCCGTTGTCGAGAAGGGCTCGGATGTCGTCGGTGGCTGCGATGAGGGCGGTCTTGGTGCTGTGGTTGGCTCTGAAACCGGACTGCGAGGGGTCGAGGGATCCATTTGTCTCGAGGAAGGCGGCAAGCTGTCTGTTGGCGATCTTCTCGATGACTTTGGCAGGAAAAGGGAGGAGCGAGATGGGTTCCATCGCACAGGGCGCTGACTTGGGCTGGGGGAATTATTTTTGCAAGTATATTATCATTTTAGAAGCACCTGCTGCTGGTTCCTGGCCTATGGCAATTTACAGGCATCAATTAAAATGTCAAGACAACTCTGGTGATTGATCATCTTCCTGGGAAGATACTGGAGGTTTGTCTAGTGAAAGTTTTGACTCAACCTAAGGTAGCACAGAGGGTTAAAATGCCTGCTGCTCAGAATGTATACTATGCAGATAACAAAGTGCATATCATGTAAATAGGTTATAAGGTTACTGCTTCTGTAAGAGAGCTCCACATGTAACTTGTCTTTTATAAGTCAAAATCCTAATATAGAACATTGAGTTTTTAACTGTCATCTAGGAGCTGCACACAAACTGCAAGGTATATGTTTTTTTTTGCCCAGTCTTTCATCATCCTAAGCTTGTGAAAAGGGTTCATTTGGGTAGAAAACAATTCTTATTGTTAAAGAGAACCCCTAACAATGATGTTACGTTTTAAATTCTGAATTTGATTTGTGGTTTTCTACAATACTATATTGCCTACCAGTATCAATTACATGTTACTCATACACTACACCCTGTACTCCTGTCTGATGTACCATTTCCTATACATTGATTTACACATGCATGATTGATTGACTCTTTGTAATGTGTGTGTGATGTAAAGTGCTCTGACACCTTACACTGGTATGAGTGGCACTATAAAAGTAAATGAATCTGAGAGACAGCGGTTAGGGAGACCCGAGGGGTGCTGTGAAAGGATGCTAGCGAGGGAATCCGTGGCAGAGGTGGTCATGGGGGGGAGGGGCACCAACAGACATTGTCACACAATGTTCCGCAGGTGTTAAAGCAGACCCTGGATTAGTTACTTATCCACTGGACCTCATGAATGGTCGACATGTTTCGGCTAAAAGTTGCCCATTCAGGTCAGGTGGCCTTCATCAGGACCAAGGTGTGAGTGGTCTTAATTTAAGAGCACTCAAGAAGTGGTAAGGGTGAGAAGATTCACTTACCCTTCTTTGTCAGTGAGTGATTTGCTTATAGCTGATGTAGTCATAGTTGAAGATTTTTGCCTATGACTTGATAAAGAGGCTGTAAGTCCTCTGTGGGACACAGGAGATAATAATGGTCCTTAGTTGGTGACTGTTTCCGCGAGCATTGCTGCAGTCCTCCTCGCCCCAAAGATAAACAATCTCCCTGAGACTCTGGATTGTTGACACAAGTGATTCATTCCCCGTTGATGATAAGTGTGATAGAAATTATCTAAACTGCTCTTTCTCGCTAAGAAAGGTGTGCTGTGTGATCCAGCTTCGTAACTTGATTTAATTGCCTGCTATTATCTGCTTGTGCTAAATTTTAGAAGTAGCGATAGGGTGTTAGGGTGCTAGGAACATACTAACCATTCTGTATTCATTTTCCTATTCTGCGTGGTTACTTTTTATATTTCATGCAATGTACCCTACTATTTGAGGTTCTAATACCTAGTGATAGTAGGCTCAGAACAATACCTGGTTATTGAGGGATCAGAGCTGTACTTAGTCACACTCTGCCTGAGTTTTCAGAGCAATGGACCTGGTTAGCGTGTGTTGAGGATGCTGTGGCAGGCCTGCGTTACAGTGTCCACAACGACGGATCCCATCTCGATGAACTCTGTCTTCTCCAGAATGGAAGCCTTCTTATCGGCACTCGTCACTCATGTCATTCCCATTGATGGTATGACCTCCGGCCCCCGGCTGCTCATGCGTGAAGGGTATAATGTATGCTATTGATTAAATCACCACTGTACTAGCTCACCACTAATCCTTTATGGGTTCCAGAGTAGCGTGCTACTCGCCAATAAAGCATTTCAACACCCCATCAGGGTTACAAGCGCTATATAAATGCAAGCCTTTTTCCCTTTTCTACCCCTCCCGACCCCAACCCATCTCGATCCAAATAACTGATTAACATATCAACCACTCAAATTAATTTCATGTTTCACCATACTAATTCAACACTAATCCTTATGGGTTCCAGAGTAGCGTACTACTCGCAAAAAAAAGCGCTTCAAAACCCCATCAGGGGTAGCAAGCGCTATATAAATACAAACCTCTTTCCCTCTTCTTTCCTGCCACCTACACTTCTCTATCCAAATAACTGAATAACCTATCCACCACTCAAATTACTTCATATTTCACTATACTAATTTTCAACACTAATCCTTTATGGGTTCCGGAGTAGCGTGCTACTCACCAGAAAAGCACTTCAACATCCATCAGGGGTAACAGGTGCTATATGAATGCAAACCTTTCTTCCCCTTTTATCCCTCCGCCATCCTTCTCACCACAAATAACTGACTAATATCCACCACTCAAATTACTTTCATTTTTCACCATACTAATTCACCACTAATCCTTTATGGGTTTCCGGAGTAGCGTGCTTCAACACTCCATCAGGGGTAACAAGCGCTATATAAATGCAAAACTTTTTTTTTCTTCTATCCTTCCAAATCCAAATAACTGACTAACCTATCCACCACTTCAAATGCACTTGCATGTTTCACTATACTAATTCAACACTAATCCTCTATGGGTCCCGGAGTACCGGGCTATTCGCCAAAAAAAGCGCTTTGACGCCTCGTCAGGGGTAGTAAGCGCTATACAAATGCAATTACAATACAATACAATATGTAAAGCCCGCTGATACCCTGGTGGGTCTGGGAAGCACTATAGAAAACCACAAATAATAAATAAATACTGAGTGTATTGGACATTCAGCCTCTTTGTGATGCAAAAGAAACAATTGATGGAAGGAATGCTGGACAATGCAAGCATTCACCCCCAGTCACAAAGATCTGGGTTTAATCCATCATTCTTTTGCTCACCGCACCACCCCAGTTTGGACCCAGACATATGGGAATCAGTCTTGACCCTGTTCCTTATGGTTCATAGTGCTGCATGTACTGAGGTTTTTGGCCCATTGTATCCGGCTTTTAAAGGCTCCGCACACTCTACCTCGCTACTGACCACTTCAGTGCACTATACCTCGCTACTGACCACTTCAGTGCACTATACCGGGGTGTTAAAGATTCTGAGCACTATAGACACCAAGGTAGGGTTGAAGTCACCATCGCTGGTATTGTGAGTTATGCGGGCATTATGCCTGGTTATTCAGGGTTTGAGTCCCTGTACCTGGTTATTGAGGTTCTGTGTCTTGTTGTGGGTTAAGGACCCTGCGCCTGAAGGGTGAGAGTGTGGGTCATTGTGCCTGGTCATTGAGTGTTTCCTGGGCTTCACCTTTTCACTGATGGGAAAGATTCTAACTGCTGGAGCTTCAAGCATGGCGCTCTGGGCACTCAGCACTCAGAGCCCTCTAGCTGGGCAGTGTTCCGAAGAGGTTGGGACACTACGATAAGCGCCTACAAGTCCTCCTATAAACATGGTACAAATAGACTTTCACATTCCCCTAAGAAGCACAGGTATGAACCAGCTTACCAACAGAAGAAGACAAGACATGCATGCTGTGACTCAGGGACCTGCCTCGATTCACCATGTGCGAGAGACACCCCGTGGTCGGGGCAGAGATCTCTCCATGGTTAAGTATATGGAAAAATCATAGAGGTATGTAATTCAAAAATAAATATAGTAAAAATATTTTATGTTCAATATGAATGTAGATTAATTATACATATTTACTTTAAATGTAGAACAATATAAAATAAAATACAGCACTATTAAATTAATTTTAAAATAAACTGTAATTAATGGACATATATTAAACTAACATTTTTTATTTGAAGTTTAAATTAAAAAATAAATTTCCACCTAAAGAGAGCAATGAATTGTTGATGTTCACTTATAATTATTAAAAGTGCTGTATAGAATTAATTACAATTAATGTAATTATTTTAATAAAAAATGTGTTACATTGTTTTCTAAATTCAAAGTAAGTTATTCAAATGTTAAATAATTAATGCATACTATTTATATTTTGTAACATTAATTTATATTCATTAATATCTTTACCTATTTTAATATTATTTCCTATGGGGCTATATTTTAAGACCCGACTGCCATTGTTTTCAATTGGCGGGTGTTTCAGCACCAGTGTTTGACCATTTCAGTATTGCTGGACTTACCACTGTTTTTTTAATTAGTAACTTACACTCTGAGTTTGTGAATATTGCGGTGCCAGAGGGATATGCCATCATGTTACAGGATAGAGAAAAAGGTTGAGGTGGGGGAATAATAATAATAATAATCTTTATTTAGATATAAAACATATCTTTAAAAGAATTTACAGATTCACAGCCTGACCGAATATTAGAATAAAAACTTCTAGGAGTAACAACACAAGTGTAGATATAAAGGCACGATCCATTAACAAACATTATAAAAACAGGGATTTTATCTCATAGTGTATATTAAAATCACAAAAATTGAAACAAGGCGCCAGATTGCATTGGATATAACCAAATTATGTCTAACGTTGCTGAGAATGATGCCAGTTAATACTGTTTTCGGTGAGAAAAGAAAGATTGAGCACTTTAGCATGGTCTCCTTAAGTTGAAGATGTGATATGCTCGCTGGATAAATTTTATAAATTTTATGTTTAGCACTGTGTTTTCCGGGTTCAGAGCTGCCATGATGGCTTGCCTGCAGGACCGAACCCCCAGCCTATTCCATTCTAATTTTAATCCGGACCTGCGTTCTGTGTTAAGGGCTGGGCAAAGGCAACTTACATGCAACATGGTTTCCGCCGTTTCCCCACACCCTCTACAAGAGAGATCTTCCGATGTACGTCGCCATGATGGTAAGTCCTGCAAGAAACGCCAGTCACCCAGGTGGGGGAATAGCCATTATATACCGGGAGCATTTTAAGATACAGACGGAATCCAAATCAGCCCTGCCGGCAGAGGCACTACGCTTTTGTATGAAATTAAATAATCTTACTTTGTTTCAGGGGCTCCTTGTATTTTGGCCGCCTGGGGCTAGGCTGCCCTTCTCCCAAGCTTTACAGACACTGTTGGAGTCTTTTACCGATTCCCTCCCTCTCACTATTCTGGGTGATTTTAACTATCTAGAAAAACAAAGAGATAGGGGGTCTATGAGGGTTAGTTTACCGACCTCAACATCTCACAACCCAGTCTATAACAAAAACAATTAACAGGAGATGCTTGGTCACAAAAATGTGTGTTGTTCTGAAGTTTAAACCAAACAAGGATCAACAACATGAAATTACACTAGGCTGAAAAACTCCCATCAGCCCACCATTGTGGCGGAATATCATCACGTGGGATACAGATGGTGGATCCAAATCTCGCCCAACCCATCAAATGACCGTGCAGAGATGGATAACCGTGGTGAACCACTAGCCAGAGTGTATTTCAAGTGGTGCTGATGATGTGCAGTGCTAAGTGAAAGTGAGTGATAAGAAGGTGAAATATATAAAAATAACTACTAGAACAGAAAATATGTTTAATGGGCACTGTTCTAGTGTCAAGATTAAAAGCATGCCTAATAGTCTGAAAATATGACTATACAGTGGCGCAGTGCAGTGTGGTCGACATGTTTCAGCTGTATGGAATCAACTGTCCAGCTTTCTTCAGGACCGTGGTCTAACAGCAACTGCGAAATAAGTGAAAATGTGGAGAATAATAATAATAACATATGCAACATTGAATCAAAATATTCCTACCAGGAACTTGGGTCCCCAATGTAGACTGGTGGAAAATTGACACTTTCCTAAAAGGAAGAAAGAATAGTGCACAGTGTGTGTGATATCACAAGTGTGTCCACAATGATCCTTGAATGACAAACAAAGCAGTACAAACAACACATAAATAGCTATGAGCACAGAGTCTCATTGCTTTGCAGGGGGCTACCATCCTCCTGGTTTAATTTGCAATAGTCTCAGTAATATTATGACAGGGCTGTACTCACCCAGTGTTATGTGGGAAGTAGCCTCACCTCACCCGGGAAAAATTGAGGCCCGCTCTGTTAAAAAGGAAGGTGGAAGAATATGGATTTGTAGAACACCGCGAAAACAGAGTAAGTGCGGTGTATAGCTATGTAGCTACCTCACTTCCATACATTTTAACTATACCCGGTTGTTTATGAAAACGACACAACCCCACCAGACCTCATGTCCAAACCCATGCCGGTCCAGAGACGAAAACTAAACATGAACCCAATAAAAAGAAGAAGTAGTCAACTAGGGTATGTAAACATTACATGAGTTGTTATCAGAGCCTAGTTAGCAAGCTGCAAGTATGTAGGGGATCTACAGGAGCCCACCTGTCCATCGGTACCTCTCACCAGCTTCCGAGTGGGAGTGGAGGTAACGGACGGACAGAAGGCGCGCCGTTTTATACTCGCGCTGATTGGATAATTATGCAGTATTTAAGTGTCTACGCTGGTCTTAAACGTAGACAGAGGGCAGCTTGATTAATACTAGCCTGAGCGCATGCGCTCGTAAAGCCAAACCTAGCGCATGCGAGGTGCATAAGAAGACTGATTACTAACGCATGCGCACATGGATGTTATGAATGAAATCGGGCCCCGTATAGCGGGCGCGTACGACAGTCCAATACTTAACTGCACATGTGCAATACGATCGGTTACTGATCGCCAGTGAAGTGCTTCCATGCACATGTGTGGTGCGATCGATACTGGAGCGCTCGCCCGTGTGCATGGGGGCATTCAAAGTTAAATCGCATTGTAACGGTCGAATAAAACATGAACCTGTATCTTAGAGTTGATAAACCAACATGGTTGGAGAATGAGTTAGCAATAAATGTTCTTAATTACCGTTATGTCACAAGATGCAGTTAGTAAGTGGATGATGACAATACTGCTCACACACAAAAGGAAGCAATTAATTTCATGTAGCATAAGCCTGAAGTAGATTACTCTATAATGGACCGCGACCTGTCTGGCTAAATTGCACAGCCCAGTGTTGTTATTCATATAGGGACACAGTTAGAGTGAAACATCAAAATATATAGGTCCAGAACATGATATCACAGTGATGTCCACGCTATATCATCGTTGAGTCCTTTACTGTCACTCTTGAGTGAAAAAATTCATTTCTGTTCCTTGATGAATTGGAACCTAGAGACGTCACTAATGTGGGGTGGGATGCATGGCTGTTCTAGGATCACCCATCTTATGTCTTCTGCCGTGTGTTTGTGGGTTAAGAAATGGTCAGTCAGTCTTGTTGATTGTTTGTGACACCGGATCGTGCTCTTGTGTTCCCCGATCCTCAACTTAATTTTACGGGTGGTGTATCCAATGTACCTCAAGGAACAGGGGCAGGTTATCATGTAAATGACTCTATCAGTATTGCAATTTGTATGTTTCCTGAGGATCCATATTTTGCCTGTTCCTAGATCAACCTTGTCAGTTTTGTAAGTCTGCGGGCAGGCACTACATGAGCCACATGGGTAGTGGCCTCGTACCGGGGGAAGGTCCCAGAGTGTTGTAGGTCTGTCCCTCTCTAGCATCCTTGGTCTCACCACCACCTTCATGTCCTCTCCCCTCATGCTTTAGGTCTCACCACCACCTTCATGTCCTCTCCCCCTCATGCTTTAGGTATTACAACCCCCTTCATGTCCTCTCCTCTCATGCTTTAGGTCTTACAACCCCCTTCATGTCCTCTCCCACTCGTGCTTTAGGGCCTTCTCCCCTTCATGTACTAGCCATCTCATGCTTTAGGTCTTACCATCCCTTCATCTGCTCTCCTCTTTATAATTTTGGTCTTACCCCCTTCATGTGCTCTCTCCTTCATGCTTTGGGTCTTACCACCCCTAATGTGCTCTCCTGCTCATGCTTTACGTCTTGCCACCCTTTTTGTGTGCTCTCACCCTCATGCTTTAAGTGTCTTACCACCTCCATCATGTTCTCTGCCCCTCATGCTTTAGGTCTTACTACTCCTTCATGTGCTCTCCCCTCATGCTTTCGGTCTTACCACCTCCTTCTTGTTCTCTGCCCCTCATGCTTTAGGTCTGTCCACCCCTTCATGTGCTCTCCCCCTCATGCTTTAAGTCTTACTTCCCTGTTCATGTGCTCTCCCCGTCATGCATTAAGTGTCTCATCACCTCCTTCATGTTCTCACCCCCTCAAGCTTTAGGTCTTACTACCCCTTCATGTAATCGCCCCTCATGCTTTAGGTCTTACCACCCCTCCATGTGCTCTCACGTTCATGCTTGAGGTCTTTCCACCCCCTTCATGTGCTCTTGCCTTCATGCTTTAGATCTTACCACCCCTCCATGTGCTCTCACATTCATGCTTTAGGTTTTACCTCCCCCTTCGTGTGCTCTCTCCCTCATGATTTAGGTCTGACCACCCCTTCATGTGCTTGCCCCTCATGCTTTAGGTTTTACCACCCCCTTCATGTGCTCTCCCCCTCAGGATTTAGATCTTACCACCCCTTCCTGTGCTATCCCCCTCATGCTTTAGGTTTGACCACCTCCTTCATGTTCTCTGCCGCTCATGCTTTAGGTCTTACCACGCCTTCATGTGCTCTCTCCTCATGCTTTAGATCTGACCACCTCCTTCATGTTCTCTGCCCCTCATGCTTTAGGTCTGACCACCCCTTCATGTGCTCTCACCCTCATGCTTTAGGTCTGACCACCCCTTCATGTGCTCTCCCTCTCATGCTTTAGGTCGTACTACCCCTTCATGTGCTTGCCCCTCATGCTTTAGGTCTTAACACCCCTCCATGTGCTCTCACATTCATGCTTGAGGTCTTACTACCCCTTCATGTGCTCGTCCCTCATGCTTTCGGTCTTACCACCCCTCCATGTGCTCTCACGTTCATGCTTTAGGTCTTACCACTTCCTTCTTATGTTTTCCCCTCATGCTTTAGGTCTTACCACCCCATCATGTGCTCTCCTCCTCATGATTTAGGTCTTACCACCCCCTTAATGTTCTCTCCCCCTCATGCTTTAGGTCTTACCATCACTTCATGTGCTCTCATGTTCATGCTTTAGGTCTTACCACCCCCTTCATATGCTCTCTGTCTTGAGCTTTTTGTCTTACCACCCCCTCATACGTCTACCCTTATGCTTTAAGTCTTACCACCCACTTCATGCGTCTCCCCCTTATGCTTTAGGTCTTACCATCCACTTCATGTGCTCTCCCCCTCATGCTTTAAGTGTCTTACCACCCCTTCATATGCTCTGCCCCTCATGGTTTATGTCTTATCACCCCCTTCCTGTGCTCTTCCCCTCATACTTTGTGTCTTACCGCCCCTTCATGTACTCTCCCCTCATGCTTTAGGTCTTACCACCCCCTTCATGTGCTCTCCCCTCATGAATTCGGACTTACCATTCCCTTCATCGGCTCCCCTCTTTATGATTTAGGTCTTACCACCTGTTGGACTTGGCCCTTTTCACCCAAAATATTTCGCTTTTTGCCCCCCTAATTTGAGATGTCTCCCCATGGTAAAGGTTACTGAATAGGCCATGTGAGGTATGAGAAGCCCTGTGTAATGTTAAATGCAATGCAATGGTGTGTACATTTATTTTCCCCCATTGTAAACATGTACCCTGGTGAAATGCTGCATTTGTGTTTTGCATTTAAAATGGCTGCCAAGTCTATGCGTTGTGCCACCTGACTGCAGAAGGTTAGCAGTCTAGTTGTTAGGTACCCAGCCACCCCTGCATTTGGAGGGAAAGCCTGGCACCAAGGGGTGCTCTACTCTTCCCCCTGAGCCAATTAGAACTAGTTCGCCTGTCTGAGGTGGGTTAGCGGTCTAGTTGTCTGGTAGCCAGCAATCTCAGCATTTGGAGGGACCTTCTAGAAGCTTTCAGGCTTTCTGGTATAGGGAGAGCAATAGAGATGTGATGTGCAGAGACAGAGCTGGGACAGGAATGTGAGGGGACCTTCTGCAAGGGGATACCGCCACTTGGGCCTGTGTGCTGGGCCCTGCACCCATCTAGGACCCCCCTACTGTCCCCAGGGCTTGTGAAGCCCCACTTCAGGAGTTCAAGCTGCCGTGTGAGAGGAGGGCTACGCTGCAGTGGGGATGGTGAAAGCCTACCACCCTGCTTTGATGATGCCCCCACTACCTGCTGACCTGGCCCAGTAGTGGCTACTGCTCTGTCCCCAGGATTCCTAAAGAAGGAGGGCCCCCCTAGGTCCCTGGAGCTGCCGGGACCTTGCACCACGCCAGCGCTGCGTAAAGAAGCTCCGAGAAGGGAAGAAGCATCTTGGACCCCACCACCCAGGAGGTGAGGAGTGTTATCCTGGGGTTTGCTGTTGGGACTGTCCGCACCCCTTTTGCTGTGCTCCTGGACGTGCTGGGCCTGGAGGAGGCGCTGCGTGCCAAAGCGCTATAATCCTGGAAGCGCTGTGCTGCAGAAGCCCTGGGTAGTCCTGAAGTGCCTGAACTGTACTGCCTGCTGTGCGTGACTGCAAAGCGCCGCTTCAACCAAGCACTGGACTGTTGGAAGGACTGCCTGGCCCTGGATAAGTGCTGCCTGCTAAGCGCTGTGATCTAGAAGCGCTGTATGAGGAGCTGGGCTGAGGAGAAGCGCTGTGTGGTGGCTAGCGCTGCGCAGCTGGAAGAGGCTGCTTTTGTGTTCCTAAGCGCTACCATGCCAGATCCTGCCGCCTCTCAGCCTTGTAAATAGGACAGGAGCCTACCCCACCTCCGCTCGGGGAGCAGTGTCTGTGTTTGTCTGGTGAGGCCTCGAGGCACATTGTCGGTGCCTGCCTCCCACCCTACTGCCCAGGAAGCCCGGAGCGAGGAGCAGAAGCGTGGAGACATTGTCAAGAGCCCGGTGAGTGTGGGGCTCAAACAGACTGTGTTGGGGGTGTATCGGGGCATACTGTCGGTGCCCAACCCCCGGTGCCAGCATTCCGTGGTGAACTGCCGCCCCCGGGACTTGTACATTGCTGCAACGGAGGCTGCCCTGCTCCTGCTGAGAACTGCTGTTGGGCCCTGTTAGTCCCCGTTAAGCTGAGGAGGCCCCGGCCCAGGGGAGGTAGTGACTGAGGGTCCCCCTGAACTGGTGCAGTGCCCAAATTAAGTGCTGGTTGGCTGTCGCAAGAGACAAGTACCTTTGTAATTCACTGAATTCTTTTTTCTTTGATAAAATCTGCACTATAAAACAAAGTATCCTCACCACTCCATCCCCCTCCCTTTTGGCTGACACCTATTACAACCCTTCAACCCTGGAATCTTTTCCCCTTATCAACGGCGCCACCCTATCTAAACTTCTCGCCAGGGTCAAATCAGGCTCACCTGATGATATCTGCCCCCCGCACATTTTGAGAGAGGTGGGAACTGCTATTCCTGAGGGCATGCTCTCTATGCTGAATGGATCTCTCTCACAGGGTAAAGTCCCTGACAACCTTAAAAAAGCCCTCCTCATTCCCCTGATAAAGAAAGCCGGAGCGAACCCGCTGGACCCGCTCAACTATAGGCCCATATCACTGCTGCCATACTGTGCCAAACTATTGGAGGCTCATGTCTGCGACAGTATCTCCAAATTTGTTGAAGAAACAGAATACCTCACACCCAACCAAGCTGGTTTCCGCCCATGTCATTCAACTGAGGCAGTTATCCTTTCGGTACAAAATACCTTGAGGCGGAATGCGGATGAGGGGATCCACCAGGCCCTGGTGCTACTGGACCTCTCGGCTGCGTTCGACACGGTCGACTATACCATCTTGGTCAACCGTGTCGAACAAGCAGGTCTCAGGGGCCCTGCGCTGAGCTGGATCCGCTCATTCATTACCGGCCGCACTCAATCTGTTAGATTGGGTTCTTTCACAGCTCCCACTATACCTTCCACCTGTGAAGTACCTCAGGGCTCATCATTGTCACCTCTGCTTTTTAATTTGTACCTACGCCCCCTATTGTACTCTCTAAGTAAAGCGGAAGTTACCATCTTCAACTATGCAGATGATTTGCAGCTCATCTTCCCCTTAAACACCAAGGACTCAGTGGAGGAATTTCAAAACACCCTGTCTCACATCCTGAGCTGGATGAGCTGCAATCACTTGAAACTCAACCCAGGCAAGACTGAACTGGTCTTGCCTGGGCAGAGTGCACTTAGTTGGAACCCTAGCTTCTGGCCATCTAGCATGGGAGCCCCTCCGTCCAAGTCATCTTCAGTTAAGAGCTTGGGAGTTTTTATCAGCGAGGATCTGTCCCTGAAAAGACAGATTGTTGCAGTGGTGTCATCCAGCTTCTTTCAACTGAAGAAAATTAAGAAAATTGCCTGTTTTTTTCTCCGGCTGCCCTCACTCAGATCGTCATTTCCCTGGTCCTGTCCAGACTAGACTTCTCCAACAGCCTTTACCTCGGGCTCCAAATTGGAGAGTTAAAACGCCTCCAGCTGGTTCAAAACCAGGCTGCCAGACTTATTCTGAACCTCTCTAAAAGGCAGTCTGTCAGATCAGGGTTGAAACAGCTACACTGGCTGCCTGTCGAGCAGCGAGTAGCTTTTAAAACGGGGTGCATTTTATTTAAGTCCCTACATGACTCTGGCCCTCAGTTTATCAGAGATCTACTCATCAGATATGACCCTTCCCGCAATCTCCGGTCCACTCACAAATCCCTTCTGATCGTCCCCTCTTATAAGAGGAAGCGTCTCGGAAGTTGCTGCTTTGACCATCTTGCAGCCACCTTCTGGAACTCCCTTCCTCTTCAATTAAAACTGAGCGATAACATTCTGAGTTTCAGACACTCCCTCAAAACCTGGCTATTCTCCCAGGCTTACTGCTGAGCTGCTTCATCTCTATCTTTAACCGGTGTGCTGTGTTCCTTCCTATAGCGCCATGAAGCCCCAGGGCGTACGAGCGCTTAATAAATTAATATTAACATTAACATTAACATTAACAAGTTTGACCCCTGGCTAGTGAGGGTTTTAAGCCAATAGTGGCTTCCTGTTACCTTTTTATGCCTGGGGGGCAAGGCTATGAAATTTATTCGCAGGTGTTCCTTACTCATGATGCCTGCCTAGGCTTGATATCAAAGTTGTTGCCTATGCAAATGCTATGCTAACGTGATGCTCATGCGCCGAATGTTTATGGTATGCTAAAGATTTCATGCCCCATGTTTTAGGCCTGCTCCGCCCTATGCCAGGTGTTGATGCTAGGTCCGTGAGGTTCTTTTTGCAGGAGGTGCTAACACAAGTCTGGTTGTGTTCCTGCCTAATGTCTGATTTAACCCTTACAGCTTGCTTCTAGGTGATGCCAAGGATGAAGGCCTGAGTTTGCCCTGCAATATTGACCCTATGTTTATGCATTTGCTAACATCCTTTTCATTTCCGCTGGACACTAATGGACTTACTTACCTTTTATTCTTTTCCCATTTTCCTTGTAAATAATCCCCCTGACACCCACTGACCTGGCGCCCGTTGGCGTCCTTTTGTGATTACTGGGCTTAACTGTGTTTTACCTTTGCAGGTTGGACCTAATACAACACTTATTCTTTTTCCAACCAGAAGCAGTGTTGTGTCTCTTTTGTGGTGTCCCTGGTGTGTCGTCTGTGGGTACTGCGTGGATGCTTTGCACATGTCCTCTGAAGTTTGGCCTGCCCGCTGTGCTCCATGCTACCCCCTGTAGAATTGGTAACCCCATTTCTAACATGAGTGCTGAGGGCACCATACCTGTTCATTGAGGCTGCTGTGTATTGTACCTGGGTATTTAGGATAGAGAGCACTGTACTTTGTTATTGAGTGTTGAGGGCACCGTACCTGTTCATTGAGGCTGCTGTGTATTGTACCTGGGTATTTAGGACACAGGGCACTGTACCTTGTTATTGTGTGCTGAGGGCACCGTACCTGTTCATTGAGGCTGCTGTGTATTGTACCTGACTATTTAGGACACAGGGCACTGTACCTTGTTATTGAGTGCTGAGGGCACCGTACCTGTTCATTGAGGCTGCTTTGTATTGTACCTGACTATTTAGGACACAGGGCACTGTACCTTGTTATTGAGTGCTGAGGGCACCGTACCTGTTCATTGAGGCTGCTGTGTGTTGTACCTGGGAATTTAGGATGGAGGGTACTGTACCTTGTTATTGAGTGTTGAGGGCACCATGCCTGTTCATTGAGGCTGCTGTGTATTGTACCTGGGTATTTAGGACACAGGGCACTGTACCTTGTTATTGTGTGCTGAGGGCACCGTACCTGTTCATTGAGGCTGCTGTGTATTGTACCTGACTATTTAGGACACAGGGCACTGTACCTTGTTATTGAGTGCTGAGGGCACCGTACCTGTTCATTGAGGCTGCTTTGTATTGTACCTGACTATTTAGGACACAGGGCACTGTACCTTGTTATTGAGTGCTGAGGGCACCGTACCTGTTCATTGAGGCTGCTGTGTATTGTACCTGGGTATTTAGGATGGAGGGCACGGTACCTTGTTATTGAGTTGTACGGAATCAGTAACAGGAGAGCTGGGATGGAGTGAGTCTGACACGTTGAATAGAGTTTTTATTTTAAGATATGCTTTTCGCCGTCTACTAGTCTGTCTTATACGAAAAAACTCGTCTGGCTCCGCCCTGACGCCTTTGGGGAAAGATGAATGTTCCAGGGTGCTTCTGCCACGCAGAGGTCGAGAGTTCTCCAGACCGGAAGTAGTCTGTGGTCGTCGGGGGCTAAGGTCCTCAACTCCAGGCGTGCGTGGAAAGAAAGGAGATAACAAGGAGTCAGTTTAACGACCCTCGTATAAAGGTATGGACCAGGGAGTGAGGGACACCAAGTGATTAAGTGTATTTAAACGTGATTTCCTGTGCCTTTAGTGGTAATGAGGGAAAAGGGTAAAGGAGGCTGTACGCTATACACGCTATACACTTTCACTCGTTTACTGCACTATTACGAGTAACCCAGCGCGCCACTTTGCCCCGTACCTTTGCAAGCCACACTACTCACGCGGGAGTGGGGCGGGGCGAGTCACCGGGTCGTTGGCCTCCTGGCTTGTAGTCCACAGCTGGGCTCATCAGGGTTTCTTCTCCGCTGTACTCCGGTTCCGCACTCACCCTCCAGCCTCGTCCGTCTTCTCCTCCTCGGGAAACGCTGTCCGCCGCTTTCCAGGTTCCACCATCTTTTGAATCCGTGACGGTGCAGGTGGGTGGAGTCGCGTCTCCCTCGACGGCAGAGTTAAAGGAGCCGTGTTCTTTTTCACCTTCGGCTTCCCACGTCCCTTCTGAGCCTGCGCGAGTCCATTCGTCCTCCCAGAGAGAGTGCGGCTGTTTGTCGGAAACAGAAAGGGGAACAGCTGACCACCAGTCATCAACACTATTATGACTGAGTTCTCCATTGTGGGTGTCTGGGTATAGTCCCGCCCCGTCACATGAGTGTTGAGGGCACTGTTCATTGAGGCTGCTGTGTAATGTACCTGACTATTTAGGACACAGGGCACTGTACCTTGTTATTGCGTGCTGAGGGCACCATACCTGTTCATCGAGGCTGCTGTGTATTGTACCTGGGTATTTAGGATGGAGGGCACTGTACCTTGTTATTGAGTGTTGAGGGCACCGTACCTGTTCATTGGGGCTGCTGTGTATTGTACCTGGGTATTTAGGCCACAGGGCACTGTACCTTGTTATTGCGTGCTGAGGGCACCGTACCTGTTCATTGAGGCTGCTGTGTATTGTACCCGGGTATTTATGGGTATTTATGACGCTGGGCACTGTACCATGTTATTGTATGTTGAGGGCAACTTAACTAGTCAGCAAGGAGGGCCGCACCAGCCAAAGACAAGCCTCCACCTGTGTTAGCCTGAAAGGCCCGTAGACACCTTGCTCAGCGCCCACCGATCTTGAAGGGGGGACCCCATCTCTGGGGGCAGACCCCATCTCTGGGGGCGGACCCCATCTCTGGGGGCGGACCCCATCTCTGGGGTCAGACCCCATCTCTGGGGGCGGACCCCATCTCTAGTCTCCGGTCCGAGCTCCGAAACTGAAGATGTAAAGACGCTGACGCAGCGGCCCATGGCCACGCCTCCCCTGTATCGCTGAGCATGTATCGTGGTGCCTGTCTGCATGAACTGAGGGCCATATCTATGGCAAAGTAACGCAGCACAGTGAGTTACCTTGGTGCACTGCGTTACAGTGAAAGGGCAGGAACACGCCAGACGTGAAAGATTTCCGCGCATTTTTGTCCTTTTCTTTGCGCTGGCGCCCTTCTGGCTCTCTAATACCGATGCAGGCACCGTGCATTGCACCATGGTGCATGGGTCCCTGCATTACAGACAGGATTGTTTTTTGTCCAGGAAGGGGCAACTTCCTGCACAAACACTATCCTGAGAGGCTTTTTCCTCTTTCTATGAGTGCTGCAGAATGCAACATGCAGAGAAAAAGGGAGTAAGCACGAGAAATAAAGATATTCCTGCTTGTAACGCCTCACTCAGGGCCTCGCAAAGTGGCATTGCGGTGGCTTCATAAATCAGCTTTTGTGTTGCGTCCCTTACGTGGTGCAAGAGAGACACAAAAGGGTTTGTAAATATACCTCCCCCCCAGACTATAGATCAAATGCGAGCGCTTTTTGCCAGGTAGGCGCTATTATAATAGGCGTAAAAACCCTTTATTCTAATTTAAATTAACATAACAGGAAATCATGATTCTTAATGGTGATTGGGGCTGTCCTACAACCCAACAGATACCATCACCTCATGTGCAGCCAGTGCTGGTCTGTGGAGTAAAAGGAGTCCTTGACCTTTGTCGGTAGGAAACCCTTGGGCCAAAAAACACCTGCGCCCGCCGCCTGCCCCTCCCTGCGCCTGAGTGACCGAGAGAGGGGGCGGGCGGCAGCAGGCACCACAGGGACCCCCTGGAGGCCACAGCCCTGCAGTGGAACCACCTCTGGGCTGTGCGGTGTTTAGTGCTGCGCTGTGATGGGAGCATGCTGATCGCTCCACAGACCAGCACGGACTGGGCATGACGTGATTGCAGGGCTCGAGTCGGGGTACCACGCGGGTGGATGGCATCCCCCCACTTATTTTTACCGGGGGGACGCCGTCCCCCCTGCCAAACAGCTGGACTTCACTCTTTGGCCTCTCTAGGACGAGGAGCTCGGCACCTTCCGTGACATCACTTCCGGTCGTGACGTCACTCCCGGTGACAGCGTCCCCCCACTTCTTTTTTTAAGACTTGTGCCCTGCGTGATTGTATCTGTTGCGTTTTAGGACAGACCTCAGTCCCAGACAACGCCACTGTCATGCTGGGGCCCAGCAGCGCCTGCCTGCCCTCCGGTCCCTGGGGGGGGGACTGGCGCATACAGGGGGGCTTTGTCAACTGTCTCCACCCATTCATCTGCTGAACTCTAATTTACGCTTTGGCTCCGCCCAGGCCACAAAGGATACATCATGTGCCATTAGCCCGCCCACTTCAGTCATTGGCTATTGTGAGTGACAGCATCATCTGATGCAATGTGCACATCCACCTAAAAAGAAGTGTATTTGCAGGTTCGGCTTCACTGCGTGTTTGCACTTTGTTTTCAGCGTGCTGTAATTCAACCATTAAGAATCATGATTGCCTGCTATGTTAATTTAAATTAAAATAAATGGTTTTAACGACTATTATAATAGCGCCTACCTGGCAAAAAGCGCTCACATTGATCTATAGATATTGTGTGCAGTGTTCTTTATTTCTTGCTTCTTTTAATTGTTAGTATAAGCCCAGCACCTCTAACCGGTCGCCTGCGCTTTCTTCTTTTTATTTACTTTACTTGTTAGGTCGAGGACCATAGGCTGCGCTTGCGCAGTCTCGGTCAGAGATTTAATGTTATCCAGTATGGGGGCTTGATCCCGCCTCTCTTCTCCATTGGCTGACTTCCTAAACGGAGACCAGCCATTGGAGGAGAGGGGCATCACTCCGTTCAAGCCCCGGCTTTTTTCTGATTCGGGGGCGTTTTCTTTCTCATCTTGCTATTTTTTAAGCCCCGTCCCTTTTTCAGTAGTGGGCGGTTTTTTTTGTGTTTTTTTTTACAGGGCCGTTCTCCTGTTTATTTCATCTCTTCGTTGCCGGGATGTACAGGCTATTTTCGGGCAGGTAAGCCATTTTGTCTTTTGTCCGTCTTGTCTAATCTTTTATCCGTCAATGTTTCTTGTTGTTTTGTCTTTGTTTCTATCTTGTTGTCTTTTTTTTTTACAAGTCCAACATGGCCCGTGTCGTCTGCGTGCAGTGGTGCGCAGCGCTGTGCACGATGTGGTTCCGAAGGTATGTATGCTGCTGTTTTCATGTTTGGGGTAAGCCATCTGTTTTATTTTGCTCAGCTAATGTTTTTTTGTCTCTGTTAGAATTGGGGGTCTCTGGTTGGTGCAGATAGGTACTTGCGACAAGCAGGGACCCTCTCCTCTAAGTCAGGGAAAAGGATTACTCTCAGGAAATAACCCCTGCTCACCCTCTAGGTAGTGTGGCGCAAGCAGTCTAGGCTAATCTCTGGAGCACATGTGGTTAAGCATTTGAAGTATTCCCCACAATGATCACTAACCCACCACACAGGGACACAAGACTGTAGTTTTGTAAAAATATAGACTTTATATATATATATACACTCTTCAGAAGGCTTTGTAAATACAGTCTTTGTACTTCGAAACGATTCTAGTTACTTTTAGGATGCCACAGTTCTTACTATTCCATGTTCAGTCTTAAAAACGAGTAGGTACCTCTTCACACAACTCCACTATGCTTCAGGCACTGTCCAACACTTAATAAGCGGGGTACCAGGTTCTCAAATTGGCTTTCCGCAACTGTACACAATGTTCCCAACGTTGTCGCGTGGTTGGCGACCGTCTGAGCGCTCCATAGCGCTCTTGTACGCCTCGTATGGTCACCGGCAAAAGAAGCTACCAAGTCTCACGCATTCTGCGTGAGACGCGTACCGCGGCTGATCCAGACAAGGGAGTACGAGTCATGCGCAACTTGTGCGACTCGTACCTTCAAGCGCAGGGGCACAGATGTTGCAAAATGGACGGCGGGACACAGCGTACAGCTCGAGGCATCCCAGGGGCCTCAGTTAACACAGGCGGTGCGAGGCGAGACTCGCACAACACACAGTTCGAGGCGTACCAGGGGCCTTAATGCACACAGGCGGTGCGAGTCGTGGCGATATAGTGCGACTCATACCGCGCTCCAATTTACAGTACCTTGGGTGTCGTATTGGCAGACGGCCCTAGCCTGCTGTCCGACGTTGCGGTGCTTTCCTGGAGGGCGGGGTGGCACGGAGGCCACGGGGTCGCTTCTCCTTCGGTTGGCGGTGCTTCGGGGGACATGGGCTCACAAGGGCAGAGTCCTGGGGTCCTGAAGGGGGGTCGGGCTGATGGTGATTCTTAGTGCGGCAGGCGCACTTCAGCAGGCTCACGGCGGGGAAGAGAACCAGGCAGACGTCCTTCCTTACGGTGCGCTCTCCGGCTCGGGGCCACAGGGTCACGGTGCTTCGACCAGACAGGTCCTTTCTTGCTGCGTGGGCTACGGCTCGGCCTTGGGCGGCAATTACGGCGTTCAGACCAGGTGAGGCTGGACTTACTGGGCAGCTGCAGCTCTTGGCGGGGTATAAGATCACTTTGCTCGGTGGGACCAGGGGTGCACAGATTCTGCAGGGTGCGCGCTTGCAGAGCGCACTCAGCTTCTCGTTGTGGGCACTGCAGGACAGGCAACACCATCAGCAGTTCCTCCTTCAGGGAGGGGGTAGCGCCCAATGTTCCTGGGGCGCCGTTCAGGGGGCAGGCTCACACGCAAGCCCTTGGACATTGTTCACAGCAGAGGCACAATTTAAATTAAAAGTCTTTCTCAGTCTTCTCTCCTTCTTGCAGCAAGGCACCCATCACAGGCCAGTCTCTCAGGATTAGAGACAGTAGTCCTCCATACAGCTTTCCCAGGTCCTTCTCTTCAGGCAGAGTTTCTTCTTGGCGTAAACAGGATCTGATTTCTTAGGAGCAGGGCTCCTACTTTTATAGGACATTTCTTTTGTTCTCGCAGGCCAGGGGGGCCTTTGCCTAATCCAGTCAGTCTCTAAGCACTTTGTTTTTCAGGCTCTGGTTTCTTCTTTCAGTGTGCAGGGCGGGGACATTAGATGCTCCACAGGAGGTGGTGCCAGCATTGTGATGACAAGTACAGTCAGGAGCACCCTGTTGACAGTCTTCCCTCTTCCTGGACCAGGTGCAGGGCAGAGTCATCAGTCACTCCCCAGGGGGCGGGGCCAGCATTGTGGTGGCAAAGCAGAGCCCTATTCAAAGTCAAGGGGCACTTCCCCCACCCATCCTGGTGTAATCTCTCTATGCACCACATGTCAACCCCAGCCTGTCCCCTGGAATTCCCAAGCCCTGTCATGCACAGAAACCAGACAACAGATACACATCAGAGCAGAGGCGGGCTGAAATGGTTGGGCAAGCAAATACTAACTTTCTAAAAGTAGTATTTGCAAACACAGGATATTAAAATAAACTTTACTAAAAGAAGTATTTTATTATTCTGAGTTCAGGCATACTAAACTTGACTTTCTACCATGCTCTCTGAGTCTGTTGGGATTATAGAGTGTAATAATTCCATCAGCCCATTCTGACCTATGGAGATTAGGTAGCCTTACAATAGTGAAAAACGAAATTGGCTGTAATTCACTGTTAGGACATGCCACACACATCAGGGCTTGTCCTATCTTATGCTTACAATGCACCCTGCCATTAGGCCTACCATAGGGGTGACTAATATGAAGTTAAGGGAAGGTTTAGGGACTGACAAGTAGGAGCACTTGCGCAGTCAGCATGACAGTACCAGACTGCACGCAGGTTCTGCAATGGCAGACCCTAGACACATTTCACTAGGCCACTTCTGTGGGTGGCATAGCCAGTGCTGCAAGCCCACCAGCAGCATTTTTATTTACAAGCCCTGGCACTCCTGGTGCACTTTACTGGGGACTGTTAGTAAACCAAATAAGTCAATCAAGGACACCAATCACATATACACTTTTCATAGGGAGAGCATATGCACTTTAGCACTGGTCAGCAGTGGTAAAGCGCCCAGAGTCATTAAACCAACAAAAACAGGTTAGAGAGAATATTGGAGGAAGGCAAAAAGTTCTGGGATGACCCTGCCAAGAGGGCCGAATCCAACAGTCTCTTTTCCAGGTCCAACATGTCCCGTGTCGTCTGCATGCAGTGGTGTGCAGCGGTGTGCACGTAGTGGTTCCGATGGTATGTATGCTGCAGTTTTCATGTTTGAGGTAAGCCATCTGTTTTATGTTGCTCAGCTAATGTTTTTTGTCTCTTTTGCAGGTCCAACAGGGCCCGTGCCGTCTGCGTGCAGTGGTGTGCAGCGGTGTGCACGAAGTGGTTCCGATGATATGTATGCTGCTGTATTCATGTTTGAGGTAAGCCATTTTGTTTTATTTTGATCAGCTAATTTTTTTGTCTCTTTTCCAGGTCGAACATGGCCTGTGTCGTCTGTGTGCAGTGGTGTGCAGCGCTGTGCACGAAGTGGTTCCGAAGGTATGTATGCTGCTGTTTTCATGTTTGAGGTAAGCCATCTGTTTTATGTTGCTCGGCTAATGTTTTTTTGTCTCTTTTGCAGGTCCAACAGGGCCCGTGCCGTCTGCGTGCAGTAGTGTGCAGCGGTGTGCATGAAGTGGTTCCGATGATATGTATGCTGCTGTTTTCATGTTTGAGGTAAGCCATTTTGTTTTATTTTGATCAGCTAATTTTTTTGTCTCTTTTGCAGGTCCAACAGGGCCTGTGCCGTCTGCGTGCAGTGGTGTGCAGCGGTGTGCACGAAGTGGTTCCGATGATATGTATGCTGCTGTTTTCATGTTTGAGGTAAGCCATTTTGTTTTATTTTGATCAGCTAATTTTTTTGTCTCTTTTCCAGGTCCAACATGGCCCGTGTCGTCTGCGTGCAGTGGTGTGCAGCGGTGTGCACAAAGTGGTTCCGACGGTATGTATGCTGCTGTTTTCATGTTTGAGGTAAGCCATTTTGTTTTATTTTGCTCAGCTAATTTTTTTTGTCTCTTTTCCAGGTCGAACATGGCCCGTGTCGTCTGCATGCAGTGGTGTGCAGCGGTGTGCACGAAGTGGTTCCGACAGTATGTATGCTGCTGTTTTCATGTTTGAGGAAGCCATTTTGTTTTATTTTGCTCAGCTAATGTTTTTTTGTCTCTTTTCCAGGTCGAATATGGCCTGTGTCGTCTGTGTGCAGTGGTGTGCAGCGCTGTGTACGAAGTGGTTCCGAAGGTATGTATGCTGCTGTTTTCATGTTTGAGGTAAGCCATCTGTTTTTTTTTTGCTCAGCTAATGTTTTTTTGTCTCATTTGCAGGTCCAACAGGGCCCGTGCCGTCTGCGTGCAGTGGTGTGCAGCGGTGTGCATGAAGTGGTTCTGATGATATGTATGTTGCTGTTTTAATGTTTGAGGTAAGCCATTTTGTTTTATTTTGCTCAGCTAATTTTTTTGTCTCTTATCCAGGTCCAACATGGCCCATGTCGTCTGCGTGCGGTGTTGTGCAGCGGTGCGCACGAAGTGGTTCCGATGGTATGTATGCTGCTGTTTTGGTGCTAGAGGTAAGCCATCTTGTTTTATTTTGCTCTGCTAATGTTTTTTTGTCTCTTTTCTAGGTCCATCATGGCCTGTGTCGTCTGCGTGCAGTGGTGTGCAGCGCTGTGCACGAAGTGGTTCCGACGGTATGTATGCTGCTGTTTTCATGTTTGAGGAAAGCCATCTGTTTTATTTTGCTCAGCTAATGTTTTTTTGTCTCTTTTGCAGGTGTCAGAAACCATACAGATGCACTAACCTGTAGCAAGGTACAGCAGGAGCGATGTCTGACGCTAAGTCTCCCTATCCCCTGCAATGGCACACCCCAGGTGTAATGAATCAACACCACTGGGCGTAACACCGCCAGGGAAGGGGAAAAAAAGGATAAAAGAAACAATAAAGTGCAGCTGGTCAAAATAAAGTAGCAGATAACTTCGGATATCTGTTCGAAGTATAATTCTCTGATCTCTGGTGATGGACCCTGCAGAGGGAGAGACAAGGTATCATTCATACATTCCATACATCTAAATAGATCAATATATTATGTGTATGGAATATAACTTACAGTTTAGATAGCCGCAAGAATCTCCTATTAACCATTCGAAACAAGAAAAAATATAAAGCATAAAAAGAAAGAAAAGGTTCTGTAGGTAGCAAGACACTCAATAAACTATGAGCGTAGTCCCATTAAATCCTTTTGCAACTAGAGCAATATCTTCTTTAGTCATATGCAAGCTAACAGTTCATTAACGTTGCAGAATCTTCTGTTACTTCACAAAAGGATTCCAATACCAGTAAGTCATGGATTACACAGTCTCACTCCTCAAGAACATGTACATCTCCAAAAGTTAATGCAAAAACCATATCAAAAATCCAGAGTCTTTAGCAAGTTCCAAAAGCAAAAAATAAGTTCCCCTAAAGTCCAGGTTGAATTTAAAATGTTCGTTTTCTCTTATACATTCATATTAGAGCAACCGCTCTTCTTCTGATACAGCGCTACGGAACACGCGCTGCTGAAAGAAACAAAGGCGCCTACTGTGAAGCCGATTTTTAAATGAATGTAAGCGTCCAATTTCAGTTCCGCGGAGAGCTGCGCCTGCCTCAGATCCCAGCGCGTTCAGTGCGCGATCTAGGCTAGGCGAAAACAATCTCCAGGCTTACCGACTTCATCTCCGCCAGGAAATCCAAAAATGGCAAACCAACAGCAAGCAAGAAAAACGAAGAGACTCCGTCGTTTAAACAATGCGCTTCCAGAGCTGCAACAAACACAGCTTACTCCTAGGATCAGGTGACAAGCACTTGACTGCTGCCAGAGGAGGAGTATAAGTATAGAATAATGGAAAGTGTGAAAGGACATCTGCCCCCAGGCATTCTGGGCAATGTAGTGTACATCATTTACACACTAACTTCATTCATTCAGACAACCCAGGTTACGTTGTGACAGCAGGTCCAACATGGCCCGTGTCGTCAGAGTGCAGTGGTGTGCACGAAGTGGTTCCGACTGTATGTATGCTGCTGTTTTCATGTTTGAGTTAAGCCATTTTGTTTTATTTTGCTCAGCTAATGTTTTTTCGTCTTTTTTACAGGTCGAACATGGCCTGTGTCGTCTGCATGCAGTGGTGTGCAGCGCTGCGCACGTAGTGGTTCCAACGGTATGTATATTGCTGTTTTCATGTTTGAGGTAAGCCACCTGTTTTATTTTGCTCAGCTAATGTTTTATTGTCTCTTTTGCAGGTCCAACATGGCCCGTGTCGTCTGCATGCAGTGGTGTGCAGCGCTGTGCACGAAGTGGTTCCGACGGTATGTATGCTGCTGTTTTGGTGCTAGAGGTAAGCCATCTTGTTTTATTTTTCTCAGCTAATGTGTTTGTGTCTCTTTTCTAGGTCCAACATGGCCCATGTCGTCTGAGTGCAGTGGTGTGCAGCGGTGTGCAAGAAGTGGTTCAGACGGTATGTTTGCTGCTGTTTTTTTTATGTTTGAGGTAAGCCATCTGTTTTATTTTGGTCAGCTAATGTTTTTTGTTTTTTTCCAGGTCCAACATGGCCCTTGTCGTCTTCGTGCAGTGGTGTGCAGCGCTGTGCATGAAGTGCTTCCAACGGTATGTATGCTGCTGTTTTTATGTTTGAGGTAAGCCACCTGTTTTATTGTGCTCAGCTAATGTTTTTTTGTCTCTTTTCCAGGTCCAACATGGCCTGTGTCGTCTGCGTGCAGTGGTGTACAGTGCTGTGCACGAAGTGGTTCCGACGGTATGTATGCTGCTTTTTTCATGTTTGAGGTAAGCCATCTGTTATATTTTGCTCAGCTAATAGTTTTAGGTCTCTTTTCTAGGTCCAACATGGCCTGTGTCGTCTGCGTGCAGTGGTGTGCAGCGCTTTGCACGTAGTGGTTCCGACGGTATGTATGCTGCTGTTTTCATGTTTGAGGTAAGCCATCTGTTTTATTTTGCTCAGCTAATGTTTGTTTGTCTGTTTTCCAGGTCCAACTTGGCCTGTGTCGTCTGTGTACAGTGGTGTGCAGTGTGTGCACGAAGTGGTTCAGACGGTATGTATGCTGCTGTTTTCATGTTTGAGGTAAGCCATCTGTTTTATTTTGCTCAGCTAATTTTTTTTGTCTCTTTTCCAGGTCCAACATGGCCTGTGTCGTCTGCGTGCAGTGGTGTGCAGCGGTATGCAAGAAGTGGTTCCGACGGTACGTATGCTGCTGTTTTTTTTATGTTTGAGGTAAGCCTTCTGTTTTATTTTGGTCAGCTAATGTTTTTTGTCTCTTTTCCAGGTCCAACATGGCCTGGGTCGTCTGCGTGCAGTGGTGTGCAGCGGTGTGCAAGAAGTGGTTCCGACGGTATGTATGCTGCTGTTTTTTTTATGTTTGAGGTAAGCCTTCTGTTTTATTTTGGTCAGTTAATGTTTTTTTGTCTCTTTTCCAGGTCCAACATGGCCTGTGTCGTCTTTGTGCAACGGTGTGCAGCGCTGTGCACGAAGTGGTTCTGACGGTATGTATGCTGCTGTTTTGGTGCTAGAGGTAAGCCACCTTGTTTTTTTTTGCTCAGCTAATTTTTTTTGTCTCTTTTCCAGGTTCCGTACGTGATGCAGCGACATACAGGTAAGTGCTATATTATTATATTGTTAGGGAATGTGTTTGTGTTTTGTTACATTATATTGGGTCTAGTTTTTGCTTTGTTTGTCTTAAATAGATAGAATTTTCTTTCAAATATATAGTTTATGTTTTACTTCGGGAGATGTCTAGAATTTACCGTCCGTGATGCAGCGACATACAGGTAAGTGCTATATTTTTATATTGTTAGGAAATGTGTTTGTGTTTTGTTACATTATATTGGGTCTAGTTTTTGCTTTGTTTGTCTTAAATAGATAGTAGTTTCTTTAAAATATATAGATAATGTTTTAATGTTTTTGTAGTTGACGCTTTTTTAACGAAAGTGCTTTAGATGTATTTTATGTTTCTTTTTCTTCGGGAGACTTCTAGAAATCACCGTCCGTGATGCAGCAACATACAGGTAAGTGCTATATTTTTATATTGTTAGGGAATGTGTTTGTGTTTTGTTACATTATGGGGTCGATTAGGATCGCGGACGGACTTGAGTCCGTCCGCGACCCCAGAGTATGAGGGAACGTCCGCAGGGGCTGCGGCGTTCCCTCATGTGCGATTAGGATGTGACCGCCACCCTGGCGGTCACATCCTGGATATTTAACATTGCGGCGGGTGCTGCTTCAAGCAGCACCCGCCGCAATGTTAAAAGTGCATGTTTTACATTTACATGCACAAAGCGGCAGGCACCGCGCGGTGCCTGCCGCATTGTGCATGTAAATGCTGGGGGGTACCATAGGTACCCCCCATGTGCACCCCCCACCCGCCAACACCCTGGGGGCCCGCAACGGGCCCCCAAAATCAAAAGTACACATGCTTTTCCACGGCGGAAAAACCGCCGCGGAAAAGCATGTTTACTAATGCTTCCTAATTTGGCTGGCGGTGTCTGATAGACACTGCCAGCCAAATGAGAGCTTTTCCGCCGCGGTTGTAATCCGACCGCGGCGGAAAAGCAGCGGACAGAAACCAAGACCCACCAGCCATCGTAATGCGGCGGTGGGTCTTTGGTGAGTCCGCAGAGGATTTTCCGCCTCCTCCGGGCCGGAGGTGGCTTCCGCCGGCCCGGAGGAGGCGGAAAATCCTCCATCCTAATCGGCCCCATAGTTTGGTCTAGTTTTTTCTTTGTTTGTCTTATATTGATAGTAGTTTCTCAAAAATATATAGATAATGGTTTAATGTTTTTGTAATTGACACTTTTTTACCGAAAGTGCTTTAGATGTATTTGATGTCCATTTTTCTTCGGGAGACTTCTAGTATTCACCGTCCGTGATGCAGCGACATACAGATAAGTGCTATGTTTTTATATTGTTAGGGAATGTGTTTGTGTTTTGTTACATTATATTGGGTCTAGTTTTTGTTTTGTTTGTCTTAAATAGCTAGTAGTTTCTTTAAAATATATAGATAATGTCTTAATGCTTAATGTTTTTGTAATTGACGCTTTTTTAACGAAAGTGCTTTAAATGTATTTTATGTCCATTTTTCTTCTGGAGACTTCTAGAATTCACCGTCCGTGATGCAGCGACATA
This sequence comes from Lissotriton vulgaris, assembly GCF_964263255.1. Taxonomy (NCBI): domain Eukaryota; kingdom Metazoa; phylum Chordata; class Amphibia; order Caudata; family Salamandridae; genus Lissotriton; species Lissotriton vulgaris. The sequence continues at coordinate 18,828,940 of NC_141697.1, forward strand.
CAGGTAAGTGCTATATTTTTATATTGTTAGGGAATGTGCTTGTGTTTTGTTACATTATATTTGGTCTAGTTTTTTCTTTGTTTGTCTTATATTGATTGTAGTTTCTCAAAAATATATAGATAATGGTTTAATGTTTTTGTAATTGACACTTTTTTAACGAAAGTGCTTTAGATGTATTTTATGTCCATTTTTCTTCGGGAGACTTCTAGTATTCACCGTCCGTGATGCAGCGACATACAGGTAAGTGCTATATTTTTATATTGTTAGGGAATGTGTTTGTGTTTTGTTACATTATATTGGGTCTAGTTTTTGCTTTGTTTGTCTTAAATAGATAGTAGTTTCTCTAAAATATATAGATAATGTTTTAATGTTTTTGTGTTTGACGCTTTTTTAACGAAAGTGCTTTAGATAGAATTTTGGGGATAGTACGTCAATTGATTACGGCAGGGTGGGGCACGTTTTCCATTTAAACAGCAGTCAGCGATATCTTCGGGCAAGTTCTACAGGTAAGTGCAATTTTTTTATAATGTTTATAAAATGTTAATAGATATATTTTAGGTATTTTTTCAAATGCTGTATGTATTAATATTCACTCAGCTAGTTATTGCACTATGTTCGTTATTGCATCTTCTTTAGTAAGTCTCATTAGTATTGCGCTTTCAATGTTATTACAGTTTGTTATTTTTTCATTAGATATATGTTCGTGTTGTATTGCATTATATTGGGTATACTTTTTGCTTTTTTTATCATAGCTAGTAGTTTCTTTAGAATATATTGATAATGTTTGCAGGTATTCGTAATTGACTATTTTTTACGAAAGTGCTGTTAATAGGTTTTTGGGGAAAGTACCTCATTTGAATACGGCAGGGTGGGGCACGTTTTTCATGTATACAGCAGTCAGCGATATCTTTGGTCGAGTTTTAGAAATCACTGTACGTTATGCATCAACATACAGGTAAGTGCAATATTTTTATAATGTTTAGGTTGTATTGCATCTTCTTTAGTAAGTCTCATTAGTATTGCGCTTTCAATGTTATTACAGTTTGTTATTTTTTCATTAGATATATGTTCGTGTTGTATTGCATTATATTGGGTTTACTTTTTGCTTTTTTTATCATAGCTAGTAGTTTCTTAAGAATATATTGATAATGTTTGCAGGTATTCGTAATTGACTATTTTTAACGAAAGTGCTGTTAATAGGTTTTTGGGGAAAGTACCTCATTTGAATACGGCAGGGTGGCGCACGTATTTCATTTAAACAGCAGTCAGCGATATCTTCGGTCAAGTTCTAGAAATCATTGTACGTTATGCAGCAACATACATGTAAGTGCAATATTTTTATAATGTTTAGGAAATGTTAATAATAGATGTCTTTATGCCTATTTTTTTGTTGGGAGAGTTCTGGAAATCACCGTGATGCAGCGACATACAGGTAAGTGCTATATTTTTAAAGAAGATGTTAGGAATAGATGTATTTTAATTCTTTTTTTTTAAACTATGTATTATTCACTATGTCTTCGTTTTGCTTTCTTCTCATAGCTGGTACTTTATTTAACATATATTGTTTTTTTTAATGTGATTTGTAATTAATGCTTTGTTGACGAAAGGGCTGTTTGTGGGACTTTGGGCAAAGTCTTAATTGAACTACAGCAGGGCGGTGCACATTTTTATTTACATAGGCAGTTATCAATATGTTGGGTGGAGATTGGAAATTATCGGTATTGACGCAGCGACATGAAGGTACTTGCTACATTTTGATCATGCTTATAAAATGTTAATACATGTACTTTATGTCTGTTTTTAAATGATGTATGTATTATTCACTTAGTTATTGCACTATATTCGTTATTTCAACTTCTTTAGTAAGTTTAATTAGTAGTTTGCTTTTAATATGATTACAGTTCGTTATTTTTTGTTAAGGTATGTGTTAGTGTTGTATTGCGTTATATTGGGTATACTTTTAGCTTTTTTGATCATAACTAGTAGTTTCTTTAGAATATAATGATAATGTTTGCAGGTATTCCTAATTAATGATATTTGACGAAAGTGCTGTTAATAGTTTTTTGGGCAAAGTAGCTCATTTGATTACGGCAGGGTGGGGCACATTTTTTTTACTTAGACAGCAGTCTGCAATTTCTTCAGGATAGTTTTAGAAATCACCGTACTTGATGCAGCAACATACAGGTAAGTGCAATATTTTTATAATGTTTTGAAAATGTTAATAATAGATGTATTATATGTCTTTTCTTTTAATGCTGTATGTATTCTTCAGAATTATACTAATTGAATCTTCTTTACTAAGTCTTATTGGAATTATATGTTTGTATTACAGTCCATTAATTTTAGGCTGGAAATCTGTTTTTTGTTTTAATTTCAAGTTTTGTTTCTTTTTACTTTACAGGGAATTCTACATGTGTTGTGAAAACTTTACTTAAAGGTAAGTGTTATCGGGTCTATCCCTGCTCGTGTCCGGGTCGTGTAGTCTGCTGTTGGCGTGTGTTATGTAAGCCATCTAGTGTTTTGTGCTCTTCTAATGTACTTTTCCGTTTCTTTTCTAGGTCGACCCTGGCTCATGTTTGGCTCGTGTCGTCGCTGTGTATCGGCTGTTGTTTACGCATGTTAAGTTGTATTTTGTGCTCATGTAATGGATTTTTCTGTTTCTTTTACAGGTCGACCTTGGCTCCTGTCCGGCTCGTGTTGTTTTTGTGCAGTTGATGCTGTTTGCACATGTTAGGAAAGCCATCTTCTCTTTTGTGCTCCTTGAATGTATTTTTTCTGTTTCTTCTCTAACTTTGGTAAGACATGTTGTGTTTTGCCACATGTGTTGTGAAAACTTTACTTAAAGGTAAGTGTTATCGGTTTACCCCTGCTCGTGTCCGGCTCGTGTAGCCTGCTGTTGGCGTGTGTTAAGTAAGCGATCTAGTGTTTTGTGCTCTTCTGATGTACTTTTCCGTTTCTTTTCTAGGTCGACCCGGGCTCGTGTTTCGCTCGTGTCGTCTCTGTGCATCGTGTTTGGCTCGTGTCGTCTCTCTGCATCGGCTGTTTTTTGCGCGTGTTAAGTTGTATTTTGTGCTCATGTAATGGATTTTTCTGTTTCTTTTACAGGTCGACCTTGGCTCCTGTCCGGCACGTGTTGTTTTTGTGCAGTTGATGCTGTTTGCATGTGTTAGGTAAGCCATCTTCTCTTTTGTGCTCCTTGAATGTATTTTTTCTGTTTCTTCTCTAACTTAGGTAAGACATGTTGGGTTTTGCCACATGTGTTTTGAAAACTTTACTTAAAGGTAAGTGTTATTGGTTTACCCCGGCCTGCTCGTGTCCGGCTTGTGTAGCCTGCTGTTGGCATGTGTTAAGTAAGCCATCTAGTGTTTTGTGCTCTTCTAATGTACTTTTCTGTTTATCTTCTAGGTCTACCCCAGGCCGTGTTTGGCTACTGTTGTCTCTGTTTATCTCTTGTCAGTCAGTCAGTCAAAACAAACTTTATTTGGTTTGTTACAACCATAAAAGTACAATTTACCTCTTATCTTACTAAAACAGGTAAAAATAAAAGCAACAATATCTGTTGCTGTTTGCGCATGTTAAGTTGTATTTTGTGTTCATGGAATGGATTTTTCTGTTTCTTTTACAGGTCGACCTTGGCTCCTGTCCGGCTCGTGTTGTTTTTGTGCAGTTGATGCTGTTTGCACATGTTAGGAAAGCCATCTTCTCTTTTGTGCTCCTTGAATGTATTTTTTCTGTTTCTTCTCTAACTTTGGTAAGACATGTTGTGTTTTGCCACATGTGTTGTGAAAACTTTACTTAAAGGTAAGTGTTATCGGTTTACCCCTGCTCGTGTCCGGCTCGTGTAGCCTGCTGTTGGCGTGTGTTAAGTAAGCCATCTAGTGTTTTGTGCTCTTCTGATGTACTGTTCCGTTTCTTTTCTAGGTCGACCCTGGCTCATGTTTGGCTCGTGTCGTCTCTGTGCATCGGCTATTGTTTGCGTGTGTTAAGTTGTATCTTGTGCTCATGTAATGGATTTTTCTGTTTCTTTTACAGGTCGACCTTGGCTCCTGTCCGGCTCGTGTTGTTTTTGTGCAGTTGATGCTGTTTGCACATGTTAGGAAAGCCATCTTCTCTTTTGTGCTCCTTGAATGTATTTTTTCTGTTTCTTCTCTAACTTAGGTAAGACATGTTGTGTTTTGCCACATATGTTGTGAAAACTTTACTTAAAGGTAAGTGTTATCGGTTTACCCCTGCTCAAGTCCGGCTCGTGTTAAGTAAGTCATCTAGTGTTTTGTGCTCTTGTAATGTATTTTTCTGTTTATTTTCTAGGTCGACCCCAGGTCGTGTTTGGCTCCTGTTGTCTTTGTTTATCTGTTGCTGTTTGCGCATGTTAAGTTGTATTTTGTGCTCATGGAATGGATTTTTCTGTTTGTTTTACAGGTCGACCTTGGCTCCTGTCTGGCTCGTATTGTTTTTGTGCAGTTTGTGCTGTTTGCGCGTGTCAGGTAATCATCTTCTCTTTTGTGCTCCTCGAATGTATTTTTCTGTTTGATCTCCAAGTTAGGTTAGACATGTTGTGTTTTGTGCTCCTCTAATGTTTTTTCTTTATTTGTTTTCCAGGTCGAGCCCGGCTTGTGTGATCTCTATAAAATCTATCTTATGTTTTGTGCTCCTCTAATGTATTTATTTTGTTTGTTTTGTAGGTCTACCACGGCTCGTGTTTCCTGCTCGTGACCTCTGTGCAGCAGCTGCTGTTTGCGCGTGTTACGTTGTATTTTTTCATCTTCTAACGTATTTTTTTTCTTTTCTAGGTCTACCCCATCTTATGTCCGGCTCGTGATGTCTCTATGCAGCCGATGCTCTTTGCACGTGTTAGGTAACTCATCTTGTGTTTGGGGCTTCTCTAATGTATATTTGGGGGGTTTCCAAGTTTGGTAAGACATCTTTTGTTTTGTGCTTTTCTTATTTTTTTGTTGTTGTTTATTCCCCAGCTCGTGTCTACCTCGTGATGTCTCTGTACAGCAGCTGTTGTTTGCGTGAGTCAGATAAGCCATCTTGTGTTTTGACCTAGTCTAATGTAGTTTTCTGTGTTGTGCTCCTCAAATGTATTTTTCGGTTACTTTTGTAAGTATTTTCAAGTTTCTTTTCCTCATGTCTGGCTCGTTTTGTCTCGGTGCAGCGACTGCTGTTGGCGTAAGCCATCTTGTCTTTTGTGCCCCTCTAATGTAATTTTATGTTTTTTTCATACGCTTATCACATGTCTAACGTAAGCTATCTTGTGTTTTGTACTCCTATAATGTATTTTTTAGTCGTTTAATACACAATAGGTAAAACTGTTTATTCCTTTGTATAGGGTGTTGTATACTTTTTATCTCTATATATAGTATAGTTGCGTTTCAAATATAATGTAACTCCATGTTCTTTTAAAGGCAGATGTAACTACGTGGTTTTTTTTTAAAGGCAGACAACTTGGAGCCATATCACTGTAAGACTAACCCCATGCTTGTGATTAGGTTTAGGCAGAAGTCGCACATCCCCACTAACAATCCTAACAACTCACACCTACAGTCCTTTCATCCTTAGGGACATGCTCCGACTTCAAATTAACATTCGGCTCGACAGCTACAGCCTACGTGCGTAGTGCCCCATTGGAAAGATTAAAAAAAACACATCTTTTTGTACAAGATTCTTGTAGCGATTTGTTAGAGTGAATGTTTCGAATTGTATGCATGCTGCTATGCTTGCAAATGTAAGCTAAATGTAATTTGAATTTCGTTTTCTTTTTAAAGTAGTATGTAGCTCGTGTTGATTAATTGTAGATTGTCGTTTCGATGTAAGTTAAGAAGCCGTGAAAAATAAAGTAAAGTATGATAGTGCATGTTTTTTTTCGAAACTTTAGACTACACTTGCGTATTGTTTTTATTCAAACACAACTTTGTAGCAAATACGAAGACAACTTGGCGCCACTTTGTTTTTTTACTGCATTACTAGGTTTCACATACTCGCGTTCACATTCACTTCACCCGTAATTTGCACATCCTCACTAACAATGAAATACACTTCTTGCCTAGACATCCCTTTCATTGTTACAAGGAAGCACTGCACCCAAACATTTACATACGGCTAGACAACAGCATCTTACCTACATGCTGTTCTTTAATACTGCGTGTGGTCTTCGTTTGTCATTTAATTCAAGTAACTGCCCTTTTTTTCTCTTTTACAGTATTTAAACTACAAGAGCAACCATTCTGAACATTTCTTGAAAGGACGCCAAACGGTATACTTCGAGAGCTGACCTATCTCTGTTACAGAACCGTAAGTAAATTTTTACATTGCAATGAAAAAAGGCTTTTGTTTTACAGTTTTATCATTTGTTAATTTGGCTTTCGTTTCACTGTTTTACCTTACTTATTTCTTTGCTTTCTATATTTGCAACAATGTTATACCTTCGCTTTTAGTAACAAACTTAACGTGCAGTTTGTATTAAATTAAATACTTTAAAAGCTAATTTTTATACTTAGTTGTAGAAGAGCTTTCACCATCATGCAACTGTTGCTATATCTCGAACACTGAATTTTTATCTGTTACCGTTTTTAGCAACCAATACAATGTATTTTAATATATTGAAACAATTTCCATACCGGTAACAAACTATGTTTTATAATGTTTTGCATTTTGCCGTCTTCCATTCACCAATTGTTCTTTTGTGTTTAGTTTTCAGGCAAAGTTTATGATATCTGTGTTTCCTATGTTGCGTTTCTTAGTGTGCGCTTTGCAAAAAAAAGAAATGGACCTTGTAGACTCACTATTTTAATGCGCATCTTTCAATGTTTATATACATTCGTTTTAGCCATCCTTCGCAGTCTTATTTATTTATCACTTTCTTTTCTAGGCTCCTTCCAGAGTTTTTTCTTGTTACATTATGTTCATTTCTCAACTTACGTGTACAGTGCTGAACGCGTTCTTTACATTTAAATACTTAGCTGAATTTTTATACGGGAAAAAGTGTAAGAGTCAGAAGGGGGGTTTTTTAATACCATTTCGGCTATTAAAATGTATTATATTGATGTTTGCACAAGCCTTTACCATATTTTTACATTTAGTTACAGAAGCCGGCTTTAATCTGTTACTATATTACTATTATATAATTGTCCTTCTGATATTTACTTTGCTATCGTACACGCGCCACTTTTAAATTTTTTACTCTCTTGAGTTAGACATTGTGATTTGTAGCATATTACATTTAGGGACTGTTTATGCGCCTCCTTCAGAAACTTTTTGTTGTACATTGTACTTATTTTTCTGTGTCGGTCCAAACAGACGGTAACCTGATGCAGAAAAGTGGCAGGGTAAGAGAGTGTAAAATATGTGTAACAGCTAATTCACTGTAAGTTAACGTAAATAATATAACGGAATTTGTTGTGCGCGCTGCAGCACCAAATTTGATGCAGCGCGTACAAGAAAATTCTTTTAAATTCTTATTAACGTTACTTGACGTGAAAAAGTGGCAGGGTAAAAGAGTGTTAAATACAAGAAACAGACGATGCACAGTAAGTAACGTCAAGAAGTAAATAAAAGCAATTTGTTGCGCACGCTGCAATGCCAAATGCAATGCACTGCCCGCAACAAAATGCATTTTTTTATTTCTTTACGTTACTTACTTTGAAAAGTTAATTTTTCATGTTTTACACTTCTGCTCACGTTAACGTCTAGTGTAACTTGCTGTGCTTACTTTTACATAAAAATCTTTAATTATATACACACCAGCCATGGCTCATGCAAGGCGTTACACCGGGCGGTGATGTCAGGCAGAGAAGGGGCATAGTGGGGGGTTGTAAAATGCGAGATATGGACGATGTCAGGTAAGTAACGAATAAAATAAATGAAATTAATGTTGTTACCCACACTGCATCGCCAAATGTCATGCAGCGCGCAAAATGAATATCATTTTTTTTTTTTCGGTGCTTACCTGACATCGACAATATCTCGCATTTTACAACCACCCACCCTGCCCCTCCTCTGCCTGACGTCACCGGCCAGTGTAACGCCTTGCACGAGCCATGGCTGATATAGAAAAAAACGTACACATCGGAATCTTAATAGCTACAAAAGAAGCTTTAAAGCACTTTCAAGTACTTAGTGCATCAGTGTGTGCTTTACGCGCCAGGTTTACATTTTTTTTTTAAACGTTGCCTTTAACATTATAGTTTCTAGCGCGTTAGCACGTTACATTTAGAGAATTTTTAACGCGAATCATTAAGAAACTTATTTACTTTGCTATCGTACACGCGCCACTTTTATTTTAATACGTTGCCTTCAATATTAGAGTTTCTAGCATGTTACATTTCGGGACTCTTTAATGCGCCCTGTTAATAAACGTATTGTTACATGTACTTATTTTTCAGTGTCGTAGCAAACAGGTGGTACAGTAGTACAGGGAAGTGACAGGGTGGGGGAGTGTAAAATAGGTAAAACTGATTATTTACTGTAAGTTAATGTAAATAAATGAAAAGGAATTGTTGCGCATGCTGCAATACCAAATGGGATGCAGCACGCACTTCCAATCCACATCTCTAATCAAACGCACATGCTATTAAAAGCACTTTAATCCACAGTCTAATTAACTAGCAACAAAAAATTTAAAAAATTCTATTGAAATGCTACAGTGTGTATTCAATAACTTGTCTAAGCGTACCTTTTTCGCAGCGTACATAAAAAATGTTTTTTTTGCTTTGCTTTCACTTAGAAACTAATTTATTTTAAAATTATTACTTACACAGAAAAAAAACTGTTGAGACATTTCTTTAAAGAGCACCATCTATTAGACATCTTTGATGTCTGTTACTAGAACACGGTAAGTTAATTATTTAACGTTTTTTAAAAAATTCATGTATTATTACTAGTGTTACTTACTGCATCTTCTTTAAGGTAAGTCTCTACTAGGCATCCTTCACTACAAACATTGTTTTTCACACTCTATACAACACACACTAATGAACACTCTCAACAACACACTATCTACCACACTCTCTACCACACACTCTCTACCACACATGCTCTTTACACACACTCTCTCTACCACACGCTCTCTACCACATGCTCACTACCACATGCTCTCTACCACATGCTCTCTACCACACGCTCTCTACCACACACACTGTACCGCACACTCTCTACCACACACTTCAGTTTCATTAACTTTTATTCGATTATCATTTCAATAATCATAAAAAGTACATAGTAAAAAAAAAAGAGAAAAGGTTTTTAACACATGAATAAAAACATGATATTAAGAACATTTTTAAATGGGTAAAAAGAAGAAATAAGGTTTTGAGATACTGTTCAATTCTCATTTAACTAGAAATGCTGCGACGTATTATTAAGACTTCTTTAAGAAAGGTCGATATAAATTTGGCTTCATGCATTGACTTTAAAGATTGCAAGTATAGATATGCTGCATGCGTTTGTCTGTGACCGCTAATTCGAAGGATCGGAATAATCAATTTTTTCCTAGATGTTTTATAGTATTTACAAAAGAGGACTACGTGGATCGTGGTTTGTCTAGAGGTTCCGTCACAGGGGCAGTTCAATAGCTTTGACGACCAGTTTTTCGTTTCAGGGAATGTGACTAAACGAAAGAAAATATTAAATCGGAGTCTTGTTAGTAGATACCTTTCATGATTAGACAAAAAATACGTCAAATAAGGCTGTATACACTTTCCAGTTTGTTGGGCGCCGATTTTTTCGTTGGATGTTTTGGTGATCTCTGTTTGAATCCGTAAATCCCTTAGGTGGTCCAGACACATTGCCTTTAACTGCTTCCTGGAGATATCTTCTGCTGATGGTGGTTCCTCAAAATAGGAATCGCAGTCCAGGTCTTTAAAAAAGTTGGATACGTAGTTTAACCATGGGATTTTACGCCAATTTGCCAAGGCTAGACAGTCAGTGATAAGGGAGCGGGTTAGATGACATTCAGGGTTGCACCATACTCGATGCCACAAGAGAATGGGCTGACATCGAATAGTGTCAACAATGTGTTCCATACCGAGCTCCCGATGTGAGGCTAGTGTCGGTGAACTTTGAGGAAGGGACAGAATGTACTTTACAAAGGAGTTTTCAGTGACCTGTAATTGGTCAATACGGCCGTGTCCCCAGATGCCAGCACCATATGTGGCCACGCTATGGCATTTTGCGTAGTATATGGTCAAAAGTTCTGATGGGGCTGGTTTCCCCAATTTCCGTGAGAAAGATGTTAAAGCTGAAGTAGCTCGACGAAGGTGTAGATTCCTGGCCTCAATTGCCTTCCGCCAATTCAGTGCATCGTCGACTAGGATACCCAGGTATGGGTAGACCTGGGTTTTTGCCAATTTGGTATTGTCTATCATTATTGGTTTTGTGGTTTTGGTCCGAGGGCCGAGGTGCATTGTGAAGGTTTTTTTGATATTTATCTTGAGGCCAAGTGAGTCCATGAATGCTGTGTACTTGTTGGTTTGGATCTGGAGTTGGTTTAGGGTCCGTGCTAAGATCACTGAGTCATCGGCGTACAACAGCGTGGGTATCGGGCGATGGTTTATTTGTGGGAGATCCTGGCTCCCTTCCAGCATAGCCTCTTCGAGACCATTCGTATAAAGATTGAACAGGAAGGGAGCCAGGATGCAGCCCTGTCTAACTCCCTTCGTTATCTGGAATGGACGTGACAGCTCGCCACTGGTACCATATCGAACTCTGCCTTCAGCATTTGAGTAAAGTTCTCGCAGGAAAGTTATTATCGGTGGGTCCACACCCAGGTCGCTTAATATCTGCCAGAGTTTTGCGTGCTGGACGCAGTCAAATGCCGCACTTAGGTCGACATAGACGAGGAAGATGTTCCCTCCTTTGGCGTGTACATATTTGCCAGCCAATAAAACGAGATTCAAGGCCTGCTCCATGGTCCCAAGCCCCTTCTGGTAACCATATTGCAGATCGGTTAGGATGTTATTCTCCCGGGCCCAAGATTGTAAACGGTCCAGGAGTACCCGACCTGCAATCTTGCCCATTGAGTCCAGAAGGGAAATTGGTCTGTAGCAAGCGGGATCGTTGCGGTCTCCTTTTTTAAAAATGGGCAAAAGGATGGAAGTAGACCACGAGTGGAAAAGGCCGATCTTGGATACTGCTGACATGACCCGGGTGATTAGCTGTGACCAAAAGTCCACATCATGGAGGAACAGGTCCATTGGAACACCGTCAGGGCCTGGGGCTTTGCCGGGTTTGGAGGCCCTGATTGCCTTTATGATTTCGTTTAGATGAAAATGGATCTTGATTGGGTAGATGTTATTACTTGTTAACTGGACCTCATGTGGTGTGTTTTCTGTTGCAGGGCCTGGGGCTGTTCCGAAGATTTTGGCGAAGTGGGAAACCCAGTTTTCCTCTGAAATAGCCACATCAAGATGTTCAGTGTCTGTGTTGTTGGCCAGGAAGGGCGATCTTATGGTTTGCCAAAATGCAGTACTATCTTTTCTTTGGGCACTGTCATGTAGGCGCAGCCAGAGATCTTTTTTGATTTGTTTTTTGCGATCTTTCCTTGCTAGGTTGTAGATCTTCCTCAGATAGGAAATTTCCTTAGGATCCCTGGTAGACTTATGCAAAGCGTTTTTAAGTGATGAAAGAGCCTTTCGACAAGCGGTGTCGAACCATCTCGCAGTAGGGTTTTGGATCTTGTTTTTTATTTTAACAAATAACTCATCCCTTATTGTTTCCTGGATGTTTTGGAAACTGCTAATAATCGTCTGCGGTGATGCATTCAAAGACGTGCATTTAGATAGCCGCTGATCTGTTTTTTCAAAGACCCTCTGTGTCACCTCTTCGGGGTCGATCTTGGCCCATTTTACTGTGTACCCGTTCAGTTTATTCATGGAAAGAGTTTGTTGTTTGAGAGAACTCGGTTTTGTGGTGTGGGCTTTTTTCCATTTGAGGTTGATTTTTATGCTGAGCGGGTAGTGGTCACTTGTTGGATTTGACCCAGTTTCAAAGTTCACTAATTGCCCTTTAAGTGAGGTTGATGCCATTATGTAATCGATAATTGTACAATGGCCCCGCCCATGGAAAGTGGGCTGAAAATCCTGCTGCGGATTAACCAGTTCATTCGCATAGTCCATATCAAAGGAGAATAGAATTTCATTAAGTTTGTTACCACATAGTGAATGGGCGAAGTGGGGTATGGGGTTCCCAAGTTCGTTTTGAAGGCCGCAATTGCCGTTCTTATAGTTTGGACATAGAGGGAGATTGAAGTCACCACCCCAAATAATGTAATTTGTGTTCATGGTATTGCCATTTTGGAATTCTATTAAGATTGAGGCAATCTCCTCTAGGTTTGACCAGCTATCCAAGGTACCTAGATTGTTATAATAGTTTATGAGTATATATTTGTTATTTTCTTTGGATACTGTCAACTGGGTGAATTCAAAGATTTGAAATGTTGGTGACTCCTTTATTAGTTTCATTCTAAGGGCGAGAGTGTTAGCTACGTACGTCGTGAGACCCCCTTTGGGTCTGCCCATATTTCCCTGTACTGCTGTGGTGAAGAAAGTTTTATAGCCCGCAAGGTGGAGTGGAATTGTGGACCACGTTTCTTGCAGGCACAGTATCTGATGTTCTCTTGCTGTTTCAAGCCAAGGCCCTAGTGTTATTTTCGATAGCAAGCCTGCAATGTTCCAATATGCAATGGAGATGGTCAAATTTGCGAAGACTGCGCGGACCTGGGTTGGAACTGGCGGGTTAGTTGCAGATAGACTTGTCTGTGGTTGGCGGAATTCAATCTGCGAGGAGTTTACAGGAACTATGGGAACTGGGATACGGTGATAATGCGAGCCAGTGTTATTTCTGCCTATGACTGCGGAGGTTTTATCAGTAGCTTTATTGGGGTTGCTTATGGAAACAGTGGAAGTTGCCGAAGAGGAATTTTCAGGGGTGACAATGTTGGGGGAGCAGGAGGGAACGATTGATGTTTCTAGAACTAAGTTACCATTATTACAGAAAACTGGTTCCGGGGGAGCTTGGTGCTGGATGGGATTTGTTTGCTGTGATAGGATAGAAGTGTTTATGCTCCTAAAATCAGCCCTGGATTGTCAATCGACCATTTCCAGACAGTCAAAGCGGTTTTGCGTTGGAAAGCCCTGCCAGCCTTCGTAAGATTGTGGGGGCCTATCTTGCCAATGTTGGTGTTGCCTTGGCCATTCTCTCGGGGGGTTTCTGCCTCCCTGATCAAAGGTGTACTCCGGCTGAAACCAAGGCTCTCTTGGAGGATGGCGCCAAGACTCCCTAGGTGTCTGGTGCCAGTTCCAAGGTGGAGTATAGCGCTGTTGTCGCGCAGGAGGGTAAAAAAAAGAGAGGTGACGAGCGTCAATTCCCCCCTTTTTTTCCAGTGCGGGCCAGGCACAAATATGATCCACTACGGAGGGGTCTCTGCAAGTTACTATTATGCAGTCTCCGCGGGTCGTTTTTGGTGTTTTGCCTACCCATACTACTCTGCAGGCTGTGGATATCCCTCCCGAGTGGTGGGGTTCTAAAGGCCTATTGATGCTTAACCACTGCATGACCTACCACACACTTTAAAACACTCTCTTCTTTACAACACTCTGCCACACACTCTTCTATACAATCTGTACAATGCACACTGTGCAACACTCTCTTTGTAACACTCTCTGTGGTATGTGGTACAGAGAGTGTGGTACAGAGAGTGTGGTACAGAGAGTGTGGTACAGAGAATGTGGTACAGAGAGTGTGGTACAAGTACTACACTCTTTATACCATACTATCTGTACTACACTCTCTGTACCACACTCTCTGTACCGCACTCTCTGTACTACACTATCTGTACCATACTCTCAATACAACACTCTCTCTATTACATTGTTTTCTACTTACTACTACTCTTTTCTATTACACAAATTATTAATATTCTCTTTACACTACTGATTATATCTTACACACTTCTTAATACACACTTTTTTATACACATTTAACTACACACCCCTTACTATTTTACTAAAAATATACTACGTGCACCTTAGTTAACACTCTCTACCACACACGCTCTTTACACACACGCTCTTTACACACACGCTCTCTACCACTTGCTCTCTACCATACGCTCTCTATCACATGCTCTCTACCACACGCTCTCTACCACACACACTGTACCACACACTCTCTACCACATTCTCTACCACACTCTTTAACACACACGCTCTCTACATATATGCTCTCTACCACACGCTCTCTACCACACGCTCTCTACCACACGCTCTCTACCACACGCTCCCTATTACACGCTCCCTATTACACGCTCTCTATTACATGCTCTCTACCACACACTCTACACTACTCACTCTCAAATACTCTCTAATGATCACTCTCTACTACTCACTATAATACTGTACTAGTTACTCTACAACTCTCTAATACTGCCTAATAGATTTACTAATTAGGAAAAATGCAGTAAGATACTCACTCTAATACTCCACAAAAACTGTCTATTACACACAACTTCCAACACACTACTACTCTCTCTTTACTACTCACTCTCTAATATTCTCACTTCTCACTGTATTAGTTACACAACAAATATCTAATACTTAATGCTCACTGTACTACTCAATAACAACTACTCACTACCACTCGCTCTAATACTAAAGAACTTACTCAACTCTCTAATACTCTCTACTCACTTTAGTACACAAGTAAATAATCTACAGTACTCACTATAACACTCTAATACACACTCTACTACACACCCTATCCTACACTCTCTACTACACACCCTACACTACACACTCTACTACACACCCTACACTACACACTCTACTACACACCCTACACTACACACTCTACTACACACCCTATCCTACACTCTCTACTACACACCCTACACTACACACTCTACTACACACCCTACACTACACACTCCTACACTCTCTACTACACACCCTACACTACACACTCTACTACACACCCTACACTACACACTCTACTACACACCCTACACTACACACTCTACTACACACCCTATCCTACACACTCTACTACACACCCTATCCTACACTCTCTACTACTCACAAAGGCTCAAATAGTCACTCAATATTACTAAATATCAAAGACGGACCCCGGAACTGGCTAATGACACCGCTGCATTGAGCGAGATCATTGGCCTAGACTCAGGGAACAAGATCAAATGGATCTGCAAACTAAGGCAGTTCATTACGGAAATTGGGTTTGGAGAAGCATGGGCAATCCAGACCCCACCCACTAAGCAGGTGTTAAAGGAGGCGTACTGGGAATGGGTAAAAGGGGAGGAGGCCCGAAATCCAACTGGGGGACCCTCACAGAACAGTTCCTAGAGCACAAGCCTGATGCTAAGTTTGAACACTATCTCGATTACATACAATCTCCACGAGATAGAATGCTGTCTATGAAGTTCAGGCTAGGAACTCTCCCCCTCAATGTGATGGGTGCGGGTTGGAGAAATCAGTGTTGAACTTCCCGTGAGATGCCCTGGATGCCAAGCGCCCTCAGAATCCATTCCCCACTTCCTCTTTGCGTCTCCCTCTTATAGGGCTGCCAGGAGGAAATTGCTGAAACCTACTTGCTTGAATTTGGGGTTTACGGATTATGGGGCAGCATTGCGTTCATTTAAAATGGACACTTCTTCCATTGGCACGACTTGTGCGGTAGCTAAATACCTAGCGCCTGGTGGACACGTACTAAGCTGCTAAAGGCTAGAATGAGCTAGTGTGCCAAAGGCCCAAAATGTTTACTATCGAACTTTCAGCTGGTGATGTTTGATTTTATTGTATATACTGTACTCTTTTTTTATTGGTTTTAGACACTTTAAAAGGCTCAATAGTTGTATGAAACGATGGACTTTGATTGCTAAACCCCCTTTGTTCATGCTTTTATGATATTTGTATATCGAATAAAGTACATACAACAAAAATATCAAATATTACCAAGACTCACTCAAATAGTTACTATACGACTCCATAGCACTCTCTACTCACTGTTATACTCAATATCAACTCCTTACTACTACTCGCTGTACTGAATAGCATCTAATGTATAGTACTTACTGTTATACTACACTACACACTATGCTACACTCTTTACTACTCAACATTACTCACTCATAATGAGTCACTATACTACTCAATATTTACTACTAACAATAAAAATACACTTTGTATATGTAAATGTGTGGCTGTGCATGTAAATGTGTGCGGCTCTAGGACTCTTTACTACTCACTCTCTCACTGTATAATACTCACTGTTTCACTTTTTACTACTCGCTCTCGAATACTCTCTTCACTAATAACTCTCTCCTACTATCAACTACTCACTCTACTACTCTACTGCTTACTCTGTGGGTGGGTGCTAATGCAATAGGTCTCGCGTATGCAAGTGATTAAGATATTAGCAATGTACATATGATATAAAAAAAAGAGCATTTACATGTGATATAAAAAAAGAACAATGCCAATAGCTCTACCTTTAATAATGCCGAGACCATTGCATTGTAAATGCTTGTTGTGGCTTATGCTTGAGTTGAATAAACCCCCTGTGAGGTGCGCCCACCCGCCGGGGGCCTGGGGCCTGTGTGCTTCGCGGCCCCCGGTTCCTTGCCTTTCTCCTCCTGTGAGTTGCTGTGAGCTGCTCAACTGTGCGCCGCTCCCCGGGGTCGGTCTCTTGCGCGCGGTTTCTTTCAGCCTTAAGTGATGCGGTCAACCCCCGCGCTGAGAGGAGAGGTGTCGGCGGGGTGCAGGGGCACAGCCTTCGGAGGGCCTACTAGGGGGGGTGCCGGGGGGGGGGCACCACTGAAGGCTCGGAGGACCCCGAGGGAACCCGTGGAAGCCGTCACCATTGCTTTAGCATCACCCCAGGGCGCAGCGCGGCTAAAACCCACCCAGCTACCCGAGCACTTCGAGCCCAGGCGTCCCCCCACAGAGCCCCTCCCTGGGAGCAGGAGCCATTGACTCACAGGCACACCTTGAAGCTGAAATATCTCTTTATTGTCATAAGTTACACGACAGTTTGCTCATTTAAATGCCACCTGACGCACAGAGCGCGCCCGGACCCTCCAGGCCACGCGTCCATTACTCATTTGTGGTAGAAAAATAAAGACATGTTGACATCTGGGAGAAGTGTATTGAGGGGCCACTTCTGGTCAGGGGGCAGTCATCCCGGGGATGGGAGAGGGGGGTCCGGGGGTCTTTCCGGGCGCTCACCATGGGCTCTCTTGATGTACATAACGTTTCTTCATGGGTTTAAGTCGCGGGTGGGAGGCTTGCCTTGCCCCCTCACATGGGGAGATTAGGAAGGGGGAAGGGTGCAGACCTTGCCCCTGGAGTCCACCCCCCACTTTCCTAACACCCCAGAGTTAAATCGACCACCCCGCCCCCCCCCCCCCCCCCCCGGCCTCATTAAACAGCTTACACTCTGTCACTCCCTGCAGCTCGCATTAAAATTACGTTGATTCCAGTCCTGGTGGAAAGGGGGTTTGGGGGGGGGGGGGGGTCCACCCTTTGTATGGGGCACCAGCGGGGCTGCAGTCTGGAAATGTGGAAATACGATCTCCTAACCGAAAGCAAGCTTTGCTGCTTAGCGACCCCCCCCCCCACACCTAGGCTGACCCCGCCTTTCAGAAAAGAGGCCCCATCTGGCACCTCTTCCACTACCCCTTAGCTCCTGGCGGCTGCCCCCGAATTTGAGGCGCTATACAAGTGTTTGCATTCAATCCGTGCATGCAGGCATTGCAGGGCGTGATCCGCAGGGGGCGCTCCCTGGAGAGTGGGCACGGGTCGGGGCGCTCTCGCATCTCCCTGTGGGGGTGGGCATGGGTCGGGGCGCTCTCGCCTCTCCCTGTGGGGGTGGGCACGGGTCGGGGGTGCTGCTCTCGCCCCTCCCTGTGGGGGTGGGCACGGGTCGGGGCTCTCTCGCCTCTCCCTGTGGGGGTGGGCATGGGTCGGGGCGCTCTCGCATCTCCCTGCGGGGGTGGGCATGGGTCGGGGCGCTCTCGCATCTCCCTGCGGGGGTGGGCATGGGTCGGGGCGCTCTCGCGTCTCCCAGTGGGGGTGGGGAGGGGGACTCCACTCTCTGCCTCCTGTTTGGTGCCGACAGGCTCTCTGGAAGGGTCGCTCAGAGGACCCTTCTCGTTTGGGAGATCTACGTCATTATCGCCCCCAGTGCACTCGCTTCTCTCTCCCACTCTGCCTTCTAGAGGCCCGTGTCTCACTCAGGGGGCTCACTCCAGACCCCGGCCCGAGGGACACCTGCAGCAGCAGCAGCGCCTTCCTTCTCTCCAGGGGGTGCGCTCACCTGCCTGCTCTCCAGGAGACCCCCTTTCCCTCACCTGCCTGCTCCACATGAGACCCCCTCCCTCGCCTGCCTGCTCCACGGGGGACCACCCTGCCCTCACCTGCCTGACCACCGCAGGAGGCTCAGTCCGCACCCTGACCCAAGGGTCATCGGCTGCAGGAGACCCTCTCCTCCCTCACCAGCCTGCCCCCCGCTGGGGGCTCAGTCCGCACCCTCACCTGAGGGTCATCTGCTGCAGGAGCCCCCCACACCCCCAGCTGTGAGTTGCTTCCCTCAATGTCCTCCTCTTCGGAACCCTCCTTCATCTGCCTACTCTTTAGGGGCCTTCCTTTATGCCTGCTCTCAAGGGCCCCTCTCTCCACGTGGACCTCCCTCACCTGCTTACTATCCACAGGGGTCCTCAATCCCTTGCCTGCTCTTCGTAGGGGCCCCTGGTTCAGCAGCCTCGCCACAGGACCCGTCCTCGCCTGCGTGATCTCCGCGTCCCCCTTCCTCTGCTTGCCTTTCTGCCCCCCGCCCGCCTGCTCTCCAGAGGACCATCTCTTCGGGGACCCTCTCTCATCTGCCTGCTCTCTGAGGGACCCTCTCTCATCTGCCTGCTCTCTGAGGGACCCTCTCTCATCTGCCTGCTCTCTGAGGGACCCTCTCTCACCTGCCTGCTCTCTGAGGGACCCTCTCTCCTCTGCCTGCTCTCCAGGAGGCCCTATCCCCTTACCTGCTCTCTGGGTGGGTGGGTGATGTGGGTGGGCTCCTCACAGGAGGCCCTCCTATAGCGGCCTGCTCTCCGAGGGACCCTCCCTCATCTGCCTTCTCTTCGGGACCGTCCCTCGGCTGCCTGCTCTCCGAGTGCCCCCCTTACATGCCTGCTACCCCAGGACCCGTTCTTTCAGCGGCCTGCTCTCCAGAAGGCCCTCCCACAGCTGCCTGCTTTCTGAGGGACCCCTTCTTATCTGCCTGCTCTCCGGGGCACCGTCCCTCACCTGTCTGCTCCCCGGGAGGCAATCTCTCATTACCTGCTTTCTGGGTGGGTGGGACCCTTCAAGAACCCCCCCCCCCCTCCTTCCACAGCGGCCTGCTCTCTGAGGGACCCTCTCTCACCTGCCTGCTCTCTGAGGGACCCTCTCTCATCTGCCTGCTCTCCGAGGGACCCTCTCTCACCTGCCTGCTCTCCAGGAGGCCCGCTCTCATTACCTGCTCTCTGGGTGGGTGGGTGGGACCCTCCAAGGACCCCCCCCTCCTCCCACAGCTGCCTGCTCTCTGAGGGACCCCCTCTCATCTGCCTGCTCTCCGAGGGACCCTCTCTCACCTGCCTGCTCTCCAGGAGGCCCGCTCTCATTACCTGCTCTCTGGGTGGGTGGGTGGGACCCTCCAAGGACCCCCCCCCCTCCTCCCACAGCTGCCTGCTCTCTGAGGGACCCCCTCTCATCGGCCTGCTCTCCGAGGGACCCTCTCTCAGCTGCCTGCTCTCCAGGAGGCCCTCTCTCATTGACTGCTCTCCAGGAGGCCCTCTCTCATTGCCTGCTCTCCAGGAGGCCCTCTCTCATTGCCTGCTCTCCAGGAGGCCCGCTCTCATTACCTGCTGTCTGGGTGGGTGGGTGGGACCCTCTCTCACCTGCCTGCTCTCTGAGGGGCCCCCTCTCATCTGCCTGCTCTTTGAGGGACCCTCTCTCACCTGCCTGCTCTCCAGGAGGTCCGCTCTCATTACCTGCTGTCTGGGTGGGTGGGGCCCTGGGCCTCTCCCAGGAGCCCCTCACCCCCACCTCTGTCTGCTCGCCGCAGGGGGCTCGCTCAGCACCCAGTCGTGAGGGGCATCTGCAGCAGGGGCCCCTGCCTGCTCTCCTGAGGGTGGCTCTTGCTCAGGTGCCTGCTGAGGCCCGAAGAGCTGTAGAAGGTGGCAGGGCAGTGTCCGCAGGGCAGGATCTGCTGTGGCCCCTGGGGGCCCCCCTCCAGCCCCAGGGGCAGGAGCAGCTCGTCGCGGACAGCGTGCCAGAGCCGGTGCTTGTCCCTGCTGTCCGCGGAGGGCAGGTGGGCCCCGCACAGGGGGCACAGGTGGGGGGGCTGGGCGTGGCTGGCCAGGTGCTTGCGCAGGTAGGTCTGTCTGCGGAAGCTCTTGCGGCAGCAGGGGCAGGGGAAGAGGTCTTCGGACCCGGGCCTTGCAGGGGTGTTGGGGGGCAGTGGGACTCTGGACTCCTCGCGCTCTTTGGGGGGCAGCAAGGCTATGTTTTTCTCGGGCTGACCGGAGGGCAGAGGGTGGCGTTGGGTGGAGGGCGGCAGGAGGCAACGCCCCAGGGCTAGTGAGGTGGGATCATGAGGGCCGAGCCCCTCACCCTGGGTGCAGGAGGGCGGGGGCTTTGGAGCCTCACGCTGTCCGGACAGAAACATGGACCCGAGCTCCTCGTGCTGTGTGGGGGGTACCTGCGCCCTGAACCCCTTGGAACGGGCGGGAGACGGCGGAGCTCTGAAGCCCTCGGGCCGGTTCGGGGACAGTGGAGCTCTGAAGCCCTCAGACTCAGTGGGGGAGAGTGGAGCTCTGAAGTCTTCAGGGCAGTTAGGGGATGGTGGAGCCCTGAAGCCCTCAGTATCCGTGGGGGACAGTGGAGTTCTGGGACCCTCCGTGTCAGTGGAGGTCAGTGGAGCCCTGAAGCCCTCAGGCCGGTTCGGGGATAGTGGAGCCCCAAAGCCCTCAGTATCCGTGGGGGTCAGTGGAGTTCTGGGGCCCTCACCTTTCAAACAGCGCTCTGGAGGGCTCGGGCGCCCCTCCGGCAGCGGGCAGGAGGGTCTCTCCTCAGCCGGCGGTCCAGGCGGGGAGCTGCCCTCGCCCTGGTGAGACCTGCACAGCTCTTTGCCCGGAGACCTGTCCGGGCGCTGAACGGGGCTGTGCGAAGTTCCCTGCTGACCAGCTCTGCTCTCGGAGCTCTCCATGTCACGAGAGATCTGCTCTGCCCCACGGGAGCTGCCCATGCCATGCTCTGCCCCACGGGAGCTGCCCGTGCCCTGCTCTGCCCCACGGGAGCTGTCCAGGTGCTGAATGTCACGAGCTCCCCTCTGGGAGCTGTCCATGCCCTGCTCTCCCCCAGAGGAGCTGTCCAGGTGCTGAAAGTACCTGTCTCCCGTCTTGGAGCTGTCCATGCCCTTCTCCCTCCCGGGAGAGCTTTCCGGGTCCCGAAAGCCTCTAGGCGAGCTGTGTCTGTCCTGCTCTCCCCCAGGGGAGCTGTCTGGGTGCTGAAAGCCTCTAGGGGAGCTGTGTCTGTCCTGCTCTCCCCCAGAGGAGCTGTCCAGGTGCTGAACGCCTCCAGGGGAGCTGTGCTTGTCCTCCGTTCTCCCAGGTGAGCTGTCCAAGTGCTGAAAGCCAAGAGTGGAGCTGTGCCTGTCCTGCTGTCTCCCAGGGGAGCTGTCCAGGCGCTGAAAGCCAAGAGTGGAGCTGTGCCTGTCCTGCTGTCTCCCAGGGGAGCTGTCCAGGCGCTGAAAGCCAAGAGTGGAGCTGTGCCTGTCCTGCTGTCTCCCAGGGGAGCTGTCCAGGCGCTGAAAGCCAAGAGTGGAGCTGTGCCTGTCCTGCTGTTTCCCAGGGGAGCTGTCCAGGTGCTGAAAGCCAAGAGTGGAGCTGTGCCTGTCCTGCTGTCTCCCAGGGGAGCTGTCCAGGTGCTGAAAGTCTCGAGCTCCCCTCCGGGAGCTGTCTGTGTCCAGCTCTCCCCACCGGGAGCTGTCCAAGTGCTGACAGTTTCCATCTCTCCTCTGAGAGCTGTCCAGCTGTTGAACGCCCCAGTGGAGGCTGTCGAGGCGCTTTCTTCCTTGCCCGCTCGTTTCAGAGCTCTCCAAGTGCTGAAGTGCGTCCTGGGAGTTTCCTGGGTGCTGGCTTCCTTCGGAGCTTTCTGTCTCGCGACCTCCCTGCTCTCTCCTCAGGGAGCTCCCCAAGGGAAGGAAGTTTCTACCTCTCCCCTGAGACATGCTCGCTTCTTGGCCTCTCCACGGGGAGCTGTCCTGTGTCGCCTGGCCCCTCCACGGGGAGCTGTCCTGGGTCGCCTGGCCTCTCCACGGGGAGCTGTCCTGTGTCGCCTGGCCTCTCCACGGGGAGCTGTCCTGTGCCTCCAGCCCTCGCTCTGGGGGGTCCTGGCCCGCACCTTGTCTCTCGGGCGCTCCTGGGTTCTGGTGTGGGCTGCTTGCTACTTTTGTCGGCAGCTCCTGGCTGCCTGGCAGCCTCCGGCTCTGTGCCTGGGAGTTGAGCTGGTTCTGCATGCCTGGCAGCCCTGGCTTCTTGCTTGGGAGTCTCGGGCCCTGCTCTTGGGTGGTTGGCACCCTTGGGTGCTGGTCTTGGGTGCCTGCCATTCTTGCATACTGCTGTCGGCCGCTGGGCACTCCTGGGAGCTGCATGTGGTTGCCTGGCGCCCTTGGACGAGGGTTGTGGCTGTTTGAGAGTCTCAGAAACTGTTCCTGGTTGCTTGGCACCCTTGCATGCCTGTCCTGGTTGAGTTGCCCTCTGAGCTGCTGCTCGTGGGTGCCTGGCATCCGTGGGTGCTGCTCCTGTACTCTTTGAAACCTCGAGTGCTGTTCCTCCACACTTAGACCGATTAGTTGGTGTTCTGAGCCAGCGGGCACCCTGTGGGGCAGCTCTTGGACGCCTGGCACGCCCACTGGCACCCTGCTGTTCTCCTTGCCCTCCGGGCTCAGTGAGGGCCCCACCAGTGGGTGCTTGTTGGTCATGGTTGCCACCAGGGCGTGCTTGGTGGCCGCTGGCAGTCGGTGCTTGGTGGCCACATGCCCTGGAGGCGAGATCTTGGGGGCGTCGGAGTCTGGCGCCGGGGCCCCAGGGCGCGGCTTGTGCCAGCGGCGGTGGGATGCCAGGTTGGCCGGGCAGCTGAAGACCTTGGCGCAGTCGGGGCAGCGGTACTCCACGCGCACGATGCGTGAACAGCGGTGCTGGGCCAGGCCCAGGGGGTCCGGGTATTCCTCCCCGCAGAGCTGGCAGATGAAGCCCCCCAGGGGCGCTGCGGGCGCGCGGGGGGCGCACCCCGGCTCTTCCTGCTTGATCCTGAGCCCCAGCACCGGAGACGTGGTGACCTCGTCGGCGAAGCTGAGCCTCCGCATCACCTTGGGCTTCTTGGGGGGCAGCCGGCTCCGGCAGGCGGGCCCCCTGCCGCCCCCCTCCGCCTCGGGAGTCCGGAAGGGGCTGCCATGTGCCAGGTCCTGCCGCTCCAGGCAGGGGTAGAGCCCGTCTGCGGAGAGGCAGCCCAGCCCCCGCTTCAGGAAGCACCCCCTCAGACCCAGGTCCACGTGCAGTGGGGGGCTCGGGGGGCTGCCGGGGGCCGAGCTCCAGCCCCCCTCGGGTCCGAAAGGGTTGCGCGTGGGGCTCCCCTCCGCCGAAGCTGCAGCCTCCCCGCTGGACCACGGGCACGCATCCTTCTGGGGCAGTGGGGGTCCGCAATTGCCGGGTACGGACTGGACAGTGGGGGTCTGGGGGTCTCCCTCGTCGGGCCGGATCCGGTAGGAGCCGCAGGGTCTCCAGCTGCGCTTCACCAGAAACCCCCGGGGCATGGTGGGGCCTCGGCTGTGGCACCGCCAATCACCGCTCTGCTGTAGAAGGGCACCGGGTGGGTCCGCTGCTGGGGCCCCCAGGGGCCCTAGTGCTGCTGAGAGTACTCTCTGGCTAGGCAGTGGGGAGGCGCTAAGAGTTCCCGGCTGTGGAGCGTGGACTCACCCGCTGTGCGTGGAGTCACTTGCTGTGGAGCGTGGAGTCACTTGTGGTGCGTGGAGTCACCGGCTGTGGAGCGTGGAGTCACTTGTGGTGCGTGGAGTCACCGGCTGTGGTGCGTGGAGTCACCTTCTGTGGTGCGTGGAGTCACTTGTGGTGCGTGGAGTCACCGGATGTGGTGCGTGGAGTCACCTCCTTTGGTGAGTGGAGTCACCTTCTGTGGTGCGTGGAGTCACTTGTGGTGCGTGGAGTCACTTGCTGTGGTGCGTGGAGTCCCCTTCTGTGGTGCGTGGAGTCACCGGCTGTGGAGCGTGGAGTCACCTTTGGTGAGTGGAGGCACCTGTGGTGCGTGAACTCTCCGGATGTGGTGCGTGAACTAACCGGCTGTCGTGCGTGGAGTGACTGGCTGGCTGATGGTGCGTAGAGTTACAGGCTGTGGTGCGTGAGCTCACTGGCTGTGGTCCGTGAAGTTACCAGCTGTGGTGCGTGGGGTCACTGGCTGTGGTGCGTGGGGTCACCGGCTGTGGTGCGTGGGGTCACCGGCAGTGGTGCGTGGGGTCACCGGCTGTGGTGCGGACGCGCCCCCTCTGCTCCAGACCACTACAGAGTAAAAGTCCTCGCCTCCGTCTGATGCTTTTATATCTGAGGGGGGTGTGTGGGGTGTGGGTGGGGGTGTGGGGGCGGGAGGGGACAGAGGGAGGGATGGAGGGGACAGAGCAGTCCCAGGGGGCACCAGGCCCGCCCACAGCAGCTCTGAGCCGAGCATCGCGCTGTACACCCAGGGACAGACACGGTGCACACAGCAAGCGTGCCATGCAACAGCAGCCTGTCCTGCATGCATCACACACAACATACACACGGCATGACCGCAAGCTGTGAACAGCACACACCGCGCTCCTCGGCGCAGGCGCCCCACGCAAGCTGCACCCCACCCTCACAGCCCGCAGAACACACAACAAGCTGCACACACAACATCCCGCTCACGCCGCGGGGACGTAGACTGCGTGTACTACACGCACCTCAAGCAACAAAACCTGCCGTGGAAACAGCGAAACGCACACAACAAAGATACACACAGGAAGGGCACAAGGTGAGGTGTCCCTTGAACGAATGAGAAACCCAGACAGTGACACGAAAGCAACGCACAGGTGCAATGAAGGGGGGGGGGGGGGGGAGGGGACGAGAGCAGGTAGG
This sequence comes from Lissotriton vulgaris, assembly GCF_964263255.1. NCBI lineage: Eukaryota > Metazoa > Chordata > Amphibia > Caudata > Salamandridae > Lissotriton > Lissotriton vulgaris. The sequence continues at coordinate 18,854,144 of NC_141697.1, forward strand.
GGCCCCTGAGAGGGAGACAACAACAACAAACACTGACAAACAAGCACATACAAACTCAAACACACACTCCAACAAACAGACCCGCCGCAACACACAGACATTTCAGACATTCAAAGCACGGGGCAAGAGAGACCAAACACGCACAGCCATGCTCACACCACCACGAATAAACAACGCCCGCTCGGGCTAGCGGACACGCACCCCCAACACAAAGGAAGAGAATACACAGGCATGTGCACAAGAAACAGACACACAGAAGAAGCACACCTCTGCTGCACACCCGAACAGACTATAGACTATCACAGATGGACACGCACGCACACACGCATACAAGCACCTACACACACAAACACACACGCAGACACAGACACCTCACCCTCACATATACACACAAACACAGACACCCAGCCCCACGCACACACACACACGCTCGCACGCTGGCCTTTGCCCACAGAGAAACACGAGGGAAAAGCACCCACAAAAACAAAGGCACAAAACACAGCGAAAGACAAATTCAACAATTCACTCTGCTCTGCAAGAACCGAAACGCACGTGGCTGATACACAAAGAAACTTTGAAATGCCAACAGAAAACTAAAGGGGAGGACTCACCGACCACTCAAAACAATTCAAGGCGAAGAAACAGGCACACACAAGGAGAAACGCACACAAACTCTCTCCAGAGGTAATTAAGGTACGGAAACAGGCACGCACAGAGGAGGGACGCACACAAACTCTCTTCAGAGGTAATCAAGGTACGGAAACAGGCACGCACAGAGGAGGGACGCACACAAACTCTCTTCAGAGGTAATCAAGGTACGGAAACAGGCACGCACAGAGGAGGGACGCACACAAACTCTCTTCAGAGGTAATCAAGGTACGGAAACAGGCACGCACAGAGGAGGGACGCATACAAACTCTCTTCAGAGGAAATCAAGGTACGGAAACAGGCACGCACAGAGGAGGGACGCACACAAACTCTCTTCAGAGGTAATCCAGGTACGGAAACAGGCACGCACAGAGGAGGGACGCACATAAACTCTCTTCAGAGGAAATCAAGGTACGGAAACAGGCACGCACAGAGGAGGGACGCATACAAACACTCTTCAGAGGTAATCAAGGTACGGAAACAGGCACGCACCGAGGAGAGACGCACACAAACTCTCTTCAGAGGTAATCAAGGTACGGAAACAGGCACACACAGAGGAGGGACGCACACAAACTCTCTTCAGAGGTAATCAAGGTACGGAAACAAGCACACACAGGGGAGAGACGCACACAAACTCTCTTCAGAGGTAATCAAGGAACGGAAACAGGCACACACAGTGGAGAGACGCACACAAACTCTCTTCAGAGGTAATCAAGGTACGGAAACAGGCACACACAGTGGAGGGACGCTAACAAACCCTCTTCAGAGGTAATGAAGGCCTGGAAACAGGCACACATAAGGAGGAATGCCCACAAACTCTCCTCAGAGGTAATCAAGGTACGGTAACAGGCACACACAGAAGAGAAAAGCACACACAATCTCTTCAGAGGTAATCAAGGTACGGAAATAGGCACACACAGAGGAAACACGCACACAAACTGTCTTCAGAGGTAAACAAGGTAGAAAAACAGGCACACACAGAGGATGGACGCACACAAACTCTCTTCAGAGGTAATGAAGGCCTGGAAACAGGCACACCTAAGGAGGAATGCACACAAACTCTCCTCAGAGGTAATCAAGGTACGGTAACAGGCACACACAGAGGAGAAACGTACCCACACTATCTTCAGAGGTAAACAAGGTACAGAAACAGGCACACAGAGGAGGAACGCACACAAACTCGCCTCGGAGGTAATCAAGGTAGAGAAACTTGTGCACACAGAGGAGGAACGCACACAAACTCTCTTCAGAGGTAATCAAGGTAGAGAAACTTGTTCACACAGAGGAGGAACGCACACAAACTGTCTTCAGAGGTAATCAAGGTACGGAAACAAGCACACACAGAAGAGAAAAGCACACACAATCTCTTCAGAGGTAATCAAGGTACGGAAAAGAGAAAACACGCACACAAACTGTCTTCAAAGGTAAACAAGGTAGAAAAACAGGCACACACAGAGGATGGACGCACACAAACTCTCTTCAGAGGTAATGAAGGCCTGGAAACAGGCACACATAAGGAGGAATGCACACAAAGTCTCCTCAGAGGTAATCAAGGTACGGTAACAGGCACACACAGAAGAGAAAAGCACACACAATCTCTTCAGAGGTAATCAAGGTACGGAAATAGGCACACACAGAGGAAACACGCACACAAACTGTCTTCAGAGGTAAACAAGGTAGAAAAACAGGCAAACACAGAGGAGGGACGCACACAAACTCTCTTCAGAGGTAATGAAGGCCTGGAAACAGGCACACATAAGGAGGAACGCACACAAACTCTTTAGAGGTGATGAAGGTAGGGAAAAAGGCACGCACAGAGGAGGAACGCATACAAACTCCCTTCAGAGGTAATGAAGGTAGAGAAACAGGCACACACAGAGGAAGGACGCACACAAACTCTCATTAGAGGCAATGAAGGTAGGGAACAGGCACACACAGAGGAGAAACGCACCCACACTATCTTCAGAGGTAAACAAGGTACAGAAACAGGCACACACAGAGGAGGAACGCACACAAACTCTCTTCAGAGGTAATCAAAGTACAGAAACAGGCACACACAGAGGAGGGACGCACACAAACTCTCTTCAGAGGTAATGAAGGTACGGAAACAGGCACACACAGAGGAAGGACGCTGTGAAGAAGTACATCTCAGATATATGATGATTAAACGGTTTCTTTATTCTTATCACAAGAAGGAAAGGATCTCATCCACAGGAGGCACAGGCAGGCAGCAACTGACGGAGTCCTGGCCACAATTAGAATCATCACATAACTACATCATGACATTCTACGAATAACATTCTATAATCAGCAAGTCATACATACATAACACATAGAAGGATAGCATACACCTTCCCCTGAAACACAAAAAAAACCTATTTTAAAATATAATCTTTAAGAATTGCAGGAGCACGGGTTAAACGTGTACTTTTCCTGATGGGAACATCAGACTTAACATGAACTTCCTTGTTAATCAAACTGCTATTCGATAAAGACTTTCCAGCAGAACCTGAACATGAAGCAATTCGATTCAAATTCCAAATCCTTCCATCATTTAACTTAACAGCATTACGGAAAAGTTTTGAGACATAAAAGGGAGAAGAGAACTTTGGCCCTGAAGATCTAAGTGGAAGGCGAATTCTCACCCGATCCCCAACAGACACTTTGGTAAGAGCAACTGCATGTCTTCTATCAAAGTTCTTCTTCCTCAGATCAGACTTCATCTCCTGCTTCAATGAACTTAAGCCCTTGCTATGAATCCCTGCTTCCACCCCTAAATCTCTCATTCAACTTTGAAATATAGAAGTGTTTGGAGTGCAACCTCGGAAAAGCACAAAAGGAATTTCACCTGTGGTGGAATGTGGTGTCATTCTATAAACCATTATTCTATCCATCAGGTTATCTTCCCAATCTGAGCCCTGATCTTTAGAGATCTGAATAGATTCCTTAAGTACGCGGTTGAACCTCTCCACCATACCATTGCATTCCGGATGGTAAAGTGAACAAAGCTTGTGTTTGATACCTTTACTCGCCAAGAAATCTTCCATTTCTTTTGATACTAGCTGTACACCATTATCTGTAAGGATAGTGTCAGGGAACCCTTCCCTACTAAAAACATCTCGTAAAAATTTGACTACATCCTTGGTCTCAATATTTTGGGTAATTTTTATCTCTGGCCATCGTGAAAACATATCCATCATGACTAACACGTACCGCTGTCCGTTCCCAGAAGAAATGGGACCTAGAATGTCTAAGGCTACATCCTGCCAACAACGTACCGGCATTTCCCTAATAACCATTGGTTGCGTCCTTGTCTTACACACCTTGTCAGAAGAGTTACATTCAATGCAATCACGAATCATTCGTTCAACAAGAAGATCGATACCTGGCCACCAGAAATGTAACCGTATCCTCTCCTTTGTCTTAGATTGCCTTGGTGCCCTTGGTGAGCTAAGAGAATAATTTTTTCCCTAATCAGAGAAGGTGGGATAAGTCTAGTGCCTCTCCACAACAAACCATCCTTTAAGGATAATTCATCCTTGACATTCCAGTACCGCTTGGCAGTAACACTCAAATTCTTGAGACATGGCCAACCTTTACTTACCAAATCACAAACTTCTTGTAACTCAGAGTCTGTGCACATAGCGTCTCTCCAATCACATTCTTGAACAATTCCTTCAACAATCTCACACACCTTGAACTCATCCACTTCCCAAGAATCTTCAGATGGTAGAGAATTCTGGTCATTCTGTTCCACAACTAATCTAGAGAGACAATCCGCAACTTTATTATTCACCCTTGGTAAATATCTCACATCAAATTCAAACTCTTGGAGAGCGATAACCCATTTACAAATCCGTGAAGAAATGGCATCCAAACCCCTTTTTATAAAAAACCTCCTTCAAGGGTTTATGATCAGTGTGTACCACAAACAAATTACCCCACAGAAATGTTTTTAATTTCCTAATTGCCCAATAAATACAAAGGGCCTCATTTTCAATCACAGAATATGACAACTCTGGGCCAACTAGAGATCTAGACAGAAACAAGATGGTAATCTCTTTCCCATCTCTCATTTGTTTGAGTACCGCCCCTAAACCTCGGGAACTGGCATCTGTGACCAAAATTGAATCATTGTTCACGTCAAAACTCTGTAAAGAAGGAGCTAGACTTAGATCTTGTTTAACAAGCTCATACTCCTTTTGACACATCTGAGACCAAGAAAACTTAGCTCCCTTTTTTAACAAAGTTCTCATGTTAGAAGTTTTATTCGCAAAATGAGGCACAAATTTGTTATAATATTCTGCCATACCTAGAAAGGTAACCAACTCTTCTCTAGACTTTGGCGTAGGCAAGTTTTGTATAGTTTTCACCAACTTATCCTTTGGTTTTACACCATCAGGAGTCAAACAATGACCTAAGTAGTCAATCTCAGTCAAATTAAATCTGCACTTATTTTCCCTTAAAGTCAGTCCTCTGTCCTCAAAACGCTCCAGAACAGATCTAACTCTAAGATCATGTTCACTTTGTGATGAACCAAAAACAAGTACGTCGTCTTGATAAATTTTAACGCCAGTAATACCCTTCAATACATCCTCCATCACCCTCTGAAAAACAGAGGCTGCAGAGATTAAACCAAAAGGTAAGCGAGTAAACTTATATGTGCCAAAGAGTGTGATGAAGGTTGTGAAACCCATGGACGTCTCATCAATCCTCACTTGATGGTATGCAGCCCTCAGGTCCAGAGTGGAGAACATGCAAGCATCCCCAAGTTGAGTTAGCATGGTATTAATATTGGGAAGAGGGTATCTATCAGCCACAACCTCTCTATTAAGACCCCTAAGGTCAACACAAAAATGAATCTCGCCTGAGGGTTTACCTGCTAAAACAACAGGCGAAACCTATTCACTTGCCTCAGATTTCATGATGATTCCATCACTCAAAAGTTTCTCTAATTCTAAGCGCATAGGCTCCTGCATAGCTAAAGGAACGCTACACACCTTATATGCCACAGGAACTGCATTTGTCTTCAAGATAATATTGTGAACATAACCAGAAAGACAACCTAGTTTATCACTAAAGACATTTTCAAAAAGTCCTCGCCAATCAGGATAAGACGCCTCATTTATACTCATATTAGAGATCTCTTGTACCCCTACTACATTACAGCCAGATGTGCATGGAGACACATCATTAAAGACAGGATTATTTTCCCCAGAGTGAGATACTATGTCTCTCAGAACAATGCAGGGATTCTCACCAGGAAGTAAAGCGAGATGTAAGTCCGCCTGATGAAACCAACTTAGAATGCTATCCCCCCTGCAAGAAATGTAAATTTTCCCTGCAGTAAGTCGTCCTTTGTAATCAATTTGACCATTGAAATAACCTAGAAGTTTAATAGGTTTTCTCCCATAAGCCAGTGGTCTTATATCAGGTTTAAAAACTTTTACCTTTCCAAAAAGTTTCTTTTCAAAGAAAACTTCGGGTATCAAAGTAATTTTTGCCCCAGAGTCAAATAACATTTTGACCTCACAATTATCAATGCGCACAACATCAACAGCACCTTTACATTTTTTCCCATCAGATAAGGAAATCTCACCACAATGTAAATCATCTGAATCAAAATCAGAGTCTTCATCAATTATCACTTCTTCCACTTGTTTTTTTTTCTATTAATTTGAGACCTGCAGGCTTCCGAGTAATGTCCAACCTTACCGCAGTTGTTACATTTAGAAGATACAGCAGGACACGACTTATCATTAGCCAGATGATCAGAGGCATTACAACAAAAGCATTTTAGTTTTGAACTAGTGGAGGTTCTTGGAAAATTGTAAGAAGAAGAAGCAGAGTTAGACAACTTCTTAGTAGTTTTAGTCGCAGCTCTCAGATCAGCTTTTTCCAGGGACTTCTTATTAACAACTAAGACCTTTTCTTCAGATGTTTCCTTCTCTTTTTTAAAAACCTTTACACATGCATCAGAGTGTTCTACAGCCTAATTCATGAAGCCCGATTCGGCTCGCAAAGGGCCAGATTCTGAGAATCTGGCCCTTTGCGAGTGAGATTTTTGCATTTGGGATTCATCATCCCAAATGCAAAAATCGGTAATTGCGTTTTCGCAAATTTGCGATGGATTACATTTAAGGAATCTCTATTTGAGATTCCTTAAATGCAATTCATCAGCCATTTAAAAATTGCGAAATCGCAATTTCGGGCCGCTATTTACTGCGAGGTCAAACCTCGTGGTAAATAGCGATAACTCAGAAAAATGCTTTTAAAAGCATTTTTCTGAGTTGCATGTTGCACACACACATGTCCTTTGGACATGTGTGTGCGCAACCCCTGTTCATATTAGCATTTAAGGGGTGCTACAGGGTGTCCTTTGGACACCCCTGGCACCCTTTCAATCGCTATCTTATTTGCGATTAGCTAATTGCTAATCGCAAATAAGGAATACTCCCCATTCATTCCTAAGGGCCTTTTGGCCCATAGGAATGAATGGGGAGTTATTCCTTATTTGCGATTAGCAATTTGCTAATCGCAAATAAGGAATTAGTAGGAATCGCATTTTTTTTGCATATTCCTACATGAATCCCGTTTTGCGAGTCCTTAATAGCGATTCGGTATGAATCGCTATTAGGGGCTCGCAAAACGGGAGTATGATGAATCAGGCTGCTAGTCTTTTGGCTATAGAGATAACCTCATCTAAATTAGGATCATCTTTTTGCCACAGTTCGTCCTTAACTTTTTCTAAACAACATCCTAACATGAATTGATCACGTATTCTTTCCTCTAAAGTACCTTCAAATTTACAAGTGGCAGCCAATTTGCGCAAAGCCGTGATATAAGTCTCTATAGACTCCTCATCTTTCTGTATACGCCTGCCAAAGTGGTACCTTTCTAAGATGGTACTCACTTTTGGCAAGTAATGTTTATCCAGTTTTTTAATGTTGACCTCAAATTCATTTAAGTTGTTCGCTTCTTCAGTAGTCCACTCAGGCAAATGTTCGAATACTTCTTGCCCCTCAGAGCCTAAGCAGTGCATTAAAAGTGCAGACTTCCTTTCTGCAGAAAGAGAAGTACCACACACCCTTGCATAGTTTAAAAACACATTTTTCCATTTTGACCAGCGAATGGGTGGATCCCCTGGTTTCGAAAGGAAAAAAGGCGCAGCTGTAACGTTCTGCATAAGTGAATAGTAAAATAAGCACACAAGGTGAAAACAGTATGTCAATGAACCTGTAAGGAAGTAAAAGTAAGTTAAATGACAATGAACCTGTAAGGAAGTAAAAGTAAGTTAAAACACACAAGGTTATCAGCAGAACCTGAGAAAAGAAAAAAATTAATTAAAGGAAATATAGTATGAGTAAAATAAATACACTCTAATAAAGTTGAGTGTGTCAGCGTAGATAAAGTATTCAAAAATGTACACACTACTAAAGCTGAGTGTGTCAGCGTAGAGAAAGAAAAAGAAACTTTTGCCACGAAGCACAGTTCAATGTTATTGCTGTTATGAAATTAACGTTGTTACCACAGATAAAGTCTTCAAGACAACAAGTTCTATGAAGAAGGGCTAGAATTCAGGTTTTTTTTTTCCATGGGGAAATGAAACGCTGTCAAGCGGCGCTATGGATCAATGTTCCGGTGCAGCGTTGTCAAGGAAGCCGAGCGTTGTCAAGAGTGAAAGCGTTACCAAGAGAGAAAGAATCTTCGTCACTGTTTAAGTGTGACGCAAGTAAAACGCTCCGTAAAGAGGCTTGAAACGCACCGTCAGGAGTGTTATGCGCGCTTGAAACGCAGCGTCAGGAGCGTCATGCGCGTATTGCTCAATCAACGAGCTTGGAGCGCGGCTGAAGATGGAGGTAATTGTTTACTTCTGAATCCTCTTCGTTGGTGGCCTCGCGGTTGATTCAAAGCCCAAGTTAAGACAAACCAATAGTTGTTTTAACAGTTAATGTCTTAAAACAGGAAAGAAAGTCGGCAAGCAAAATTAAATCGTCAGGCAGTCATTGAAACTCGGCAGGCAACACTCGGCAGGTAGTCATTGAAGATAGTTAGTAAAGTAACGTTCTCCGTGAGGCAAAGTTATAAGTTTCCAAAACTTCAAGGGTTGCAAGTATTTCAAAGTCAGTAAATGAAGGTTATCAGTAAATGAAGGTTAAAATAAATTACAGCCAGGGAAATCTGCCACTTTTAAATAAAGAATGAGTGGGCAGATATCATCAAACCTCACAAGAAATGTAATGGCAGCAAAAGAAAAGAAAGAAAATCATAAGATGGTGTAGAATTTCCCTTTCCTTAATTTCCAAAGCCAAAAGGAAAACGAAATTAGTATAAAGTACCTTAAGATGAGGTTTGGTGTTGAGATCCTTTTGAGAATTTCCTTTAAAAAGAAAAATAATCCTTCTTTTCCAAATGAAAGCTTAAGATTGAAAGTGAAGTTTTCATCCCATCCTCGTCTCCAATGTGAAGAAGTACATCTCAGATATATGATGATTAAAAGGTTTCTTTTTTTTTATATACCACAGACGCACACAAACTCTCCTCAGAGGTAATGAACTTACGGAAACAGGCACACACAGAGGAGGGACGCACACAAACTCCCTTCAGAGGTAATCAAGGTACGGAAACAGGCACACACAGAGGAGGGACGCACACAAACTCTCTCCAGAGGTAATGAACGTACGGAAACAGGCACACACAGAGGAGGGACGCACACAAACTCTCTTCAGAGGTAATGAACGTACGGAAACAGGCACACACAGAGGAGGGACGCACACAAACTCCCTTCAGAGGTAATCAAGGTACGGAAACAGGCACACACAGAGGAGGGACGCACACAAACTCTCCTCAGAGGTAATGAACGTACGGAAACAGGCACACACAGAGGAGGGACGCACACAAACTCCCTTCAGAGGTAATCAAGGTACGGAAACAGGCACACACAGAGGAGGGACGCACACAAACTCTCTCCAGAGGTAATGAACGTACGGAAACAGGCACACACAGAGGAGGGACGCACACAAACTCTCTTCAGAGGTAATCAAAGTACGGAAACAGGCACACACAGAGGAGGGACGCACACAAACTCTCTCCAGAGGTAATGAACGTACGGAAACAGGCACACACAGAGGAGGGACGCACACAAACTCCCTTCAGAGGTAATCAAGGTACGGAAACAGGCACACACAGAGGAGGGACGCACACAAACTCTCCCCAGAGGTAATGAAGGTACGGAAACAGGCACACACAGAGGAGGGACACACAGAGTCTCTTCAGAGGTAATCAAGGTACGGAAACAGGCACACACAGAGGAAGGACGCACACAAAATCTCTCCAGAGGTAATGAAGGTACGGAAACAGGCACACACAGAGGAGGGACACACAGAGTCTCTTCAGAGGTAATCAAGGTACGGAAACAGGCACACACAGAGGAGGGACACACAGAGTCTCTTCAGAGGTAATCAAGGTACGGAAACAGGCACACACAGAGGAGGGACACACAGAGTCTCTTCAGAGGTAATCAAGGTACGGAAACAGGCAAACACAGAGGAAGGACGCACACAAAATCTCTCCAGAGGTAATGAAGGTACGGAAACAGGCACACACAGAGGAGGGACACACAGAGTCTCTTCAGAGGTAATCAAGGTACGGAAACAGGCACACACATAGGAGGGACACACAGAGTCTCTTCAGAGGTAATGAAGGTACGGAAACAGGCACACACAGAGGAGGGACACACAGAGTCTCTTCAGAGGTAATCAAGGTACGGAAACAGGCACACACAGAGGAGGGACACACAGAGTCTCTTCAGAGGTAATCAAGGTACGGAAACATGCACACACAGAGGAGGGACACACAGAGTCTCTTCAGAGGTAATGAAGGTACGGAAACAGGCACACACAGAGGAAGGACGCACACAAAATCTCTCCAGAGGTAATGAAGGTACGGAAACAGGCACACACAGAGGAGGGACACACAGAGTCTCTTCAGAGGTAATCAAGGTACGGAAACAGGCACACACAGAGGAGGGACACACAGAGTCTCTTCAGAGGTAATCAAGGTACGGAAACAGGCACACACAGAGGAGGGACACACAGAGTCTCTTCAGAGGTAATCAAGGTACGGAAACAGGCACACACAGAGGAGGGACACACATAGTCTCTTCAGAGGTAATCAAGGTACGGAAACAGGCACACACAGAGGAGGGACACACAGAGTCTCTTCAGAGGTAATGAAGGTACGGAAACAGGCACACACAGAGGAAATACGCACACAAAATCTCTCCAGAGGTAATGAAGGTACGGAAACAGGCACACACAGAGGAGGGACACACAGAGTCTCTTCAGAGGTAAGGCCACCAAGCAACAGTGGTAGTTGCAGGCCATTAACGCCCTCACGTCTGCGGTGAGCACCGCGGCTCAGCGTGCGCATAAAAACCTCAGGGGGGTGGGGGGGGTCTGCAGAGGGCACCAGACCTCACAGAGATCTACAGTGGGCACAGAGGGTTCGGAGGAGTCTGAAGGTGGCACTAGACGTTTCACAGATATACACTAGGCGTAAACAGCTTACACAGGTCTGCAGTAGGCACCTTAGTGAGCACAGGTCTGCAGTGGACACTGAGCTCTCATAGGGGTCTGCAGAGGGCACCGAACCCTAAACAGGTCAGGAGTGTGCACAGAGGCCTCAACGTGCACCTTAGTGAGCACAGGTCTGCAGTGGGCATAGAGAGCTCAACGTGCACCTTAGTGAGCACAGGTCTGCAGTGGGCATAGACAGTTCTCACAGGTCTGCAGTGGACACTGAGCACTCATAGGGGTCTGCAGAGGGCACCGGGCCCTATACAGGTCAGGAGTGTGCACAGAGGCCTCAACGTGCACCTCAGTGAGACAGGTCTGCAGTCGGCATAGACAGTCCTCACATGTCTGCGGTGGGCACCAGAGCTTCCCTGGGTATACAGTGGGCACCAGAGATTGCACATAGGAGCAGTGAGCCCTTTGGGCGCCCACAGGTCAGTGGTGGGCAGCGAGCGCTCCCATGAATCTTCAGTGGGCACCAGAGCTCATGGGTGTTTGAAGTGGGAACCACAGCGTCCCACAGATCTGCAATGAATTCCAGGACGCACACAGGTGTGCATTGTGCACCAAAAGCACACACAGCTCTTCGTTGGGCACCAGAGACCTCAAATTGGCAAGCAGTGAGTCGAGAGGAGTCATACCACCTGCAGAGGGTACCAGAGCTCACACAGGTCTGCAGTGGGCACCCAGAGCTCCCTCATGACTGGAGGCCGATTACGATGTCATGCAGAAACTTTCTGCCCGACTCCTCGGAATCGGATCCGAACGACTTGCGTTCTGCAGTTACACCTGACCGATAAGGATGCGGACAAACACTGTTCGGTCCGAGTCCAATTGACTTCTACGGGAGCCTGTGTTCCGCACAACAACATTGGCTGCTATGAGGAAGTGGGTTGTGTGCAGAAAACCCTGCACCCTGTAGCAGGCCCCCCATGGTGCCTGCCACACAGTGCGTTGGTTTTACAGAGGGGTCCTGCCAGGAGCCCCTAAAGTCAGTTTCTTACAGCCTTTTTGTGTTGGACAGGCCAACTCGGAAAGACTGTTGGAAACCAACATCATAATCGCTGTTTCGGAAATGCTGTCCATAGAGCTGTACGATACGGGTCCGACTGACACGGACACGCCAAGAGCCAGCCAGAACCGATTCAGAAAGACCGTGAGGTTTGCAATCCGGCCACGAACATCGTAATTGGTTGGTCGGATTAGAAACTGAAGGGTTCCGACACGGTCTAGGAGAATACGACTGCCGGTCAGAGGGTTTCCGCACGACAATGTAACCGGCCCCCATGTGCGGTTGCATCGTAATTAGGCAGTGGGTCCTGATTCCCGATGATGTCATTCAGAGGCAACTCTGACCGACATCATAATCGGCCCTTCCGTCTATTAGATATAGTTTTTTACATTGTTTCTGTGAGGGGTCGGAGAGTGTAGTAGTTGCTGGTATCCAGTTCGCTGTTTCTCCATTGTGAGGCTTTACATTTACTACTTCTTAACCACTGTTGGGTCAGCGTGATTCTTAAAAGTTAGTTTAGGGGGTGATGCATTTTTTTCAAAGTTCCCTTGTAATCACATTGCAGCAGATTGTCCTCGGCCCCCAGAGAGGCACAGTTTTGTACCAATTTACCAGCTTAAGTGAGAGAAACAGGTAGGCTGCCTGTGACCCACACATCTCTAACAACTTACCTGGAGTCAATGTATATTGGGCAACTATCTATTCTTGAATGCATTTTATTTAAGTGGTTTCCTGAAATAATTTTTTTCCGGAAGTTTGCACATACAGGAAATCCACTCTATTATTTTCAATCGCTTAATTCATTTATCAAAGTCCCGCACAGAATATATGAAAACGTGTCATTGCAATTATAAGCATTATGGTTCTTAAAATCAAGGCAAACAGGTAAATAGTATGGAAATTGACAGCATGGACAACAATTGTTTACAGAATCACTTATTTCCTAGAGCTTGCTAACATGTCCAATGGAAGGTTCCTAAGGGACACCCACGCCCCCGCTCGTCGTATTTGGGTCTTGTCCAGTTCATCGACTGCCCATGGGCCAGAAGGGTCTTTGTCTCGGGTTCGTCCCTGTTCTCAAGAGAGCCTTATAGCCAGGAGTGCGCCCTTGGCAGACTGTCGCAGATCAGCACTGGGGGATGTTTGAGGTTTATCTCTCCTCAAGAATCTCCCACTCGGGATTTATATAACATGTTTCAACATCATCTTTTTTTTTAATCATCTCCATGATCTGTGACGTAGGTGGGAATGAAAGCGCAGGAATTCTGTGGCACATTCGTCTAAAGCTATCCTGCTTCACTTTAACTATGTTGCATCATGATTATACCACATATGAAGACACTACCAGACCATAAGAAAGCACCATCCTGCTGTAAATGCACATACATGAAATGACAAGCAGTACTGTCCTTTAATCTATGAAGAACACAGAAGTAAATACACGTGTAGGGAGAAATAAGGCGCGGTATATGACACATCCGAAATCAAAGTGAAACCATTTCAGTGAGTATGTGTACAGATTAATTTTAACACCTGATTATACATGAATACACGAGGTTTTTGATGGTATTGGCACACTAGTGGATGAACTCTTGAAGATTGCCTAAACTGGATTTGTGTTAAAAAGCAAATAAATATATATATTTTTTTACATGAATATATTTCAATACCTGTTGATAAGTGATCAGGGCAGGCGAGTGCCTTAAGTGTAATCTGACAGTAGAGCATGGCCAAGATGTTATGTTATGTTCTGTTATAGGATTTATAGAGCGCCTGGCTGTCCCGGCAAAGGGACGTCCCAACGCTGAACGCCAGAGGTGAGGATGGAAGAGGAGCCACTAGATCATTGGAGAAGCCAGGACTTCACAGCCCTTCGAAAGGACACCAAAAATGCCATCAAAAAAGATTACAGAGCAAACTCTTGAAACAGGAGCGATACGTGGACGAGTCGAGCCAACGATATCTCTTCTCATGGATAAGTGAGTTACTTTAATTCGAGCTTGATGGCGCATACGAAGGGGAGACTGCTAATCCAGAGGATCGAATGCTGACCGCGATACTGGAGCTGAAGGTGAAAGGCAAACCAAGCTGACATTTGAAGAAGGCAAAGATACAGAAGGACTGGCTGCATTGAAGGCGTCACTGGAGTTGCTAAGATGAGAATGGTTGTCTGAAAAGTAAAGCTAAAGATGGTGCTAATGAATAAGATGTCAGCGCCACATCGAGGCTTGTGACGCAGAAGCCATAACAGAAACTGCATGAATTTTAGGGCTAGATACATTTGAGTATGGTTATGCTGTAGTTTTAACATCTGGGGCCAGATGTACAAAGCATTTTACTAGTCAACAAGCATTTACAATGCAATGGTTTCGCCTTTGGAAAAGTTAGAGCTATTAGCATTGTAAATGACAAAATTTGTATTTATGTGTTGGTTTTGAAAACAGATAAATAAATGGCATTGTCATTTACATTGCCATTAGCTTAATCTCTCGCAAATGTGAGACCTACAGACGAGCTCAGCAGACAGCAATTACTACCACACACACACACCCAGAGCCACACACACACACCCAGAGCCACACACACACTCAGGGGGCAGGGAAGCAAGCACAGCGAGGGGGCAGGGAAGCAAGCACAGCGAGGGGGCAGGGAAGCAAGCACAGTGAGGGGGCAGGGAAGCAAGCACAGCCAGGGGGCGGGGGAGCAAGCACAGCCAGGTGGGAGGGAAGCAAGCACAGCCAGGTGGCAGGGAAACAAGCACAGCCACGTTGGAGGGAGCAAGCACAGCCAGGGGAAGGGGAACAAAGGGGTGGGGGAGCAAGCACAGCCAGGGGGCAGGGAAGCAAGCACAGCCAGGGAAGCAAGCACAGCCAGGGGGCAGGGAAGCAAGCACAGCCAGGGGGCAGGGAAGCAAGCACAGCCAGGGGGCAGGGAAGCAAGCACAGCCAGGGGTCAGGGAAGCAAGCACAGCCACGTTGGAGGGAGCAAGCACAGCCAGGGGAAGGGGAACAAAGGGGTGGGGGAGCAAGCACAGTCAGGGGGTAGGGAAGCAAGCACAGCCAGAGGGCAGGGGAGCAAGCACAGCCAGAGGGTAGGGAAGCAAGCACAGCCAGGGGGCAGGGAAGCAAGCACAGCCATGTTTCCAGTGCTTGGCTATTCTGAACAAACCATTGGTATCCGGCCTGCCACTCAAACAAAAACAACTCCCAGAATACCTTAAATAGCTAAATGAAACCTCAGAATTAGAAACATTATGTCCTGACTACACGAGAGAGGCTGCGATTGTAACTGTGAGGGAAAAATACCACCTGAACCACACACCGCGGATCCCCTACAAAACGACAAAGTTAAATTAACCCTGTCCAACTACCTTGCCAAGTAGCGATATTTGCTCAAAATGTTGAAAGTGACTTTGCATGTCAGAGTGTATTGCTCAATATCTAAATATAAAAATACAAGCACACAGATGTAAGCACATAGATACAACAACTTTGTAGGTGGTCCCACCTGTTTATTGTGTAGCCCAATGTGTGCACTCTAAAATGTACTTCCAGAAACACCGCTAACACCAAATCACACGCCGCAATAAACACGCCCTCCAAGATGCACACCCACAGCCTCGACCCTGCGCATGTCTCCAGACCACTCACGCCACTTTACTCCACTCCTGCAGCACACCTCACGGGCGTGGTCGGAGTGCTGTGCTGCATGCAAGCGAGTTGTTAGGGGGGCGGCGGCAGTGCTTCTGCGTACACACAGTCGTTATCGCTGAACGCCCAAGATTTGCTTTAACCAACTTTCTGGCTGGTTTCAACGCCACAGTAAGAGTCCGTACACCGAGGGCTATAGCGCTAGATTAATCTTCTCACTAGCCCGCCCTACAAAGCGCTACAATCCTCATACTCCTGTGTATTACTGAGGCGTGGCTGTGCGTCAGGGGCACCAGAAGGGGTCCTTTACGGAGTAGATGCAAATCTACGTCAAAAGAGCCGACACACACCCCTCCCAGTCGCCGCAATTTGGACCGATTAATGTGCAGAAGCGCTTCAAAGTTGCCCTAAAACTGTTTTGAAGCTAGGCAAAGTCTGTCCGGAGCCCCCAAACGGAGGAGTGCGGGGCAAGAAAATCGTCCGAGCCTAGACAAGTTTTGCAATCCAGGGACACTCTGGAGCCCGGGGGGGTGTCCAAGCACGGGGAGGGCTCACGGACCAAGCTTCGAACCTAGGAAAAGTTTCTGAACTTTGGTTCCGGTGCAAAGGTCCAGTTGGGTCCATAACAAGTGGGCGCAGGTGAGCTCCTTACCTGTCCTTTTGGGGGCCAGGCTTCTAGGCGGCCATTCCGGGGGGGCTCCCTGGTCCAGTCCGCTCCGGGGCTCGGTCTCTGCAGACGCAAAGCTGAATGCCCAGCTCGACCCCCGGGGATGTGCTCTTGTAAAATGGGCTGGGAACAGCCAGGAGCGCCTAAACAGAGACATGGACAGCGCCGGGGCGGGGTACGGACAGCGGGATACACAAAGACACGGACAGCGGGATACACAAAGACACGGTCAGAGGGAGGGGGGGACGGACAGCTGGATACAACCATGCGGTACCATGCCATTAGACTAGGCAGCTTCCATCTGGGTGACATGTGTTTCCTTACCTTTCGGACAGGACTATTGAAAAAAAACAATAATCATGTGTTAATAATCTTTTGATAATAATAAGACGATCCCTTAAACACCTTACACAATCAGATTGTGTCTATTCGTTTATTTTTGCCGTGCTTCTGGGCAAAGGCGATAGGTATTATATGCAATTAACGTTGGGGAAAGACCAAAATAATGATGAACAAGCTAATTTCCTTTTTGTAGTCCTACCCCCACGCTGAAGCATACTCCTCTCACCCCCACGGTTTAGTATCCTGCATGATAGCTCATTTATTTTTTTGCATTTTGACCGCTGTTTATTTGCAATTCCAAATGCAGTAACTGGGAATTACGTTACAGGTGTGGTAATGCCACCCAGTAACGGTAAAAACGTGTTGTGAATTACCACACTATTACCGGGCCCAGTGGCGTTATATATACATTTGCCGCTGGTGGCGGTCCTGCCTTTGCCATGGAGGGGAGAGGGGTGCTGGCAATTCCTGTCCTGCAGCAAACGTATGTAAGAGCTTTAGGGGCAGGGGAGGCCGCCGCCCCCAAAACTCCTTCCGTCCCCCCTTGTACGCCACTGACCAGGCCACTCGTGATCTTTTTTTTGGGGGTGGGGCAGATTTATATAGCGCGATCTTGACCCGAAGGTATTGGAGCGCTTTACACGAGCACCTGTTATGTTACACAATGTAGGAAACACATTAATTTATTGTTAGGCACCGGGACATTAAGTGATTTGGCCAGAATCATAAAAGGCTGAGCCGATGCCTAAACTGGAACCTGATTCCCCAGATCCAAAGTCGGCAGCTCTAGCCGTTAGGCCACAACCTCTCCCAATTTGTTTGAATTTCTGATTGTGACGTTGCTTTGAGCCAGGGCTTTTCCTTACGTGGACTCCGAATGTCAATGCAACTCTATCATCCCGCTCTGTAGCGAGCGGCCGGGTGCCGAGGCCTTTTGAAGGGCACGAGCATAAACGCAGTTGGTGCGGCTGAGGGGCTGCATGGACTCAGTGTTTAGTATTCATGAGACGGACTGAAGGTCACTGCTGGGAAATTGGGAATGAATATTGAAAGGCTAAACCCACACTAGAGACGGCGATCATGGAAATTAGCACCAGACGGTAACAGTTGTAGCGGACTCAGGTGTACTGGAGTGGAAGAGCTGCCCAGGAAAACACGACGGGATGGGGAACGCTGAGCAGCTTCGTATGGAGGGAGCTATGTGATTGCCCATGTAGGAGGCATTAGATTGTGGGAGTGCAATCCTTAGTTTATTCAGAGCAGCTGGGAATCGTTAAATATTTTCGCTAAAAACAATATTTTTGGATGGCTATTTTATTATAAACGTCATATTGTTAACGCTTGTTAAAACAAGAAAAAAAATGGACAGTGGGATACACAAAGACACGGACAGCGGGAGGGGGGACGGACAGCGAGATACGCAAAGACACGGACAGCGGGAGGGGGGACGGACAGCGGGATACAACCATGCGGGACCATGTTAAAAAAAAGTATACTCCCAGAGCCGCATGACGTGGGCAAAAGCCTAAAGTTCTCAGGAATGCCCACGGATCTGCTCTGGCATTGACGGACAGATCTCTGTTCCAATGGCTAGCCTCCATTTATGGAGCTAGCCAATGGAACAGAGGGGCGGGACAACACACACATACTATAGACGGAAGATTTCGCTTGCGCGAAAAGCTGCACAGTGCGAAGCTTTCGACAGGCCAAACCTAAAAAATGAGCTCCCATGTGTTACCCTCCTCGGTGCAGTAAGGGTACCTTTGGCCCTAATGCTGGCAAGGAAAATGAGCACTGTGTATCTTTTTTAAAAGTAAGACAGTCACAGACTGTGATATAGTGTGCCCCTCACATCCCCGAGCCCCACTGTCACTGCACCGGATTCATTAATGATAGCTACTGCCTTGTGAAGTAGGCTCTGTTTGCCTATTGTAAAAACATGTACCCCCTATTTTGACCCGCTAACTCCCCACCTTCCCTCTGACTCCAAGCTAAGGTGGCTCTGCTCCAATTCTACCCACCCGTGGGCTAAGGAACACAAGACACAATAGTAACAAAGCCATAATTGAGGTGTATTTGCTGTCCCAGACCATCGGCCCCTGCGCTACTGCACCTGCAGCACCAATGATGCCTAAAGACTTACCATCTCTGTACACTTCACTGGCCAATCTCTCCTAGGCCTGAGGCCAAATGCATGCTGTCTGCCACTTTGTATAAAAAGGGATAAAAGCCCCTCTGTTTTTTGGGCCCTGTTGACTGCACAGCAGAGGGTGGGGTGGACCTGAATATAAGCCAGGATAATGGCCCAACAGTTCCCTTTTATATTGTAAAACAGTCATAAATAGGGTGCTGTGGTCCCTAACTCAACTGGCCACAGTGTGCCACTGCACCTGCTGCAGCACGAGTTGTAATGATGGTCTCTGTCAGAGGCTGAGCCCTCGTAGTACCATAATACACAAGTCACTATTACCCACTGCACCAGCCTGGATTCAAGTATGTGGCTTTACGGCCATACACAGACAGCTGCAGTGATCAGATTCACCAATTTAGGTCATCTTTTTAAAGAGTGGATTTCCCAGTAAATAGTTTAACTTGCTGTTATTTTGCATGCAGTAGGTAACCTTAAGGTACAAGAACAGCAATATATATGCACAATATTTTGTTCTCTGTAGACATGTCTTTGACTTGGCCACCACACCACGCCCTTTATGCACTTTTATCACTATAAATGAAGACAGACTGTAAACCATACAAATAAACAATGTCGTGCCATCTTCATTTACAAATACTTAGAGGCTTTTCATCCCCTCGGAATGCAGCCACAAACCCCAAGAAGGGTGACTAGGTATAGGGAGACACGCCCCACAGTTTGAAGACCTTCACTCCAAGGGATAAGTGCTGGATTAAAAAATAAAAAAGTAAAAATAATAATAATAATAATTAAAAAAAAATTATATATATATATATATATATATATATATATATATATATATATATATATATATATATATATATATATATATATATATATATATATATATATATATATATATATATATATATATATATATATATATTACCTACTGGCGGTCGCCAGTAGGTAGTTATAGTTAGGATCTACTTTCCATTGGAAATCCGCAACATTCTATTGGGAATAAGTTTGGCGCCGGTGGACGAATCTTCGCAAATTTCTCAAAGTTGGTGGCCCGCTCCGCTCCGCTCCTTCCCTGAAAATGTGGGGGGGATTCGTCAAGCGGGGGCCGAGATAAAAGGGGGGTCCCAAAACGTGTTTTCCCCATGTTCATTTCCATAGGGCGGTCAAACTCACTTTTAGCCCGAACGGCTGAATGGATTTCCACCAAACTTGGCAAAATTGTAGGGACTGGTACCCCGATGTGCCTTTGCTATGTCTCAAGATATAGGCTCCAGTGGTTTTTACGAAAATTTACTTTGAAAAAATATATATTGGGCTACATTGGGCTATATATATGTTAGAGCCCAAATGTAGCCCAATGTAGCCCAATGTAGCCCAATGTAGCCAAACACCCTTGGAGTAGCAGCGGAGTTGCGTGTGTTTTTGCGAACTGAGAGCACCCTTAACTTTGGAAACTTTTGGAACTTTGATTACCGGTGTGCTCGGCCGGCATTGGTGCCACCTCCCTCGGGGCCGCAGTCAGCACGCACAGAGCGGACTTTGTAAACATATATATATATATATATAAATATATTTGTATGCCAGGTATCATATTGATATATTGTTGATGACAGAAACATGGCTCTCGGAAAGGCAGGGTTCGTGATACAAAAGGACGAATACACATAACTTCTGTGCTTAGGTCCTTCATTTGTTGCCCATCCACTCTAGAGGCCCCTTAAGGCACTAACCATTGTCTATAAAGTCTTAAGTAACAAACGACCAGTCTTTCTGGCCTCAAAGTGCTTAATTTGGGTCACGAGTAGTCCCATTTGTGACGATCAGAGCCGACAAACTTCAATTAAGCCCACATAAAAAAGTTGTTGCGGAAGGAAACCATTTCTCCCTACGTAACTGCAACATTAAGGATTAAAAGGGTAAGAACTTCTTGTGACTGACTTTAATGTATATTCATTATTCATGTATGAACTAAGAAAAAACAAGGCAGACATACAAACAATTCATAACTTCTATGTGCAGTTTTTTTTTTTTTTGAAAACCTTTATTTGTGTAGATGGATGCATACAAATACGGGCCTACAACCCAGAGGCCGGCCACAAAACAAACTGGAAAGCACCTTTATCAATAAGATTGTGGAGTGGTTACACGATACTACACATTGCTGCGAGTCTGTGATGCTAACTAAGTGGAACCACTCGGCATAGGATCAGAGAAGGTTAATTTTTATAGTAAGAGAATAAAGGATCGGTTGTATAATAAGCGTCCTGGTGCACATGGCGGGGAACAAAACCAACAACATTATAATAGGGAATCCATAGATCTATCATCAGAAAGGTCCAAAGCATGCAAACCATAGAAGCCCTTGCAATTCTTCTTCGGTAGTGTCCACCCGCAACCTCATGTGCCCAAAGACAAGCAAAACAGTCAAACCATCAGAGAGACGGAGAAAATTGCAATCATTATACAGCCCAACCCGGAGAGTAAAGGAAAACAAAAATACTGTACCTGCCCCACGGCGATAAAGGCGATCAACAATCCAGATAGCAAACATGCTTAGGGGCGGGGCGGCTAGGTCAGGATAAGCAGAACCTAAAGTAGCGTATTATATAGGAATACCCAATCCTCCCCCCCCCAGTAACTCACCCCGCGGAAATCACGCCCAGTCATGGAGACCCAAGAAAAGGACACAAAAGAGCCATAGAAACAAATAACTATCTAATAGACCCCCTTCCACCCGCCCCACCCTGCACCCCTGCAGAAGGCTATGGCCTACCCCTCCCGGCAGCGTGCCTGTCGCCCTAAACATGAACCCGAAATATAGAGTGAGATAATATAGGGAAAGGGAAAGAAGAAAGATAAAAAGGGAAAAACCAGGGGGGAGGATACCATGTAACAGGGCGCACGGCCCCCACCCCCCGCCCATACAAACAATTAGTGCGGCCCAAAACGAAACGGGCACATTTTCAGGTAGCCATACATAGTAAGGATTCGACAAATTATCACAATTTGGGTCAGTCCATAACTACGTGCACCGAACAGCAGTCCTCCGGATTAAGAACCGGGCTCACCCCAGTCCTTTCTTAGCTATCGCCACGATGTATGTTGAAGTAGCGGGCATAAAACATAGCGGTGAGAAAAGGCAGTGGAGCAGCCGCTGAATGGCCAATGGAAGCAACCCATGGGATCTCCTTCGCCGATGGTAATGCAAAAGCTGTTTACGGCAGTCATGTATACCAGTGACAATGGTCACCAGCAAATCTTCCCGCATGCGAACCAAAACATCACTACCCCCACCAGAAAGCGGGGAACAAACAGTGACCACCTCGGCTCGGGCCCATCCGCGTGTCTGAGGGACGGCCCGGGAGCAATGGCGGTCCCCACATTGTCTTGTACACAAGAATCCCGGGCCAAGGTCACTTGCCAAATCTTCAGCGCTCGCAGGACGTCGCCAATCGTGGGTTCGCGCTTATCAGTGCAGGCCCCAGTAAAGTACAAAGGGACAGCATCGACATCCCGGGGCATTCCACAGCAAACGGCATCAGCTGCCATTTTGCGAGTTCAGCGCCGTCCCTTCGGAACCAACTCCTGGGGTGGGCTCACCAGTAGGGCCCTCGCGGGATCCCCCTGAAGCACCCGAACAACACCCTCGGTGCAGAAACGAGAACCACCAAAAGAGCGGGACCCGCCGGTGCCACCGTTCCGCTGGAGCCACTCTCCGCCACCGAGCGATGAGGTTCGGGATGGCCAGGCAAGGCAACAAAGGGGGGAGCCAGCAACACGGCGTCCCTCACACACAACTTGCCGCAAATTAACCTCTGGAACATCGGACGGTAGTCCCAGGCGCGTTCAGTGGCCTCCAGCCTTTTCGCACAACGGCATCCTCCGGCCGGTCGCCATCCACCACCCGGGGCCGCCGCCGACACCGTCTCGCCGGCCACCAGCTGAAGGCAAGGCCCCGGTCCCAACCGCGGAGGACGCACTTCCTGGGAGGACGCCGCTGCGGATCCACTGAACGCCGGATCCACCAGGACGGGTGGTGAGTATCAGCAAACCTTCATTTATAAAATGTTATCCTTTTTGGGCAAGATGGGCGGCAGGATAGATGAGTTTGGGCGGGGAGGTCGGCGGAGCCGAGCTACAGTGCTCTATGGTCAGTTTTTAATTCAAAATAAGATTAATAAAGTATTCAAACATTTTAGCAAAATTATGAGTCATGCAGCGTCAGCCTTTTTGACGCACAGCATATTAGTGTACTTATTCTACTTGCAAAGTAATAAAAAACACAAAACGAGAACGAATTCACAAGTCCACATCTATAACGCAAATAAAAATGACAAAAACAACGTAACACGCTAAGACATGGAGGTGTGAAATAAGTTGACTACCTTGAATATTACAGCAGAAAATGCGTGAATGGGATGCAAGATGTCCGGTTTTGTTCCAGAATACTCTAAGTCAAGTCTTGTTGTCCAACACCACCCCCTTCTGACTTGCCACAAAGCTGCAGCACGCTTATAGGAAACACTAATGAGCCAAAAACGCACACATTCTACTGCCCAAATTGGGTTTTCATTCTCGCTGCCCACGCAGAACCGATCATTACATCTACTATTTGAAAAACCGCAGAGAATGCTATAATGATTAAAGTAACTAGATGATAGCGCTCTAAGTTGGCCTGCGGAATTGTTCACAGCTTGGCAGGAACTCTACTTTGGTGCAGGATTCCCACATGGAAAGCACTGTTGAACAAGGCATCAGCGGATTGTTTTTTGCCAGAGCAGCGTAACAAGTACCTACGGGCACACGGACAGCAGGAGGGGGGGGCGGGAACACGAACAGCGGGAGGGGGGCAGGAACGGGCACACGAACAGCGGGAGGGGGCAGGAACGGGCACACGGACAGCGGAAGAGGGGGCGAGAACGGACACTTCCGAAATGGTGGAAAACAAAGCTGTAAAAAAAAAAAAAACACCGCCCACCGCCGCATGACGATCGCAAGGGGGCGGGATGAGTAAAAATGGCCGGAACGCCCACGAATCTGCTCCGGCCATGATGGACAGATCTCTGTATCTCTGTTCCAATGGCTAGCCTCCATTTATGGAGCTAGCCAATGGAACAGAGGGGCGGGACATGAGTACACATCTCTAGACATAAGATTTCGCCCTGCGCGAAATTCTGCTGCGCAGCTTTCGGCGAGGCGAAACCTAAAAACGGCCCATCAGGCCATTTTCGACTGGTAAAATGCTTTTTGGCATATACCAACCCTATTTTGACAGTTGGTAACCTATTACTGACTCCAAAATTATGGTTTGAGTC
Organism: Lissotriton vulgaris; assembly: GCF_964263255.1. NCBI lineage: Eukaryota > Metazoa > Chordata > Amphibia > Caudata > Salamandridae > Lissotriton > Lissotriton vulgaris. Next base: position 18,878,507 of record NC_141697.1, read on the forward strand.
ACTATTAGGAAGGGGTGTGCTGAGGGCATTCATTCACAATAGCGAGTCACACTAGTATCTAGAGATAGTTTGTGTCAGAGAAAGCGGTCACAAAACATCAATCAATCAATCAATCAAGAGTATTTGTAAAGTGCGCTACTCAACCGCTAGTGTCTCAAGGCGCTGGGGGGGGGGGGGCTGCTACTGCTCAAAAAGCCAGGTCTTGAGTTGCTTCCTGAAGGAGAGATGGTCCTGGGTGAGTCGTAGGTGGGTGGGGAGGGTGTTCCAGGTTTTGGCTGCCAGGTAGGTGAAGGATCTTCCTCCGGTGGTGGTTCTGCGGATCCGTCGGACGGTGGCGAGGGCAAGGTATGCGGAGCGGAGCTGGCGGGTTGGCGTGTAGAACGTGAGGTGGTTGTTGAGGTATTCGGGGCACAAGTCATGGAGAGCCTTGTGTGCATGGGTGAGGAGTCTCAACGTGATCCTTTTGCTGACGGGGAGCCAGTGCAGGTCTCTCAGGTGGGCGGAGATGTAGCTGTGTCAGGGGATGTCCAAGACGAGTTTTGCTGAGGCGTACTGGATGCACTGGAGTCTTTTCTGAAGTTTTGCGGTGGTCCCAGCATAGAGGGCGTTCCCGTAGTCCAGACAGCTGGTGACGAGGGCCTGGGTGACCGTTTTCCTGGTTCCAGTGGGGATCCAGCGGAAGATCTTACGGAGCATGCAGAGTGTGTTGCAGCAGGAGGAGGTAACGGCGTTAACTTGCTTGGCCATCGTGAGGGAGGAGTCAAGGATGAAGCCCAGGTTGCGTGCGTGGTCCGTGGGCTTGGGTGGGGGGCCCAGAGCAGTGGGCCACCAGGAGTCGTCACAGGCGGAGATGGATGGGCCAAGGATGAGGACTTCCATCTTGTCTGAGGTCAGTTTCAGGCGGCTGAGCTTCATCCAGTCTGCGATGTCTTTCATTCCGTCCTAGAAGCTGGCTCTGGCGGAGGTGGGGTCATTGGTGAGGGAGAGGATCAGTTGGGTATCATCGGCATAGGAGATGATGTCGAGGTTGTGTTTGCGTGCGATGGCTGCGAGGGGGCTCATGTAGATGTTGAAAAGGGTGGGGCTGAGCGAGGAGCCTTGAGGTACGCCGCAGATGATCTTGGTGGCTTCTGCGAGGAAGGGCGGGAGATGGACTCTTTGGGTTCTGTCGGAGAGGAAGGAGGTGATCCATTCCAGGGCCTTTCCTTGGATCCAGGCGTGGCGGAGGCGGGTTGTCAGGGTGCGGTGGCAGACCGTGCCGAACGCAGCCGAAAGGTCGAGCAGGATTCCACCAACTTCAAGTTGGGGGTAACCCGTTCACAAATGGAAAGGATTCCCCAAGGGACTCCTTCCCTTTGTGAATGTGGGTGCCACATTTTTTTAAGGGCAGATAGTTCTCCAACCAACCACTGCCTACTGTTAAAATATGACAAGTAACTTTTCATTTTTAGTTTTAAAATGCATCCCATTTTTTTTAAGGGAAACGGGCTGCATTACCAAAAAAAAATGCTTTATTTAAAAAGCAGTCCCAGACGTGGTGGTCTGTTGTCCCCAGCAGGCCACAATCCCAGTGAATACAGGCCATATCAAATGGGTCGCAAATTACATCCTCCCTCATGAATATTGATGAGGCAGGTCCGCAGCTTGCGATTTTCTAATAGCACATCGCTAAAATTCGATATTTGGAAATGGCAAACACTCAATTTGGTACATCTGACCCACGGTTTCAGGGTCAGTGGTGACCCACATCAAGGAAGTTTGATGATAAATAGCTCCATACCGCCGCAATACGAATGATGGGGCACGATTGGTCGAATCGAACGATCCCCAGGAAGCAAAGCTTGTTGTTCCACAGGGACGTGTATTGCAACAGTGTGAAACCAGTCATGGCACTGAGACAGAGGTCTTCCCGGGGGTTGAAGACGTTTGTGAAGTGCTAACTGAAGCTGGAAAGCATGCCTGCTCCCAAGTGCAAGGCTGTGGCATGGAGACCGAGCTGTTCAGATGCATACATATATATTCATACTTACCGCATCAGAAGGATTATTTGCAGGGTGACAACTGCAATATTTAAACTTGTTGAAATCCCACTGAATGGGTTTGCAAACAATAATCTCAAGCATGCAGGAATTGTTTCACATAGTACCATGGCTGATCAGTAAACCAGAATCAATTGCCTGAAAACATGTGAACTACCAGCTGCATCTCTTTTGTGTTAAAATTGACAGAAGCTTCTTTAATATATCAAGCCACATGTTTGTAACATTCACTTTCACCCATATGGTAAAATCAGAACCCCTGATCGAAGGAGGATAAAATCTAACTCCACAACATTTTAATATTTTCTGCACTGTGGAAAGAAAATGGTGCTTGAGTAAGACCATGAATTATTTGTGTGAAAAATGTAGCTACAATTGTTTAAGGCGCATGGTAGGAAATAAAGAAAGATGCAGATGAAGCAAGTAAGTGTCAAGCAAGGCCTGCTTAAAAGGATTACATGAAACATGTATTGTTATCTCGTCGAATAGATGTGAGAGTCTTAAGGGGGTAGCAGAATTTTTTCCTTACTCGCACTTTCAAAATGCGTGTTTGTGCGCACGGTAGGGACTTACCGGGATGTCTGCGTTCACCAACGAGTTTTCCTATCCATTTGTGTGCGCCACGAGATTTTGGTAGCCGGTCGCGCGTTCCCGAGAGAGTGTCCGATCGCAAACACCTCATTTGGACAAGCCATTGGACATCGGCAGTCGCGAACAGGAAACACGCATCACGAGCGGGGGGGACAAATGAAACAAGGGTGAACAGTCATAATATCGAAAAAAAATATCGACTGGACAGAATATCGAGTTTTTTATATAGAATGGACAGAATATAGAATTGCAAAAATATAGTGATGCAGAATATTCAAATTCAGGTAAGAAATATCGATTTCCATAATATCAAAGTTAGTAATATTGACAGTCATAATTTAGGGGTCGATTATGATTGTGATGAATCCGCATCCTCCGGGCCGGTGGAAGCCACCGCTGGCCCGGAGGATGCGGAATCACTGCTGCGTTCCGAGAAAACACCCACGGCCAGATTAGGATGGCAGTGGGAACAGCAGCGGACGTCAGGTCCGTCCGCCGCTGATCCGCGGGGTGTTGATCGCAATTTAGTGGCGGTGTCTGCAAGACACCGTCAGCAAATTAGGCTGTGTGTGAACATGCTTTTCCGCGGCTGCTTTTCCGCCGTGGCAAAGCATGTGGACCTTTGTTTCTGGGGGCCCCTTGCGGGCCCCCAGGGTGAAGGGGCTGTGGGGGTGCACATGGGGGGTACCTAGGTTACCCCCCTGCATTTGCATGCACAAAGCAGCAGGCACCGCGCAGTGCCTACCGCTTTGTGCATGCAAATGCAAAGCATGCATTTTTAACCTTGCAGCGGGTGGTGCTTCAAGCAGCACCCGCCGCAATGTTAAAGATACGGGATGTGACCACCAGGGTGGCGATCACATCCTAATTGGTATGGAGGGAAAGCCGGTGCCCCTGCGGATGGTCCCTTCACCTCGGGTCCGTCCGCCATCATAATCGACGTCATAGTTATTAAAAATATCGATTTTTTTATAGTGTTTTAAGTGTTAGTATGTGTTAAAAGTATGTATTATTTTTGTAATATATGTTTGAATCTTATTAACCTGTTGGCTGCGTCCAACGTTCAACTCCAGTGCTGAACGTTCGAAAAACGGGTGGGCACCGTCGGCCAATGGACGTGCGCAGCACTACCAAGGTAGTGCACGCGACGACCGTTGGCCATCGGCAGCAGCCAACAGGTTAAAGTAATGAATTTTATGTTATTTAATTTTTGCGTAATTTAATTCCGTAGCGGGTCGTAGGTTTATAGTGGAATAGGGTGGGAAATAATTTAATGATCGTAAATTAAATATCAATTTTTAGGAATTATTAATTATTTTTAATTTAATTTTGCGTTTTAGCTCTGTAGCGGGTTGTGGGTTTACAGGGTAATAGGGTGGGAAGTAATTTAATAATTATTAAGTAATTATTTATTTTTATTTACTGGTATTGATAATTAATGTATTGTTAATTATTAATTGGTATTGCATTTTTATTAATTGGTAATTATTTTATTAATTGGTAATTAATTTTTATCAATTGATTAATTGATAATTATATTAATTGTTTTAATTTATTATTCGGAGCAGGTTGTGGGTTTATAGGGGAATAGGGTGTGAAGTAATTTAATTGTAATTAAGTTATTATCGAAATTATTTGTGTGTATTGATAATTAATTTACTGTTAATTGATTAATTGTTTATTATTAATTATTAATATTTGGCAGTGAAAATGAATTGGATGCTAATTAATTGTTAATAGGCAATTAATTTTAATAACTAATATTTATTGATATTCATAATTAATTAATCATTAAATATTTTGTACTTTGGTAGTTAATTTTAATTATTTTTTTATTGGTATTGATAATTAATTTTTTTTATTTAAATATTAAATCATTACTTTCCCTACTGTTGCACTCACTGGAGTAGGAATAGTTATTTTTACCTCTACGCTATCCAACACTTTCCCTACTGTTGCACTGTCTGGAGTGGGAATAATCATTTTTACCCTCCCTGTCCAACGCTTTCCCTACTGTTGCACTCTCTGGAGTGGGAATAGTAATTTTTACCCCTACGCTATCCAACGTTTTCCCTACTATTGCACTCACTGGAGTGGGAATAGTAATTTTTACCCCTACGTTATCCAACGCTTTCCCTACTGCTGCACTCTCTGGAGTGGGAATAGTAATTTTTACCCATACGCTATCCAACGCTTTCCCTACTATTGCACTCACTGGAGTGGTAATAGTAATTTGTACCCCTACACTATCCAACGCTTTCCCTACTGTTGCACTCACTGGAGTGGGAATAGTAATTTTTACACTCCCGCTATCCAACGCTTTCCCTACTGTTGCACTCACTGGAGTGGGAATAGTCATTTTTACCCCTACGCTATCCAATGTTTTCCCTACTGTTGCACTCTCTGGAGTGGGAATAATAATTTTTACCCATACACTATCCAACGCTTTCCCTACTGTTGCACTGTCTGGAGGGGGAATAATCATTTTTACCCTCCCTATCCAACGCTTTCCCTACTGTTGCACTCTCTGGAGTGGGAATAGTAATTTTTACCCCTACGCTATCCAACGTTTTCCCTACTATTGCACTCACTGGAGTGGGAATAGTAATTTTTACGCCTACGTTATCCAACGCTTTCCCTACTGTTGCACTCTCTGGAGTGGGAATAGTAATTTTTACCCATACGCTATCCAACACTTTCCCTACTATTGCACTCACTGGAGTGGTAATAGTAATTTGTACCCCTACACTATCCAACGCTTTCCCTACTGTTGCACTCACTGGAGTGGGAATAGTAATTTTTACATTCCCGCTATCCAACGCTTTCCCTACTGTTGCACTCACTGGAGTGGGAATAGTTATTTTTACCCCTTCGCTATCCAACACTTTCCCTACTGTTGCACTCTCTGGAGTGGGAATAATAATTTTAACCCCTCACTTTCCAACGCTTTCCCTACTGTTGCACTTACTGGAGTGGGAATAGTTATTTTTACCCTCCCCCATCCAACGTTTTCCCTACTGTTGCACTCACTGGAGTGGGAATAGTAATTTTTACCCCTACGCTATCCAACGCTTTCCCTACTGTTGCACTCTCTGGAGTGGGAATAGTAATTTTTACCCCTACGCTATCCAACGCTTTCCCTACTGTTGCACTCTCTGGAGTGGGAATAATCATTTTTACCCCTACGCTATCCAACGCTTTCCCTACTGTTGCACTCTCTGGAGTGGGAATAGTAATTTTAACCCTTACGCTATCCAACGCTTTCCCTACTGTTGCACTCTCTGGCATGGGAATAGTAATTTTAACCCTTACGCTATCCAGCGCTTTCCCTACTGTTGCACTCTCTGGAGTGGGAATAGTAATGTTTACCCCGACGCTATCGAATGGAAACAAGAAGGAAACATTACATGATTCTAAACTTCATGACATCAAAAGGAGCAAGAAAAAAATGTATAAAGAAATACAATTAATATTTTCCCAGAAATAAGCAAAAGAACAGAGGAGCAGTTCTGCAATCAATTAAATCCCTTCGGTTATAAGACCCATATTTTTAACCCTCTTGTCCTTTTGCGAGTATTCTTAGTTTTAAATATAGCAGCTTCAATATTGTACATGGATAATAACACTGCCCTCCATGCAGAAAATAACGAGGGATCTTTTGATATCCAATCCTTGGTGATACAGGCACGCAGGACAGCCATACAAATAAAAAGAAAGGCAGCACTTGCCTCCGGTCTGGTTTGCACATTAGAATCAATACCTAACATCACCAACTCTGCCGAAATACATATTGGGGAACCAAGTATTTCTATCAAAAATTGTTAAATAGAAGTTAAAAAACTGAAAGCTTGAGACATAAAAAGAACATATGCTGCGCATCGGCATCAAGGTAGCCACATCTACTACAACTGGCTCCAGCTCCGGTACACCATTTAGAAAATTTTCTGGGGGGAAAATATAAGTCATACAAAACCATATAGAGCTGTGCCCGCATCCTGCCAGAAATCAAAACTTCATTAGCCAATGTGAAAGAGGGCTAGAGGTCAATTGTCCCTACATTTAGATTAGTTCTCCATATATCTTGACATTGCTCTAGATCGGCGGGCAATATCTGTATTAGGTTAGAATAGAAAAAAGTGATGGGCATTCCTTTTCCGATCCCCTCTATCAAGGGAAATTACATAAACCTAGAATTATATTGCCCCAGCGAACCATAATAGCTACGAATTTGTAAAAATAAAAAAAAATCCTTCCTTTGCACACCAAATTTACATTGTAACTCTGTAAAGGACAGTGGTTGGAGATCCTGAAACATATCTCCTAAACTTCTAATACCTAACTGACGCCAGTTCCTGGTTGTTACATCTCGGAAAATAATGGGGAGGGTTCCAGCTGCTTCAAAAGGAGTATAACCATTTATACAGGGAAGCCCTAGATGATGCTTGATATGTCTCCAAATCGAGAAAGCAGCAAACAAAACTTTAAACTTAGTTTTTTTGTAATAACTAGGTTCCAAAATTTTCAAGAGACAGCTGTTAACATCTTCACCAATTGCAAATTTGTATATTGAGGGTTTATGGCAAGGCAATAATTTGGCTTCTTCACCTACAACTAAAGGGGAAATTAATTGCAGCACAGATGCCCAATAATAGAATAAAAAATAAGGGATACCCCAACCCCCACTAGCTCTTGAGTGTACCATTTGTTTTAAAGCCCTTCTATGTCGTTTGTAACCCCACAGAAATCTAGAGGCAATACTTTCCAGTCTTTTGAAACAAATTAAGGGGAATTCTAATGGGACGGAGCTCTAAGTTCCCTAAGCTTACCACCACCCAGAGTGAAGCTTTAGAGGCTGACTTCTCAGCACAGGAACTTGAGTCAGCGATTTTATCCTTAGCGCCAAGGAAAGCGGTTGGTCCCGATGGGATTCCCCTGGAATTCTTCTGAACTCTTTTACCAATTCTGAGGGAACAACTTCTGAAAGTCTGTGTGACTGCACAAAGAGGTTCACCTCCGGCTTCCTGGCAGACATCAACAATAACTATGTTCCTAAAAAAGGATAAACCTTCTTTATTTCCATCCTCGTACAGACCGATCTCATGGTTTTATTCCAGGCCGTGATACGACAGATCATGCGCGACACGAGATTGCTTTGATGGATTGGGCTGAGGCTACAAAAACCCCTATAGGCGTTACTCTGTTGAATGAAGAGAAGGCATTCAACAGGGTTGCCTGGCCTGATTTATGGGAGGTGCTACGTTTGAAGGGGTTTGGTCCAGGATCCCTCCAGGCAATTCGAACTTTAAATCTGGCGCCTAAGGCATCCATTCGCTTAGCGGGAAGAGACTCTGACTTCTTTCCGATTCTATGCGGCACAAGGCAAGGCTGTCCCACGTCACCGTTATTATTTGCGTTATATAGTGATTCTTTTTGGTAAAATTAACTGAATCTATATATATCAAACCAGTTAACATATGCGATGTCGAGTATAGAGCTCTCGCCTATGCAGATGACATTGTTGTCATAACTACTGATCTACCGCTGGCCTTATCAACTATAGAAAATCTGGCTGGGCAGTTCGGCCAATTCTCCGGGTATAAGTTAAATATAAATAAGACTTAGATCCTGTATGTTGGTGGTGATCCCCCGAGGGATTTAACAGTTGTAACAGAGGCAACATATCTTGAAATCAAAATCACGTCACCAGTTAATAAGATTCCTGAAATTAACATCAATCCAGTTTTAGACAAAGTCAATTCTACTTTAGAGCGTCTTAATCATCTTCACTTATCATTATATGGAAGAGCAAATGTTTTAAAAATGATGGTTCTCCCCAAATTTCTTTATTTATTCAGATCCGTACCCCTACGCTATCCTATGCTTTCCCTACTGTTGCACTCACTGGAGTGGGAATAGTAAATGTTATCCTCCCGTTATCCTACGCTAAAAATATTGAATATTTTTTATTGATATTAAGTTAATATATATATATATGTAGTAAAAAATAAAAATGCATATTTCTTTTTTTTAACTTACATTAATTATTTATTCAATTTAAGGTTATTTAAGTTTTGTATGTTCTAGTTAATCATATTTATTTTTACATTAATTTTACATTACTTTTAAGTCATTTTTAAAATTAGATATTTTAATAAACGATATTATTTACAAGGATATTTTGGATTCAATATTTTTGTACTTACCTGTTTGTACATAGGAATTCGATATTCTGGCATTCTATATTTTTTCCTCGATATTTTGCAGGTCGATATTTTGCTCCTCGATATTCTGTCAGTGAACCATGAAACAAGATGGCCGTGCCAATTGGTGACCGCATAGGCAAGTTCGCAAGATATTTCCCCCGAGCACGCAAACAGCATCCTCGAACAGGAAAAACGCATCCCGAATGGGCAGAACAAGCAATTCCGCGTGCTTGCGGAATACTGCGTAACTTGCAGAGATTTTTTACCGTTTCACGGAACTTTGCGTAACGCAACTACACAAATTCCGCCCACCCCTAGTTTATTCACGCTCAAGGAGAAGACTTACCTCAGCTCAATGCCTCCACTAACTCCCCTGGTTTCAAAACCTGGCATTCCAGCACCAGGGAGATATGATCTCTGTGCACTGCATCGCATTGCTATTACCTTCCACCGTCAGAGACGAGAACAGAGGCCAATGTGAAGTGCTCACAAAATATTACTCAACGCAGAGAGGTTACCACACTAGCATATGGAGAAGTGCTAAAGAAAACTGGGCTTTCATTTCAAAAGTAGTGAAATTAAAAGGGAAATACTATTTAAGAGAAATATGTTGTGTATAGGTTCACACCGTGCCAGGGAGGTTGGCTTTTCACAGTCATAGAAATGAAAAGCAGCATTATGCAAAGAAATAGTTCCTTGTATCACCTGCATTCGATGTTTATCACCATCTGGGCCAAAGGTGAACTTGCTATTTGTTGTGTTGATAGTAAATTGTTGTGTGCCCCTTTTAAGAGAAAAACTGCTGTTGATCAGTGAGATTATAGGATGAAAATAGTGCAGTCATGTCCAGAAGATGGCAAGGCACATTTACAAGATGTGAGCATCGCAGTGCTCAGCGCATCTGTGCAGGTGTGCATGTGTGAGCTTGTTCCTACAGTCAAGTATGTGAAGCTTCTCTGAGCATGTTGAAAGTAAAAGAGCTTATAGAGGATATATTGTTTGATTTTTAGATACAATAAAATAATTATGGTCTATGACAGCGAAAGCGGTTTGTGGCACCACTCTACTGCCTCCCTAATTTTCTCTGCAGCTGTTTTTGCAGAGTACACTCTCTTTTATGGCCCAATAAACCATAAAAGCAACCACAGCCCTTTTCCTCCTCAAAGGATGAGAACTTAAACAAATCCGTCGAATTCATGCCATCAGGTATTTAGAACATATGTTTCTTCACATAGATATGGTCAATCCGTGAGTCACGGATTGAGCATCGTGTCATGCGCCGATGACACACAGCTGGCTATCTCCCTATCGCGTGCACCCGGTCTTGCGATGGACAGTTTCAGGAACTGCATGCAAGAACTTGCAGCATGGATGTCCACTAACTGCCTTAAGCTAAACGGCAACAAGACCGAGGTGCTCCTTGTGGGGGGGAACCCATCTGTTTGGTCATCGGCGTGGTGGCCTCCATGTCTGGATGAATCTCCCATACCACGCCAGGGAGTAAAAAACCTAGGCGTATGGCTCGACGCTGACCTATCTTTTGGACCCCAAATAGACCGAGTTGCAGGCGTCTGTTTTGGTATCCTAAAAACCATAAGGAAGGTTCTTGACCTCCTTCCTATGTCAGCACGGAAAACACTGGTACACGCCCTTGTGACATCACGCCTAGACTACGGCAACCTACTTTACCTGGGTACCACCTGCAAAGCCATGAATCGCCTTCAGGTAATACAGAACGATCAGACACCAAAGCCGCTCTCAAAACCCTCCACTGGTTGCCAGTAAAAAGCAGAGTGGAATTCAAAGCCCTCTGTACATGCCACCGCATCCTGGCTAAGAAATCCCCTATTCCACTCCAGAACTTAGTGACCAGGTATACACCTGCACGCGATTTGCGCTCCTCTTATGGGGGCCTACTTCAGGTTCCCAGGGTCAAAAGAGCCCGTATGGGCGGACGCTCTTTCTGCTATCTGGCAGCGAAAAGCTGGAATTCCCTCCCTCTCCATCTCCGTCTGGATCCATCCGAATCCAGCTTCCGCAAGAACCTAAAAACACACCTGTTCTCCAGATAACGGATCACTGGTCTCCACCTCGCTCAGAGTTCTTCAGTTGCAGCGCGGGGACACGCTTTGGCGTAACCAAGCGCTTTATAAGCTACCCTTATTATTATTATTATGACTGTGAGAGCCCGGCTCGCACCATCTACCTCACTACATGCAGTGATGGGGGCTGGGAATACCGAGGATTCAGTCCATTTAAAAAGGACCTATAGATTCAGACCAGACCTATGTATTACACTGGCTGGTATGTATCTGTAAGTATGTGTATAGCATTCCCATGGCACAAACTTAGACAAAATGTAGCGGAGCACTGTACAGAATGGCTACCCCACTCGAAGCATAAGATGACATAATAAATGTATCTTTTAATTAATTTTATTGTCAGATACATTTCCATTCCCCAATATGTGAATACTTTGCTTTAGAAATCAAAGGGCCGTGCAAATCTTGCACACCCTAAGCAAGTTGTTTGCTGAAGAGTTTCTTTAAGAGACTGCAGCACGCATAGAAAGAGGAAAAACGAGGAGAAATGAAAACACTTCTCCTCGTTGAGCCTCCCTACCCCTCCCCTGGTGAGGAGCAGCCTTCTGATGATTCTCAGGTTTACGAAAGGTTGTATATGTGGGGATGTGGCAGAAGGAATGGGTGTTGCGTGGGAATACCCACAGCAACACTCATGCCCGGCCCTTCCATGCAAAGTGCTGCCTGAAAAGGGGTCGCATTTACAGTAACACAAAAAGCCACGCAGGGTGACTTGATGTGTCCTTGTAAATATTGGACGCAAAGTGTGCCACCGGAGCACAGGGCTTGTAAATATGGCCCAAAGGGCTTTGTGCAATTCTCATGTGCCAGGCAGTAACACTGACCCACGACACTTTCAAACAAACCAAGGCCCGTTTCATTGTTACAAATCAATGCTAAGGGGATGTGGAGTCAAATGCAGCATGCAGGGACTTCTATAGTTTGAAGATCCTTTATTCTTGGTAGGAAGAGGAATTCCAGCCACAGCATTGGAGGTGACGTCCTCCACAGCCCCCTTCAATCCTAACATTCCTACAGTGTAAATGGAAAACATCCATGACGAATAGATATAAAAGAAATGCAATAAGCCTCACATAAATAATATAAACGACCCTATAAGGAGGACACATTACCACGGGTGACCTTGTCCTTGCTTTCAAATAAACTTCAAATATGCACAATATCCCATAGACACGGCCTCACACTGTAACATATAGCTCGTGTATGGTGTGAACTGCACAGGTGAATGATCCAAGGCATCTTTACTTCCTCAGCTGCTTCTTCAGACATCAGACCCTTTGCTGCCACCAAGGTCCCTATAGCTGGCAGCATGCACATTCATTCCTCAGCAGGCTTCCCCCCCCCCGTGCCCAGCTCTCCTGGGATCTGGAGACAAAGAACTGGGCAGTGTGGTGCTGGTTTGTAATATCAGAGCTCCAGGCACCCAGACTATATATCTCATGATCTGAGCAGGAAATATGAATTTAGCCAATATTTGTCATGTGTCTAAAGAACAGAACAGGGCGAGGTGTGAACATATCTCCATTCATACTCATGCTTGCATGGGGTGGGACTGTCTTGCTGCAAAGAGTGGTTTGAATCCTGAGAAATAAGACAGGCCATGAGGTGAACTAAAGAAAAGTTACTTGAAACAGCAAATTCAATGAAGGGACACGAGGTGGAAGTAGGAAGAAAAGAATAATTGTCAATATGACCGAAGAGGGAAGGAAGGAAGTAAAAGCAAATTTCTTTACAGACACTGTAAAAACATCATTTCCTTATTCTGTACATAACAAAAAAATGATTGGACGCTGATGACCAACTTTTGGAAACATTGAAAAGCACTGATAAAACCCCACCCGAAATCACAACAAATCAAAACTGAAAACAGGAAAGCCAATATGAGGTTTAATTTGTTGACAAATGATACATTGCTGCACATATCTTTTAGTATTTTTGGTAGATATGGATTCCAATATTGTTGCTGTGGCATTCATAGTCTATCTTTCACTATAGACTGTATAACCACAATACAATCTGCATCAATCGTCCCTTGAGATCAAGTTACAGAAACAACCTTACAGATTCCATCCCTTTTATCGACCATTGTATGTGAACTAAGTGTAGGTTATGTCGTTGGGCAATCATCTTTTGCCACAGCAGTTTAGTTTTTATCAGTTTTATTTTTCCAGTTTTATATAACGCAAACTCGACCTGAAGGTATCAGGGCGCTTTCCATGAGCAACATCACAAAAGAAAATGATGGATGGAGTGTTGACTCTTTTCTAACACTCACCCCCAGTCACGGAGCTATGTTTAATTCATTGTTATTTTGCTCGACACATCACCCCAGTTTGGACCCAGCCATAGGCAAATCAGTCTGACCCTGTGCCTCGTGGGAACAGTCCAGACCGAACTGCCAAGCCATGTCTTCCCTGGACCGGAATCAAGCATCCTAGGACCGGTTTTGAAGTATCACCTCTCATCAGCCAGGCTAGCTTGAATCCAGGGGCATGGAGAGCACGGGATCCATGTCTGGGCATACCCTTTCCTCGTCGGGTGCACATACCAACATCACAAAGTAAAGTGATGGACGCAGTGTTGAAACTTTCAAACACTCACCCCTGTCACAGATCTGTGTTTAAACCATTGTTATTTTGCTTGATATGTGGTTCCCGTGCACCCTACCCCACCGCTTTCAAGCTAGCCTGGCTGATGACGGGTAATATCCCAAAACCAGTCCCAGGATGCTTGTTTTCTAGCCTGGAAGGACCTGTCCTGACAATTCAGTCTGGACTATTACCATGAGGCACAGGGTCAAGGCTGATTTGCATATGGCTGGGTCTAAACTGGAATGGTGAGGCAAGGAAAATAACAATGGATTAAACCCAGATCTGTGACTGGGTGAATGTTTGACAAGTGTCAGCCTTCCGTCCATCGTCCTTTTGTGTTCCATTTTTGCCCTAAGTGGGAAGGGTGTGCCCAGACATGGATCCCGTGCTCACTGTGCCACTGGTTCCAAGCTAGCCTGGCTGATGAGGGGTGAAACCCCAAAACAGGTCCTAGGATGCTTGTTTTCCAGTCCAGGGAGGACAAGGCTTTGCAGTTCGGTCTGGACTGCTCCCATTGGGTCCAGGGTCAAGACTGATTTGCAAATGACTGGGTCTAAACTGGAATGGCGTAGCGTTTCAATACTCCGTCCATCATTTTATTTTGTGATGTTGCTCATGAAAGTGCTCCGATACCTTTAGGTCGAGTTTGCATCATATAAAACTACAAAAACAAAATAGATCCAAAAGCAATCCACAAGTGAAGGTGTGTCACAGGTGCCTGGCCCCACTGCCGTCCTCCATTGGTCCTGGGCATTATTGACCACCTCTAATTGATGGAACAGTCACTTAGGATGTTGTTGACACTACATTAAAGGAGCCATGCCACCGAGGATTGTGGCTATCACATGTGTGCTGCCCGGTTATTATCCCCCATCACCAGCACAGTCAATCGGGTCTCCAAGCAGGTCTACAATCACTCACTGTTGGGTTCATCTGGGGTCTGACAGTCACTCACAGTCCTGCCCATCTGGGGTTTCACAGTCACTCACAGTCCTGCCCATCTGGGGTTTCACAGTCACTCACAGTCCTGCCCATCTGGGGTTTCACAGTCACTCACAGTCCTGCCCATCTGGGGTTTCACAGTCACTAAGAGTTCTGCCCATCTGGGGTCTAGCTCATCTTATAATAGCTCAAAGCCCTATAAATATAAGGCACTTCTCAGTAATTCATAGCTTTGCCTGTCTTGTGTCTGGGGTCTCACTGTCACTCACAGTCCCACCCACCTGGGGTCTCACTGTCACTCACAGTTCAGCCCACCTGGGGTCTCACTGTCACTCTCAGTCCTGTACACCTGAAGTCTCACTGTCACTCTCAGACCTGTACACCTGAAGTCTCACTGTCACTCTCAGACCTGTACACCTGGGGTCTCACTTTTCCTCACAGCCCTGTCTATCTGGGGTCTCATATTCACTCACATTCCTGCCCACCTGGGGTCTCACTGTCGCTCACAGCCCTGCCCACCTGGGGTCTCACTGTCACTCACAGCCCTGCCCACCTGGGGTCTCACTGTCACTCACAGCCTTGCCCACCTGGGGTCTCACTGTCACTCAAAGTCCTGCCCACCTGGGGTCTCACTGTCACTCAAAGTCCTGTCCACCTGGGGTCTCACTGTCACTCACAGTCCTGCCCACCTGGAGTCTCACTGTCACTCACAGCCCTGCCCACCTGGGGTCTCACTGTCACTCAAAGTCCTGCCCACCTGGGGTCTCACTGTCACTCAAAGTCCTGTCCACCTGGGGTCTCACTGTCACTCAAATTCCTGCCTATCTGGGGTCTCATAGCCACGCATAGCCTAGCTCCTTCAAGGTCTCATAATGACTCACATAATAATCTTTTTACTATGCTGGCCGAATGCAGCAGCTAAATCTGGGGTCTCATTGTCACTCACAGCCCTTCGGTCTCACTGTCACTCACAGCCCTGCCCTCCTGGGGTCTCACTGTCGCTCACAGTCCTGCCCACCTTTGGTCTCACCGACACTCACAGCCCTGCCCACCTGGGTCTCACTGTTACTCAAAGTCCTGTGCACCTGGGGTCTCACTGTCGCTCACAACCCTGCCCACCTGGGGTCTCACTGTCACTCCTCCAAGGTCTCATAATGACTCCCAGCCCTATATATAATGTGTTTCTCAGTAATTCATATCTGTGCATTTCTTGTGTCTCATGAACTCTGCCACCTGGGATCTCATTGAGCGACCTTTGACCCTGTCGCCAGGCAGGTCGTTCCCCTCACTGCCACGCAGCCCCCTGTGTGACCTGTGACTCCCTTCTGACACCACCCGTGATCAGCCCCCCTTGCCTGCGTCTCCACTGGTATTGTCTTTGTCTCCTTCCTCTGTGCCCATTTTGCCTTTTGCCTTTGCACCCCCTTCCTCTGTGCTCATCTTTGCATTGTTTAGCCCGTTTCCCCCTTGTGCCCCCTTCCTTCATTGTCCCCTTGGCTCTGCTTCCCGCCTCTGCGTCCCTGCGGCCCCGCCCCCTCATCTCCCATTGGCCGCCCCGCTCCCACCTCCCAGCTGCTCCTCCCTCCCTCTGTCCACTGATATGGAGGCCGCTGCGCGGCCGCCCAGCGGGTGAGCCAAAGGCAAGCCCGTCTTTGCCCGTCCGCGCCTGGACCGCGCCCAGCGCCAGAACCCCTGGCCCCGGCCAACGCCAGGGCACCTGACTGAGATAGTACACCGCCACCCTCTTCGCACTCAACACCGGACGACCTCCCGCCTGCCACCGAGCCACCCCGAGGCGCACCCACGGACCCTTCACCTGCCAAGCCTGCAAATTCACCTGCCTCCAAACCTGCACCCCGCCCACCGAACACAGCAACAATAACAACAACCACCTCAAGTGCATCCTTCTCAACACCCGCTCCATCCACAAACACGCCGTCGAACTCTGGGAACTCCTTGATACAACAGCACCAGACGTCGCCTTCCTCACGGAAACCTGGATGAACGCCTCCTCAGTCCCCTACATCGCCATAGCAATCCCAGACGGCTACAAAATCACTCGGAAGGACTACGTCAACAAAACTGGAGGAGGAATTGCCATCATCTACAGGAAGACCATCAGCGTCACGACCAATGCCAAAGACACACTCACTGGTGCCGAACACCTACACTTCCAGATCCACACCGAACCCCAGACCACCCTCAGAGGAACGCTCATCTACAGACCCCCGGGCCCACGGACACAATTCAGCGAAACCATCGCCGGCACGCCCTAGCCTCACCAGAGTACATCCTCCTAGGGGACCTGAACTTCCACCTGGAGAAAAACAACAACACCACCACCACCCTGCTCGCCAACCTCGGACTCAAGAAACTGGTGGACATGCCCACCCACCTCGTGGGCCACGCGCTCGACCCCATCTTCTCCGCCAGCAACCACGTCTCCTTCAGCCACTCCACCGGACTACACTTGACTGACCACAGCTGCATCCACTTCACCTTCAAGAAAACCACCTCCCACCACCAGATGCCACAGATCCCCCGCAGATGCTGGAGCAAAGTCACCACAGACCAGCTGACCACATCGCTGAGCCAGAACCCACCTGTCGACACCCCTGACACCAAACGATGCAACACACAATCTCGCACAGTGGATCACCAACTGCGCCGATGACCTCGCTCCACTGAAGAATCCCCCAGGCAAGACTGGCAACAGAAAAACCTCATGGTTGACAGACGGCCTAAAAAATCGCAAAGAAATCATGCCGAACCCTCGAAAAAGATTGGCGCCACAAACGGACATCAGAAAACATGACAGCCCTCAAGAGCGCCAACCGCGAATACCACCAGATGATCCGCACCACCAAAAGGACATCGTTCAAAGAGCGGCTGGACAACAACACCCACAACAGCAAGGAACTCTTCAGTATCGTCAAACCCAGCGCCAGCAACAACGACATCACACCGTCGCAAGACCTCTGCAACTCCCTCGCCACATTCTTCCACCGCAAGATCGCAGATATACACAACAGCTTCGGACCGCAGACTCCGCCTCCAGCAAACAAACCAACGACCCCCACCACAAGCCTCAGCGCATGGACCCCCATCAGCACTGAAGACACCACCCACGTCATGAACACCATCCACTCCGGCTCCCTCTCCGACCCATGCCCTCATCATATCTTCAACAAAGCCGATACCATCATCGCACCCTACCTCCGGAATGTCATATACAGCTCCTTTACGTCAACCACCTTCCCTGAAAGCTGGAAACACGCAGAAATCAACGCCCTTCTGAAGAAACCAACAGCGGACCCCAAAGACCTCAAGAACTTCTGCCCTATCTCTCTTCTCCCCTTCCCTGATAAAGTCATCGAGAAGACCGTCAATAAACAGCTGACTGCATTCCTCGAAGCAAACAACTCGCTCGACCCATCCCAGTCTGGATTTCGAGCCAACCACAGCACCGAGACCGCCCTCATCGCAGCCACCGATGACATCAGGACCCTGATGGACAACGGAGAGACAGCTGCTCTGATCCTCCTGGACCTCTCAGCAGCCTTTGATACCGTCTGCCACCGCACCCTAATAACCCACCTCTACAACACTGGGATCCAAGGAAAGGCCCTGCACTGGATCACATCGTTCCTCTCCGACAGAACCCAGAGAGTCCGCCTCCCTCCCTTCTGCTCAGCGGACACCAAGATCATCTGCGGCATACCCCAAGGCTCCTCACTCAGCCCAACCCTCTTCAATATCTACATGAGCCCCCTCGCCACCATTGCACGCAAACACAACATCAACATCATCTCCTACGCCGACGACACCCAACAGATACTCTCCCTCACCAAAGACCGATTCACCGAATTCTGCGAAAGATGTCACAGAATGGATGAAGCACAGCTGTCTGAAGCTCAACTCTGACAAGACGGAGGTCCTCATCCTCGGACAATCCCCATCCGCCTGGGACGACTCCTGGTGGCCCATGATGCTGGGCACCACACCGACACCCACACCCACGGACCACGCAAGCAACCTGGGATTCATCCTGGACTCCTCCCTCACGATGACCAAGCAAGTCAACGCTGTCTCGTCCTCATGTTTCAACACCCTACGCATGCTCCAAAAGATCTTCCGGTGGATCCCCACCGAAACCAGAAAGACGGTCACCCAGGCCCTCGTCACCAGCTGACTGGACTACGGGAACGCCCTATACGCAGGAACCACAGCCAAACTTTAGAAACGTCTTCAGCGCATACAGAACGCCTCCGCATGACCCATCCTCGACATCCCTCGCCACAGCCACATATCTGCCCACCTGAGAAACCTACACTGGCTCCCCGTCAGCAAGAGGATCACGTTCAGGCTGCTCACCCACGCACTCAAAGCGCTCCACAACATGGGCCCCGAATACCTCAACAACCGCCTCTCGTTCTACATACCCACCCGCCAGCTCTGCTCCACCAGCCTCGCCCTCGCCACCGTCCCACGGATTCGCAGAACCACCACCGGAGGAAGATCGTTCTCCTACCTGGCAGCCAAGACATGGAACTCCCTCCCCGCCCACCAATGACTGACCCAGGACCACCTCACCTTCAGGAAACACTTCAAGACCTGGCTATTCGAGCAGTAGCGACGCCCCCCCCCCCTTCAGCGCCTTGAGACCCCCACGGGTGAGTAGTGCGCTCTACAAATCTATTGATTGATTGATTGATTGTCACTCACAGTCCTGTCCACCTGGGTTCTCACAGTCACTCACAGCCCTGCGTAGCTGGGGGTCTCACATCCTCTCACAGTACTACCCACCTGGGGTCTCACAGTAGCTCACAGCCCTGCTTATCCTGTATCTCACAGTCACTCACAGCCCTGTCTATCTAGGGTCTCACAGTCGTTCAGAGTAACTCAGACTAGGTCCATTATGGTCTCATAATGGCTTACAGCCCTATATATGTCTGTAATTCATCGCTGTACCTGTCTTGCGTCTCATGATCTTAGCCCCCTGGGGTCTCATTGTCATTCACAGTCCTGCCCATCTGGGGTCCACGAGGTGAGGAGGAGAGACCACAGCGAGGAGGAGGGCAGCCCGGAGACACCAGAGAGCAGGTAAGTGTGTCTTTTTCCTTTTTTTAAATTGGGAGTGGGACTTGGGAGGGTGGAACGGAGCAGAGTTTCACTGAGTTTTTTTTTAACTCCGGGTACTCTGCCCACCCTTACCCACAACCTTGGCATCGTACTGGACAGCAAACTCACCCTGAAAGGCCAGCTCAATGCAGTCTCCTCCGCCTGCTGTCTCACCCCTTGCCTGCTCCAAAAGATCTTCAGTGGCTCCCATCAGCACCAGGAAAGCTGTCACACAGGCCCTAGTAACCAGCCACCTCGACTATGGCAACGCACTCTAAATAGGAGTCACCACCCAACTCCTGAAGAGACTCCAAACGATACAGGACTCAGACGCCAGACTCATCCGCGACCTCCCCAAATGGACCCACATCACCCCCCACATCAATAAACGCCACTGGCTCCCCGTATAGAAAAGAGGCCAGTTCAAGATGCTGACGCACGCCTACAAAGCCCTTCACGACTAAGAACCAGTCTACGTCAGCCAACGACCCTCCAGACACCTTCAGTCCCCTTCTCTCGCCCTCCCCCACGCACCCCGCATCCGCCGAAGCTAGGGGGACGCTCCTTCTCCTGTCTCCCACAACCTTACCCTTCATCTTCGAACCTCTCCCTCCCTCCTGAATTCAGAAAGACCCTCAAGGCCTGGCTCTGCGCCTGATGCCACCCTCAGCAGCGTATGCCCGGCACCTGGACGCCCCACGGGCGATGAGTTATGCTTTGCCAACCCGGATTGATTGTTTGATTGACAGACACCCACAGTTACTGCGCTACATTGTATAGCCTGACTTATAATGTTCACAGGTTTGGACAATATGTGTTTCCTACTCCTTATAACCCTCAGTGTTTTATATCACATTTCCTAGACATTTACACACACGTGTGATTTATAGTGCCTCTGTGTGGGATGTAAAGCGCTCTGACACCCTACACTGAGATGAGTAGCACTATAAAATAGTTCATTTAAAAAATATGTGCCTCTTAAATCATTAGATATCATACACTCAGATAAATCTTGCATTCTTTCAGTTCATGTACATTTCTTTCATAGGGGGTTGAACAAAGTCAGAAATCTGCCTCCAATTCATAGTTTCTCTGTAGTACTTGTGAAGTGATAAGCTGTGCCCCTTCCTTCCTTGGCATCTGGTGTTAGGATCCAGCTGTCATCAGTGGAACAAAAGAAGGGCTGCCGACCCTTTAAATCAGGCTCTTGTTTTATGCCTGGTTGGAAGTAAAAATAAGGAAGCCCCCCCCCACACACAATGCAGGCGGGGTGCAGGCGCGGTTGGGATGTGTCCCGGGGTCTGAAAATGAAACCCGGCCACATGCAGCATCTTTCTTGAGGAAGAAATGGCTGCTGGTCCTGGTTCCGGTGGGGTCTCTCAACTTTGCAGCCCTGGGGGTTAGGACGTTGCACTGTTGCCTGTGATGCCGACAGCCATGGTGGCACAAGGGTCACTTGCTTTGCACTGTTGGCTGCTTCCTGTGATGCCAACTGCCACGATGACGCACGGGTCAGCCCTTGGCACTGTTGGTCGCCCCCAGACCGTAGGAGCAGCGATGGTACACCCCTCAGCACCCCACCCTCCGAGCCCCCCTCCACCCCAGCCCTGCCCGGGAGTGTACACAATGCCCGCTTGTTGTCGTGCGTTAAATGCCCCTGATGCATGCGGCGGCGCTCGCCGGCCACCGTACAGCTGTTCGATTAAAGGCCTCGCATCCGACGCTGCCTCCAGGGCCACTAATGGGACATAACTTGTTTGTTTCTCTCAGACACGAGCCCCGCTGCCTGCGCCGATAAATTCCTGTAAATCCTAATGGGCGTCTGGAAGAATTCTGCTCCTTATTGGAATCTGCGCGGGATCCGGGCCCGGGGGGGCGGCGGGGGCCGGGGCCGCTAATCACACATGCAGCATTCATTAGCCGCCCCCGCCGCTGCCCTAATGGCGCTAATGAAAGATCAGGCTCAGTGCGCGGCGCAGCAGACTGAGCGCGCAGCGCGCACACCGATGGCTCATTAGCGCAGCGCCGGCGCGGAGAGATCCGGCGCTGCACGTGCCCCTGTGTGTGTGCGCGTGTGTGTGCGTGTGTGCACGTGCCCCTGTGTGTGCGTGTGTGTGTGCGCGTGCGTGTGTGCGTGTGTGCACGTGCCCCTGTGTGTGCGTGCACGTGCGTGCATGTGTGAATGTGCGTGCGTGTGTGTGTGTGCGTGTGAATGTGTGTGGCGGTGGGAGCCCTGCGCCGAGCGGCCTGCTGGAGATGGACAGGGGGGGAGTTCTGAGTCATGCACCGCCTTCAACACCGGCTCACTCACTACCTTACTGGTCATTGGCCACTCACAAGGGGCTCATTGACCACCTTATTGACCAACTCATGTACACGTTCATTCACCACCTTATTGGCCACTCACAAGGGGCACATTCACCACATGCGCGCTAGCACAATTCCCCTCCTACGCGATGATTTACTAAACCCCATGTTACGTAACGAGCTGGGCTCGTCCATGACGAGCCCAGCTCGTCATCAGCCCCGAAGGGGTTGATAGTCCACTCAGCCAGGCTCGCCGCTTGCTTCCTAGCCACTCACACGAGCTGGCTCCTAGCTCAATCAAACGTGGCTCACACGCCCAATTCACATAGGGATTGCTTCTATCTCACCTGCCCATGCACAGGAACTCAACTGCTGCCATGGGGTACACGTGCCCATCCCCTGCCACTCACCGAGGCTTCATGTGTGCGCACATCTCCCTGCACATGCCGCCTCACCAGCCCTGCTCACTGAAGGGTCACCTGTGTTACCTTCTGCTGGCCACACACCGGCTCACCAGCCCCACTTACTGTGGGGTCATGTATGCCATGTATGCCACCATCTGCCAACTCACCAGTCCCTCTCACTGAGGGGGTCACGTGTGCCACCATCTGCCTCACGCACCGACTCACCAGTCCCACTCACTGAGGGGTCACATGTGCCACCATCTTCCTTCTCACACTGGCTCACACACCAGCTCACCAGTCCCACTCACTGAGGGTTCCCGTGTGCCACCCTGCCTCACGTACCGACTCACCAGTCCCACTCACCGAGGCTTCATGTGTGCGCACATCTCCCTGCACATGCCGCCTCACCAGCCCTGCTCACTGAAGGGTCACCTGTGTTACCTTCTGCTGGCCACACACCGGCTCACCAGCCCCACTTACTGTGGGGTCATGTATGCCACCATCTGCCAACTCACCAGTCCCTCTCACTGAGGGGGTCACGTGTGCCACCATCTGCCTCACGCACTGACTCACCAGTCCCACTCACTGAGGGGTCACGTGTGCCACCATCTTCCTCCTCACACTGGTTCACACACCAGCTCACCAGTCCCACTCACTGAGGGTTCCCATGTGCTACCATCTGCCTCACGCACAGACTCACCAGTCCCACTCACTGAGGGGTCACGTGTGCCACCATCTACCTCACACACCAATTCACCAGTCCCACTCACTGAGGGTTCCCGTGTGCCACCCTGCCTCACGCACCGACTCACCAGTCCCACTCACTGAGGGTTCCCGTGTGCCACCATCTGCCTCACACACCGGCTCACTAGCCCCACTTACTGTGGGGTCATGTATGCCATGTATGCCACCATCTGCCAACTCACCAGTCCCTCTCACTGAGGGGGTCACGTGTGCCACCATCTGCCTCACGCACCGACTCACCAGTCCCACTCACTGAGGGGTCACGTGTGCCACCATCTTCCTCCTCACACTGGTTCACACACCAGCTCACCAGTCCCACTCACTGAGGGTTCCCGTGTGCCACCCTGCCTCACGCACCGACTCACCAGTACCACTCACTGAGGGTTCCCATGTGCCACCATCTGCCTCACGCACCGACTCACCAGTCCCACTCACTGAGGGGTCACGTGTGCCACCATCTACCTCGGACACCAATTCACCAGTCCCACTCACTGAGGGTTCCCGTGTGCCACCATCTGCCTCACGCACCGACTCACCAGTCCCACTCACTGAGGGTTCCCGTGTACCACCCTGCCTCACTCACCGACTCACCAGTCCCACTCACTGAGGGTTCCCGTGTGCCACCATCTGCCTCACACACCGACTCACCAGTCCCACTCACTGAGGGTTCATGTGTGCCACCATCTGCCTCACGCACCGACTCACCAGTCCCACTCACTGAGGGTTCATGTGTGCCACCATCTGCCTCACGCACCGACTCACCAGTCCCACTCACTGAGGGTTCATGCATGCCACCATCTGCCTCACGCACCGACTCACCAGTCCCACTCACTGAGGGTTCCCATGTGCCACCATCTGCCTCACGCACCGACTCACCAGTCCCACTCACTGAGGGTTCCCGTGTGCCACCCTGCCTCACGCACCGACTCACCAGTCCCACTCACTGAGGGTTCCCGTGTGCCACCATCTGCCTCACGCACCGACTCACCAGTCCCACTCAGTGAGGGTTCATGTGTGCCACCATCTGCCTCATGCACCGACTCACCAGTCCCACTCACTGAGGGTTCATGTGTGCCACCATCTACCTCACACACCAATTCACCAGTCCCACTCACTGAGGGTTCCCGTGTGCCACCCTGCCTCACGCACCGACTCACCAGTCCCACTCACTGAGGGTTCCCATGTGCCACCATCTGCCTCACGCACCGACTCACCAGTCCCACTCACTGAGGGTTCCCATGTGCCACCATCTGCCTCACGCACCAACTCACCAGTCACACTCACTGAGGGGTCACGTGTGCCACCATCTACCTCACACACCAATTCACCAGTCCCACTCACTGAGGGTTCCCGTGTGCCACCCTGCCTCACGCACCGACTCACCAGTCCCACTCACTGATCGTTCCCATGTGCCACCATCTGCCTCACGCACCGACTCACCAGTCCCACTCACTGAGGGGTCACGTGTGCCACCATCTACCTCACACACCAATTCACCAGTCCCACTCACTGAGGGTTCCCGTGTGCCACCCTGCCTCACGCACCGACTCACCAGTCCCACTCACTGAGGGTTCCCGTGTGCCACCATCTGCCTCACGCACCGACTCACCAGTCCCACTCACTGAGGGTTCATGTGTGCCACCATCTGCCTCACGCACCGACTCACCAGTCCCACTCACTGAGGGTTCATGTGTGCCACCATCTGCCTCACGCACCGACTCACCAGTCCCACTCGCTGAGGGTTCCCATGTGCCACCATCTACCTCACACACCGACTCACCAGTCCCACTCAGTGAGGGGTCACGTGTGCCACCTTCTACCTCACACACCAATTCACCAGTCCCACTCACTGAGGGTTCCTGTGTGCCACCCTGCCTCACGCACCGACTCGCCAGTCCCACTTACTGAGGGTTCCCATGTGCCACCATCTGCTTCACGCACCGACTCACCAGTCCCACTCACTGAGGGTTCCCGTGTGCCACCCTGCCTCACGCACCGACTCACCAGTCCCACTCACTGAGGGTTCCCGTGTGCCACCATCTGCCTCACGCACCGACTCACCAGTCCCACTCACTGAGGGTTCCCGTGTGCCACCATCTGCCTCACGCACCGACTCACCAGTCCCACTCACTGAGGGGTCACGTGTGCCACTATCTACCTCACGCACCGGCTCACCAGTCCCACTCACTGAGGGGTCACGTGTGCCACCATCTACCTCACACACTAATTCACCTGTCCCACTCACTGAGGTTTCCCGTGTGCCACCATCTGCCTCACGCACTGATTAACCAGTCCCACTCACTGAGGGTTCCCGTGTGCCACCATCTGCCTCACGCATCGACTCACCAGTCCCACTCACTGAGGGTACCCGTGTGCCACTATCTACCTCACACACCGGCTCACCAGTCCCACTCACTGAGGGTTCCCGTGTGCCACCATCTACCTCACACACCGATTCACCAGTCCTACTCACTGAGGGTTCCCGTGTGCCACAATCTACCTCATGCACCGGCTCACCAGTCCCACTCACTGAGGGGTCACGTGTGCCGCCATCTTCCTCCTCACACTGGCTCACATGCCAGCTCACCAATCCCACTCACTGAAGGTTCACATGTGCCACCATCTGCCTCACGCACCGGCTCACCAGTCCCACTCACTGAGGGGTCACGTGTGCCACCATCTTCCTCCTCACACTGGCTCACACGCCAGCTCACCAATCACACTCACTGAAGGTTCACATGTGCCACCATCTGCCTCATGAAGCGGCTCACCAGTCCCACTCACTGAGGGTTCCCGTGTGCCACCATCTGCCTCACGCACTGACTCACCAGTCCCATTCACTGAAGGTTCCCGTGTGCCACCATCTGCCTCACGCACCGACTCACCAGTCCCACTCACTGAGGGGTCACGTGTGCCACCATCTTCCTCCTCACACTGGCTCACACACCAGCTCACCCATCCCACTCACTGAAGGTTCACATGTGCCACCATCTACCTCACGCACCGGCTCACCAGTCCCACTCTCTGAGGGTTCCCGTGTGCCACCATCTGCCTCACGCACTGACTCACCAGTCCCACTCACTGAGGGTTCCCGTGTGCCACCATCTGCCTCACGCACTGATTTACCAGTCCCACTCACTGAGGGTTCCCGTGTGCCACAATTTGTCTCACGCACCGACTCACCAGTCCCACTCACTGAGGGGTCATGTGTGCCACCATCTACCTCACGCACCGATTCACCAGTCCCACTCACTGAGGGTTCCCGTGTGCCACCATCTGCCTCACGCACTGACTCACCAGTCCCACTCACTGAGGGTTCACATGTGCCACCATCTACCTCACGCACCGACTCACCAGTCCCACTCACTGAGGGTTCCTGTGTGCCACCATCTGCCTGCACACACTGGCTCACACACCAGCTCACTATTCCCACTCACTGAGGGTTCCCGTGTGCCACTATCTACCTCACGCACTGGCTCACCAGTCCCACTCACTGAGGGGTCACATGTGCCACCATCTACCTCACGCACCGATTCACCAGTCCCACTCACTGAGGGTTCCCGTGTGCCACCATCTGCCTCATGCACCGACTCACCAGTCCCACTCACTGAGGGTTCCCGTGTGCCACCATCTACCTCACTGTAGTTCCGTGGTCCCGAATTGGGTTCGACAGTTCCGAAACCCGATTATAAAGATCATCGGAAATAGACGATTTTGGTGTCAACAGACCGCAAATGGCGAGTGTAACGTGTCTGAGTGTTTTCGTATAAATCGATATAGGAGAACACTCTGCATTTGAGGATTTAGTTTGAACCCTCGGGTTCCATTTTGTATGTGGCAGCCATCTTGTATGGTTGCCCTAACATAGGCCCTATGATCGTGGCCGAACGAGTCCTTGACACGTACGCCTTAGTTGACTTCTGGTTGACCTGGCCGAACTGACTCTTCTCCTGGGGCGAATCCCGCTGTGCCAGTTCCTTGTTCAGCAGCTGGCCTGATAAAGATCAAAGAACAGGACGTGCCCTGACTTTATGGCACACCGTTCCCACTCCCCTATCTCCTTTCCATCTGTTTCTGCCTTTCCTTTACGACATGTTCATCGATCTGGGTTGAAGGTTTTATGGTGGGTTTGTCCGGCCTGATCGAACAGGAAACTTAGCATATGTGCGATCGTTTGGTGGGCTGGACAACGGAAAGTGGGATTAACTTTGACTGTCGTGATTCGTTACTTTTTTGAAATGCTACTTGTTCATTGGTTAGTTTGTATGCACCGAATGTAAATTGTGATGTTGCCAGAGGCGTAATTTTCGGCATAAAAGACCGAGTTTTGTTCATTGAGTTGGTGCAGTCTCTGTCGAACTACCCGTGTGTACTTCGTAGACCTCTGTCCCTGGTTGCAACCAATAAACTTTGGTCTTTGATGTCATCGAGAAGTATCCCGTGTCTCTGTTTACCAAGACAGGGGAATCCAGGGTCTTTGGGTGTTGCCCTGACACCGCTGGGTTATTGTAATAGTATTGGTTCAGAAAAAACCCAGTACCTCAATTGGCGCCCAACGTTGGGCGACTTCAGCGGTACCGGTCCAAGCCAGAGGTTCGTGAGGAGCTTCGTGAGAAAATTCCAGAGGTTGGCCAGCCACTTCAGCGACCCCTGTATGTCGACGTGGTTCCGAAGGTCTTTGCTGCGAGGTTTCCCGCGTCCCGACGGCTACGAAGGACTGCTGCCCTGACTGTCGCCCTGTTTTGGAGCCTTAGACGATTGTAGAGCGAGACGATTGATGGGTCTTCTGGTGACGCCATCGACAACTCAGTTAAGTATAAAAGGAGCGTCTCCTAGTTCTTAGTTTGTTTTGTATCCTTTAGTGGATACCTTTGATTTGGTACCTGCAGGCCCCAAAGCCAAGGGATTCGTGTATTCACGAGCTTATCGATTTTTAAATTACCCTTGTTGTTTGAAGCTAGACTAGTGAGCAAGATGCCTGGTTTTAGCAGTCTTAGGAATTTGTTTAGTTGTGGTACGTTGAGGGATTCCCGGTTAGAGGATTCGTGTCTGGTTCCTCCGATCGGAACTCCTACATACGAGTTGTATGTGAAACATGGAGTAGGTCCTGTTAGCTATAATGAGATTTGGGTAAAATATACGAAGAATGACGGTGTCCTACAGTGGCCCCGTTATGGTAGTTTCGAGACAGAAGTTTTAGATAACCTTGAAGTGAGGTTGTTCAAGAAGAAAGCCCGGCCGGCAATGTTTGACTCTTTCCGCATATGGCGCAAGGAAGCCAAACAGAAAGAAATTAAGTTAGCAAACAAGAATAGAAAGGGTATGTCAATGGTACAAGCTGCCGTTGCATACAGAGATGACGTAGAAGAGAAAGACAGTGAGCAGATGCTTAGAGTGAGGAAGTTAGCGGTAGACAGATGCTACCCAGTCTTGCCGGTTAAAGAGCAGAAAGACGAAAAGGATCTTGTGAAAGACCCTTTGATGTCGCATTTGGTAAATTCACCACCACCTTATGTGCAGAATGCTACGGCACCACCACCACCGGTTGTAGCCGCGCAAGCACATATTGCTTTGCCTCCTGTTATTCCTCCACAGCCAGCTTCTTCGTTGGTTGTTGTTCCTTATGCGCAGCCTTCTCAAGGATTGCCAACTTTGCCTTTTTCTGCTACTACTGCCTCTATGTCTGTTCCGACTATGGATCCTACTCCTACTACTGTTTCATCTCCTCTTGTCCTTCCGACTGTTCCTTCTCCTAGACAGCGGATGACCGCTGCCTTTTCTAATTTTCTGACTCCTATCTTGGGACAAATGGGTATGTCTCCTGTGAGTGAGCGTAGACAATCGCGTAGTCAATTGCCCGATACAGATGAACGAGTGGTCCTTGACCATATGGCACGTGGATGGGTGACGTATAAGTCCCAGTATGATCTAGAAGGTATTATGGATGTTTTCCGACAATGGGAAGAACAAAAGCAGCGTTATGTTTTTGAGCTTATGTGTGCATTCCTCCATGAACAGTGGATGGACGGATTGGGTAGAGATCCTGTAGAATTGTCTCGATTGCGTTCGGAATTTGCCAAAGGAACGATTGTGAGTTTACTCGATGTTGAGAAAGCGGTATCGACGTTACTGTTGCTCCGTAGCGATGTCCCTACTGAACGGCTGTTTGAGCCAGATTCATCAGTTAGGAGACATGCGCGTCAATATCCGATGCGAGAGGTTCCTCCAGTATGGAGACCTGCTGATGCTGCTGCTATTCCACCTGTTTTAGCGCACTTTCAGCGAGTGTGGGTCCATATACCATAGAAGCGTGCAGAAGTTCTAGCGCTTAAGCAGACTTTACCAGATCCGCGGAAGAATCAGGCAGGATATTATAAAGAACTTGCGCAAACTGTGAGTTCGTGCGTTATGAATTTGGCGGATATAGATATGCTGTTTGGGAATGTTGTCCCACAGTCCATCTGGAATGTCATTCGGCATACAGATCATGATAATGAATTGGGCGATTCGTGGGTGAATCTCGTTGCAGCAAACGATAGACAAGTTGGAGGTGCTAAGCCTGAAGATGTTATTGCTGAACTTCCTGGTAGAATTATCGCTTTCATGAAGACTTTAATGCCTGAGGTCCGTGTTAATTGGGACAAATTGTCAGCTTGTAAGCAGAAGAAAGATGAGTCTGTTTTAGACTTTTTCTCGCGTTTCGAGGAAACTTTTGTTGATCATAGTGGTCAGGATATGGCTACTGAAGGTGGTCAGAGATTGTTTGTTGATAAATTCGTGCACAATCTTCTTCCTAAGTTGTGTACTAAGTTGAAGGATTCTGAGAGTGCTTGGCCTGTTTCTACATCGGTGCAAATTCTTGCTACGGCTCAATACTACGAGAATAGGCGTAAGGATGAGTTAGAGAGAGCGGATAAGAAGACTAAGGAATTGAAGACTAAAGTTCTTCTACAACAAGCTTATCCACCCCGTGTTAATAATCAGCACGATTATCAGTTGCCTCAACAGTATTCGAGGAACTCGCAAAGAGACGAGACTCCTCAACAACAGCGTATTCAGTATGGGCCTAATCAGTGTGCATATTGCAGAGAAGAGGGCCATTATAAGAACAGTTGTCCGGTTTTGTTGCAACGTGCTAATAATGTTTCTGGTGTTAGAGGTAGAGGTGCTCAACAAGCGCCTAGAGGTAGAGGTCGCGGACAGAACGCGCGCCCTTTGCCTCCGCAGAATTCAATGAACAGTTTTTATCAACAGCAGAATTCTTCTGGTAGGTCTACACAGTACTACGTAGATGATTACTATGCTGAAGGCGATGGAGAGCAAGGTAATGATTATTAGGACAGCCATGGACAAAGAGAGGGAGTTGTTTCAGTTCCGATAGATCAGAGTGGACCTTACGTGGAAGTGTTTGCATCAGGTGTGTCAGAGCCTTTTCTGCTAGACACTGGTGCTACGAAGAGTTCTATTATGCATTCTAAACTCCCTGGCGCACCTTTGCCTGGCTTTAATAATGTTTCAATAGGTTTTTCTGTTGCCCCCGTTATGAATCCGATTTCTGTTCCATTGCCTCTTTCTGTTGGTCCTCGTAGGTTCGAAGCACCCCTTCTTTTGACTACAGGTTGTAATGAGAACCTGCTAGGCCTTGACCTGTTGAAGAGATTGTATGCGACTTTGTACTGTTCCCCGTCAGGGGTACATCTTACTTTAGGTGAGAATGTGATCTCTCCGATTTATGTTTCAAAAGATTGTATTCCACCTGAATTGTCTTCTTTACCAGATTCGTTATGGGCTATGGGTCCAAATATTAGATATTCCCCCATATGTTGTGACGCTGAAGGCGAATGCTCAGTTACCGCGCATTCCGCAATATCCTATTTCAAGCGATGGTGAACGAGTGCTTTTGGCGATCATTTATGATCTGATCGACAAGGGTGTTATTGAAGAGACTCGGGGTAATGTGTGTAATAGTCCGGTTTTGCCTGTCTTGAAGAGAACGGATTCTTCACAGCCTCCTGTATATAGGTTTGTTATCGACCTTCGTGAAGTGAATAAAATTGTTGTTCCACAGTTTCCGGTTGTGCCCGACATTACTGCATTATTGACATTGATTCCGGCTTCTGCTACCTGGTTTTCAGTGATCGACTTGAAGAATGCTTTCTTCAGCATCCCAATTGCCATAGAGAGTAGAGATATCTTTGGATTCTCTTTAGGAGGACGAAGTTTCCGCTTTAAGCGCGCTCCTCAAGGTTATTGCGAGAGTCCATCAATTTACAGTCAAGCACTGAAGACGCAACTTGACTTGTTGGCCTTACCTGAAGGTGTAGCCCTTATCCAGTATGTTGAGGATTTGTTGGTCACTGCCGATACAGAAGACATATGTAAGGATGCCACAGTGTCTTTGTTGTCTCATCTATCCGATTGCCATCACAAAGTTTCTCTTTCAAAACTGCAATTCTGTCGCCAAGAAGTTACCTATCTAGGTCACCTCTTATCGAAGGAGGGAAGGAAACTGACCCCAGAAAGAATCCAGACTATTGCGAGAATGAGTGTCCCTACGACACAGAGAGAAGTACATGCGTTTTTGGGTATTACGTCGTACTGTAGACAGTGGATCCCAAATTTTTCCCTTCTAGCGAAACCTTTGATAGCTCTTACGGTTAAGAATACTCCAAATCATATTCCTTGGACTGACGAATGTCAAAAGAGTTTCTCTGTATTACGAAATGCGTTGTGTTCGGCTCCTGTGTTGGGTACTCCCGACTACAGCAAGCCTTTCACATTATATGTCCATGAGAGAGAGGGATGTGCATTATCGGTTTTGACTCAACAGTTTGGTGAGAAGCAACCCCCATGTGCGTACTTTTCGTCAACATTAGATCCTGTGGCTAGAGCATTGCCGAGTTGCTTGAGAGCAACTGCAGCAGCGGCTGTTTCGATTCGACAATCTGCTGGTTTGGTTATGGATAATACGCTAGTGGTTATGGTTCCACATGCAGTGGATACCTTGTTGAATCGGACGAAGACACAGCACTTGACTAGTGCTCGGTTGTCAGGGTATGAGCTTACGTTGTTAGCGAGCCATGTGCACATCAAGAGGTGCAATACCCTAAATCCGGCTACGTTGTTGCCGATTTCACTTGAGACAGACAATGATAGCGAAGAGCAACACAATTGCTTCTTGAGAACTGAAGAAGAGACGAAAGGGAGGATAGATCTGAGAGATACTCCTCTTCCTGATTGTAATGATGCTTTGTGGGTTGACGGCTCATGTTTTAAATTACCAAATGGCGATACCACTGCAGCATATGCCGTGACGACTTTACATACAGTTGTCGAATCTGCACATATCCCGCACAATTCTACGCAAGCGGCGGAATTAATTGCACTTACGAGAGCATGTGTGTTGGCGAAAGGGAAAAGAGTGAATGTGTATACTGATAGTCAGTATGCCTTTGGAGTGGCTCATAGCTTTGGACGATTGTGGCGTGAACGTGGATTTTTGACATCGCATGGGACGAAGATCCAGCATGGGCAGCTGGTGAATGAACTTCTTGAATCTCTTACGTTACCTTTGCAAATAGCGATTGTGAAATGCAGTGCCCATAGAAAGATTACGGATGATGTTGGTCGTGGTAATGCGTTTGCGGATGAGGTTGCGAAAGAAACTGCTAGGAATGTGACAAGTCGAATGTATGTTGTGGGACCAGCGAGATGGGTTCCAGAGAAAAGCATGTGCGAAGACACTATTGAGAGCGTGAAGATTATCCAGAGTGAGGATACTGAGAAAGAGTTAGAGTGAAGTAGTGTGACTCACTGGTTAGAGGCGGCAGACCCGAGAGCAGAGGACGGCCCGGGACCAGGGTTCGATTCCCGGCGCGGCAGGTTTCTGGACCAGGGTCAGCGGACTCGATAATTCTCTCGCCTCGGTGCCCACTCTGATCAGCGATCACACTCGGCAACTCTGGGCATTAGCTTGCCTCATCTTCACTAACGGCCCCACCAGACCGCCGGGGATGCCTGGTCTCACCCTGGAGATACCCTTTAAGGGACCATCTCTCAGGGAAGCCAGGAAGGGTTTCGCAGCGGTCGAAGTGCCTTGGGACCCTCCGGGTAAGTAGTGCGCTACATAAATGCCTATACATACATACAAAGAGTTGAATGAATGGAGAGAGAGTAAGGGTAGGTTGGATTCGAATGGTTGTTGGACTGATTTGTCGGAGCATCAAAGATGGTTGCTGCCAAACGTGTATGTGCTTCCAGTTGTTACAATGGCGCATGGATTGGCACACATTAGTGTGAAAGGGATTTGCAAGTTGTTGGCTCCGGTTTGGCAGAATGTGGGAATACCCAGATGTGCAGAGAATTTGGTCAAGAATTGTATGGTGTGTTTGATGCACAATCCTGACAAGGGAACTCCAACACCAGCTGGTCATTTTGCTCCTCCTACGTATCCGTTCAAGGCTTTGCAGCTAGATTTTATTCATATGGAAAGATGCAACAACTTAAAGTATGTGCTAGTGGTTGTTTGCTCTTTTTCTAGATGGGTAGAAGCTTACCCCCTTAAGGACAACACTGCTCTGTCCACTGCTAAAATTTTGATCAAAGAATTCTTCCCTAGATTTGGTTTGCCGAGAATCATTTGGAATGATAACCGAAGTGAATTTGTGGGTCAAGTGATGAAGAGAGTGTGTGATGGTCTCGGAATTAGGCAGAAATTCCACGCTGCAAATCATCCCCAATCAGCTGGTTTAGTTGAGTGTTATAATGGCACTCTGAAACTTAAGTTGGCCAAAATTCAAGAGAGCACTGGTTTACAATGGCCAGATGCTTTGCCATTAGCACTTTTGTCCACCCGCATGACTGTGCATTCATGAATGGGTTTGAGTTCGTATGAGGTTGTGTTTGGTCGCGAATATCTGGGGCGTACCAAGACCAATAAGATTTAGTGACCTTGAATACCCTGTTTTGCTTGACTATTTGCGTGAATTGACAACTAAAATGAGTGTTTTACGCCAACAGGTATATAATTCTCTTCCACAAGCTACAGAAGATCCAGGCCATGCCATAGAACCCGGCTCTTGGGTCTTCGTCAGGAATTTTCAGCGGACGAAAAACGAGCAGCCCCGTTGGACTGGGCCCTACCAAGTCCTTCTGTCGACGAGATCTGCGGTGCGAGTACGTTGGAAACGCCACTGGATCCACGGCTCCCATACGAAGAAAGCACCCTTACCTTTACCTTATGACAAGTGGGTTCAGGATGGTCTTGCAGATTACGAAACAGAAACAATTCTGAAATTTGTTACGTTCAGTGATGCTCGTTTGATTGGGACTAATTCAGAACTGGAGAGTGATCGTCTTTTGCAAACATCAATACCTCCTGCAGAGCGGTTGGACACTACCGAGCCTCATCTTTTGTTTGCCGATCAAGAATTACCTGGAAGAGACAGTTACAATTTGAGATCGAGAATTAAGGACAAATAATTTTTTTACTGTTTGCAGGTTAACTCTCCACCAAGGATCTACGTAATTTTGTTTTTCTGAGCTGCCATCCGGTTCTTGCTGCTAGGGTCGCGGTTGCTACCAGTCTTGGGAGTGTAAGCCTGAGACACTAGGTCTTGGGTTCTGTTGGTCCGAGGCAGTCTTCCTGGGTGCAGCAGAGGCACTCTCAAGCAGAATCAACCAACCAACGCGGGCAGCAACTTTAGTTTAGGATGGATTTCTTTGAGTTGGAGAGACCTGTGCAGACACTGACTTTTAGAAAACGCATTTGCAAAATAATGTCGAAGAAATGCTTTTTGATACCATGTATACTTTTACTACTGAGTTGTGTAATTCTCATAGTTGGTTATGTAGCATTTGTTTTTAAAATGACGTCTAATTCCACTGTGCAATCTACACCTTCACCTACTGTTTCCTCTCATTCTTTCCACCCTTTGCCCGAATATGAGGTAGTCAGACGTAAGGAATTCTCCAATAATTCCTTCATACAGCTTTTGCACCAGCATCAGTTAGTGATCAATACAACAAACTGCTGGATTTGTGGTTTGATGCCTCATACAACCGATAAAGAAATTCCTTATTTGGTCTTGCCCTTTAGTTTGAATGGTTCGATTCGAGCTTATAGAACCATGTTCATATATGCCCACAGTGTTGACCCCTTACGTTCACCGAGAGATAATCCAAAGAATAGTCCTATAGCTAGAGGCATAGTCGACATGATTAAAGGGACTGATGCAGTAGAGACTATTCCAAAAGATGAGAGGCAACCATATAGTGGTTGGAACATAACTGGATATGGAGTTAGTCTGAGTATTAACCAGCGAGCGAAAAGTCCTCTACCGATCTGGATAGTGCCCCTATTGTCTGCAGGGCAACGGTAAGACTCCGAAGGCTCAGTTAGGGAAGAGTGTTTGCGCTGAGACTTACGTGTTTCCGTCTCAGCCTTCCCCAGCGTTCTTAGCTGCTAAGGGTACCTACTTTGTTTGCTATGACAAAGCATACACATGGTTGTCCCATGACTTCTCGGTTACATGTTTTGTTTCCTTTCTGTTACCCCCCACTTTTACAGCTGCGGCAGATTATCCCAAAATGAGAATTGCTAGAGGTGTCTTTAGCCAAGAAGGCACTGCAGGTCAAGAATTGGGTGATTTCTTTAAGGGTTTTCTGCCGTTCTGGGGACCTATGGCTAACAGTAGGAATATTTGTCAGCTTACGAGAGTGGTTGAGTCCACCATAGTTGAAACTGCCGGTGCCCTTGGTAACCTGACTGCTGAGCTCCAGTCGGATAGACTTATGACACTTCAGAATAGAGTTGCCCTAGATGTTATTCTGGCAGATCGAGGGGGAGTTTGTAGATTGATTCAATCGAGCTGCTGCGTATTCCAGACAACGCTCCGTCAGTCCTCCAGGCCATTTCCAAATTGCACAAGATCTCCGATTCTGTCCACCTGGATAAAGGGGATTGGTCTTTGATGGGATGGTTATGGGGATTGATATCCACTTGAGGTTGGAAGATTCTGATGGTCATTGGTATGGTTTTGGCGATTCTGTTCATGTTTTGTCTCTGTGTACAGTATGCTCGGGCTATTTGTGGCCTTTGTGCTACTTTGTGCGTACGGAAGCCTGTCCGGAGAGAAATGCATAGTAATAAGATGATGCTACAACAGCATATCGATGACCTGATGAATATAGATCCGGATTCAGATTAAAATGGGTCTGGGTTTATTGCCTATGATAGGGCAAAAGGTGGGTCTGTAGTTCCGTGGTCCCGAATTGGGTTCGACAGTTCCGAAACCCGATTGATAAAGATCATCGGAAATAGACGATTTTGGTGTCAACAGACCGCAAATGGCGAGTGTAACGTGTCTGAGTGTTTTCGTATGAATCGATATAGGAGAACACTCTGCATTTGAGGATTTAGTTTGAACCCTCGGGTTCCATTTTGTATGTGGCAGCCATCTTGTATGGTTGCCATAACATAGGCCCTATGATCGTGGCCGAACGAGTCCTTGACACGTACGCCTTAGTTGACTTCTGGTTGACCTGGCCGAATTGACTCTTTGCCTGGGGCGAATCCCGCTGTGCCAGTTCCTTGTTCAGCAGCTGGCCTGATAAAGATCAAAGAGCAGGACGTGCCCTGACTTTATGGCACACCGTTCCCACTCCCCTATCTCCTTTCCATCTGTTTCTGCCTTTCCTTTACGACATGTTCATCGATCTGGGTTGAAGGTTTTATGGTGGGTTTGTCCGGCCTGATCGAACAGGAAACTTAGCATATGTGCGATCGTTTGGTGGGCTGGACAACGGAAAGTGGGATTAACTTTGACTGTCGTGATTCGCTACTTTTTTGAAATGCTACTTGTTCATTGGTTAGTTTGTATGCACCGAATGTAAATTGTGATGTTGCCAGAGGCGTACTTTTTGGCATAAAAGACCGAGTTTCGTTCATTGAGTTGGTGCAGTCTCTGTCGAACTACCTGTGTGTACTTCGTAGACCTCTGTCCCTGGTTGCAACCAATAAACTTTGGTCTTTGACGTCATCGAGAAGTATCCCTTGTCTCTGTTTGCCAAGACAGGAGAATCCGGGGTCTTTGGGTGTTGCCCTGACACCGCTGGGTTATTGTAATAGTATTGGTTCCGAGAAAACCCAGTACCTCATCACGCACCGACTCACCAGTCCCACTCACTGAGGGGTCACGTGTGCCACCATCTTCCTCCTCACACTGGCTCACACACCAGCTCACCAATCCAACTCACTGAAGGTTCACATGTGCCACCATCTGCCTCATGCACCGATTCACCAGTCCCACTCACTGAGGGTTCCCGTGTGCCACCATCTGCCTCACGCACCGATTCACCAGTCCCACTCACTGAGGATTCCCGTGTACCACCATCTGCCTCACGCACCGACTCACCAGTCCCACTCACTGAGGGGTCACGTGTGCCACCATCTGCCTCACGCACCAACTCACCAGTCCCACTCACTGAAGGTTCACATGTGCCACCATCTCCCTCATGCACCGGCTCACCAGTCCCACTCACTGAGGGTTCCCGTGTGCCACCATCTGCCTCACGCACCGGCTCACCCGTCCCACTCACTGAAGGTTCACATGTGCCACCATCTGCCTCATGCACCGGCTCACCAGTCCCACTCACTGAGGGTTCCCGTGTGCCACCATCTGCCTCACGCACCGACTCACCAGTCCCACTCACTGAGGGTTCCCTTGTGCCACCATCTGCCTCACGCACCGGCTCACCAGTCCCACTCACTGAGGGGTCACGTGTGCCACCATCTGCCTCACGCACCGGCTCACCAGTCCCACTCACTGAGGGTTCATGTGTGCCACCATCTGCCTGCTAACACAGGCTCACACACTAGCTCACTAGTCTCACTCACTGAGGGTTCACGTGTGCCACCAGAGACCGTTTTTGCTTGAGCACATATACCACGGTGCTGGTCAGTCCCATTAGTGCCAGTACAATTGACCAGAGAAGCCATTTTAAAATGTCTGTTGAAAACTGGTGAAAATTAATTCCCCAGCTACATGATGGCTTCACTGAAAATAGGGTTGTTTGGTATCAAACGTCTCATATTATTAAACCCACACTAATTGCAGTGTTGGATTTAATAATGCATGCACCCAGAGGACATCCCTGAAAACCTACCAGCCCCTGGTGTGTTGACTGACTGGTTTCTGCCAGCCTGCCACCAGAGATGAGTGTCTTACCCCCAAAGGGAAAGGCCTTTGCTCTCCGAAGGACACAAACAAAGCCAGGTTGGGCAGAGGGTGTTCACACCCCCTCCCAAGAGATGACCTGCTGATTAGCCGCCCAAGACACGGGAGCTTTAAAAAACTGCCACATTTGGAATGCAAGTGTGGCTCCCCTCGCAGGAGAGGAAGCCACTCACCTTGTCCAGAGCCCTCAAGCACCTGGACAGGCAGGAAAACGAGCTAGTCAGGTAGGAGTGCCCACCCCCAGGTCAGTACCACCCCTAAGGTGGCCTAACCTGAAGTGGACATGACTTTTCAGAGCTGGCCATCTTTGTGATGGCAAACTTAGGAACTCTGGGACCGGCTTATGCCCCCTTCCCACAGGAACTGATCATTTAGGGGACGTAGTGACCCCTGGGGTCAGTAGCCTATTAGCTACTACCCTTTACTCTCCTACAACCCCTAAATTCAGTTTTTAGTGGTGTCTCTGGCACCAGAAAATCAGATCCTGCCAACCTGAAAGAAGAAGGCGGATGTGAAAAGTCACAAAGAGCAAGAACTGAAGCCCCAGCAACTGGCTTGGCATCAACCCTGCCGGCCAGCCTGCCTGTTGACTTTGCCAATTGCGCCAAAAGACAACTTGTCCTGCAGCTGTTGTGTCTCCAAAGTCTGGTAGACCTGCTTATACTTCACCCAGGAACTAAGACCTCCTGTGAAGCAGAGGAGCTGTTTCCATGCACCTCGTAGGTACCAAAGACTCCTGAGAGGACTTTGTGACCGTAGAAACCCGAGGCCTGAAAACGCCACTGTACCCGACGCTCCAAGCCTGAGTGGAAGTGGCCCAGCAGTGTCAGCGTAGTCCCTCAGCCCTCCATTGACCACTGTGGTAGCGCCTATCGTGGACTCCCCAACATCACCTGCAGCCTCTGAATGCAGGCCCCCTCTATTGCAACTGCTCCCGGTAAGGAAAACCTGGGGCCTCGTTTATGAGGCTGTGCGTCACTTTTACGCTGCCGGTGCGTCACTTTTTGTGATGCACCAGTGGCGTAAAAAATGCGCCTCGTTGCACCATATTTACGAAGTGACGGATCTAGGTAGATGCGTCACTTTGTAAACCCCTGCACCACATTATACCTGCGCCAGGTATAATGTATGCAAAGGGGGCGTATTGACGCAAGGAAGGGTCGTAGAAGTGTCGCAGTGAAATCTATGAGATTTCACTGCGTCACTTTTAGGACGCCGTTGCGTCAAAATCTTGCGCCTGCCTCACAGCAGGTATAAGACTGATGCAGGCCCTTTCACATGGGGCTTGCTCCATGTGAAAGGACGCATTGCTGGAGTTGCGTCACTTTTGTGACACACTCCAGCAATGCGTCTCTTTTGCGCTTACAGATACGTCAGAAATACTGACGTATCTGTAACTCCTTGCGACATGATGCGTCATACATTAACTATGACGTATCCAGAATGTCACAAGTAGTGCGCACTGAGAAGTGAGGCATCGCTGCTTTCACGCAGTGATGTGTCATTTCTCATAAATGAGGTCCCTGATGCCTAAAGACACCTCTGCACCCGGCACCACTGAGCTGTGCAGAAAAGGACCAAAGGTGTCCCCACTTCTCTGAGCACCATAAGGCCTGAGCTCCCCTGTTGGTTCAACCCGACTGGCCTCCCAGTCAAAGCCTGCAGCCCCTTTACACAGAGACCTATCCCCATAGAGTAACATTGGGCACCCAATGCTGTTTTAAACCTCTGCACCCAGCCGCCCTAGTGCTGCTGGTGGTGTTCTGCTGGTTCTGCCTTCGACCTTCCTCGCCACTCACCTAAAGTCCCAGGGATTGGTCCTGTAAGTCGCTGTACTGTACCTGAATGCTGTACCTGTTCTTCCTCCCATAGGTTAACATTGTAGCTTCTGAAAAATGCACTTCGACTTTATAAATAGAAAAATAATTCTATTGAAAAACATACTTCCCTGATTGAATTGGTTCTAGCGCCTAAATATATATAACGATTAGCCCTGGGTAGAATTCGCATAGTCGTGCTATGTGGAACTTTGGCAAAGCAGTTTAAAAACTCTTCCACACTACAAGTAGTTCCACGAGCAGACGAAGTTGCTTGCCCGCCCGTTCGTGTGATGTTTCTACCGTATGTCAACAGGGATTGCATGTTCGGGCGGAAATATTGCACGAACTGCACCATGCGGTCGCACACGGGCACAGCCAACTTGTTTTCATACTCTGTTTATAGTGCCTACTTTTGATCCTTATTCAATCTTTTCAATCCTTGATTTCTAAAACTTTTTTTCAAAACTTTTTTATTTATTATCTTACCCTTTGTTTTTTTAAGTGTATATTTTTCGTTTTTTCTACTATTATGTGCTTTTTAGTGAGTTTTGTACTGATTTTCTCTATTACTTGCTTTCAAAGTTTTTTTTTTTACTTCCATCCTTCTTCTCTCTTAATTTTCTTTATACTTTCTAAATTTTCTTTCTCCCCCCCCCAACACAAATCCCAGCATCATGGCAGAGACCAGTGCAACTTTGTGGAATGCAGCACCTTGAAGCGATGGACCCCCGGGCCTTGTTTTCCGAATTGGAGATGGCAGCGCTGGTTTTTTTTGTGCAGCGCCACCTCCCCTCCACCCAGCAGCAGGCCTGGATCCAGGTACGGGCTCCGAGAGCACCAGCAACTATGGGCGAGGGTGCGCAGGGTTGAGTATCGCTGCTCTGGAGTCCGGCACACCCACAACCCGCTGACGCATCGGCGATCCGACATCCTGGACCGAAAGCAGGACCTCCTGGACCTGCTCGCGGTTGAGGTCGTGGGGCTTGGTGAGAAGCTAATTATTATTGTTATTGTGTGTTCTATGTTATTACTAATATTGTTTTCCCCAAATAGCAAGCACGTTGCTTACATGCAGGTAAGTTACCTAACATTGTACTCGTTTGCAACCTTGGGTTTGCGTTTGCTTCGGGTGATTATGTAAGAACGTAAGTCAAGTAATTCAGACTAGCGAAAGACTTGTTTCCTTTGTCCTGTCACTACTAAGAAAGTCAGTATTAGTCATTTACTGGTGCGCGTCCTCTCAGTTCAGCTTTTAGAACTTTTTTGTAGCTTATACAGTGACAAGTAAACTAAACAACCAATTTGGTGTATGCAATGCATGCGTTCATCTATGCATTTAAAGACAAAAATCCAAAATGCAGATTTAGTATATCGGCCCGTCAAAGCGGGTTGAAAATGATTGAGAATGAGATCGGAACTTAGAAGCAAATATAATTTGTTGCAATTTATTTCAAAGTCTTCGGACTAGGTGGGCTAGGCTAGATAGGTTTAGGAAATGTGGAAGCGGTAGGACGGTCCTAGTCGATATGATTTAGGAAAGTTAAATGTTATCGCAATTGCTGTTTCCTGTCCAAAAATAGATTTGGGGCGATTATCTATTTGTTACCAATTATTTCTTGTCTCTTTAATTATGTCTTAAAAGCATCAGCACCCAGGGGAAAGAGGTCGTTGGAGGCGGGTGAGGGAGTTGGAGGTGCCTCTCAGCAGGAAGAACGTTCCTCCTCAGCCGATGGCTCTTCTGGCCCTAATAAGTGTGCGGTTTTCAATAGTAATATATATTCCCCTAACATTTACTGCTCCTTAATTCGAGCTATTTTCTGCCTGTTTCAAAATGTTATTTCTTTCCCAAATCCTCTTTGATCTATCTGCTTCAAACATTTTGTTATGCCTGCAGTATCCTATCATTTATTACCTTGTTTTATATTTCTAGTGTCTGTATTTCACCTCATACTGCCTCTGTCTGTAGCTTCCTTTCTTCTGGTTTTTCAGTCAGATTCCCCTCTCCCCATACATATGTTGTGGTCTGCCTAGTGGTGGTACTGTAAGACTCAGAGAACACTTTGGTCGTTACTCTTCTACTAGTACTACTACTACTCTGCCTTGCAGAATGCATGCCCAAGTAAGCTATTCTGCGCATGTTTGTTGAGATGAGAAGAAGGCTTTCATTTACTTTCTCATGTACAATCAGTAAAACGAGAGAGTGGCCATGGTCCGTTGGACATCCAAAAGTTGTGTCTTCTTTTTATCTAGGCCTAGTATTATTAGCAGCAGTTGATGGTGAACCGATTACCGTGCACCATGGCTGGAAGGAATTTTGAGCAGGAGGAGGACGGCACCAATACATTTGCCAACCAAGAAGACTTTCTGTCCATTTGTCCGGCCAGTTGGGCACTCTTATTTTTTTCCAAAAACACAGATTCACCATGAGCTATAGCCACTCACTTCATTCCTTTACACTACATGTTGTCAATTTGGGAGGCTTTTCAAAAAATGCCACTAACAAAAACAAAATGCTCAACCGGATATTTTATAATTTTTCATAGGACATACTGTGACTGTACCCAAATTGCTAGTGATGTGTGTGGTGTATGTATTTTCAATTGTGCTCTGGAAAAAACAAAATGGGGGAAGCGCATATGACATCTAAACATTTTTTTCTGTTTTTTACAGCTGCACCGACCACCAGTGCCGGGGTTAGCAGGGATGGCGGCACCAGCCAGCAGGGAGCAGATGCAGGAGCTGCAGAGGGTGAGCCAGTGGCAGTGGCGGGCGGTGTAAGTCATATTGCTTGCTTATTGACAATTTATATACTTGGTGCAAGGGTGTACATTGTACTGTTGAGAGTGAGACTAAGTTGTGAACAGTTGAAGACACCATTTTACTTAGCAGTAGCATGTACAACGGGAGTTGAGTAACTAATGCCCTCTTCTATCTTCAACTCAGCAGTGAAAGTTTCATGAAGAAGAGTCAGACTGATGGGCTGATGAGAAAGAAGGATGGAAGGAGGAAGGATGGGTGAAATGTAATATGACTGGCAGATAAGGATGCATGGGTGAAAGGATGGATATTGGTGGCTGATAGGGATGCATGCATGGGTGGGTGGGTGAAGGATAGGTGAAAGGTGAAAGAAATGATGCCTGCCTGCGTATGCCAAAGTGTATGGGTGCCATGAATCCTCCGGGCAGTTTGAAGGGTCAAAGCATGGATGCACTGGTGGTTAAAATGACAAATGTGTTTTGTTGAATGCTTTGTTGAGAATGATAGCCATGTTTGGATGGCTGGATGGTAATAGTATTCATAGTGAAGACTGAATGAAGGGAATGTAAAACTTAAAATGTGACTGAGTAGCAAAGCCAAGGGTGAAGAATAAAAATAATGCTAAAAAAACAGTGAAAAATGGAAAAGTCCCTGTGAAGAAGAGTAAACAAGGATTGTTTTTTATCAAGTTTTGATTCAAAGGTTTGAGCGAGTTTGTATTTCAGACAACTCCCTTAACTCACAGTAGTTTTCAAGCACAACATATATTATGTAAGGCGGGCAGAGAACTCCGCTTCGCCAGGGGAGTGTGTGGTGTTTTGCCTATCTCGTGCTCCTCTGAGAACGCGGAGTTTAGGCAAAACTCAGACTCCGCAGGGGAGCGGAGTTAGCCAGCCCCCAGA
Source organism: Lissotriton vulgaris (assembly GCF_964263255.1). Taxonomy (NCBI): domain Eukaryota; kingdom Metazoa; phylum Chordata; class Amphibia; order Caudata; family Salamandridae; genus Lissotriton; species Lissotriton vulgaris. The sequence goes on from NC_141697.1 coordinate 18,922,266, forward strand.
CAAAAAAATGCTCCACGCCTCTACCCCCCTAATATTAAATAATAAAACACAAATTAAAAAAGAAAAAAGGCACTTACCTGTACTGTGGCGTCTCTGGGATGCCCTCCACTTCCTCACTGTTGTCTCTCTCCCGCAAACCCTTCAGGTCGATGCATGTGCAGTTCTCGCGAGATGTATGTCGGACGTAGGGGTTTGCAGGAGAGAGACCACAGCGAGGAAGATGAGGGCAGCCCGGAGATGTCACAATACAGGTAAGTGCCTTTTTTCTTTTTTAATTTGTGTTTTAATATTTTTTATTAGCGGGGTGGAGGTGGGGAGCAGAACAGAACAGAGTTTTTCCCAACTACGTGGAACTCCAAGTAGTGGCAGTACGCCAGCTCCGACTGGGGTTAATATTATGTACTCCTAACCTACCCACCCATCATCATCAATCGCCTCCCTCTGAGGCCCACTCCCTACACAAGGTATTTTGCCAGTGTCAGTCATGGGTGGCCCATCGGTTGCATGGTTACAATATTAGGTCCTCACGTTGCACCAGATATCATTCATATATTAGTAATTATTCATCCCCCTTGTTGTTGTCAGGGTGAAAGTGAAAGTGAGCATTTGATTTAACAGATCATGGCCATGATAGGAAAAGAGATAATTGTGTAATATAGCTGCCCCACCTGCAGATAGTAGCAAAGTATAACGCAAGTTATGTGAGTCCGCGATAGAAGTATGTCTGTCTAGGGCACAAGCTGAGCTGGCATGCCTACATTAATTTAGCTAAATGAGAGAGAACAAGAATACTTGCATACTCCATAGTGCTTAATGCCTGAAACTGTAATCACATCAAAATTGAATGGGACGACGAATCGAGGATACCAGCAAATGTTTTGTACTGCTAGTGCTACTGTACCACTATATCATTTTATGTGTTACTGTTTTGCTACGAGTATTGGTTACAATTAATCTTTTTTCTTTCTTGATATAGCTACTCCTGCCAGTCCACCATCATCCTCATCACAACCCAACAGGCAGGAGATAGCAGCCAGGACCTGGCAAAAGAAGCTGGAGGCCATCAGGCCAAATATCAGGGGCTGGTGGTCATGGAGGAAGAGGAGGCAATAGCAGCTTCAGCCCAACAACAAGAAAAGAGGGAACCTCTATTCTGACCTATATTTCTTTACACAATAGCATTAAAGTTTCATCAAAATTACATGCAAGATGCTACAAGAAATATGAAGTCATTCACTTAGACTTAGTATTTGTATTTTATTACTTTCATTTATTTTCTATTATTTTCATAACAATTTTGGTTTTCTCATTTTCTAGTGATTATTTTATCAAAATTACAATACAGTGGCATGGTAACATATGTACAAATCAGTTAAAATGCAAGGTGAGATCATGTCTTTACAGAAAACCCCTAAACAATACATATAAGAATGCTCTCACTCATACCATCATTCATACATACTCAAACATTCATACTGATTGTCCTGGCATTGCTAACACAACTGACAACAGTGAAAATAAAGTGAAAAACAAATAATGTGTCCTCTAGTAGACTCCTCCAGATGTAACTACTACCCGTTGTTTTAGATCTTCTTTTTTATTGTAAGGGTTAATAGTCTTTTGTGATTTTTTCCTTTCTTCCTTCTGGGTTTGATTTAATTTTGTGTGAGGGTCTCTGGTGTTTGCCACTCCCTCCTCTAGACATGAAAGTATCTTAGGGAGTACCCAGTTCACCCTTGCTAATAGCAGCTGCAGCCTTCAATGCCCTGGACCCCAGGCAGGCGGCATTGCTTCCAGCTGTATGGTGCCTTGGTCAGGTAGCCGCCCGCCACCATTCATCAATCACTGCTGCTCCCTCTATAGAGCTTTTCAGCGCTGCATGCTCCTGAGGATGGCGCAAATGGAAGCCAGGATGGAGGAGCGGTTCAACCGCTTGGAACGGAAGATCCGAGTTCTAGCTCACTGCTAGGTCTCTACTCTCTTGCTCATTTTTTAAACTTTTGTTTTGATGGGTGGGACTTATTGGGGAGAGGGTGGGAATATGGGAGTCAGAGAAATCTGATGCTTGGAGTTTTTGGCATTTTATTTTATGGACATTTGTTTGGACAATTTGGACTTGCTTTGGACATTGGTTGGGGTTAGGGAGAGGGACGAGCCAGGTGTTGTGGGCTTTAGTTTATTTGCTAGGGAATTATTTTGTATGGCTGTACATATGATTTAATTCTTTTGTAGGAGTTACCTTTTACTTCACACTGTTTCCTTTGCCCGGCAGACCCGCATCCAGTTTTCAAAATCTGCTGATAGTGTAACACACCAACAGATAATAATGTGGCACCCTTATTTGTCCTACTACCCTCTATTCCTAGTCTCTGCAGTCTGCAACTATGTTAACCCCTCAGCATTCAGAGAGGGGTGGTGGGGGGGTAAATTTTCCTAGTAATTAGATTATTGTAGCTCAGCAATCCCCCACAGTTCTTCTCTTACCTGTGATTAGGCGAAGTGATGGCTGCATACTTTCCCATGGTGCCATGGTGGTGGTAGTAGATAGTAGCAGCATGCTTGCGGACTAGTAGTTGAATACCAATGAAAGCACCAGATCCAGAAGCGAGGTTCCACTCCCTCCTATACAAAACAAAAAAGTCAGAGGGTCTAGAAACACCACCTACAACTGTGGTGACATGTGTGCCACCACTGCATAAGAAACTTAATCCACACAGGAAGTCATAACTTAAAGGAAGGAATCCCATCACTCACTGAAGTGACATGCTTTATCATCTGGGATCTCTTCCCGGCTGTAACTCCTAGTACAGCTGAGGGCTACAACCCCCTCACTGTGAGGGAGGAGCTGTGGGATGTTTTTTTTAATGTTAACCTTGACTAAGGGCTACTAAAACCCAAGATGAAGAGCTGTTAATGTTGTATGTAAGTGATGAGCGCAGTGCAACCTAATGTGAAAATATGAAAAGTGAGCTAAAACTAACTATCAGGAGAACAAAGGCATTTAAAAGTTATCTCTTGATGTTAGGATTAAAAACAGTACAAAATCATTCATTTATTTATTGGTTACACCTTTTTTTCGCATACACATGACGCAGAAGCACATAACTTTGAGTTCCTGAAGAAGGCTAGACACTTGTTAGGTCATGATAGCCAAAACATGTTGACCATAGTTGCAGTTATTATGTTAAAACTGCATTTTGTACTGTTTTCAATCCTAAAATCAAGAGAGAACTATTAAATGCCTGGATCCAGTGACAGAAGTGAGCTGACCCACTGCCCTCCTGTGAGGAAATGGGGTGTGTTATATGGTGTGGTTGTGCAGCCTCACCGTGTAACACACTTACCAACGACTTTAGGTCCATTAGGCTTCGTCCATCAAACACTCAGCTCAACCCTGTGTAGCTGTGGTTCCGAGCAGCAAGGCTTACACAAAGGAACAGGTGTGAAGCATTTAAACAGCACGAAAACAACAAAAGAAAAAATCCACACAACATTCAAGAAATCTGAAACTAATTTATAAAAATAGAATGAATTGTTATGGAAATTTAGACGGAGAACTAAAAAGGACAACTGGAGGGTTCCGGAGATATAACTTTTACAAGAATTCATAAATAAAAGCAATTTCACTCAACCATGAACAAGCCTTGACAAATTCAATGAATTTGACACTCTGGGGCATATTTACAAGGGGATTGCACCACCGGAAACTCACTTTTTCAGTCATTTCGGTGATGCAATGCCCTGCACCATATTTTCAAAATGGCGTTAAGCTAATTTGTGTGGTTTAACACCGTTTTGTAAATATGGTATCCCGTCACCCAGTTTTCTATGGGAAAGGGGCGTGCAGTGGCTGGTGTGGTGGGTGTTCCACAGCAACACCCATTGCTTTTTGACGCTGCCCCAGATTTACAAAGATCTGCAAATCGGAGGCAGCGCCAAAAACTAACACCACTGATGAGCAGGCGTTAGATTGGCGCAACGAAGAGAAATACTTTTATTTCTCCTCGTTGTTTGCTCTTTCTGTGCGTGCTGCGTTCTGGCCAATATGTTCACAGTTATCTATCCTTTCAGCCTCAGCACTATTACAATCACTGTAAGGATCCTCCTAATGAAATATTGTGTAATGGAATTTTAATATTATTAGTGTTTTCTAAAATTATATTAAGGTGCATCAGTCTGTCGTTGTAGACGCTGATTGAGTTTCTTATGTGGGCAATTTTTACCTTCTATGTATAAGTCATTTGTATTGTTCAATTGCATTTTTGTGGTATATAATTTATTTTTCTCTATATATATATATTTTAACCCAATACACTGATGGCACAAAAGTAATTTTACATTCTGCTCTACATAACACCCTGCTGCTTGTTGGAATCTTGTCAAATGAAAGTTGTTTGAGCCTTGGATATTGTGTATGATTGTCAGATCTAATGATGTGGTAGAATATGTTATTAAGTCAATTGTAAATCAGAATCGTATCTTATCTATATGTATGTCATTTTGTGTGGATCTCTTTGGAGTTCTATAATCATAAATGAAAATAAAGTTGAAACTTTCTGCTGCACACATAGAAGGAGCAAAATGCCATTAATGATTGTTTATGTGCAGGAGGGTGCCCCTTCCTGCACAAAACAATCATTAAATAATGGTGATTTGCTACATCTATGTGTGCGGAAGAATGCAGCACACATAGAAGTAGCAAATCACCATTATAGATTGTTTATGTGCAGTAAGGGACACCTTCCTGAACCTAATCAATCATTCCTGCAATACAGGTACCCTTTCACTATGGCGCAAGGGTGTCTGTGTTGGCGCTGGGTAGTTTTTGTAGCGCTATCGCAAGGGAAAACACAGGGGTGCACTGTATTCTTGTAAATACATTTTTTACATCACCCAGTGCTGCAAAATTGCTTGCAGGGCCATGGCTGCACCATTTCCCAGTAAATATGCCCCATCTAAAGTTTAAACTTTTTCAAACAAAACTTGGATAAGTGTCAATGCTTTCAGATAGAAGTAATTGGGGCGACCAACTCCCGCAGGGAGGTAGTCAGGGGGACCAGTCAAGTTCTTAGAAACAGTTACCTCCCCAGAAGAAGCAGTCTTCAAGTAGTTCCAGGCACTTTGTCTACTTTGCAATGGATTTCTGTTGAGTGGTCCTGATGCAAGGGATGAAAGATGCTGAAGATGCTCTAAGGATGCTATGGATGCAACGCGGTCTACAGGGGTCCTCCTACAGGTGCACTGGGTCCACAAAGATGTTGTGTAGCTCCTGGTTGAAGGGTAGACATCTCATGAGGTCCTCTTTGGTCTAGCAGTTCAGTCGCCACTGGACTACAAGTCGCCCAATGTCCCGTGACAGACCAATCCTTCCTGGGTCAATAACTCACCTTCTGAGGGTCCCCCAACTGTCTGACTGCACTCCCAGGCTCAGCAAACTTGGGTGCAGCTCTGTACATTGGGTCTTGGTCCTCAATGCTATTCAGCAGTGGTGGTAGCATTTTTAAGATTTTGGGCTACCAACTTTTCCCAGCAGGCCTCTTCAGCAGTTGTGTCCCTGTGCGGAAAACAGGAGGCCAGTTGGCTGCCCTTCGAGTCTCTTTGCTTGACTGGACTCTGGAGACAGCTTCCCTTTGAGCAGGACACGGCAGACACAGTCCCTCTCTCTGTTAGCTACCAGGTGCAGCAGGTGCAGTCTTCCATGGTTCTCTTTGTTGAACCTTCGGTGCTGCAGGCAAGTCCTTCTTCAGTCCTTCTTCTAAGGCAGCTGAGATCGAAGGTCTGGGTGCTAGGGGGGCTCCTATTATGAAACACACAACAGAGCAGACAAGGTCTGGAGAAAGTGTGTAGCTGTAATGGCGAATATGCACCTGTGGATGCGTGTGCGAACATGTGCCGTTGAGACCATTGGCTAGAAAAAAATCCCATCAGACCACCCATATGGTGGAATTCGCGTCATGTGGGATGTTCACTGATCACTCCATGTCTCAACCGACCATATAGTGCCGATGAAAAACTGGATGTCAGAAGTCTAGCCATGATATCCATTATGAAGTGATATTTGCTGAAGTGCAGTGCTCAAGTGACAGTGATGAAAAATGAAATTAAAATTGACTACGCAGGCGCTGTATAACATTCAAAGCGCAATCTGTGTGTCAAAGGATAAAACCACGCCCAGTAGTAAGACTACCTCTTTGCGCTGTGCAGGTCGGTCGACATGTTTCAGCCTATGGGACATTGCCCGAGCTTTCTTCAGGACCATGAATAGAAAAGCTACTGCAACTATGAGTGATGTGTGAAGTGAAAACACAACAAAGGATATACTCCAAAAAAGTTACATATCTACCAGGAAACATCACAATAGTATGCCCACTGGAAGGAGAGAAAGAAATCTTCTTCCCAGCTTTGTGTGGGTGAAGACCTCACCTCACCCGGCGACCGCTCGGGAGTATGAGGCCCCGCTCTGTCCGTCGGTGCCTCCCAGGATTGAAGCGAGCGGAAGTGGAGGTTCTATTATGCTCAGAAAATGTCCTCAGTGCAAAATGCGGTTGGTAGCCAATTCCCGCTACCATCTGGTGACCATTTCTCGTGGAGGGTGGCATCTGGCTATTCCCGGATATACCATTCTGCCCACTCCCAAGATGGAGAGACCACTCTCTCAGTATTCAGACCGCCTTTGTCCACCCCTGGGTTGTGGCTACCTCAGGCCTACATGCATCTGGGGAAACCAGTTTGGCAACTGGTTTCCTCACCCTGCTCTCCATGCCAGCCCCGTGCCAACAATGGGGCAGCCCTCCTTCCTAGTGTGACACATTTGCCCTTCAAAGGCAGCTTCACCTTCGAAGCCTGCCTTTTGTGACTAAAACCGAAGTGGCTTCCTGCAGGAGGGAGGCAACACTTCCCTGTACTGCAATCCCTTATTGTTCTTCCTGAGAGTCGTTGGCACGTCTTTTCAGGAGGGGAGAAAGCTGCCTCCTGGAGCAGGCTTCATTTGTGCCTGGGAAGGCACAAGAGTTTTAAAGGCAATAATGTGACAGCTTTGTAAAAGCTGCACACTGCATAAAGTTACATTTATTTTGACTTGAGATACAAGGTGGGCTTCATGTAATGAGTTGTTTGATACCTTGAAGTGCCCACTTCGGTCGCACCGTTCAGGAGTTAGCACAGCGGAGGGGTCAGCGTGTATCCTGTACCCGCCAATTTGGCGACCAAGTCTTTCCACTGTAAAAATTGTGTTTTCGCGTGTTTACTTTCAGGACATGTAAACTATATGTCCTGTCCATGTCATATGTTGCACTCTCCCTTGGGGCTCGGTAGGCCTGCCTGAGGGGTGACTTAAACAGATGTACAGGGAAGGTGGTGGCTGTTCCATTGCTTTTAATGGCAAAGCCGGGCTACCAGTGCACAACTGTTCTGCCAGTCTACCATGGCAAACTGGGTGACTTGTTGTACTTGGGGGACTACCAGGGAGGCACAACCAGTACTGCGAGCCCTGGGGGAAGGCCTCTAACTTGCATGCCCTGTGTACCATATACTAGGGAATCACAGTAAAGGTAGCTATTTCCAATTGGGTGCAGCTAATTCAACATACACTTTAGGGTTAGGGCATCAGCACTGAGGTATGATTAGCAGGCCTCGGTGCACTCTCAGAGTGAAAAAAAACAGGAGCATCGGTCAAAAAACTTGGGGTGACCACACAAAAAGAGGCAATTCCCTTACACCTCTGAAAACCAGTGTTTGATAAAGGGGGCAAAATTCTTGCCTTCTGGGATAATTTGCATGAACCAATGGAACTTAATACCTGTCTCTATGCTTTAACACAATGCAATAGCATCCACCGCTAAAGATCTATTGGTTTTAACATATTTTTCACAATCAATATTGCCTTTGCTATATATTTTCTTAATAAACAGATCAGACCTATCACATCTGATATAACCTTTTCCAATGAACCAATCAGGACTTTACCCTCTCCACTTTTGTGCTGTCCCTGGCATCATTGTGATCTCTTGACTGAGTAGGAGTATTCTGCATCATTCAGAAACTCTGTCCATCACCTTTTCCAAAATTGATTTTATCCACCCTAAGCGTGGAAGGGTATACTCAGACGTGAGTCCCTAGCTCATTGCACCATCAGGATTCAAGCAAGCCGGGCCGACGACGGCTGAAATGCCAGAAACCGGTCCCCGGAAGCTTGTCTCCTTCCCAGTATAAGAATTGGCTTGGTAGTTTGGTTTGTCCTGTTCCCATCATGCACTGGGACAGGAACAGACAAATTTTCATGTAGCCAGGTTCTGAGCTGGGATGGTGCAGTGAGCTAAAAAATGGTGATGGATCAAGCCCTGATCTCTTGACTGGGTGGGAGTATTCTGTATCATTCAGAAACTTTGTCCATCACCTTTTCCAAAATTGATTTTATCCACACTAAGTGTGGGAGGGTATACTCAGACGTGAGTCCCTAGCTCATTGCACCATCAGGATTCAAGCAAGCCGAGCCGACGACGGTTGAAATGCCAGAAACCGGTCCCCGGAAGCTTGTCTCCTTCCCAGTATAAGAATTGGCTTGGTAGTTTGGTTTGCCCTGTTCCCATCATGCACTGGGACAGGAACAGACTGATTTGCATGTAGCCAGGTTCTGAGCTGGGATGGTGCAGTGAGCTAAAAAATGGTGATGGATCAAGCCCTGATCTCTTGACTGGGTAGGAGTATTCTGCATCATTCAGAAACTCTGTTCATCACCTTTTCCAAAATTGATTTTATCCACACTAAGTGTGGGAGGGTATACTCAGACGTGAGTCCCTAGCTCATTGCACCATCAGGATTCAAGCAAGCCGGGCCGACGACGGCTGAAATGCCAGAAACCGGTCCCCGGAAGCTTGTCTGCTTCCCAGTATAAGAATTGGCTTGGTAGTTTGGTTTGCCCTGTTCCCATCATGCACTGGGACAGGAACAGACTAATTTGCATGTAGCCAGGTTCTGAGCTGGGATGGTGCAGTGAGCTAAAAAATGGTGCTGGATCAAGCCCTGATCTCTTGACTGGGTAGGAGTATTCTGCATCATTCAGAAACTCTGTCCATCACCTTTTCCAAAATTGATTTTATCCACACTAAGTGTGGGAGGGTATACTCAGACGTGAGTCCCTAGCTCATTGCACCATCAGGATTCAAGCAAGCCGGGCCGACGACGACTGAAATGCCAGAAACCGGTACCCGGAAGCTTGTCTCCTTCCCAGTATAAGAATTGGCTTGGTAGTTTGGTTTGCCCTGTTCCCATCATGCACTGGGACAGGAACAGACTAATTTGCATGTAGCCAGGTTCTGAGCTGGGATGGTGCAGTGAGCTAAAAAATGGTGATGGATCAAGCCCTGATCTCTTGACTGGGTAGGAGTATTCTGCATCATTCAGAAACTCTGTCCATCACCTTTTCCAAAATTGATTTTATCCACACTAAGTGTGGGAGGGTATACTCAGACGTGAGTCCCTAGCTCATTGCACCATCAGGATTCAAGCAAGCCGGGCTGACGACGGCTGAAATGCCAGAAACCGGTCCCCGGAAGCTTGTCTCCTTCCCAGTATAAGAATTGGCTTGGTAGTTTGGTTTGCCCTGTTGCCATGATGCACTGGGACAGGAACAGACTAATTTGCATGTAGCCAGGTTCTGAGCTGGGATGGTGCAGTGAGCTACAAAATGGTGATGGATCAAGCCCTGATCTCTTGACTGGGTAGGAGTATTCTGCATCATTCAGAAATTCTGTCCATCACCTTTTCCAAAATTGATTTTATCCACACTAAGTGTGGGAGGGTATACTCAGACGTGAGTCCCTAGCTCATTGCACCATCAGGATTCAAGCAAGCTGGGCCGACGACGGCTGAAATGCCAGAAACCGGTTCCCGGAAGCTTGTCTCCTTCCCAGTATAAGAATTGGCTTGGTAATTTGGTTTGCCCTGTTCCCATCATGCACTGGGATAGGAACAGACTAATTTGCATGTAGCCAGGTTCTGAGCTGGGATGGTGCAGTGAGCTAAAAAATGGTGATGGATCAAGCCCTGATCTCTTGACTGGGTAGAAGTATTCTGCATCATTCAGAAACTCTGTCCATCACCTTTTCCAAAAATTAAAAATCATTGTTGTAATTTCCAACATATTGTGGGCGTCAAGGGCATAATGATGCCCACACCTTGTATTATAATAGGTCATGGTGGTAGCCATTGTCATGGTATCCGTGGCATGAGATGGTGAAATATATGGGCAGAATGTATGCACGTATGGCAGTATTACAAGTGCATAATTGCTGAAAATGAAAAATAATGTTTATGCACAAAAAAATGCTTTTTGGGACAAAAATAATGATTTTTTATGAATTTGATAAGCCTTTGTTTTTAGAAATGTTATTTATGTTTTCAAAATGTCAAAGCTTGTAAATTATGTCATGTTATGTTGTGTTGTGTTGTGTTATGTTATGTTGTGTTGTGTCATGTTATGTGAGTTATATGTTATGTGCATTTGTAAAGCGCACTATCACCGAGAGGGTATCCTGGCATTGAGCAGGCGTGTGTGCCTCGCCCTGCGTATGGTAGTTTGGTTAATTGAAAACTCAGATATTCAGCTACGTGCTGAATTCAAGAAGAGGAGAGGTGGCTCTGGTGTGGAGCGGAGGCCGTTCCACCCTCTAGGAGTGATGTAAGAGAATGCCTGTCCTTTTGATATGTTCTATGCATGCATGGGATATGTGTGCAAGTAGCAGTTCTGTGGACAGGGGGTGACTGGGTGGTTGGTGGAATGAGATGCGACTGTTCAGGTAGGTGGGGCCTAAGTTCTGTAGTGCCTTGAATGCAACCATGAGCAGGTTGAAATGAGTGTGTTTGTGTTTTGGGAGTAAGTGGACATCCCTGAGGTGTGGTGTGATGTGAATTCTGTGTTGGAGATTAAGGATGAGCCTGGCTGATGAGTTCTGGATGGTGTGTAGTCTTCTAGTGTCATGGGTCTTAGGCGCGGGGAGAAACGCTGGCATTTTTATCATGTACATGATTCCTAAGTTGCCTTCTCTTTTTGCATGATGACTTTTGACACACGTGTGTGCTTGACAATGCAGGATTAGTTTCTCTGAAACTACGTTGCTTACACATTCCACATAGTAAGAACATTATCACGACACCTTGAACACCACGTACAAGGCCTCGACACACATTGTGCAAATGTCGTTATTTGTTTTCATCCATAAGGCGACGCAGCTATCAAAAGATCATAACAATGCCGGCCTGACTAGGGGCACGGGTCGAGAGCAAGGATCCTTCTTGTTATAAACAAACAGGAATTTCTGTTTTGAGGCAGAGGAGGACACGCTGTCATTGCGAGGTCACTACACGCTGGCCCTTCAGCCCAGCTGCTAGCTCAGCCCTTTGTGAGGAGGGATGTCCAATCTGTGACCAAGATGGGGAGGTTGGGTCATCCAGTAAGGGGATTCTTGGCAGAACACCCCCCCCCCGAGACAACTACGTTCGGGAACGCAATGTAGGAGTATGCTATCTGTACTTATATATATTGTTTATATGCCTGCATAAATACACTGTTTTAGCAAGATGGTGGAACTTTTCATTCTGTTCACTATAGTTATATTGCTAGTCACTTTCATCTACTTCTATCTATCTAGCGCGGGGACACACCAGGGGTGTAACCAAGCTCTTTACAAATAGAAAAATCAAATCAAATCTATTGATCATTGCAGCGCACATATTCTACACAAAACTCACGATGGTTAAAAAAATATTGACAAACACCCCTCTGTGTATTCCTGAGTGAAAGAGAGCATGTGAGACTGAGGAAAAGGTTTCTAGATCTTTTACCATGATCCCTGGGGAGGCTCGAGATTGTCATGTTCTGTGGTTGCCAAAACCGTTTGTCACCTGTCTAGGTCTAGGAGGCAAATGGTGGCACTGTGAGCTAGCTGTCTCTAGGATGACACATCTTGCGGGAGTGCACAGAATCAGTCTAGCACCATCCCTACATTTATGTTGCCCAACAAACGTGCAGTTCCTACTGGAAAGTGGGGAACTACACAACACTAGTGAGTTGCTTGGTGATCCCGGCATAGAGGGTGGTCCAGTAGTGCAACTTGGTGGTAATAGTTCCTTCAACTCCGCTACCTTCCCGGAAAGCTGGAAACACGCCGAACTCAGCGCCCTCCTGAAGAAACCCACAGCAGACCCCACTGAACTTAAAAACTACCGACCTATCTCGCTCCTCCCATTCCCTGCCAAAGTCATCAAGAAAGCTGTCAACAGCCAACTCGCCGCCTTCCTCGAATCCAACAATTCCCTCGACATATCACAATCCGGATTCCGAGCCAAACACAGCACCGAGACCGCCCTCATCGCAGCAACAGACGACATCCGTAAACTATTAGACAATGGAGAAACAGTTGCCCTGATCCTACTTGACCTCTCCGCAGCTTTCGACATAGTCTGTCATAGCACCCTTATACACCGCCTCAGAAGCATCGGAATTCAAGAAAAAGAACTGGACTGGATCATCTCATTCCTTGCCGGAAGAACCCAGAGAGTCCGCCTTCCCCCTCTTAGGTCAGAGGCCACCGAAGTCATCTGCGGCGTACCACAAGGATCTTCACTCAGTCCCACACTCTTCAGCGTATACATGAGCCCCCTCGCATCCATAGTTCACAAACACAACCTCAACATAATCTCCTACGCAGACAACACCCAGCTGATCCTCTCCCTCACCAAAGACTCAAACACCGCCAAAACCAATCTACACGAAGGGATGAAAGAAGTGGCCGAATGGATGAGGAACAGTCGCCTTAAACTGAACTCAGACAAAACGGAAGTCCTCATATTAGGATCATCCCCCTCCGCCTGGGATGACTCAAGGTGGCCACCGGCTCTGGGAAACGCCCCCAAACCTACGGACCACGCACATAATCTGGGCTTCATCCTAGACTCGTCCCTATCGATGACCAGACAAGTCAACACAGTCTCCTCCTCATGCTTCAACATCCTACGTATGCTCAGAAAAATCTTCCGATGGATCCCCACCGAAACAAGAAAAACAGTCACCCACGCACTGGTCACTAGCAGACTAGACTACGGTAACACCCTTTATGCCGGTACCACCACCAAGTTACAGAAAAGCTCCAACGTATCCAAAATGCCTCAGCCAGACTCATTCTAGACGTTCCCCGCAGAGCTCACATCTCCAGTCATCTGAAAGACCTCCACTGGCTCCCCGTCAGCAAAAGAATAACGTTCCGTCTCCTCACTGTAGGAGAGTAGGGTCTGCTATCCTATGGTCACCCCAAATGTTTGCTTTTTGCTTCACTGGTTTATGACTTAATGTGGCTGTGGGCCTGCTAATCAGACCCACAGCCTGCTGTTCTCTCTCTAAATTACTGCCAATGTACTTTAGGTGCATTACGAATTGGAACTGGTTCACCTTATTGGCCCCTGTAACAGTGTACCCTAGGTACCCAGGGCATAGGTGTTTCCAAGGCCTACCAGGGGCTGCAGCATGTATTGTGCCACCCCTGGCCTGGCCTCCATATTTGACACAACTGGCTGATCACTCAGCTGGGGTAAGTTGGTGTAATCACCTCGTACTTAGATATAGTATCCCTATATCTAACCTTAAACTGGACACATACGTTCCTATCAGCCACTCCTATGGAAGGCCTCTTCAATCCTGGAGGCAGAGTGCGTGGAAATATGTGAGATGGTGCTCTAGCATGAGCTGAGCCTGTCTGCAGCTGACGGGAACCACTCCCTAAGCTGTTCCGGGATATTGCCATACCATATACTCTTAAATGCATTATAATCCTCGCGGTTATATGCTATCTTTGGTTTGGCTTTATCAAAACATGTCGAGTAAGGTGTCATACGAATTGGAATACTATCCCCTCGACAGTTCTGTCGACAGGGATAGCATTCCACCCTTCTAGAGGGACACGACATGTGTGTAGCCTTAACCCCGGTTAAAGTTAACCAGAGCCTCAGCATCACAAAATGGATGCTGCCACCACAGACACAAGTCTGACCTCCCGCTGCTGGGAGTCCTTCCAGCGAGGGAGGCTTGGACAAAGGGTTTCCTGCCTTGGGAGGTGCGAGCACCACCCCAGACAGGGTTTTGTGTATTGGGTAGGACAGGGCTGAATAGATTGAGACATGCCCGGGGCGCACAAGGTGTCCCCATGCATAAGCCAGTCCAAACCGGTCCTGGGACTTTCCAGACCCAGGCCTGGCGAGGAGCTGGACAAAGGAAAGGGGGTGTAACCACCCCCCTTCCTGGTTCCACCCAGAGGAGGGACCTAGTAGGTGATCCACCCCTCAGATTGGGAATACGAGTGGGAGCAGTGCCATTGCACAGCAGATCATCCTGAAATCAACTTTAAACAAAGAAGAAGACTGGACTTCGACATTCTGCTGCTCAGAAGACTGAAGAGAATCTCCCTTGTGGCCTAGGAGTGGCCACCTTGTGAACACAGGCACCAACCAGCAACTCGACGTCTGCTTTGCTGCCGCCTCCCGTTGGAGCCCGAGCCCAGAGCCTGACAAGACCCAGACTCCTAGACCTCTCACAGCCCGATCCACAGTCCCTGCAAAGAAGGGACCCGTGGAGGCACCGAGTGACATGGGACCGGACCTCTTGGAAGACACTCGAAATGCTGACTGCACAGCAACCAAGGCATCCTCAACGTTGTGCTTTAGGGACTGAGAACCCCCACCACCGAGCAGCCCTTGCACCGAAGAAGAGCCCTCCAGCATCTCCACGATCTGCGTGGGGCCCTTTTGCATTGTGCCACTCGACGCGCCATCCCGGCCACTAGCCACGTGGTCAGCGGCCATCTTGGCGACGAAACCGACAAACGACACTGCGGGTCTGGTTGCTTCAGACTTGCCCTCGCTCCTGTAAAAAGGAGCCCCTGCTCTGACCTTGCTGGTCCGAGTAACAAGCCTTTCTTGATTCCTGCGTGGCTTGCATTAGCCAAGGCCTGTTTGCTACAATCAAGTTGCTGACACCGCCAACAGCGAGAAGCATGCGTGGGACAGCTCGTGACCGACTCCTGGACGTCCTCGACCCCCGGTGTCCACGTGGCTGCAGAGAAAAGCTACACCTCAACGCCTGTTTGCACCCGACATCGCCTGGTTCCAATCTGGTTCTACGGTAGTCACTGGCTAGTGACTTTGAACATTGTCCCCTCTGCTTTCAGGTCTTCACATCTTCAGATCCACCCTTGGATCCACCGGAACTCTTCACATCGAGCCGCCTGCAGCATCTTCAGCTCCAAGCACCATCGACCAGCGTGACGAAACCCGACACTACTTCGACCCTGTGCACCCGCTTCCTGTGGGTGAGGTAACTCAGCTCCGCCGGTGTTCCTACACTGGTACACATCTCAAGGGCCTGTGTCTTAAGTTTCAGCGTTCTAGGTCACTCAGAAGGTTCCGAACTAACTAACTTTGTACTTTTTACGCACCATAGACTTTACATTGGTGAGTGCGTGCACTTTAAACACTGCACCCGAGTCCCGCGGGCCTTTCCCGACTTAGTCACTGCTAGTCTCGAATAGCTCCAGCGATTCCCAAGGCCCTAGGCCTGTTTCCTTCTCGATTGGTATCTCTTATACCACTTTCTTAGTATATGGTTTAAGTGGCCCCTAGGGCTCATCCATATTGTGCAACTTTTGTGTATTTTAAACTGTCTTGTGTTTAATGCTTGTGCTTCTGTGCTCATAAAGAGTCCAGGGGATACTTTTAGTTAATAAATCAATATATATTTTCAATATATATCTGTGTGGTGTCCTTTCATTTGGTATTCAAGGGGGTTGTGTATGGTATAACAGCTGGCTTCACATGCCTTTCAGAGTTTAGCCTAAGACTGCTTGGTCCACGTTACCACTAGGATAACTGGTCTATAAGGTTGACTTACAACCAATCATCATAAGGGTTGCTTGGCATGGTACAAAGTGATCACTAGAATTAGTGAGCATTATATACCAGGCCAACTTCTCACACTCACCCACGCACACAAAGCATTATACGATCTAGGACCTGAATGCCTCAACACACGCCTTTCCTTTTACACCCCCACCCGCATACTCCGATCATCCAAACAAGCCCTCGCCGCAATACCACGCAACCACAGGTCCACCATGGGGGGAAGATCCTTCTCCTACCTAGCAGCCAAAACCTGGAACTGCCTCCACACCCATCTCCGCCTTATTCAAAACCACCTCTCCTTCAGAAAACAACTCAAAACATGGATATTTGATAAGTAACTCCCCTCTGCCCACAAGCGCCTTGAGACCCTACGGGTGAGTAGTGCGCTATATAAATGCTAAACTTGAACTTGAACTTTTATCATCAGGGTGTGGAACCAGGATGCAGTGACAGTGTTGATGTGTACAGTCATGTCCAGTTTGCTGTTGATGATTATACTGAGGTTCCTGGCAGGGGTGCTGGGTGTGGGTCCGAGTTCCACCGGCCATCAGCTGGAGTCCATTGGTGCTGTCTTGTGTCTGAATATCACTACTTCTGCCTTGTTGGTGTTGAGCTTGAAATAGTTGGGTTTTATCCAGCCAGCAACTTAAGTCGTGCAGGCTGGTCTGTGTTACTGGTGCTGGGTGTCTTGTCCGATAGGGAGCCAAAGAGTTGCATGTCATCGACAAAGAAAAGGAAGTTGATGTTGAATGTGCAGATGACGTTGGCCAGATCGATCAAGTATGCATTAAAGAGGGAGGGGCTGAGCAATAAGGCTTGAGTCAGGTGAGTTTGAGGGCTTCCGTGGAGTAAGTTGTCAGGCTGGCAGCTTGTGTTCTATCCTTGAAGCAACAGATCCAGCAGGGGGAGGGTCCTTGGATGCAAATCTCGTGCCAGCACCTGATGAGGATGGATTTGAGACCGTGCCAAATGCTGCCGAGGTCCAGGAGAACGAGGGCTGCTGTGTCTCCTCTGTCAAGGGTTATGAAAATGTCATCTGTGAAAGCGATGAGTGCTGTTTCTGTACTGTGGTTGGGTTGGAATCCGAACAGCGTGGCGTCAAGGAGCTGATGTTTGCAGAGGTGCTCAGTGAGGCGTATGTTGATTCGCTTCTCTAAGATCTTTGCAAAGGAGAAGAGAGAGAGAGAGAGAAATTGGTCTGTAGTTGTAAAGCTTGGCTGGGTCAAAGGGTGGTTTCTTAAACAGGTGCATGACGCTGGCATGTTTCCAGGTGTCCGTGAATGTGGCTGATTCGATGGCTGCGTTGTGGAGTTTTTGTTTGTGCTTCCCTGATTGGTAGGAATCTTTGGGTGAAGGCAAAGAACTCCTGAGCAGATGGCCTTCATGGAAGCAGTGATTTTAAGAGCAATGATGGCGGTTCAGGAGGTCAGGAGTCGGTCTTTGGCCATAACAGGAAGTTGAGTTGTGATTGTGACAGGTTCATGTTGAGGGTCGAAGTTACTGTATAAGGAGGTGAATTTGTTACATAAGAATTACGAGAGCTCATTGCAAACGTCTTTGGAGCAGTTATGTTGGTGGAAGCAGCAGAAGGCGCTGTGAAATCTTTGATGATGGCGAAGATGTCCTTGCTGCTTTTAGTGCCGTGTCAATGCGATCTGCAAGAGCCGTACTCTTGGTGTTCTGCATCTGCTGGTGGTAGCGCCTCAGGGCCGATTAGATGATGTCTTTATCTGTGGTGTCTTGTCTGTTTTTCCTTTGTGCTCCAGTGATATTGTAGCTGTCGGGGATGGCTATAGTGATGTTTGGTGCAGAGGTTGTGTTTGGCCAAGTTTCCGTGAGGAAGAGCAGGTCCGGAGCGTGGTCATGCCGTAGGTCCCATATCTCTGTAGCGTGTTTGGTGAGGAGCCTGAAGGCGAATGTGGCGTGTGGTTGGGTGGTGTTTAGTCTGTGTGAGTGTGAACGAATGGCTGGTTTGTGTGAGTGAGTGTGGTGCTGGGTGCTGTTGGTGCAGGAGTGGTGGGTGTCTGGTGTTGTAGTGTGCATGAGAACTTGCATGAGGTGCATGTGAATGCTCCCTCAGTGTTGTGTGGTAAGGTGTGGCAGCAGTATGGCGAGCTGTGGCCGGGGTTGAGAGTATGGAGCAGCATGGCAATGTTGTGGTGGATAGAAGGAGAACCAGAGTCTCTGGTACTGGGCATGATCCAGGTGCAAACTGGCTAACATTTGGCATGCCTTTGGTGTGCCAGTGGCACGTTCACTGCATGTGTCCTCTGCGTATCTGCACTGCAGCTGCCATTAAGTAAGTAGTGGAAGGGCAGCGGGCGCAGGGTGCCGTGGGTGAGAAACCAGTGATGTCACTTCCTGTGCAGATGGATGATGGACAATCCAGTGATATAACTTCCTGTGCAGATGGTTGATGGGAAAACCAGTGATGTTACTTTCTCTGCAGATGGTTGATGGGAAAACCAGTGATGTTACTTTCTCTGCAGATGGGTGATGGGAAAACCAGTGTTGCCAATTTCCCTGCAGATGGGTGATATTAATTGAAGTCCTCTTGCTTGGCTTATTCTTTTAAAGACAGTTATGGCAGGAACCAGAGATGTCACTACCTTTGCAGATGGATGATGGTAAATCCAGTGATGTCACTTCCTGTGCAGATGGGTGATGGGAAAACCAGTGATGTACTACCTATGCACATAGATGATGTAAAATCCAGTGATGTCACTTCCTGTACAGATGGATGATGGAAAATCCAGTGAAGTCACTTCCAGTGCAGATGGGTGATGGGAAAACCAGTGATGTCACTTCCTGTGCAGATGGGTGATGGGAAAACCAGTGATGTCACTTTCCCTGCAGATGGGTGATGGGAATTGTAGTCCTCGTGCTTGGCTTATTCTTATAAAGGCGGTTATGGCATGAACCAGAGATGTCACTACCTATGCAGATGGATGATGGAAAATCCAGTGATGTCACTTCCTGTGCAGATGGATGATGGAACATCCAGTGATGTCACTTCCTGTGCAGATGGGTGATGGGAAAACCAGTGATGTCACTTCCTGTGCAGATGGGTGATGGGAAAACCAGTAATGTCATTTTTTGTGCAGATGGCTGATGGGAAAACCAGTGATGTCACTTTCTGTGCAGATGGGTGATGGGGACAAATGCTTGTATTTCCCAGCAAAATACTCTCATAAACATAAACATTTGATATTTGGGGGCAAAATGATTGCATACCCAAATAAATATTTAATGCTGGTATTTGTCATTACTGCTGTGTGTGACGTAGGCCCTCACATCCATTGTCCAAACCTGAAAGTCTCTGTATTCTGAACTGTATCAATGTTGTATGAGTCTGTACAATCTGTACCTCTGATGTCTACAAACTCAGGCTGTGAGGGTTGTATTATTTGTGTTTCTATTTTTCCACACTGCCCCTTCCAATGGGATTCTCAGTCATAGCATATGAGTGAGAATCTTCTTGGAAGGGACAGGACAGGATGGAAAAACAAAAATAATTGAAATGTAAAACTAACCCCTTAACTACTGAGGCTTTCCCACCCTAGTGCTGAGCCCTTTTTTAGGTCTCGTGAGCCAACTCGCATGCGTTGTCTGCGAGACTTAAGTAAGGGGCTTTCAAAAATGCTCCCAAAGGCTTTTCCAGGCGGATTGCCTACAGTGCATGTGTGCGTGGGTGCACATCGCACCCCATTTGGCAGCCTGTGAGCCTCCATCCCACTCATGCTGGTTTGCTTGCAGCCTGCATCAGACTTCAAACACTTCAAAGGAATGTGCTCCCCCAACCCCCACACATCGTATGTGCCTGGCTGCTCAGAAAATCTCACTGCAGTGTGTGGTGCATCCACGCCTGAATCTTCTGGCGTTTTGTTAAAACCTAGTCTCTTGTTACTTTCACTATTTTATATTCTGCGCTTTTCGTTCTCCCGCTAATCCTCTCCCTTCCCTCTTCCCTGTGCCCCCTCTTTCCATCCCTCTTGTGCACTGTGGCATTCTCCTCCTTCACCACCTTCCTTCAGTAATACACATGCTAGCCCCACAAGCTACCCTGCAGCATCAGACCAGCGAAAGCAGTACTGTGCTTCCTTGTATACATCATGCTGGGGTCCTAGGTAAACTTCTCATTTTAAAGAGGTGACATTGGCTGCCATTAATACTAGGCACAGTACGGCAACCATGTGCTAGCACAAGCCATACTAGCCATACACTCAATCCAGACGTCACATGCACCTCAATAGCCATCTTTCTATATTGTGCACATTCCTTATGTTCTGAGCCTGACGCTTGCTTCAGCTTCAGTTTATCCACAAAAATATGTAATTTATCCTGTTCACTGCCATTGAGCAGCTTTGCATGTTTGGCTGCCCTTAACTACTGGCACGTTCCAATATTCAATAGCCCATTTAGTGTAACAGTTAAAGGTTTTCCGTGTTGCTGTGTTGTGCACTTGTAATTGTGTTCACATAACATCTATGCAGACTGCAAAATTTGTGTACGGTGTACTCCACATGTGTCAGTTTACCACAAAAGGTATCTTTTACACAGCTCTCAATGCAACATACACTCCAAATACCACTCAGGACCACATAGTTACACACCACATAATTACACTGCACTCAATGCAACAGACACTCCACACAATACCACTCAGTGCCACATAATTATATGCTACATAATTACACTGCACTCAATGCAACAAACACTCCAAACAATACCACTCAGTGCCACATAATTACACGCCACACAATTACACTCTACTGAATACAACATACACTCCTCATAATACCACTCAGTGCCACATAATTACACGCAGCATAATTACACTCTACTCAATGCAACATACACTCCAAATAGCACTCAGTGCCACATAGTTACATGCCACATAAGTACACTGCACTCAATGCAACATACACTCCAAATACCACTCAGTTCCATAGTTACACGCCACATAATTACACTGCACTCAATGCAACATTCACTCCAAATACCACTCAGTGGCAAATAATTACACTGCACTCAATGCAACATACACTCCAAATACCACTCAGTGCCACATCATTACATGCCACATAATTACACTCTACTGAATGCAACACACACTCCACACAACACCACTCAGTGCCACATAATTATATGCTACATAATTACACTGCACTCAATGCAACATACACTCCAAACAATACCACTCAGTGCCACACAATTACACTCTACCGAATACAACATATATTCCACACAATACCACTCAGAGACACATAATTATATGCTACATAATTACACTGCGCTCAATGCAACATACACTCCAAATACCACTCAGTGCCACATATTTACACACCACATAATTACACTCTACTGAATGCAACACTCACTCCACACAATACCACTCAGTGCCACATAATTATATGCTACATAACTACAATGCAACATACACTCCAAACAATACCACTCAGTGCTACATAATTACACGCCACAAAATTACACTGCGCTCAACGCAACATACACTCCAAATACCACTCAGTGCCACATAATTACACACCACATAATTACACTCTACTGAATACAACACACACAATACCACTCAGTGCCACATAATTATATGCTACATAATTACACCTCGCTCAATGCAACATACAATCTAAATATGACTCAGTGCCACATAATTACACGCGACATAATTACACTGCAGTCAATGCAACATACACTCCAAAAACTACTCAGTGCCACATAATTACACTGCACTCAATGAAACATACACTGCAAATACCACTCAGTACCACATAATTACACGCCACATAATTACACTGCACTCAATGCAACATACACTCCAAATACCACTCAGTGCCACATAGTTACATGCCACATAATTACACTCTACTGAATGCAACACACACAATACCACTCAGTGCCACATAATTATATGCTACATAATTACACCTCGCTCAACGCAACATACAATCTAAATACGACTCATTGCCACATAATTACACACGACATAATTACACTGCACTCAATGCAACATACACTCCAAAAACTACTCAGTGCCACATAATTACACTGCACTCAATGAAACATACACTGCAAATACCACTCAGTGCCACATAATTACACGCCACATAATTACACTGCATTTAATGCAACATACACTCCAAATACCATTCAGTGCCACATAGTTCTATGCTAAACAACCAAAACAAGTGCCAGCACGGAAACCTAATAAACTAAATACTTTTATCAACAGACTAGAAACTTCAATTTTTAGTCGTGTGGTTGAGTTAATCCATCAACATTGATTTTTATTTTTCAATTTCTCAAGAAAAGAACATACAAAATATTTATAAATATGTGCGATAAACATAAAAACCGACGTGAGTGAACAAATCACAGTGCTCAACAACTCACTACACACGCCCTCTATCACAATCACTTCCTCATTCACAGCTAATTCTCTTCACACAAACTCACAAACACAAACACATAACACACTTGGTAGTGCAAAGGAAAGATTTAAAAATGTGATGGGACCTACGTGAATGTATTAACACAGTTGTTCCATTATACAATCAAAACCTGATCAGTGGCAGCATGAAACAAAAATCACTAATTTAATCTGCCACTGTACAATTGAATTATATCTTTTATATCACAAACACTTGAAACAATGAAGCTGGCTATGAACGTAGATCAAACCAAAACAACATAAGGTCGACGCGTTTCAAACCGGACCCTTTGTCCGGTTCTCATTAGGACCCACAGATAATCTGAAAGGGGAGACAAACAACTGCTTTAGCATCAAACATAAATCTTGGTATTAACTGTTATGGCGGCCCGCCATACACAAAAAGCCTCCTACCTTTTTTTGACAGTAGCTTCAGTCAAATCTTATGTAGTATATGATTCTATAAAAAATAAATAAATCACAAGGACACCGTATGGGTTAGTTACTACATATACAACATCCTTTCGTTTTTTTGAAATTGCACCGAGCCTCCTTCATTCTATGGGCTTACCTCCAAAGGGGTGTGGAGGAGCTGAGCTGTAGATGAAAGATGAAAGATGGCCAGGGGGACCGGGTGGTCTGGGACTTGTCTGGGACTCGTGATTTCTGAAACGAGCATAGGGGTACATCGTGGTCAAACGCGATCTTTGTGAAAAATAAGTAGGAAACAAGAGTTTTTACTAAAAAGGTGGGCCCTTACTTCAAAGTGGAAGTCTGCGTTTAAATGTGGATGGAGGAGAGTCGCCTCCGTCAGGGAATGCCCGCTGCAGCGTTGGCGGCGTTTTCCAATTCTCTCTTTTTTTGTTCTGCAAGGGAAATGCCAGAACATAGTAAATTTTACCAGCCATGCTTGAGGAAGCAGGGGGATGTTCGCACACGTCGGGCAAAGGCTTACCGATTCAATCCAAGGATACCAAGTCGCTACTCTGTGGCCGTCGGCTTCGGGAACACCGCGGTTTCATGGATGATGAACCCGGAAGTGTGGCGTCTGCCTGAGATTGGTGGAAGGCACCCACGTGATGCATCACGTTGGTGGGACCGAAGATTATTCTTAAAGTGCCCATTACACTCGGAATTATGCGCCGTTGTCCAAATAAATCATTGATGCATGTAAACAATCCCGATAGGCGTTACAGTGTGGCATGAAGCGCAATAATAATCGGCGATTTCATAGATGTTGACAGTACCAAACAGCGTTGCAGTGTTGGGTGGCAGAAAGCACAATCAGGTATCCGCGATGTGCTTAATGATTCCTTGCAATTTCTGACAGTTCATTGAGACCATGAATAGCAGTGTTGATTTTCATGATTAAATGAGCTTCACGTGGGCTAAGTCTTGTCTCTATGTCACCGCCTCTCATATCTGTCTCAATTTTGGCTAGGATGGTCCATTTAAACTCTGCCTCTGTGTGCTCCTTCAACATCCAGTGATTGACTTCGTATTCTTGATTTGTGCTGTGTTATCCTTTGTCTAATCTCTTGTGAAGTTTTTCCAACATACAACATACACTCCAAATACCAATCAGTCCCACATAATTACACACCACATAATTACACTCTACTGAATGCAACACACACAATACCACTCAGTGCCACATAATTATATGCTACATAATTACACTACGCTCAACGCAACATACACTCCAAATACCACTCAGTGCCACAAAATTACATGCCACATAATTATACTGCACTCAATGCAACATACACTCCAAACAGTACCACTCAGTGCCACATAATTACATGCCATATATTTACACTCTACTGAATACAACATACACTCCAGACAACACCACTCAGTGCCACATAATTATATGCTACATAATTATACTGCGCACAACACAACAACACTCCAAATACCACTCAGTGCCACATAATTACACACCACATAATTACACTGCACTCAATGCAACATACACTCCAAATACCACTCAGTGCCACATATTTATAAGCCACATAATTACACTCTACTGAATGCAACACACACTCCACACATGACCAATCAGTGCTACATAATTTTATGCTACATAATTATACTGCGCTCAACGCAACATACACTCCAAAAACCACTCAGTGCCACATAATTACATGACACATAATTACACTGCACTCAATGCAACATACACTCCAAATACCACTCAGTGCCACATAATCATATGCTACATATTTACACAGCGCTCAACGCATCATACACTCCAAATACCACTCAGTGCCACATAATTACACGCCACATAATTAAACTGCACTCAAAGCAGCATACACTCCAAATACCACTCAGTGCCACATAATTACACTGCACTCAATGAAACATACACTGCAAATAACACTCAGTGCCACATAATTACACGCCACATAATTACACTGCACTCAATGCAACATACACTCCAAATACCACTCAGTGCCACATAGTTACACGCCACATAATTACATTGCACTCAATGCAACATACACTCCAAATACCACTCAGTGTCACATAATTACAGGCCACATAATTGCACTGCACTCAATGGAACATACACTCCAAATACCACTCAGTGCCACATAATTACACGCCACATAATTACACTGCACTCAATGCAACATACACTCCAAATATGACTCAGTGCCACATAATTACACGCCACATAATTACACTGCCCTCAATGCAACATGCACTCCAAATACCATTCAGTGCCACATAATTACACGCCACATAATTACATTGCACTCAATGCAAGATACACTCCAAATACCACTCAGTGCCACATATTTACACGCCATATAATTACACTGCACTCATTGCAACATACACTCCAAAACCCACTCAGTGCCACATAGTTTAACCCATCATAATTACACTGCACTCAATGCAACATACACTCCAAATACCACTCAGTGCCACATAATTAAACACCACATTATTACACTCTACTGAATGCAACACACACTCCACACAATACCACTCAGTGCCCATAATTATATGCTACATAATTACACTGCACTCAATGCAGCATACACTCCAAACAATACCACTCAGTGCCACATAATTACACGCCACACAATTACATTCTACTGAATACAACATATACTCCACACAATACCACTCAGTGCCACATAATTATATGCTACATAATTACACTGCGCTCAACGCAACATACACTCCAAATTCCACTCAGTGCCACATAATTGCACTGCACTCAATGCAACATACATGCCAAATACCACTCAGTGCCACATAATTACACGCCACATAATTACACTGCACTCAATAGAACATACACTCCAAATACCATGCAGTGCCACATAAATACACGCCACATTAGTACACTGCACTCAATGCAACATACACTCCAAATACCACTCAGTGTCACATAATTGCACACCACATAATTACACTGCACTCAATGCAACATACACTCCAAATACCACTCCGTGCCACATAATTACATTGCACTCAATGCGACATACACTCCAAAAACCACTCTGTGCCACATAGTTATACGCAACATAATTACACTGCACTCAATGCAACATACACTCCAAATACCACTCAGTGCCACATAATTAAACACCACATAAGTACACTCTACTAAATACAACACACACTCCACACAATACCACTCGGTGCCACATAATTATATGCTACATAATTATACTGCACTCAATGCAACATACACTCCAAACAATACCACTCAGTGCCACATAATTACACGCCACACAATTACATTCTACTCAATACAACATACACTCCTCATAATACCACTCAGTGCCAAATAATTACATGCAACATAATTACACTTTACTCATGGCAACATAAATACACTCCACATAATACCACTCACAATTACACTCTACTGAATACAACATAACCTCCCCATATTCCTACTCAGTGCCACATAATTATATGCAACATAATTACACTGCACTCAATGCAACATACACTTCAAATACCACTCAGTACCAGAGAATTACACACCAAATAATTACACTCTACTGAATGCAACACACTCCACACAATACCACTCAGTGCCACATAATTATATGCTACATAATTACACTGCACTCAATGCAACATACACTCCAAACAATACCACTCAGTGCCATATAATTATATGCTACATAATTACACTGCACTCAATGCAACATACACTCCAAATACCACTCAGTGCCTATAATTACATGCCACATAATTACACTCTACTGAGTGCAACACACTTCACACAATACCACTCAGTGCCACATAATGATATGCCATATAATTGCACTGCACTCAATGCAACATACACTCCAAACAATACCACTCAGTGCCATATAATTATATGCTACATAATTACACTGCACTCAATGCAACATACACTCAAAATACCACTCAGTGCCTATAATTGCATGCCACATAATTACACTCTACTGAATCCAACATACACTCCCCATATTACCATTCAGTGCCATATAATTACACACCTCATATTTACACTCTACTCAATGCAACATAAATGCACTCCACATATTACCAAACAGAGCCACATACTTATATGCTACATAATTACACTGCACTCAATGCAACACACTCCAAGTACCACTCAGTGCCACATATTACACGCCACATAATTATACTCTACTGAATGCAATATACACTCCACACAATACCACTCAGTGCCACATAATTATATGCCTCGCAATTACACTGCACTTAATGCAAAATGCACTCCACATCACGACACAATTTCACTAAGCATAATTTCACAGAACACCACAGTTCCAGACCACGCAATTCAACTCCACACATTTGCAATGCACACCGCATAATTACACACCAAACAACATATTTCAACTCCAAAACTCCACAATCCACAACGTACCACCATATAATGTCACCATCTGAGCACCAAACATCATTCACCACCACCTCATCAGCGCACCACCTAAGCATCACTTCAGTCTGCCCTTGGAATCTGGCATCTGTTGATTCTCCCCTAGTGTCTGTCCGCTGCTCGTGTTCTAATTAAATTACTGTTTTCAAACATCCACTCCCCCTTTATTTATGTCCCGCTCCCCCATAACAAAAAAATTATAACAAACAAGCATGAGAACAGGCAGGAAGTAGTTGCCAGCAGTGCAAGCACAAAAAAGTAGAAGACAATTTTATGTTAAAATATGTTAAAATATTTTTTTATCAGGTTTTTCAGTTGCGTATAATGTTGCCTTTGTTTGTATAAAGGGAACAAAAATGCTTAACACTTTTTATTATAAGTTTTCAACATAATGCACAGCAGCCACAATGCTCTACAACATAGCCAAAAGTTCTGGCTAAACACATAAGGTCCCAAAGGCGAGACCTATCTATTTTCGTCACAATAAAATACACTGAACATAATCTTCACTAACGTTATTTGCAAAAGTTTAAGCTATTGCCATTATAAATTACAATAACTTTTATTTAAGTATTAATAATTTAAAAAATGTAAAAGCCATTGGTATTTGTAATATCAATACATCTAAGTCACGTAAATACAACACATATTGCTTTACAAATGCTATCGGTGTCACATTTGCGAAAGTTAAAACTATTGGCATTGTAAATGACAAATCTATTAATTTTGCAATTTTCAAAACCAACACATAAATAAAAAATGTGTCATTTACAATACCAATAGCTCAAACGTTCCTAATGCGAGACCTATTGCATTGCAAATGCTTGTTTGCTATTTGGTATGCTCTGCGCTTATGCCTCTAAGACCATTTTCCACATGAGGTATCCATGTCAAGTTTGCCTCCTTTTTCCCAGCATCTTGGTGAAGAACATAGAAACGTTCTCAGGGGTCTCACTGATACCTGGTCCTTTTAAACCAACAAAGAAGAAATTGGCACAGAAGCTGAAATATAAAAACAATGCATTTATTCACCTCAGATGAGGGAGACTACGTCACACAGAACCCTTAGCAACTATATGAGGCAGTCTAAGGAGTACAGAAAACTGGGGCCTAATATATGCTTAGGGTTACATAGTCCCAAGAGAGCAACACACTTGCCAATACTGGTCTTTACTCTCTATTTTTTATACTGACTTTTATGAATACAACATACCGGCCCGTTTTTTGATTACGTCACTAGTTTATTTATTAATTTACTTCACTAGTTGAACTTTTTCATTTTTTAGACATCTCACGAATTTTTTGTGCATGTATATACAGATACCAAACAAATACTGTTCTTTATAAAATTTTTACATTATACAAAATCTTTACAAAATTACAACACATCCTCCCCACACTTTGGTCAATACAATCATACCTCACTCATACAAACCCACATATAACCCAAAATACAAAAAGACCCTTTGTCAACAACTCCCCCTAACGAGCCTGAGACGCTGCGGAACTTCACCCTGTCCCCTGGACTTTGAAATTGACTTCTTGCCGCTCCCGCTGCGCGGGAGCCGCTTCGCCTTTGTGGGTGGACCCACCATCTGTAACCAGCGCGGATCCTGCCTGCTGCCGTGATTGCCGTGACTGCATTGTGGGAGAGAACATCGAGGAGGCTGCAGGGGTAGCGCGGCAGGGACTCACTATCCCAGGAGTCCCTGCGTGACCACCTGACATCTGGTCAGCGCCCCCCTGATAGCCCCGCCCACCACCGGCAGACCGGTAAAAGGGAGTGGATTCACCTGCTTTGTGTGTCCCCCTAACGAGCCTGAGACGCTGCGGAACTTCACCCTGTCCCCTGGACTTTGAAATTGACTTCTTGCCGCTCCCGCTGTGCGGGAGCCGCTTCGCCTTTGTGGGTGGACCCACCATCTGTAACCAGCGCGGATCCTGCCTGCTGCCGTGATTACCGTGACTGCATTGTGGGAGAGAACATCGGAGGAGGCTGCAGGGGTAGCGTGGCAGGGACTCACTATCCCAGGAGTCCCTGCGTGACCACCTGACATCTGGTCAGCGCCCCCCTGAGTGCCCCGCCCACCACCGGCAGACCGGTAAAAGGGAGTGGATTCACCTGCTTTGTGTGTCCCCCTAACGAGCCTGAGACGCTGCGGAACTTCACCCTGTCCCCTGGACTTTGAAATTGACTTCTTGCCGCTCCCGCTGCGCGGGAGCCGCTTCGCCTTTGTGGGTGGACCCACCATCTGTAACCAGCGCGGATCCTGCCTGCTGCCGTGATTGCCGTGACTGCATTGTGGGAGAGAACATCGGAGGAGGCTGCAGGGGTAGCGCGGCAGGGACTCACTATCCCAGGAGTCCCTGCGTGACCACCTGACATCTGGTCAGCGCCCCCCTGAGTGCCCCGCCCACCACCGCCTCGCCTACATCAACAAGCGAGAGCCGTCTTGTGGGACGCAAGCGGGACGCCGGGCGAAGCCTGGGCAAAGGGCGGGCCGTCTGTGGCCGGAAGAGGCCGGGCTGGGCTACATCCCTTGGCTCCGTAAAGTGGGCACCCAACCAACTGGACAATGGCTTCAGGTACTCGATCCTGTAAGACAAAGAAATCTGCAGGAGACGTTGTTTTAGGCACTATGGACCAGTTTATAACCCAAGCAGTTTCCATAGTCGAAAAGGAGATAATCCTGGCAGAACGAAGGTTATCCCGGGATTCTACGAGTATGTCTAACAAGCGCTCATCTCTGGGTGCCATTGCCCTAGCTGCTAGCCCTGGACATATTTCCCTAACTCCATTGTTGATAATTGATTCCCCAACAATTGACGAGAGAGTGAGTCGGATTAGGGCTAGTTTAGAAAGGGTAACTACCACCGCACCAAGCATTGTACTTGACCCGACACACTCCAATTCCTCCGTCCAAAGTATCTCATCGCCAGGGGGACAAACTCTGGATTGCAATCCTGAAACCCATGAAGTCTCTAGCCCCCCTGTGCCTTCTAGGGAAGCTGTGAATTCCCCACCCACTGTAGGACACACCGAAGCCAGTACTCCTAGAGCAGTAGTTCCCCAAACCACACCTGCAGAGAATCTAGCTTTAGGCCCAGTCTTACAAAAGAAGAGAAAGTGTCCGGCTAGCCCCCGCAGGGGAGGCTCTCTAAAGCCCCACAGTAAAGTAAGTAGGAACATTGTACCCAAAGGGGGCCCTAGTTCGAATCAGGTTCCTCACCCAAAATCACACGTGACCCACACCGGAGATTCTTCATTGGAGGGCACTCCTGGTCAAATGGCTCCTATAGATATTAGCATTTTCCCTCAAGTTGAGAGCATAATTAAGTCTGTGGTGATGCCTCTCGTAGATAAGATTGACGGCCTCACTCGCAAACTAGCCTCACTTGAACAGTCAATGCTGGACAATTTTTACGCGGTGAAATCATTAGTCAAATTTCACGCCAAGGCCCAGGTTGAAGAAAACGGAGGGCTAAGGAGTGGTGCTGTCCCCTTAGTCCCCTCTATTTCTATAGCCCACCCTGAGCTCACATCTTGCCAAAAGATGCCCGCCTTGGGAAAGGCTCCCCAATTGCAGCAACCCAACACCGGAACCACACCCCCACCACCAACTCCTACTCCTGAGTCTAGTCTGGCCCGACCAAGGAACAAAGCTAGTACCCAGGCTCCCAAGGCACTTAAGGTTAACTTTGCTGTAAATTCCAAGCCTATAGTGCCTAACACCAAGGTACCTGGAAACACAGTGATCGCAACGAAGGGTGATACAACCCCATCCCCTCCAACTCCTGCCAAACAGGCCGTGCCCAAACCTCCAGCAAAAACCACTGTAAAATCTCCGGCTAAAGACAGGGCAAGAAGGCACACGCCAAATGCCAGCCTTCCCCCTGGCTGTAAGCCTTATGTGGTAATTTTAACGGGGGTCCCTGAGCTTGAAGAGGGTTCTTGTGAGTCATACTCTGACCTCAAACACAAGACGCTCTCCTGGCTCAAAGCTAATAGACCCCTCCCAGGGCATATCGATGGTAGAATAGCCTTCGTCCGACGCGTGGGTTGGATTGGTAACAGACGTAAGGATATTACCGGGGACTGTGTGTTGATCAACTTCAACGACCCCAGAGCAGCAGGTATGATCTGTAGTCAGCAGTCGCATTACAATTTCTGCGACATACAAACTAGGGATTTGGGGTACTTCTATCACCCCCCTCCTCTAATGGGGCCTAAAAAATCCCTTCAAGGTGGGGGCAGAGGAGCATGGTTCCCACATTACCCAACATTGGACGCCAGAGCAAGGGCATGGACACCTACTCAAGCAGTCCCTCCACAGGGTTGGGGTTGGTGACTTGATAATTTAGCGGCAACCAATGCCTCCCCACCTAGGGTCAATACAATACGCATAGTTGGGGAGGTACCCTTGTCCAACAATGTTGTGCCTCAATCCCCGCCTAACTTAATTATGTCCTCTCTCTCAGGCGACGGGTCAGAGAATATTGAGTTAGTGGATGGAGCTCAAACTCCCGGTCCACAGGGTGGGAATGCCGGATGCGATGAGCCCCTGCATCATGCATCCCTGAAAGCCATTAGCTGGAATGTGGCAGGCTTAAACAGCAAGCTAGATGTCCCGGACTGGGTGGCGCTTATTGAACCCCACTCAGTCTGTGCATTCCAAGAGACGTGGTGCGTAGAACCAAGGCACCGAGTGGGCCATGCCTCCTTCTTTGTCCCGGCAGATATTCCAACATCGGGAAGAGGTCGCCCCTATGGAGGTCTCTTAGTTTGGGTAGATATTTCCTTGGGATGGAGGGTACACCATCATCCCCAAAAATCTCCAGACTTGATGCGCCTCACCATAACATGCCCGAGGAGAGCTGAAAAACTGGAGATTATTAACATCTACACGCGAGGGGCCTCTGGGAGAGCCTTGTCACCAACGCTCTCGGACCTGGAGGTAGTCTTGGGTGAGTGTAGTAGCGATTCATTAATTATGGTCATGGGGGACTTTAATTGTACATTCGAGCCCTTGTTGCCCGATGAATCCCTGGATTTATATGACGAAGATTCAAGGAGAGGTGTCCCGTCACTTGATCTTCCAATTATAAACAGTTGGACCCCCAGAATCATCCAGCTAAATTCCCTCACACTGGAGCACGGCCTGAGAGCAGCCAACGGGAGGACACCCTCAGACTTAGCGGGGGCACACACATATAATAGGGTTGGTCATTCATCCCGGATTGATTATATCCTTTTAAACTTTTCCTTGTGGGCTCACATGAAGGATATGATAGTCCTACCTTCCCTGGATAGCGACCATAACGCTCTCTCCCTGACCCTATCATACTGGTGGAGGAAGATTCACCCAGCTTGTGGAAACCATGATACACTAGCGACAGGGCCATTGGGAGGGGTGGTTCCATCAAACTGCTTAAGACGCCTGAAATGGGACAAAGTGGCAATAGATGAAGAGAAACTGTTATGTATCAGAGCTGTTACTTCTACAGCCTGCGCCATTTTAGAAAACGAGCCTGTCAGCCCAAATCGGATTACAGAGTTGTTCTGCGAGGTCTCGCTGTCAATTGGGGACCTATTCAAGGCTAAAGTAAAAAAGGGAAACACTAACCGCGATAAGCGGCAGGGCAAACCCGGATGGTACTCGAAGGAGTGTCGTGCTAGAAAGAGAGCACTGATATTGGCTGTAAAAAGTGGAGATGCAACCTTAATAGCCACCAAACGAAAGAGCTATAAAGCGGAGCTTAAAACAGCAAGGAGAGACTGGGAAGACGAATTTTGGCAGGAACTCCGAATCGCCAGTGTTGGAAAAAACGCAAAAGGTTTCTGGGACTTATTACGCAAGAAAAACAGACCCCTTGACACAGTCATCACCTGCAACATAACTGAGGATCTATGGTACTCACATTTTTCGAAATTGTACACAGCAACTGCAGCTGAAGCGTTGGATTTCGCATTACCACAGTTCTCTCGAGTCGAGGAGAGACCTGAGGAAAGTCTGTTTACCAAGAAAGAAGCGGAAGGTGCAATAAAATCTCTTGTCCCGCGCAAAGCGGCTGGCCCCGATGGACTCCCGGGCGACCTGCTCCGTGCAGACCTAGGCGATTGGAGTATGTTAATTTCATCTGTATTGAACGCTTCCATGGCGGGTGCTCCTCTGCCCGCCTCCTGGATGGCCGCCGAAGTGGTCCCTCTGCACAAAAAAGGCTCAAGAGAAGAACCAGTGAACTACAGGCCGATTAGCCTGATAGACTGTTCGCAAAAAGTAGCAGGCAAGGTCCTCCTAACCAGAATACAGCAGTGGGCAGATGAAAACAGGATACTCTCGGATCTCCAGGCAGGGTTCCGAACTGGTACAGGAACAATTGAACAATCGTTAAGGCTACTTATGATTCACTGGAAGGTCGTCACGATTGGGAAGGGCACTTTATATCTTGCCTTTATCGACCTCCGGACGGCCTTCGATTTGGTCCCCAGAAACAACTTATGGAAAGTTCTTAGTGATCTTGGCCTGCCACCTTATCTGCTTCACTTGATCATGAAGTTCCACGAAAACAACTATGCCCAAATTCGCTGGGGTCCGAATGGTCAAAAGACCCGAAGAATAGATGTGAATAGAGGAGTGCGGCAAGGGTGCGTTCTTGCCCCAACACTCTTTTCGCTCTATGTAAATGGGGTGGTGGAACACTTGTCAAGGATACCAGCAGATGCCCCTCGCCTGGCAGGTCGTTTAATTCCCACCCTGCTTTTTGCGGACGATACTTTGCTCCTGTCAAAATCGCCAATGGGCCTACAACAGCTTCTCTCTGGCTTTGACGATTTTTGTAAACAAAG
This sequence comes from Lissotriton vulgaris, assembly GCF_964263255.1. Classification (NCBI taxonomy): domain Eukaryota; kingdom Metazoa; phylum Chordata; class Amphibia; order Caudata; family Salamandridae; genus Lissotriton; species Lissotriton vulgaris. Next base: position 18,956,415 of record NC_141697.1, read on the forward strand.
AGGACTCTGTATAAATACAGACAAAACAAAGTATCTCATCTTGAATCCCCCGCAAAAACATGGCCCTCCACCAACATTGGGCTCCGTCGCACTGGACAGGACCAAGACCTTCGACTATCTGGGTATCCGGCTGGTGGACTCCATGAAATGGGACCAGCATCTGACCAAAATGTTGCTAAATTTGAAAAGAGTAACCGGGACCCTGCTGAAAGAGCAGAGAGCAGCCTCAACCAAACCTATAGCTGCAGTTTTGGACATTTACTCGGCCAGAGGAGTAAGCGCCGCTTTGTACGGGGCGGAACTGTGGGGAATGTCGAACTTGAAAGATCTTACTCGAGCTGAGAACACCTTCTTGAGAAGCTTGATGTCCCTCGGCCCTTCTGTCCCCATCTTGCCTCTGCAACTGGATATGGGCTGTCGGGCGATTGAAGATCTAGCAAAGCTACGCCCTTTGCTTCTGTGGGCCCGCATCTGGAGAGTCCCTGAGCTCTCAAGTTATGCGGATGGTCTGCGGGAGATATTAAGATCGACAGGTTGGGCGAAAATAAAGTGGCTAACGGATATCAAAGCATTACTCACCAATCTGGGGCTGGAAGAAGCATGGTACCAACAGACAGCCCCGCCCAAATCAACGATAAAACAGCTTTATTGGAACTGGGTGGCAAACAGAAGGAATTCTTCTACCTCGATTTGTAAGTCGACCAGAAATTTTATGGAGTCCAAAGATGTCCCCATTAGAGAATTGTATTTGGACATTATCTCAGCCCCTTGGGAAAGATCTCTGTATTTCAAATTTAGAATTGGTCTTCTCCCCGTAATGGAATTTACTAGTCATTGGAAAATTCCCTACCAGACTGCTCCTTGGTGCCCCTTTTGCCCACAGCGCCATGAATCTGTCCCTCACCTTTTATTCGAGTGTCCTGCCTATAAAGTCCCACGGTCAAAATGGCTAAAACCCATGTGTCGCACACTGGGAACTAGACACTGTAATGTGGCACTAAGGATTCTTCTTTCAGACACTCGTACTTTTTATGCATGCGCCACCTCGAAGTATCTTGGGTGGGCATGGCGGATTCGGTCAAAAAGACTCAGACAAATTGTTTAATTATGCTTTTACTTTTATGGTCTGCTTCAAAACCATGCCTATTTTAGGTAATTTAATTATTTTTCCCCTAAATAATAACAGTAAAAATTGCAGTCCCAGATCATGCAAGGGGTCTTTTTTTAAAAAAAAACTTGTTTTTATCTTTTAATGCTTTGAAATGAATTTTACTTGTATGTACGCTTTTTAAGATATTCTATATGTCGAAATAAAGCCTTTTTGACTTTGACTTTGACTTTGTCAACAACTGATTGCTTATACAAATGGATACAATTGTATTTTCTTAATTCAGAATTCTATTCCATAAGAATGTAAATTGGAAACAAATCCCTATTTACTAACCTCAGTTCATCTAATTATTTTGATTGACAATGGGCCCGGTCAGGTCGACGCGTTTCGAACCCCCGAATGCGGGGTTCTCCTCAGGACCAACAATCTCTACAAAACAAAAACACACACACTAGTTTTAAAACCAGCTCCTGTAACAGCTTTAAATTACTCTAACTTACACCACCAACCGGTAACCAAAACAGTACCTTATTCATATGCAACTGAAATCACTTTGTACCGGTGAAGTTGAGTGGCCACAGATCACGATTTGTACACTGGACAAAAGACATGACAAAAACTTATGTCACAAGGGTGGTGTGGAACGTTTTCATGATTCACCGTAATGCTATACTACCCAACACTCACCTATTTAATCTTACGGGGACCTTGTGCTCCTACGAAAAGAATGATAGTTTGCGTGTTACTTACACGAATCAGTATGTATCATTACGAAATAAAGTGCCCCTGCCCGGGACTTACCAAGACTCTGCGCAACTCGTAACTGTTCATCAAGGGAGGGCCTTCAATGTCCCCTGTGGGAACAAACCGGGACATTTATTAGCTATTAAGCGCCACAAAAGCGTGAATAAATGTAGACGGAGAGGGCGGCGGCTTACCTTCATTTCTATCAGTCGATTCCTATACACAGTAACCCGGTAAACTCCTGCAGGAGTAGTCCTACTTCTCTTTTAGCCGTTCTCCTCCGGGTGGAATATCACGTGATCGGAATAAACTAGCTTCGAAATCTTAGCGGTCTGTTTAGGCCAATGCGATGCTTTCAAATACAAAATGGCTTTCAGCTCATGCTAACAAATCCCTCCAATCTTTAACAGATGGTCCTTTTAGCATGAGCTAAAGACATTCCTGTGATCCAGTAGGAACATAGAAAATATTTGCACGTTAATTTTCATAAATGTATCAATACCCTAATTCATTGCTAGGTTGACATTCTAAACATTTCATTAAGCGGGTATATATAAGGTATAAGCAGGAATACAAAGAGAACAAAGCATCGGGTCATAATTAACATACAGATAGCAGGAGAGAGTAATGACCATTATCACAAACAGAATTATCATTTTTCCTAGTCCTAAGCAAATCCTAGAACCATCTAGTAAAAACATTTTTAGGGTTCCTATCAAGCATGGGCGGATTTTGCGGATCCACGATCCGCGGATTTTGCGGATTTGCGGATCCACGATCCGCGGATTTTGCGGATTTGAGGATCGTGGATCCGCAAAATCCGCGGATTTTGCGGATTTGCGGATCCGCGGATTTGGGGCGGGGCTTCCATGCGAGTGCACATGCCTCTTGTGTGTTTGAAAGGTCTGAGAAAGATCAGTTCAGCAGATGAAGAGAAAGAAGCCCCTGGTCACAAGAACAGCACGGGTATTGTGCTCATGAAAGTCAAGGATGCAAAGGCCTCTATCCAGCATCACAGCTGATTTTCCACGGTAGAGTTGGGAAGAAGGCACACCTGTCCAGCCTCGACGATGCTCACAATTGTTTTTGGGCTAATGAATGAGTCACTGAATTTGAGTCAAGTCAAGTCAAGTCAGAGAATTTGTATAGCGCACTACATACCCAGAGGGTCTCAAGGCGCTAAGGAGGGGGGGAGGATTACTTGTCAAATATCCACGTTTTAAGTTGCTTTCTGAAAGCTAGGTGGTTCTGGGTAAGGCGAAGGTGAGTGGGGAGTGAGTTCCATGTTTTAGCAGCCAGGTAGGAGAAGGATCTGCCTCCCATGGTGGTCTTGTTGATGCGAGGTATAGTGGCGAGGGCTTGGCTGGAGGAGCGTAGTTGGCGGGAGGGGGTGTAGAAGGACAGTCTTGAATTGAGGCATTCTGGTCCGATGTCGTAGAGTGATTTGTGTGCGTGGGTTAGCAGTCGGAAAGTGATTCTCTTATTGACGGGTAGCCAGTGGAGGTCTTTCAGGTGACCAGAGATGTGTTCGTTGCGTGGGATGTCTAATATGATTCTGGCTGAGGCGTTTTGGATTCGTTGGAGTTTCTTTTGAAGTTTAGCGGTAGTGCCTGCGTAGAGGGTGTTTCCGTAGTCCAGTCGGCTCGTGACCAGAGCATGGGTGACTGTTTTCCTGGTTTCGGTGGGGATCCAGCGAAATGTTTTTTTGAGCATGCGTAGGATGTTGAAGCAGGATGAGGATACGGCGCTGACTTGTCTGTTCATTGAAAGTGAAGAATCCAGGATAACGCCTAGGTTCCGTGCGTGGTCTGTCGGGATGGGTGCTTTTCCAAGGGCTTCCGGCCACCAAGAGTCGTCCCATGCAGAGGGGGATGTACCTAGGATGAGGACTTCTGTTTTATCTGAGTTCAGTTTCAGGCGGCTGTGCTTCATCCATTCAGCAACTTCTTTCATTCCTTCGTGTAGGTTAGTTTTGGCGGTGTTGGGGTCCTTGGTGAGAGAAAGGATCAGTTGAGTGTCATCCGCGTAAGAGATGATGTTGAGGTTGTGTTGGCGGGCGATGGTCGCGAGGGGGCTCATGTATACGTTGAAGAGGGTGGGGCTGAGAGAGGATCCTTGTGGTACGCCACAGATGACTTCGGTGGCCTCGGACTTGAATGGTGGAAGGCGGACTCTCTGGGTTCTTCCGGTGAGGAACGAGGTGATCCATTCAAGTGCTTTTCCATGTATTCCGATGTTGCTGAGGCGTTGTAAAAGGGTGCTGTGGCAGACTGTGTCGAATGCTGCAGAGAGGTCGAGGAGGATGAGGGCGACTGTGTCTCCATTGTCCAGTAGAGTTCGAATGTCGTCTGTTGCTGCTATGAGGGCGGTTTCAGTGCTGTGTTTTGCTCGGAAGCCAGATTGTGAGGAGTCGAGGGATTTGTTGGCTTCGAGAAAGGCGGCGAGCTGGTTGTTGACCGCTTTCTCGATTACTTTGGCCGGGAATGGAAGGAGCGAGATTGGGCGGTAATTTTTGAGTTCGGTGGGGTCCGCTGTGGGTTTTTTCAGAAGGGCGGTGAGTTCAGCGTGTTTCCAGTTTTCCGGAAAGGTGGCGGAGTTGAAGGAGCAGTTGATGATGTCTCGGAGGTGCGGTGCTATGACGGAGTCTGCTTTGTTGAAGATGTGGTGGGGGCATGGGTCTGTGGGGGATCCTGAGTGGATGGAGTTCATCAGGCGGATGGTGTCCTCAGTGGAGATTGGGTTCCAGTCGTTAAGGGTGTTCGCGGGGGGAGAGTGTTCGGCATATGGTTGGGTGGGTTGGGCTCCAGGTTGGTTGTCGAAGCTGTTGTGGATGTCTGCAATCTTGTTGTGGAAGAATGAGGCTAGGGAGTCGCAGAGGGCTTGAGAGGGGGTGATGTCGTTGGAGTTGGCCGAGGGATTGGAAAACTCCTTGACGATGTTGAAAAGTTCCTTGCTGTTGTGGGCGTTGTTGTCAAGTCGATCCTTGAATGCTGTTTTTTTGGCCTTTCGGATTAGTTGGTGGTGAGTGCGGGTGGCGGTTTTGAAGGCGTCCTTGGTGCTGGTGGTTGGGTCTTTTTTCCACGCTTTTTCAAGGGTGCGGCAGAGTTTCTTGGACTTCTTAAGATCATCGTTGAACCACGAGGCCTTCTTGTTGCCAGGTTTGCTTTGACGTTTTTTCAGTGGTGCTAAGGTGTCGGCGGTGTTGGATAACCATAGGGTGAAGTTGGCGGCGGCTAGGTTTGGGTCCGAGGAGTGGGCTGGGGTGTTTAGAAGGAGCGATGAGGAGATCTGGTCTGTGGTGATTTTGTTCCAGTTTCTTTGCAGAGTTGGTTGGAGGGTTTGGGCTTGTTGTAGGTGAAGTGAACGCAGCTGTGGTCAGTCCAGAGCAGATCCGTAGTGTGGCTGAAGGAGACATGATTGCTGGAGGTGAAGATGGGGTCGAGTGTGTGACCTGCGATGTGGGTGGGGGAAGTGACCAGTTGTTTAAGTCCGAGGTTGGTGAGGTTGTCCAGGAGGGTGGTGGTGTTGCGGTCGTTGATTTTTTCAAGGTGAAAGTTGAGGTCTCCCAGAAGGATGTATTCTTTGGAGGGGAGCGCGTGTGGAGTGATGAAGTCCGTGATGTCTTCACTGAATTTTGCGCGGGGTCCAGGTGGTCTGTAGAGGAGGGTGCCTCTGAGTGTGGTTTTGGGGTCGATGTGGATCTGGAAGTGAAGGTGTTCGGAGTTGGCGAGGTTGGCGTCAGAGCTGGTTGAGATGCGGATTGATTTCTTATGGACGATGGCGATTCCTCCTCCTGTGTGGCTGGTACGGTCTTTGCGAGTGATCTTATAGTCTTCAGGGATGGCAATGGTGATGTCTGGTGCGGGGGAATCATTCATCCATGTTTCCGTTAGGAAGGCGATGTCTGGAGAAATGGTGTCTAGAAGATTCCATAGGTCAATGGCGTGCCTGTGGACCGATCGGGTGTTGAGAAGGATGCATTGTAGGTGGGTGGGGTCGGGAGTCAGTGGTGTGGTCGTAGCGGAGATGTTGTCGTTGCCGCTGAATTTGCAGGAGGAGCAGGAGAAAGGTCCATGGGTTTGTCCAGGGGCGGCTTGGACGCAGTTGGGGGCGCGACCGGGGTTAAGGGCTAGGAGGGTGGCGGCATCGTAGGTAATGCAGGAGGGCTGGGAAGCGCGAGGGGCAGGGGGTCTGGCGCTGGGCGCGGTCCAGGCGCGGACGGGCGTAGACGGGCTTACCTTTGGCGCACCTTCGGCGTGTACGTAGCGCGTGGACGCTGCGCGTGGGGGCATTGGCCATAAATGGATGGTGGGGGGGGGAGGGGCGAGGGCGTCTCAGCTGGGAGGCGGGGCGGGCACACGAGGACAACAACAACAACAGTCAAAATGGAGGCGGAGGGGGGAGCACAGCGGAGCGCTACGGTCACACGCGCTAAACAATTACCAAACAGTGTAAAACAATGTTCAACAAGCAAAGAGGCAGGCAGCAGGCAAATGTAGCCGGCAGAGGCACAGGCAAAGCAGCGCTACGGTACCAGAACCAGCGGGGGATGCTGGGAGCGACCACTCGGCTCGAGGAGAGGAGTGAGTCACAGCGCACTGAGGTGGAGAAGCGCTCTTTAAGGATAGTGGGAGGGCGTCTCAGCTGGGAGGCGGGGCGGGCACACGAGGACAACAACAACAACAGTCAAAATGGAGGCGGAGGGGGGAGCACAGCGGAGCGCTACGGTCACACGCGCTAAACAATTACCAAACAGTGTAAAACAATGTTCAACAAGCAAAGAGGCAGGCAGCAGGCAAATGTAGCCGGCAGAGGCACAGGCAAAGCAGCGCTACGGTACCAGAACCAGCGGGGGATGCTGGGAGCGACCACTCGGCTCGAGGAGAGGAGTGAGCATCAACTAGCTCGAGCGACCATGTGTGTGTTACTATGCAATCGCCCCGAGGGACGCAGGGGTCCCTTGAGTGAGCTGTCCATCATAGTGGGTGAATGGCGGGAAGACGGTGCAAACCGCGAGTGTGTGGGCGGGGCCAAACGGGTAGGGCTTCCATGCGAGTTCACACATGCTTCTTGTGTCACGGGTATTGTGCTCGTGAAAGTCAAGGATGCAAAGGCCTTTATCCAGCATCACAGCTGATTTTCCACGGTAGAGTTGGGAAGAAGGCACACCTGTCCAGCCTTGACGACGCTCACGATTGTTTTTGGGCTAATGAATGAGTCACTGAATTTGAGCATCAACTAGTTCGAGCGACCATGTGTGTGTTACTATGCAATCACCCGAAGGGTGCAGGGGTCCCTTGAGTGAGCTGTCCATCATAGTGGGTGAATGGCGGGAAGACGGTGCAAACCGCGAGTGTGTGGGCGGGGCCAAACGGGCAGGGCTTCCATGCGAGTTCACACATGCTTCTTGTGTGTATAAAAAGTCAGAGAAAGAACAGTTCAGCAGATGAAGAGAAAGAAGCTCCTGGTCACAGGAACAGCACGGGTATTGCGCTCGTGAAAATCAAGGATGCAAAAGCCTCTATCCAGCATCACAGCTGATTTTCCACGGTAGATTTGGGAAGAAGGCACACCTGCCTCGACGACGCTCACGATTGTTTTTGGGCCCACAGGAAGGGCATGTTGTAAATATTTTACGATGGCGCCGGCAAGCTGCCAGCGCCATCCTAAAATACTTACTAAATTAGCTTCAACAGGAAGCTCTAATAGATAAAATAAAGCAGGTGCGAGCACCTGCTTTATTTTATCTATTAGAGCTTCCTGTTGAAGCTAACTTAGTAACTATTTTAGGATGGCGCTGGCAGCTTGCCGGCGCCATCGTAAAATAGTTACAAGTTGACAGGCCAGCCAGGCTTCAACTTTTGCCCCCGGAATCCGCCACTCGTGGATTTGCGAATTCGCGGTAAATTCGCTGGAGTTTGCGGATCGCGAATTTACCGAACATTCGCAAAATCCGTGAGCGGAACGGATTTTGCGCTCATGGTTAGTTCCTATGCATTTCAGTGACCATCCATTTTAATTTCAGATTAGCCAACAGCACATATGTAATAAAAACATTTTTAGTAGATTTTTCCATGTTTCCCTTTATGAGGGCTAGAACATTAATTATATTTGGGACCAGGACCACACAGGGCCATAGGAATTAGAACGAAGAGCTGCAAAGGGCTGCTCCTCCTCAAAAATGGGACGACTAAAGGGGTACATTATTAACAAGAAAAAGGAGAAGTCCTTGGAGAAATTGAAGCTGCTGTACAACCAACCAGAGGGTAGTCTTCTCCCTGTGCCCGTTTGAGCCTCATGGGCAGGCTCTTGTTGTTTCCACGGTGGAGCAGCACAACTCGCAACTCAAGAATCACTGCCCAGTTTCAAGGAAAAGGTCTCTTCTTTCAGGATAGGGCAGTCACCCAACAGGGCAAATGCTCTTAGCGATCCTGTGCAGTGTCTCAGGCAGTGCACCAGTTTTCTTCACTTCAATCTAACAGACACCAGAGACACAGCACCTGTACCCTGAACTCAAGTCCTTCATTAACTCCTGTATTGCTCTGCTGGCGCACTGCTCATTTATTGGGGTCACACATTGCATCCAGTGTACCCAGGTATTTCTTGACCAACAAACAAAGGAGCAAACTTGCATTCACTTTGGGACCAGAATTCAGAGGCCTGATGCTAGGATCTCTGAAGCAACCCTTGTTTCAAAAGGGGTCACCTCAAGCAAAGCCTCCTTGCCATTCTGGTCGGTCTGTGACTCTCAGCTGGGCAACAAAAACTTGATCCACAATTTCTCCTTTCTGATTTGTGACCCGTCTTTCGCCCAAGACAGTGGCAGGGGTACACACTATATCACAGGGCTTCCGCCTTCACTGAGGTCCTAGTTGCCAGCAATGCCTGTGCTGGTTACCTTCACTTTGGCTTCAAACTGGACTGGTGCTGACACTGACTTTCAGGCTGTATCTGATGTCCGGGCCCCTCTGGCAATGGTTGTAAGGCAGCAAATACCTATTGGTGGACAGAACAAAAAGTCTTTAGACAAGGCACAGAAACGATCTATCAACAGAGAGGATAGTCTCAGAATACTTCCTAGTCTTGGGACGCCCCATATATTAGCAAGGCACCCAAGAACCATTTCCTTTATCTATGAGAGATAAAGATTAAAACACAACATCCTAGTTTGAGTTTGAGTTTAAAAAGTTTTGTAAAGCGATCGTACACCTAGCGGTTTCTTGGAGCTACCTGGCTACTGCTACTCAGGGGGCAGGAAGGTTGGGGAGTGTGACTATTCAAGATGGGAAGGATTGGGTGAAGAGAAAGGTCTTGAGGCCTTTACGGAACAAAGGGTACTGGGTGCAGGTTCTCAGGAAGGTTGGGAGGGAATTCCAAAAAGCTGGGCCTGCGGTCGAGAACTTGGAGCCCCCCCACTTCTTCCGTTTGAAACGGGGGACCACAAGGAGGTGGTGGGAAGAAGATCGGAGATCTCTCGAGGGAATGTAGTTTTGAATGGCTGAGTTGATGAAGGAAGGGGCAGAGCCTGTCCGGGCTTTAAAGATGGTACAGCCCAGCTTGAATAAGGCACGCTGCCGGACAGGGAGCCAATGCAGGGAGAGGAGGAGAGGTGTTACGTGATGTGATTTTGGTAAGTTAAAAACCAGCCGAGCGGCTTGGTTTTGGACCAATTGAAGACGCCTCATGAGGTAGTCGGGCATGCCATGGTAGAGGGCATTGCCGTAATCTAGGCGAGATGTTACCATGGCCAGAAGTATTAGCTTGAGCGCATCGGAGGAGAAGAATCGTGAGACTCTGCGTATTGTCCTGAGGGAGAGGAAGGCTGAAGATACCACGGCGGAGACTTGAGAGTGTAGGGAAAGTTGATTGTTAATTTTGAACCCAAGAGTTTTAACGGAAGATACAGGAGTAGGTGGGGAGCCTAGGGAAGGGGGCCAAAAAGAAGAGGACCAGGGACTGGAGCAACCACCTGTCAACACCAACTCCGTTTTATCGGGATTGAGTTTCAGGTGGTTGAAATTCATCCAGTCCTGGATGAAAGTCATGATGGACTGAAAATTAGATATTGAGTCGGGGGAGGAAGAGAGGGAAAAGATGAGCTGGAGATCATCTGCGTAGTTGTACACAGAGACCTCCAGTTGCTGTAAAGCAAAAATAAGGGGGGCAATGTAAAGGTTAAATAAGAGGGGGGACAAAGAGGATCCTTGGGGAACCCCGCACTGGATGGTTCGAAATTCAGCTGAGTACTCACCCAGGCGAACTGCCTGAGTCCGACCGCTTAAGAAGGAGGATAGCCATAGCAAGGCTGTCCCTCCGATTCCCGCCGCCTCGACACGTGAAAGTAAGATGGTATGGTCCACCGTGTCGAATGCGGCGGAAAGATCCAAAAGTATCAGGGCCTGAGGTTGATTAGTGTCCATTCCTTGTCGCAGGTTATCCAGAACAGATATTATTACGGACTCAGTTGAATGAGCTGGGCGGAAACCGACCTGTCTCGGGGCCAAGACACCATGTCTTTCCACAAACTCACTCAGGATTTTTACTACATGTCGTTCCAATACCTTTGCCAAGAAAGGCAGAAGAGAGATGGGGCGGTAATTGGCTGGATCCGAAGGATCCGCCCCTGGTTTTTTTTAAAATCGGAACGATCACTGCCGACTTTAGTACTGGGGTAACAATACCCTGGGACAGCGAACTATTGAGAAGTGTTAGGGGCGGTGAGGGGCAGTGAGAGTAGATCTGCTTCAAAATATGAGCGGGGCAAGGATCCAACGGGGAGCCGGATTTAACCAGCGGAAGGATGGAGGAGAGTGAATCGGTCGTGAGGGGCGGAATTGAGTCGAGATGTGCTGTAGCTGGTGGGCAGCAGGGGTCGGTGAAGGCCGGGGAAGGCGGGGGGATTTTAGCTTTAATCTTACTGATTTTGTCTAGGAAGAAGGAATTGAGGGAATCACATAGTGGTTGTGAAGGGGAAGGTTTGAGTGAGGCTCTGTCAGAATAAGCGAGATCTTGGACGATGGAGAATATTTCTCTTGGCCGGTTCTCCGCGAACTGGATTTTGGATGAAAAGTAGGTTTTTTTGGTTTCCAGTATGGATTTCTTGTATTGTACAAGAAGATCAGTATAACGGGTTTTGGAAACAGGACAATAGTTCCGTCTCCACTGTCGTTCCGCTTGGCGGAGATTAAGTTTTTGGGTCTTCAGATCGTCCGAAAACCAACGGTTAGCATCTTTGGGGCGTTTGGACGAAATGCGCCTTAAAGGGGCGATGGTGTCGCAGCCCGCTCTCAACCAGCTGCTGATAGCTTCTGCTTGTCTAGAGGAGGGCAGCCCAGTAAGGTCGGGGCTGGAAGAGGAGAGGGTGGTAGATAGGGCCTCGACATCAGCGCGGTTCCATGATCGTGCCCAGACATTTCTCGCATGAGTGGGCTTAGGTAATGAGAGGGGGGATAGAGAGAAGGCAATCAGAGAATGATCTGACCAAAGGCAAGGTGAAATGGATAGTGAGGTGACCGGGCAATCTCGGTGCCAAATTTGGTCAAGGATGTGTCCCAGCCTGTGCGTGGGGGCAATGACGACTGAGGTGAAGTTGAGCGACTGAAGGGAGTCTGAAAACTCTTTGGAAGTAGCACATTCCGCCGGGTCGGAGGGCCAGAAGTTAAAGTCTCCCAAGACTATAATGGAAGAATGGTTGACTACCAGAGTCGCCATTAGGTCTTGGAAGCTGGGGAGAAACGTCTGAGGGGATGACGGGGGTCAGTAAATAAGGACGCACGTGAGTGGGGGGGTAAGAGAAGTTGAACGGACAACTAAACAATCTGATGTTCCCATGGAAGGGGAGACTAAAGGATGGAACGTGAGTTCTTTACGGGCAATCAGGGCGACCCCTCCCCCAGGCCTGCCGGAGGAGCGGTCAGCTCGGATGGCGTAGTAGGATGGAGGAAGTATTGCCAGCAAGGAGGGGAGAGAGCTGTCCGAAAACCAAGTCTCGGTGAGGAATAGTAGGTCAGGTTTATGAGATTCGAGTAACGTGAAAAGGTCGAGCTGGTGTTTGACTGCCGATCTAGTACTGAGATACATAGCAGTTACTACTGTGGGGGAAGGGCCAGCCGGAGGCATGGTTGAAGAGTGGTTAGTCGGAGACGAGGACGCGGTGTTGGTGTGGACTTGATTATGAGAAGTCAATAGTCCAAGATTGGAGATTCGGGCTATGGTGGCAGCAGGTGGAGACCACTTGCCTTGCAGATCGATGAGTTGCAACCGGGAATATTGCTTGGGAGAGGCAGAATGAGTGGCCTCTGGCCTCGGTCGGTCGCGGACGGGCGCAGACGGGCTTTCCTTAGGCGCGCCTTCGGCGCGCAATCGGCGCGCCCGCTGCGCTCGTCCGCTGCGCTTCCTGGGGAGGCACATTTTTATGGGAGAGTTGGTGGATGGGCGGTGGGCGTGGCCTCCAAGGGGGGCGTTGCCTATCGTTCGCTCGATGCGTTAGGTAGCGTTTGCACGCCGGTTTCTACCAGCGGTGAGTCCGCTTGCCAACTCAAATGGCTGGGGTGAGTGAAGGTTTTAAAAATACACAACAAGAACAACAAGTTTTAAAAATAAGCACTCTCCCGGCTTTCCACCTCAGGAGCAGCGTGGTTACAGGTGGTGACGCTAGTGATCAGCGTCCCTTTTAAGCTGTGGGTGGTGGGCGTGGCCTCCAAGGGGGGCGTGGCCTATCGTTCGCTCGATGCGTTAGGTAGCATTTGCACACCGGTTTCTACCAGCGGTGAGTCCGCTTGCCAACTCAAATGGCTGGGGTGAGTGAAGGTTTTAAAAATACACAACAAGAACAACAAGTTTTAAAAATAAGCACTCTCCCGGCTTTCCGCCTCAGGAGCAGCGTGGTTACAGGTCCTAGACCTATTGGCAAGTATAAAAGGAACTCTTTGGTGAACTGACGAGAGTAATACATCATCAAATCCCAAGCAGCCAAGAAAGTCTTTATTAATTTACTAAACTCAGTGGAAAAGAGAAAAACAACAAAGACATACCCTAAATCCTTACATTGGTGTATTCCTGTGTACTAATCTGAAAACCCTCAAGATAAAAAAAGGAAATGTTCTACACTTTTACTTATAGACTTTACATTACTTGTATAGGACTGCAGACACGTCTAAAATGGTTCTTCTTAATAAAAGCACCGACATTGTACGCTTAGGACCATGCTCTCATGTTATAGGAGCAGCAGAAAAAATCTAAAACTGCTAATTTAACAGGGGTTCTTACCTATGAAACAATATTTCCTTCAAAAATGTCTGCTAAGGATCACATGGGCATCTTCCCTGCGTTCTACTTTTCATGATCCAAACTATGCAACATCAGCTCTAATAAGGTTTGTCAGTTTGTTTACACAGACTAGCTAATAAAAACTAGCAATGCCCTTTCAAAACGATGTAGCATGAGAATAACATACAATAATGGTGTTATCACCTAAGACTTTTAGAAAAACTACCCACATCTAGTTCCCCTTAAAGATCAAAATAAGGGAACAGCAATCTAGAACACTGATACTGTCATAATTTCATCAAACAGGATGGGCAGTAACATAACATATATTTATTCATTTTATTAATGCTAACAATGTTTAAAACAGTATTACTGAATAACCAATTAAATGTATCATTGCTATTTCACAGACAGTTTAGACAGGCTAAAACAATTTGAGAAAAAGAGAGAATAGCATACATTTTACCTTCCCTTAATTTGTAGATGAGCCAGCCTCCTTCCCCCATTTTGACAGGAGGAAACCTGAAACAGGTTTCACTTTTGTCAACACCATCAACCCCTATTTGTAGCAACTGGGCATAAACAAAGTTATAGGAGGTAGATAGTACATTTGAGAGAACTAAAAAGCATGAATACCCAAACCACAAACCCTTTTAGCAAATGTGCAAGTGAAACATGAGGGCACATGAAGTCAAACTAAATTTCATTGCCTCAGCTGTTTACAGTAATCCTCAGACTAAAAGCATTAGTGCTGTATAAATATGGCAAAGCTTATCTGTTCATCAAAGGTCACATATACCATTATATCGTTTTCTATCATATGAGGACATAAAGTGCTTGCTTTTGCCAAAAAAAGTAAATCTTCTCTTTTTCTCCCTGTCCTCTTTCAAGAAGTTTCAGAGGTCAAAATGTCAAAGCAAACTTTACTCGGGGACCAATGCTATGCTTCTAAATATAGAACTGACATTTAACCCTTTCCAGCTGTCCTATGCTGTATGCAAGGGTTTCCATGCGGCCGTCCCAATTCAAAGACACCCTAGAAACAGAAAGCTGGAAAGCACTTATCCCCCTGTTTGTCAGTTTAGAGTTAGGAGAATAACTTCTGCTGGTTTTTTACATATTTTCAATTGTAAGCAGTGTGCAGTATACTTGTCTAACAATATAGAAGTCAGCTGTTTGTATTATTCCTAAATGTATGCATTTACTAAAGCCTAAGGCAGTTTAAAAGCTGCTCTTTGAATTTGTTTTTAAATTAGTGAATTTTGCCCAATTTCGACTTTGATATTTGGGGCACTTAAAAATGAATATCCTATCATTTTTTTTGCATAATAGTCATCCTCAGAATGTTCTCTATACATCCAGAGATTGGGCATCAGAAATATATCATATATACCCTTATAAAAATTAGTTTTTTAGGCCTGCACGGAGTGATATGTCATATACAAATTTCCTCATTATGCGATACAACACAACTTAAATTAAATTTTTATGCTAGGAGGTCACAGTATGATTATTAAGATTTATAAACATTAAAAAACAAATTTAAAAGCACTTATTTATTAATAATTTTTTTCCATATTTTTTTTTTAATAAACCCAATCATTTTGATAATTCCACATAGGAAAAGCAAGCTTCATTCCTTGCCTATCAGATTTAGACACATTCATTCATAAGCCTAAGCACAGAACCCTAACTTGAAACATGAAAAATGGTGCGCCACTTTTTAAAAGGACAGTCATTATTTAACATCAGAACCACAAATGCGCTTATGTAAAAAGGGTTTAGGAAAGGAAATCCTTACTTTAAATGTTTTCCTGTCATCCAAAATAATGAACCTGATTTTTGTAACTTTTTAAAACAGCAGTCTGAAATGCAGGGTTTTACACCATGCTTGCACTGACAAAATCCTAGCTGAGCCAACATTCCTTTCTCTCTGTGGCCTACAAAAACAACAGCTGTTTCTCAGTGGCAGTAAAAACATAGCTGTTGGAAAGCTTTTTTTAGTGATGAAATGTAAGGATGGTGACAGTCTATTTAAAACTGAGGCATTTCAATGCATGTTCTATAATATGTGTTTAGTTCAGCAACATCCAATTTACTCAGATGTTGTGTTTGCCTGTTTATATCTAATACAATGTATCTTAGGAAAATGTTGTAACATTTTGTAATTGTTTATTTATTGCAAAACACGCAATTTCGTTTTTTTAGGCCTATTTTATTCCTATTCAATGTGAATTCTAATGTTATCTTTTAAGCATTGGCAGTTTGTACATGTGAATAATTGCTTACTCTATAAATGTAATAGTAACATATAGTTATTTAGCATATCATATGGTTCATTTCTGAATTTTTATTATTTTTATTTAATATTAATTAAATGACATTTTGCATAACAGACTGATGACAGCAAAAAAAACACAAACACATTGAGCTCATTCCAGACATGTGCAGAAGGGGTCATACACTCAGAAAACATAATACAGCGCGTGTAAGGCTAGCCATTATTTCACAAAGAGCGCAATGGCTATTTACTCACAGGAGTACCACTAATGTGAAACCACGAACCACATATTTTATTTATTTTTTATTTTGAGAATTTATAAAGCGCAACCGTCACCATTACAGGCATCCTGGCGCTGACAGAGACCAACGAGGGGTAAAGATCAGACAGCGTAGGAAGGCTAGCAAGGAAAGAGCCAGGTTTTCACCTTTTTTCTGAACTGCAAGAGTTCATTTGTGGACCTAAGCTCGATGGGGAGGGAGTTCCAGAGTCTGGCGGCAGCCACCTTAAAGGATCTACCTCCAGCTCTGACCTTCTTAAAACTAGGAACCACTACCAGTCTAGCATCAGATGAACGAAGTTGTCTGGTAGGGGTATACCAAACAAACTTGGATTGTAGAGGGGCTGGACCGCAGCCATGAAGAGCCTTAAAAACTGTACAGAGGGCTTTAAATTGGATTCTTTGTCTAAGAGGGAGCCAATGTAGCTTTGCCAAGGCCAATGGTCCATGAGATCTTCTAGGCCACCCCAAGGCCAGTTTCGCGGCCGCGGATTGAACACTTTGAAGCCTGTCCAGTAGATATTCAGGGGCCCGAGCAGGAGGGCATTGCAATAGTCCAGCCTGCTCAGGATAGTACATCTGACCACTTGGGCGCGCGCGTAAGTGGGTAAGAGGGGCAAAACCTTCCTAAGTGAGCGAAGGATAGCGAGGCAACAAGCCGATGTTTTCTGCACATGGGTGTCCATGCTGAGTCCTTGGTTTAACATGACCCCTAGGTTGCGGACAGATTCTGCAGGCTATACGTTAGAGCCTGTTTCTGGGGGCCAGAAGTTGTTAGGAAATGGGCGGGGGATCCTCGTTCCAGCGCTATAAAGCACTTCGGTTTTCCCGACATTAAACTGAAGTGAGTTAGTCTTTAACCAACTTGACGTATTCCGTAGACAATTATGAAAGACCTCCATGGAGACGGAGTCCTCTCCTTCCAATGAAAGGATCAACTGCGTGTCATCGGCATAATTAACAGTTCTAATGCCGAATCCTTTAATAAGCCTAATTAGCGGCCTAAGGTACACATTAAAAAGAATTGGGAAAGGCATGATTGGTAAGGTGGCATAGAAACTGCCTGCTGCCTATCAGTCAAAAAAGAGTGGAACCATTGCAGTGCAGAGTCTCTCACTCCTACCTCCGCCAGCCGCCTTAGTAGGATCTTATGGTTTACTGTGTCAAAGGCGGCAGACATATCGAGCAGGATCAAAATGAAGCCTGTCTTCTGTCTGCACGCCTTTGCAGTTCATCCATGGCGGAGATAAGAGCTGTTTCGGTTCCATGAGCGGGCCGAAAGCCTAATTGGTCCTCGTCAAGTAGGAGATGATGTTCCAGGTGGGTGGAAAGAGTGTTACTAACCACCCGCTCAACTATCTTGGCGGGGAACGGCAGCAGTGAAATGGGCCGATAGTTTTTAGAGCAGTCGGGATCCAAGGAAGGTTTTTTTAACAAAGGGGAAACTAACGCCCGTTTCCAATGGGCAGGGACGGTGCCAGTCACCAGGGATTGATTGCAAATGAGATGGAGTGTGGGGAAAAACTCATCTTCAAATTCCTTCCAAATTTTAGGGGGCACCGGGTCCAGGGGAGAGCCAGACACAATCCCTTTAGCTACCTTGGTAAATAAATCAAATGTAAGTGGCAGAGACCTGCACAGTGACACCTCTAGCGCCAAAGCCGAATCGGGTAATTGGTCAACTAAGGGAGCCAAACCCGGGTCAGAAGGGGAATCCGTGTCAAAAGGGGTGTCCAAGTCTTTCAGGATCAGATCTATTTTCTCTTTAAAGAAGGTGGCAAGATTGTCACAGAGTTCTTGGGACGGGACAATCACATTCTTGCAAGACTCCGGATTGGTGACGCTATTTAAGATGTTAAAAATGCTCCTCGAGTTAGAGGTGGAGTTGCAGATCAGAGTGGAGTAATAGTCAGCTTTAGACTTTTTAATGAGATTTTTATACGCCAGAATCTTAGTCTTCCAAGCAGCTTTGGAGATTTCGCTGTAGTCGCGTCTCCACTTTCTCTAAGCTTGTTTACATTCCAATTTTAAAGTTTTTAGGTCATCGTTAAACCATTGAGCGGAGTCTTTACCCCTAATGAGCCGAGTTTTTAGAGGGGCAGAGGTATCAACCGCCAGAGAAATGCTGGAGTAAAAAGAGTTGTAATTATCATCAGCACATTTGTTCTCATCAAAGAGCGAAGCCAGATGGAACACATCCCCAGAGGGGTGTAGTCGTGAAAGAGCCTTCCAGTCTCTACACTTAATTTCCCTGGACGGCGCAGGTGCCTTATGTGAGTTCAACTTCTTGCAAAGAAAGAATTTAACTAGAGAGTGGTCTGTCCAGTCCATTGGAAGAGTGTCCCCCATAACCACCAGATCCGGTGCCGCAAAGACCAAGTCCAGGCGGTGGCCAGCTATGTGGGTGGCGTTGGAGACCAGCTGAGAAAGACCAAAGCTATCACATGCTTGAAGAAGGTTACCGAGAGCTAAGTCAAGTGTGCCGTTACGCCAAAGATTAAAATCACCTAGAATAAGAAGCTTATGGTGAGATAGGGCGATATTGGTCAAGGTAGTAATTAGAGCTTGTTGCTGTAGTAGGTTAAACGAGCCTGGAGGGCGGTAGCAGACTAGTACAGTGGCAGTAGTCCCTGAACAAGTCTGGATGGAGAGCCCCAGCATCTCAGTGCCCAAGATTGGGTCTAAGCTAAGAATCTTAATACTGCAGGAGGCTCTAAAAATCACTCCCACCCCCCGCCAGTTCCCACAGGCCTTGGGGAGTGGAGGAATTTGAACCCGGAAGGGCAGGCGAAGCCAGGGTCAACCAGACAGTCTGGACGAGTCCATGTTTCTGTCATGAACAGGATGTCTAGTTCATGAGAGTCCATTATAAGTTGGATCTCCGTGCAATGTTTAGGCAGGGACCTGACGTTTAGTAGGCCACAATTGAAAAGATCGTTACGCAGTATATCAGCTCGAGGATGTGCCGTGGGTGCTAGAGAGAGTATTCCTTTATCTGCATGTCTCTGACCCAGTAGAATAAGTTGTTCTCTAGAGTAGGGTGGCCCCGGAGGGAGATGCTCCTGAAGAGAAGGATCCAAACTGGCAGCATAGGGCGCCCATGGCGCTACCTTGGCGCGGACGAGCGCAGACGAGCTTGCCTTAAGCGCGCCTTCGGCGCGCAAACGTCGCGCCCGCTGCGCTCGTCCGCTGCGCTTCCTGTAAATACACATAATTTATGAAAGGGGGAAAGGTGCTAGGAGGGGCGTGGCCAACGCGGGTGGGCGTGTCCGCTGGATCGGGGAATGGCGGCAAAATCCCTA
The DNA here is from genome assembly GCF_964263255.1 of Lissotriton vulgaris. Lineage (NCBI taxonomy): Eukaryota > Metazoa > Chordata > Amphibia > Caudata > Salamandridae > Lissotriton > Lissotriton vulgaris. Next base: position 18,975,401 of record NC_141697.1, read on the forward strand.
AACAAACACTCACCCGCTGCAGCGCTAATCGGCTGTGCGAGGGTGCTTCGATTTTGCAGCGTTCAAATGCCAAGAGCAGAAGGTAAAATACACAGTATCACAGTAAAGATTAAAAGTGTTTAAAATTGTCGTTTCCAACTCTCCCGGCTTTTCGCCTCAGGAGGAATCTGACATAGACATTTAAACACACATTTAACCCAAAGATCAACACTTAGGGCAGAAACAAAGGACAGCCCACAAACTGTACTTAAACCAAACCATTTTTAAATACTAGTTGTAAGTTATATTTACAAGAAGAGCTTCTCAATAGTATTCCAAAAGACTGCAAAAAACAGCCCAACAGACTCTTTTATATTCAAGAAGCCAAAATACACTCAATTCACTAGCTTTGGCTGCCAGAACACCAAAATAAATCACTCTGCATATCTCCATTTATAAAAGTGCGCAGAAAAGGATCCTTGTTTGTATTATTGTCATATTTTTATTCCATTGGGGTACAGAGTCACCAAGGAAGAAATATGTTTTTATACCTAAACCTATTTAGGAGCCAGCTAATTTAATTCACATCTCACTATGGTACCTCCAAAAAGCAACACATTCTTCCATGTGTGCTTGAAAGAGGCATGCCAAAAATAGTGCAGGATATGCAGTATTATAACCAAAGTAGCACTTAAGGTACTCTTCGTACGTTGCCCCATTCAAATCAATTCAAAACAGAGAAAAATCTCCTCATTACCTGCCTACATAAATTGCAATTTATACATTACAAATTCCACATACAAATATTGGACAATCATATAAATCCAAAGCCACAGTAAGCGTTACTAAACTACCTTACCAATCCCAGGCATCAAAAACCAACAGCAAGCATTGCATCAAAACAACCCTTACAAGTTCAAGTTCAAGTTCAGACATTTGTATAGCGCACTACTCACCCATAGGGTCTCAAGGCGCTTGTGGGAGGGGGTGCATTATTTATCGAATAGCCAGGTTTTAAGCTCCTTTCTGAACAAAACGTGGTTCTGTGTGAGGCGGAGGTGATAAGGAAGAGAGTTCCAGGTCTTGGCCGCCAGGTAGGAGAAGGATCTTCCTCCCATGTTGGATCTGTGGATGCGCGGAACTGCGGCAAGCGCTTGGTTGGAGGATCTTAGTTGGGGGGTGGGTGTGTAGAAGGACAGTCTTGTGTTGAGGCATTTGGGTCCTAGTTTGTAGAGGGCCTTGTGAGCGTGGGTGAGGAGACGGAACGTTATTCTCTTGTTGACGGGAAGCCAGTGGAGGTCTTTTAGGTGGCCGGTAATGTGAGCTTGGCGAGGGATGTCTAATATGAGTCTGGCCGATGCATTTTGGATGCGTTGGAGTTTTTTCTGTAATTTTGCTGTAGTTCCGGCGTAGAGGGTGTTTCCGTAGTCCAGTCGGCTAGTGACCAGTGCGTGGGTGACCGTCTTTCTTGTTTCGGTGGGGATCCAACGGAAGATTTTTTTGAGCGTACGGAGTACGTTGAAGCAAGAGGATGTGACGGCGTTAACTTGTCTGGTCATCGAGAGGGAGGAGTCTAGGATGAAGCCCAGGTTGCGTGCGTGGTCTGTGGGTATTTCATCCATTCGGCTACTTCTTTCATGCCTTCATGAAGATTGGTTTTGGCGGTGTTGTGGGTCTTTGGTGAGGGAAAGGATCAGCTGGGTGTCGTCAGCGTAGGATATGATGTTGAGGTTGTGTTGTCGCGCAATGGATGCGAGTGGACTCATGTAAACGTTGAAGAGGGTGGGACTGAGTGATGATCCTTGTGGAACTCCGCAGATGACTTCGGTGGCCTCTGATTTGAAAGGGGGGAGTCGGACTTTCTGGGTTCTCCCGGTGAGGAACGAGATGATCCATTCCAGGGCTTTTCCTTGTATTCCGACGTTGCAGAGGCGTTGTATGAGAGTGCTGTGACAGACTGTGTCGAAGGCGGCGGAGAGGTCGAGTAGAATAAGGGCAGCTCTTTCTCCGTTGTCCAGTAGCTTTCGGATGTCATCTGTCACTGCAATGAGGGCGGTTTCGGTGCTGTGTTTGGCTCGAAAGCCTGATTGTGAGGGGTCGAGGGAGTTGTTGAGTTCAAGGAAGGCGGCGAGCTGGTTATTGACGGCTTTCTCAATGACTTTGGCAGGGAATGGGAGGAGGGAAATGGGGCGGTAGTTCTTAAGTTCAGAGGGGTCAGCTGTGGGCTTCTTCAGGAGGGCAGTGAGTTTGGCGTGTTTCCAGCTTTCTGGGAAGGTAGCGGAGTTGAAGGAGCAGTTGATGACATCACGAAGATGGGGTGCGATGATGGAGTCTGCTTTGTTGAAGATGTGGTGGGGGCAGGGGTCGGTTGGCGAGCCTGAATGGATGGAATTCATTAGGCGGATGGTGTCTTCAGTTGTGATTGGGTTCCAGGCGATAAGGTTGTTAGAGAGCGGTTTGGGTTTGGATGTGGGTGGGGTAGGCTATTCTTTCGAAATGTTCTTAAAGCTGTTATGTATGTCGGCGATTTTGGTGTAGAAGAAGGATGATAATGAGTCGCAGAGGTTTTGGGACACTTGGTGTCCAAATTCTAACTGTCAAGTTCGGAATGACCTAAAGGTCGTTTTTAGAATAACACGCCAAAAAGGTTCTCAGTCAGGAGTGACATCATGTGGAGGATTAAAATCAGGAAGACCAGAAATATACCTGGCTGCAGAGACAGAGAATCCACAGACTCTCTGTGCACAGAGTACCTCCTCAGTAGAATCCTGTCCTGTCCTCCTCAGTAGATTCCTGTCTCCTGTCAAGATCACTTCCTTAGATAGCCACTTCTCTGATGAGGTCCACGTTGGAGCGCCATTTGAAGAACATACAAAAACCTTCTCAAGGGTCTCACTGATGCCTGGTCCTTTTAAACCAACAAAGAGGAAATTGGCACAGAGGCTGAAATATAAAAAGAATGCATTTGTTCACCTCAGATGAGGGAGACTACGTCACACAAAAGTGTTAGCAACTGAATGAGGCAGTCTAAGGAGTACAGAAAACTGGGCCTTTTTATATATGGTTAGGGTTACATAGTTAGCATAAGACTAAGGGGCAGTCCTGGCTTGTGTAAGCATACAAAATGCCTAATATGGGACATGCAAGATCTGCTTGCTCAACAAAATGGGAGGAGAGTTACTTCTCCATACAGCAGCAAAAATAGCCTGACAGTTGTATAAGAGAAGCAGGTGCATTCTATTAGCTAGGCCCTTCTGAGCATGTGCAAGGCTCTGACGAGGGAAACCGCACATGGCTACCTAAAATGGCTGCAGAATAACAATGGGAGAGATAGGGAAGTACAAGAACACTCTCTTAATCCCCAATTATATATCAATAAACAAAAGAAGAGAGGTTGAGGTCTCTTATAAGCCACTTAGATGGAGCCGAACGACTCGTAGAGTTCGCACCCTATTTGGGTTTGAAAAGAAAGCCCTCACACACCGACCTGGTCAGTGTCATGCTTCATCATCGGGCCCCACCGAAGAGACCTAATGCCTCTTCGGTGTGCTGCGACGCCAGGAGACTGCGGAGCTGGTTGTGTGAAGGGTGTGTTGTAAGGTTAGTTTCAACTTAAAAGTGTCTAAAGGGTATCTAAAAAAAGTTTATTAATGATCCCTAGGACACAAGTAAAAGGTTCTATGTGTCTGAATTATAATGCCAAAGGTAATGGATGGTTTAATTCGGATTTAACTTAGTCAACATGTTTCAGCCTTAGGGGTGGTTTTAATTTACCTAGGCATTCGTCAGGACAATGATAAACCCCGGCGGTATGGACTCTCTAATCGTCCACCCTAACCTGGGGGTGTGAAAGTGAAAAATTAATAAAAAAGTGATAAAGTGATAAAGTGGAGTGTCCCTGGCACATCGCCCTCAGCACTCGCAGCCCACTTGTACACCTAGTACTTCCTCAAACCGGACCCCGTCGGGGTCCGGTTTGAGGAAGTACTGGGATGCGCCAGAACAGTTGCGACACGCCAAACCACCCGTGCACCACCGCTGATACGCTGCATTTACAATGCGGCGCACCATGACGCACGGATGGGCAGACGGGTGCCGCATCCCCCAGCGGAAAGGGGGATGTATTGCTGGAGTTGCGTCGCAAGTGCGACACAGCTCCTGCAAGGCTCGGGGTGCCCCTATCCCGATCATGCTGCGTCAATCCTTACGCCTGCTTCAAGCAGGCGCAGGTTTTTGATGCAGCATGGCCATAAAAGTGACGACGCAGCGTCACAAAAGTGACGCAACGGCAGCGCAAATGTGGCATACGTGGCTTGTAAATCTGCCCCTGAGTTTAGAAGCTGCGGTTAGTTGTACCCCTGTGAATTTGTGGAAACCCATACTACCATGTGATTCAGAGCGCATTTTGCAAAATGCCTTCTTTCTTGCAATATGGTTTACATTTGGAATCCAGAAATGAAATGCAGACACACCCAATTAGTAATATATTTCCCACAAGTCTTTATTCCCACGTCTTGGGATACACATGGTATTCCTTGTGGCGCACTGACATCACAAATGGGCGGGGGAGGGTCAGGACTGAACGGAAGGGATTTTGCTTCAGCCCCATCCTGCGGCTGGATAAAAGGAGGATTCTGGTACAAGCATCCTCAGCGCCATCCTTCGGCAGGGTAAAAGGAGGAGTCTGGTACAAGCATCCTCGGCCCCATCCTGCGGCCGGATAAAAGGAGGAGTCTGGTACAACTTCCTCATCCCTATCCTGAGGCCGGATAAAAGAAGGAGTTTGTTACGAACATCCTCAGCCCCATCCTGCGGCTGGATAAAAGGAGGAGTCTGGTATAACTTCCTCACCCCCATCCTGCGGCCGCATAAAAGGAGGCCTCTGGTGCAAGCATCCTCAATCCTGACAATTTTGCAAACCCAACTGACCGCTACCCGCGGCCCATCACTGAGCTGACCATGTGATACAACCTCAACTGTGACAAAGGGTCACACATCAATAAGGCAACCTAAACGGCGACTTAAAAATTCTAAATGAATATGAAGTAATGAGGCAACTGCCTCGGTATCCAAAAACTCACCACTGTCAGAAGGAATCTGACAGGAGAAGACAAGACACAGACGGTAAGCATCCTCAGCCCCGTCCTGCGGCCGGATAAGAGGAGGAGTCCGGTACAAAATCCTCAGCCCCATCCTGCGGCCGGGTAAAAGGAGGAGTCTGCTGCAAGCAGCTTCAAACCCATCCTGCGGCCGCATAAAAGAAGGAATCCGGTACAAACATCCTCAGCTCCATCCTGAGGCCGGATAAAAGGAGGAGTCTGATACAAGCATCCTCATATCCATCCTGAGGCCGGATAAAAGGAGGCGTCTGGTACAAGCATCCTCAGCCCCATCCTGCGGCCGGATAAGAGGAGGAGTCCGGTACAAACATCCTCAGCCCCATCCTGCGGCCGGATAAAAGGAGGATTCTGGTACAAGCATCCTCAGCGCCATCCTTCGGCAAGGTAAAAGAAGGAGTCTGGTACAAGCATCCTCGGCCCCATCCTGCGGCCAGATAAAAGGAGGAGTCTGGTACAACTTCCTCATCCCTATCCTGAGGCCGGATAAAATAAGGAGTTTGTTACGAACATCCTCAGGCCCATCCTGCGGCTGGATAAAAGGAGGAGTCTGGTATAACTTCCTCACCCCCATCCTGCGGCCGCATAAAAGGAGGCCTCTGGTGCAAGCATCCTCAGCCCCGTCCTGCGGCCGGATAAGAGGAGGAGTCCGGTACAAAATCCTCAGCCCCATCCTGCGGCCGGGTAAAAGGAGGAGTCTGCTGCAAGCAGCTTCAAACCCACAGCAAAAATGGTAACGGCTTAAAGGAGCGCACAGCACAAGTCAAGGTATAAGTAGTTAAACAATGCAAAATCAAGTTATCAATGATGGTGCTCAGGAAGAGGTGGGGGACTGGTTACCACAGTCACCAAGACAAACCAAGGTTCCAAATATTAACTGTATTCTTCCGAGCACTCAAATGTTATCAAGAAAAGTCCTTATATAGTTTTCACTATTCCTTTTTATTTTCCAATCTTCATTCAGATCAAGTCCAATTTTCAACCAATAGTTGCTCGCAGCAACTATTGGTTGAAAATTGGACTTGATCTGAATGAAGATTGGAAAATAAAAAGGAATAGTGAAAACTATATAAGGACTTTTCTTGATAACATTTGAGTGCTCGGAAGAATACAGCTTCAAACCCATCCTGCGGCCGGATAAAAGGAGGAGTCCGGTACAAACATCCTCAGCCCCATCCTGAGGCCGGATAAAAGGAGGAGTCCGGTACAAACATCCTCAGCCCCATCCTGAGGCCGGATAAAAGGAGGAGTCTGGTACAAGCATCCTCATCCCCATCCTGAGGCCGGATAAAAGGAGGAGTCTGGTACAAGCATCCTCATCCCCATCCTGAGGCCGGATAAAAGGAGGAGTCCGGTTCAAACATCCTCAGCCCCATCCTGCGGCCGGATAAAAGGAGGAGTCCGGTACAAACATCCTCAGCCCCATCCTGAGGCCGGATAAAAGGAGGAGTCCGGTACAAACATCCTCAGCCCCATCCTGAGGCCGGATAAAAGGAGGAGTCTGGTACAAGCATCCTCATCCCCATCCTGAGGCCGGATAAAAGGAGGAGTCTGGTACAAGCATCCTCATCCCCATCCTGAGGCCGGATAAAAGGAGGAGTCCGGTTCAAACATCCTCAGCCCCATCCTGCGGCCGGATAAAAGGAGGAGTCCGGTACAAACATCCTCAGCCCCATCCTGCGGCCGGATAAAAGGAGGAGTCCGGTACAAACATCCTCATCCCCATCCTGAGGCCGGATAAAAGGAGGAGTCCGGTTCAAACATCCTCAGCCCCATCCTGCGGCCGGATAAAAGGAGGAGTCCGGTACAAACATCCTCAGCCCCATCCTGCGGCCGGATAAAAGGAGGAGTCCGGTACAAACATCCTCAGCCCCATCCTGAGGCCGGATAAAAGGAGGAGTCCGGTACAAACATCCTCAGCCCCATCCTGCGGCCGGATAAAAGGAGGAGTCCGGTACAAACATCCTCAGCCCCATCCTGAGGCCGGATAAAAGGAGGAGTCCGGTACAAACATCCTCAGCCCCATCCTGCGGCCGGATAAAAGGAGGAGTCCGGTACAAGCATCCTCATCCCCATCCTGCGGCCGGATAAAAGGAGGCCTCTGGTACAAGCATGCGAGGGTCCTTTGCAGCCCTCCTCAGCATCAGCCGTTGGCCAACCGGCGCACTGGGGGCAGCAGACACCCGCACTAGAGGGGCTTAAGAAAGATGCTATGAAGAACAAAAGAGCACGTGGCATTGCATTTTTTTTTTTTGTAGAACTGATGGTCTTACATATGACTTTTTAGAAATGTATCGGCAAATTGAGGATTAAAAAAATCCATAATTTTACCTCCACGGTTCAATCTTTTCTGGGAGCGCTGTGACCCCACCAGACCTATGGAGGAGCCGCCACTCCACGAAAGTACTAAAGTATTTCACGAATTGTCCTTCTGTGCCTCAGATATTATTTTTTACAAATGCATGTGAACATCGTGCAGTAAAATGCCTCGTTTTCTCTGGTTTTCTACAGATGTTCTCGGGAACGCTCTTCCGCAAAGCCCCCTGGGAGGTCTTGGTAGCCCACTTGGCCTGCTTGCAGTCCTCCGGGGCGCGTGTTTACGCCACACCCGCTCCAAAGAGCTGCAGACCGTGGGGGCTGCGGCCCCGCACAGTGTACAAATGTCAGTCTGTCCCGCACGCTGTGTCCGCGCGGCGCCACAATGCGGCCGAAATTGAGCAGAAATGCTTCAAATGCCGGAGTTTCTGTAAGTGCAACTTGGCCTCACAGAGGGGGCGACTCTCAGAAACCACTTTGAGGGGCATTTTGGCGAAAGTGAAGGCGTCATTCAGTCAGAGTCTTTTAAATTCCCAGCTGTGGGTCGGATATCAAAGGCGCAGCCGCAGGCAGCAAGCATTGTCCACGGCAAATCTGCCTCCATCAGTCCCAGACAGGAAGGAGCTTCTCCCCAGGCGGCCTGTGCCTGCCGGGCTGTACCATTGCACGCATAATGCGGGGAGGATCTGGAAAAGGTGTGCCCCAGGGCTCCCTTTGGTCAACAGAAGAAGTGGTGTTCGATACCAACGTGTTTCAGCATGCATGACACCGACACTCTTCGACCTTCCTCCGGTGCACGGATGGGAGCCTGGGACGCCCTCTCCCCATGGGGCCCCCCCTGAAAGCCCCCCCCCCCCGTTGGGAGCCAGCCCCAGCTGATAGGGTTGTCCCGTGGCCACCGCATTCCTTACCACAACCCCGCCATAAGCAGCCAGCCTGCACTCTGAAAAACACATGAAACACACCTTTTCCCTTTGTTGAAAGGTTACAAATTGGGTATGGATTTTCATCTGCCTGTTACCTTTCTAGCGCTTTGAAGTCCTCTGGGCGATTCTGTGTGTTTTATAAATCAATCAATCAATCAATCAATCAATTAAGTCATGGTAATGTTTATTTAGACCGAGGTCTTTAAACAATGATAAAAACGGTTGCAGTTTACAACATTCCACAGCATCATTTATCAAAAGTTCGCAAAATAAAGACATAGTTTAAAATGGTGGCAGTGGAGACGGATCTTCTTTGGGCGACCCTGCCCTTTAAAAGGTTATATACACTTAAAACGAACATTTTTTCTTAAAAGCTATACAATTAATCTATATATAACATTTCTAAAGTTATTGCTCATATGCTTTTAGGAAACTCTGTATTACCTTTATATAGTTCCCTAGTGCAATTGCAATTTCAATAGTGGGCATTTCTGTTAGTAGGTTTGACCGCCTGGGCCCGCGTCCTTGTATCTTATTTTAAAAATAATTGACGAAGGTATAATTATTGTGCAGTCTAACAGGATGTGCTCTATGTCACCTTTTGTACCCAGCCTGCACTTACAAAACCCTTTGTGGTCCAACATTTTATTTTTAATTCTTCATTTACCAGCCATGGGTTTATGCCAGTTCGCAATCTTAGTATCTCCTGTCCGTACCAATGGTTTGGTAAAATATCCAGGTAAGGGAACCAGTTTTCATTAGACCATGGCTCCATCTTGAACTGTACAGATTTTTTCTTGCCCAGATTTTCCATGTCTGTACTTCTCGACACTTCTTGCCCATGATATTTCAGCTCACTTTTGGTACATTCTACTCCTAAGGATTCTTGGCAGATATCAACCTTTATATACTCACAGGCCTGCTCAATTTTCTTCCTATTCACTTTCGCCCACTTTAAGTTACTGGATTGTATCTCTCTTCTGCACCATTGGGATACTTTCTGGCCATTCTCATTATCCAGGCGTTTCCAAAACCTAATCAAAGCTATTTGGGATTGAACCCCCCAGGCTGTGGTTTCTAGCTCAGATCTTATCGCTTGTACCATTGATGACAGTGGCAGAGTCAGCAGGGCTTTCAGGCATTTTCCTTCCTCCAGGTCCCAGTCGCCTTTACCGCTCAAATAAAGGACTTCTGCACCATAGAGTACTTGTGAGGGTATCATTGCGCTGAACGCCTTTAACAGCGGTCGGTGGGACATATGTCCGTGTTAGACCTGGCACCATTGGCGTGGGTCTCCCTTCCATTTTTGTTGCTGTTGCCCCACGTGTTTTTGCTGGTGTAAGCTGCTCAGACCACTGTGCCACTTCCAATCAGTGCCACAGTGCAAGTGCTCCCTGTATAAAATATATACATTGTTTGGATTCCATGATTGGCTTATTTGATTTACTGTCAGACCCCAGTAAAGTGCACCAGGAGTGCCCAGGGCTTGTAAATTCAAATTCTGCTAGTGGGCTTGCAGCACTGGCTGTGCCACCCACAGGAACAGCCTTGTAAAATGTGTCTAGGGTCTGCCATTGCAGAATCTGCGTGCAGTCCGGTACTGTCATGCTGACTGTGAAAGTACAACTACTTGCGAGAACCCTAAACCTTCCCTTAACCTCATATTAGTCACCCCTATGGTAGGCCCAAGGGCAGGGTGCAGTATAGGTATAAGGTAGGACAAACCCTGATGTGTGTGGCATGTCCTAATAGTGAATTAGAGCCATTTTTGTTTTTTCACTATTGTAAGGCTACCTGTTCTCATAGGCCAGAATGGGCTGTTGGAATTGTTACATTCTACATTCCTAACAGACTCAGGGTACATGATAGTAATTCGAGTTTAGTATGCCTGAACTCAGAATAATAAAATACATCTTTTAGTAAAGTTTATTTTAATGTTCTGTGTTTGCAAATACCACGTTTAGAAAGTTTTTATTTGCTTGCCTAACTTTTTCAGCCCACCTCTGCTAGGATGTGTATCTGCTGTTTGGTTTCTGTGTGTGACAGGGCTGGGGAATTCCAGGAGACAGTCTGGGGGTGCCAGGTGGTGAATAGAAAGATCACACCAGGATGGGTGGGAGGAGTGCCCCTAGACTCTGAATAAGGCTGTGCTCTGCCACCACAATGCTGGCTCCACCTCCTGTGGAGCATCTGATGTCTCTGCCCTGCACACTGAAAGCAGAAGCCTGCATCATGTCAACAAAGTGCTCAGAAACTGGACTGAACTAGGCAAATGCCCCCTGGCCTCAAAGAACAAAAGATTTGTAGTATAAATATAGGAGCCCTGCTCCTAAGAAATTAGATCCTGCTTGAAACAAGAAGAACCTCTGCCCGACAAGAAGGAACTGGGAAAGCTGTAAGGAGGAGTATTGTCCCTGACCTAGGGGATTGGCCTGCAGTGGTTGCCTTGCTGTGAAAGGAGAGGAAAAGACTAACAGAGACTTTGCTCAACTTGTGCTTTCAAAGATCTCCAAGGGCTTGTGGGTGAGCTTGCCCCCTGAACGGAGTCCCAGGACTATTGGACTCCTCCTGCCTTCAACAGCGCGCTGGACTATGCCAAAATGTGCCCTGCCGCTGGAGCCGCGATCACAGTGCAACCCCTAAATCTTGCCCGCTTCGAAGCCCGGCCCGGCTGCCCCGCCCCGTGTGGCTCCGCTCTCCAATTTGAGCCGTAGCTCGCACCATCAGTTAATGGCCGCCCGCACACTGCTTCACTCTCCCCCCTTGTGAGCTGCACTGTTCGCTGCCTCCTGCCGCTGCACTGCAAGGCTGAGCCCGGCCCGTACGCTCGCAGCGAACCGGCCGCCTTGCAACGCACTGGTGACATCCCCCGGCAGCACCACACTTGAAGATTACGGCCCATACGTAGGACACGTACTGGCCGCCTCGTGCCCGCTGCTCCCCTCGCAAAGCCCACACGCTGGTGAAGGTACGGCTCGAACTCCGCAACGACCCTGACCGCTTCAGGACCCAGACCGTCCGCCTCGCTCCCCCGTGGCCCCCGCTGTACGCCGCGCCCAGAGACGCCGCAATAAGCCGGGACCGCATCACAAGGGAGGCCGCCAACGCTCTAAGTCTGCCGTAACTTCTGCATGCCTCATTCGAGCTGGACTCATCATGACTAAAGGTACTATAATTCCACTCGCACCCCTGAGTGTACGCTTCGGACCGAAGAGTCCGCAACGCCGGGGCAGTCCCTTTAGACGTTGTTTTTACACTGTGAGAGTCGGACAAGAGTGTGCAAAGCGCACAGAACCAGAGAATTACGCATTTTTAAGAATTCTTAACTTACTAAACAGTATTGTGGATTATTTTTGCAACTATATGGCCTTGTGTTAAATCCTTATATAAAAGATACTATTTTTGATAAACCTAGTGTTGTGTCCATTTGTGGGGTTGTCAGTTAATTAATGTATGTGGTCACAAATGCTTAACTCATAGCCCTCTAAGATTAGCCTTGTCTGCTCGCGCCACACTGCCTAGAGGGGGAGCAGGGGTTATTTTAAGAGGGTAATCCCCTTGTCCTGACTAGAGGAGAGGGTCCCTGCTTGTCATAGGTACTCACCTGTGCCAACCAGAGACCCCCAATTCTAACACTCCGTAATCACGGTTAAACATTTTCAGACCACAAATTGATGTGAGAGCTTTCACTTTCCGAGCCTCAAGATGCCACTTTAGGGACCTATCAAACCACATCCCTAAGTAGCGATATTCATTGACTGATTCCAATTTCAAGTCAATTAAAAACCAATTAAACTTAATATCTTATTTTTCAAAACATAAAATTTTTCAATCAATCAATCAATCAGGAGTTTATATAGCGCGGCAACTCACCCCTGAGGGTCTCAAGGCGCTGAGGGAGGGGGGTGGAGGGAGGTTTCCTATCCATCTGGGCGTGGAGGTTCAGTCTAAGAGCCAGATCTCGAGGTCCTTCCTGAATTTAGGACAGTGACAGTGATTTCCTTAGGGAGAGAGGCGGGGTGTTCCAGGTCTCGACGGCGAGATAGGAGAAGGATCTTCCTCTGTTTCTGGTATTGTGAATCCGTGGGACTGTGGCCAGGGCCAGTTGGGCGGAGCGAAGTTCTTTGACGGGTACGTGGAATGCGAGGCGGTGGTTCATTCAGCCGCGGCGCGTGGAGGGAGTTCCGTGGGGCAGAAAGGCAGGGCGGGGGAGGGGCAGGGTGGGGGGTACTAGGTAAGTAAACAATTTAATAAATAAAACGAATTTTGTAGCCCACCCTGCATCACATTTTGGGATGCAGGACGGGCTACGAAATTAGTTTTATTTATTAAATTGTTTACTTACCTCACATTATTCATATTCCGGTGTTTAGCAGTGCACCCCCAACCCTGACCCTCCCGCCACACCTTTGTGCCCCACGGAACTCCCTCCATGGGCCGCGGCTGGGTTCATATATGCTGGCCCTGCATCGTGGAGGGCCTTGTAGTCGTGTGTGAGGAGCAGGAAGGTGATTCTCTTGTTGACTGGGAGTCAGTAGAGTTATCAGAGGTGCTGTCATGTGGTTGTGGTGGGGGATGTCGAGGACCAGTCTGGCTGTGGCATTTTGAACGTTCTGTAGTTTCCTCAGCTGTTTCTGGGTAATGCCGGTGTAGAGTGCGTTGCGTAGTCGAGTCTGCTGGTGATAAGTGCGTGGGTGACTGACTTTCTGGATTCTGTGGGGAGCCATGTGAATGTCTTTTGAAGCCGATAGAGTGCGGAAGCAGGATGAGGAAATTGCTTTCATTTGGAGGTTTATTGTGAGTAACCCTGGGCGCAAGACTACGCTCCGCCCACGAGTGTACGTAGTGTTGCCTACTTTGTATTTTTCAAAGTAGGTGTAGTAGGCAACACTACGCACGCTCCGTGAATAGACCGAAGATGTCCACCACCCGCCTCCCTTCCGCCCTCTTCTACATACATAATTTTAAGTAACGAGTACAGTAAAAGTACATAAAAGCACTTACCTGGTCCGCGGCGTCCCGGGGCTCCCTCTTCTATTTTGCGCCGACTTCTCCCATTGAAATGCGCATGCGCCGCCACCCGCGCATGCCCATTTCTCACGAGAAATGCGCATACGCGGGCGGCTGAGGGGCGGGTCCCAGGATGAGTACTTCGGTCCTTTCCGAGTTGAGCTTGAGAATGACTCATATTCCCAGCTGAGAGAAAATTATCCTCCAATTTGGTGTAGATTTTGCATTGTTAACCTGAATGGGACGATATATTTTTGTAAACAATATTTAGTCTTTCCATCCGGTGACATTCTGGAAACGATATTCTGGTTCAATACAACCAACTAACAATGTGGCCCTAGTTGTTGTGTTTCTATCTAGGACCCTAATTCGATATTTCTGATTTATGCCCTTATGAGGTTATAATAAATAGTATCCTTATAAAGGCATAAGAATCATATCCATATTTAGTAAATAGCCCATGCAGTCAAAAGCACGGCAAGGCTACTCCCATAGACGCCTAGAAAGCACAACGCGTTCTTTAAGCAAACCAAGCCTCCAGCAGCCCGGGGAAACCCCCTGCTCTTGTTTTGATTTGCACAAGAACTCCTGGAGTCCAGAAAGAACTGTTAGTTCTTAGTGACGTCTTATGTCCAACCTTACGTCAAACCCGGCACCTTTTAGGTAAAAATATACCAACGTTGCCTTAAGCAGACACACGGTGGTGTGGAGCAGAGCGGCTATCTACTTATCCGGAGCCCAGCTGATGCGAGAGCCAGAGGAAGCCGCCCCTCCCCTTTGACGCGCTGGAGAAGCTGCCTTTTCTCACGCTGAGAAAATCCAGCTCCGGTGTTCCCAAGTCACCCTCGCGGGTTGCTGGGAGATCGAGTCCTGAGAAGCGAGATACAAGACCTCCTTCATTCTAGAACCAAGGTACGGAGCTGATTAAAACCTTAGAGAGAATTCTTGATTCCGATACTTGGCAAAACTTAACTTGACTTAAAAACTGCAAACTCACTTACTCCTTCCCACGTATTAGGCTTAGTCAGGTACACCGGGGTAGGCGTATCTTAGAAGCACCAGTTGAGTTCGTTAGTCAATGTTTTTATGTATGTAAATAATTTATCCATTTTAAAGTATCATATGGCTAAGAAACCGTATCAATGCTTTTTCAGTATTATTTCATAATACTACTTTTACTGTACGGACTTTACTTTACAACAAGTATTGCAATTGTGGCAATTCATTTCTCTTGCATGAGAAAGAAGGCTGCTCAATAAAATAACACCTTTTCTTGAAAACGCCGTCTCTCTATTTCTCTGCACTCTGGTGAAATTAAGCATGTACGATTGACTGAGTGAAATAGCCGTCTATTGTTTTCACACGACTCTAGAGATACACTCTTTTATCTGAGGTAGCAAAGTTGTCATGTTTATGCGGTTGTCAGAAGCTGAATCCCTTCTTGTCTAAATCAGGGAAGTTAACCCCTCCCTATTCATTCGAGAAAGTTTCTAATGACCTCTGAGCTAGCTGGCGCAAACCTAAATTAAGTCTAACATAGCCAGTAGAGACCTAAATGACCTCAGTCCTACGTCTACACTGCTGTTTATGTTATTCCAATGCGCAGAGCCTATTGGGAAAATAGGAACTACACTACATAGTCACGGGACCTAACGCCAGAGCCAGCTATCTGCAGCCAGACATCCTTCATGGCATCCATCGTCCATGCGTCCAGAGCAAAGGATGAACCTGGCCAGTGGCCCCTTGGTGTGATCCTGGAGGTCCAGTGGAGGCCTAATGGCACTCACATGTGCAACCTCCTACCAGCTCCAATCCTAGCTATCTCCCACGCATGTCGCAGCCCACACACCAGTGTAGCCTGTATCAACAACCCCAGACAACCACATTAACATTGTAGCCATCAGGACCCACAGTGACTCCACCCTCCAAACCAAGCTCAAGGAACCCCGAGGTGACCTACACACTGCCAGCATAACTGACCTCACTACCATCAACTATCTTCATACCAATTTTATCAGACACCCTGGCCCTACCGGGTCAATCACCCACAGCCTCAAAGTTGTGGGTCTTCGTGGCTGGAGAATGCTGCACATCAACAAGCCGGACCACCACGAGGAGGCCCTGCAGCCATCCACAGAGCATCGTGTCCCTGCAAGGGCCAGCTGCAACAGGCGCCCAGCTCCTTCGAGCTCCTCTCCTGCCACTCTTCTCAGAGCGGCACACAGATGACCACAACCCACCTTATCTACCAGCCACACAGCTGCATCCAGGCATCCAGCACTGATGTCGTCATAACAGCCTGATTTGCATATGGCTGGGTCTAAACTGGGGTGGCATGGTGAGCAAAAGAATGATGGATTTAACCCAGATCTATTGACTGGGGGTGAATGTTTTGATTTGATCTGCATTCCTTCCTTCATTTGTTTTTCTTTTGTCATAACGGCCTCCGACAGTTGTTGAAGCAGCATCTTCCATGGCGACTTCAACCTCCCACGTGACGCATCTACAAAGGCCATGATGGATGAATGTGTCGACCTGCTGGCCACCATTGACATTGGCGGCCCACACCAAGAGAAATATCCCTGGCTTGGTATGAGCATGCGTGACCAACATCATCTGCCACCCACCACCACATGTCTACTGGACAAATCTTGCTTCTGTCTCTCTTGACCCAAGATCCACCCTCCCAAGCTACTGAGGCACCTACAGCCGGTGCGGACAATGTGCAGCTCCTGTAGGAACATCCCACCATACACCTCAATCCTCATTTATAACCCTAACCATTTCCTGGGCTAGGACTCTCCATGTGGGTGCAGATGGGCGCGCCATGAAAACGTCCTGGTTCGTGAAAGCGAAACCACTCAAGCCTTGGTACGGCCGGGAGCTGATCTGCAGTACGATAGTGGGTGGTCCCAGTAACGTTACATCCAACAGTGTGGAGAAAATATATAACCACGGTTTTACAAACTCAAAGAAAACATATATATGTATTTTGCAAAAGTGTTATTTAATCACACTGAACAAGTGTATTCATTGAAAAAACACAAAAAAGCTGTAAGCCCAGAGGAACAAGGGAAAGGAATATGGAAAAGTCCGTGATTTGGGTGAGAGTAGCGGGTACGTGAAGTTAGAGTATAGTGAGTATCACATTATTCTCATTGCTTGGCATATCATTTCCTACACTCGGTCTGGGGCCAAAACGTCAACACTTCATAAGTTGCCAGTATAATCAACAGTACTTGTTTCACTGTGTTGTGGTGTTTGCTATACATGGCCATATGATACATTGTATTACCCATTGTAAATGTGAATATTTCTGGCGAAATGATATGCCTGACCTTGGTACTGACCATTAATGGACCAGTCCAGAGGGGTCTCCAGGGCTGCTCGCAAGCATGGACAGGCCCCGCCTCTTCTACAGAAGTCACACTAGATCCTGATGGTTTGTAGGACTTTTACCCAAATATTGAGCTGGAAATATCGTCTTACTGTAATATCATTGTCTTTAGCTCCTGATATCCAAAGTATCATTGTTTAGAATATTGCTGGTTGGAATATAATTTTTTGTGTGTTTTATTTATATCATTCTTAAAAATATAATTGCTTATGATATAGATCTATGTAATATTGGGGCATATTACCAACAACTAGCGATATTTATCGCTAAATGAGCTTAGCGACATTTTTTTTATCGCCGCGCATTGCTGGATTTTATCGCAGAGATAACGCGCTATTAGCAACGTTTATCTCTAAAGCGATAACATTTCCGGCGATAGCAGCGAAATGCGTAAATATCGCTGGTAATCCAGTGATATTCAGGCATTATCGCTAACAGTGTCTTAGCCTGAATATCCACCTCCCATTGGATATACAGGCTAAGAACTGGTCTAAGCAGGCGTTAGGTTTTGGAGATATTTGCGCTTAGCGCGAATATTCCCATTGCTACACCTGCGTTGATAATAGGCTATAGCGATGTTAGCGACTGCTTTCAGTTGCTAACAGGTTGGGTATGCCCACTTTGCATGTCATTAGCGATAAATATCGCTGACATGCAAAGCGGGCCCCAAACCACTCACTATGACCTACAAGCTGTCGCTAACTGCTGTTAGCGACAGCTTGCTAATAGGGTGATAAAATTATCACCGTTTAGTGGCCGAAAATGGCTGCTATAGCGGCAATAATCTCTTAACGCCCGCCTTGATAATATGCCCCATTGTTTTTCTATATTACTATATTATTGTATATGTATTATATTTTTTCCATTGAGATATTTAAATATTTTAAGGGCAGGATGTTGTTTTATGGGGTATTGGGTGGTTTTTACATTATTTGTTTGAAATAAGTTTTATATTTATAATATTTTTAGAAATGTTTCAAAATTATTTGCTTATATTATTTCGATTTTGTATACATTTTGTTGTATTGTTTGAATGTTTTTAATTTTTAATTGGTGTTTGTTGTCTATTATGGCATGATGTAAGGTTTACAAAGGAAAACGTTGTGAAGTGTTTTATAATATGTGGTATATATTTTTGACTACAATGTTACTTTTTTCTGATTCGAATTAAAATTATTATCGAGTTTGGCTGGGGATTTCAATATTACAATTTGCGAATTTAGTGGCCAATATGTACGTGATTTTAATGATCAGAGAAACATTCTGTGTATGGTGATTCTTTAAATAGGAAAATAACAAAATATGATTTAATTTTGTTAAATGAAACTGTCTTCACAAATCCTTTAACAGAAGTGTGATTGGGAGCACAATTGATTTTGTATTGGTCACATCAGCACTCTGCGCGCTTTCGAAAGGGTTTGAAATTATTGGTAATTGTGATAGTCACCACAGTCCCCTCACTGCACATTAGAACATAACTGTGAATATGGATTGTTCCCATGGAAAGCTGCATAACTGTGGGTATTTTAAATTTACAGGTATTAGATTGAAGCGGAATAGGGTGACCCCAGACACTTTTATTGCCACGCTTATTGGTGGTAACAAGGAGGCTTTTACAAGACGCCTGTCGGCCGAATCTGACCCATGTGGTATGCAGGAAAGCTTTAAAAACATGTGTCTGTCCATGTCGGACATGTGATTGTCTAAATCAGCCCCCACTGAGGCAAACCTTTTAGATGGGTTGACACCAGTTCTTCGGCAGCCCGTAGTGAGCTAAAATCAATGCTTCACTAGTCGAACTCCAGAGACCCTCAGTCGATAAAGCAAGCAGGCCATATATACAAAGAGACATTGGAAGCAGAAAGAGATTAGGCGCAAGGGCTTGGAAAACCTGATGGAAGCAGGTAGGGAAGGGATACAGCATGCTACAACGCATGCTAATACATTGCATACTATAACAACGAGGTTGTTACAACAACAGCTTTTTTAGTACGATTCCTACTCCAGTTTGCGCAACAGCAGGGAGGGTTTTGGATTTTATGTCCAATACCTTTGTGTCCCCTACAGCAAGTCATTGCAATGACATGCGATGTAAAGGTATGTGTACTAACAATGCAGTCCTTGTAACGAACGTGTTGTAATTGCATCGTGCTGTTTCCTGTGGCAATATCCAGAAGCATCGCAGGGAAGGCTCTGGGGATGAATGGGGTCCCCGGTGACATCATTTAGGCTCATTTTCCCCTATGGGCCCCCTCACTGTCCGATGCCATGAGAGCTGCTATAGTAGGGGGTCTTCCAGGCTCCTGGAGGGAAGCGACCATCGACCCAATCTTTAAGAAGCGGACAGAGGTTCGCGCAGTTACTATCACCCAATCTCCCTGGTGGACTCCAGTGTGAAGATCTTAGGGGGGGGGGGGTCATCATGTCCCGCTTGGAAGCCTGGGCAGAAGGACATAAGATCTTTTCATAAATTCAGCTTGGTTTTGGTCCAGGGATTGGGACCTAGAACAATCTTGAATCTGTACCTTCTGGCTGGTGGCAAGTATGTCTTGGTGAAGGAAGGGGCTCTTGACGCAGCCTTTATGGATTTGTTGAGCGCGCTCGACCTGGTAAATCAGAGTGCATTATGGGGTATAATGGAGCAAGCGGAGGTAGAAAAAGAACTCTTAATTATGTTCCAACGCTTGCATGCCCAAACATCTGTCTCAATCCGATAGGAACGTCTGGCGAATTGACCTCTTCAATTAGAACGCATAGAGGTTTACGACAAGGTTGCGTTATGCCACCGTATGTTATATATAAATAACGTCAATAGATTTTTGATGAAAAGAGCAAAGCAATGCCCAGGATGGGAAAACGTTGAATCCCCATCCTATAGTGTGCTAATGATGCCGTTCTCACCTCAAGACCAGCCAAGGATTTCCAAACCTCGCTGGATCCGTATTTATCTTTTATGGAGGATCCGGACTTAAAGGTTGATTTTACTGAGTCATTCGATATGACCTGTGGCCGCCACGACAAAGCTGCAGGCCCACAAGGTGTGGGGCACCAGGCTGGGCAGAACTAGGACTTTCAATTATTAGGGATTTTATTGATTACAACACTCGCATGGAGCCCAATGTTAGCTCTGAGAATCCACAATTGAGCGAAACTAACGAGGCCGTGTTCAAATGTGCACACAAACTACGCCAGAAGCCAGGGGGGTATACGTCGACACCTCCAAGAGTGAGTGAATCCAGCGGATCACGGGGTGCAGGCACCCGGGGTACAGTAAAGCAGAGTCTTCAGAGCACAAGCTATAGGGATCTCTGCAGATGCAGACCTCTTGCATCCGCCATTTGTCGAGAAGGAGATGCTTAACCCATCTGGAAGACACAACTGGCCATGCACCCTTGATCTTATGGATTCAATGCTGGGCCAAGCAGGAAACGGGATTGGTTGGAGAATTCCTTGGAGATTGTTTGCTACTTGATAACTTCAATCAATCAATCAATCAGTGGTTTATAAAGCGCTCTACTCACCCGTGAGGGTCTCAAGGCGCTGGGGCATATGCCTTGACCTGCATATGTTAAAAAAAATGTGTTATCAGCTGGGAACTCCAGAACGGTTTCATATTCCAGGGGGTATAATTCTGAGGTGTAAAGTGAGAATCAAGCAGGTGCAGCTTCTGCCCATTGTACATGGTGGGGCAGCGCGGGAAAAAATATATTAATAAATGCACATACACTTACCTTCTGCTCCTGGCACTGCAGCTCCCATGAGCACAGCTCCCAGCTCACCTTACAATCCCAGCGCTTCTCTCATGCTATTACTCCCAGCATGAGAGAAGTGCTGGGATTGGACGGGGCGGACTGGTTTCACGCTCCAGCCGGGACAGGGAGCCTGTGCTCTTGAGCCCTGCAGATATCTCCAAGGGGATAGACGGCCGGCCAAACCGACATGCGCACTTTCAGGGCACACTACTCCTCCCCCCCTTGCTGGTGACGCTGTGACCTGGCCCCGCCCACACCAGACTCTGCAGACTCAGCAAACTCTGCTGAGTCAACGAAAAATGAAATTATAATAAAAGTGTTTTATTATCCTTTTATTTTTTTTCTGCCTTTAAGCGGTGGGTCGACGCTCTTCTGCTACAGGGGAGGAGCCGAACCCAGGAATAAGCAGTGTACACAGGAATATCCTATGGAGGAAAGGAGACAACGTTTCACCCATGCCGAGTGTAAATAGGTGTTTGTTTATTTCCACATCTCCAGGGATGGAACCTTACCTACCTTCAATAATGAATTCCACTTATACTTTTTATCTAACTCATTTAAGACTGAACACAATTCACGTTATTGTAGCCTTTCCTTTGCAAGGCATTTTCTTTTAGCAATTTGCCACCATGTCCACGTGACAGCATCTCCACCCAATGTACACGTCACTTTATGTTTTTTTGCACATTACAGTCAGCCCCACGACACTCATGTCTGAACCCTATTATTCGCCAGGCACAATTAAAAAAGTATAAGTTAGCAATTGCATTTTTGCAGACATTAGAAACTCCGATAATTGTTTTGCAGCACTAAATTTGATGAGAAGCGCTATTTCACCAAAGAACCGGTATGAATCAGGATCATCAATCCTGTAATGAATTTCTTACAAAATTGATTTGTTTTATAAATTGTTATTAGATAAATTGTAAACGTGTATTATTTTAATATAAGTGCTCTGATTGTTCCTATGATTCACATTGCAAATTGTACTGTAAGTTGATATTGTGCATCTGTTTGAACTTGTTCTGTTATGGCTCTTTCAGCCAAAGAAAGATTTATTGACTGGCAATTTAAATTATTTTTTTGTCTTTTGAATGTTTCAAAAGGAAATGTTTTTCATTTAAAAAAATATGTCAGAAATATTTTATAATAAATATTCAGATTTTGTTTAAGAAATTATTGTTTAAAAATGTTGTATCTTCTTTTAATTTTATGTTTTTTAATTATTTGTACATTTTAAAAATTATCTAACTTTTAAAAAATGCTTCAAGTATTTGTTCATGAAAATAATGTTTAATCGTAATGTCGATGATAGTTTTTTATTAAATTATTTAAAAAACTAGTTATTAGGTACATTTATTTAAATATAATATATGAAAATTATAGAATAATGATATTTTTTAAATTTGAAAACATATTTAAATATTACATTTTGGAAATTAAACTGTACAATTATTATTTTGATTATTTATCAATCCATTTTACTTTTTATATTTTATAACATAACTTTTTTTTGGGGTTTGGTGTAATGCTGTTAGAACATACAGTGTTTTTTAATTGTGGTTTTAATGGAAGTGGAATAGTAAATTTACCCCATCAACATGCAACTTTTTCCCCAAAGTTGATTAGATTGAAGTGGGAATGGTATATGTCCCGCTTCAATGAACAGCACCTTCCCCATTGTACCTTAGATTGTTGTCGTACAAAAAAATCTACCCACCTCAATGGCCAGAACCTTCTCCAGAGTGACTTAGATTGGAGTGGGAACAGTAGATTTACCCCCCTCAATGTTAAACACCTTCCCAATGTAACTTAGATTGGAGTGGGAGCAGTCAATCTACCCTCCTCAATTTCAAACAATTCCCCAATGTAACTTAGGTCCTGATTATAATGGCAGACGGACTTCTGTCAATCCGCCATCGTCCAGGGGATGGGGACAGCCCTCCTCTAAGGCGGTGGTCCCACTTATGGTATTACAATGTGGCCGCCACCGTGGTGGCCCCAAGTGCCATGTTTTCCATTGTGGCGGGTGCTGCTGGCTGCAGCATCCTCCGCAATGGAAAAAAATTAAAGTTTTTCATTTCCTTGCACTACGTGGCAGGCACCACGCAGTGCCTGCCATATGGTGCAGGGAAATGTAGGGGGGCAACTATGGTACTCCAAAGTGCAAAAATTAACTGCTCCTGCTCAAGGGTAGCCCACAAAGGGCCCCCAAAGTCCATCCCCACCAGGATTTCCATGGCGGGAGAACCACCATGGAAAGGATGGTGGGGAGGCACATCCTAATCCCAACGGCGGTGCTTGGTAGGCACCACCACCATTTTTGAGTTGGAAAGGCCTCCGCCGCACCGGCGGGCTCAAGGAGCCAGCCCAATGCATGGCGGTTGGATTTTCCAACCACCACGGACCCACCCATCATTATAATCTGGTGGGCGGGAAAAGACCTCACGATGGCGGTGAACCCGCCACCGACAGCCTGAACCGCTTTGATGTGAGTGGGAATAGTAAATCTGTCCCCCAAAATACAACACTGTTACCAATGTAGTATAGGTTGGAGTGGATGAGTACATCTACTCACTCAACATCCAACACATTTAGTACAACCTGGAGTGGGAAGAGTAAATCTACCCCCTCATTGTCCAACACCTTGTCTCAAGTAGCTTAGATTGAAATGGGAATAGTAAACCTACCTCCCTCAATGTCCAAGATCTTGCCTAAAGTAGCTTAGATTGAAATGGGAATAGCAAATCCACCCCCTCAATGCTCAACACCTTCCCCGATGTAGTTTAGATTGGGGTGGGAATAGTAATATCATACAACTTTATTATATTTTTATACATTTTTACAAAAAAATATGTATTTTCATATACTTTTATATATTGATAAGTACCATAAATTCATAAATATAATTATCCATATACTTTTATATATTAATTAGTACTGTAAATTCATAAGTATAATTATCCTTTTTAATTATTTTCATTTTTTTACTTTGTACATTTTTTAAACATTTTATATTTTGAAACATTTTCTACCATTTGTTCTCGACATAGAAATGAGCTATCAACCTGTATTATATATAAGGCTGCCTGTTTTCCATTTTAACGGATTTTTACAGATAAATGTAGACAGAAAAATATTTATTTCCTTGTCTGTATTTATTTTTAAATGTGGATGAAAACTGAAATTAGGTGCTTTTTGAGTAATTCTAAATACTCTCTGCCATGACGGCCAGGCCACTAGCTGTGTGAATTGATAGGTAAGGAGTTAAAAAAATAGAATTTTAGTAAAGAGGCTTAAACAGCAGTAGATATGCACAAGGTTGATACTGAAATGTGCATATTTTCATATAAGTGCATTGATTTATCTTCTGGAGGTTTTCATATATCTGAAACCTGGGAGACATTCAACCATGGCTGCATATTTATCGGTTAAATAAATGTGGAAATATACCAGTTTCAGCTTAATTTTTTTTCACACAACCCAAAATAAATATGGAGAAATACAGATAAAATTGGCAAAAAATAAATATGTATATATATACAGATGTATATATATAAAAAAAATAATTACCATTAAACAGGGAGCAATAATTATATACATATTTTTTTTCTCTAAACTGAATTTTCATAGGGTTCAATTAGCACCATTTTGTACCTCTACTATTATTTTTCAGGCTTTCAACCTTGTTTTGACTTGTTCCAGGTTCTATAAGGTCTCAGTGCCCTGGTGCTGTTCGACACAACAGGTAGGAGTAACTTTAAGTTACTTTTTGGGGATTTAATAGTTGAAGGATGAGTTTAGGGTTAGTGTAGTTAGGATAGGTTAGTGTTTTTGCTGTTTGTTAGTGGTTAATTGTTTGTTAGTGGTGAAGTGTTAGGTGGTAGCTTTAGTTTAGGTTGGGTAGTGCTGTACTCTTTTAAGTATTATATATGCTTTAATGTAACCTTTCAGTAAACTGTCTTTTATGTATGTATTTTAGAGTTATTGTTATTTGACCTGTTATGTTTATTGAGTTATTTGTGTTATGTGGGTGGTTATTTTGTGTTTTCTTACAGGTGTTTAAAGGACGTGAGGATTTTTTCCGTTTTTGAATGTATTTGTTTTAAGAAGGAAATTAGATTGACTGAGTATAAACAATTTTTTATTTTTGTTTTTCCTGGACCATTTTTTCCTACTTCATTTTTTGTGTTTTGGATAGCTCCGGAGGACTATGATTTTCATAGCACCGTGGATATATTTTGCTGTTTATTGCTTCTTTCATTTTTCTTGGATTTGTTTTATCTATTTTTTGGGATTTTATTTTTGGATTACTTCTAGATCATGGACTTTAGCAACAAAATTGTAATTATATACTTCGGATAGGCAGAATAGTAATAAAAGATGTGTAAACTCACCTTTTTTCAGGGTACAGGCTGCAATTTCCTCCTCTTCTCCTTAGCTGCTGGACCTTCACAACGGTGGACCGGCACCGCGTTTAGATGGACCCGAAGGCAGGTGTAGGTGTGTGAATGTATACATTGCATGCTGTGTGTATGTTGGTAGGGTACAATACAGAATGTACAAAACATGCTCACTACACATAACCTACTAACCCATGTGCACACATACACAACATATATATGTTTTACATAGAAAAAATTCCCACGTACCTGTCTCCCTACCACCACGGACATCGCCAGCAAAATGGGAACATCCAAATCTGCTCGGCGGGACCTCACCATCCGACAGCGACGGCGGACAGTTTGCCAGCACAGAAGACTGCAGCAGTCTCTTGTGTATCGCGTATGCATCCAAATAGGCCGTGAGGAAGACAGTCAGCTCGACAAAGTACTTGGGCCCGCCGCCACAGCGGAGTGGTGGTAAGACTGCCAGGAGATAAATCAGGCCGTTAGTTTGTCTTCTTGTCTTTGGTAGTAGGATGATTCTATTAGGAGGTTGCAGTGGTTTGTCGCTTCCATTGCTGGGATGTTTGCGAGTTGTAAGGAAATGCTTCTTCTTGCATGATCACCCCAAAACTCGACTCTCTAGGTACCCTGAGTCCTGACAAACATGCCTTAGTGCCAATGCTCTGACCCTTAGAACGTGTATGTCTATTTGGTTTACCCACAATTTTTATATGTTTATCCAAATAGGACGGTGCACCAAACAGTACAGTTCAGTCAATTTCCAAAGGTCTTCAAAAAACGTTATTGTTCACTTTCTTGGTGAAAAAAGCCTCAGCATCAGCCAACGCGTTTCGTTCCAATGGAACTTTGTCAGGGCTCATATATAATATCGTTATGTTATGTTATAAAGGTATTTATATATCGTGCACTGCTACTCGAGAGTGTCCTGGCGCGTAGGGGAAACAGTAAACATGGGAGGCAGGAGGGACTAAATGGACTGTTTAAACAGATACGTTTTTAGCCTTTTTTTTAATGTGGACAATTCTTTGATATGCCGAAGATCATCAGGGAGCGCATTCCAGAGAGTGGAGGCCTTGACTGTAAAGGACATCCTCCCCAGAAGAGCTCTCCGAAATCTAGGGATCACCAGCCGTCTTTGCATAGCTGAACGCAAAGGACGGTTGGGAGTGTAGAGGGAGAGCCTGGAACTGATATAGGCAGGGCCCTGACCGTGAAGTGCCTTGTGAGTCATAGTAAGTGCTTTAAAATGCACGCGCTGGGTGACAGGTAACCAATGCAGATTGCTCAGCTGCTTACGCACGCTAGGGCATCTGGGGATGTTAAATACAAGCCTAACTGCCGCGTTCTGGATGACCTGTAATTTTCCCAGACGGTACCCTGGAATGCCAAGGTAAAGGGCATTGGCATAATCCAGGCGCGCCAGTACTAGTGCCCTGACCACCGTCTCCCTGGCAGCACAGGGAAGCAAGGGAAAAAATCTTCGCAGGGCTTTCAGTGTGCCAAAGCACACCCCTGACAGACGCATGATTTGTTCATGGAAGCCTAAGTCGCCCCCAAAACAAATTCCCAGGTTTTTTGCTACACCGCAATGTCCTGGGGGGCAAGGAAATCCGGGAGGCCAGAGAGACTCTCTAAAGGCCGGTGGAAAAAGACCATAAAGGAGCACCTCTGATTTCCCTTCATTACATTTCAGGCTGGCCTGGGCCAGCCATGAAAAGACCGCTGACAGGCAGCGATGGGCCACCTCCGTTTGCAGATCGTCCCCCTTCCAGGTAAAGAGAAGCTGGGTGTCGTCAGCATAAGCCATAATTTTGGCACCCAGCTTCTCCGCCAGACCGATCAGGGGGGTAAGGTAGACATTGAACAAAAGGGGGCGCAATGTAGACCCTTGGGGGATACCTGTGGCTACCATGGTGTCTGATGAAGAGAAAGGGGGCATCCACACCTGTTGGGAACGGTTATCCAAAAAGGATCTAACCCATTCCCAGGCCGTGCCACTAATACCTATGTCAGACAGGCGGGAGAGGAGCTGGAGGTGAGGTACCGTATCAAAGGCGGCAGAGAGGTCGAGTAAAATCAGAGCCGCCCTGCCGCCTGCATCCAGACACTCCCTAATAGCCTCTGAAATTTTCACTAGAGCAGTTTCTGTGCTAAATGCTGTTCTAAATCCGGATTGAGCCGGATGTAAAGCTCCTGTGGACTCCACAAATCTCTCCAGTTGTTTAAAGGCCACCTTCTAGCACACCTTAGCAAAGGCTGGAAGGAGGGAAATGGGGCGATAATTAGAGAGAAGTGAGGGATCAGCAGAAGGTTTCTTAAGGAGGGGGAGGAGTTTTGCATGTTTCCATTGCATAGGCACCCTTCCAGATTGAAGTGAATTATTCACCAGCTTCACAACCTCTGGAGCGACTGTCTCTGCCACCCCATTCAGGACCCTAGCATGACAGGGGTCTGCCGGCGAGCCAGATTTTAATGATTTGAGTATGGCTAGGACGTCTTTCTCCTCAGCAATGGTAAAATGCGAAAAGAGTTGGTTGGGTACCGTAGGAGAGGGGACAGTCGGAATGGATAGAGGCAACGGTCCTAATGGGATAGTCCTTAGGCTGTCTTGTATTTTTTGTATCTTGACGGTGAAAAAGTTAGATAGGTCCTCACACCTTTGGAGTGAATTCAGAGAGGGGGGGAGTTCCGCAGTGGGGGATAGAAAGCTGCGGACAATTGCAAAAATGTCCTTGCTGTTGTTGTTAGCTTTAGAAATTCTATCTGCAAAGAAGATGCCTTTGGCTTCTTTGATAGCAGCATAGTACTCCCTCTGAGCGGCACGGAGTGCCGCCTTCGCACAGGGACAATGCTCCGGCGCCAGCCCCGCTCCAGTTTTTTACATTCTATTTTTAAAACTTTGAGGGAGTCATTAAACCAAGGCTGAGAGCGGGAGCACCGGGGGGGGGGGGCCTTCGTAGTGGACTGAGGAAGTGAGTTAACTGCCTGGCTGATCCATTTAGAAAACGTTTCCACTGCTCCGTCAAGGTCAGCGTCCTTATCAGGAGATGTGAGGGCCAAAGCTCTAGCAAGAGCTGGGATGTTGATCTTCTTAGGATACTGACCGACAGCCTTACCAGGCGTCAAAGTGGAACTACCTATGTTCCAATTGAAACAGACCAGAAAATGATCAGACCAGGTAACAGGCCTAGGGGCTAATACCCTAAGCTCAAAGTTGGAGCAAACTGGGTCTAATAAATGCCCACATATATGAGTGGCCGCCGGGACCTGTTGGGTCATATGGGTCAGGTTACATAGATCCAACAGGTCCCTCGTCCCAGGGACCTGCTGGTTCTCCAAATGTATATTCAGGTCACCTAGAAGTAGAAACCTGGAGAACCGGAGAGCCCTGTAGCAGGGTTTCCGTTCTCCCACAGAACTGTGCACAGAGATCTAGAACCTGGGTGAGTTAGGGTGACCCAAAACTCACCTTTGTTTCAGAAATCCCCTTACCAAGCTAGCTACAGTGTCTCATCGGTAGTAATAACTTCCCAATGACTTAGACAATCCAGAACATGAACCTAGGGTACCTCAGGTATCGTGGAACACATGAACACTCTTTCGTTATATAATCATTACAAACCGAAACTGGGAGGCAAAGAACACACGTGCAAGTTTGAAATGTTTATTTTTCAATGCAAAGTTCTCAAACGCAGTATCTTGTATAATATCAACATACATATTATAAAAATCAGAGTTAGCAGCATAGTCACTAATCCATAATAAGCAAAAGGTGATAGCATGTTATGATGCAAAAATCTATAGAATTCTGTATCACCTATATTTCGCGCACCCTATTTAGCATATTATATTATATCTAAGAAGGTCTCATTTGGGTTCTAGCAGGGCGGGCCCATACCTCTAATTCTCAGTAGGAGTAGATCACATCAACAGCTACCAGCTCTCTGCATGCGAAGCATCAAGTGTGTTGATTCATTCCCTGTAACTCTATCTTAAACCCGCGTAGAGCCCAATGTTGGCAGCAACATTATTTGTGTTATGTCTAATGTGGTGCGAGGATCAGGCCTTCAGCAACCTTGTGTTAGGTTATTCTTAGAGGGTGCAGTTCTCAGTGTGCAGACAGTTGTACCAAGTGTACCAAGCACAATTGATATCAGAGCAATAACATATTATTCTCAAATAAATCACATCTTTCGTCTAGGTTGAAAGCTACCATAACAATTAGGTGTCGTGTGCAAACTGAAGCCGAAAGAAAATATGGCGTTTAAACATTTAATAAGCTCATGCTAACTTAACACAATATATAGAAACATAGTAACCATATGACACCCCCCCAATGATCCGAGGACGGTTAAAAAAGGGAGAAAATATAAGCCAATACTTTATGAGAGGCAAAACATGAAAGCAGAGTTCAACAATATTGAGCCAAGCTAAATGTATGTAAATGTATATAAGTTTTTAATAACAAAAATATGTATGAATGCGTATAGTGGCCACACCAAAAATATAAAAAATTCGAACTTAAGGCCTACTCCCAGTTCATAGACCTAGAACATATGAAAGTCGAATGTTCGTAATAAAAAAGGCACCATTCAGAATTACTAAAAAGACACGTGCCATAATAATGAAAGTCTTTAAAGTCACTCATGGGTTGAATGAATATGCAAAATAGGTAGCTACAGCTTCCAAAATGAAATCACTGTCATCATCCGAAAATAGTTCAGCCATCCAATTAAGCAATGGGAAAGAACATACGTGCTCCTCCAGCACCGAATCCTCTAGCAACATCAGAGGACAACTCAGTGGGTTCTCGAGAACGCAATGTGCCAGAAAGTCATGCGCCACTGCGGGTATGTCCCACTGACCCATTAGTCCATGCATCGCTGCCATGGCCATAACCCTTTCGCCAGAACAAACCAACTCGTGAGCAACTACGGGGCTCATCAGCTGATCAAAATCGACGTCAGGAGAAGTCGGTAAGCAGAGACACAAATCAATGGCCCAGTTGAAATCACAGCTCAGGCAATGAAACACAGGCTGGACACATGTGAAATAGGAAAATCGAAATGATAATCCAAAAGCCGTGCTTAAAACCGCAAGCGGTAAGGTGCCATAATAATCAAGCAACCGGTTGCGAAACAGTGCCAGCAGGGGCTGAGCGTTTTCTTGCGCAGGAAGGGCATCCATGTTTTATAAAGCAAAATATCACCAGAACGCCTGCAGCCAGAGCCAGCAAAACAGGGAATCCGCCAAACAGGCTTGCGAATATAGAATGAAAAACCGCAGGGATAATACCAAATACTTTTTCAAACGTAGTCACGAGACCACTGCTAACCAATTTAAAAAAATGTGCTAGGCCAGTCGTGGAGGAGGCATTGAAGATCTGATGAACCAGCTCGCAGAAATGAAACGGCAAATCAGTATTTAAAAGTGCCTGCACCTCTGTGCGTGTGTTAGCTATGTGAAGGACATAAGTTTCTCGGGCCGAACTCAGGGCCACTTCTTTCTGAGACAATAGTGCTCTTATTCGGCTCAAACCATTGAACTTCGCTCCCAAGGTTGGTATTCGGGGCCAAATAGAAACATCTGCACTCCCATGCGTGGGTGGATATAATACGTTCTTGCAACACACCACGCGTTCTGATACAGTAACCACATAGGCGATACCGACCATTAACCCACAACACATTTCGTTATTCAAAAGTAAATAACTACCGTTAGATAACAAAGTGAATGTGGGAACTATTGCAGGAACCGGTGTGCCTTTCAACACACAGGCTAAGTTAGGCTTGTCCTGATTACAAGAACCATGCAACTGGATGTGTCTGCATATTAGTGAGCGGTCAGGCGACTGTGTACATTCCTCACCATTCAGATTCACTTCATTTCCTTCCTTAAGACATCTATATGTGTACGGTAAGGACCATGTCTCATGGAGGAAAGCACTTCCTAATGGTTCATATCGCCCTATAGCAATATATTGCATACAATTTGTAAATTTATACATAGCAAAAGGCAAGGTAATAATGCCATGGATAAGCCATGCAGCAGCAGTAACCTCAGCCACAGAATAGAATCTTCTCAATGTTACACATTGAGAAGATTCTAACTTCTCAATGTGTAACATAGAAAATGATGCATCTCGCATGGAAAGCATGCGCTGCTTGTCAGTCAAATTAAACGGGGCAAATAATGATGAGACGTTCATATAACTCCAAGGCACTTGACCAGACTTCAGAGTCTGTAGTGTCCAGGCAAACTGCATAACAGAACGCAATTGATTTTGACCATGATATAATACGGACACTTCATCATGCACAATGTCAACAACAGAAGAAACAATATTGTTTAATGTGTAAATTCGGGAAGAAAGCGTGTTAATACTGTTATCGACCACTGCAAGTACCTTTTCCAAATTTGCTTGGTCAATTGCCCTTAGGCGCTTAGCAGCCTCAATTTGAGACGCTTTCCAAATTTCATTGTAAACAGCATAAATCCACCGTTTAGATCTACCCTTAGCCGGGCCTTTTATGAAATCATTTAAATCCACATTTTCAGTTAATTGAGATAGATGTAGCTTAACTGCAGCTAATGTGGAATGTTGCAACCAATTCTGACACAGTTTCCCCACAGAGTAAGTGGTGACAGTATAATCAGTTTCAAAACGGGGATCTGGTCGTACTTGAGTGAACCCTTCAGCCAACCCCAGGAATCGACGTTGGCAAGAATCAGAACTCTTTTGCCACAACAGCCAACCTTTTGGATCCAAACTGGATATGTTAAAGGACAAATTGTGTAACAGAGACTGTATCTCATTAATAGACAAATCTGAAAAATTACCCCATCCTGAATATTCTTCTAATTCGGGGATAATTGGTGTATTTAATTTTTTAGAAGTAGCCAATCCAAAGCATGTTGTTTGGGAAACAGTAGAATTTAGCAACAACATGTGATTCGGGATGAGACATGCACGGTGCAAAGCCTCAGTGCCTTGTACCTGCCAATCTTTGGTACCCCAAACCGATTTAAGGTCAATTATTCCTTTCCAGAACCCGTAGCCATCTAAAGCCAATCTGTCTAGAAAGGACTTCGAATACAGCAATTTTGTATCGGTAAGTCTAACTTTGGACATGGACTTTTCTGTCATTCTGAAATAAAAGGACTCAGGATTTGATTGATTGAAATCTGTAAAATATTTGTATCTTTTCAGAAATGTACTGGAGCTTCCAATTAAAGGAGCTGGGCAGTGTTCCCATTGCGTGTAATTCACAGTAACTCTCCTGGAATTTGTCTTATGGAGAAAATGATTACCATAATGTTGGAAGCAAAACAAATCACCATAATTTATAGAATCTAAATATAAGTCTTCAGCATCAAAAGCCGCATAGTATTTCAAATCAGAAAATAATGCCTTTACGGCCTGAACATCCCAATCATCAGAACGTATATCTTGTTTAATAACATCTCCCATGTTTACTCTAAGCACATTCGGAACATTAATCACTTCAGTGGGCCCATGTATTTGAAATCTAACCGCATCCCACACAATCCCATCAAGGACAGGCCAAGCAGTAATGTTAACTGTATTTAAGTTTTGTTTCAGTCTGTGCGCAGAATGTGAAGAGGAAAGAGGGGCCAATGTTCCATTAAGGTACCGAATTCCTGTTCTTTCTTTAACGTAGTGACCATCGATCAGGCGGAAAAAATAAAACACAAAACCAATTGACATAAAAAGGTAAAATGAAAATAGGATCAACCAAATGTATGTCCAAGGGGGAATCAAAAAATGTTTTTTAAACAACGTGGCATATTTTGCAATAGTTGAGGGTTTCTTTGAAGGTTCCGAAACAGAGTCAAAAGAGAATCTGGACTGGTCGGCCAAACGAGTCTGTAAATCAGGCATTGATAAATCAGCAGGATAGGTGTAGGTCAGCTCATCAATGTTAGTAACAGGAATAGTATTTAATAAAGGACTGGATATAGCAGGCATCTCGAGGGACACCTCCTGTTCTGCACCAGATGTAATAGCCAGCACAGAGTACCTCACCATGGAAGGACAGGATACAGCCGGTGTCATGCTATGAAGAATCGGCCACCCTGTGTGTCTTGACATTGTCAATAGAAATAAATCTGTTTTCCTTACGACCTGGAAGTGGTGGTAATATGACTGTTCTTGTGCCCTTCACTCCAAGAACTCGAACCGGTGCACGATATGAGGGACCAAACTCTTTCTTGTTATCGATCTTCTCTCGAACCAGTTCTCCAACTTGGGGTAGCCAGCCAACTACCGGGATCTGCAACGCATCATCCGATGTGGAGGGCAAATGTTCCTTTGCAAGACTGTCTCTGGTCTTTTGTAGATTCTGTAAAACATTGCAATGTTCATCTACGTCAAAGGCCGTGGCCTGGGCCTTGCAGTCTAGCCCATCGAGGTCAGGGACATACATCTTGATACCAAAGAGCATTTCGTACGGGGTCCACCCACCCAGAGACCTTCTAGGGAGATTATTAAGCGCACGCTGCACGCCCATGAGGTGGGCTAACCAGTTTCTGCCAGTGCCTATAACTCGAGCTGTCAAAGATTGCTTTAAGTCGCGGTTCATTCGTTCAACTACACTATTGCCCTCGGGCCTGTAGGGACTCGAAAACTTGACTTGGACCCCCAATGAAACCATAGCATCCTTATACGCCTTAGAGGCGAAAGCCGGACCCTGATCCGAATGGAAGGTACCACAGGCAAAAATTCCCACAAAGACTCGCAAATCCTTAATGACAGTTCGTGAATCAGCGCTTCGATGTGGCCATACCCACACAAAGCGTGTGCATGAATCAACTGCTACTAAGATGTACTTGTATGCAGTATCAGAAGAAAATGGACCGCAGTGATCCAAATAAACGCATCCAAGCGGTTTATTCGAGATGTACAACTGTGTCTGAGGCGGACGCGCAGCAGTTGAAGGTTTAATCTGCTGGCAAATGTCACATTGAAGGACATAATTGCGCGTCTGTTTGTACAGTCCCCGCCACCAGAACCTTTGTTGTAGCTGAGTTACAGTGGCCGAGACACCCGCATGCGCAGATGCCACTCCTTCATGAGCCGCTGTAATCAAATTAGCCCTGCGATCCGAGTTGGGAACTAGACGTTCACCAACATCAGGAATTTTCACATAAGGAACCTTATCGGGACTTAAGTGGTATGTGTATTTAGAAGGGAACCCCGCAGGATATTTACTTCCCTTCTCTGTTGCAGCAACAGCTGCCAAGATGTCATCATCTACTCTGCTTTTGGACCTCGTGACTGCTGCAACTAAGTATTTTGATACTGCTGACTTCGCTGCTTCATCAGCAAGCGAATTGCCAACAGCGTGGACCCCCACGCGCTGATGACCGAGAGTATGAATCACAAACACGAGTGGCAACTTCTCTTTAAGTTCCGCCACTCGGACCCAGATCATTTTATGTTTTATTGTGCTACCTTTGGAATCACGAAACTCATTCTGAATCCAAAAGAACAAGTTTTCATTGTAAGACTGGACACAGTAGTAAGAGTCACTTACGATCAAAGTCGTCACACTTGGATCTGCGTACTCCAATGCAGGCATCAGCGCACAAAGCTCTGCTAATTGTGCGGTGCAGTCCCCAAGCGTCTGCGTGTGCACAACACTGGACTTGAACTCATCGTTCACCATGGCACCGACCACAATGGCGCAAGCAGAAACGTAGGCATGTTTAGAGCCATGCGCAACCTGCGCCGAACCATCAGTGTAAATGATGCAATGGAAATCCTCCAATGGCCGCATTGCTAAAGGAGCAGGATGAACAAATTCATACTGTAAATACTCCTGCGACCGTAAAGTGGCTTCAAAAATAAACGTGACATCTTGTGACGTCAAGGATGCAGCCCATTGAATCCACAGAGGGTGCAAAGCTTTGGAATTAGGTACACTGGCTTTCGTAACTGCCTCTAAGGCAGGACACGGGGTAACAACCAACATGCGCTTTCCTTGTGACAGGGCACGTTCCTTAAGAATTGCCATATGTACAGCCGTTAAAACTTTCTCCACAGTGGAAAAACGCAATTCAGCCGAAGTGTACAAGTGTGACTTGTAAGCTATAGGTACTGGATCTCCTTCATTAAAAGTCAGGTACGTGAACCCCACCGCCCCAGGGATAATTCTTATCACCAGGTTGGTCTGGTTATCACGAGTCTGTAAGTATTCAGAAGCGAGCAAATCAGCCTGCAAAGACTGCAGAATGGCTGAATGCTCAGGCAGCCAACATGATTTGGAGAAAGATGGTTGTATCAAAGCATACAAAGGCTTGATACGCTGGGCATATTCCGGAATGTAAGTCCTCCCGAAATTCAAAAAACCCAGCAAGGATTGTAATTTTTTCAGTGTTGTCGGAGAGCGCAATTGTGCGCATTTCTCCAGGAAGTGAGGGGCTAACCCTTTTCCCTCGTTGTTAAGCTCGTAACCGAGAAACAACACTGTGTACTCTGCAATGTGCGACTTTGCAAAGTTAAACATGTAACCAATGTCAGCAAAGTTACAAATTATGCTATTTACTCGACACAGATGCTCCCAAAGATCGTCGTCTGTGAGATAAATGTCATCCACATACGAACAAGCAACCGGGTCGATGCCCTCTAGAAGAGAGACAATGCGGGTGGAGAATACTCCAGGACTGTTCTTATAGCCCATTGGGAGACGCCGAAACATTTTTTGCACACCGCCGCATGTAAAACTGGTCCATTGGGAACTTGGACCGTCTAATCTATGTGCATAAAAACCATTGGAAATGTCGAGCGTGGTTTTGAACCGTTTACGCTCAAGACTATTCACTAAAGGAGAGCCATGAGTATTCTGTACTGCGCAGTTACGGCAATGCGAGTTTAAATGCCTATAATCCAAAACCAAACGATATGAGCCGTCCGGCTTGTTTACAGTAAAAAGGGGGTTATTCATCAGTGACACACACGTTTCAATTACACCTTGATATTCCAATTGTTCAAGGATAGCCGCGACTGAAGCTTTGGCTTCACGCCGTATGGGATATTGAGGTTGAGGCTGCGGCTGAGACCGTAAAGGAATCTCGTGGCTTGGAGACAATTTATCCCAGCCACACTGATTGCGGTACACAGCCGGCGCAAGTGCCAGAGCCCACTCTTCTGCAAAATGCAGCGCTTCTACTCTCGGTACAGTGTGCGCGAAACTGGGTAGGATTACCTCCTCCCCTCGCGGAGCTGCGAGAACAAAAGGTGGGGGCCAGTCAGCCTCCGAAAGCAAAATGTCATACGTAGACAAAAGATTTTCCCAAAATACCCCTTTTACAGTTCGCTGCATGTCACCTTCAATTAACAGGACAATTTCAAAAAGACGTTCAGGGGGAGCACCATGCGTATCAGCAGTTTCAATCACAACATAAGTTTCAGTCGCTGTCACCTTCAACAGTGGACGGAGGGCCTCTCTCACTATGGTAATCTCCGCCGCGCTGTCCAGCAAGGTCAGAGCCCACGTCAGATTCCGAAGCCGCGTTCTCACTATCTGGGGCATAACGATGCGCTGTCAGGGCGGCGACTTTCTTCGTGGCAAACTGTGGTCTCTTGGGCGTAGAGCCTTCCTGCTGCTCTCCACCGTTACGCGGGCGGGGCTGATCACGTCCTTGCTGGCCACCCCGGCCCCTGCTGCCCCCTCCACCACCGGTTGACGGAGCCGATGAGTCCTGAAAGGAACGAGGAGAGCGTTGGTCAGAAGCCTGAAACCTCTCAGGCGATTTAATCATCGCGCGGTTGCGCAAATCATAAACACGATCCGACTGCGCAGGCAACGGAGACGCAGGAGCAGAAACCTGTGTTTGCTGTTGTTGTTGCTTACCCTGATTCTGCTTTTTAGGCCAATTTTGTTTCTTGGACTTTTGTTGACCACTAGTTTCCGATGTCTGACCCTGGGGCTGCTTTTTCTCTTTATCAGGAAAAGCCTTAAGCCCCTTCGCATTGCGGCCAACCGTTTTATAAGCAGCCACAATGATCCTTGCCAACTGACGGGGTCTCTCGGCCTCGGGAATCAACGCCAAAGCGTTAGCAACCTGAAAGTTCACTGCATCTCCCTTGACATTTGCAAGGATCATCAAAGGAGCCACACAGGCGCATACCCAATTCGACCGCCGACTCCGGTCCGTGTTCATCCTGAACACGTTTAAGGACCGCACCCAGATTGGTCACAGACGGGGTGCCGTAGCACCTCGAATAGACCGCTGCAAAAGTCTTACCCCAGGTCTCACAGTCAACAAGCTCAGGTGCCAAATCTTTCGGTAAACTAAGTGTAAGAATCCGGTGCTTATCACCGGGATTTGTATTAGGAAACACAGCTTCAAGCTGGCCGAATTTCTCTGCAAGCCAGAACGGAAAATCATCCTTGTCCGGCGGCTTTTTGCCCATCACGGAATTCACCATGACAGGGTTGATTTTCAAACCAGCCTGTTCTGCACGAAGCTGTGCGCCCCTAGGGGCTACGTCTTGAACATTACGGCTAGTGTAATGAACAAGCGCTCTAATCACTTCCACTGCGACTTCATGAAGTTGCCGCAGATCAGCTATGCCACAAGTGGCTCGATTAGGGTGAGGGGTGAATCCAGCCAAAGCGGGCCAAGGTGTGCCCGGAATGGACAAAGGACCCAACCTCGGAGCGGTTAAAGCGTGTGGTAGGGCGCCACCAAACCAAACTCCATGCTGCCAAGCGTCAATAGGAACTTCCAGTGCTCTGTACGGAGCATACGCAGCCGGTACAGCCGTAGCAGTGTAGTTGTGGAAAACACCAGAATTAGCGTTCACCGCCGGAAATGTCACACACAAATAAAACAGTTCGCACGGGTAAGCATGTTCCGCACTCACCACTAGAACAACAGCCAAGCCTTCCATAGGTACATTATAAGCCCACAAATGGTCATGCACCGCAATGCGACTATGCGGCGGGATGTCCACGGCTTGTGCCATGTCAGCACAGGAAAGTGAAAAAACTAAGATTACTTTGTAGCACAACTGGGTAGTAATGCAATTAAACCGTTTTTAGATAGATTCAAGCTTGAAAACACCTATTTAACAAATAGGTAGGTTTTTCCGACACTGCCGTTTTCCGGAAACGGGAATGAAGGGGTTAAGGTTTGAATGATATACTACTCGAGTGTCATGATATAAGGCCAACAACGTATGGGCGCCATGTAGCAGGGTTTCCGTTCTCCCACAGAACTGTGCACAGAGATCTAGAACCTGGGTGAGTTAGGGGGACCCAAAACTCACCTTTGTTTCAGAAATCCCCTTACCAAGCTAGCTACAGTGTCTCATCGGTAGTAATAACTTCCCAATGACTTAGACAATCCAGAACATGAACCTAGGGTACCTCAGGTATCGTGGAACACATGAACACTCTTTCGTTATATAATCATTACAAACCGAAACTGGGAGGCAAAGAACACACGTGCAAGTTTGAAATGTTTATTTTTCAATGCAAAGTTCTCAAACGCAGTATCTTGTATAATATCAACATACATATTATAAAAATCAGAGTTAGCAGCATAGTCACTAATCCATAATAAGCAAAAGGTGATAGCATGTTATGATGCAAAAATCTATAGAATTCTGTATCACCTATATTTCGCGCACCCTATTTAGCATATTATATTATATCTAAGAAGGTCTCATTTGGGTTCTAGCAGGGCGGGCCCATACCTCTAATTCTCAGTAGGAGTAGATCACATCAACAGCTACCAGCTCTCTGCATGCGAAGCATCAAGTGTGTTGATTCATTCCCTGTAACTCTATCTTAAACCTGCGTAGAGCCCAATGTTGGCAGCAACATTATTTGTGTTATGTCTAACGTGATGCAAGGATCAGGCCTTCAGCAACCTTGTGTTAGGTTATTCTTAGAGGGTGCAGTTCTCAGTGTGCAGACAGTTGTACCAAGTGTACCAAGCACAATTGATATCAGAGCAATAACATATTATTCTCAAATAAATCACATCTTTCGTCTAGGTTGAAAGCTACCATAACAATTAGGTGTCGTGTGCAAACTGAAGCCGAAAGAAAATATGGCGTTCAAACATTTAATAAGCTCATGCTAACTTAACACAATATATAGAAACGTAGTAACCATATGACAGCCCGGGAGGCAATGATCTCATCGAGGGATTTGAGAAAGGTGCCCGGTGTGCCCGGCGACCGATAGACCAATAGACCAATACCCCACCTAGAGTAAATTGTGGAGACATGAGCAGTGAGAATTCCAGTACTTCACCCTCCGAGATCTCACTTGTGCATTCCTTCTTGAGCGTGAGGTTCGACTACGGGAAAT
This sequence comes from Lissotriton vulgaris, assembly GCF_964263255.1. NCBI lineage: Eukaryota > Metazoa > Chordata > Amphibia > Caudata > Salamandridae > Lissotriton > Lissotriton vulgaris. The sequence goes on from NC_141697.1 coordinate 19,014,655, forward strand.
AACTGGTCATGGTAGGCCACGATAGTCAAAATATAGGCAATCTATGTCACTGTATTCCGTTTGTATAGCGGATAAAAAGTAAATGTGCACCAACCAATTCTTAAATACCGGTAGATCTCCTCATTCGCATTCGTCAAATCACAATAATTTACTAGGATCAATAATTAAATCTTCTAACATCACTTGTGCTCGGAAGCTTTCGGTTCTGTTTTTTGCGCTTTGCAGGCCCAGGTGTCCTCAAAATAACGTAAATTGTCGAGTTAATAAATCCTAGTTACATCCAGAGTTTTAGAGAAGTTGTCATCAAACCAGTAATTTAAGCGCTTGGTAAATTCTCAAGAGGAGAAGAGCATCACTTGACCCCTCATGTATATGGCCATAGTGCCTTAGTGTTATTCCACGCGGCGAGGCTTTCAAACTTGGGGTCGCGTCGAATAATACTAAGGCACTATGGCCATATACACAAGGGGTCAAGTGATGCTCTTCTCCTCTTGAGAATTTACTAGCGCTAAAATTACCGGTTTGATGACAACTTACAAAACGAATCGTTGCATTAAACCCAACTTGCTGCTGAAGTGAAAATTAATGTAACTTTTGCACAAATGGCAACGTTAGAAAGTTTCGACTTTGTTGCCCAAAATTTCCAGTAGCCATTTATAGTTGCACAAAAACTGCTGTCCTCGAGACAGCCTTCTTCCCTCCCGGGGAGAGGTGAGAAGGAACAAAGGAGCTGTCATGGAGCTGTCATGGGATGAGGTGTGACATACCCCCATGGGATGAGGTGTGACATACTCCTGGCAGGATGGCTAGAGAGGGCGGGAGACCAAAGTGCAAGCTTCAAAGTAGAAGCTGCATTTGAAGGGAAATGGTAGTCACACATGGAAGAGGCTGCTATTTTATTTTAGCAAACAGGCTGGCATCTCAGGCAGAGAGGAAGAAGCCGGTATCAAACTGTGTTTTTAAGAGAAGAGTAGCCCCAGGTAGCCACAAGTTTGGGTTAGGCTAGCGAGCCTCACACACTAAGAGAAGGATTCTGCTTTGTTAGGTACAGTACATCTGTGTACTGGAGAGACGATTGAAGAAGGACTGCCCTGCTGTTCCCTGGACCCTGCAAAGAGAGACTGCACAAAAGGCTGAACTGCACCTGTTGCACCTTGGACTGTCAAAGAAAGGTCTGTGTCTCTGGTGCCCGGCTTGTGGAAAAGTTGCCTACGAGTCCCCAACAGAGAATGAGACTCTAAGAGTCAGTTGGCTGACTCCCTGTTACAACTACAGGGCCATAAAAGCTGAGAAACCTGCTCCCTTGAGAGCCCAGCACCAAGAAGAAGCCTGACCACCACTGGATGCAGGGGTACGGCTTTGGGGTCCGTTTCCTGATCTCCAAAGTTGCACCCATGTCTGCTTGACCTGGGAGAGTTGTCAGAGCGCAGTTTGGTTACCTAGCACATACGTTACTGCAAGTTAAAGGGAACCACTGGTTTTACTGTATCCAGAGACCAGTAGACCAGCGACATCTGGTTTTGTGCCTGACTTCAAATGGACATTGTGAGACACCCACCTCTGACGCCCTGGTCTCCCCCATGCTCGTGGATCAAGGGGTCGCCACAGGAAGACCTCTGATACCAGTTCAGCATCCTTTATCATCTTCAGCATTCGACATCCCTTGCATCAGGACCACTCCATTGACGTCTATGGCGGCTTGATCATGGGACCTTCAGCATCCTGCATCCCTTGCATCAGGACCACTCCATTGAAGTCTATGGCGGTTCGCCCATAGGTCCTTCAGCATCCTGCATCCCTTGCATCAGGACCACTCCATTGACGTCTATGGCGGCTCGATCATGGGACCTTCAGCATCCTGCATCCTTTGCATCAGGACCACTCCATTGACGTCTATGGCGGCTCGACCCATGGGACCTTCAGCATCCTGCATCCCTTGCATCAGGACCACTCCATTGACGTCTATGGCGGCTCGCCCATGGGACCTTCAGCATCCTGCATCCCTTGCATAAGGACCACTCCATTGACGTCTATGGCGGCTCGCCCATGGGACCTTCAGCATCCTGCATCCCTTGCATCAGGACCACTCCATTGACGTCTATGGCGGCTCGCCCATGGGACCTTCAGCATCCTGCATCCCTTGCATCAGGACCACTCCATTGACGTCTATGGCGGCTCGATCATGGGACCTTCAGCATCCTGCATCCTTTGCATCAGAACCACTCCATTGACGTCTATGGCGGCTCGACCCATGGGACCTTCAGCATCCTGCAACCCTTGCATCAGGACCACTCCATTGACGTCTATGGCGCCTCGCCCATGGGACCTTCAGCATCCTGCATCCCTTGCATCAGGACCACTCCATTGACGTCCATGGCGGCTCGCCCATGAGACCTTCAGCATCCTGCATCCCTTGCATCAGGACCACTCCATTGACGTCTATGGCGCCTCGCCCATGGGACCTTCAGCATCCTGCATCCCTTGCATCAGGACCACTCCATTGACGTCCATGGCGGCTCGCCCATGAGACCTTCAGCATCCTGCATCCCTTGCATCAGGACCACTCCATTGACGTCTATGGCGCCTCACCCATGGGACCTTCAGCATCCTGCATCCCTTGCATCAGGACTACTCCATTGACGTCTATGGCGGCTCGCCCATAGGTCCTTCAGCATCCTGCATCCCTTGCATCAGGACCACTCCATTGACGTCTATGGCGGCTCGATCATGGGACCTTCAGCATCCTGCATCCTTTGCATCAGGACCACTCCATTGACGTCTATGGCGGCTCGACCCATGGGACCTTCAGCATCCTGCATCCCTTGCATCAGGACCACTCCATTGACGTCTATGGCGGCTCGCCCATGGGACCTTCAGCATCCTGCATCCCTTGCATCAGGACCACTCCATTGACGTCTATGGCGGCTCGCCCATGGGACCTTCAGCATCCTGCATCTCTTGCATCTGGACCACTCCATTGACGTCCATGGCGGCTCGCCCCTGGGACCTTCAGCATCCTGCATCCCTTGCATCAGGACCACTCCATTGACGTCCATGGCGGCTCGCCCATGGGACCTTCAGCATCTTGCATCCTTTGCATCAGGACCACTCCATTGACGTCTATGGCGGCTCGCCCATGAGACCTTCAGCCTCCTGCATCCCTTGCATCAGGACCACTCCATTGACATCTATGGTGGCTCGCCCATGGGACCTTCAGCATCCTGCATCCCTTGCATCAGGACCACTCCATTGACGTCCACGGCGGCTCGCCCATGAGACCTTCAATCTCCTGCATCCCTTGCATCAGGACCACTCCATTGACGTCCATGGCGGCTCGCCCATGGGACCTTCAGCATCCTGCATCCCTTGCATCAGGACCACTCTATTGACGTCTATGGCGGCTCGCCCATGGGACCTTCAGCATCCTGCATCCCTTGCATCAGGACCACTCCATTGACGTCTATGGCTGCTCGCCCATGGGACCTTCAGCATCCTGCATCCCTTGGATCAGGACCACTCCATTGACGTCTATGGTGGCTCGCCCATGGGACCTTCAGCATCCTGCATCCCTTGGATCAGGACCACTCCATTGACGTCTATGGCGGCTCGCCCATGGGACCTTCAGCATCCTGCATCCCTTGCATCAGGACCACTCCATTGACGTCTATGGCGGCTCGACCCATGGGACCTTCAGCATCCTGCATCCCTTGCATCAGGACTACTCCATTGACGTCTATGGCGGCTGGCCCATGGGACCTGGAATTGGACTGGAGACTGCCTAAACCAAGAGATGACTCTTCAACTGGACCTGGTCCTGTGACTGGCTCCCTATCGGAGCTGGACTCTACAAGAGTGTTCTTATACCCATTTTTTATTTATTTATTGTGGCTAACCCTAAACTGAGAGTCACAGTAGATGATAAAGATTTATTACATTAGTGAAAAGCAGGGATTTAGGGCCTTATTACGATTTTGGCGGTCTACGGACCACCAGACTCGTGGGGCTGCGGCAGTGGCAGTCTTCTAATTGCCCTATTACAACCATGACTTCAGCAGTCCATGCCGTGCAGGTGCTGATTTTGTTGTTCCCATTCTCGTGCCTATTTCATAGCCACTGCCCTGGGAACGCCAAAAAACAGCCCGCCGGACAGGATAAAACTCCTAATCTGGCGGTTTAAACATGGGTTTGGCAGAGCTGTCCCACTGTGGACATGGAGAAGGGATTATAAAGAGGGGGATAAAGCAATTTATTTGGCTAAAATAAAGCTGTATCACAAAGCGATCTGCTCTGCACGTGCTACATTTTATGCTGAGGAAATAAAAACTAGTCCTAATCCCACTAAATGTATTTTTAAAATTGTGCAAGAGCTAAAGAATCCCAGATCTAGAGTATCTAATTTAACCTCTGCACAGCAGTGCGAAGAACTAGCCATTTTCTTTGTTGAAAAAGTGCAAAAAATCTATAAGATCTTTCCGCAGCATTTTCCGGGCTCTCATCTTTCTGCAGATACCAGGGTTGGTGGCCCCACCTTAGCAACTATTCCAGAGATCTCTGGTGAAGAGCTAGCTAAATGATGTAGGAAAGTGAAATCGGGATCTCCATCGGACCCTATGAGGCCGGCTCAATTCATGGCATGCCTGGCGTACTTTCAACAACCGCTCGGCGTCATACTTAACCTGTCCTTCTTCACAGCCAAAGTCCCTAGGGCCTGGAAACAGGCATGGGTATCCCCCATCATCAAGAAGCCCTCACTGGATCCGTCAAAACTAGAAAACTTTAGCCCAATCTCCCTACTCCCGTGGGTGGCCAAGATGGCTGAGGCTCATGTGAATAATGTTCTAGCTCAATACATGAGCCATAATGACATTCTGGATCCGTCTCAAAACGGGTTCAGGCCCGGCCATAGCACTGTTTCCGCCCTGCTCGCCTCTACTGAACACTTAAGGATGACCTTTGATGCCGGTCAGGGTGCAGCGCCGATCCTGTTAGATCTCAGCGCTGCATTTGATACGGTCTCACATGACATTCTTCTGCATTGGCTGGAGGCAGTAGGGATCACGGGATCTGCCTTACAGTGGTTTCGATCCTTCCTAGAGGAGAGATCTTTTCGGGTTTCGGCACCACCATACATCTCTCAGTCTCACTCTATCGGTCAGGGGGTTCCGTAAGGCTCTGCACTCAGCCCATCTTTGTTCAATCTGTATGTGCAACCTCTGGCAGTTGTGGCAAAAGATTGGGACCTAGCGCTGGTGTCATATGAGGATGATACCCAGCTGGTTATCACCCTAGCTGAAGGGCCATCTATATCAGCCACTAAGTTTAGAGATGGGATGGCAGCTGTCGCCCAATGGATGGCAGACAATTGTCTGCAGCTCAATGCTAGCAAAACAGAGGTTTTGCTTGTAGGGAAGAACACCGCCCTCTGGAATGAGCATTGGTGGCCGGCCTCGCTGGGCACAATGCCAACGCCAAACCCTCTAGTTAAGAACTTGGGAGTGTGGATGGCCTCCTCACTTAGCTTTCAGACTCACACAAAGAGAGTGGCAGCTACTTGTGTGGGCCTGTTGAGAGGTCTAAAACCCATCCTGAAGTATTTTGAGCCAATAGTACGTCAGCTCATTGTTCAAGCCATGATTATCTCTTGTTTGGACTATGCCAGCGTGCTGCTCCTGGGTGCTAACAAAGCTGAGGTCCTGCGACTCCAACGGGTCCAAAACTTGGCAGCGAGAACTCTGATTGGGCTCCCTCGCAGATGCCCTGTCAGAGCAATGATTGGAAGGCTTTATTGGCTCCCGATCGCATCTAGGATCCAGTTTAAAGCCATTGTCATGGCGTTTAAGATCCTTAAAACCTGGAGATCAGCTTTACTGCGCCCTTTGTTGACCTTTTATGCTCCCTAGCGTAGCCTGCGCTCATTGGGACAACACCTGGTGAGTGTACCACGAACCAAACTATGCCGTATGGGCGGTCGCTCCTTCCGGGTGTTGGCGGCTAAACTTTAGAACTCCTTGCCGGCCCACATCCGTGGAGTAGAGAACCTGCTGGCTTTCCGGAAAGCCATTAAAACTTATCTTTTTCATCATCATAGGCTCTCCCATCTATGTTTAGCTAGCCTAAAGTATCTGTCTCTTTAGATCTAGCAGCGCCGGGACGCCTCTTTGCTGGGGCAGCTGTTGCGCTTACCAAAACCTTAACATAACATAACATAACATAACATAACATAACATAACATAACATAACATAACATAACATAACATAACATAACATAACATATACACTTTAGGAGAAATTCAACAATATGATATTGTTGGACTTACTACTACCGTTCTGGGAAGTCTTTGAATGGAGTGGAGTGGTGTGGCTCACTGGTTAGAGGTGGCAGACCTGGGAGCAGAGGACGGCCCGGGACCAGGGTTCAATTCCCGACGCGGCAGGGTCGTGGACCAGGGTCAGTGGACTCGATAATGCCTCGATGGTGCCTACTCTAACCAGAGATCGCACTCGGCAACTCTGGGCATTAGCTTGTCTCATCTCCACAACGGCCCCCCACATACACCAGGGATTCCTGGTGTCACCTTGGAGATACCCAGTAGGGACCATCTCACAGGGAAAGCCAGGACGGGTTCCCCAGCGGTCTATTGCGCAGAGATACTCCTTCGGGAGTCCATTCTAGCGCGTTAGAAACCCGCAATTAATTAATTAATTAATGGTCTGGCTAGTCCTCTCCTATCAATAATTATTAATCAATAACTTCCTACCATGTTAACCTATGGGCCATTGGGTTTGCAATGGGGAAAATGACTTGGGCCAGTTTTCCAGCACCAGGGCTTATAAAAACATAGGGCCTGATTCACAGAATGAACTTAAGACTCAATTCGAAACTTACTACTATTTTGGTATTCACAGAATGAACTTACTACTTTTGGTATTCACAGAAGTTAGGATTTTGTCTTAAGTTTGTCTTAAGACAAACTTAAGACAGACTTAAGACAAACTTAAGACAGACTTAAGACAGACTTAAGTTAGGATTTTGTCTTAAGTCTGTCTTAAGTTTGTCTTAAGTTTGTCTTAAGTCTGTCTTAAGACAAAATCCTAACTTCTGTGAATACCAAAAGTAGTAAGTTCATTCTGTGAATGCCAAAAGTAGTAAGTGAATTCTGTGAATGCCAAAATAGTAGTAAGTTTAGGATTGAGTCTTAAGTTCATTCTGTGAATCGGGCCCATATTTTATAAGTATTCCCTAATCTCTACAGGCCCCCCGCCCCACCCCCTGTGCAACTTAGGGAGACTTTAGGGGTTCTGAATCTGCAGAAATATTGCATCCTTCTTACCCACTTCTTCTAGCATCAAAGTCAAATTTGAGCAGCTCTTTAATACAATGTGGGCAGTAAAATGTAAAATTTCACTTTACCCAGGTATATAAAAACTCATTTTATAAGGGTGTACCTTATAGATAACTGACAGAGGGGTGACCCTGGGGATCCCTAATATGCAACACCATTGTAGGTATTTCATTTTTAAGTGCCCCTATCCCCAAAGTCGAGTTTGGGAACAATTTAAGGTTTAAAAGCTGTCCTGGCCACCAGTGCTGCTTTTAAACTGACCCCAGGCTTCACCACTGCATACATGCTGGTGCAGAAAATCTGCTGGCCTCTAAACTGCCATGCCCCAGAATACTGCGGACTTCTAGGTAGTTTCAATCTCCTGCCCTATTATATACTAGGGGCTTATATGGGGTAGGTCATGCCAATTACAGGGGTACCCCACCATACCATAGTGTACCCTAGTGTATGTTGGGTGTCTTAAATGTATTCTAAGGTGTTCCTTTCAGCTTGGCACTGGCCCTGGTGATGAAAAGCAGTGAGACTTCAAAGACTTTCGATGCCGCTTGGTGCAAACCACCTCTAATTCACCCTAAGATTAGCGATCACAATAAAGAGGCAGGCGCTGGTACTGGATGGCGAAGAACATGTTTATTTCTCCAGAGGAGAATACATCACATCAGACACCAGGGCTATCCTCAGGAGGTGCTTTAACTGCATCTCTGTGGCATGGCCTTTTAAATGCTTTTTCGTCAGTTTATTACATGGTCAAACATTCCTGGCATCAGTTTATTGCATAGTCAAACATCCTTGGAATCCCCGCCTCAAGATACTTCCCACACAAAACCAGCAGCAATCTTCCTTCCACCCAGATCTAACAGATGATCGCTATCACACAGCTGGACATTCCGACAGGATCTAAAACATGTGGGATCTGTCAGATCTAAGGGGTCGTGTCCCTGATTAAATTCCGGCCCCTTTGTTGGTGAAGTTCTGTCGTATGTGAGTAATAAACTATGTCCACAGGGGTCGGTTAGTGCCTGGGACCGGATTGAGTGGCTAGGTGCAGGGAAGGAAGTTATCAAAGGGGGCTTGCCCGTGCGTGGAGGATGAAAGGATGAGCGGGTTGGGTGCGGGAAGTGACTCCGGGGCATTGTCATGTTGACAAGGTTTTATGACCCTGGTACATGTGTTCAGGCTTAGTCAGAGCGTGGGGGATGATAGCGAGGTCGGGGTGACTCACAGGTGACCAGCAGAGCATGAAATGGCTGCGATGCCTAAAATGGTTGCCCCTTACGAGCTCACAGAGGCTTTCGCTAAGCAAAATGGTGCCAGTAATGTTCATATTTGTCGTTTTATTTTCTACAGTCCTCCCATTAAACATAGTCCCGCCAGCTTGCTAGTCTATCTCAATGTCCATAATGTCCTGTATCTCTCTATCCTCTATTACTCTCATCTACGTGAGCTCAGTGTCCATAGTCTTAGGGTGCAAGTAGTTCAGGCAAATAGAACACAAAAGTGGTATACAATGTTTCCCCAAACAACAACCACATATTATTAATATTGGAACCAAGAGGATCATCATTATTTTCCAGCCCCATTCTTTCAAAATGCCCCAAAACTAGCTTCCAAGTGTCCAAGTCTCTGACTCCTGATGGATTTCTGACCCCAGCCTATGGAGGTGTTCAATTGCCTTGAAAACAGAGGGTGAGTTGTCAGGGACGTAAGTACAGCAACTGGCTCCGATGATGCGGCATGCTCCTCCACGAAACGCTAGTACCACATCTAGAAGAATGCGGTTCTGTAAAGCCACCAGGTGGACTGCCTGAAGCTCAGCTGTGTTGTTGGTGAAGATGCCAGCAGTGACATTCAAGGCTGTTTCAACTGCTTGATTTAGGTGCTGGATGGCTCGGCTGTTTGCCATCAGACCCCATAGCGGGACGAGTCCTTTTGCCGCGTCAAGGAACTGTGATGTGGCGGAGTCTGCTTGTTCTGTGTCTTTGGAATGCCTTTCTCTGTGGTGGTCTGCAGGTGCTGTGTAGGTTGGAGGCAGGACAAAAGCGATGTAGCACGTGCCCCCCCTAGCCTTTTGGGAGCCAGGTGTAGGCTTTGGTACCACAGATGAAGTACATGTTGGGTGATGCAACAAATGAAGGGGGGTCGGCAATGTTCAGAGTCTTCATTACTTGGCAAGAGCTGTGACCCACGATCTTAGTCACATGGCCTTCGATGCAGAACAAGGCCTGAGACGTTCACCACTGATAGGGCCACTGTCAGAGTTGCGGCAGTTCGTTTCTTTAGATCGGAAAAGGTAGGTCTGGCGGGGTTGTTGTACACTTGTATTTCAAATCGTTCTTTGGCGGGAATGTTCATTGGAAAGGTTGCATTTGAAGTCAGATGGCAGAATGGAGCGGATGTTCTTCCTGTTTTGTTCAGCGAGAACTCATTGTAAAATTGTTTGATTGTCCCATCGGATGTGGCGTTGTCTTTGTAGCTCTCTTGCAGGAGCATTAACCAGGCGAGGCAAGATCCATGAACAGAAAAGGCTGAAGGGATGAAAGGAATGGAATGTTCAGTGGCATGAGGTAGCAACCCACAGATCCAACAGTTCGTAATATTTGAGGCAAGATTGTGTTGGTGCAATAATTGTACGTAATATTTATTCCAGAATTCTTTGCGTCGTTCTCGGAGGCGTGGTAACAGTGACCCCAGATAGTGTTCTTTCTTGGTGGTGGGTTGCATGGTGGGTGACATTGTCCTCTAAGCGGGAACACTCTCTTCAATGATCCAGACTGTAACCATCAGCAAGAGGCAGGTGAGAGATGCTGCCACGAGGGATATTGTCTTTGTACTGTGGAATTTGGCAAGTTTGGAGTCGTCGCAGTGGTTCTTCGGTCGTCCGGGTTCTTCCATCACCTTCAAGAGGCTCGATGACTGGCAGAACCATATACTTTCGTCTAGCGTTTCTCCTGGTAGCATTTGTAGTGTTAGCTACAGTTCTGAGACTTTTGACTCAGTTAGTGGCCTGCTTGTCAGAGCACTCTCCTTTCGTCTATCTCAAATTGTACCCTTTCTTGGATGGTATTGTGGGGTCGGGAAACTCTGCCAGTTCAAGTGTCTCTGTTTGTGGGTAGCAACTCAGGGCTGGTCGGTCTTTTGTCACGAGCTCTTCTTGGCTGTTCACTTCTTCGGGGCCGTCAGTGTTGGCGATATCTTCTTACAGTGGTGCGCATGAAGCCAGTTTCTTTTTCCTTCCACTCGCAGGGCAGTTCGGGTGGTGATCAAGATTTGCCAGGGGCCAGTCCACCTGGGTTCCAGACTCTTAGACCTCTGAAAATATTCACGTCAGCACGCAGTCCCCAGGCTTGATATCGTGTCCTGGGCCCCTGGATATGTCTGGTATGGCTTTCTGCACCTGTTGGTGGATAAGTGTTAGTTCGTTTGTTAATTTGTACAAATAGTCGGACATTAGTATGTCCGGGACATCATTAATGGAGGTTGGCTTTGGTGCCGCCCAAATGTTCATAGGCCTGTCGAAGACTACTTCATAAGGGGTCAGTCGGTGTTTGGTTGGGGTGGAGCGCATTGACAGCAATGCGAGTGGGAGGGCGTCGGGCCATTTCAACCCAGTCGTGGCGACTATTTTTGCTAGCTTCAGTTTTAGTGTGGCGTTGTGTCTCTCTACCAGGTCCACTGATTGGGGGTGAAAAACGGCATGGAACTTTTCCTTTACCCCCAACCCTTTCAGTATGTTCTGTATAACTTCTGCCTATGAAGTGGGGGCCATTGTCGCTCCATAAAATTCTTCAAAAGCCATATCGGGGGAAGAACTCTTTCAGTAATGCCTTCGCAGTAGCTAAGGCGGTTTGTCCCGGGTGGGGTAGGCCTCCACCCATTTGCTAAAGGCGCACACAATCATAGTACGTATTTTAGACCATGGCGCCTCTCTAGCTGGATGTAATCCATCTGGAGGACTTCGAAGGGGTGATCAGGGACTCCAAACCCTCCCCTTGGTACTACGGTCCCTTTCCCTGGGTTGTGTTGCAGGCATACTTTGCATTGCTGCACTAGGCGTTTTGCTGATTCTGCTATCTTGCTGTTCTGCCATACTCTGGTGATCAGTTTGGTCATGTGGGCGGATCCTATGTGTGCGGGTAGGTGTGCCATGGTCAATATGGGGATCAGCTAAGCATTAGGTAGCAGCCATTTGTTTCCGTCTTTTGTCCTCCAGCAGCCTTCTTCGTCTCTCAGTCCCACCCGAGCCCATTCAGTCAGTTCGTCCTGTGTGCCTGTCGTTTGTATGTCCCTTACAGTCGTTCTAGAGTCAGTCCATTGTTCTGCTTGTGACCTGGTCACGTACATTCGTGTCGTGGTTCTGTTCAGGGCTGTGGTTCGGGTAGTAATGTCGGCTAACGCGTTTCCCTGTCCAATGAGTTTGGTCACTTTCTTATGTGCCTGGCATTTAATCACTGCTAGCTGCTTGGGGAGGAGGACTGCTTCTGTCAATGTGGAGACTAGATCTCCATGTAGGATGGGTGTGCCGTGTGAAGTCAGGAACCCTCTTTCTCTCCACAGGAGCCCAAAATGGTGAACCACCCCGAAGGCATACTGGCTGTCGGTGTATATGTTTACTGTCGCACCAGCTGCTAAAATACATGCTGGTGTCAGGGCAATGAGCTCTGATAATTGGGCGGATCGTTGAGCAATGCAATAGTTCCCCATCTTGCTCTGTAAAGGCAGTGTCTCGGAAATCTACTCTACTCTTTGTCTGTTCGTCAGTGAGAGTTACACAGTTGTGCAGTGGAGTCACACTAGGGTCATTTTCGGGTAGGGGTAACAATGTGGCTGGATTGAGAGTGGCGCATCGCTTCAGAGTGATGTGTGGTGCTAGCAGGGTCAACTTGTATCCTGTCTGTTGTGCGCTAGTTAGGTGTTAGGTTTTGGTCTGGTTTAGTAGCGTGTTGACTGCATGGGGCACTAACACAGTGATTGGATTGGAGAACACTATTCCTTCGCTCTGGCGTATGGATACTGCTGCAGCTGCCACAGCGCGCAAGCACGCTGGCAACGCTCTAACTACTGGGTCGAGGGTGGCAGAGAAATATGCACAAGGGCGATGTTTGTGACCAATTGATTGCGCTAAGACGGACAAGGCACATCCCTCCCTTTCATGAGTGTAGAGGAAGAATGGTTTGGAGTAGTCCGGGTTCCTAGAACAGGTGCTGAACAAAGGGCATCTCGCAATTCTTTGATTGCTGACTGGCATTCGTGTGTCCAGGGGAAAGGTGAGGGGGTGTCTTTGGCTAGGAGGGAGAGAAGGGGTTTGACAATGAGGCTAAAGTTTGGTAACCACTGTCGGGAGAAGGAGGTGAGGCCTATCAGAGAGCGGACTTGCTTCTGATTCTTGAGAACAGGAGTGTCTGGAATTGCCTAGATCCTGTCGGGTGTGAGCTTCCTCCCTTCTTTCGATAAGAGGTGACCTAAATATGTTACCTGTGGTTTGCAGAACTGCAATTTCTTTCGAGAAACTTTGTGGCCATTTTCTGCAAGGAAGCGTAGGAGTTGGATGGTGGCTGTGACGGCTAGTGGAGTGGTGTCTGCTGCTAGGAGGATATTGTCTACATACTGTATCAACACCACCCCGTCTGGTAATTGAACGGCATCTAACTGTCTTTTGAGCGCCTGTCTATAGATGCTCGGACTCTTGGTGTACCCCTGGGGTGCTCGACAAAATCTATATGAGCGGGATCTTAGAGTGAATTCGAAAAGATAGCGACCGTCTTGGTGAATGGGTACGGAGAAGAAGGCATTCTTGAGATCGATAACGGTGAAAGTGGTAGCAGTTGACGGAATTAGGGTCAGGATGGTGGTGATGTCAGAAACTACTGGGTACTACTATTTTGTTTATCTCCCGCAGGTCGATGATGAAGCGGTAGGCCTTTCCATCTTCCTCTTCCTGACTCTTTATGATTGGTAGAATGGAGCTATTACAAACATTGCTCACTACCTCTTCCACCACTCCTGCCCCTACGAGTGACTGTATGATTTCGGTCAAGGCTTTCTTGCCCTCTGGCGATATCTTATACTGGGGTATTTTCGGTAAGGTTGCGTCTTGTCGTATTGTCACGTGTACTGGGTCAATCATCATCATTCGTCCTACGTCTGAATCAGCCCTAGCCCACAGATGCGAGGGTAAAGTGTCTAGTAGGGATGTGTCTGTCTCAGAAATGGGATACATGTGTTGGGATGGATTATCTCTCGGTTGTTGGTGATTGTCATATAAGATGACTTGTACTCCGTCTGGCGAACATCTGATAGTCGCATGAAAATGCTTCAGCAGATCGAGACCCATAATGGCGTCTGGAGTGTTGGAGTAGAGTAGGAACGTCGTGTCGATAACATTCTTTTCAAGTTTGAAGGAGATCGGTCTGGACAAAGGGTTGGTCAGTTCGTCCTGTACGCATACCGTCAAATCCTATTGAGGTTGTATGTGAGCCAGACAAGGGTGCCCTTGGAATCAGTCGTTTGGATAGCGCACTACGTGTTGCTCCGGTGTCTACCAAAATTGGCGACTCTGTGCCCAGGACCTTTGTGGTAACATAAGGGCCTTGTTGGTCAACATAGAGCTCGACTGGGTCCCTCCCTTGCCCCTGGCTGTCCTATGCAAAGTCACACATGTTGTCGTAATCTGTCTGTTGACACCGGTTCTGTCTAGGGCGGTCAAATGCGTTCACTCTTCCTGGCCTTCCTTCGCTAGCTTCACTTGCGTACCCTCTCCCACGTCCTCTTCCTCTCTGTTCATTTGTTATTTCCCTTATCCCTCTGCCCCTACTAGCTCCTGATAAGGCTGGGCATTGGGATTTCCAGTGTCCGTATTCTTTGCCAAATGCGCATTGGTCCTGTCCTAAGTCCTGGCGTCGTACATATGGTGTTACTGAGTCATTTCTAGGGGGCTGCACTCTAGGGACATTCTGTTGGTATCCTCCTTTATATTGTTCCCGTCCTGTATTCACCCCTTGGAGTTGGGCTATCATTACTCTTTCCTTCAAGTCCTTCTTTTTCTTTTCTGTGGCTCTGTCATTCTCGTTTTTCTGATGTTCATAATACTGGGCCATTTGGAGAATTGCTGCTGGCTTAGAGGCTGCCCAACTACTTTCGCTAGTTTGTCATTTCTGTGATACCTCCGGCAGCAGTCCTTTGACGTAATTTTGCACGAATAAGTGGTGTCCGGTCGCAGTGGACATGTCCTGTCCACTGTAATCGGAGAACACTGTTTCAAATCTCGAGAAATACTCGGAGACATCTTCTTGTGGTTTCTGGCGGCACGCTGTTACTATGGACCAGTGTAGAATTTCCATAAAAATGAGGAAACATTGTAGACTTCATCAGAAGTTTATTCAGGTACAAAGGATCCCATCCAACAGCTGCCAGAGTGAGCTTCAACTGAGCAGCATCCTTCGAACCCCTAATGACATCAGAACATTCCATGCTATGCTAGGATGGAACTTAAGCACACATTCAATTCTGATGATAGAGAATAGCAATAGGAATACCACGACCAGTCTATCTTTTTCTCCGGTATCAGTGTTTTTACCTTTTGCACTATTTTATCAGGGAGGTCCAATATAGCTTTAACTGGTTTTGCCCAGGATTCCGCTGTTTATCTAATGTGCTGAGTTGTTCCCAGGTTTGACCGAGCAATTCTGTGTGGTCTATCCTCCTAATTTGCTTCCACACATCGGCTGGCAAACATAACCCGAAGAACAAGTCGATGTCGGCAAGTGTCATTATTGTGGACCGTAGAGCAGTACCTAGTTCTGTGTAAAAAGCGGTGGGATTCTTTCGCAAATCTGGAAGAGATTTACGGAACGTCAGGATGTCCTGTCTGTCCCATGGCTGATACACCCAATTGTAGACCACCCTCCCTTTAGCGTCCTGATGGTTTATGTCGTCATTAGTCCCTTGTCCCATATGGGGGACCCAATACGGAGCGGCTTCCTTTATTGGCATCATGTTATCTACCTTCTATATTGGGGGTGGTACTGGCTTCGATGCTCTGTCTGTATCTATCTGCCCTTGTTCTACAAGGTGGCGGAATACTTCTAACGTGGACGAAAAGAGTTCTGCTACATTGTTGTTGTTTTGTCTCCTATGTCGACTTTTCTATTAAGAGCCATTAGCCTCCCGGGTCCTACATCTGATATTTCTCTTCATAGGCAGTAAGTGTGTAGTAGCAGAAGCGCACAATGAAGAATCGTTTGTGGCTCTCGACATAAGAATTACATATGTCAGTCACATACTCTTCCGTTTCTCTTCTCTTCACGAGGGTTTTAACTATCTTGTCAATGTTTGCCCGCTCATGCGTACTTAATCGTGGAACCCTGGGCAACCCTTTTTCTATTGATCCTATTTCTACTAATGCATTTGTTGATGAGGCACTTGGTGCAAGTGGCTCGACTGGAGCGGAAACGGTTGTGGCGTTTCCGTTGGTACCTTGCTGTCCTTGGTGCTGTACTACGGGATGAGTTGGGCATAAGGAGGTGGCATGTAGATGATCGGGGGACCCAACAAGAGGTCATCATTTATTCTCTGTTTAGCCGGTAACTCGGGGTAAAGAGTTGAAGGCGTTCCAACAGGGCACTGGCCTGATATTTTTGATTCTTGTTCATTTCTATCAGTCTCTCTTTCTTTTATATCTTCCTCTACCTTTTTACAAGCTTGGTGAGCTGCTTTTCGCATCTCTTTATCTAGTCTAGCTTTCTTTCTTCTCTTTCGTTGGGTTGCTTCTTTCTGCCACAGACCAAAGTTGTCAAGCATGACTGGCGTAGCTTTCTTTTTGTAGAGAGCTATTTCTAAGATTTCTATTTTAGCGAGATCAAAAGATCCCGTCAGTGGCCACTGATTTACCTGGTCCTTTCTAGTATATTTGTGCCATAGTTTGCTATAAGCAACCATGGCTACTCCATATTTAACATACATGTCCTTGTTAGGGGTGCCTTCCGGCGGTGCTGGATGACTGACCTCTAACAAACGGTCCGGTCCAAAACAATCAAACCATTTTGAGAAGACAGGCATGACGTACAAGCGGTCAATATAAATATCTCAATAGGTCGTGGACAAAGGTCCGCACTACCTGTCCTTCGCTGCCTGCAAAGAGGGAATATTCCTATTCTACGTTGTTTGCAAGCAGGGAATGTCTCAATTACTACCAATAACTTCAAAGAGCGGAATACTAGTATTCGAGCAAACAATTTCAATACAATCAATCAGTTTTGTTGTATATCACGACCTTACCCGGACCGTTATGGACAGTTTCTTTGTTGTCCCCTTCCAGCGCCCGTTTGTCCTCTCACTCCAAAAATGCGGTGTTCCTGTATGGTCCCAGTCAGGACCGCAGGTCACTTAAGATAGGTCCGTTTGGAACCGGTGAAGTTCAGTTGATCGGCAGCCAGACGAGCGTCTCTTTCAGGCAGGTGCACTCCAACCATTTAGATGTTCACTCCGTCGTAGGACCTCTCTCACCGGACCCACGTGTCACTGATGGGCCCGATGTTGATGCACCAATTGATGAAAAGCAGCGTGACTCCCAAGACTTTCGATGCCGCTTGGTGCAAACCACCTCTAATTCACCCTAAGATTAGCGATCAAAATAAAGAGGCAGGCGCTGGAACTGGATGGCGAAGAACAGGTTTATTTCTCCAGAGGAGAACACATCACATCAGACACTGGGGCTATCGTCAGGAGGTGCTCTAACTGCCTCTCTGCGGCATGGCCTTTTATATGCTTTTTCGTCAGTTTATTACATGGTCAAACATTCCTGGCATCTCTCTATTGCATAGTCAAACATCCTTGGAATCCCTGCTACAAGCTAGTTCCCACACAAACTCAGCAGCAGTCTTCCCTCCACCCAGATCTAACAGATGATCGCTATCTCGCAGCTGGACATTCCGACAAGATCTAAAACATGTGGGATCGGTCAGATCTAAGGGGTCGTGTCACTGATTAAATTCCGGCCCCTTTGTTGGTGAAGCAAGTTCTGTCGTATGTGAGTAATAAACTATGTCCACAGGGGTGGGTTAGTGCCTGGGACCGGATTGAGTGGCCAGGTGCAGGGAAGGAGGTTATCAAATGAGGCTTGCCCGTGCATGGAGGATGAAAGGATGAGCGGGTTGGGTGCGGGAATTGACTCCGGGGCATTGTCATGTTGACAAGGTTTTACGACCCTGGTACATGTGTTCAGGCTTAGTCAGAGCGTGGGGGATGATAGCGAGGTCGGGGTGACTCACAGGTGACCAGCAGAGCATGAAATGGCCGCGATGCCTAAAATGGTTGCCGCTAACGCGCTCGCAGTGGCCTTCGCTAAGCAAGATGGCGCCGGCAATGTTCATATTTGTCGTTTTATTTTCTACCCGGGGCCTGGTTAAACAGGGCCCAGAGTCAGTCAGAGTCAGTTACCACAAGTTCCAGTCAGCAAAAAGTTGGGGGGTGCTCAGGGCACAGGATGACTTTGCAACAGAAAGGTGATGGGTGCTGTCCATCAAATCGGGTATGTGTCCTTTTTCCTGTGGGTGAGCCCCGCCACTGGTGACTCACCCACAGTAAACTCATGGTAAATGTCTGCACATGTTTCCTGCCAGTGTCCCCCTTTTAAGACAAGGCGGTTGTGATGCAGAGAGAGTAAAGGGCACCTGGCTGATTTCATGTGAACACGTGTGCGCATGCATAATGTGTTAGACTCCGCTTGTGCGTTCCCCGGTAACTGCGCACAGGTAGCCCGGCGTAGAGGGAACTCTGCAGGATTGGCTATTGACCTGGTGTAGGCCTCATAATGTTAATGTACACTCATAGACAAAGTCAGGGTGGTTTACTGTCTTGTCTGCAGTTTCACCCAATTATACACCTATGGGGGAAGACTGCCTTAAAGTAATGTTTTGCTTCCCGTTGGCCTACAGATACCAGTGATGTATTGAACTGGGGTGGAATCTGTAAACCAACCCCAAATATGAAAATTCCAAGAAGATATCTGTACAGATTGTGGGTCTTTCAGGATTGTCATATTTCATGGCTCAGCTCAGAATCAGAGCCCAGCCCTTTTGACACCCTGCTGTGTTAAACTAATTATATTTCTCTCCAGCAGTAGACGCAAAGGATTTCCCACACAAAGGGAGCAATTAACAGTACTTCACTGAGCTCCTGAGCAGGAAAGGGGTGGGATTGAAGGATCTGGATCCGTCAATTAGCTATCGCACTCTACCAGGGATGGGCCAGTCCAAGTCAACTGAACAAAGGAGGAAGCTCAGACAAGTGGAGCCAACACAGTAGGGGGCTTCCTTTTGAGGTGTGATGGCAGCACTTTATAAATCCTGATTGATTGATTGACTACGACTCTTAGGTGAGGCCATTTTGATATGTCCCAGCATGCTTTGCAGGAGGGTTGGGACGGGGTGAGAGTTTATGTAGCACCCCAGGATAGGCCGTAGATGCCTTGATTCTAGAACCTACCGCCCCCACTTAAAAGGTCTTGTGAAAGGGGGAGAACTCTCTTGTTTGTGTTTTTCTGCTGGACGCTGGGACCTGGAGGTGGCAGCCATGGACCGCAGCAAGGGGGAGCCCCCTGATGCCCATCGGGATTAAGGACTATAACGACATGTGCCACCAGGGCCAGAGTGGTGTAGTTTCCACTTATGAGTGGGAACTGCGCATTTGCGGACGACATAAACTTAGGATGGTGCCAGCCTGATTCCTTGCACTCCAGCAGGATATGTCGTCCCTTGGACCAGCTAGCTCGCAGTGCCACCATTAGCCCCCCTAACCTAGATAGTGAATAAACAGTCTGGTAACCACTGAACACCTTCAAAAAGGAAGTAAAATCTATTCTCATAGCAAAATTCACGTGAATATAGACTAAGAAATCTTGTGAACACTCGGACCGTCACCAGTATCCTTTCTTTGACAAGGGTCAATCAGACCACCTAGGTTCTATAGTTACCTTTCCCTGACTCTCTGCGTCATCAGTCGCTTGCACCGTTTTGACTCATCTTTGCACAAAATGTTATGTTTAAACGGATCTATCTGCTTTATTGGTATTATATAAGTAACCGCCTTGTTTTGTATGGATAACCTCTATGTTTGTAAAGCGCTCTGATACCCGCAAGGGTCTTGTTCGCGCTCTATAAAACTTTCAAAATAAAATAAATAAATAAAAATTAACATTCTGTTCCCTCAGGAACCTTGGTGACAGATGTAAAACCTTTCACTCATATACTCGTGCTCTCATTCACTCAGAGAAATATACAAAGAATACACGAAGGGACGTTTTTCAATATTTATTGAACCAAAGTGATTCTTGTATAGAAAATATGTGCTGCAATGATTAATAGACAAACGCCAATGCTGCCTATCTCAATTTACTGTCTATTTTTCATCTCACCTTTGACTGGAACATGAAGTGAGGGGACCTTAGTTTCTTGAATCAATCCTGAGTTTTATTTTGTTTTACTTCATTTGAACTTTTTTGATCATTTTTTATCAAATTTATACATTTCAACAGAACTTATGACATACAATATATGAAAAACATTCTGTATAATAAAACATTCCCCTCCAAACAGTTCGAAACGCGTAGACATTGTGTGTATCAAAGCCATAAGAACATCAACTAATGAATAGAATTTTTGAGATTAAAAAATAATGTTTACATTATAATCTATGGCTATATAAAAAAGTTTGTTTTGTGAAAAAATTATTGGGTCTATGATTGTAAATAGGAATGGTATGAATGAAAATATGTATGAAAGTGCTTGACTGAGATCTATAGTGATAGTGAGTGTGACTGTTTGGAGGGGAATGTTTTATTATACAGAATGTTTTTCATATATTGTATGTCATAAGTTCTTTTGAAATGTATAAATTTGATAAAAAATGATCAAAAAAGTTCAAATGAAGTAAAACAAAATAAAACTCAGGATTGATTCAAGAAACTAAGGTCCCCTCACTTCATGTTCCAGTCAAAGGTGAGATGAAAAATAGACAGTAAATTGAGATAGGCAGCATTGGCGTTTCTCTATTGTATAGTACATAAGGCAGTGGCTTGGCCTTGCTGCTTGGGAGCCCATACCCAGTGGTGTTTAGTAGCAATGATTAATAGAAGCAGACGAAAGTTATAATCAAGACTGTGAATACATTGAGAGTCCCACCAACTTGTTGAGACAGCTTATATATTCATTCATATGCAGTATTTATAACAATCGAGAGTAATCCTACGATGCAAACCCTGACTTACGTGTCTAGGATGTGAATGAGTGGTCCGCCAAGAAACCCCCTTCTGGATGACCTAACCCCTTTACCTAGTGGGCAAGAATGTAGAACCCTGTCCTGGTCTCGAACTGGACTCCCCTCAGGGAGATGTCAGTCAGCTGCCTGGCAAAAGCTTCGGCATGCATGGACCCCTCAAAGTCAGCAGAAGTGTTTCCTTTGATTGTATTCGTAAACAAAAGGAAATATATAGAAAGCGACATCCTTGCCTCAGGACATGATTGTGATCAGGCTGCCTATTGTTTGTATTCCACAGATAGCTGTGTCGCCATATGGACATAAGAACAAACACACTTGTACCATGCAATTGAAGGCCTTGCACATAATGCCAAGAAGGTGCGATAGTGTTCTCACAAAGTTATTCTGTGTCAGCAAGGTCCGTGTTTCTTAGAAACGAACCGAAGTGTCACAAATGTAAATGTGCGTCAAAAGTCGATGTGACAAAAGGAAGGCAACTTTAGGAAAGAACCATGTACATGCAAATTGGCACTATTTTCCAATAGGCCTAGCTCAGGCACATGACACCAGAGGGGCTCTCCCCAGGACCAGGTAAGCTTGTCCCCGCCCCCAAGAACTAGTTGGGGAAAGAACTTGACTACTGAGCCAAGGAGGAGAGAAGTACCAGATAGGAAAGAGCAGGAAGCCTGTTGCAGAGAGCCAATGGAACCAGCTCTCTTCAAAGATTGCGACCTATGGAGTGGTGTGGCTCACTGGTTAGAGGCGGCAGACCCGTAAGCAGAGAAGGGCCCGGGACCAGGGTTCAATTCCCGACATGGCAGGGTCATGGACCAGGGTCAAAACGGACTCGATAATTCTCGCCTCGGTGCCTACTCTAACCAGGGAACACATTCGGCAACTCTGGGCATTAAGCTTGCCTCATCTCTACAACGGCCCCTCACAGACGCCGGGGATGCCTGGTTTCACCTTGGAGATACCCAGTAGGGACCATCTCATAGGGAAAACCAGGACGGGTTCCCCAGCGGTCTTCAGCGCCAGGATACTCCATGGAGTCGCAGTGCGCTTTACAAGTACACCCACATTTACATTTACATTCTATGAGGCCAGGAAGCCTGAGAAATGGGCTCCAGGTAGCTAGGGCTCACAAACAGAAGCAATGTGAGCCCAAAAGCATGTAAAACTGCCCAACGCCCCAAAAGTCAGTAGGAAAAGAATTTGATCTCTGACCCCCAGGGCAACCACGGAGTGCCTGGATCTCCGCTGCCTGGCTGGGGAAACCCCCAGGGTGGGCCAAGGCCAGTGGATTGCTGCAAGTAACACTTTGCATCTTAGGATCCTGGGAGGGGGTGTGCATGGGTCCCCCGTCCCAGAGCTCAGGCCTAGGGACCCCACCGCCGGGCCAGTTCATTGGTTGGGAGGCCCAGGAACTCAACTCTAGGCCCCCAATATCGCCCAGAATGGGGGAGCTCTGTCGCACCTCCCCAGGAGAGAGAGAGAAGGAGGCAGGGTCCGGGATCCTATCCCTGGGCTCTAATGGAGTGGAGAAGGACCGGGTGCCACCACACTTTCCCCATCCGCAGTGGCCTGCCCAGCTCCCCCTGCCCGTTTCTTGGAGGAGCAGGAGGCCACGATCGCAGCGCGTGCCCTGCTCGCAGGAGCGGGCAGCAGAGGAGAGGCTGCAGATGGTGATGGGCAGCAGAGGAGAGGCTGAAGATGATGGCAGCAGAGGAGAGGCTGCAGATGGTGATGGCAGCAGAGGAGAGGCTGCATATGGTGGTGGGCAGCAGAGGAGAAGCTGCAGATGGTGGGGGCAGCAGAGGAGAGGCTGCAGATGGTGATGGGCAGCAGAGGAGAGGCTGCAGATGGTGGGGGCAGCAGAGGAGAAGCTGCAGATGGTGGGGGCAGCAGAGGAGAGGCTGCAGATGGTGGTGGGCAGCAGAGGAGAGGCTGCAGATGATGGCAGCAGAGGAGAGGCTGCAGATGGTGGGGGCAGCAGAGGAGAGGCTGCAGATGGTGATGGGCAGCAGAGGAGAGGCTGCAGATGGCGGGGGCAGCAGAGGAGAGGCTGCAGATGATGGCAGCAGAGGAGAGGCTGCAGATGGTGGGGGCAGCAGAGGAGAGGCTGCAGATGATGGCAGCAGAGGAGAGGCTGCAGATGGTGGGGGCAGCAGAGGAGAGGCTGCAGATGGTGATGGCAGCAGAGGAGAGGCTGAAGATGGTGGGGGCAGCAGAGGAGAAGCTGCAGATGGTGGGGGCAGCAGAGGAGAGGCTGCAGATGGTGATGGGCAGCAGAGGAGAGGCTGCAGATGGTGGTGGGCAGCAGAGGAGAGGCTGCAGATGGTGGGGGCAGCAGAGGAGAGGCTGCAGATGGTGGGGGCAGCAGAGGAGAGGCTGCAGATGGTGATGGGCAGCAGAGGAGAGGCTGCAGATGGTGGTGGGCAGCAGAGGAGAGGCTGCAGATGGTGGGGGCAGCAGAGGAGAGGCTGCAGATGGTGGGGGCAGCAGAGGAAAGGCTGCAGATGGTGGGGGTAGAGGAGAGGCTACAGATGGTGGGGGCAGCAGAGGAGAGGCTGCAGATGGTGGGGGGCAGCAGAGGAGAGGCTGCAGATGGTGGCAGCAGAGGAGAGGCTGCAGATGGTGGTGGGCAGCAGAGGAGAGGCTTCAGATGGTGGGGGCAGCAGAGGAGAGGCTGCAGATGGTGGTTGCCAGCAGAGGAGAGGCTGCAGATGGTGGGGGCAGCAGAGGAGAGGCTGCAGATGGTGATGGGCAGCAGAGGAGAGGCTGCAGATGGTGGGGGCATCAGAGGAGAGGATGCAGCTGATGGCAGCAGAGGAGAGGCTGCAGATGGTGGGGGCAGCAGAGGAGAGGCTGCAGATGGTGGGGGCAGCAGAGGACAGGCTGCAGATGGTGGGGGCAGCAGAGGAGAGGCTGCAGATGGTGGGGGCAGCAGAGGAGAGGGTGCAGATGGTGTGGGCAGCAGAGGAGAGGCTGCAGATGGTGGGGGCAGCAGAGGAGAGGGTGCAGATGGTGTGGGCAGCAGAGGAGAGGCTGCAGATGATGGCAGCAGATGAGAGGCTGCAGATGGTGGGGGCAGCAGAGGAAAGGCTGCAGATGGTGGGGGTAGAGGAGAGGCTACAGATGGTGGGGGCAGCAGAGGAGAGGCTGCAGATGGTGGGGGGCAGCAGAGGAGAGGCTGCATATGGTGGTGGGCAGCAGAGGAGAAGCTGCAGATGGTGGGGGCAGCAGAGGAGAGGCTGCAGATGGTGGGAGCAGCAGAGGAGAGGCTGCAGATGGTGGGGGGCAGCAGAGGAGAGGCTGCAGATGGTGGGGGCAGCAGAGGAGAGGCTGCAGATGATGGCAGCAGAGGAAAGGCTGCAGATGGAGATGGCAGCAGAGGAGAGGCTGCAGATGGTGGTGGGCAGCAGAGGAGAGGCTGCAGATGGTGGCAGTAGAGGAGAGGCTGCAGATGATGGTGGGCAGCAGAGGAGAGGCTGCATATGGTGGTGGGCAGCAGAGGAGAGGCTGCAGATGGCGGGGGGCAGCAGAGGAGAGGCTGAAGATGGTGGGGGCAGCAGAGGAGAGGCTGCAGATGGTGGGGGCAGCAGAGGACAGGCTGCAGATGGTGGGGGCAGCAGAGGAGAGGCTACAGATGGTGGGGGCATCAGAGGAGAGGCTGCAGATGATGGCAGCAGAGGAGAGGCTGCAGATGGTGGAGCCAGCAGAGGAGAGGCTGCAGATGGTGGTGGGCAGCAGAGGAGAGGCTGCAGATGGTGGAGGCAGCAGAGGAGAGGCTGCAGATGGTGGTGGGCAGCAGAGGAGAGGCTGCAGATGGTGGAGGCAGCAGAGGAGAGGCTGCAGATGGTGGAGGCAGCAGAGGAGAGGCTGCAGATGGTGGAGGCAGCAGGGGAGAGGCTGCAGATGGTGGTGGGCAGCAGAGGAGAGGCTGCAGATGGTGGAGGCAGCAGAGGAGAGGCTGCAGATGGTGGAGGCAGCAGAGGAGAGGCTGCAGACGGTGATGGGCAGCAGAGGAGAGGCTGCAGATGGTGGTGGGCAGCAGAGGAGAGGCTGCAGACGGTGATGGGCAGCAGAGGAGAGGCTGCAGATGGTGGTGGGAAGCAGAGGAGAGGCTGCAGATGGTGGAGGCAGCAGAGGAGAGGCTGCAGATGGTGGAGGCAGCAGAGGAGAGGCTGCAGACGGTGATGGGCAGCAGAGGAGAGGCTGCAGATGGTGGGGGCAGCAGAGGACAGGCTGCAGATGGTGGGGGCAGCAGAGGAGAGGCTGCAGATGGTGGGGGCATCAGAGGAGAGGCTGCAGATGGTGGGGGCAGCAGAGGAGAGGCTGCATATGGTGGTGGGCAGCAGAGGAGAGGCTGCAGATGGTGATGGCAGCAGAGGAGAGGCTGCAGATGGTGATGGCAGCAGAGGAGAGGCTGCAGATTATGGCAGCAGAGGAGAGGCTGCAGATGATGGGGGCAGAGGAGAGGCTGCAGATGGTGGCAGCAGAGGAGAGGCTGCAGATGGTGGGGGCAGTAGAGGAGAGGCTGCAGATGATGGGGGCAGCAGAGGAGAGGCTGCAGATGGTGATGGGCAGCAGAGGAGAGGCTGCAGATGGTGGGGGCAGCAGAGGAGAGGCTGCAGATGGTGGGGGCATCAGAGGAGAGGCTGCAGATGATGGCAGCAGAGGAGAGGCTGCAGATGGTGGGGGCAGCAGAGGAGAGGCTGCAGATGGTGGTGGGCAGCAGAGGAGAGGCTGCAGATGGTGGAGGCAGCAGAGGAGAGGCTGCAGATGGTGGAGGCAGCAGAGGAGAGGCTGCAGACGGTGATGGGCAGCAGAGGAGAGGCTGCAGATGGTGGTGGGCAGCAGAGGAGAGGCTGCAGACGGTGATGGGCAGCAGAGGAGAGGCTGCAGATGGTGGTGGGAAGCAGAGGAGAGGCTGCAGATGGTGGAGGCAGCAGAGGAGAGGCTGCAGATGGTGGAGGCAGCAGAGGAGAGGCTGCAGACGGTGATGGGCAGCAGAGGAGAGGCTGCAGATGGTGGAGGCAGCAGAGGAGAGGCTGCAGACGGTGATGGGCAGCAGAGGAGAGGCTGCATATGGTGGTGGGCAGCAGAGGAGAGGCTGCAGATGGTGATGGCAGCAGAGGAGAGGCTGCAGATGGTGATGGCAGCAGAGGAGAGGCTGCAGATGATGGCAGCAGAGGAGAGGCTGCAGATGATGGGGGCAGAGGAGAGGCTGCAGATGGTGGCAGCAGAGGAGAGGCTGCAGATGGTGGGGGCAGTAGAGGAGAGGCTGCAGATGATGGGGGCAGCAGAGGAGAGGCTGCAGATGGTGATGGGCAGCAGAGGAGAGGCTGCAGATGGTGGGGGCAGCAGAGGAGAGGCTGCAGATGGTGGGGGCATCAGAGGAGAGGCTGCAGATGATGGCAGCAGAGGAGAGGCTGCAGATGGTGGGGGCAGCAGAGGAGAGGCTGCAGATGATGGGCAGCAGAGGAGAGGCTGCATATGGTGGTGGGCAGCAGAGGAGAGGCTGCAGATGGCGGGGCCATCAGGATTCAAGCAAGCCGGGCCGAAGAAGGCTGAAATGCCAGAAACCGGTCCCCGGTAGCTTGTCTCCTTTCTGGTGAAGAATTGGCTTGGTAGTTTAGTCTGCCCTGTTCCCATGATGCACTGGGCCAGGGACAGACTGATTTGCATATAGCCAGGTTCTGAGCTGGGATGGGGCAGTGAGATAAATAACGGTGATGGATCAAGCCCTGATCTTTGGACTGGGTAAGAGTGGTCTGTTTAACTCAGACACTCTGTTCATCACCACCCCCTTTTCTAAATCGTTTTTGGCCACTATAGGTGTGGCAGGGTATACTCAGACATGAGTCCCTTTCTCACTGCTCCATCAGGATTCAAGCAAGCCGGGCCGAAGAAGGCTGAAATGCCAGAAACCGGTCCCCGGTAGCTTGTCTCCTTTCTGGTGAAGAATTGGCTTGGTAGTTTAGTCTGCCCTGTTCCCATGATGCACTGGGCCAGGGACAGACTGATTTGCATATAGGCAGGTTCTGAGCTGGGATGGGGCAGTGAGATAAATAACGGTGATGGATCAAGCCCTGATCTTTGGACTGGGTAAGAGTGGTCTGTTTAACTCAGACACTCTGTTCACCACCACCCCCTTTTCTAAATCGTTTTTGGCCACTATAGGTGTGGCAGGGTATACTCAGACATGAGTCCCTTTCTCACTGCTCCATCAGGATTCAAGCAAGCCGGGCCGAAGAAGGCTGAAATGCCAGAAACCGGTCCCCGGTAGCTTGTCTCCTTTCTGGTGAAGAATTGGCTTGGTAGTTTAGTCTGCCCTGTTCCCATGATGCACTGGGCCAGGGACAGACTGATTTGCATATAGCCAGGTTCTGAGCTGGGATGGGGCAGTGAGATAAATAACGGTGATGGATCAAGCCCTGATCTTTGGACTGGGTAAGAGTGGTCTGTTTAACTCAGACACTCTGTTCATCACCACCCCCTTTTCTAAATCGTTTTTGGCCACTATAGGTGTGGCAGGGTATACTCAGACATGAGTCCCTTTCTCACTGCTCCATCAGGATTCAAGCAAGCCGGGCCGAAGAAGGCTGAAATGCCAGAAACCGGTCCCCGGTAGCTTGTCTCCTTTCTGGTGAAGAATTGGCTTGGTAGTTTAGTCTGCCCTGTTCCCATGATGCACTGGGCCAGGGACAGACTGATTTGCATATAGCCAGGTTCTGAGCTGGGATGGGGCAGTGAGATAAATAACGGTGATGGATCAAGCCCTGATCTTTGGACTGGGTAAGAGTGGTCTGTTTAACTCAGACACTCTGTTCATCACCACCCCCTTTTCTAAATCGTTTTTGGCCACTATAGGTGTGGCAGGGTATACTCAGACATGAGTCCCTTTCTCACTGCTCCATCAGGATTCAAGCAAGCCGGGCCGAAGAAGGCTGAAATGCCAGAAACCGGTCCCCGGTAGCTTGTCTCCTTTCTGGTGAAGAATTGGCTTGGTAGTTTAGTCTGCCCTGTTCCCATGATGCACTGGGCCAGGGACAGACTGATTTGCATATAGCCAGGTTCTGAGCTGGGATGGGGCAGTGAGATAAATAACGGTGATGGATCAAGCCCTGATCTTTGGACTGGGTAAGAGTGGTCTGTTTAACTCAGACACTCTGTTCATCACCACCCCCTTTTCAATCGTTTTTGGCCACTATAGGTGTGGCAGGGTATACTCAGACATGAGTCCCTTTCTCACTGCTCCATCAGGATTCAAGCAAGCCGGGCCGAAGAAGGCTGAAATGCCAGAAACCGGTCCCCGGTAGCTTGTCTCCTTTCTGGTGAAGAATTGGCTTGGTAGTTTAGTCTGCCCTGTTCCCATGATGCACTGGGCCAGGGACAGACTGATTTGCATATAGCCAGGTTCTGAGCTGGGATGGGGCAGTGAGATAAATAACGGTGATGGATCAAGCCCTGATCTTTGGACTGGGTAAGAGTGGTCTGTTTAACTCAGACACTCTGTTCATCACCACCCCCTTTTCTAAATCGTTTTTGGCCACTATAGGTGTGGCAGGGTATACTCAGACTTGAGTCCCTTTCTCACTGCTCCATCAGGATTCAAGCAAGCCGGGCCGAAGAAGGCTGAAATGCCAGAAACCGGTCCCCGGTAGCTTGTCTCCTTTCTGGTGAAGAATTGGCTTGGTAGTTTAGTCTGCCCTGTTCCCATGATGCACTGGGCCAGGGACAGACTGATTTGCATATAGCCAGGTTCTGAGCTGGGATGGGGCAGTGAGATAAATAACGGTGATGGATCAAGCCCTGATCTTTGGACTGGGTAAGAGTGGTCTGTTTAACTCAGACACTCTGTTCATCACCACCCCCTTTTCTAAATCGTTTTTGGCCACTATAGGTGTGGCAGGGTATACTCAGACATGAGTCCCTTTCTCACTGCTCCATCAGGATTCAAGCAAGCCGGGCCGAAGAAGGCTGAAATGCCAGAAACCGGTCCCCGGTAGCTTGTCTCCTTTCTGGTGAAGAATTGGCTTGGTAGTTTAGTCTGCCCTGTTCCCATGATGCACTGGGCCAGGGACAGACTGATTTGCATATAGCCAGGTTCTGAGCTGGGATGGGGCAGTGAGATAAATAACGGTGATGGATCAAGCCCTGATCTTTGGACTGGGTAAGAGTGGTCTGTTTAACTCAGACACTCTGTTCATCACCACCCCCTTTTCTAAATCGTTTTTGGCCACTATAGGTGTGGCAGGGTATACTCAGACATGAGTCCCTTTCTCACTGCTCCATCAGGATTCAAGCAAGCCGGGCCGAAGAAGGCTGAAATGCCAGAAACCGGTCCCCGGTAGCTTGTCTCCTTTCTGGTGAAGAATTGGCTTGGTAGTTTAGTCTGCCCTGTTCCCATGATGCACTGGGCCAGGGACAGACTGATTTGCATATAGCCAGGTTCTGAGCTGGGATGGGGCAGTGAGATAAATAACGGTGATGGATCAAGCCCTGATCTTTGGACTGGGTAAGAGTGGTCTGTTTAACTCAGACACTCTGTTCATCACCACCCCCTTTTCTAAATCGTTTTTGGCCACTATAGGTGTGGCAGGGTATACTCAGACATGAGTCCCTTTCTCACTGCTCCATCAGGATTCAAGCAAGCCGGGCCGAAGAAGGCTGAAATGCCAGAAACCGGTCCCCGGTAGCTTGTCTCCTTTCTGGTGAAGAATTGGCTTGGTAGTTTAGTCTGCCCTGTTCCCATGATGCACTGGGCCAGGGACAGACTGATTTGCATATAGCCAGGTTCTGAGCTGGGATGGGGCAGTGAGATAAATAACGGTGATGGATCAAGCCCTGATCTTTGGACTGGGTAAGAGTGGTCTGTTTAACTCAGACACTCTGTTCATCACCACCCCCTTTTCTAAATCGTTTTTGGCCACTATAGGTGTGGCAGGGTATACTCAGACATGAGTCCCTTTCTCACTGCTCCATCAGGATTCAAGCAAGCCGGGCCGAAGAAGGCTGAAATGCCAGAAACCGGTCCCCGGTAGCTTGTCTCCTTTCTGGTGAAGAATTGGCTTGGTAGTTTAGTCTGCCCTGTTCCCATGATGCACTGGGCCAGGGACAGACTGATTTGCATATAGCCAGGTTCTGAGCTGGGATGGGGATCTGCAGATGGTGGGGGCATCAGAGGAGAGGCTGCAGATGGTGGGGGCAGCAGAGGAGAGGCTGCAGATGGTGATGGGCAGCAGAGGAGAGGCTGCAGATGGTGGTGGGCAGCAGAGGAGAGGCTGCAGATGGTGGGGCAGCAGAGGAGAGGCTGCAAATGGTGATGGGCAGCAGAGGAGAGGCTGCAGATGGTGGTGGGCAGCAGAGGAGAGGCTGCAGATGGTGGGGCAGCAGACGAGAGGCTGCAGATGGTGGTGGGCAGCAGAGGAGAGGCTGCAGATGGTTGGGGCAGCAGAGGAGAGGCTGCAGATGGTGGTGGGCAGCAGAGGAGAGGCTGCAGATGGTGGGGGCAGCAGAGGAGAGGCTGCAGATGGTGGTGGGCAGCAGAGGAGAGGCTGCAGATGGTGGTGGGCAGCAGAGGAGAGGCTGCAGATGGTGGAGGCAGCAGAGGAGAGGCTGCAGATGGTGGTGGGCAGCAGAGGAGAGGCTGCAGATGGTGGGGGCAGCAGAGGAGAGGCTGCAGATGGTGGTGGGCAGCAGAGGAGAGGCTGCAGATTGTGGGGGCAGCAGAGGAGAGGCTGCAGATGGTGGCAGCAGAGGAGAGGCTGCAGATGGTGGGGGCATCAGAGGAGAGGCTGCAGATGATGGCAGCAGAGGAGAGGCTGCAGATGGTGGGGGCAGCAGAGGAGAGGCTGCAGATGGTGGGCAGCAGAGGAGAGGCTGCATATGGTGGTGGGCAGCAGAGGAGAGGCTGCAGATGGCGGGGGCAGCAGAGGAGAGGCTGCAGATGGTGGCAGCAGAGGAAAGGCTGCAGATGGTGGCAGCAGAGGAGAGGCTGCAGATGATGGGGGCAGAGGAGAGGCTGCAGATGGTGGCAGCAGAGGAGAGGCTGCAGATGGTGGGGGCAGTAGAGGAGAGGCTGCAGATGATGGGGGCAGCAGAGGAGAGGCTGCAGATGGTGGGGGCAGCAGAGGAGAGGCTGCAGATGGTGGGGGCAGCAGAGGAGAGGCTGCAGATGGTGGGGGCATCAGAGGAGAGGCTGCAGATGATGGCAGCAGAGGAGAGGCTGCAGATGGTAGTGGGCAGCAGAGGAGAGGCTGCAGATGATGGGGGCAGCAGAGGAGAGGCTGAAGATGATGGCAGCAGAGGAGAGGCTGCAGATGGCGGGGGCAGCAGAGGAGAGGCTGCAGATGGTGGCAGCAGAGGAGAGGCTGCAGATGGTGGCAGTAGAGGAGAGGCTGCAGATGATGGTGGGGGCAGCAGAGGAGAGGCTGCATATGGTGGTGGGCAGCAGAGGAGAGGCTGCAGATGGTAGTGGGCAGCAGAGGAAAGGTTGCAGATGGTGGGGGCAGCAGAGGAGAGGCTGCAGATGGTGATGGCAGCAGAGGAGAGGGTGCAGATGGTGATGGCAGCAGAGGAGAGGCTGCAGATGGTGGCAGCAGAGGAGAGGCTGCAGATGGTGGTGGGCAGCAGAGGAGAGGCTGCAGATGGTGGGGGCAGCAGAGGAGAGACTGCAGATGATGGCAGCAGAGGAGAGGCTGCAGATGGTGGGGGCAGCAGAGGAGAGGCTGCATATGGTGGTGGGCAGCAGAGGAGAGGCTGCAGATGGTGATGGCAGCAGAGGAGAGGCTGCAGATGGTGATGGCAGCAGAGGAGAGGCTGCAGATGATGGTGGGCAGCAGAGGAGAGGCTGCAGATGATGGCAGCAGAGGAGAGGCTGCAGATGGTGGGGGCAGTAGAGGAGAGGCTGTAGATGGTGATGGGCAGCAGAGGAGAGGCTGCAGATGGTGATGGGGGCAGCAGAGGAGAGGCTGCAGATGGTGGGGGCATCAGAGGAGAGGCTGCAGATGGTGATGGGCAGCAGAGGAGAGGCTGCAGATGGTGGGGGCAGCAGAGGAGAGGCTGCAGATGGTGGCAGCTGAGGAGAGGCTACAGATGGTGGTGGGCAGCAGAGGAGAGGCTGCAGATGGTGGGGGCAGCAGAGGAGAGGCTGCAGATGGTGGGGGCATCAGAGGAGAGGCTGCAGATGATGGCAGCAGAGGAGAGTCTGCAGATGGTGGGGGCAGCAGAGGAGATGCTGCAGATGGTGGGGGCAGCAGAGGAGAGGCTGCAGAGGATGGCAGTAGAGGAGAGGCTGCAGATGGTGATGGGCAGCAGAGGAGAGGCTGCAGATGGTGGTGGGCAGCAGAGGAGAGGCTGCAGATGGTGGTGGGCAGCAGAGGAGAGGCTGCAGATGGTGGCAGCAGAGGAGAGGCTGCAGATGATGGGGGCATCAGAGGAGAGGCTGCAGATGGTGGTGGGCAGCAGAGGAGAGGCTGCAGATGGTGGTGGGCAGCAGAGGAGAGGCTGCAGATGATGGGGGCAGCAGAGGAGAGGCTGCAGATGGTGGTGGGCAGCAGAGGAGAGGCTGCAGATGGTGGTGGGCAGCAGAGGAGAGGCTGCAGATGGTGGCAGCAGAGGAGAGGCTGCAGATGATGGGGGCATCAGAGGAGAGGCTGCAGATGGTGGGGGCATCAGAGGAGAGGCTGCAGATGGTGGTGGGCAGCAGAGGAGAGGCTGCAGATGATGGGGGCAGCAGAGGAGAGGCTGCAGATGGTGGGGGCAGCAGAGGAGAGGCTGCAGATGGTGGTGGGCAGCAGAGGAGAGGCTGCAGATGGTGGCAGCAGAGGAGAGGCTGCAGATGGTGGGGGCAGCAGAGGAGAGGCTGCATATGGTGATGGCAGCAGAGGAGAGGCTGCAGATGGTGGCGGCATCAGAGGAGAGGCTGCAGATGGTGGGGGCAGCAGAGGAGAGGCTGCAGATGGTGGGGGCAGCAGAGGACAGATGGCAGCAGAGGAGAGGCTGCAGATGGTGGCAGCAGAGGAGAGGCTGCAGATGGTGGTGGGCAGCAGAGGAGAGGCTGCAGATGGTGGGGGCAGCAGAGGAGAGGCTGCAGATGGTGATGGGCAGCAGAGGAGAGGCTGCAGATGGTGGTGGGATGGTGGGCAGCAGAGGAGAGGCTGCAGATGATGGGGGCAGCAGAGGAGAGGCTGCAGATGGTGGGGGCAGCAGAGGAGAGGCTGCAGATGATGGCAGCAGAGGAGAGGCTGCAGATGGTGGGGGCAGCAGAGGAGAGGCTGCAGATGGTGGGGGCAGCAGAGGAGAGGCTGCAGATGATGGCAGCAGAGGAGAGGCTGCAGATGGTGGGGGCAGCAGAGGAGAGGCTGCAGATGGTGGGGGCAGCAGAGGAGAGGCTGCAGATGGTGATGGGCAGCAGAGGAGAGGCTGCAGATGGTGGTGGGCAGCAGAGGAGAGGCTGCAGATGGTGGGGGCAGCAGAGGAGAGGCTGAAGATGGTGGTGGGCAGCAGAGGAGAGGCTGCAGATGGTGGTGGGCAGCAGAGGAGAGGCTGCAGATGGTGGAGGCAGAGGAGAGGCTGCAGATGGGGGGGCAGCAGAGGAGAGGCTGCAGATGGGGGGGGCAGCAGAGGAGAGGCTGCAGATGATGGCAGCAGAGGAGAGGCTGCAGATGGTGGTGGGCAGCAGAGGAGAGGCTGCAGATGGTGGTGGGCAGCAGAGGAGAGGCTGCAGATGGGGGGGGCAGCAGAGGAGAGGCTGCAGATGGGGGGGGCAGCAGAGGAGAGGCTGCAGATGATGGCAGCAGAGGAGAGGCTGCAGATGGTGGTGGGCAGCAGAGGAGAGGCTGCAGATGGTGGTGGGCAGCAGAGGAGAGGCTGAAGATGGTGGTGGGCAGCAGAGGAGAGGCTGCAGATGGTGGTGGGCAGCAGAGGAGAGGCTGCAGATGGTGGAGGCAGAGGAGAGGCTGCAGATGGGGGGGGGGGCAGCAGAGGAGAGGCTGCAGATGATGGCAGCAGAGGAGAGGCTGCAGATGGTGGTGGGCAGCAGAGGAGAGGCTGCAGATGGTGGTGGGCAGCAGAGGAGAGGCTGCAGATGGTGGTGGGCAGCAGAGGAGAGGCTGAAGATGGTGGTGGGCAGCAGAGGAGAGGCTGCAGATGATGGCAGCAGAGGAGAGGCTGCAGATGATGGCAGCAGAGGAGAGGCTGCAGATGGTGGGGGCATCAGAGGAGAGGCTGCAGATGATGGCAGCAGAGGAGAGGCTGCAGATGGTGGGGGCAGCAGAGGAGAGGCTGCAGAGGATGGCAGTAGAGGAGAGGCTGCAGATGGTGATGGGCAGCAGAGGAGAGGCTGCAGATGGTGGTGGGCAGCAGAGGAGAGGCTGCAGATGGTGGTGGGCAGCAGAGGAGAGGCTGCAGATGGTGGCAGCAGAGGAGAGGCTGCAGATGATGGGGGCATCAGAGGAGAGGCTGCAGATGGTGGTGGGCAGCAGAGGAGAGGCTGCAGATGGTGGTGGGCAGCAGAGGAGAGGCTGCAGATAATGGGGGCAGCAGAGGAGAGGCTGCAGATGGTGGTGGGCAGCAGAGGAGAGGCTGCAGATGGTGGTGGGCAGCAGAGGAGAGGCTGCAGATGGTGGCAGCAGAGGAGAGGCTGCAGATGATGGGGGCATCAGAGGAGAGGCTGCAGATGGTGGGGGCATCAGAGGAGAGGCTGCAGATGGTGGTGGGCAGCAGAGGAGAGGCTGCAGATGATGGGGGCAGCAGAGGAGAGGCTGCAGATGGTGGGGGCAGCAGAGGAGAGGCTGCAGATGGTGGTGGGCAGCAGAGGAGAGGCTGCAGATGGTGGCAGCAGAGGAGAGGCTGCAGATGGTGGGGGCAGCAGAGGAGAGGCTGCATATGGTGATGGCAGCAGAGGAGAGGCTGCAGATGGTGGCGGCATCAGAGGAGAGGCTGCAGATGGTGGGGGCAGCAGAGGAGAGGCTGCAGATGGTGGGGGCAGCAGAGGACAGGCTGCAGATGGTGGGGGCAGCAGAGGAGAGGCTGCAGATGGTGGGGGCAG
Source organism: Lissotriton vulgaris (assembly GCF_964263255.1). NCBI lineage: Eukaryota > Metazoa > Chordata > Amphibia > Caudata > Salamandridae > Lissotriton > Lissotriton vulgaris. The sequence continues at coordinate 19,049,308 of NC_141697.1, forward strand.
CAGAGGAGAGGGTGCAGATGGTGTGGGCAGCAGAGGAGAGGCTGCAGATGGTGGAGGCAGCAGAGGAGAGGCTGCAGATGGTGGTGGGCAGCAGAGGAGAGGCTGCAGATGGTGGGGGCAGCAGAGGAGAGGCTGCAGATGGTGATGGGCAGCAGAGGAGAGGCTGCAGATGGTGGTGGGCAGCAGAGGAGAGGCTGCAGATGGTGGGGGCAGCAGAGGAGAGGCTGCAGATGATGGCAGCAGAGGAGAGGCTGCAGATGGTGGGGGCTGCAGAGGAGAGGCTGCAGATGGTGGTGGGCAGCAGAGGAGAGGCTGCAGATGATGGGGGCAGCAGAGGAGAGGCTGCAGATGGTGGTGGGCAGCAGAGGAGAGGCTGCAGATGATGGCAGCAGAGGAGAGGCTGCAGATGATGGCAGCAGAGGAGAGGCTGCAGATGGTAGTGGGCAGCAGAGGAGAGGCTGCAGATGATGGGGGCAGCAGAGGAGAGGCTGAAGATGATGGCAGCAGAGGAGAGGCTGCAGATGGTGGGGGCATCAGAGGAGAGGCTGCAGATGATGGCAGCAGAGAAGAGGGTGGAGATGGTGGTGGGCAGTAGAGGAGAGGCTGCAGATGGTGGCAGTAGAGGAGAGGCTGCAGATGGTGGCAGTAGAGGAGAGGCTGCAGATGATGGTGGGGGCAGCAGAGGAGAGGCTGCATATGGTGGTGGGCAGCAGAGGAGAGGCTGCAGATGGTAGTGGGCAGCAGAGGAAAGGCTGCAGATGGTGGGGGCAGCAGAGGAGAGGCTGCATATGGTGGTGGGCAGCAGAGGAGAGGCTGCAGATGATGGCAGCAGAGGAGAGGCTGCAGATGGTGGGGGCAGCAGAGGAGAGGCTGCAGATGGTGGGGGCAGCAGAGGAGAGGCTGCAGATGGTGGGGGCAGCAGAGGAGAGGCTGCAGATGATGGCAGCAGAGGAGAGGCTGCAGATGGTGGGGGCAGCAGAGGAGAGGCTGCAGATGGTGGTGGGCAGCAGATGAGAGGCTGCAGATGGTGGTGGGCAGCAGAGGAGAGGCTGCAGATGGTGGTGGGCAGCAGAGGAGAGGCTGCAGATGGTGGTGGGCAGCAGAGGAGAGGCTGCAGATGATGGCAGCAGAGGAGAGGCTGCAGATGGTGGGGGCAGCAACGGAGAGGGTGCAGATGGTGATGGCAGCAGAGGAGAGGCTGCAGATGGTGGTGGGCAGCAGAGGAGAGGCTGCAGATGGTGGGGGCAGCAGAGGAGAGGCTGCAGATGGTGGGGGCACAGGGGAGGCTGCAGATGGTGGCAGCAGAGGAGAGGCTGCAGATGGTGGTGGGCAGCAGAGGAGAGGCTACAGATGGTGGTGGGCAGCAGAGGAGAGGCTGCAGATGGTGGAGGCAGCAGAGGAGAGGCTGCAGATGATGGCAGCAGAGGAGAGGCTGCAGATGGTGGCAGCAGAGGAGAGGCTGCAGATGGTGGTGGGCAGCAGAGGAGAGGCTGCAGATGGTGGGGGCAGCAGAGGAGAGGCTGCAGATGGTGATGGGCAGCAGAGGAGAGGCTGCAGATGGTGGTGGGATGGTGGGCAGCAGAGGAGAGGCTGCAGATGATGGGGGCAGCAGAGGAGAGGCTGCAGATGGTGGGGGCAGCAGAGGAGAGGCTGCAGACGATGGCAGCAGAGGAGAGGCTGCAGATGGTGATGGGCAGCAGAGGAGAGGCTGCAGATGGTGATGGGCAGCAGAGGAGAGGCTGCAGATGGTGGTGGGCAGCAGAGGAGAGGCTGCAGATGGTGGGGCAGCAGAGGAGAGGCTGCAGATGGTGGTGGGCAGCAGAGGAGAGGCTGCAGATGGTGGTGGGCAGCAGAGGAGAGGCTGCAGATGGTGGCAGCAGAGGAGAGGCTGCAGATGGTGGTGGGCAGCAGAGGAGAGGCTGCAGATGATGGCAGCAGAGGAGAGGCTGCAGATGGTGGTGGGCAGCAGAGGAGAGGCTGCAGATGGTGGGGGCAGCAGAGGAGAGACTGCAGCTGGTGGTGGGCAGCAGAGGAGAGGCTGCTGATGGTGATGGGCAGCAGAGGGGAGGCTGCAGATGGTGGGGGCAGCAGAGGAGAGGGTGCAGATGGTGGAGGCAGCAGAGGAGAGGCTGCAGATGGTGGTGGGCAGCAGAGGAGAGGCTGCAGATGGTTGGGGCAGCAGAGGAGAGGCTGCAGATGGTGGTGGGCAGCAGAGGAGAGGCTGCAGATGGTGGGGGCAGCAGAGGAGAGGCTGCAGATGGTGGAGGCAGCAGAGGAGAGGCTGCAGATGGTGGTGGGCAGCAGAGGAGATGCTGCAGATGGTGGGGGCAGCAGAGGAGAGGCTGCAGATGGTGGTGGGCAGCAGAGGAGAGGCTGCAGATGGTGGTGGGCAGCAGAGGAGAGGCTGCAGATGGTGGGGGCAGCAGAGGAGAGGCTGCAGATGGTGGCAGCAGAGAAGAGGCTGCAGATGGTGGGGGCAGCAGAGGAGAGGCTGCAGATGGTGGGGGCATCAGAGGAGAGGCTGCAGATGATGGTGGGCAGCAGAGGAGAGGCTGAAGATGGTGGGGGCAGCAGAGGAGAGGCTGCAGATGGTGGTGGGCAGCAGAGGAGAGGCTGCAGATGATGGCAGCAGAGGAGAGGCTGCAGATGGTGGGGGCAGCCGAGGAGAGGCTGCAGATGGCGGTGGGCAGCAGAGGGGAGGCTGCAGATGGTGGCAGCAGAGGAGAGGCTGCAGATGATGGCAGCAGAGGAGAGGCTGCAGATGGTGGGGGCAGCAGAGGAGAGGCTGCAGATGGTGGGGGCAGCAGAGGAGAGGCTGCAGATGGTGGTGGGCAGCAGAGGAGAGGCTGCAGATGATGGGGGCAGCAGAGGAGAGGCTGCAGATGGTGGGGGCAGCAGAGGAGAGGCTGCAGATGGTGGTGGGCAGCAGAGGAGAGGCTGCAGATGATGGGGGCAGCAGAGGAGAGGCTGCAGATGATGGCAGCAGAGGAGAGGCTGCAGATGGTGGTGGGCAGCAGAGGAGAGGCTGCAGATGGTGGCAACAGAGGAGAGGCTGCAGATGGTGGTGGGCAGCAGAGGAGAGGCTGCAGATGATGGCAGCAGAGGAGAGGCTGCAGATGGTGGTGGGCAGCAGAGGAGAGGCTGCAGATGGTGGGGGCAGCAGAGGAGAGACTGCAGCTGGTGGTGGGCAGCAGAGGAGAGGCTGCAGATGGTGATGGGCAGCAGAGGGGAGGCTGCAGATGGTGGGGGCAGCAGAGGAGAGGGTGCAGATGGTGGAGGCAGCAGAGGAGAGGCTGCAGATGGTGGTGGGCAGCAGAGGAGAGGCTGCAGATGGTGGGGGCAGCAGAGGAGAGGCTGCAGATGGTGGTGGGCAGCAGAGGAGAGGCTGCAGATGGTGGGGGCAGCAGAGGAGAGGCTGCAGATGGTGGTGGGCAGCAGAGGAGAGGCTGCAGATGGTGGTGGGCAGCAGAGGAGAAGCTGCAGATGGTGGAGGCAGCAGAGGAGAGGCTGCAGATGGTGGTGGGCAGCAGAGGCGAGGCTGCAGATGGTGGGGGCAGCAGAGGAGAGGCTGCAGATGGTGGTGGGCAGCAGAGGAGAGGCTGCAGATGGTGGTGGGCAGCAGAGGAGAGGCTGCAGATGGTGGGGGCAGCAGAGGAGAGGCTGCAGATGGTGGCAGCAGAGGAGAGGCTGCAGATGGTGGGGGCATCAGAGGAGAGGCTGCAGATGATGGTGGGCAGCAGAGGAGAGGCTGAAGATGGTGGGTGCAGCAGAGGAGAGGCTGCAGATGGTGGTGGGCAGCAGAGGAGAGGCTGCAGATGATGGCAGCAGAGGAGAGGCTGCAGATGGCGGTGGGCAGCAGAGGAGAGGCTGCAGATGGTGGCAGCAGAGGAGAGGCTGCAGATGATGGCAGCAGAGGAGAGGCTGCAGATGGTGGGGGCAGCAGAGGAGAGGCTGCAGATGGTGGTGGGCAGCAGAGGAGAGGCTGCAGATGATGGCAGCCGAGGAGAGGCTGCAGATGGCGGTGGGCAGCAGAGGAGAGGCTGCAGATGGTGGCAGCAGAGGAGAGGCTGCAGATGATGGCAGCAGAGGAGAGGCTGCAGATGGTGGGGGCAGCAGAGGAGAGGCTGCAGATGGTGGGGGCAGCAGAGGAGAGGCTGCAGATGGTGGTGGGCAGCAGAGGAGAGGCTGCAGATGATGGGGGCAGCAGAGGAGAGGCTGCAGATGGTGGGGGCAGCAGAGGAGAGGCTGCAGATGGTGGTGGGCAGCAGAGGAGAGGCTGCAGATGGTGGTGGGCAGCAGAGGAGAGGCTGCAGATGGTGGAGGCAGCAGAGGAGAGGCTGCAGATGATGGCAGCAGAGGAGAGGCTGCAGATGGTGGCAGCAGAGGAGAGGCTGAAGATGGTGGGGGCAGCAGAGGAGAGGCTGCAGATGGTGGTGGGCAGCAGAGGAGAGGCTGCAGATGATGGTGGGGGCAGCAGAGGAGAGGCTGCAGGTGATGGCAGCAGAGGAGAGGCTGCAGGTGATGGCAGCAGAGGAGAGGCTGCAGATGGTGGCAGCAGAGGAGAGGCTGCAGATGGTGGTGGGCAGCAGAGGAGAGGCTGCAGATGGTGGGGGCAGCAGAGGAGAGACTGCAGCTGGTGGTGGGCAGCAGAGGAGAGGCTGCAGATGGTGATGGGCAGCAGAGGGGAGGCTGCAGATGGTGGGGGCAGCAGAGGAGAGGGTGCAGATGGTGGAGGCAGCAGAGGAGAGGCTGCAGATGGTGGTGGGCAGCAGAGGAGAGGCTGCAGATGGTGGGGGCAGCAGAGGAGAGGCTGCAGATGGTGGTGGGCAGCAGAGGAGAGGCTGCAGATGGTGGGGGCAGCAGAGGAGAGGCTGCAGATGGTGGTGGGCAGCAGAGGAGAGGCTGCAGATGGTGGTGGGCAGCAGAGGAGAAGCTGCAGATGGTGGAGGCAGCAGAGGAGAGGCTGCAGATGGTGGTGGGCAGCAGAGGAGAGGCTGCAGATGGTGGGGGCAGCAGAGGAGAGGCTGCAGATGGTGGTGGGCAGCAGAGGAGAGGCTGCAGATGGTGGTGGCAGCAGAGGAGAGGCTGCAGATGATGGCAGCAGAGGAGAGGCTGCAGATGGTGGTGGGCAGCAGAGGAGAGGCTGCAGATGGTGGGGGCAGCAGAGGAGAGACTGCAGCTGGTGGTGGGCAGCAGAGGAGAGGCTGCAGATATTGATGGGCAGCAGAGGGGAGGCTGCAGATGGTGGGGGCAGCAGAGGAGAGGGTGCAGATGGTGGAGGCAGCAGAGGAGAGGCTGCAGATGGTGGTGGGCAGCAGAGGAGAGGCTGCAGATGGTGGGGGCAGCAGAGGAGAGGCTGCAGATGGTGGTGGGCAGCAGAGGAGAGGCTGCAGATGGTGGGGGCAGCAGAGGAGAGGCTGCAGATGGTGGTGGGCAGCAGAGGAGAGGCTGCAGATGGTGGTGGGCAGCAGAGGAGAAGCTGCAGATGGTGGAGGCAGCAGAGGAGAGGCTGCAGATGGTGGTGGGCAGCAGAGGAGAGGCTGCAGATGGTGGGGGCAGCAGAGGAGAGGCTGCAGATGGTGGTGGGCAGCAGAGGAGAGGCTGCAGATGGTGGTGGGCAGCAGAGGAGAGGCTGCAGATGGTGGGGCAGCAGAGGAGAGGCTGCAGATGGTGGCAGCAGAGGAGAGGCTGCAGATGGTGGGGGCATCAGAGGAGAGGCTGCAGATGATGGTGGGCAGCAGAGGAGAGGCTGAAGATGGTGGGGGCAGCAGAGGAGAGGCTGCAGATGGTGGTGGGCAGCAGAGGAGAGGCTGCAGATGATGGCAGCAGAGGAGAGGCTGCAGATGGCGGTGGGCAGCAGAGGAGAGGCTGCAGATGGTGGCAGCAGAGGAGAGGCTGCAGATGATGGCAGCAGAGGAGAGGTTGCAGATGGTGGGGGCAGCAGAGGAGAGGCTGCAGATGGTGGGGGCAGCAGAGGAGAGGCTGCAGATGGTGGTGGGCAGCAGAGGAGAGGCTGCAGATGATGGGGGCAGCAGAGGAGAGGCTGCAGATGGTGGGGGCAGCAGAGGAGAGGCTGCAGATGGTGGTGGGCAGCAGAGGAGAGGCTGCAGATGGTGGCAGCAGAGGAGAGGCTGCAGATGGTGGGGGCAGCAGAGGAGAGGCTGCAGATGGTGGCAGCAGAGGAGAGGCTGCAGATGGTGGCAGCAGAGGATAGGCTGCAGCTGGTGGGGGCAGCAGAGGAGAGGCTGCAGATGATGGGGGCAGCAGAGGAGAGGCTGCAGATGATGGCAGCAGAGGAGAGGCTGCAGATGGTGGGGGCAGCAAAGGAGAGGCTGCAGATGGTGGTGGGCAGCAGAGGAGAGGCTGCAGATGATGGGGGCAGCAGAGGAGAGGCTGCAGATGATGGCAGCAGAGGAGAGGCTGCAGATTGTGGGGGCAGCAGAGGAGAGGCTGCAGATGGTGGGGGCAGCAGAGGAGAGGCTGCAGATGGTGGTGGGCAGCAGAGGAGAGGCTGCAGATGATGGGGGCAGCAGAGGAGAGGCTGCAGATGGTGGGGGCAGCAGAGGAGAGGCTGCAGATGGTGGTGGGCAGCAGAGGAGAGGCTGCAGATGATGGGGGCAGCAGAGGAGAGGCTGCAGATGATGGCAGCAGAGGAGAGGCTGCAGATGGTGGTGGGCAGCAGAGGAGAGGCTGCAGATGGTGGGGGCAGCAGAGGAGAGGCTGCAGATGGTGGTGGGCAGCAGAGGAGAGGCTGCAGATGGTGGTGGGCAGCAGAGGAGAGGCTGCAGATGGTGGGGGCAGCAGAGGAGAGGCTGCAGATGGTGGCAGCAGAGGAGAGGCTGCAGATGGTGGGGGCATCAGAGGAGAGGCTGCAGATGATGGTGGGCAGCAGAGGAGAGGCTGAAGATGGTGGGTGCAGCAGAGGAGAGGCTGCAGATGGTGGTGGGCAGCAGAGGAGAGGCTGCAGATGATGGCAGCAGAGGAGAGGCTGCAGATGGCGGTGGGCAGCAGAGGAGAGGCTGCAGATGGTGGCAGCAGAGGAGAGGCTGCAGATGATGGCAGCAGAGGAGAGGCTGCAGATGGTGGGGGCAGCAGAGGAGAGGCTGCAGATGGAGGTGGGCAGCAGAGGAGAGGCTGCAGATGATGGCAGCCGAGGAGAGGCTGCAGATGGCGGTGGGCAGCAGAGGAGAGGCTGCAGATGGTGGCAGCAGAGGAGAGGCTGCAGATGATGGCAGCAGAGGAGAGGCTGCAGATGGTGGGGGCAGCAGAGGAGAGGCTGCAGATGGTGGGGGCAGCAGAGGAGAGGCTGCAGATGATGGGGGCAGCAGAGGAGAGGCTGCAGATGGTGGGGGCAGCAGAGGAGAGGCTGCAGATGGTGGTGGGCAGCAGAGGAGAGGCTGCAGATGATGGGGGCAGCAGAGGAGAGGCTGCAGATGATGGCAGCAGAGGAGAGGCTGCAGATGGTGGCAGCAGAGGAGAGGCTGAAGATGGTGGGGGCAGCAGAGGAGAGGCTGCAGATGGTGGTGGGCAGCAGAGGAGAGGCTGCAGATGATGGTGGGGGCAGCAGAGGAGAGGCTGCAGGTGATGACAGCAGAGGAGAGGCTGCAGGTGATGGCAGCAGAGGAGAGGCTGCAGATGGTGGCAGCAGAGGAGAGGCTGCAGATGATGGCAGCAGAGGAGAGGCTGCAGATGGTGGTGGGCAGCAGAGGAGAGGCTGCAGATGGTGATGGGCAGCAGAGGAGAGGCTGCAGATGGTAGTGGGCAGCAGAGGAAAGGCTGCAGATGGGGGGGGCAGCAGAGGAGAGGCTGCAGGTGATGGCAGCAGAGGAGAGGCTGCAGGTGATGGCAGCAGAGGAGAGGCTGCAGATGGTGGCAGCAGAGGAGAGGCTGCAGATGATGGCAGCAGAGGAGAGGCTGCAGATGGTGGGGGCAGCAGAGGAGAGACTGCAGCTGGTGGTGGGCAGCAGAGGAGAGGCTGCAGATGGTGATGGGCAGCAGAGGGGAGGCTGCAGATGGTGGGGGCAGCAGAGGAGAGGGTGCAGATGGTGGAGGCAGCAGAGGAGAGGCTGCAGATGGTGGTGGGCAGCAGAGGAGAGGCTGCAGATGGTGGGGGCAGCAGAGGAGAGGCTGCAGATGGTGGTGGGCAGCAGAGGAGAGGCTGCAGATGGTGGGGGCAGCAGAGGAGAGGCTGCAGATGGTGGTGGGCAGCAGAGGAGAGGCTGCAGATGGTGGTGGGCAGCAGAGGAGAAGCTGCAGATGGTGGAGGCAGCAGAGGAGAGGCTGCAGATGGTGGTGGGCAGCAGAGGAGAGGCTGCAGATGGTGGGGGCAGCAGAGGAGAGGCTGCAGATGGTGGTGGGCAGCAGAGGAGAGGCTGCAGATGGTGGTGGGCAGCAGAGGAGAGGCTGCAGATGGTGGGGGCAGCAGAGGAGAGGTTGCAGATGGTGGCAGCAGAGGAGAGGCTGCAGATGGTGGTGGGCAGCAGAGGAGAGGCTGCAGATGGTGGGGGCATCAGAGGAGAGGCTGCAGATGATGGCAGCAGAGGAGAGGCTGCAGATGGTGGTGGGCAGCAGAGAGGCTGCAGATGGTGGGGGCAGCAGAGGAGAGGCTGCAGATGGTGGCAGCAGAGGAGAGGCTGCAGATGGTGGGGGCATCAGAGGAGAGGCTGCAGATGGTGGCAGCAGAGGAGAGGCTGCAGATGGTGGTGGGCAGCAGAGGAGAGGCTGCAGATGGTGGGGGCAGCAGAGGAGAGGCTGCAGATGGTGGTGGGCAGCAGAGGAGAGGCTGCAGATGGTGGTGGGCAGCAGAGGAGAGGCTGCAGATGGTGGTGGGCAGCAGAGGAGAGGCTGCAGATGGTGGGGGCAGCAGAGGAGAGGCTGCAGATGGTGGCAGCAGAGGAGAGGCTGCAGATGGTGGTGGGCAGCAGAGGAGAGGCTGCAGATGGTGGGGGCAGCAGAGGAGAGGCTGCAGATGGTGGCAGCAGAGGAGAGGCTGCAGATGGTGGGGGCATCAGAGGAGAGGCTGCAGATGATGGTGGGCAGCAGAGGAGAGGCTGAAGATGGTGGGGGCAGCAGAGGAGAGGCTGCAGATGGTGGTGGGCAGCAGAGGAGAGGCTGCAGATGATGGCAGCAGAGGAGAGGCTGCAGATGGCGGTGGGCAGCAGAGGAGAGGCTGCAGATGGTGGCAGCAGAGGAGAGGCTGCAGATGGTGGGGGCATCAGAGGAGAGGCTGCAGATGGTGGCAGCAGAGGAGAGGCTGCAGATGGTGGTGGGCAGCAGAGGAGAGGCTGCAGATGGTGGGGGCAGCAGAGGAGAGGCTGCAGATGGTGGTGGGCAGCAGAGGAGAGGCTGCAGATGGTGGTGGGCAGCAGAGGAGAGGCTGCAGATGGTGGTGGGCAGCAGAGGAGAGGCTGCAGATGGTGGGGGCAGCAGAGGAGAGGCTGCAGATGGTGGCAGCAGAGGAGAGGCTGCAGATGGTGGTGGGCAGCAGAGGAGAGGCTGCAGATGGTGGGGGCAGCAGAGGAGAGGCTGCAGATGGTGGCAGCAGAGGAGAGGCTGCAGATGGTGGGGGCATCAGAGGAGAGGCTGCAGATGATGGTGGGCAGCAGAGGAGAGGCTGAAGATGGTGGGGGCAGCAGAGGAGAGGCTGCAGATGGTGGTGGGCAGCAGAGGAGAGGCTGCAGATGATGGCAGCAGAGGAGAGGCTGCAGATGGCGGTGGGCAGCAGAGGAGAGGCTGCAGATGGTGGCAGCAGAGGAGAGGCTGCAGATGATGGCAGCAGAGGAGAGGCTGCAGATGGTGGGGGCAGCAGAGGAGAGGCTGCAGATGGTGGGGGCAGCAGAGGAGAGGCTGCAGATGGTGGTGGGCAGCAGAGGAGAGGCTGCAGATGATGGGGGCAGCAGAGGAGAGGCTGCAGATGGTGGGGGCAGCAGAGGAGAGGCTGCAGATGGTGGTGGGCAGCAGAGGAGAGGCTGCAGATGGTGGCAGCAGAGGAGAGGCTGCAGATGGTGGGGGCAGCAGAGGAGAGGCTGCAGATGGTGGGGGCAGCAGAGGAGAGGCTGCAGATGGTGGCAGCAGAGGAGAGGCTGCAGCTGGTGGGGGCAGCAGAGGAGAGGCTGCAGATGATGGGGGCAGCAGAGGAGAGGCTGCAGATGATGGCAGCAGAGGAGAGTCTGCAGATGGTGGGGGCAGCAAAGGAGAGGCTGCAAATGGTGGTGGGCAGCAGAGGAGAGGCTGCAGATGATGGGGGCAGCAGAGGAGAGGCTGCAGATGATGGCAGCAGAGGAGAGGCTGCAGATGATGGCAGCAGAGGAGAGGCTGCAGATGGTGGCAGCAGAGGAGAGGCTGCAGATGGTGGGGGCATCAGAGGAGAGGCTGCAGATGGTGGTGGGCAGCAGAGGAGAGGCTGCAGATGGTGGGGGCAGCAGAGGAGAGGCTGCAGGTGATGGGGGCAGCAGAGGAGAGGCTGCAGATGATGGCAGCAGAGGAGAGGCTGCAGATGGTGGTGGGCAGCAGAGGAGAGGCTGCAGATGGTGGGGGCAGCAGAGGAGAGGCTGCAGATGGGGGCAGCAGAGGAGAGGCTGCAGATGGTGGGGGCAGCAGAGGAGAGGCTGCAGATGGTGGTGGGCAGCAGAGGAGAGGCTGAAGATGGTGGGGGCAGCAGAGGAGAGGCTGCAGATGGTGGTGGGCAGCAGAGGAGAGGCTGCAGATGATGGTGGGGGCAGCAGAGGAGAGGCTGCAGGTGATGGCAGCAGAGGAGAGGCTGCAGGTGATGGCAGCAGAGGAGAGGCTGCAGATGGTGGCAGCAGAGGAGAGGCTGCAGATGATGGGGGCAGCAGAGGAGAGGCTGCAGATGGTGGGGGCAGCAGAGGAGAGGCTGCAGATGGTGGTGGGCAGCAGAGGAGAGGCTGCAGATGGTGATGGGCAGCAGAGGAGAGGCTGCAGATGGTGGTGGGCAGCAGAGGAGAGGCTGCAGATGGTGATGGGCAGCAGAGGAGAGACTGCAGATGGTGGTGGGCAGCAGAGGAAAGGCTGCAGATGATGGGGGCAGCAGAGGAGAGGCTGAAGATGGTGGTGGGCAGCAGAGGAGAGGCTGCAGATGGTGGCAGCAGAGGAGAGGCTGCAGATGATGGGGGCAGAGGAGAGGCTGCAGATGATGGCAGCAGAGGAGAGGCTGCAGATGATGGGGGCAGCAGAGGAGAGGCTGCAGATGGTGGGGGCATCAGAGGAGAGGCTGCAGATGGTGGTGGGCAGCAGAGGAGAGGCTGCAGATGGTGGTGGGCAGCAGAGGAGAGGCTGCAGATGGTGACAGCAGAGGAGAGGCTGCAGATGGTGGGGGCAGCAGAGGAGAGGCTGCAGATGGTGGGGGCAGCAGAGGAGAGGCTGCAGATGGTGATGGGCAGCAGAGGAGAGGCTGCAGATGGTGGTGGGCAGCAGAGGAGAGGCTGCAGATGGTGGGGGCAGCAGAGGAGAGGCTGCAGATGGTGGTGGGCAGCAGAGGAGAGGCTGCAGATGGTGGGGGCAGCAGAGGAGAGGCTGCAGATGGTGGGGGCAGCAGAGGAGAGGCTGCAGATGGTGGTGGGCAGCAGAGGAGAGGCTGCAGATGGTGGGGGCAGCAGAGGAGAGGCTGCAGATGGTGGTGGGCAGCAGAGGAGAGGCTGCAGATGGTGGGGGCATCAGAGGAGAGGCTGCAGATGATGGCAGCAGAGGAGAGGGTGGAGATGGTGGTGGGCAGTAGAGGAGAGGCTGCAGATGGTGGCAGTAGAGGAGAGGCTGCAGATGATGGTGGGGGCAGCAGAGGAGAGGCTGCATATGGTGGTGGGCAGCAGAGGAGAGGCTGCAGATGGTAGTGGGCAGCAGAGGAAAGGCTGCAGATGGTGGGGGCAGCAGAGGAGAGGCTGCAGATGATGGCAGCAGAGGAGAGGCTGCAGATGGTGGGGGCAGCAGAGGAGAGGCTGCAGATGGTGGGGGCAGCAGAGGAGAGGCTGCAGATGGTGGGGGCAGCAGAGGAGAGGCTGCAGATGGTGGTGGGCAGCAGAGGAGAGGCTGCAGATGGTGGTGGGCAGCAGAGGAGAGGCTGCAGATGGTGGTGGCAGCAGGGGAGAGGCTGCAGATGGTGGGGGCAGCAGAGGAGAGGCTGCAGATGATGGGGGCAGCAGAGGAGAGGCTGCAGATGATGGCAGCAGAGGAGAGGCTGCAGATGGTGGTGGGCAGCAGAGGAGATGCTGAAGATGATGGCAGCGGAGGAGAGGCTGCAGATGGTGGAGGCAGCAGAGGAGAGGCTGCAGATGGTGGCAGCAGAGGAGAGGCTGCAGATGGTGGCAGCAGAGGAGAGGCTGCAGATGGTGGGGGCAGCAGAGGAGAGGCTGCAGATGGTGGTGGGCAGCAGAGGAGAGGCTGCAGATGGTGATGGGCAGCAGAGGAGAGGCTGCAGATGGTGGGGGCAGCAGAGGAGAGGCTGCAGATGGTGGGGGCAGCAGAGGAGAGGCTGCAGATGGTGGTGGGCAGCAGAGGAGAGGCTGCAGATGGTGGGGGCAGCAGAGGAGAGGCTGCAGATGGTGGTGGGCAGCAGAGGAGAGGCTGCAGATGGTGGGGGCATCAGAGGAGAGGCTGCAGATGATGGCAGCAGAGGAGAGGGTGGAGATGGTGGTGGGCAGTAGAGGAGAGGCTGCAGATGGTGGCAGTAGAGGAGAGGCTGCAGATGATGGTGGGGGCAGCAGAGGAGAGGCTGCATATGGTGGTGGGCAGCAGAGGAGAGGCTGCAGATGGTAGTGGGCAGCAGAGGAAAGGCTGCAGATGGTGGGGGCAGCAGAGGAGAGGCTGCAGATGATGGCAGCAGAGGAGAGGCTGCAGATGGTGGGGGCAGCAGAGGAGAGGCTGCAGATGGTGGGGGCAGCAGAGGAGAGGCTGCAGATGGTGGTGGGCAGCAGAGGAGAGGCTGCAGATGGTGGTGGGCAGCAGAGGAGAGGCTGCAGATGGTGGTGGCAGCAGGGGAGAGGCTGCAGATGGTGGGGGCAGCAGAGGAGAGGCTGCAGATGATGGGGGCAGCAGAGGAGAGGCTGCAGATGATGGCAGCAGAGGAGAGGCTGCAGATGGTGGGGGCAGCAGAGGAGAGGCTGCAGATGGTGGTGGGCAGCAGAGGAGATGCTGAAGATGATGGCAGCGGAGGAGAGGCTGCAGATGGTGGAGGCAGCAGAGGAGAGGCTGCAGATGGTGGCAGCAGAGGAGAGGCTGCAGATGGTGGCAGCAGAGGAGAGGCTGCAGATGGTGGGGGCAGCAGAGGTGAGGCTGCAGATGGTGGTGGGCAGCAGAGGAGAGGCTGCAGATGGTGATGGGCAGCAGAGGAGAGGCTGCAGATGGTGATGGGCAGCAGAGGAGAGGCTGCAGATGGTGGGGGCAGCAGAGGAGAGGCTGCAGATGATGGCAGCAGAGGAGAGGCTGCAGATGGTGGTGGGCAGCAGAGGAGAGGCTGCAGATGATGGTGGGCAGCAGAGGAGAGGCTGCAGATGATGGTGGGCAGCAGAGGAGAGGCTGCAGATGATGGTGGGCAGCAGAGGAGAGGCTGCAGATGATGGCAGCAGAGGAGAGGCTGCAGATGGTGGTGGGCAGCAGAGGAGAGGCTGCAGATGGTGGAGGCAGCAGAGGAGAGGCTGCAGATGGTGGCAGCAGAGGAGAGGCTGCAGATGGTGGCAGCAGAGGAGAGGCTGCAGATGGTGGGGGCAGCAGAGGTGAGGCTGCAGATGGTGGTGGGCAGCAGAGGAGAGGCTGCAGATGGTGGTGGGCAGCAGAGGAGAGGCTGCAGATGGTGGTGGGCAGCAGAGGAGAGGCTGCAGATGATGGTGGGCAGCAGAGGAGAGGCTGCAGATGATGGTGGGCACAGGGGAGGCTGCAGATGGTGGTGGGCAGCAGAGGAGAGGCTGCAGCTGGTGGTGGGCAGCAGAGGAGAGGCTGCAGATGGTGATGGGCAGCAGAGGAGAGGCTGCAGATGGTGGTGGGCAGCAGAGGAGAGGCTGCAGATGGTGGGGGCACAGGGGAGGCTGCAGATGGTGGTGGGCAGCAGAGGAGAGGCTGCAGATGGTGGGGGCAGCAGAGGAGAGGCTGCAGATGGTGGGGGCATCAGAGGAGAGGCTGCAGATGATGGCAGCAGAGGAGAGGCTGCAGATGGTGATGGGCTTCCTGGCCTGCCCTCAACAACAGGGACTGGGCACCCCCAAGTAAAAAATAAACTAAAAACGGAAAAGGAAAGCCAGACAGCGCCAGCCCGTCGACATATCAGAGGAAGCCACGGAAGTTGCTAATAAGATATGAGCCAGCACCTGAGGGAGCGCCCCTTAATGCCCCATGAGGGCATGATTGGCAAGGAATGCTGCACTGTGGGCGGCAGCGCTGATATGAGTGTGGCCCCACCAGGGACAGAAAGAGTGCTGGGGGGCTGCAGGAGTGTAGCAGCCCCCTCCCTAAGGAACGCAGAAAGGGCTAAAGGAAGAGAGCCCGCCATAGGCTTCTTTTCTTAGTTCGAGCCTTCCCCAGGCTGCAGCATGAGCTCTGCAGCTCGGAGCGCATCGCCCTCTAGGGGAGGAGTTGAGAGCTGCAGGTTCTGTGGGCTACAAGCAGTTAAAAGAGACAGACACCTGGCAATCAACCAATCAATCAGGGTTTTGTAAAGCGCGCTACTCACCCGTGAGGGTCTCAAGGTGCTGGAGGGGCGGGGGGGGGGGGGGGGGGGCCGGGTATGGTACAAGTTGAAAAGCTTTATTTCAAGATGGCTGTCAGTGGACTTGAAATGCTTTATTGAAAAGTGTTCTTCACGGCAGTATGGCAATGCTTTCTGCCCCATGAGATTAGCCAATGCTTTATTGAAAGATGTTGATGACAAATCTTCATTTAAAGGGTGCTGATGCTGATAGTAATTCTTATTCCTGAGACCCTGCAGTGTGTAAGACACGTGGCGACACGTGGCAGGAGCACCTTATTGCAATGCCTGGTTACTCATAAGTACAGAAGGGGGGGGGGTTATTACTGTTGATGGTGCAGGGACGTCATGCCTTCGTACGTGTAATATGGGCACACGGTTGCAATGCTTGACTATTCTTCATAATTACAGAAGGATTATGGCTACTGACGTCAGTGATGGAATGAAGTATTACCATAACATGGGGTTTCAATCTCGAGAGAGGACGGCACCGACCAAAGGCAAGTCTGACACCTCCACAGATGGTTAAATGCTGCACTGTACATGGAGAGGGAGTCCTGTGAATTTTGGAGTCATGACCCTTTTAGCGGTTAAAGATAATGTTGCTAAAGGTATTTCCACCAGCCTTATGTATATTTGTAAATGACTGTGAAGTATTTAGCCGTGTGGTGTGTAATCAATGTGCTTTAAACTTTAGAAATAAAAAGCATACACTGGACAATTTTTTATTGAGTGTTTATTGTGCGCCTGTGATAGTGATTAGTAGCCCACACCATCTCCTCTGAGTAGGCCTTGGACTGCTCTGCTCCGCTACCCTGAGAGAGTCAAGCGCTATGATGCGGTGTTTGGTTCACAGTGAGGAGGGGGTTGTGGACCGATTACATGTACAGGCCACATAACACACGGCCCATGTCCTCACGGGCATTTATTGAGCACTGAACACTTAGGGTCTTAGTATGAGGACGGCAGCCTTAGGACCACGGTACTAGTGGTGGCGGTCTGACCAACGTCACCACTGCGGGTCCGCCTGCCGTACGTTGAGTGTGGTGGTTGGACTGCCACAGGACCGCCGCGTCAGCTGAGATCCTTATGCAGTGGCGCAGCGGAAAGGGGCAGGAATATGATGGCGGTGCTGCTGTGGAACCGCAGAGCATATTCTGAGTTGCATTTCCACCGCCCATTTCATGGCCGTGAGCCCGCCATGAAAATGGTGGAGGAGATGCAACTATGGTGGCCTTACTGGGGCCTCTGCTGTTTTTGGGCCTGGGGTTGCATGTGGGGGGCACAAGTAGTGCCCCCTGAAATTGCACTTCCATTCCTGCACGGTGTGGTATGTATGACACAGTGAATTCCACACCGTGGAGGAACGTGCTGCCGGCACCTTCACGGTGGCGGTCTGCTGTTAAGGCTTTCCTATGAGCCTAACAGAACTGCCGCTGTGGGCCCGCTTCAGCACCGCCCGCTCGCTCGGGATTCAACTCAGAATACAGCGGGTGGGTGCACCACGGGCCTTGCAGTCTTCCTGCCAGCACAGTGGTGGCGGTGTTGCAGGAGGACCGCCAACCCCATAATAAGGCCTTTAGTGTAGAGTTTTGGAGGTGTCTCCATTAGCTCTAGTTAAACTGATAATAACTGCCCGATATCCCTGTGTGAGGGTATATTTTTCAAATTGAACGAATCATTGTGTTTCAAAGCAAATGATTATTTTTGGGGGATAGTAGATGTTAGTTTTGTATTTTATTTAACTTAACAGTTAGTGGTATGTTTGACTTTGTTAGGTAAAAATGCATACACTAAAGGTACATTTGCGTTGTGGTATTCACTGTGTGTTTGTACATTTGTGTGAATGGAGGGCGTGATTTATCCATCATCCACGCGTAGCTATGGGCCAGTCTTAGTAGGTTGTTTTCTATTGCATAAATTCTTCTTTCCTCGTTAGTGTTGACATACACAGGAAGAGGTTTCTCACTAGGGGCCGGCTTATGATGTTGGTGGGTCCTCCATCGACAGGCCATCGCTGGAGGTCTCGCTGACATCCAGCATAGCGGCCTGACCCCCGTATTATGATGCTGTTGTTCAGACCGCAGTGATGGAGACCGACGCTTCCCACAGGCTCAATGAGCCTGTTGGGCATCGGACGGATCGTAATTCCTACAATAAAGATGGTGCCTGTACAGGCACTGCCGTGGGGATTAGGATGTCTTTTTCCGACAGCCTTTCCAGAGTGGTCCGACTGCCATGAAGGGCCATAGGAAAGGGTTTTTGAGGACCCCTGTCCCATGGGCATCTGCTATGTGGCCTTGGGAGCACCTGTGGTGCCCCACAAACATCCATGCAACGTGTGCCAGGCACCACATTTTACAACCATTTTACGACCACCTCCACAGTGGTTGCATCGTAATTGGGCTGTCGGGACTGCTTACTCCTTTTTGGACGGTCCCATGCCCGAAACGATGACAGTCGGACGCTCGTCTGACCACCATCTTAATGAGACCCTATGTGTTATAGATTAATAAATGGGGGGTATTTATCTCTTGGAATTTTTTGGAACTGGTTCTCAGCTTTCAGCGCCATTCAAGCAATGCACCTTCAAAGGGCTTTGACAGTTTGAGCCACCACTTAAGAGCAGAACCTAGCTGCTCCACCTGGGCTCCTTCAGATCAGAGGCATTCCCTCTACCTTGCAGCCCTCTCCAAGGCTCCATCCGACCACCTGTGATTTTCAACCTGTACCTGGAGCCTCTAGGATTATTACTGACTAACGTTTGCAGCCAAGATACACACCTCTACCTATGGGTCTTGCCTGCCCTCAATATTTGCAGACAGAAGAACACCCTTGCAACCCTTCAGGTCTGGATGTCCAAGGCCTATCCTGAGCTGAATGCAACCAAGATGGTGTTCACCTGCATTTCCAATGTCACCAAGCAACACCAGGTGCATCGGAATATTCTGAATGGCTTTACATCTGTAGTACCAACAGTGCCAGATTCATGGACTTCTAAATTGATTCCAGCGTCAGTTTCATGATGCGCATTGCACCTGATTAGGGACAAGGGAAAGCAATAGGGAAACAATCAGACAACAGGCCTTCTAATGTTATGCCACAAAGAAGCACAACTCTACTCAAGTCAAACCCCACCAGGCGCCATCCCACCCCAACCTCTCCTTCACAAAAGAGCACAAGACTCTGCTGTCTAAGCAACACCTGATTACAACATAAATCCCTGGGTACCAGATTCATTTTATTACTTTTTGGGAGGATGTTGATTGTTGTTAGTTGTTTTGGTGTCTCTTCCTCATACCTTGTGTTACTCATCATTTGTTATTGTCTCCTCCTCAGATGTGTTACTCATCGTTAGTAATTTGATATTGTTTCTTACTCACACCTTGTGTGGCTTGTTGTTACTTTGTTGGTATTGTCTCTCCCTCATACCTTTTGCTGCTTGTTGTTTGTTTGTTGGTGTTGTCTCTTACTCATAGCTTGTGTTCCTCATAATTTTTTGGTGTCTGTTCATCAGCCGTTGTGTCGCTCGTCATTAGCTATTTGGTGGTGTGTCTTCCTCACACTTTGTGTTGCTTGTTGTTTAATTATTGGTGTTGCCTCTTCCTCACACCTTTTTCCAGTCTTCAGTTTGATGGTAACTCTATTAGAAAGCTCTTGCCTTATATTGCCTACAGTGGTTAGTTGGTGTTTTCTCTTCCTTGCCACCTTGTGTTGCATGATCTGAGCTTGTTGGTGTATCTTCCCATCACCTTGTTCTTATCATTACTAATTTGTTGGTGTTGTCTTTTCTTGACACCATGTGTTGCTCACAGTTACTTTGTTGTTGTTATCTCTTCCTTGCCAGCTTGTGTTGCTCGCAATTAATTTGCTGGTGTTGTCTTTTCTTGACACCAAGTGTTGCTCGCAGTTAATTTGTTGGCGGTGTCTTTTCATAACACCATGTGTTGCTCGCAGTTAGTTCGTTGGTATAGTCTTTTCTTGATACCATATGTTGTTCACAGTTAGTTTGTTGGTGTTGTATTTTTTTAGCAGCATGTGTTCCTCACAGTTAGTTTGTTGGTGTGGTCTTTTCTTGACACAATATGTTCCTCGCACTTAGTTCTTTGGTGTTTTATTTTCTTGAGAAAATGTGTTGCTCACAGTTAGTTTGTTGGTGTTGTCTTTTCTTGACACCCTGTGTTTCTCACAGTTATTTTGTTGGTGTTGACTTTTCTTCACACCATGTGTTGCTCACAGTTAGTTTGCGGGTGTTGTCTTTTCTTGACACCATGTGTTTCTCACAGTTAGTTCTTTAGTGTAGTCTTTTCTTCGGACAATGTGGTTTTCACAGTTAGTTTGTTTATGTTGTCTCTTCTTGTCACCATGTGTTGCTCGCAGTTAGTTTGTTAGTGTTGTCTTTTCTTGACACCATGTGTTGCTTGCACTTGTTGGTGTTGTGTTTTCTTGATGCAATGAGTTGCTTGCAGTTAGTTTGTTGCCTTTTTTTGACGTCATGTGTTGCTCACAGTTTGTTGGTGTTGTCCTTTCTCGATACCATGTGTTGCTCACAGTTAATTTGTTGGTTTTTGCTTTTCTTGACACCATGTGTTGCTCGCATTTAGTTCATTGGTGGTATCTTTCCTTGACGTTGCTCGCATTTAGCTTTGTAAAAAAAGGTTTCTGAAGCAACCAATAAACAAAGATCCTTAAGTATTGCCCGGCGGTGTCGCCTCTTTAACCCACAAAATATTAATCAATGAAGAGGCAGGCGCTGGAGACTGGAAGGCAGGAAACAAGGGTTTATTCTCTCCGGAGGAGAACACATCAGTTCGGACAGCAAGTATCGTCACGAGGTGCTCTAGCCGCATCTCTGAGGCTTGGCCTCTTATACACAAGTTTATGATCTTTATTGCATGTAACACATTCTTGCAATGCTTTGAAGTATGAAAGGACATCCTCGGAATCTCCCCTTCAGGCCCGTTCCCACACACATTTACAGTTGAAGTCCCCACCCCGGTCACAACAGGTGATGATTATCGCGCAGCTGGACATTCCGCTGATTCACGGAATGTGTGGGGTTGATCGGATCTCATAGGGTGGGGGCTTTGATCAATTTGAGGGTCCTTTAATGGGGGAAGCTTCCTACTGTACGGGGGGGGGGGGGCAATAAACAGTATCCGCAGGGCCAGGTGGCGGCCTGGGAACGAGGAAGACAAACGGGCACACAGGAAAAGGGGGGTTTGTATCAAAGGACCTGGGACCATGAAAGGAATGAAGGGAGGTGTCGCGCTGGGAACAGGATGGGATTCCAAGGCAGAGCGGTGCTGAAGAGGGGTTTATGACCCAAGGCATGTGAGAGCGGGGGGGGTTGTCAGCGTGCGGGGGATGCCTGCGAGGTTAGGAGAGAGAGAGAGAGACGCGCTGGCTGTCAGCGAGGGGCAGGGAGGCCATGGTGCTCAAAATGGCTGCCACTTACATGCACGAATGGGCTCAAAAAGAGCAAGATGGCGCCGATAATGTTGACGTTTGCAGCCTAACTTTTAACAGTCCTCCCTTTTCAACATATCTAGCCAACTTGCCTACTCAATGTCAATCTTCATCAAATTCCTAACTTCGGCATCATATAATGCTCCCATGCGTTCGTTTCCAAAGTCCACAGTCTTAGGGCAAATACAATTTGTACATAATGAACACAGAGGTGGCAGACATTGAATTCCTAAGCATAGACCGCATATTACAACTACAGGAATCAGGATAATGGTGAACAGTCTCCAGCCCCAGTTCTTAACGGTGTTCCAGAACCAACCACCAAGCGACCATTCTTCCTGTTCCTGGTGGACTTCTGAAGAGAGTCTGTGAAGATGTTCGATGGCTTTGTACACTGAGGGTGAGTTGTCCGGTATGTATGTACAGCAGCTGGACCCAATAATGCGGCATGCTCCACCACGGTCCGCAAGAACCACATCTAGGACATCCTGACCACTGCTCAGCCCACCACCATGAAGGAACATTATCTGATTTCGCTCTCTCCTCAACTCAGAGAGAGGTGAAAGGAGTTTTGGAATAACTCTTTTGTACAGCTACTTCACCAGCACAATCTCGCCACCAATGCCACCAACTGTTGGATCTGTGGGTTGCTACCCCACGCCACTGGACACTCGATACCATTCATCCCTTCACCCTTCTCAGTTCATGGCTCCTGCCTTGCTTGGCTGATCCTCCTGCAAGAAAGCTATAAAGACAATGCCACCTCCAGCAAAACCATGACGCACTTCTATCATGGGGTCTGGCGAAACAAAACAAAGACACACTTCTGCCCGCAGACCTCCAACGACTCAATCCACATGGACATCCCTGCTAAAGAACGAATTGAAATGCAGGTGTTCAACAATACCCTTCTCTGGATGGCACAGTGGGATCAGAGAATTTTGAAAGTTCAAGTGCTTCGGTATCAGGATAGCAGGTTAGTGACGGTCGGTCCTTGTTCAGGAGCTCTTCTTGGTTGTCGATGTTTTCTGTTGTGGCCAAGGTTGAGGAGATTTTCTTACAGTCTTGTGCGTGCAGCCAGTGCCGTTTCCCCTCCACACGAAGAGCCGTCCGGGTGGTGATTAACACTTGCCAGGGGCCCGTCCACCGGGGTTCCAAACTCTTCGACCGCTGAAAATTCCGGATCAGCACGAAATCCCCAGGTTGGATGGTGTGACCCGGACCCCTGGAAGCATCGGGGATGGCCTGCTGCACCTGCTGATGAATGACAGACAGAGTTTCAGTCAATTTATACAGATAATCAGACATTAGGACGTCCGGGACGTCATGAATGGAAGTTGGTTTCGGTGCAGACCAGACACTCATGGGTCGACCGAAAACAACCTCATAAGGTGTCAAGTGATGTTTGGTGGGGGTGGAACGCATCGATAGCAATGCCAGTGGGAGGGCGTCTGGCCATTTCAGACCCGTGGTAGCCACTATCTTGGCCAGTTTAAGCTTTAGTGTGGCGTTGTGTCGCTCAACAAGTCCAGCAGACTGGGGGTGGAAGACTGCGTGGAACTTCTGCTTGATGCCCAGCCCCTTTAAGATGAGCTGGATGACTTCGGCTATGAAGTGGGGGCCATTGTCACTCCATAAAATACGACAAAGGCCGTAACGGGGGAAAAACTCCTTTAACAGTACTTTTGCAGTGGCCATAGCAGTGTTGTCACGGGTTGGGTATGCTTCCACCCATTTGCTAAATGCGCATACCACAACAAGTACATATTTCAGACCTTGGCATCTGTCTAGCTGGATGTAGTCCATCTGCAGGACTTCAAACGGGTGATTTGGGACCCCAAACCCTCCCCGGGGTACTACAGTTCCTTTCCCGGGGTTGTGTTGCAGGCATATCAAGCATTGTTGGACCAGACGTTTGGCGGAGTCTGTGATTTTATCATTGTGCCAAACTCTGGAGACAAGTTCAATCATGGGGGCTGATCCTATGTGGGCAGGGGAGTGTGCCATAGTCAGTATGGGAATCAGGTACGAGTCAGGTAGCAACCATTTGTTTGTGTCTTTTGTCCGCCAGCAGCCTTTGTCATCTTTTAATCCCACCCGTGTCCATTCAGTCAGTTTGTGTTGTGTGCTAGCCGTTTGAATGTCTCTAATAGTGTCCCTAGCGTCAGTCCATTTTTCTGCTTGTGACCTGGTCACGTACATATGTGTTGTCGTCCTATTTTCAGCTGTCGTTCGGGCAGTGATGTCGGCTAGTGCATTTCCATGTCCAATAATGTCTGTCACCTTTTTGTGTGCCTGGCATTTGACGACTGCAAGCTTTTTGGGGAGAAGGACAGCTTCGATCAAGGCGGAGACTAGGTCCCCGTGCAAAATGGGGGTGCCGTGTGAGGTCAAGAATCCCCTTTCCCTCCAAAGGAGCCCAAAATGGTGAACCACCCCGAAGGCGTACTGGCTGTCGGTGTAAATGTTCGCTGTGGTTCCTGCTGCTAGAATGCAGGCTCGTGTCAGGGCAATCAGTTCCGCTGCCTGGGCAGATCGTTTCGTGATGCGGGCTGTCTCGACTACAGTTCGAGCCGTGGTGACTGCATAGGCAGCTGAAGTGGTGCCATCGGGGAGTTTGATGCAAGAACCGTCCACCCACAGCTCTCCGTCAGGGTCAGGAAAAGCCGTGTCTCTGAGGTCAACCGTACTTCTAGTCTGTTCGTCCGTAAGAGTCACGCAGTCATGTACAGGGTGCACATTGGGATCGTTCTCTGGTAGGGGTAACAGAGTTGCCGGGTTCAGTGTGTTGCATCTTTTCAGGGTGATATGGGGTGCAAGCAAAGTCAGTTTGTATCCAGTCAGTCGTGCACTCGTCAGGTGTTGCGTCTTGGTTTGGTTCAGGAGGGTGTCAACTGCATGGGGTACCAGTACCGTGAGGGAATTCGAGAGCACGATCCCCTCACTCTGTCGGATAGAGATTGCAACGGCAGCTACAGCTCGAAGACAGGCAGGCAAGGCTCTGGCTACAGGGTCAAGAGTGGCAGAGAAGTAAGCGCACGGTCGTTGCTTTGGGCCAATGGACTGGGTCAGGACAGATAAAGCGCACCCCTCCCTTTCGTGAGTGTAAAGGGAGAAGGGCTTTGTGTAATCAGGGGTACCTAGGACAGGGGCCGAACAAAGGGCATCTCGTAGTTCCGTGAAGGAGGTTTGACATTCAGGGGTCCAAGGGAGTGGGAAGGGGACGTCTTTAGCTAGCAGAGAAAGCAGCGGTTTCACAATGAGGCTGAAGTTTGGTAACCACTGTCGGCAGAAGGAGGTGAGGCCTAGTAGGGAGCGAACCTGTTTCTGAGTCTTAGGGACAGGAGTTTCGAGAATGGTTTGGATCTGGTCGGGAGTGAGTTTCCTTCCGTCTTTGGACAAAAGGTGGCCTAAGTAAGTGACCTGGGGTTGGCAGAATTGCAACTTCTTCTTGGAGACCTTGTGGCCATTTTCCGCAAGGAAGTGCAGGAGTTGAATGGTGGCTGTAACTGCTAATGGAGTGGTGTCGGCTGCCAAAAGGATGTCATCGACATATTGCACTAACACCACTCCATCGGGTAACTGGACTTGATCCAGTTGTCTCTTGAGGGCCTGGCTGTAGATGCTAGGGCTTTCTGTGTAGCCCTGGGGTGCTCGGCAGAACCTATATGAGCGGGCTTTTAGGGTGAAGCCGAAGAGATATCGGCTGTCTGGGTGGATGGGGATGGAAAAGAATGCGTTTTTGAGGTCAATGACAGTGAAGGTGGTGGCAGTAGAAGGAATCAAAGTCAGGATGGTGGTGATGTCCGAGACCACGGGGTACTGGGGTACCACCACTTTGTTGATCTCTCGAAGGTCAATGATAAAGCGGTATGCTTTCTCATCTCCCTCTCCCTGTTTCTTGATGATGGGCAAGATAGGGCTGTTGCAAACGTTGCTAACCACTTCCTCTACCACTCCTGCGTCTATCAGTGACTGAATAATCTTTACCAATGCCTTCTCGCCCTCGGGCGATATCCGATATTGTGGAAGTTTTGGGAGTGTTGCGTCTGGTCGGACAGTAATGTGCACTGGGTCAATCATCATGCGCCCTACGTCCGAATCCGTCTTGGCCCACAGATACAGAGGCAGAGTGTCAAGCAGGGATGTGTCAGCGTCGGTGATGGAAAACATGCGTCGGGGAGGGCAATGTCTAAGCAGAACGGGGTTGTCGTAAAGGAAAACTCTTAACTCCGTCTTGAGAACATCTAATTGTCGCTCGGAAGTGTTTCAATAAGTCAAGTCCCATAATGGCGTCAGGGCTATTGGAGGAAAGCAAAAACGTGGTGTCAGTGGTGTTGTTTTCTAAGTCGAAGAGGATCGGGGCGGACAAAGGGTTAGTGGAGGGCGTTCCATCGAAACCTGTCGATGTTATAAGTGAGCCAGACAAGGGTGCCCTTGGAATCAGTTGTTTAGATAACGCACTACGTGTTGCGCCAGTGTCTACCAGAAATGGAGACTTTGTACCCAAGACCTTAGCAGTGACGTAAGGGCCTTGCTGGTCAACATAGAGCTCGACTGGATCCCTCCCTTGCCCTTGGCAGTCCTATGCAAAGTCGTGGGCATCATCGTAGTCAGATTGCTGGCATTGGTTCTGTCTGGGTCGATCAAATGTATTTGGTCTGCCTGATCTGTCGTTAGTCGTGTCATTTGGGGGCCCTCGCTGCTGTCCCTTATTTCTCGGTCCACTTGCTATGTCCTTGGGGTCTTTGTTTCTGATTATTTCCAAAAGAACCGGGCACTGGGATTTCCAATGGCCAGTTCCTTTACAGAAAGCACACTGGTCCTCTCTAATGTCTGTACGTCCAATGTGGGGAGTCAAAGTGCGGTCCTTGGGAGGTGCAGTCTTAGGGACGTTCGTCTGATAGTTTCCCCGGTATTGGTCTCGTCCTATAGTCACCCCTTGCAGTTGTGCAATCATCACCCTCTCTTTCAAGTCCTTCTTCTTTTTCTCTGTTGCTCTATCGTTTTCATTTTTCTGATGTTCGTAATATTGGGCCATCTGGAGGATAACCGCAGGTTTGGAGGCTGCCCAACTACTCTCGCTGGCCTGCAGTTTCTGGGAGACCTCTGGTGACAGACCCTTAACATAATTCTGGACAAACAGATGGTGTCCGGTTGCAGTGGTCATGTCCTGGCCGCTGTAATCGGAGAACACCGTTTCAAACCGGGAGAAGTAGTCCGATACATCCTCCTGGGGTTTCTGGCGACAGGCCGTTACTATCGACCAGTCCACTTTCTTTTCTGGAATCAGGGTTTTTAATTTCTGTACAATTTTATCTGGGAGGTCTAAAATGGATTTCAAAGGCTTTTGTCCAGGTTCTCGTTGTTTATCAATGCCATCGAGTTGTGACCAGGTATGTCCAAACAGCTCAAGGTGGTCGACTTTCCGGATTTGCTTCCACACATCAGCTGGTAGACATAACCCGAAAAACAAGTCGATGTCAGCCAAGGTCATAATCGTTGAACCTAGGGCTGTACCTAATTCAGTATAGAAGGCAGTGGGGTTTTTACGTAGGTCAGGCAGAGATTTCCGGAATGTCAGAATCTCTTGCCGGTCCCATGGCTGGTAGACCCAGTTGTACACTACCCTTCCTTTTGCATCTTTGTGGTTTGCATCATCGTTAGTCCCTTCACCTCGAGGAGGAACCCAGTAAGGGGCAGCCTCTCGTATCGGCATCATGGCGTTAGATTGCTCAGTTTGTGGTTCGGTCGCTACGGATGTCGTGGGTTTAGTTCCCGATTCTTGTTCAGTGAGGTGGCGGAAAACCTCAAGCGTACGCATAAGGAGGTCCGTCACATCACACTCGCCCTCATCCCCGATATCGACCTTCCGGTACAGAGTCGTTAGGCTCTCGGGACCTTTGTCTCGATATCGGTCCTCGTATGCGTTCAAGACATGGTAACACAGTTGTACGGTAAAATGTCGTCTGTGACTCCCTGTATACGAGTTAAACATATCCGTGATGTACTCTTCATCTTCCTTCCTTTCTACCAGTGTCCTTGCTATCTTGTCAATCCCTGCTCGCTCATCTTTGCTTAGTCTGCTTGTTCTTGCAGAACCAACCCTTCGGGTCTCAGGGTCGCCTAACGTTGTCGTTTGCGTAGTATCTAATACAAGGAGTTCGGCCGGCACAGAGGCCATGGGGGCCGAAGCTGTGGCGCTATTCTCGTTTGTACCTGGGGGTGGTGGGTGCTGTGCTAAGGGTTGGGAAGGGGCATATGGAGGGGGCATGTAGATGATCGGAGGACCTAACAGCAGATCATCGTTGGCTCGTTGTTTCGAGGGTAATTCAGGGTAGAGTGTGGAGGACGTTCTAACCGGACACTGGCTTGATGTTTCCATTTCTAGTTTCTGTTTGGCTTCCTCTCTTTCCTTTATCTCTTCTTCTAGTTTCTGAGCAGCTAGGTGGGCTGCTTTTCGCAGCTCTTTTCCCAACCTACTCTCAGTTCTCTTTTTACGTTGTTCAGTTTCTTTGCGCCACATGCCGAAACTATCAAGCATAGTGGGCGTTGTCTTGTTTTTACCAAGGGCTGTTTCTAGCGCGTTTATTTTATCATCATCAAAGGATCCTATCAGTGGCCACTGACTTTCTCGATCCCTTTTCGTATATTTATGCCACAGCTTGTTATAGGCTATAGCGATCAATCCATGCTTCATGAACATGTCCTTATTAGGGGTGCCTTCCAGTGGAGCCGGATGGTTCATCTCTAATAAGCGGTCCGGGCTAAACAGGCTACCAATCAGTGGGGAGAAGACAGGCATGACGGATCACAATGGGGACAAAAGTCAGCACTACCTATCTTATCACTGCGTGCAAAGACTAGACAGAATATTTCTATTCTACGTCAATGTTCGGTCAATCAAACAATCAGTGGGGAGAATAAGTAGGCCCGCAAAGGTCTGCGTTACCTACCCTTTCACTATCTGCAAAGGGGGAACCTGTTCTTTCCTGTTTGCAGACAGAGAATCTCCAGAAAACAATCCGCGAACAGTAGTTCGGGTTCAAACAATTAATCAGTGTGGGAGAGGGAAATCTCCAGAGAACAATCCACGAACCGTAGTTCGGGTTCAAACAATCAATCAGTGGGGGAGAAAGATAGGCACGACGGCTGCGTTACCTATCCTTCACTGCTTGCAAAGAGAGAGCCTGTTGTTTCTCCGTTTGCAGACAGCGAATCTCCAAACAAATCAACAAAGAATAATACTAGTATTTTCCAAACAATCAAACAATCATTTCGCAATTCGTCGTGTTTACACGACCTTACCCGGACCGCATGGACAGTTTCTTGTCTTCTGAATCCAGCGCCCGATCGTCCTCTATTCTTCATATTCCTCGCGGCACTCCTGATGGTTCCCAGTCAGGACCGTAGATCACTCGAGAGAGGTCTGTTCGGAACCAGTGAAGTTCGGATGATCGGCTGTCAGACGAGGGTCTATCGGACAGGTGCACTCCCGATCGTTGCAGTCGTTCACTCTGTCGTCAGGACCTCTCCCACTGGATCCACGAGTCGCTGATGGGCCCCACGTTTGGGACGCCAATTGTAAAAAAAGGTTTCTGAAGCAACCAATAAACAAAGATCCTTAAGTATTGCCCGGCGGTGTCGCCTCTTTAACCCACAAAATATTAATCAATGAAGAGGCAGGCGCTGGAGACTGGAAGGCAGGAAACAAGGGTTTATTCTCTCCGGAGGAGAACACATCAGTTCGGACAGCAAGTATCGTCACGAGGTGCTCTAGCCGCATCTCTGAGGCTTGGCCTCTTATACACAAGTTTATGATCTTTATTGCATGTAACACATTCTTGCAATGCTTTGAAGTATGAAAGGACATCCTCGGAATCTCCCCTTCAGGCCCGTTCCCACACACATTTACAGTTGAAGTCCCCACCCCGGTCACAACAGGTGATGATTATCGCGCAGCTGGACATTCCGCCGATTCACGGAATGTGTGGGGTTGATCGGATCTCATAGGGTGGGGGCTTTGATCAATTCGAGGGTCCTTTAATGGGGGAAGATTCCTACTGTACGGGGGGGGGCAATAAACAGTATCCGCAGGGCCAGGTGGCGGCCTGGGAACGAGGAAGACAAACGGGCACACAGGAAAAGGGGGGTTTGTATCAAAGGACCTGGGACCATGAAAGGAATGAAGGGAGGTGTCGCGCTGGGAACAGGATGGGATTCCAAGGCAGAGCTGTGCTGAAGAGGGGTTTATGACCCAAGGCATGTGAGAGCGGGGGGCGGGTTGTCAGCGTGCGGGGGATGCCTGCGAGGTTAGGAAAGAGAGAGAGAGAGAGAGACGCGCTGGCTGTCAGCGAGGGGCAGGGAGGCCATGGTGCTCAAAATGGCTGCCACTTACGTGCACGAATGGGCTCAAAAAGAGCAAGATGGCGCCGATAATGTTGACGTTTGCAGCCTAACTTTTAACAGCTTTTAGGTGAATCTTTTCTTGACCCAATGTGTTGCTCGCTGTTAGTTTGTTGGTGTTGTCTTTTCTGGAGAGAATGTGTTGCTCTGTGTGTCTTTTCATGGCACCATGTGTTACTCACAGTTAGTTCATTGGTGTTGTCTTTTTTTTTACATCATGTGTTGCTCGCAGTTAGTTTGTTGGTGTTGTCTTTCCTTGACACCATATATTGTTCGCATTCAGTTCATTGGTGGTATCTTTTCTTGACACCATGTGTTGCTCTCAGTTAGGTTTGTGGTTTCTTTTCTTCACACCAGTTAGTTCATTGGTGTTGTCTTTTTTTTGACATCATGTGTTGCTTGCAGTTAGTTTGTTGGTGTTGTCTTTCCTTGACACCATATGTTGTTCGCATTCAGTTCATTGGTGGTATCTTTTCTTGACACCATGTGTTGCTCACAGTTAGCTTTGTGGTTTCTTTTCTTGACACCATGTGCTGCTTGCATTTAGTTTGTGGGGTGTCTTTTCTTGACACCATATGTTGCTCACAGTTAGTTTGTTGGTGGTGTCTTTTCGTTACATCATTTGTTGCTCACAGTAAGTTTGTTGGAATTGTCTTTTCTGCTTACCATGGGTAGCTCACAGTTAGTTTGTTGTTGGTGTCTTTTCTTCACACCATCTGTTGCTCACAGTTGGTTTGTTGGGGTTGTCTTTTCTTCACACCATGTGTTGTTCGCAGTTAGTGTGTTGGTGTTGTCTTTTCTTGACAAAATCTATCGCTTGAGGTTATATTGTTGGTGTTATCTTTTCTTTAAACCATGTTATGGTATCAGTTAATTTGTTGGTGTTGTCTTTCCTTGACAGCATGTGTTGCTCGCATTTAGTATGTTAGTGGTGTCTTTTCTTGGCACCATGTGTTGCTCACAGTTAGTTTGTTGGTGTGTCTTTTCTTGACACTATCTGCTGCTCGCAGTTAGTTCATTGTTGGTGTTGCTTGCAGTATGTTTGTTAGTGTTGTCTTTTCTTCATTCCATGGGTCACTTGCAGTTAGTTTGTTGGTGGTGTCTTTTCTTCACACCATGTGTTGCTTGCAGTAAGCTTGTTAGTGTTGTCTTTTATTTCACACCATGTGTTGCTCGTAGTTAGTTTGTTGACATGTCTTTTCTTCATACCATGTGCTGCTTGCAGTTAGTTAGTTGGTGTTGTCTTTTCTTCACACTATGTGTTGCTTGCAGTTAGTTTGTTGGTGTTGTCTTTCCTTGACAACATATATTGCTCGATGTTAGTTCGTTGGTTTTGTATTTTGGTGACACCATATTTTGTTTGCAGTTAGTTTGTTGGTGTTGTCTTTTCATGTCACCCTGTGTGGCTCGCAGTTAGTTCGTAGGTGTTGTCTTTTCTTGAAACTGTGTGTTAATCACAGTTAGTTTGTTGGTGTTGTCTTTTCTTGACACCATATTTTGCTTTCAGGTTGTTTGTGGGTGTTGTCTTTTCTAGAAACCATGTGTTCCTCACAGTTAGTTTTTGCAGTAATGCGCATGCGCGGGCGGCCGCGCATGCGCATTTTCTCGTGAAAATGCGCATGCGCGGCCGTCCGCGCATGCGCATTACTGCAAAATACGGAAGGCGGAAGAGAACGAGTCCCGGGGAATGCGGCGGCCAGCGGCGCAAGGTAAGTGCTTTTAAAATTATTGCGTTCTTTTATTGTAAAGTATTTAGGGAGGGCGGGAGGGAGGCGGGTGGCGGCCAGCTACGCTCCGTCTGCGGAGCGTGCGTAGTGCCGCCTGGCTCCGCCAGCTCCGCAAAATGCGGAGTAGGCGGAACTACGCACACTCCGCAGACGGAGCGTAGCTGTCCGCCCACGGCTAGTATTGTCCTTTCTTGACACCATGCGCTGCTTGCAGTTAGTTAATTGGTGTTGTCTTTTCCTGACACATGTGTTGCTCGCAGTTAATTTGTTGGTTTTGTCTTTTCTTGATACCACGTATTGCTAGCAGTTAGTTTGCTGGTGTCGTCTTTTCTTGACAGCATCAGATGCTCGCATTCAGTTCATTGGTGGTATCTTTTTTGGCACCATGTGTTGCTCGCTGTTAGTACATTGGTGGTGTATTTTCCTCATATCATGTGTTGCCCACAGTTAGTTTGTTGGTGTGGATTTACTTGAGACCATGTGTTGCTCGCATTTAGTTTGTTGGTCTTGTCGTTTCCCGCAGTTAGTTTATTGGTGTTTGCTTTCCTTCACACCATCTGTTGCTCACAGTTAGTCGTTAGTGTTGACTTTTCTTGACATCATGTGTTTCTCGCAGTTAGCTCATTGGTGTTGTTGTTTCTTTACACCGTGTGTTGCTCGCAGTTAGTTTGTTGGTGTTGTCTATTCTTGACACCATGTGTTGCTCACAGTTAGTTTGTTGGTGTGTCTTTTCTTTGCACTATCTGTTGCTTGCAGTTAGCTCATTGGTAGGAGGTTTTTCTTCACACCTTGTGTGGCACGCAGTTAGTTTTTGGTGTGTCTTTTCTTCACACCATGTGTTGCTCGCAGTAAGTTTGTCCCCCGCATCTGAAAAGTTACCACCGGCGACAGATCATTCTCCCACCTCGCTGCTAAGATGTGGAACACCCTACCCATCAGACTACGGCAGACCGAAGACCTCTTAACATTCAGGAGACTCCTCAAGACCTGGCTCTTCGAACAGTAGCAGCGTTCCCCTCCCACAGTACCTTGAGACCCTCACAGGTATGTAGTGCGCTCTACAAATGCTATGATTGATTGATTGATTGGTTGTTGGTGTTGTATTTTCTTCACACCATGTGTTGCTCACAGTTAGTATGCTGGTGTTGTTTTTTCTTGGCACCATCCGTTGCTCGCAGTTGATCAGTGACGGTGTCTTTTCTTGACACCATGTGTTGCTCGCAGTTAGTTGGTAGGTGTTGTCTTTTCTTGACACCATGTGTTGCTCACAGTTAGTTTGTTGTTGTGTCTTTTCTTAGCACTATCTGTTGCTCGCAGTTCATTCATTGGTAGTGTCTTTTCTTCACACCTTGTGTGGCTCGCAGTAAGTTTGTTGGTGTTGTCTTTTCTTCACACCATGTGTTGCTTGCAGTTAGTTTGTTGGTGTGTCTTTTTTTTATTCCATGTGTTACTCGCAGTTTGTTTGTTGATTTTGTCTTTTCTTGACACCATGTGTTGCTCGCAATTTGTTTGTTGGTAGGTTTTTTCTTGACACCATGTTTTGCTTGCAATATGTTTGTTGGTTTTGTCTTTTTTTGACACCATGTGTTGCACGCAGTTAGTTTGTTGGTGTTGTCTTTTCTTGACACATGTGTTGCTCGCAATTAGTTAGTTGGTATTGCATTTCTTGACACTTTGTGTTCCTCACAGTTAGTTTGTTGGTGTTGTCTTTCCTTGACACCATGTGTTGCTCACATTCAGTTCATTGGTGGTATCTTGTCTTGACACCATTTGTTGCTCACAGTAAGTTTTTTGGTGCATCTTTTTTTGACATCATGTGTTGCTTGCAGTTAGTTTGTTGGTGTTGTCTTTTGTTGGCACCATATGTTGCTTGCAGTTAGTTCATTTGGGTTGTCTTTTCATGACTTCATGTGTCACTCCCAGTATTTTTGTTGGTGTACCCATCAGGAGTTGCTTGCAGTTAGTTTGCTGGTGTTGTCTTTTCTTGACACCATGCCTTGCTCACAGTAGATTCATTGGTGTTGTCTTTTCTTGGCACCATGTTTTGCTCACAGTAGGTTTGTTGGTACCCGCCGGAGTACCAAGTTCCTGTCAGTTTTTCTGCCAGAGTTTGTTGGGTTTGGTAAGTAGCGCCTCTGTCTCGCATCAGTAGTGCTGGTTTAGGGGCTTGAGGTGTATTTTTAACACAGGATTAGTGGGTATACGGTGTCTTTCAGTGGCGGCCGCCGGTGGTGCATGAGTCAGTGTTGCCTCATGTTGTGAATCAATCGGGATATTAACTGGGTGCTGTTGGATAGACAGGTCTTGAGTTAAGAGATCCTCTAATGGGGGACTCTGGTAAAGAAAGCCCCCAGCCCTGCACAACACAGGTGTTGTAGCCATCAAGAGCAGCAGGCAGACCACCTGGAGAGAGCCAGAGCACTGGTGAAAAACCATATGTCGCAGCTCAGCATTTCACCCATCCAAGGTGATACAATGAGACAGCAAGTTCAGTAATACCTGTCATTAAGAGCAGGGCTCCAGTCGGGGTACCACACGGGTGGCGGCGTCCCCCCACTTATTTTACAGGGAGCTCGATAACTGAAGCAAATGGAGCCACACATTCACTCTTTGGCCTCTCTGGGGTGAGATCGGAGCTCATTCAGAACGCTGCTCACGCGCTGGCTACTCTGATGCAATCGCATTTAAGGGGTGAGCCAGGTGAGGCAATGAGTCTGATGGTGCAAGCCACTTTTCGTGATGTCACTTCCTGTTGTGACGTCAGTGTCCACCCACTTCTTTTTTAGGACTCGTACCCTGATTAAGAGACACTTCTATTTGTGATTGTGCCAAACAAACTGTCATTCTTTTTGTTACACTGCATGTTTGTGAGAAAGCCACACCCTCACCTTTTGGGACACAATCTTTCAAGAGAGCATGGTGTCAGGGTGCCTGGAAGCCTCTCACTGTCAGTTCCCAGTGAGAAACAAGGGTAAAGGTGGGCGAGCCACGGACAGCTCGAGCAGGCTTGATGCAGATGCTGGCTCTGGTTCGGCTCGAGGTCCTCTTTGACCCTCGAGCCCAAAACGAGCCGAGCGCGGCTTCTGCTGCCACTCACCCCAGAGAGATACCCATCTAGTGGCGGATTCGCGTAATGAGAAACAGTGGCTTAAAGAAACCTTAGGGAGTCCGCCGAAAAGTACATGGAGCCCCCCTCCCTTCGGACTCACTCAGGAGCTCTCAGGCCAGGATAATGTGCTCAGGGGCCCCCTGGAGCTCACCCCCCAACATGCCCCCCCCCCCCCACACTGATCGGGCTGCGGGGTCTTTCTTACGCCACTAATGAAAAAACAAAAACTCTGGGATCAAACTTGGCTATCCCTGTTGACCAAATTGTCTGATCCTTGGCACATTTTCTATTTTCAGGAGCCTCCTTTTTCTCCATCATCACGTGAGTTCATGCCGAGTGCTGCACAAAAACTGCATGTGTTTGATTTAATAGACTATCATGTTGATCTTTGTACGATAAAAATGTTGGACTTTTATAGGGTACATACAACTGACTTACTCTCAGTTCAGTACTGACATCGAGGGGGGGTGGTGGTCCCGGGTCCAGGGATGTTTAGAAGCTATCACCTTTTTTGTGGTTCACTTCATGCTTTTAGACACAGTCTTTAAAACATACATTTTAAAACAGTTAAGGTCTTGTTTTTAAAAGTGGAAGGAGAAAGAAGGAAACCCAAGACCCCCTCTCTCCCCTACTTGTAAACCAGGTAAATACCTAATTCATCTTCATTTTTTGCATATAATCTACATTCCGCTGACACCTGAGCCCATTGCTTCACTAATCCAGACATATTTCTTGTAATTATGCCTGTTCGCAAACCACATCAAAAAAGTCTGAGGCAGATTTACGAGCCCCTTGTGACATATTTACGCCACCGTTGCGTCACTTCTGTGACGCTGCGGTGGTGTAAACCATGCGCCATGTTGTGACTTATTTACAACGTGACGCATCGAGGGTGATACGTCACGTTGTAAAGCCCAGCACCACAATAAACCTGCGTCAGGTTTAATGTATGCAGGGTGGGCGTTCCGTCATAAGGAAGCCCCGTAAAAGTGACGTAGTGAAACCTACAAGATTTCACTGAGTCACTTTTACATTCATGCAGTGTCAAAACACTGCGCCTGCTTGAAGCAGGCGTAAGGAGTGACGCAGCATGTTAGGCACAGGGCACCCCTGGGCATGGCTGGAGTTGCATCGCGCTTGCGACACGACTCCAGCAATGTGCCGCCCATACGCCTTCCAATGCGACACGCATCTGTCTATCCCTGTGCCACGGTGCGCCGCATTGTAAATGCGACCCATCCGTGGGGGCGCAAGGGTAGAATTGCTTGTCGCATCTTACTGGCGCATCCTGCTGGTATGCAGGGATGCGCCAGTCCTTGTAAATCTGCCCCTCTATATTTAACAAAAGTGCATCAATGCGTTTATCTTCTAATAAGTGGTTTGAAAATCAAACGATGAAGCCTATTAAAATAATGGCCATCAATTAATACTTTGATATTTTGAAAACGCACATCACATTACAATTATCTTCTGCATTCAAGAAAACTTCAAATTTTTTGGGCTCTTACGTATCACACATTTAAAGCTACCCAAAATATTGATCTCGCTAAACATAGCAAGGCGTCTGCAAGTGCTGATAAATACGGAAATGCATTCCTATTTTCCCAAGAATCTACCATATTACTTTTTTATTAATAAATGCCCCTTATCACAGTTGTATAAAATGACATATTGAGGAGTAACGCTACCTCCTGATGAACGAACACACTTGTTTTGAAAGTTGAAGAGATTTTGTCCAATATTTATATGTGCTTGTGACGTGGTTTTCATGCCAAATATTTTCAAGGCTCGGCTCCTACACGGGCATCTAGAACCAAGCCACATACTTGGCTCGGCTTCTGCACAGGTGCCTAGAGTCACGTCAGATCCTTGGCTCGGCTCGTGCAGGGGCGTCTAGAGTCATGTCAGATCCTTCGCTCAGCTCATGCACAGCGTCTAGAGTCACGTCAGATCCTTGGCTCGGCTCGTGCAGGGGCGTCTAGAGTCACGTCAGATCCTTGGCTCGGCTCGTGCAGGGGCGTCTAGAGTCATGTCACATCCTTCGCTCAGCTCATGCACAGCGTCTAGAGTCACGTCAGTTCCTTCGCTCAGCTCATGCACGGCGTCTAGAGTCACGTCAGATCCTTGGCTCAGCTTGTGCAGGGGCGTCTAGAGTCACGTCATGTCCTTGGCTCGTGCACGGACGTCTAGAGCCACGTCAAATCCTTGGCTTGGCTCGTACAGGGGCATCTAGAGTCACGTCAGATCCTTGACTCGTGCACGGACGTCTAGAGCCACGTCAGATCCTTGGCTCGGCTCGTACAGGGGCGTCTGGAGTCAAGTCAGATCCTTGGCTCAGCTCGTGCAGGGACGTCTGGAGTCACGTCAGATCCTTGGCTCATGCACGGACGTCTAGAGCCACGTCAGATCCTTGGCTCGGCTCGTACTGGGGCGTCTAGAGTCACGTCAGATCCTTGGCTCAGCTTGTGCAGGGGCGTCTGGAGTCACGTCATGTCCTTGGCTTGTGCACGGACGGCTAGAGCCACCTCAGATCCTTGGCTTGGCTCGTACAGGGGCGTCTAGAGTCACGTCAGATCCTTGGCTCGTGCACTGCGTCTAGAGTCACGTCAGATCCTTGGCTGGGCTCGTGCAGGGGCGTCTAGAGTCACGTCAGATCCTTGGCTTGTGCACAGACGTCTAGAGCCACGTCAGATCCTTGGCTCTGCTCGTACAGGGGCGTTTAGACTCTAGAGTCACGTCTGATCGTTGGCTCGGCTCGTGAACGGCGCCTAGAGCCACGTCAAATCCTTGGCTCGGCTCATACACAGACGTCTAGAGTCACGTTGGATCCTTGGCTCGGCTCATACACAGACGTCTAGAGTCACGTCAGATCCTTGGCTCCGCTCGTGCAGGGGCCTCTAGAGTCAGGTAAGATCCTTGGCTCGGCTCACGCACGGACGTCTAGAGCCACGTCAGATCCTTGGCTCGGCTCGTGCAAGGGCACCTAGAGCCACATCAAATCCTTGGCTCGGATTGTAAAGGGGCGTCTAGACTCTAGAGTCAAGTCATATCCTTGGCTCGGCTCGTACAGGGGCGTCTAGCGTCACATTGAATCCTTGGCTCGGCTCATACAGGGAGGTCTAGAGTCACGTAAGATCCTTGGTTCTTACAGGGGCGTCTAGAGCCACGTCAGATTCTTGGGTCGGCTCATAAAGGGGCGCCTAGAGCCAGGTCAATTCCTTGGCTCGGCTTGTACAGGGGTGTCTAGACTCTAGAGTAAGTCAGATCCTTGGCTCAGCTCGTCCCGGGGCATCTAGAGCCTTGCCAGATGTAAATGTAAATGTACATGTATTTATATAGCGCAAACCACCCACATCGCAGGTATCTAAGCGCTTGCTTAGGGAACCCGTCCTGGTATTCCCCTGTGAGATAACCCCGGCAGGTGAAAGCCAGGCATCCCGCCGCGAGGGGCCGTTGTGGAGATTAAGCAAGCTATTGCCCAGAGTCGCAGAGTGTGTACCCGTGAGTCGAGTAGGCACCGGAGCGAGAATTATCAAGTCCGTGGAATTATTGCGCCCAAGCCCCGTCGAGGCGGGGGATTGAACCCTGGTCCAGGGCCGATCTCAGCTTCCGGGTCTGCCGCCTCTAACCCCTGAGCCACACTTCTCCATTGGCTCCTTCGCTCGGCTCATACACAGACATCTAGAGTCACGTCAGATCCTTGTCTCGGCTCGTACAGGGGCGTCTAGAGTCACGTCAGATCCTTGGCTCGTACTGGGCCGTCTAAAGTCACGTCAGATTCTTGGCTCGGCTTGTACAGGGGCGTCTAGACTCTAGATTCAAGTCAGATCCTTGGCTCGGCTCGTACAGGGGCGTCTAGAGTCATATCAGATCCTTCGCTCAGCTCATACAGGAGGGTCTAGAGTCATGTCAGATCCTTGGTTCATACAGGGGCATCTAGAGCCACGTCAGATCCTTGGGTCGGCTCATAAAGGGCCGCCTAGAGCCACGTTAAATCCTTGGCTCAGCTTGTACAGGGGCGTCTAGACTCTAGAGTCAAGTCAGATCCTTGGCTCGGCTCTTACAGGGGTGTCTAGAGACACATCGGATCCTTCTCTCGGCTTGTACACAGATGTCAAGAGTCACGTCAGATCCTTGGCTCGGCTCGTACAGGGGCGTCTAGAGTCACGTCAGATCCTTGGCTCCGCTCGTGCACGGTGTCTAGAGTCACGTCAGATCATTGGCTTGGCTCGTGCAGGTGCGTCTACAGTGACCTCAGATCCTTGGCTCGGCTCGTGCACTCCGTCTAGAGTCACATCAGATCCTTGACTCGGCTCGTGCAGCGGAGTCTAGAGTCACGTCAGATCCTTGGCTCGGCTCGTGCACGGACGTCTAGAGCCACGTCAGATTCTTGGTTCGGCTCGTACAGGGGCGTCTAGAGTCAGGTCAGATCCTTGGCTCATGCACAGGTGCCTAGAGTCACGTCAAATCCTTTGCTCAAGTTCAAGTTCAAGTTTGAAATTTGTATAGCGCCCTATATACCCAGAGGGTCTCAAGGCGCTTGGGGGAAGGGGAAGTTTATTTGTCGAATATCCAAGTTTTTAGTTGTTTTCTGAAGGTGAGGTGGTTCTGGGTAAGGCGGAGATGGGTGGGGGGAGAGCTCCAGGTTTTGGCCGCTAAGTAGGAGAAGGATCTTCCTCCCATAGTGGATTTATGGATGCGTGGGATTGCGGCGAGGGCTTGTGTGGATGATCGCAGTTGGCGGGGGGGGTGTAAAAGGACAGGCGTGTTTTGAGGCAGTCGGGTCCTAGGTCGTAGAGGGCTTTGTGTGTGTGGGTAAGGAGGCGGAACGTTATTCTCTTGTTGACAGGATGCCAGTGGAGGTCTTTCAGGTGCCCGGAGATGTGAGCTCGGCGGGGGAGGTCCAGTATAAATCTGGCTGAGGCGTTTTGGATGCGTTGGAGTTTTTTCTGGAGTTTGGCGGTGGTTCCGGCGTAGAGGGTGTTTCCGTAGTCCAGTCGGCTGGTAACCAGTGCGTGGGTGACCGTTTTTCTTGTTTCGGTGGGGATCCAGCAGAAGATTTTTTTAAGCATGCGTAGGATGTTTAAGCAAGATGAGGTGACGGCGTTGACTTGTCTGGTCATTGAGAGGGAGGAGTCTAGGATGAAACCCAGGTTGCGTGCGTGGTCAGCAGGTGTGGGTGCAATTCCCAGGGCCGGTGGCCACCAAGAATCGTCCCAGGTGGAGGGGGATGAGCCTAAGATGAGGACTTCAGTTTTGTCCGAGTTCAGTTTTAGACGGCTGTCTTTCATCCATTCGGCTACTTCTTTCATTCCTTCGTGTAGGTTGGTTTTGGCGGTACTGGGATCGTTGGTGAGGGAGAGGATGAGCTGTGTGTCATCTGCGTAGGAGATGATGTTGAGGTTGTGTTTGCGTGCGATGGATGCGAGGGGACTCATGTATACGTTGAAGAGGGTGGGGCTGAGTGAAGATCCTTGTGGTACACCACAGATGTTCGGTGGCCTCTGATCTGAAGGGGGGGGAGGCGGACTCTCTGAGTTCTTCCGGCGAGGAACGAGACTATCCAGTCTAGTGCTTTACCTTGTATCCCGACGTTGCTAAGGCGTTTGATAAGGGTGGTATGGCAGACTGTGTTGAATGCTGCGGAGAGGTCAAGTAGGATGAGTGCGGTTGTTTCTCCATTGTCCAGTAGTGTCCGAATGTCGTCAGTTGCTGCGATGAGGGCGGTCTCTGTGCTGTGTTTGGCTCGGAAGCCGGATTGTGAAGGGTCGAGGGATTTGTTGGATTCGAGGAAGGCGGCGAGCTGATTGTTGATGGCTTTCTCGATGACTTTGGCAGGGAAAGGAAGGAGTGAGATGGGGCGGTAATTCTTGAGTTCGGTGGGGTCTGCTGTGGGTTTCTTCAGGAGGGCGCTGAGTTCGGCGTGTTTCCAGCTTTCTGGGAAGGTGGCAGCATTTAGGGAGCAGTTGATGACATCTCGGAGATGGGGTGCGATAACGGAGTCTGCTTTGTTGAAAATGTGGTGGGGACATGGGTCGGTTGGTGATCCTGAGTGGATGGAGTTCATCAGACGGATGGTTTCTTCAGTGGAGATTGGGTTCCAGGCGCAGAGGTTGTTAGGGGGGTGTTTAAGTTCAGGTGAGGGTGGTGGGGCTTGGATTCCGGTCTCATTTGCGAAGCTGTTATGTATGTCTGCGATTTTGTTGTGGAAGAATGAGGCTAAGGAGTCGCAGAGGTCTTGGGAGGGGGTGATATTGTTTGTGCCGGCGGGGGGTTGGTGAATTCTTTGACAATGTTGAATAGTTCCTTGCTGTTTTTGGCGTTGTTGTCGAGTCGGTCTTTGAGTGCTGATTTCTTGGTGGATCGGATCAGTTGGTGGTGTTTGCGGATGGCGTTCTTGAAGGCTGCCTGGTTGTCAGAGGTTCGGTCTTTTTTCCAGGCTTTCTCGAGGGTGCGGCAGGTCTTCTTGGAGTTTTTGAGGTCCTCATTAAACCAAGGGACTTTATTGTTGATTTGTTTGGATTGCTGTTTTTTCAAGGGTGCTAATTCATCAGCGCTGTGGGTGATCCATTGTGTGAGGTTGGTTGCTGCAAGGTTTGGGTCCGATGATTTTGCAGGGAGGTTTTGTTGCAGTGATGTGAAGAGTTGGTCGGTTGTAATTTTGTTCCAGTTTCTGCGCGGAATTGGTTGAGGGAGGTTGTGTGTTGTAGTCTTTTTGTAGCTGAAGTGAACGCAGCTGTGGTCTGTCCATTGGTGGGCTGTGGTGTGGTCGAAGGAGATATGCTTGCTGGAGGTGAAGATTGGGTCGAGCGTGTGCCCTGCGTTGTGAGTGGGGGTGTTGACAAGTTGTTTGAGTCCGAGATTGGCGAGGTTGTCCAGAAGGGTGATGGTGTTGCTGTCATTGTTCTTTTCTAGGTGGAAGTTGATGTCTCCTAGCAGGATGTAGTCCTCGGAGGGGAGGGCGTGAGGGGTGACGAATTCAGTGATGTCTTCGCAGAATTGTGCGCGGGGTCCTGGTGGTCTGTAGATGAGGGTGCCTCTGAGTGTGGACTTCGGGTCGGTGTGGATCTGGAAGTGGAGGTGTTCGGCGGTAGCGAGGTTATCGTCGGAGCTGGTAGAGATTCGGATGGTGTTCTTATGGACAATGGCGATGCCTCCTCCTGTTTGTTTGGTGGTGCGATCTTTTCAGATTATCTTGTAGCCGTCCGGAATGGCTATGGCGATGTCGGGTGCTGAAGATGTGTTCATCCAGGTTTCTGTGAGAAAGGCGATGTCCGGCGCTGTGGTGTCAAGTAGGTTCCATAGTTCGATGGCGTTACTGTGGACCGAGCGAGTGTTGAGCAGGATGCACTTCAGATGGTTGGGGTCGGAGCGTGGTTTGGAATCTGAGGGTGTGGTGGGTTTCTTAGTGCAGTTGTACTTGCAGGAGTGGCAGGCGAATGGTCCATGGGTGCGTCCAGATTCGGCTTGGTAGCAGTTTGGTGATCGGCCGGGATTAAGGGCTGAGAGGGTAGCTGCATTGTATGTGATGCGGGAGGGGTGGGGTTTGCGGGGACCAGGGTGTCTGGCGCTGGGCGCGGTCTTGGCACGGACGGGCGTAGACGGGCTTACCTTTGGCGCACCTTCGGCGTGGCCGCAGCGCGTGGACGCTGCGCGTAGGACCATCTGACTTAAATGGATAGTGGAGGGGGCGGAGCATGGGAGGGGCAGC
Organism: Lissotriton vulgaris; assembly: GCF_964263255.1. Taxonomy (NCBI): domain Eukaryota; kingdom Metazoa; phylum Chordata; class Amphibia; order Caudata; family Salamandridae; genus Lissotriton; species Lissotriton vulgaris. The sequence goes on from NC_141697.1 coordinate 19,090,419, forward strand.
TGGGAGGCTAGGAGGAGACACGGGCTTGTACACTTGGCTTGTAAAGGGGCGTTTAGACTCTAGAGTCACTTCAGTTCCTTGGCTCGGCTCGCGAACGGCGCCTAGAGCCACTTCAAATCCTTGGCTTGGCTTGTAAAGGGGCGTCTAGAGTTACGTCGGAACCTTGGCTCAGCTTGTACACAGACGCCTAGAGTCACGTCAGATCCTTGGCTCGGCTCGTACACAGACGTCTAGAGTCAGGTCAAATCCTTGGCCCAGCTCGTACAGGAGCGTCTAAAATCACGTCAGATCCTTGGTTCGTACAGGGGCGTCTAGAGCCACGTCAGATCCTAGGGTCGGCTCGTAAAGGGGTGCCTAGAGCCACATCAAATCTTTGGCTCAGCTCGTGCAGGGACGTCTAGAGTCAGGTCAGATACTTGGCTCAGCTCACGCACGGACATATAGAGCCACGTCAGATCCTTGGCTCGGCTCGTGCAGGGGTGTCTAAAGTCACGTCAGATCCTTGGCTCGGCTCGTGCACGGACGTCTAGAGCCATGGCAGATCCTTGGCTCGGCTCGTACAGGGGCATTTAGAGTCACGTCAGATCCTTGGCTCGGCTTGTGCACGGACACCTAGAGTCACGTCAAATCCTTGGCTCGGCTTGGACAGGGGCGTCTAGACTCTAGAGTCAAGTCAGATCCTTGGCTCGGCTAGTACGGGGGCGTCTAGAGTCACATCGGATCCTTGGCTCGGCTCGTACAGGGGCGTCTAGAGTCACGTGGGATCCTTGGCTCAGCTCGTCCCTGGGTATCTAGAGTCACGTCAGATCCTTGGCTCGGCTCGTACAGGGGCATCTAGAGTCACGTCAGATCCTTGGCTCGGCTCGTGCACGGGTGCCTAGATCCACGTCAAATCCTTGGCTCGGCTTGTACAGGGGCGTCTAGACTCTAGAGGCAAGTCAGATCCTTGGCTCGGCTCGTACAGAGGCATCTAGAGTCACGTCAGATCCTTGGCTCGGCCCGTGCATGGCGTCTAGAGTCACGTCAGATTCTTAGCTCAGCTCGTGCAGGGGCGTCTAGAGTCACGTCAGATCCTTGGCTCCGCTCGTGCGCGCCGTCTAGAGTCACGTCAGATCCTTGGCTCCGCTCGTGCGCGCCGTCTAGAGTCACGTCAGATCCTTGGCTCCGCTCGTGAAGGGGAGTCTAGAGTCATGCCAGATCCTTGGTTCGGCTCGTGCACGACCGTCTAGAGCCATGTCAGATCCTTGGCTTGGCTCGTACAGGGGCGTCTAGAGTCAGGTCAGATCCTTGGCTCGTGCACGGGTGCCTAGAGTCACGTCAATTCCTTGGCTCGGCTTGTACAGGGGCGTTTAGACTCTAGAGTCACGTCAGATCCTTTGCTCTGCTCGTGAACGGCGCCTAGAACCACGTCAAATCCTTGGCTCGGCTCTTAAAGGGGCGCCTAGAGTTACGTCGGATCCTTGGCTCGGCTCATACACAGGCGTCTAGAGTCACGCCGGATCCTTGGCTCGGCTTGTACACAGACGTCTAGAGTCACGTCAGATCCTTGGCTCGGCTCTTACATGGGTGTCTAGAGTCACATAGGATCCTCGGCTCAGCTCGTACACAGACGCCTTGAGTCACGTCGGATCCTTGGCTCGGCTCGTACACAGACGTCTAGAGTCACGTCAGATTCTTGGCTCGGCTCCTGCAGGGGCGTCTAGAGTTACGTCAGATCCTTGGCTCTGCTTGTGCACGGTGTCTAGAGTCACATCAGATCCTTGGCTCGGCTTGTGCAGGGGTGTCAGGAGTCACGTCAGATCCTTGGCTTGGCTCGTGCACGGACGTCTAGAGCCACGTCACATCCTTGGCTCGGCTCGTACAGGGCGTTGTTGGACAGGCCACATGACGGGCCGCTCTCCCCCGGCTCGACCAGGCCCGAGCCCAGTCACGCAAGCACCACACACCACCATTGCACGCCCTACGTCCCCTCAGGGACCCCTGCCCTCGAACATGATAACCTCGTGGGTCCGATCCACTGCCGGCCCATGCACCCAGCCCGGGCCGCCATCTTGGACACCTCGCCACGAGGCCGCCTGGCCCCCGATCGACCTCAACCCTGGGCCTAGCCCAGCCTCAGACAATCCGGCACCACCCTCCACCCAGGAGGTGAGCGGGCTACTTGGCAAGTCAATGGGAGAAAGAGGTGCCGATGGCTCTCCCCCCGCCCAGTGCCGCTCGCCCATCGCCTCCCCGGGCGCTGGCTCCACCCCCCTGCTGGGTGTCTGGACTCCCTCATCCCGGACCTCCCGACCTCCAAGTGCGAGGGTCCGGACATCAAAGCACGCCAGCCCTATAACTGGGGCAGCTCCAGAGCAGGAAGTCAGTTGTATCTTGGAGTCGAGAGACGTAAGAGGAACTCATCCTGGACGGACTACTGGCGCTGCCGTAGCTCTGTCCTGTGCACCATCGTCCTGCCTGTTGGCGCTGCCACAGCCGTCGTAACCTTCATTCTTCACCGTCGTCCGGATCTGCTGGCGAGGCCGCGGACCGTTGTAACCATCATCTTCATCGGGACCTGCTTGGCTTCTCCACGGCCCGTCGACCATCCTTCATCCATCTCGGGACCTGCTTGGCTCCTCCACGGCCCGATCAGCAACCACGCCGAGCTCGAGGATTGAGAGCTATTTAACTCATTGGTAACTAAGACTGTCCCGCTACCCTTTCTCCTCAACCAGAGATCAGAACCGAGGGGACCCCTGAGTCCAGACCTCCTTGTATCATAGCGACGTAACCTAAGAATTGCATATAAAGTCTCGTTAACCTTCAATCTTGTGTGGTGTCCGTCTGTGGGGGGGAAGTTACTTACCTGTACAGTCGTTGGAGACGGCTCTCCCTGGAGACCTCTCCCCGTAATCTCGGCCGACCCTCCCGGTCCGTCTAACATTGGTGGCCAGCGGCGCGATCCGAATCACCGCATAACGTACAGAGAGTAGCTCACCCCACAACGAACAACAATGTCGACTAAAGAGAGCGGATCAACTGAGAAGTTCCAAATGGAAAAACTAGAGGAATACAGCCATCGTGAACTAAAGCAGTTCTGCATCGAACTAGGTATCGCTACCACCGGACTAAGTACCAAGGACGATTTTAAGCATGCCCTAGAATCTTGGGCAGAGACCGGGGATGTCGAAGCCCCTGAGCAAAGCACCGCGAAAAATACCAACACGGCCCCTGAGGGGCAAAGAACCAGTCTCTCGCAAGACGAGATCCAAGAAAGAGAAAAAGCCCGACTACACGAACTCGAAATGGCCCGACTCAAGATGGACATAGAACTCAAATTGGCCGAGCAAAAAATAAACTTAGAGCACCTTCGCCTCCGAGAAGAAAGAGAGGAGAAACAGAGGCAAAGGGAGCTCGAGGAAAAAAGACTAACGTACGAGCACGAACGGAACCTAGCCGAGATCAACCTGCGCAAACAAAATAAAGAGTTAGGGGTGCCCGACAGACCGTCCACCCCAGGGACCGCGGAGAAAAAAGTGCACATCCCCAAGGATGTGGTCCGAGAATATTTTCGAGAAGACGACATCCAGCAATGGTTTAAGGCCTATGAAATCGCGATGACTGCGCACCGGATCGATAGAGCCGACTGGGGAGCCGGCCTATGGGGCAAATTCCTCAATGAGGGCCGCGATACTCTGTTACAGCTCCCAGACCACCAGATGACCTCCTACGACCATATGAAAGCGGCCCTCCTCACCCGCTATGGCCTCACGCCCGAGATGTACCGTCAGAGGTTCCGAGACTGCACACGCATTCCAGGTACAACTTGGGTGGACTATGTAACGTACTTTAGCCGAGCCTTCGAAGGCTGGATCAGAGGGAACAACGTCACGACCTACGAGCAGCTGTTCAATCTGATGGTATGGGAGCATCTGTCCAACAATTGCTTCATTGAACTACGCCAACACCTCCTCGACAGCAAGTTAACCGATCCCCGGCAGCTCGCAGCCGAAGCTGACCGGTGGGAGATCACCAGAGTGGGCCGGAATGGGTCCTACGAGCAGAACAGGAACAACAATGGTCACTACCGACCCAGAGGAGGAGGAGGGGGCCAAGGGCGAGGAAGAGACAATACTCCGGCCGCCCCCGCTACCAGCACCACCCCCCCGGCCAACCGGGGCAGCACCCCGGCGCGACCGGGATACAGAGCCAATGTTACATGTCACCGATGCCAACGAGTCGGCCACTATGCAAACGACCCAAGCTGCCCGCAGTATCAGAGTCCAAGACCCCGCCAGGTGGCCGCCGCGGCACTAGGGGAAGAACAGATCTCCGAGGAACAAGAAACAGGCGAGCAAGAGTATCAAGAGTGGGAGCCAGCCGCCATGACTCTCGCGTGCTTAGGGGGAAGAGACATGGTCCCGCGGGTCCCCCTACCCGCTAACACCCAGAAGTACAGCCAATGGGTGAGCATCAATGGACAACGGGCCGAAGCCCTTCGAGACACCGGGGCCAGTGTGACAGCCGTCCGCTGTCATCTGGTGACCCCAGAACAATATCTACCGAACGTTCTCTGCCCTGTGCGATCAGCCGACAACTCGGAAAGTCTGTGTCGGATGGCCTGCGTCCCCTTTGAGTGGGGAGGGGTCTCCGGCATGTTGAAGGTAACGGTCCGAGACGACGCCCCCGTGGAATGCCTCCTCGGAAATGACCTGGAAAGCTCCCCGTGGGCAGCCGTGGAGCGAAAAGAACACTTGGGGATGTTGGGCGTCCCAGACTGGGCGTGCGTCACCACCCGGTCCATGGCCGCCCGTGCCAACCATCGCCCGGAAGAACCAGAATGGCCGGCGCCACCACCTCCGGTCGCCCCCGCCGAGACCCCCGACCATGGCATCCCCCTCGAACTTGCTCAACCTTCCGACCTCGCTAATCTTGATCAGTGGGCTCAAGAAGGGGGACCCACACAAGAACAATTTCGTCAGGAACAGAAGACCTGTCCCTCCCTTGAGGGACTCCGACAACAAGCGCTCGCCCAAAGCGCCGGGGATACCTCCGGAACTCATTGGGTCTACTGGGACAATGATCTATTGTACAGCGAGCAACGAATCGCCGAGCTGGGGGCCAACCGAGTACTAGTGGTGCCCCTCCGCTTTAGAGACTTCCTGCTAAACCTGGCCCACGATGCCCCCCTGGCAGGGCACCTGGGACAGGATAAAACCTACAGCCGCCTAGTGACCCACTTCTTCTGGCCCAAAATGAGAAACGATGTGCACCAGCATTGCCGATCTTGCCCCACGTGCCAAGCCAGTGGGAAGAGCGGCCGCAAATTAAAGGCTCCCCTGCAACCCTTTCCAGTAGTCACAACCCCATTTGAGAGGGTCGGGATAGACATTGTGGGACCCCTGGACCCGCGTACAAGACAAGGCCATCGCTTCATCCTGGTACTAGTGGACCACGCCACCCGCTACCCTGAGGCTATTCCTCTCCGGACCGTGACAGCCCCAGTGGTCGGCCGGGCCCTGATGGGGATCTTCTCCCGTGTGGGGTTCCCCCGAGAAGTCGTCAGTGACAGAGGCACGAACTTTATTTCTAAATATATGAAGTCCCTCTGGCAACAGTGTGGGGTCACCTACCGCTTCACGACCCCCTATCACCCCCAAGGAAACGGACTTGTTGAGCGGTTCAATCGCACGCTAAAAGGGATGATCGGGGGATTGGAAGAGCCCCTCCGTCGCCAGTGGGACGTGCTGCTGCCGTGCCTCCTCTTCGCCTACCGGGAGGTCCCACAGAAGTCCCTAGGCTTCAGCCCCTTCGAGCTGCTCTATGGGCACCCAGTACGGGGGCCACTCAGCCTGATCAAAGAAGGCTGGGAGATGCCTCCGGCCAAGAGTCCTCCAGATGTCTTCCGGTACCTCCTCACCCTCCGCAACCAGTCCCGGCGGTTCAGAGACCTAGCAAAAGCCAACCTAGAGGCCAGTCAAGAGGACATGAAGAAATGGTATGACCAGAACGCCTCATCCATTGAATTCGAGCCGGGGCAACAGGTCTGGGTAATGTCCCCCACAGAACCGTGCGCTCTCCAAGACAAATGGACGGGACCCTTCAAGGTAATCGAGCGCAAGGGTCCTGCCACCTATCTGATCGATATGGAGTCCGCCCGGAATCCGCTCCGAGTCCTCCACACCAACAGACTGAAACCCCACTTTGCACGAACAGAACTCAGCCTCTTGATGGCCACAGACAATGGGGTTGAAGACGACTCCGAGCCTCTCCCTGACCTCTTGCGGACCCAGGAGCAAGACGGCTCCGTGGATGGGGTCCGACTCTCGGAGACCCTCACCAGAGAACAACGGCAAGAGTGCCAAGCCCTCCTATCACGGTTCGCCAGTCTGTTCTCCCTCACCCCGGGTGTCACTTCCTGGTGTGTGCACGATGTGGACACCGGAGACAGCCCTCCTATCCGCCACCGGGCCTACCGCGTACCTGATCGGGTACGGGCCTGCATCCAGGCGGAAGTAGCTAAGATGCTCACGCTCGGGGTCATCGAGCCCTCAGACAGTCCATGGGCCAGCCCGGTCGTACTGGTCCCCAAAGCAGCCGCCCCCGGGACCACACCAGAACTCCGGTTCTGTGTCGACTACCGGGGCCTGAATGAAGTCACCAGAACGGACGCACACCCCATCCCCCGGGCAGATGAACTGGTCGACCGAATGGGCGCTGCCCGCTACCTCAGCATCTTCGACCTGACGGCAGGTTATTGGCAGATCGGCCTCACACCCCGAGCACAAGAACGCTCTGCCTTCTCCACCCCCGATGGCCACTATCACTTTACGGTCATGCCCTTCGGCATGAAGAATGCCCCAGCGACGTTCCAACGGCTCGTCAATCAGGTCCTGGCGGGGCTCGAAGAGTTCAGCGCCGCCTACCTGGACGACATCGCTGTGTACAGCCACCATTGGACCGAGCACCTCCACCACCTCCAAGCAGTGCTGCAAGCCCTTCAGCGAGCTGGCCTCACGATCAAGGCCAGCAAATGCCAAATTGGACAAGGGTCGGTGACCTACCTCGGACACCAGGTGGGAAGCGGCCTAGTGGCCCCCCTACAGCTGAAAATTGCCGCCATCCAGAACTGGCAACCCCCTATCACTCAAACTGAGGTGCGAGCCTTCCTGGGCCTCACGGGCTACTACCGAAGGTTCGTGAAAGACTATGGTACCATCGTGGGGCCTCTCACCGAACTCACGTCAAAAAATCAGCCCAAGAAGGTGAACTGGACCCCAGAGTGTCAAGCGGCATTCGAACAGTTAAAGGCCGCCATGTGTTCCGCTCCTGTGCTCCAGGCCCCAGACTACAGCCGGGAGTTCGTCGTCCAGACGGACGCCTCCGACCAGGGCATTGGGGCGGTCCTGTCCCAAGTGAACACCGAAGGCCTCGATCAACCGGTGGCCTTCATCAGCCGGAGACTCCTACCCCGGGAACAACGCTGGAGCACCATAGAGAGGGAAGCCTTCGCTGTGGTATGGGCCCTCAAGAAGCTCCGGCCCTACCTTTTTGGCACCCACTTTCGGGTGCAGACTGACCACCGACCCCTGCAGTGGTTGATGCATATGCGGGGGGAAAACCCAAAATTGCTACGCTGGTCCATCTCCTTACAAGGTATGGACTTCACAGTCGAACACCGGCCTGGGTCCGACCACGCCAACGCCGATGGCCTGTCCCGGTTTTTCCGCCTCGACGAAGAGAGTCCCCAAGAGGATGGGTAACTCTCCCCGCCTTCAGCTGGGGGGGACGCATGTTGGACAGGCCACATGACGGGCCGCTCTCCCCCGGCTCGACCAGGCCCGAGCCCAGTCACGCAAGCACCACACACCACCATTGCACGCCCTACGTCCCCTCAGGGACCCCTGCCCTCGAACATGATAACCTCGTGGGTCCGATCCACTGCCGGCCCATGCACCCAGCCCGGGCCGCCATCTTGGACACCTCGCCACGAGGCCGCCTGGCCCCCGATCGACCTCAACCCTGGGCCTAGCCCAGCCTCAGACAATCCGGCACCACCCTCCACCCAGGAGGTGAGCGGGCTACTTGGCAAGTCAATGGGAGAAAGAGGTGCCGATGGCTCTCCCCCCGCCCAGTGCCGCTCGCCCATCGCCTCCCCGGGCGCTGGCTCCACCCCCCTGCTGGGTGTCTGGACTCCCTCATCCCGGACCTCCCGACCTCCAAGTGCGAGGGTCCGGACATCAAAGCACGCCAGCCCTATAACTGGGGCAGCTCCAGAGCAGGAAGTCAGTTGTATCTTGGAGTCGAGAGACGTAAGAGGAACTCATCCTGGACGGACTACTGGCGCTGCCGTAGCTCTGTCCTGTGCACCATCGTCCTGCCTGTTGGCGCTGCCACAGCCGTCGTAACCTTCATTCTTCACCGTCGTCCGGATCTGCTGGCGAGGCCGCGGACCGTTGTAACCATCATCTTCATCGGGACCTGCTTGGCTTCTCCACGGCCCGTCGACCATCCTTCATCCATCTCGGGACCTGCTTGGCTCCTCCACGGCCCGATCAGCAACCACGCCGAGCTCGAGGATTGAGAGCTATTTAACTCATTGGTAACTAAGACTGTCCCGCTACCCTTTCTCCTCAACCAGAGATCAGAACCGAGGGGACCCCTGAGTCCAGACCTCCTTGTATCATAGCGACGTAACCTAAGAATTGCATATAAAGTCTCGTTAACCTTCAATCTTGTGTGGTGTCCGTCTGTGGGGGGGAAGTTACTTACCTGTACAGTCGTTGGAGACGGCTCTCCCTGGAGACCTCTCCCCGTAATCTCGGCCGACCCTCCCGGTCCGTCTAACAGGCGTCTAGAGTCAGGTCAGATCCTTTGCTCGGCTTGTGCACGGGTGCCTAGAGTCACGTCAAATCCTTGGCTCGGCTTGTACAGGGGCGTTTAGACTCTAAAATCACGTCAGATCCTTGGCTTGGCTTCTGAACAGCGTATAGAGTCACGTCGGATCCTTGGCTCGGCTCGTACACAGACGTCTAGAGTCACGTCAGATCCTTGACTGGGCTCTTACATAGGCGTCTAGAGTCACGTCAGATCCTTGGCTCGGCTCGTGCAGGGGCCTCTAGAGTCAGGTCAGATCATTGGCTCGGCTCACGCATTGACGTCTAGAGTCACGTCATATCCTTGGCTCGGCTCGTGCACAGACGTCTATAGCCACGTCAGATCATTGGCTTGGCTCGTACAGGTGCGTCTAGAGTCACGTCAGATTCTTGGCTCGGCTCGTGCACCGGCACCTAGAGCCACGCCAAATCCTTGACTCGGCTTGTACAGGGGCGTCTAGACTCTAGAGTCAAGTCATATCCTTGGCTCGACTCGTACAGGGGCGTCTAGAGTCACATCGAATCCTTAGCTCAGCTCGTACAGGGGCGTCTAGAGTCACCTGGGATCCTTGGCTCAGCTCAACCCGGGGCATCTAGAGCCACGTCAGATCCTTGCCTCTGCTCGTACACAGACGTCTAGAGTCACGTTAGATCATTGGCTCGGCTCGTACAGGGGCATCTAGAGTCACATCAGATCCTTGGCTCGTACAGGGGCGTCTAGAATCACGTCAGATCCTTATCTCGGCTCGTGCACGGGCACCTAGAGCCACATCAAATCCTTGGCTCGGCTTGTACAGGGGCGTCTACACTCTAGAGTCAAGTCAGATCCTTGGCTCAGCTCGTACAGGGGTGTCTAGAGTCACATCGGATCCTTGGCTCGGCTCGTAGAGGGGTGTCTAGAGTAATGTCAGATCCTTGGCACGTACAAGGGCGTCTAGAACCACGTCAGATCCTTGGGTCAGCTCGTAAAGGGGGCCTAGAGCCACATGAAATCCTTGGCTCGGCTTGTACAGGGGCGTATTGACTATAGAGTCAAGTTAGATTCTTGGCTCTGCTCGTACAGGGGTGTCTAGAGTCACATCGGATCCTTGGCTCGGCTCGTACACAGACGTCTAGAGTCACGTCGGATCCTTGGCTCGGCTCGTACACAGACATGTAGAGTCAAGTCAGATCCTTGCCTCGGCTCGCACAGCGGCGTCTAGAGTCACGTCGGATCCTTGGCTTGGCTCGTACACAGACGTCTAGAGTCACGTTGGATCCTTGGCTCGGCTCTTACATAGACGTCTAGAGTCACGTCAGATCCTTGGCTCAGCTCTTACATGGGCATCTAGAGCCACGTCAGATCCTTGGCTCGGCTCTTACATGGGAGTCTAGAGTCAGGTCAGATCCTTGGGTCGGCTCGTAAAGGGGCGCCTAGAGCCACGTCAAATCCTTGGCTTGGCTTGTACAGGGGCGTCTAGACTCTAGAGTCACATCGGATCCTATGCTCGGCTCGTACACGGGCGTCTAGAGTCACGTCAGATCCTTGGCTCAGCTCGTACACAGACGTCTAGAGTCACGTCAGATCCTTGGCTCGGCTCTTACATGGGCGTCTAGAGCCACGTCAGATCCTTGGCTCGGATCGTGCCTGGTGCCTGAATCCAAGTGAGCCCGTTGGCTTGGCTCTGGCTCGGCTCTGGCTCAGCTCTGGCTCAGCTCTGGCTCGGCTCTGGCTCTGGCTCGGCTCTGGCACCCATGATGAGTTGCTGGCTCGGCTCTGGCTCGGCCCTCGCTCGGCTCTGGCCCTGGCTCGGCTCTGGCCCTGGCTCAGCTCTGGCTCTTCACTGGCTCAGCTCTGGTTCGGCTCTGGCTAGGCTCCGGCTCAGCACTGGCTCAGCTCTGACTCGGTTTTGATTCGGCTCTGGCTCGATTCTGGCTCAGCTCTGGCTCTGGCTCGGCTCTGGCACCCATGATGAGTTGCTGGCTCGGCTCTGGCTCGGCCCTCGCTCGGCTCTGGCCCTGGCTCGGCTCTGGCCCTGGCTCAGCTCTGGCTCAGCTCTGGTTCGGCTCTGGCTAGGCTCCGGCTCAGCACTGGCTCAGCTCTGACTCGGTTTTGATTCGGCTCTGGCTCGATTCTGGCTCAGCTCTGCCTCTGGCTCGGCTCTGGCTCTGCTCTGGCTCGGCTCTGGCTCGGTTCTGACTCGGCTCTGGCTTGATTCTTGCTGAGCTCTGCCTCTGGCTCGGCTCTGGCTCTGGCTCAGCTCTGGCTCGGTTCTGGTTCGGCTCTGGCTTGATTCTTGCTGAGCTCTGCCTCTGGCTCGGCTCTGGCTCTGGCTCAGCTCTGGCTCGGTTCTGACTCGGGTCTGGCTCTGCCTCAGCTCTGGCCCTGACTCGGCTCTGGCTCAGCTCTGGCTCGGCTCTGGCTAGGCTCTGGCTTAGCTCTGGCTCAGCTCTGGCTCGGCTCTGGCTCTGTTCTGGCTTGGCTCTGGCTATGTTATGGCTCATCTCTGGCTAAGTTATGGCTCTTCTCTGGCTCGGCTCTGGTTCGGCTCTGGCTCGGCTCGAGCTCAGTTCTGGCTCGGCTCTGTCTCGGCTCTGTCTGGGCTTTGACTCGGGCTCTGGCTTGGCATTGGCCCTTGCTCTGCTCTGGCCCTGGCTCAGCTCTGGCTCGGTTCTGACTCGGCTCTGGCTCGATTCTGGCTCAGCTCTGCCTCTGGCTCGGCTCTGGCTCTGCTCTGGCTCGGCTCTGGCTCTGCTCTGGCTCGGCTCTGGCTCAGCTCTGGCTCGGTTCTGACTCGGCTCTGGCTCTGTTCTGGCTCGGCTCTGGCTCTGCCTCAGCTCTGGCCCTGACTCGCTCTGGCTTAGCTCTGGCTCGGCTCTGGCTAGGCTCTGGCTCAGATCTGGCTCAGCTCTGGCTCGGCGCTGGCTCGGCGCTGGCTCTGTTCTGACTCGGCTCTGGCTCGGCTCTGGCTCGGGCTATGTTATGGCTCATCTCTGGCTCGGCTCTGGTTCGGCTCTGGCTCGGCTCTGGGTTGGTTCGGGCTCTGGCTCGGCTCTAGCTCTGTTCTGGCTCGGCTCTGGCTCGGCTCTGGCTCTGTCTGGGCTCTGACTCGGCTCTGGCTTGGCTTTGGCCCTTGCTCTGCTCTGGCCCTGGCTCAGTTCTGGCTCGCCTCTGGCTCTGGCTATGTTCTGGCTCGGCTCTGGCTATGTTCTGGCTCGGCTCATCTCTGGCTTGGCTCTGGTTCGGTTCTGGCTCTGATTCTGGCTCGGCCCTGGCTCGGCTCGGTTCTGGCTCGGCTCTGGCTCTGTCTATGTTCTGGCTCGGCTCTGGCTAGACTCTGGCTCTGGTTCGGTTCTGGCTCGGCTCTGGCTCAGCTCTGGCTCGGCTCTGGTTCGGTTCTGGCTCAGCTCTGGCTCTATCTCAGTTCTGGCTCCCCTCTGGCTCAGCTCTGGTTCGGCTCTAGCTCGGCTCTATCTCAGTTCTGGCTCGGTTCTGGCTCGGCTCTGGCTCGGCTCGGTTCTGGCTCGGCTGTGGCTCGGTTCTGGCTCGGTTCTGGCTCGTCTCGATTCGTTGCTGGCTCGCCGCCTCTAACCGTAGGTGGGGGCTACAGCAGCCTCTCGTTCATCCTCGTCGGTCTAATTCCCGATCCCGGGGGTCTCCTGAGCGGCTCCGATGAGACCTCCATCGATCCGTGCGCCGAGAGGCCCGCAGCGCCTCCGAGCCGCGAGCATTAACAGGTGCGAAGAGCCCGGCCGGATCGATGGCTGCCCCCCCCCCCACACACACACACATACACACACCCCGCCCCCTCCGCGCAGAAGAGCTCAGACTGGACGGGCCGGGGAAGGGGGTGCAGGTGGGCTCGAGGTAGCTCAGCGGGTCCATCACCTGCTGTAGAATCTGTACAGTACAGACTGTACTGTAGATGAATATAGCGCCTCACACCCCTGACGAAGCAGTGAAGCGCTCAGACTGGAGGGGCTGCAGACGTGGGTGCAGGTGGGCCCAAGGTAGCTCAGCGTGTCCATCACCTGCTGAAGAGACTGTACTATAGATGTATATAGCGCCTCATGCGCCTGACGAGGCAGTGAGGCGCTCAGATTTGCACCGGGTTCCTGGCAGTGCATGGTTCAAACTATAGAGGGCGCACCGACCGCTTCTAGCAGTGGGTGGGGGCCTTGAGAGAGTAGAGCGCGTGGATCGGGGTGGGAGGGGTTATCCGAGGGTGGGCTGTGTGAAGACCACCCATGAACGGGAGGGACGATCCTCGATGGGCTTTAATGAGCAACAGTTATACAGCGTGTGGATGGGGGGGAGGGGGGGGCACCCAAAGGCGACACAGGCTCAAGTAATTGCATCCACCCCTCACGGGTCAGTGTTAAGCAAAGGGAGGGGTCTGTGCACCCACCAAGAGGGGGGGTCTGTGCACCCACCTAGAGGAGGGGTCTGTGCACCCACCAAGAGGGAGGGTCTGTGCACCCACCTAGAGGGGGGGTCTGTGCACCCACCAAGAGGGATAAGGGGTCTGTGCACCCACCAAGAGGGGGGGTCTGTGCACCCACCTAGAGGAGGGGTCTGTGCACCCACCAAGAGGGGGGGGTCTGTGCACCCACCTAGAGGGGGGGTCTGTGCACCCACCAAGAGGGGTAAGGGGTCTGTGCACCCACCAAGAGGGGGGGTCTGTGCACCCACCAAGAGGGGGGTCTGTGCACCCACCAAGAGGGGGAGGGGTCTGTGCACCCACCAGGAGGGGGGATGGGGCAGGGGCACCCACCTATGAGGGTGGGGTCTGTGCACCCACCTAGAGAGGGCTCTGTGCACCCACCTAGAGGGCGGGGTCTGTGCACCCACCTAGAGAGGGGTCTGTGCACCCACCTAGAGGGGGAGGGGTCTGTGCACCCACCTAGAGGGCGGGGTCTGTGCACCCACCTCGAGGGGGGAGGGGTCTGTGCACCCACTCGAGGGGGGAGGGGTCTGTGCACCCACCTAGAGGGCGGGGTCTGTGCACCCACCTTGAGGGGGAGGGGTCTGTGCACCCACCTAGAGGGGGAGGGGTCTGTGCACCCATCTAGAGGGCGGGGTCTGTGCACCCACCTCGAGGGGGGAGGGGTCTGTGCACCCACTTCGAGGGGGGGTGAGTCTGTGCACCCATCTAGAGGGCGGGGTCTGTGCACCCACCTCGAGGGGGGAGGGGTCTGTGCACCCACTTCGAGGGGGGGTGGGTCTGTGAACCCACCTAAAGGGGAGGGGTCTGTGCACACCCACCTAGAGGGCGGGGTCTGTGCACCCACCTTGAGGGGGGAGGGATCTGTGTACCCACCAAGGGGGGGGGGGGTCTGTGCACCCGCCAAGAGGGGGGGGGGGTCTGTGCACCCACCAAGAGGGAGGGGTCAGTGCACCCACTTAAATGGAGGAGTTTAAAAGATTCCCGACACCATTTGACACCTATGCACCCGGCCCCCCTGGGTGAGGTAACTCGAGTACTCTGGCGCTCCCGTGGTTGTTGGCCCTAGAACCCCCTAATTCTGAAAGCGTTTGCTCCAAGTCCTCTCCGATGTGCTCCTAATCTTCAAAATTCCAACTGCGACTTTCGCATAGGATTGTACGGAGCTCGCAGCTGTGTTCTCCCCCGTGGGTCCCCTGTGTCACTACCTTGGGTGGTTCCTTGGGGTCCCAGTGATTCTACGTGCTCTAGGCACTGTGTCTAGTCAAGTGGTGGTTCTTGTACCACTTTCTTAATATATGGTTTGGTCTCCCCCCTGGGGCCCGTTGTGTATTGTGCTATTTACTGAAGTTCTATTGTGTTGATATTGTGTATCTTGTTCTCTAATCTCATAAATAGATTAGTAGAGCGTGTTTAATAATCAATACATATATATTTGATATTTTATATATACCATTTGTTCATTCATGAGATTATAGACTGGTAAAACAAGCTGCTTTACATTCCTTCAAGACTTAGCCTGAAGGCTGCTCTCCACAGCTACCACTAGGATAGTTTTCAATAAAGGTTGTCTAAACCTACCTGTGACTCAATGGTTAGAGCAGGCAGACCTCGATGCAGAGCTCTGGCCAGGGACCAGGGTTCGATTCCCGCCTCAGCGGGTCTCGGGCTCATTAATTCCCCTGACTGGATATTCTCGCCTCAGTGCCTATTCTGATCATGGGTCCCACGCTGCAACTCTGGGCAATAGCTTGCTTAGTCTCCACAACGGCCCCCACAACGCGAGGGATGCCTGGTCTGCACCATGGGGGTGCCCAGGAGTGGACACTTCACAGGGAAAGCCAGGAAAGCTTCCTTTGCGGTATTCGTACAAGCGCCTGGAAACCCACTGCGGGTAGCTGTGCGCTATACAAGTACAAAAAAAAAGAACACATAAGGGTCGTTTGGACTGGTGCAAGGTGCCCACTACCCAACCTCTCACACGCACTGGCCCTGTGTCCCTTCTCAGGCTCAGCTCTGGCTGCAAGCCACACCTCAGGTGTGCAGCTGGGAGGATGTAGTTTACAATCTTAGTAAGATAGTTCAGTGAGTCAATGCACCTGCTGCAGAGGTCAGTCGATATGTGTCTGGGAGATTGCAGTCTACATTCTCACAACTCAGGTCCGTGAACTCTGCCCTCGCTCCAGAGCCCAGTCAGTGAGTAGAGAGGGTCAGTGTTTGCAATTTAATCTCAGTGACATAGCAGTGATTTGATGCCCTGGCTTTAGAGATCAGTGTGCATCTACCAGGGTACTGTTTACAGTCCCAGTGAGACAGCTCTCACGGGTGAGTAGCGCGCTATATAAACTCCTGATTGATTGATTGATTGTAGCTCAGTTGGTTAATGCACCTGCTGCTCAGATGTGTCTGTAGCTCGAAGGTTTCAGTTTGCAATCTCAGTGAAATAGCTTGAGGAGTTCAGGCTCTTGCCACAAAGATGTGTGCAAACGAAAGGTTACAGCTCACAGGAATGGTAAGATAGCTCAGTGAGTAAATGCGCTTGCTGCAGAGGTCTGTGCTCAATGTATGTGGGGGTGGGCAAGCCAGGCGAGGCTCGAACTTGTCTCGCCCACATGTCTGGGGCTGGCTCGGATCTCGTCTCAGTGGGACTGGTGCCACAAAAAAACTACCCGGACCCAGGCACAGCCCAACAACGCACACCCCCTAACCACCCCCTCACTCCCCCGCCACCCACCACCCCAGGCAGTTCTGCTCCGAAAAGATCATGGCGGTCTCATCATTTAATGTATTAAATTTAAGCTCGTAAATTAAAGGAATAACTTTTTTTTTTATTGTTAAGCATTTTGTAGAGTCGTTATCACTTTACACGTGTGTGTTTCGCAATGTACACGCTAGGTCTGTCCACGACTCCGCTCGTGCTCCGGGGCCCGGCCCGGCTCTGGCCCGGCGCTGGCTAGGCTCGTGCTCTGGGGGCCAGGCTCTGTCCTGGCTCCGGCTTGGCCCGTTCTCCGTGGGGCCCGGCTCGGCTCTGGCCAGGCTCTGGCTCGGCCTCTGGTGGCTCGGCTCGGCTCGTGCTCTGCGGGGCCCTGCTCCGGCTCGGCTCGTGCTCTGGGGGCCCGGCTCTGGCTCGGCTCGTGAACCATGGGGCCCAGCTCTGGGGCCCGGCTCTGGCTCGGCTCGTGCTCAAGTGGGCCGGCCCAGCTCTAACCCGGCTCTGGCTCGGCTCGTGCTCCGGGGGCCCGGCCCGGCCCTGGCCCGGCTCTGGTTTGTGGTCTGGGGGCCCGGCCCGGCCAGGCTCTGGCTCGTACTCCGGGGGGGGGGGGGGGCAGCCCAGCTCTGGCTCGGCCTGGGGGGGCGGCCCGGCTCTGGCTCGGCTCGTGCTCCGAGGGCCCGGCCCGGCTCTGGTTCGTGCTCCGGGGGCCGGCCCTGGCCAGGCTCTGGCCCGGCTCTGGCTCGTACTCTGGGGGCCCAGCCCGGCTCTGGCTCGGCTCGTGCTCGGGGGGGGGGGGGGGGCGGCCCGGCTCTAACCAGGCTCAGGCTCGGCTCGTGCTGGGGGGGGGGGGCGGCCCGGCCCTGGCCCGGCTCTGGTTTGTGCTCTGAGGGCCCGGCCTGGCTCTGGCCCGGCTCAGGCTCGTACTCCGGGGGGCCCGGCCCGGCTCTGGTCCGGCTCTGGCTCGTACTCCGGGGGCCGGGCCGGCTCTGTTTCGTGCTCCCGGCTCTGACCCGGATCGTGCTCGGGGGGCTCTGGCTCGTACTCGGGGGGACCGGCTTTGGCCCGGCTCTGGTTCGTGCTTGGGGGGGGGACCAGCCCGGCCCTGGCCCGGCTCTGGCACGGCTGTCTGGATTCTTTCGCCGCCTGTCCACTCCTCGAGGCCCCGGTCCGGCGCCGGAACGGACGCGTCCATCTCATCCCGGAGGTCGATGGAAGCAGAAGGTGTAAAACTAACACCTATTATCGGCCCCCGGGGGTGGGGTTACATCATCTGTCGATATGTGATTAAAGCTGCCCTCGCGGGGAGGGCTTGTTACAAACCCACTCCATGCCCTCCAGGGTTTGAGGGGGGGGCTGTCAAGCGATCACCCCCTCCTTCACGAGGGAAGGGATCGCCTGGGTCATCCTGCGCTCCGGGCTCTGGATGGAGTGACCTCTGACCATCACATGCTGGGCGAGGATCCCTAAAAGCACAAGGAGGTGGGATGTGCCACACGTTTGGAAAAGAGTCCTGCTGTGAGAGGCCGGCGGGGCAGAGGCAGAATCCGTGGATTCTCAGACATTCCCTGACATCTGGCTGACTCCTGACCTTGGTCCAACCCTGCCCCAACCCTACTAGTATTTAAAGGCCAATGGTGGCTCTTTCCTCCCCAGCTCTGCCAGCCTTGCAGAGGCGCTGGCCTTCAGGTGTGACACATGACTGACTCTGCCCCAGCCCCCTTGGCCTCTCTTCTTGTATGGTGAGTTGCTCAGCAGAGCCCTGACGTCACGGCAGCCTGTCGAGGAGACACTGAGGCCTGCAGCCCCAGAGCACAGGAGCTCACGTGACTCTACGGGCTGATGGCGTGTGATGGGGTACTGTTAGATCCTCCACCTGGCACGTGCTCTGATTAACCATAACTCTAATATCATGTACTCAACCATAGCACGGCTCCTTTCTTCCACACAAATAGGACCAGGGCTTTAAGTAGGGTGACCAACTGGCATTGGTGCAAATTCAGGACGGTGAGTGTAAAAATTCAGGACAAAGGGTCAAAATTCAGGACACAAATTCAGGACAATAGGTACGTTTTACAGACACATCAGAGGTCGCGCAATAGTATATAAGTAAGCCCAGCCATTTACAAAAGTATTCAACCATTTGCAAACCTATCCATCATGCATCCTTCCATCTATCATTTCACTCATCCATCCCTTCATCCATCCCCTCATCCATCCTTTCACTCATCCTCCATTATCCATCCATCCATCCACCCTTTCACCCTATCCATCTGTACACTTATCCATCCACTCTTCATCCCATCCATCCATTCACTCATCCATTCAGCCATTTACCCTTTCACCAATCCAGCCATCCTTTCACTTACTAATCCTTCCACCCATCCACTCTTTTAGTCGTCCATCCATCCTCCCTTTCTCTCTCTATCGACCCTTTCACTTAGCCTTCCTTCCATCCATCCATCCACCCACCCATCCATCCATCTACTCATCCACTCATGAATCCATCCATTGCCCCTATCACTCATCCATCTATCATTTCACTCCTTCACACATCTATTCATTCTTTTGTCCATCTACCCTCCCTTTCACTCACTCATCCATCCTTACACCCACCCTTTCACTCATATGTCCATTCATTCACCCTTGCACTTATCAATCCATCAATCCATCCATCATTTCACTCATCCACCTACCCCCCATCATCCACCCACCATCCGCCCACCCACTCATCCATCCTTTCACCCACCCACCATCCAATCCACTGATCCATCCTTTCACCCATCCACCATCCACCCACCCACTCATCCATCCATCCTTTCACCCACCCACTCATCATCCATCCATCCATCCTTTCACCCACCCACTCATCATCCATCCTTTCACCCACCCACTTATCCATCCATCCATCCCTTCACCCACTCTCCATCCATCCATCCTTTCACCCACCCATCCATTCATCCCTTCACCCACTCTCCAGCCATCCTTCCTTTCACCCAACCATCATCCATCCATCTGTCCTTCCCCTCATCATCCATCCATCCATCCCCTCATCATCCATCCATCCTTCCCCTCATCATCCATCCATCCTTTTCCCTCATCATCCATCCATCCTTTTCCCTCATCCATCCATCCATCCATCCATCCTTTTCCCTCATCATCTATCCATCCATCCATCTGTCCTTCCCCTCATCATCCATCTGTCCTCCCCCTCATCATCCATCCATCCTTCCCCTCATCACCCATCCATCCTTTCCCTCATCATCCATCCATCCTTCCCCTCATCATCCATCCATCCTTCCCCTCATCATCCATCCTTTCACCCACCCCCTCATCATCCATCCATCCATCCTTCCCCTCCATCCATCCTTCCCCTCATCCATTTATCCTTCCCCTCATCCATCCTTCCCCTCATCCATTTATCCTTCCCCTCTTCCATCCATCCTTCCCCTCCATCCCTCATCCTTCCCCTCATCCATCTTTCCCCTCATCAATCATCCAGCTACCCTTCCACCCATACATCCAGCTATTTACATTTTCTCTCCATCCTTCCCCTCACTCATCAATCCTCTCTCATTATCCATTTATTCAATCTTTCATTCATCCATTCACCCTTTCACTAATTCATCCATCCATCTCCTGATCCATCCATCCTTCCCCTCCATCCATCCACTCCATCCATCCATCCATCCTTCCCCTCATCCATCCATCCATCCTTCCCCTCATCCATCCATCCTTCCCCTCCATCCATCATCCTTCCCCTCATCCATCATCCTTCCCCTCATCCATCTTTCCCCTCATCCATCATCCAGCTACCCTTCCACCCATACATCCAGCTATTTACATTTTCTCTCCATCCTTCCCCTCACTCATCAATCCATCCATCCTCTCTCATTATCCATTTATTCAATCTTTCATTCATCCATTCACCCTTTCACTAATTCATCCAGCCATTCACACATCCCTTCACTTACTTACACGCCCACCTTTCCATATTAATTTTGAGCTGAGCCCTTTTGAGAAGAGGCCCATCAAGAACTTCACCCTCGCTGCAGGGGCCGTTCCAGGACTGGGACAGAAGCCACCCAGGGCGGAGACAGGATCCACCACAGGGGGGGACAAGAGCCACCACAGGTGGGGGTGGACTGGAGCCACAACATGGGGGGACAGGAGCCATCCCAGGCGTGGGGTGGACTGGAGCCATCACAGGAGAGGGAACAGGATCCACCAGGGTGGGCACAGGGGTGGGCATGCAGTATTCTAGTATCATCTTGGGCTTCTCGCCCCCTCCTGCACAAGACAATGAGAAGACAGGCTCTCTGTCCAAAATGCCATCCCCCACTGTGATATACTGTACTTACAGGAGATACTCCGAGAACTGATTGAACTGATTGGAGCCATCACAGGGGGGAACAGGAGCCATCACAGGCGGGGGGCGGGGGGGGGGAGAGGGGACAGGAGCCATCACATGGGGGGCACAGGAGCCATCACTGGGGGGGCACAGGAGCCATCACTGGGGGGCACAGGAGCCATCACAGGAGGGGGAACAGGATCCACCAGGGTGGGCGCAGGGTGGGCATGCAGTATTCTATCATCCTGTCTCTTCCAGGGTGGGGTAGGGCTCCTTACCCCCTCCTGGACAAGACAATGAGAAGACAGGCTCCCTGTCCAAAATGTTAGTTTTGCCATCCCACCAGTCCCCCACTACAGTACGTAAAGGAGATGCTCCAAGAGAACTGATTTAACTGATTGTCCTCCATACTTTGTTAATCAGTGTGGGTGCGATTGTGCCATTTCTTTACTTTATTACATTATAGGCTGCATGTTTGAAGACCCGCTCTGTGAAGAGAACCAGTGCTGCAATCAGGGCCGGTTCGAGGCGGCGGCCCCTCTAAATTGCAGAGAGGCATTCAGGGCTGTTTGCATCTGAATAGGAGCCCCTGCTCCTGAAGCCAAGCCTCAGCCCCTCCCTCTGTCACCTTCGAGCACCTCTTAACAGCTCATCAAGGGCTGGAGGTGTGAGGGGTGCCATCCCGCTGTGCCTCTCCAATGCTGCTGGGGGTCTGAGCCTTGGAACAGCCTCGGAGTTAAGAAGGGAGGTGGGTGGAAGCTGTGCCCGGTTAAAATTACGGACAAATGGCGTCCGTTAAAGGATCCTTCACGGACAACGGACAGACGGCCAAAATTACGGACTGTCCGTGAAATTTACGGACGGTTGGTCACCCTAGCTTTAAGTGGGATAGAAAAACTAGGGGCTCTCAAAGGGGCGTGACCAATGTAATTAAGGACGTGGCTTAAAACACGTAAACTAAAAATCTGTGCTTAGCACAGTGTGCCACCAGACTTGTATTTTGCTGTTTCTGTCATTACCTCCGGAGATATGATACAAGTAGTATCACACCTACAACACATCAGGACTATTGGCTATGTCAATGGTTGTTAGTTGCAGAAGATAAATAAGCAGCAACTATGGCTCGTATATAATATTGAAAAAGCTTCTGCTTACAGCTCTGGTGACACCAGGACAATGTTGCTGCTCCTGAGTTTCAAAAAGAGAAGGAAATCCAGAGAGAAAAGGACTCTCTAAAGGATTTCCCTTCCCCTACGCTCACCTGGCATGACGTCATGACGTAACTTCTCCACTAGTGAGAGAGAGCAGTGTGAGCACATTAGTGAGAAGTGGGCAGTGTGAGCAGCGCACATGGATGTGCCTGCTGTCACTGCGGTCCGCCTGTGCCCGGGCACAAAACAGAGCCCGATAGAGACCCGTTTCGAGCCTCCTTTAAACAAGCATTTGCAATGCAATAGGTCTCGCATTAGGAAAGTTTGAGCTTTTGGTATTGTAAATGACACATTTTTTATTTATGTGTTGGTTTTGAAAATAGTGAAATTAATAGCTTTGTCATTTACAATGCCAATAGTTATAACTTTTGCAAATGTGACCCCTGTAGCATTTGTAATGCAATATGTGTTGTATTTACGTGACTTACATGTATTGATATTACAAATAATAATGGCTTTTAATTTTTTTAAAATAATTAATACTTAAATAAAAGTTATTGTAATTTATAATGGCAATAGCTTAAACTTTTGTAAATAACTTTTGTGAAGATTATGTTCAGTGTGTTTTATTGTGACGAAAATCCAAGAACAGAGAAGTGAAATATTAACATCTTTTTGTGACATTTGTAATAAAGTTTGAAACATTGAGAGAACATATTTGAACCAGTTGTTGTTGAATGGTTGCGCAGATTGATGCTGGGGTGGTGCGGAGTGATAGATAGAGTGAGGGCGATAGATAGATAGAGTTAGGGCGATAGATAGATAGAGTGAGGGCGATAGATAGATAGAGTTAGGGTGATAGATAGATAGAGTTAGGGCGATAGATAGATAGATTGAGGGCGATAGGTAGATAGAGTTAGGGCGATAGATAGATAGAGTTAGGGCGATAGATAGATTGAGGGCGATAGATAGATAGAGTGAGGGCGATGGATAGAGTGAGGGCGATGGATAGAGTGAGGGCGATAGAGAGATACAGTGATAGAGTGAAGGGTGATAGACAGATAGATAGAGTCAGGGCGATTGATAGATAGAGTGAGGGCTATAGATAGATAGATAGATAGATAGATAGATAAATAGATAGATAGATAGATAGATAGATAGATAGATAGATAGATAGATAGATAGATAGATAGATAGATAGATAGATAGATAGATAGAGTGAGGGGCGATAGATAGAGTGAGGGTGATAGATAGATAGATAGATAGATAGATAGATAGATAGATAGATAGATAGATAGATAGATAGATAGATAGATAGATAGATAGATAGATAGATAGATAGATAGATAGATGTGTGTGATGGGGTGTGTTTGGGGTTGTGTGTGTGGGGGGGGTTTGTGTGTGGGGGGGTTTGTGTGTGGGGGGATTGTGTGTGTGGGGGGTTGTGTGTGGGGGGTTGTGTTTGTGGGGGGGTTGTGTGTGTGGGTAGTTGTGTGTGTGAGGGGTTGTGTGGGTGGGTTTGTGTGTTGGGATTGTGGGGGGAGGGGTGGGGGGGTTTGTGTGTGTGTGGGGGGGTTTTCTGTGTGGGTGTGTGTGTGTGGGGTTGTGTGTGTGGGGGGTTGTGTGTGTTTGTGGGGCTGTGTGTGTGGGGGATTGCGTGTGTGTGGGGGGTTGTGTGTGTGTGGGGTTGTGTGTGGGGTGTTGTGTGTGTGCGGGGGTTGTGTGTGTGGGGGGTTGCGTGTGTGCGGGGGGTTGCATGTGTGTGGGTTTGTGTGTGTTGAAGCCCAGGTGGAATGTAGTGATTCTGTGAAAAGTAAGGGGCTTATTTACCAGCCACCTGCGCCGCCGGACCCTCACTTTTAATATGGGAAAAAGTGACGTACTGGCAGCCCACATAGCTTGTAAATATACCCCCCAGGGACGCTATGGTCCCTCTGCCACCAAGACAAGTGGGTGCCAGATCAGAATGAAACACTAATTTTAAGATATCAAATTCTTAAATGGCGGTTGCCCCGATTGCATGGTTCGCCTGAGGCGTCTTTGCTGGTCTTGGCCTGCCTCTGTTTCGAAGCGGCTCATACGAGGAATGAAATAGTGCGCTCTGAGAGGGGTCATCCGGTAATGACGCCAGGCTGCATCTCAAACCCCAATCAGTCCTCACCAAACACAACAACATGCCATAATGCGCAGTGCGTATGGTTAGTGGGGTGTGTGAATGGGCAAAGAGAACAATTTCTTCTCTACACTGGATAGCGCCATGAGGGCGAAACGGAATTCGAATCTAATTCAGCTCCTCTGTGAAGTCTATAGGCAGAACGACTCATAAATAGATGTCAGTACATTAATTGACGAGTACCCTGTCAGTACAATTCTGCCTTTTGTCGTGGACATATACTTGGAAGTGTTCTAGTCTCAGAGCATCCCGAAAAACTCCGGAAGGATCTGTTTTTTCTGAGGCTTCTCGGCGCTGCATGTGTATTAAATGCTAGGTCTCACCTAGGAAACTGCAGAAGCGCTAGCTTCATAGCTATGGCGGGAATGGTCTGAGAGACAGTACCGGAAGCTGCTTCCTTTTACGGTCATTAGATTAATCGTAAAAAATGTAGAGAATAATTCCACTTCGATAGCTAGATCTACAGGATTGATAAATAGATAGTTCCACGCCGGAAGAACCCAGATAGTCCGCCTCCCCCGTTCAGACCCGAGGCCACCGAAGTCATCTGCAGTGTACCACAGGGATCATCGCTCAGCCCCACCCTCTTCAACGTCCACATGAGCCCCCTCGCAGCCATTGCACGCCAACACAACCTCAACATCATCTCCTACGTGTTAGAAATGGAACCCCCACCTGGCCGAGGGTCGCACCCCAGTCCAGTAGGAACCCCACTCCCACGTACAGGAAAGGAGGGGCCCTTCCCCAAATGACGCCTGCTCCCCTTGGGCGGATGGTAACTAGGGCAGGCAGGCTTATTCTCTAGTTAGCGGGTCAAGTATTTTGGATTGCACGTGGTCGTCGAGGAGACACACAACAACATGGACACGACACAGAGTTCTCGTAAAAATATAGAAGTGCTGAGAGAAACTGGGAGGGGGCAGGTGAGCTTGCCGCGAGCAGAGAAACAAGGGGCGCTGGCAACGACGGGGAGGCAGAGGACGCCGTGCCAGACAGGTGTGGGGCACTTGCTCGTGGGTCCGAGACTCCGCTGGAGGAGGCCGGAACCGGCAATGTGGGATATAGTGGTTGTGGGGCATAAGGGGGAGGGGGCCGGACATTCAAAACATCTTCTATCTCATCCTGTTCATCCTCTCGCACTACATAACTTTTGTTTTCCTTCAACCTAAAAAGCCTATCTGCGCGCTCGATCCGCTGCTCATTCTCATTCTTTGTATGCTCCCTTGCTTTCTGTGCCATCGTCTGCGCTGCCTTCTTCTGAGCCACCTTCTCCTCCCTCAACTGACGTTCTCTAACTTCCTTCTGCCACATCCGTAATGAGTCAAACATGCTCTGACGACTACGCCTAGCGAACAATTTGTCTTGTAAATAGTCTAATTTAGCCACATCAAAAGAACCTGTCAAAGGCCACTGCAAATCCACATTGTCTTTAGTATATCTGTGCCACAATGTCCCGAACAAAATTGGGGGCAATCCATGTTTCACATACATATCAAAATTAGGGGAACCCTCCACCGGGGCGGGCTGGCTTTCGGCCAGTCTAGAATCCGATACACGGCAGCAGCATCCGAAACACCGCAATTTACTAAAGCACGGCATCTCCACAATAATGCAATCGCACCTTCTCACAAATTCCCTTATCTCTATTCACCAAGGGCCTATTACACAATAGCTCCTAACGCATCCACACATATACCGTATACATTAAATTCAAAACATAAATACATACATATATACATCAAAATCCTACCAAACACGTGTTACAAAAATGGGACAAGGCCCGTCGACCAAGTCCTGGGGAACCTGGGCCCTACCGCAGACCGAACAGTACACCAACTGTTCTGAGGAGAAGGGACACATCCGCCACCCGTGTGACACCGCGGATCGCTGCGCACTTTACCGCAGGAACCCCAGAACTCACACCTACCAAATCACCAATTTTTGGCGTTCGGGTGAAGTCCGGAACCCCGCCACAATGAGCCACGCCTCCACCACAGTGCCACCCGGTCGGATGATCGCAAACAAACGTCCCCACACCTCCCGTTAAGTCTGTCAGAGCGCCACTCACACTCTGAGTTCCCCGGAGCACACTAGCCCCAGGAGCGCACCGGCTCCTCAAACCATTAGAGACACCCTAGTCTCTCGGAGCGTTCCAGCTCTCTCAAACAACAGGCGGACCACTCACCTTCCGTATGCGGTACTGACCTCTACCGTTCTCCACCTCCGGCTGCCAGGACCAACACGTCAGCTCCAGGTTCCGCCTTCCGGACCCCGGCGTAAGATCCGAACCGGGACCTCTCCCGATCAGCAGGGTGGGGCAGCGCTGCGAGAACCAAGCTCGGCATCAAAGTGGGTACCCAGACCCACCGTGCTGACCAGAGGGTCCCCGGTCTTCTGCTACCCACCTACGGGTGAGAAAGATCCTTATTGCGGGGTCCCTATTTGGGCGCCATCGGATAAGCATGGCTCAAATCCACCCGAGTGACTTACCACACTCACCTATAGTTACTCAGTAAGAAGTCAGCCGGACAGTGGAGAAGAATAAACAAGGTAATTTTATTAGGCCACAAACTCCCATATGAGAGGGCCCTGTCCGACCTCACCCCAAAGAGTGCGCCGAGAGGACTAACTCGTATCATCACAGCAATACATTATAACATGGTACAGTGAAGCAAAACACGCCCCTTCTGGAAAATTACTGAACCCCAGAGAGAGGAACAATGGCATCATATAAGAGGCATCTGCACCTGCAAAAGCTACATTTGGCTATCTCTGCCCAAGGCCACGGAGCCGGGCCTCAGCGTCTCTGGTGCATGAGAACACTACTGATAAGGAACCTGTTAGTTTCGGCCACAGTTAGCTGAGAAACGAAAACTGCTGCATTAGGGTTTTTCTTATTCCTACGGGAGGGGGGAGTGAGCGAGTGCGACTCGCAGACACACACAAAGCCACCGCCGGTGGAAGATCCTTCTCCTACCTGGCAGCCAAGACATGGAACTCCCTCCCCATCCACCTTTGGCGAACCCAGGACCATCTCTCCTTCAGGAAGCAACTCAAGACCTGGCTTTTCGAGCAGTAACGGACCCCTCTCCCCCCAGCGCCTTGAGACCCTTCCGGGTGAGTCGCGCGCTATACAAATATCATGATTGATTAATTGATTGATTGAGAGAGAGAGAGAGAGAGAGAAGAGACAGACAGAAGGAGCAGACGGACGGAAATTTGACTTACACATTTAAGCAGCGTCTGTGGCAGGAAGAGTGCTAAAGGCAATATTTCCTGTAGTCCGTTATCTTTCTTCACACTATCTACTACTAACTAGGTAAATTTACTATACCCTCACAGCCTACATCAAACCTTCTACAGCACACTGTCCATAGCTGATTATCTGCTAATCCGATGGAATGGCTTTCCCTGCCAGTGCCTGCCCAGACAGTGCCTAATTTCTGCCGGTGTTGGCAGGTCTGCACTGATTTGTAGGGATCTGGGCTTATTTTCATTATCAGCCCTTGACTCATAAAGAGAGAAAGCCAGAAAAGGAAGTAGGAAGAAAATAAGAGGAGAGGAAAGCAGGGCAAAGGAAGAAAAAACATAATAGAAAAAGAGGGACAAATGAAGGAAGAGAAAGGTAGCAAAACTGTGAAATTAGAGGAAACATGAGAAAAGATGGGCCAGAAAGTAGAAGAAGAGACAGGGACAGGAAAGCAGAGCAGAAGGAGAACAAGTTCTCGGCATTGCTATGGCGTTTTTGTTGGGAAAAGACAGGTTTATGTTTCACGAGCAGATGGTCCTGTTTATGACCTGCAGCGCATGAAGTAGCTTCTGGCAAATGGAATCAAAGCGGCCGGTCGTTTGATGTTCTTGGCTTGTCTTGTCTTGCTTTGTGGGAAGGTGAGCGAAGTCCTGTGCACGCGCCTGGGCCACATGAACTGAACTGTGTGATGTACTCCCTGCGTCCTTCCTGCCACACTTGCCCACGGAAATTTATAAAGACAAACGTAATGAAGTGAGTGGCAACTTCTTCAAATCTTACACTCTGGTTACATACTATCATAAATTATTTCCCCTTGTGGAAGTTTATAGGTTTTAAAAAACTCAATTGTAACAAGTCCAAGTGATCGAAGGATTGTGTCCGATACCAGACAGGTCGAAGAAGTGCAGTGAAAAGCTGGGAACTGGCACTTGCGAACATTAAAACAGCTTAATGGTAGGCCCTCCAAACTGGTGTCTGCTGCGGTGTGCGGTAAGGAATCCAGAGCTGTCCCAGTTTAAGGAAAAGCCACATGCTGGCAAGCAGACTGGCAGATAAAGCAGGCCACATCGGGGTGATTCATTGGTTTTAGAACAAAGAGCCGAGTTGTGGCGAAACGTGATGTTACTTAGTGAGTTGCTGAAGATGGAAGGAAGGCAAACAAATAAAGGCCGAGAACCGGCTGGGTACCGAGCTGCGGCAGCCCAGAGCATTGGGAGACGAGCGCATTGCTTTGCAGTCTGATGCGGGGGCGGGGAGCAGCAGCTTTGAAGTGTGACGGGAGGCGGGAGGCACAGACAAATGTCTGTTGCGAGGCAAATGGTGGTTTGTGAAGTGGCTGGTGTGGCGGTGGGCGGAGGAGCGGAAGGGATTACTTTGAATTCTGATGCTGAGCGTCTGGGAGCAAATGGCAAGCGCGTGCACAGAGCACATGCACTGTGCGTAATCCGCCTTCCAAAGCCCTCTTGGTAAGCTTTCCTGATGTGCCTCTATATGTCTCGAGCTGTAATGCGCAAGCACATTGGCAGGTCGAGACCTAAAAACTACCGGTGCTCAGACCCGGTTATACCAGCCCACTTAAAGCCCTGAATAGGACACATCACATTAAACATTGTTGTATCATTTTGCACAAGTTCACAAGGCTGATGGAAAGATACCTGTATCAAATGCTGAAGATGGGGTATAAACAGTGAACCCGCGACATGATCTCGTAACGACTGTGTCTCTTACCCCGGCTCGGCTTGTTGTGTGTCTCTTCCCCATCCTTCCCCTCTCGCACAACCCATTCGTATCTCCACGTCCTCCCACCCCAGCACTCTGCCCTCCACCCACCGTGTTCTCATCTTTCATCATAACGTGCTCTCCAGACCCTGGCTGTTTACTTCCCTCACACTCCTTCGAATTTCGACCTGGTTCATCCCTGTTTATTGTAGAGCCACTCTCCTCCTGTTCCACTTTTGGCCGTTTTCAACACTACATGTACTTAAATGCACTTTCCACCTGCATAGGACTTGAAAACGTATTCTTTGTCTCCTTTCCTTCCTAATTTCATCTTCCTCCAGTCCTCGCACTGCACCCAACTCTCTGTAGGTTTTATCTCAGTTCTGGCGCTATTTCTTCTATCAACCAAACACTTCAATGACAATTTCTTTTAGGTTCTCTACTCCGAATAACCTCGAGGGGAGTCTTTCTCGTCACAGCGTTGCGGGTACGATACACCCCTACCATCTCTTCCACAGCCTCTCTCATATTCCTTCTTCCACTGAAGGCCATCTGTAGCATACCTTTAACCATACCGTTTGCTCGCTCCACTATGCCATTAGCTTGAGGGTTGTAGAAAGAAATATTTACTCCAAATTGTGACAGAAAATTCTGCATCTCATCAAAACTAGCTGCGTCCCATATCAGTAACCGAATAAGATGAACACCCTACCTACCTATTCCGTACACATTTCACTTCTAACCACCTAGAGAAAGAATCTACTACTACCCTGCATAATGTTCCCTTCAATAATTCGAGGGACCAATAAAATCCAAGCAGACTCACTCCCCATGCCTTCCACAACTTCAAACTTTCCACTTGGACCACCATACACTTTCAACCTCCTCTAATTCTCTGTTTAATCCACTCTTAGTGTCTTCGTCCATTCCTGTCCACCAGGGCTTCTCTTTCAATCTCTTCTTCGTGAGCATTTGCCCTCAATGTCCCTCCTGTGCCAATCCTATCAAACATTTCTTCCCTCCTTCAGGTGAGATCATTCTTTGGCCCCTTGTGATTACCTTTTTAGAGGCTCCCACTCTCAAGTCATCCTTAAGTTTCACAAACTGACATAACTCAGGAAGCACATTGTATGGCTGCCTTCAACCGTCCCATATCCATCTCTGTACTGTCTGTAAAAGGCCATCCTTCGACCAAGCAATATCCACACCCTTTTGAGAAATGGTTGTACCTTCCACTTCCAATGCTTCTTCGACACTCACAATCATCCACTACGCCAAGTCATACTCGCCCTTTCCGCTCCACCGTCCTCTGGATACAACTTGATAAACAATCTGCTTGAACATCCTTCCACCCGGCCACAGGTTCAACCTCATCCTGTGATCTTGAAGCAAACCTTGCCAACCCACCAGAGCCCTCCCGTGCTCCTCCTGGATGTAAAACTCTTACCAATGGTTTGTCATCTGCTTTCAATGTGAAATGTACCCCCACAAGTAGGCGTAAAATAATCTGCACCCCCAACATGGCAGCTAGTGCCTCCTTGTCTGTCACTGAGTATTTTCAATCTGTAGTATTCAGTGACCGAGAAGCAAAGGCTTTGGGGTTCTGAAGACCTCCCCTCACTTACGGAGGTGCCGCCCCCAAACCTGCTCAGTTGCATCGACAGTCAAAACACCCTTTTGAAGGTACACTAACTGGACACACAATCCTTGTCGGATCCCCTCGAAGTCGTCCCCTTGTCGCTGACCCCTTGATTTCATTTCCTTCTCTTAAGAGTTCTCTCAAAGAGTCAATTCTACTTCGAGTAGAAGACCGCTCTACAACCCATGGAAGATTGCAGCGGATCCGTGTGTTTTTACAGATGGTGCCAATCTGATTGTTTGACTAAGTCTTCCTTCGGCTGGATGCTGGCCCTGAAATTCTGTACCCTCGAGAGCCTGTACCCTAAATACTCAGAGCCTATACTCTAGTTACTCAGAGCCTGTAACCTAAACACTCAAGAGTCTATACTCTAAATACTCAGAGCTTGTACCCTAAATACTCAAGAGTCTTTACCCTAAATACTCAGAACCTGTACCCTAAATACTCAAGAGTCTTTACCCTAAATACTCAGAACCTGTACCCTAAATGCTCAAGAGTCTTTACCCTAAATACTCAGAACCTGTACCCTAAATACTCATAGCCTGTACCCTAAATACTCAGAGCCTATACCCTAAATACTCAGAGTCTATACCCTAAATACTCATAGCCTGTACCCTAAATACTCAGAGTCTATACCCTAAATACTCAGAGCCTGTACCCTAAATACTCAGAGTCTATACCCTAAATAGTCAGAGCCTGTACCCTAAATACTCAGAGTCTATACCCTAAATACTCAGAGCCTGTACCCTAAATACTCAGAGTCTATACCCTAAATAGTCAGAACCTATACCCTAAACACTCAAGAGTCTTTACCCTAAATACTCAGAGCATATAACCTAAACACTCAAGAGTCTTTACTCTAAATACTCAGAGCCTATACCCTAGATACTCAGAGCCTTTACTCTAAATACTCAGAGCCTATACCCTAAATACTCAGACGGCCAACTGTCTACAGCTCAACGCCCTCAAAACCGAGGTGATGGTACTAGGGAAACATCCTGATCTGTGGGGTGCTAGCTGGTGGCCTAAGGAGCTGGGACCTCCTCCAAAACCTGTTTCCGAACTTAAAAATCTTGGCGTCTGGTTGGATTCCAAACTAACCTTCTCGTTCCATACTAAGAAGGTGGCATCCATGTGCTTCGGCATTTTGCGTGGTTTGAGGCCTATCCTCAAATTTTTTGATGCCCCCACTCGCCAGATGGTGATTCAAGCTAGCGTATTATCGAGGCTCGATTACGCGAGCTCACTGTTTTTGGGCGCCAACCAGGCGAACGTCCTGCGACTCCAACGGGTGCAGAATGCGGCAGCCAGGGCCCTGGTGGGCTTGCCGCGTTTCTGCTCAGCCCGCAGTACAATCTTCAAATTGCACTGGCTTCCAGTAATTAGACGCATAGAGTTTAAGACCCTTTGTTTTGCGTTTAAAATTCTGAAAACTGACACTCCCGCCATCCTCCTGCACCTCCTGACTTCGTACACCCCTTCGCGCAGCCTTCGTTCTGCCGGCCAAAATCTGGCACTTGTCCCTCGTTTCCAAAAATGCAGACTAGGTGGCCGATCGTTTACGGTGCTGGCCTCCAAATTGTGGAACGCACTTCCTGTCCACATTCGCTCTTTAGAAGACCTCTTTGCCTTCAGGAAAGCTGTTAAAACTTATTTTTTCCCTCTGTCTTATTAACTACCCCCTTTTTTTCTTCTTGTTAGTTATGTTACCTTTTCAGATATAGCGCCGGGACGCCCCTTTGCTGGGGCAGCTGTGCGCTCAAAAATTCAATTAACATAACATAACATAACATAACATAAATACTCAGAGCCTATACCCTAAATGCTCAAGAGCCTTTACCCTAAATGCTCAAGAACCTTTACCCTAAATACGCTGAGCCTATACCCTAAATACTCAGAGCCTTTACCCTAAATACTCAGAGCCTATACCCTAAATGCTCAAGAGCCTTAACCCTAAATACTCAGAGCATATACCCTAAACACTCGAGAGTCTTTACCCTAAATACTCAGAGCCTATACCCTAGATACTCAGAGCCTTTATTCTAAATACTCAGAGCCTGTACCCTAAATACTTAAGAGTCTTTATCCTAAATACTCAGAGCCTATACCCTAAACACTCAAGAGTTTCTACCCTAAATACTCAGAGCCTATGCCCTAGATACTCAGAGCCTTTACTCTAAATACTCAGAGCCTGTACCCTAAAAACTCAAGAGTCTTTAACCTAAATACTCAGAGCCTATACCCTAGATACTCAGAGCCTGTACCCTAAATACTCAGAGTCAATACCCTAAATACTCAGAGCCTATACCCAAAATAGTCAGAACCTATACCCTAAACACTCAAGAGTCTTTACCCTAAATACTCAGAGCATATAGCCTAAACACTCAAGAGTCTTTACCCTAAATACTCAGAGCCTATACCCTTGATACTCAGAGCCTTTACTCTAAATACCCAGAGCCTGTACCCTAAACACTCAAGAGTCGTTACTCTAAATACTCAGAGCCTATACCCTAGATACTCAGAGCCTTTACTCTAAATACCCAGAGCCTGTACCCTAAATACTCAAGTGTCTTTACCCTAAATACTCAGAGCCTATACCCTAAACACTAAAGAGTCTTTACCCTAAATACTCAGAGCCTATACCCTAGATACTCAGAGCCTTTACTCTAACTACTCAGAGCCTATACCCTAAATACTCAGAACCTATACCTTAAATACTCTTCAGACTATACCCTAAATACTCAAGAGCCTTTACCCTAAATACTCAGACCCTTTACCCTAAATACTCAGAGCCTTTACCCTAAATACTCAGAGTCTATACCCTAAATGCTCAAGAGCCTTTACCCTAAATACTCAGAGCATATACCCTAAACACTCAAGAGTCTTTATCTTAAATACTCAGAGCCTATACCCTAGATACTCAGAGCCTTTACTCTAAATACTCAGAGCCTGTACCCTAAATACTCAAGAGTCTTTACCCTAAATACTCAGAGCCTATACCCTAGATACTCAGAGCCTTTGCTCTAAATACTCTGAGCCTGTACCCTAAATACTCAAGAGTCTTTACCCTAAACACTCAAGAGTCTTTACCCTAAATAACCAGAGCCTATACCCTAGATACTCAGAGCCTTTACTCTAAATACTCAGAGCCTATACCCTAAATACGCAGAGCCTATACCCTAAATACTCAGAGCCTATACCCTAAATACTCAGAGCCTTTACTCTAAATATTCAGAGCCTGTACCCTAAACACTCAAGAGTCTTTACTCTAAATACCCAGAGCCTATACCCTAGATACTCAGAGCCTTTACTCTAAATACCCAGAGCCTATACCCTAGATACTCAGAGCCTTTACTCTAAATACTCAAAACCTATACCCTAAATACGCAGAGCCTATACCCTAAATACTCAGAGCCTTTACTCTAAATATTCAGAGCCTGTACCCTAAATACTCAAGAGTCTTTACCCTAAACACTCAAGAGTCTTTACTCTAAATACCCAGCGCCTATACCCTAGATACTCAGAGCCTTTACTCTAAATACTCAAAACCTATACCCTAAATACCCAGAGCCTATACCCTAGATACTCAGAGCCTTTACTCTAAATACTCAGAGCCTGTACCCTAAATACTCAGAGCCTTTACCCTAAATACTCAAGAGGTTTTTCCCCTAGTACTCAGAGCCCATACCCTAAATACTGAGAACCTATACCCTAAATACTCAGAGCCTTTACTCTAAATACTCAGAGCCTATACCCTAGATACTCAGAGCCTATACCCTAAATACTCAGAGCCTATACCCTAGATACTCAGAGCCTTTACTCTAAATACCCAGAGCCTATACCCTAAACACTCAAGAGTCTTTACTCTAAATACCCAGAGCCTATACCCTAGATACTCAGAGCCTTTACTCTAAATACCCAGAGCCTATACCCTAGATACTCAGAGCCTTTACTCTAAATACTCAAAACCTATACCCTAAATACGCAGAGCCTATACCCTAAATACTCAGAGCCTTTACTCTAAATATTCAGAGCCTGTACCCTAAATACTCAGAGCCTGTACCCTAAATACTCAAGAGTCTTTACCCTAAACACTCAAGAGTCTTTACTCTAAATACCCAGAGCCTATACCCTAGATACTCAGAGCCTTTACTCTAAATACTCAGAGCCTGTACCCTAAATACTCAGAGCCTTTACCCTAAATACTCAAGAGTTTTTTCCCCTAGTACTCAGAGCCCATACCCTAAATACTGAGAACCTATACCCTAAATACTCAGAGCCTTTACTCTAAATACTCAGAGCCTATACCCTAGATACTCAGAGCCTATACCCTAAATACTCAGAGCCTATACCCTAGATACTCAGAGCCATTACTCTAAATACCCAGAGCCTATACCCTAAACACTCGAGAGTCTTTACTCTAAATACCCAGAGCCTATACCCTAGATACTCAGAGCCTTTACTCTAAATACCCAGAGCCTATACCCTAGATACTCAGAGCCTTTACTCTAAATACTCAAAACCTATACCCTAAATACGCAGAGCCTATACCCTAAATACTCAGAGCCTTTACCCTAAATACTCAAGAGTTTTTTCCCCTAGTACTCAGAGCCCATACCCTAAATACTGAGAACCTATACCCTAAATACTCAGAGCCTTTACTCTAAATACTCAGAGCCTATACCCTAGATACTCAGAGCCTATACCCTAAATACTCAGAGCCTATACCCTAGATACTCAGAGCCTTTACTCTAAATACCCAGAGCCTATACCCTAAACACTCAAGAGTCTTTACTCTAAATACCCAGAGCCTATACCCTAGATACTCAGAGCCTTTACTCTAAATACTCAAAACCTATACCCTAAATACTCAGAGCCTATACCCTAGATACTCAGAGCCTTTACTCTAAATACCCAGAGCCTATACCCTAAACACTCAAGAGTAAATACCCAGAGCCTATACCCTAGATACTCAGAGCCTTTACTCTAAATACTCAGAGCCTGTACCCTAAATACTCAGAGCCTTTACCCTAAATACTCAAGAGGTTTTTCCCCTAGTACTCAGAGCCCATACCCTAAATACTGAGAACCTATACCCTAAATACTCAGAGCCTTTACTCTAAATACTCAGAGCCTATACCCTAGATACTCAGAGCCTCTACCCTAAATACTCAGAGCCTATACCCTAGATACTCAGAGCCTTTACTCTAAATACCCAGAGCCTATACCCTAAACACTCAAGAGGCTTTACTCTAAATACCCAGAGCCTATACCCTAGATACTCAGAGCCTTTACTCTAAATACCCAGAGCCTATACCCTAGATACTCAGAGCCTTTACTCTAAATACTCAAAACCTATACCCTAAATACGCAGAGCCTATACCCTAAATACTTAGAGCCTTTACTCTAAATATTCAGAGCCTGTACCCTAAATACTCAGAGCCTGTACCCTAAATACTCAAGAGTCTTTACCCTAAACACTCAAGAGTCTTTACTCTAAATACCCAGAGCCTATACCCTAGATACTCAGAGCCTTTACTCTAAATACTCAGAGCCTGTACCCTAAATACTCAGAGCCTTTACCCTAAATACTCAAGAGTTTTTTCCCCTAGTACTCAGAGCCCATACCCTAAATACTGAGAACCTATACCCTAAATACTCAGAGCCTTTACTCTAAATACTCAGAGCCTATACCCTAGATACTCAGAGCCTATACCCTAAATACTCAGAGCCTATACCCTAGATACTCAGAGCCATTACTCTAAATACCCAGAGCCTATACCCTAAACACTCGAGAGTCTTTACTCTAAATACCCAGAGCCTATACCCTAGATACTCAGAGCCTTTACTCTAAATACCCAGAGCCTATACCCTAGATACTCAGAGCCTTTACTCTAAATACTCAAAACCTATACCCTAAATACGCAGAGCCTATACCCTAAATACTCAGAGCCTTTACCCTAAATACTCAAGAGTTTTTTCCCCTAGTACTCAGAGCCCATACCCTAAATACTGAGAACCTATACCCTAAATACTCAGAGCCTTTACTCTAAATACTCAGAGCCTATACCCTAGATACTCAGAGCCTATACCCTAAATACTCAGAGCCTATACCCTAGATACTCAGAGCCTTTACTCTAAATACCCAGAGCCTATACCCTAAACACTCAAGAGTCTTTACTCTAAATACCCAGAGCCTATACCCTAGATACTCAGAGCCTTTACTCTAAATACTCAAAACCTATACCCTAAATACTCAGAGCCTATACCCTAGATACTCAGAGCCTTTACTCTAAATACCCAGAGCCTATACCCTAAACACTCAAGAGTAAATACCCAGAGCCTATACCCTAGATACTCAGAGCCTTTACTCTAAATACTCAGAGCCTGTACCCTAAATACTCAGAGCCTTTAC
Organism: Lissotriton vulgaris; assembly: GCF_964263255.1. NCBI lineage: Eukaryota > Metazoa > Chordata > Amphibia > Caudata > Salamandridae > Lissotriton > Lissotriton vulgaris. The sequence goes on from NC_141697.1 coordinate 19,127,109, forward strand.
CCTAAATACTCAAGAGGTTTTTCCCCTAGTACTCAGAGCCCATACCCTAAATACTGAGAACCTATACCCTAAATACTCAGAGCCTTTACTCTAAATACTCAGAGCCTATACCCTAGATACTCAGAGCCTCTACCCTAAATACTCAGAGCCTATACCCTAGATACTCAGAGCCTTTACTCTAAATACCCAGAGCCTATACCCTAAACACTCAAGAGGCTTTACTCTAAATACCCAGAGCCTATACCCTAGATACTCAGAGCCTTTACTCTAAATACCCAGAGCCTATACCCTAGATACTCAGAGCCTTTACTCTAAATACTCAAAACCTATACCCTAAATACGCAGAGCCTATACCCTAAATACTTAGAGCCTTTACTCTAAATATTCAGAGCCTGTACCCTAAATACTCAGAGCCTGTACCCTAAATACTCAAGAGTCTTTACCCTAAACACTCAAGAGTCTTTACTCTAAATACCCAGAGCCTATACCCTAGATACTCAGAGCCTTTACTCTAAATACTCAGAGCCTGTACCCTAAATACTCAGAGCCTTTACCCTAAATACTCAAGAGTTTTTTCCCCTAGTACTCAGAGCCCATACCCTAAATACTGAGAACCTATACCCTAAATACTCAGAGCCTTTACTCTAAATACTCAGAGCCTATACCCTAGATACTCAGAGCCTATACCCTAAATACTCAGAGCCTATACCCTAGATACTCAGAGCCATTACTCTAAATACCCAGAGCCTATACCCTAAACACTCAAGAGTCTTTACTCTAAATACCCAGAGCCTATACCCTAGATACTCAGAGCCTTTACTCTAAATACCCAGAGCCTATACCCTAGATACTCAGAGCCTTTACTCTAAATACTCAAAACCTATACCCTAAATACGCAGAGCCTATACCCTAAATACTCAGAGCCTTTACCCTAAATACTCAAGAGTTTTTTCCCCTAGTACTCAGAGCCCATACCCTAAATACTGAGAACCTATACCCTAAATACTCAGAGCCTTTACTCTAAATACTCAGAGCCTATACCCTAGATACTCAGAGCCTATACCCTAAATACTCAGAGCCTATACCCTAGATACTCAGAGCCTTTACTCTAAATACCCAGAGCCTATACCCTAAACACTCAAGAGTCTTTACTCTAAATACCCAGAGCCTATACCCTAGATACTCAGAGCCTTTACTCTAAATACCCAGAGCCTATACCCTAGATACTCAGAGCCTTTACTCTAAATACTCAAAACCTATACCCTAAATACTCAGAGCCTATACCCTAGATACTCAGAGCCTTTACTCTAAATACCCAGAGCCTATACCCTAAACACTCAAGAGTCTTTACTCTAAATACCCGGAGCCTATACCCTAGATACTCAGAGCCTTTACTCTAAATACCCAGAGCCTATACCCTAGATACTCAGAGCCTTTACTCTAAATACTCAAAACCTATACCCTAAATACGCAGAGCCTATACCCTAGATACTCAGAACCTTTACTCTAAATACTCAGAGCCTGTACCCTAAATACTCAGAGCCTTTACCCTAAATACTCAAGAGTTTTTTCCCCTAGTACTCAGAGCCCATACCCTAAATACTGAGAACCTATACCCTAAATACTCAGAGCCTTTACTCTAAATACTCAGAGCCTATACCCTAGATACTCAGAGCCTATACCCTAAATACTCAGAGCCTATACCCTAGATACTCAGAGCCTTTACTCTAAATACCCAGAGCCTATACCCTAAACACTCAAGAGTCTTTACTCTAAATACCCAGAGCCTATACCCTAGATACTCAGAGCCTTTACTCTAAATACCCAGAGCCTATACCCTAGATACTCAGAGCCTTTACTCTAAATACTCAAAACCTATACCCTAAATACGCAGAGCTTATACCCTAAATACTCAGAGCCTTTACTCTAAATATTCAGAGCCTGTACCCTAAATACTCAGAGCCTGTACCCTAAATACTCAAGAGTCTTTACCCTAAACACTCAAGAGCCTTTACTCTAAATACTCAGAGCCTATACCCTAGATACTCAGAGCCTATACCCTAAATACTCAGAGCCTTTACTCTAAATACTCAGAGCCTGTACCCTAAATACTCAGAGCCTTAACCCTAAATACTCAAGAGTGTTCCCCCTAGTACTCAGAGCCTATCCCCTAAATACTCAGAACCTATACCCTAAATACTCTTCAGACTATACTCTAAATACTCAAGAGCCTTTACCGTAAATACTCAAGAGTCTTTACCCTAAATACTCAAGATTTTTTCCCCTAACACTCAGAACCTATACCCTAAATACTCAGAACCTATACCCTAAATACTCTTCATACTATACTCTAAATACTCAAGAGCCTTTACCCTAAGTACTCAGAACCTATACCCTAAATACTCTTCAGACTATACTCTAAATACTCAAGAGCCTTTACCCTAAATACTCAGAACCTATACCCTAGATACTCAGAGCCTTTACCCTAAATACTCAGAACCTATACCCTAAATACTCTTCAGACTATACCCCAAATGCTCAAGAGCCTTTACCCTAAATACTCAAGAGTTGTTCCCCTAGTACTCAGAGCCTATACCCTAAATACTCCGAACCTATACCCTAAATACTCTTCAGACTATACCCTAAATACTCAAGAGCCTTTACCCTAAATACTCAGAACCTATACCCTACATACGCTGAGCCTATACCCTAAATACTGGAGCACAGTCCAGGCTTGGGGCTCGGAAGTGACACAGACACGAGAGCAGAATGTGACCTGGACACAGACAAAAGGGTCATCGGCACATGAGCAGGTATCAGTGACGTCAACGCAGGGCAGCGATGCTCCAATAATGCCCTGCCCGCTGTGGGGCCGTTCTTGTGAAAACTGGGGAAGGCGGTACCCCACTCCGAGGGCGAGACCCCCTGTAAAAGAGCAGCAGAGACAGATATAGGTGTCAGGGCTCAGGGGCCTGTGTCTGCAGCCTGGGGATGCGTGAGCGGGGAGGCCGGGCGCAGGTGGTGTGAGCCCACCGAAGTAGTGACCTGCCGTCACCAAGTAAAAGCAGGACCCTAACTGATATACCGGAAGTGACATCATCAGATATTGATGGCACCCGGCCTCGCCCCTCGAAAAGCCAGCGCAACACTTCTCAAACTAACTGAAGGGTCGATACACAGAGATTACCTCAGATTAATGCACAGAATAAATCACAGAGGTGCTGCTAATGAGGGCTGATGAACCTATGTCTGGGGGCTGGGGGGGGGGGGCGCATGTAATTCAATTGTGTTCACAGGTTTACACTGAGATGAAAACAATTTGTAATCCGTAACAGGCGAGCGACCGAAAATCAAAAAATCTATCGCTGATTAGGGCAGAGATTGAGAGCGGAATTAAAGGTAATTAGAAGGTTCTAGCAGCTGGGTCAGGAGTGGGGGGTGTGGGGGGGGGTGTACGCCGACAGGACAAAGAAAAGCGAACAACAGAGCGAGGCCGCTGTAACACGACAGGGCCCACTGTGTGTCAACAGGGGACATTGTATGTCAACAGGGAACATTGTATGTGAACAGGCCGGGAACATTGCATGTCAACAAGGGTCATTGTATGTCAACAGGGGAGGGGCAGTGTATGTCAACAGAGCACATTGTATGTCAACAGGACAGGGAACATTGTATGTCAACAGGGCCCTTTGTATGTCAACAGGGGAGGCCCTTTGTATGTCAACAGGGTGAGGAGCATTGTATGTCAACAGGGACGGAACATTGTATGTCAACAGGGATCATTGTATGTCAACAGGGGAGGGAACATTGTGTGTCAACAGGGAAGGAGCATTGTATGTCAACAGGGCCCATTGTACGTCAACAGGGGAGGGAACATTGTGTGTCAACAGGGAACATTGTATGTCAACAGGGGAGGAGCATTGTATGTCAACAGGGACGGAACATTGTATGTCAACAGGGGACATTGTATGTCAACAGGGGAGGGAACATTGTGTGTCAACAGGGGAGGAACATTGTATGTCAACAGGGCCCATTGTACGTCAACAGGGGAGGGAACATTGTGTGTCAACAGGGAACATTGTATGTCAACAGGGGAGGAGCATTGTATGTCAACAGGGACGGAACATTGTATGTCAACAGGGGACATTGTATGTCAACAGGGGAGGGAACATTGTGTGTCAACAGGGGAGGAACATTGTATGTCAACAGGGCCCATTGTACGTCAGCAGCCTGCATGTAAGGAGGGAATGTGCGCAGGACTGGTTTGGGCAGCCCAAGATGGACGACTAAACAGTCATTGCACACTTAGGAGTGGGCAAACAACTCCTCTCCTGCCCTGCTCCGTAAGCAGAGTAGCCCGCCGGCCAGCAAAGGAAATATCAAATGGTAATAACTCAAAATTATTACCATGGGCTTATTGTATGTTAACTGGGCTCATTGTATGTCAACACAGCAGGCCCACTGCAAGTCAACAGGGCCAATTGTATGTCAACAGGGCCCATTGTATGTCAACACAGCAGGGCCCACTGTAATTCAACAGGGCTCATTGTATGTCAACAGGACCCATTGTGTCAACACAGCAGGTCCCACTGCAGGTCAACAGGGCCCATTGCACGTCAACAGGGCCCATTGTATGTTAACAGGGCCCATTGTATGCCAACAGGGCCCATTGTGTCAACACAGCAGGGCCCACTGCAAGTCAAAAGGGCCCATTGTATGCCAACAGGGCCCATTGTATGTAAACAGGGCCCATTGTATGTCAACAGGGCCCAATGTATGTAAACAGGGCCCATTGTTGTCAACACAGCAGGGCCACTGCAAGTCAACAGGGCTAATTGTATGTCAACAGGGCTCCTTGTATGTAAACACAGCAGGGCCCACTGCAAGTCAACAGGGCCTATTGTATGCCAACAGGGCCCATTGTGTCAACACAGCAGGGCCCACTGCAAGTCAAAAGGGCTCATTGTATGCCAACAGGGCCCATTGTGTCAACACAGCAGGGCTCACTGCAAGTCAAAAGGGCCCATTGTATGTGAACAGGGCCCATTGTATGTGAACAGGGCCCATTGTATGTCAACAGGGCCCATTGTATGCCAACAGGGCCCATTGTGTCAACACCACAGGGCCCATGGTATGTCAACAGGGCCCATTGTATGTCAACAGGGCCCATTGTGTCAACACCACAGGGCCCATGGTATGTCAACAGGGCCCATTGTATGCCAACAGGGCTCATTGTGTCAACACCACAGGGCCCATGGTATGTCAACAGGGCCCATTGTATGTGAACAGGGCCCATTGTATGTGAACAGGGCCCATTGTATGTGAACAGGGCCCATTGTATGTGAACAGGGCCCATTGTATGTCAACAGGGCCCATTGTATGTCAACAGGGCCCATTGTGTCAACACAGCAGGGCCCACTGCAAGTCAACAGGGCCCATTGTATGCCAACAGGGCCCATTGTATGTCAACAGGGCCCATTGTATGTGAACAGGGCCCATTGTATGTGAACAGGGCCCATTGTATGTGAACAGGGCCCATTGTATGTGAACAGGGCCCATTGTATGCCAACAGGGCTCATTGTATGCCAACAGGGCCCATTGTGTCAACACAGCAGGGCCCACTGCAAGTCAACAGGGCCCATTGTATGCCAACAGGGCCCATTGTATGTCAACAGGGCCCATTGTATGTGAACAGGGCCCATTGTATGCCAACAGGGCCCATTGTGTCAACACAACAGGGCTCACTGCAAGTCAACAGGGCCCATTGTATGCCAACAGGGCCCATTGTATGTGAACAGGGCCCATTGTATGCCAACAGGGCCCATTGTGTCAACACAGCAGGGCCCACTGCAAGTCAACAGGGCCCATTGTATGCCAACAGGGCCCATTGTATGTGAACAGGGCCCATTGTATGCCAACAGGGCTCATTGTATGCCAACAGGGCCCATTGTGTCAACACAGCAGGGCCCACTGCAAATCAACAAGGCCCATTGTATGTGAACAGGGCCCATTGTATGTGAACAGGGCCCATTGTATGTCAACAGGGCCCACTGCAAGTCAACAGGGCCCATTGTATGTCAACAGGGCCCACTGTATGTCAACAGGGCCCACTGCAAGTCAACAGGGCCCATTGTATGTCAACAGGGCCCATTGTATGTCAACAGGGCCCACTGCAAGTCAACAGGGCCCATTGTGTCAACACAGCAGGGCCCACTGCAAGTCAACAGGGCCCATTGTATGCCAACAGGGCCCATTGTATGTCAACAGGGCCCACTGCAAGTCAACAGGGCCCTTTGTATGTGAACAGGGCCCATTGTATGTGAACAGGGCCCATTGTATGTCAACAGGGCCCATTGTATGCCAACAGGGCTCATTGTATGCCAACAGGGCCCATTGTGTCAACACAGCAGGGCCCACTGCAAGTCAACAGGGCCCATTGTATGTCAACAGGGCCCATTGTATGTCAACAGGGCCCATTGTTCGTCAACAGGGCCCATTGTATGTCAACAGGGCCCATTGTATGTCAACAGGGCCCATTGTTCGTCAACAGGGCCCATTGTATGTCAACAGGGCCCATTGTATGCTAACAGGGCCCACTGCAAGTCAATAGGACAAATTGTATGTCATCAGGGCCCATGCACGTCAACAGGGGCAAGACAGAATTTATGTCAACAGGAAGAAGTCAACTCTACACCCACAGGACAAAGCCAACTGTATACTACTAGGACAAGACTTTACTGAATGCCAACAGGATGATGCCGAGGATTCTGCACGCGCATGTACAACTGCAAAAATCACAGCTTCGAAGACACCATCTTTATGAATAAACGATACTGAATTGAATTAATATTCCAATTCCATATTTAGAAAAGAACAGTAACATTATGAATTTGGAATATGAAATAACATCACTAACTTTATTCCTACGGATCTGTGACAGATATATGTACCGTGGCACTCTCGGGAGCAAAGCCCCCGTCCCAGCTCACTAGGGTGTCTAAGAGTTGCTAAGACCCCTTTCTATTCTTGTATATACGTTCTGATGTATGCCAATGGGACAAAACCAACTCTATGTCAACATGGCGCTTTCACTTATAGAACAAGAGGTGAAGCCCACTATGTACTAACTGTATGTCCATGAAGGAGACTAGCTGTATAGCAACTGTGAGCTCTCCCCTGTATGTCAACAGGACAAGACCAAGCGTATATAAACAGGACAAGCCAAGCGTATATCAACAGGACAAGCCATGCATATATCAACAGGACAAGCCAAGCACATATCAACAGGACAAGCCAAGCGTATATAAACAGGACAAGCCATGCATATATCAACAGGACAAGGCCAAGCGTATATAAACAGGACAAGCCAAGCGTATATCAAAAGGACAAGCCAAGCGTATATCAACAGGACAAGCCAAACGTATATCAAAAGGACAAGCCAAGCGTATATAAACAGGACAAGCCATGCATATATCAACAGGACAAGGCCAAGCGTATATAAACAGGACAAGCCAAGCGTATATCAAAAGGACAAGCCAAGCGTATATAAACAGGACAAGCCATGCATATATCAACAGGACAAGGCCAAGCGTATATAAACAGGACAAGCCAAGCGTATATCAAAAGGACAAGCCAAGCGTATATCAACAGGACAAGCCAAACGTATATCAAAAGGACAAGCCAAGCGTATATCAACAGGACAAGCCATGCGTATATCAACATGACAAGCCAAGCGTATATCAACAGGACAAGCCAAACGTATATCAAAAGGACAAGTCAAGCGTATATCAACAGGACAAGCCAAGCGTATATCAAAAGGACAAGCCAAGCGTATATCAACAGTACAAGCCAAACGTATATCAAAAGGACAAGCCAAGCGTATATCAACAGGACAAGCCATGCGTATATCAACATGACAAGCCAAGAGTATATCAACAGGACAAGCCAATCGTATATCAACAGGACAAGCCAAGCGTATATCAACAGGACAAGCCAGGCGTATATCAACAGGACAAGACAAGCGTATATCAACAGGACAAGCCAAGCGTATATCAGCAGGACAAGCCAAGCGTATATCAACGGGACAAGGCCGAGCGTATATCAACAGGATAAGCCAAGCGTATATCAACAGGACATGGTTAACTGTATATCAACAGGACAGGACAAGCCAAGCGTATATCAGCAGGACAAGCCAAGCGTATATCAACGGGACAAGCCAAGCGTATATCAGCAGGACAAGGCCAAGCATATATCAACTGGACAAGGCCGAGCGTATATCAGCAGGACAAGGCCAAGCGTATATCAACAGGACAAGCCAAGCGTATATCAACAGGACAAGCCAAGCGTATATCAACAGGACATGGTTAACTGTATATCAACAGGACAGGACAAGCCAAGCGTATATCAGCAGGACAAGCCAAACGTATATCAACGGGACAAGCCAAGCGTATATCAGCAGGACAAGGCCAAGCGTATATCAACATGACAAGCCAGGCGTATATCAACAGGACAAGCCAAGCGTATATCAACAGGACAAGCCAAGCGTATATCAGCAGGACAAGCCAAGCGTATATCAACGGGACAAGGCCGAGCGTATATCAACAGGATAAGCCAAGCGTATATCAACAGGACATGGTTAACTGTATATCAACAGGACAGGACAAGCCAAGCGTATATCAGCAGGACAAGCCAAGCGTATATCAACGGGACAAGCCAAGCGTATATCAGCAGGACAAGGCCAAGCGTATATCAACGGGACAAGGCCGAGCGTATATCAGCAGGACAAGGCCAAGCGTATATAAACAGGACAAGCCAAGCGTATATCAACAGGACAAGCCCAGCGTATATCAACAGGACATGGTTAACTGTATATCAACAGGACAGGACAAGCCAAGCGTATATCAGCAGGACAAGCCAAGCGTATATCAACGGGACAAGCCAAGCGTATATCAGCAGGACAAGGACAAGCGTATATCAACGGGACAAGGCCGAGCGTATATCAGCAGGACAAGGCCAAGCGTATATCAACAGGACAAGCCAAGCGTATATCAACAGGACAAGCCCAGCGTATATCAACAGGACAAGCCAAGCGTATATCAACAGGACATGGTTAACTGTATATCAACAGGACAGGACAAGCCAAGCGTATATCAGCAGGACAAGGCCAACTGTATATCAACAGGACAAGGCTAAGCGTATATCAACAGGACAAGCCAAGCGCATATCAACAGGACAAGCCAGGCGTATATCAACAGGACAAGCCAAGCGTATATCAACAGGACAAGCCAAGCGTATATCAGCAGGACAAGGCCAACTGTATATCAACAGGACAAGGGCAAGCGTATATCAACAGGACAAGCCAGGCGTATATCAACAGGACAAGCCAAACGTATATCAACAGGACAAGCTTGACTGTTGTAATAGGATAAAGGCATATTTCTATCAAGAGGTGCAGACAACTGTATAGCGGATTGGTGCATTCCACTTAATATCAACAGGGCTCGTTCCACTGTATCCCAACAGGGCTCGTTCCACTGTATATCAACAGGGCTTGTTCCACTGTATCCGAACAGGGCTCGTTCCATTGTATCCCAATAGGGCGCGTTTCTCTGTATCCCAACAGGGCTCGTTCCACTGTATATCAACAGGGCTGGTTCCACTGTATCCCAACAGGGCTCGTTCCACTGTATCCCAACAGGGCTTGTTCCACTGTATCCCAATAGGGCGCGTTCCTCTGTACACCAGCAGATCAGTGGCAAGAGAGACCAACTGTTTATCAACGGGATGGGGGCTCCTGTGTATCAACAAGGCAGCCTGACATTATACTACCAGAGTGACGAGCCATCTATACCAACATGTAAGTTGTACCTTCTATCCGTGAGGCAAACCCGAGCAAACATCAATTAGAGGTGACAAGTGCATGCACAGGACGAGACCAACTCAGCTCCTGGGGGGAGCTTGAAAAGCAGCCAGGCCCTGGTACCGCGCTTCAAGGGGTGGGGGCTGCCGGGGGAGGGGGTGCCAGCCCTGCAGACCTGTCAGGCACCGACCACCTCTGAACCTGGTGTGAAGCCGGCTTCCAGTGTGTGCCAGGCGGGCATGCCAGGGCAGGGCCCGGCGCCCCTGTCCCCCCACCCAGACCCCCTCCCCGAGACCTTTCACATGCATCTGCGGGTTTAATGGCCTTGGATGCGAGTTGGGCCTCTCGGTAAAAGTGCAGATATTCCGGCGGCCTCGCGGCGGGTGTTGAAGGAATTTCAATCTGGAGGTGTGAAGGCCTCGTGGCGCGGTAATTGGCGCCATTCCGGGGTCGGGGGGGCTCGGGGACTGATTAGCGCCTCAGGCCGGGGTGTTGCATCAGCCTGGGCCCAGCACTCTGATTAAAACATGATTTAATCCAGCGGGAGGGACGCTGGGGCTTCGAGAACATTCCGCGCCCCGCCATGACCGGGGCTGGGCACGTGGTGGGGGCGGGGGCCCGAGTCGGAAGTGCGGGGGCCGGTGTGTGGGGGCCGTGGGGGGGGGGGTCTGGGTACAGACAGAACTCCCCTGTCAGACACGGCCCCTGACACAGGTGTGCACAGGATTCACCTGTGATACACAGGCCGGGCCTGTGCCTCACAGGTGACACAGGTGTGTACCTGAGACACCTCTGACACAGCCCCTGTGCCTCACAGGTGACACAGGCCTGTACCCGGGGCACCTCTGACACACCTCCTGTGCCTCACAGGTGACAGAGTCTGTACCTGAGACACCTGTGACGCAGCCCCTGTGCTTCACAGGTGACACAGGACTTTACCTGGGACACCTCTGACGCAGCCCCTGTGCCTCACAGGTGACACAGGCCTGTACCTGGGACACCTCTGACACACCTCCTGTGCCTCACAGGTGACAGAGTATGTACATGAGACACCTCTGACGCAGACCCTGTGCCTCACAGGTGACACAGGCCTGTACCTGGGACACCTCTGACACACCTCCTGTGCCTCACAGGTGACAGAGTATGTACCTGAGACACCTCTGACACAGCCCCTGTGCCATACAGGTGACAGAGTCTGTGCTTGAGAAACCTCTGACGCAGCCCCTGTGCTTCACAGGTGACACAGGACTTTACCTGGGACACCTATGACACACCTCCTGTGCCTCACAGGTGAAACAGGTCTGTACCTGGGACACCGCTGACACGGCCCCTGTGCCTCAAGGGTAACAGAGGTCTGTACCTGGGACACCTCTGACACACCTCCTGTGCCTCACAGGTGACAGAGGTCTGTACCTGGGACACCTCTGACACGAACCCTGTGCCTCAAAGGTGACAGAAGTCTGTACCTGGGACACCTCTGACACAGCCCCTGTGCCTCACCGGTGACACAGGCTTGTACCTGGGACACGTCTGTGCCCTTGGTGGGTGTGAGAAGTTGGCCCGATATGCAACGTTCGCTATTTTAGCGACCGCTATGTATCGTTCCAACGACCCTTATGGTGTTTGGTTGTAAGTCAACCTATAGACCAGCTATCCTAGTAGCGTGGATACGAGCAGTCTAAGGCTAAAGACTCGAGAGGGCGCGTTAAGCCAGCTGTTTACCACACATGTACCCCTTGAACACCCAGTGAAAGGACACCACACAAGTGTTATGAAAATAAACAGTATATTTATTAAGAATCACAACAGCCCTGTACTCTTTATGAGGACAGGGTACTTAGCACAAACCAAATCTCTTTAGTAAATACTTTAAGTGCACAATTAAAACAAGTGTCCGAGGACACGGAAAGGTTAAGGCAAGTCGGAAGCGAGGGACTCGGGACCCTAGAGTAAGGAGGCTATGCAGGCACTGAAATGCCGAGTTACCTAGCCACGAGGGCTGCGGCTGCACAAGTCTTACAGGCGTCGGGGTCTTCGCTGACGAGCCAGGAGCCGGAAGAAAAGGAGTTGCTGGCCGGCGACCAGTGATGAATAGTTCGTAGAGATCCAAGCCTGGATCGGAGATTGATGAAACCTGAAAGCAGAGGGGACCAAGTTCGTACTACTAGCCAGTAGTCAGAGGGTACCAGGAAGGCACCAGTTGGCCGTCACCTCGACCAGGTGAGTGGGCGACGCTAGGCTCTGCAGTCTCACGGACCAGGAGGCGTTGTCGGCGACCACGGTGGAGGTGCGAGCTGTCCCACGACGGATGACGCTGTCGGCGTCCTGAGTGGACCAGGAGGGTCCGGGGTGCTTCTCGAAAAGATGGAAGCAAGGGCCAGTCTGGAGCAACCAGACCGGCAGTGATGATTCTCGGATGTCGTCACAGAAGGACACAAGCCAGCGGCTAGTGACCAGACAACGTGCTGAGCAGCGAGCAGAAGGGCCCCACGCAGATCGTGGAGATGCTGGGAGACTGCACTTCGGTGCTAGAGCGGCTCAGGGTCGGGGCTTCTCGGACCCCAGAGCACTCACCAGAGAGTTACCTCGATGGTCGTGCTGGTTTTTAAGAGCGTGCAGGTTCTGATGATGGCCGGTCCCTCGAGGTCTCGTCGCACCCACAGATCACAGCTGAGCTGATGACGGGGGTAGAGGTCAGAGGTGCCAGGGAAGCCGGTTCTCGTCGAGCTGGGCCGTCGGATTCCTTGAGGAAGGACTTACAGCAAACCGCAGAGTTCTTAGATGGTGCCCGCTGATGCAGGGTGACTACTCCTTAGCCACAAGGGAGAAATCTTGAGAAGAGTCTTGAAGTCCTTTCGTAGAAAGTATTCTTGATTCAAAGATGATCTAATTTGGAAGGGTCCCCGCTCCGGCCTTTATCCTAAAGAAAGGGGTGGGTACATGACTAGGTCCTGCCCTAAGGGTGGGACCAGGAAGGGGGGTAGTTACACCCCTCTCCCCTGCCGGACTTTCCCCAGGCCAGGGCTGTCGCCCCTGGAACTGGTTCTAACCGGCAGATGCGTAGTGAGCACCGGGGTGCCACTCCGCAGTCACCTTCTCGCAAAAGCCCTACCTACCCAGAATACACAAACCCTGTCTGGGACGGTGCGAACACCGCCCTCGACAGGAAACCCTTTGTCCAAGTGCTCCTCGCTGGAAGGACTCCCAGCAGCAGGAGGTCAGACTCGTGTCTGTGGTGGCAGCATCCATTTTGTGGAGCTGAGGCTTTCGTTAACTTTAACCGGGGTTCACAGTTACGTACATGTCGTGTCCCTCTAGAAGGGCGGAATGCTAACCTCGTCGCCAGAGTTGGTGAGAGGGCAGCATCCCGATTCGTATGACACCTTACTCGACATGTCTTGATAACGCGACACCGAAGTTACCGATGTGGCACGCGTTATCATGGAACAGCCATTGGGTCTTTTCTCCGCAAGCTGCAACCGGCTCGGCTCGGGCCAGAACACAGTTCACGCGAGCCCATGCACTCTGCCTTCAGGATTGTCAAGGCCTGCCATAGGAGTGACTGATAGGGACTCGGGTGTCCATTGTATGGTTAGATATAGAGCTACTATATCTAAAGCAAAGGGTGATTACACGACTTCGCCCCAGCTGTCATGCAGCCAGTTGTGTCAAATTTAGGAGGCCAGCCAGGGGTGGCATAATACATGCTGCAGCCCCTGGCGGCCCTGGGTACACCTATGCCCTGAGTTACAGGGTCTGATAAGGCGGCCCAGTACCAATTGGTAAATGCACCTAGGGTACATATCGTAATTTAGAAAGAGAACAGCCAGGCTGTGGGTCTGATTGGCAGGCCCACAGCCAGAGAAAGTCGTAAACCAGTGAAACAAAAGCAAAAAATTTGGGTGATCATAGGATTGCAGACCCTACTCTCCTACAGTGGGGGCGGGGGCATGAGCCGGAAGTGCCGGGGCCGGAGTGTGGGGGTCGTGGGGGGGTCTGGGTACAGACCGGACTCACCTGTCAGACATAGCCACTGACACAGGTGTGTACAGGATTCACCTGTGATACACAGGACGGGCCTGTGCCTCACAGGTGACAGAGTCTGTACCTGAGACACCTCTGACGCAGCCCCTGTGCCTCATAGGTGACACAGGCCTGTACCTGGGACACCTCTGACATACCTCCTGTGCCTCACAGGTGACTGAGTCTGTACCTGAGACACCTCTGACGCAGCCCCTGTGCCTCACAGGTGACAGCGGTCTGGAACTGGAACACCTCAGACACACCTCCTGTGCCTCACAGGTGACAGAGGTCTGTACCTGGGACACCTCTGACGCAGCCCCTGTGCCTCACAGGTGACACAGGTCTGTACCTGGGGCACCTCTGACACGGCCTCTGTGCCTCACAGGTGACAGAAGTCTGTACCTGAGACGCCTCTGACACGGCCCCTGTGCCTCACTGGTGACACAGGCCTGTACCTGGGACACCTCTGACACACCTTCTGTGCCTCACAGGTGACAGAGTCTGTACCTGAGACACCTCTGATGCAGCCCCTGTGTCTCACAGGTGACACAGGTCTGTACCTGGGATACCGCTGACAGGGCCCCTGTGCCTCACAGGTGACAGAGGTCTGCACCTGGAACACCTCTGACGTGGCATGTGTGCATCACAAGAGACAGAGGATTGTACCTGGGACACCTCTGACACACATCCTGTGCCTCACAGGTGACAGAGTCTGTACCTGAGACACCTCTGATGCAGCCCCTGTGTCTCACAGGTGACACAGGTCTGTACCTGGGATACCGCTGACAGGGCCCCTGTGCCTCACAGGTGACAGAGGTCTGCACCTGGAACACCTCTGACGTGGCATGTGTGCATCACAAGAGACAGAGGACTGTACCTGGGACACCTCTGACATGGCTACTGTGTCTCACAGGTGACACAGATCTGTACCTGGGACACCTCTGATGCGGCTCCTGTGCCTCACAGGTGACACAGGTCTGTACCTGGGACACCTCTGACGTGGCATGTGTGCATCACAAGAGACAGAGGATTGTACCTGGGACACCTCTGACACACATCCTGTGCCTCACAGGTGACAGAGTCTGTACCTGAGACACCTCTGATGCAGCCCCTGTGTCTCACAGGTGACACAGGTCTGTACCTGGGATACCGCTGACAGGGCCCCTGTGCCTCACAGGTGACAGAGGTCTGCACCTGGAACACCTCTGACGTGGCATGTGTGCATCACAAGAGACAGAGGACTTTACCTGGGACACCTCTGACATGGCTACTGTGTCTCACAGGTGACACAGATCTGTACCTGGGACACCTCTGATGCGGCTCCTGTGCCTCACAGGTGACAGAGATCTCTACCTGGGACACCTCTGACACAGCCCCTGTGCCTCACAGGTGACAGAAGTCTGTACCTGGGACACCTCTGATACGGCTCCTGTGCCTCACAGGTGACACAAGTCTGTACCTGAGACACCTCTGACACGGCTCCTGTGTCTCACAGGTGACAGAGGTCTGAACCTGGGACACCTCTGACACGGCTCCTGTGCCTCACAGGTGACACAATTCTGTACCTGAGACACCTCTTTATTTATTTATTTATTGAAGTTTTGTATAGCGCAGGCTGGATCCGAGGGTATCAGAGCGCTTCACAGCAAATACAGATATGCAACAAAGGAAAATGAGGACAGAGAAACAAGAACAAGGAACACAAGCAGGAAGTAAAGTCTGCACAACAACAACTTGAGCGCAATATGGGATGGAGATCAGGAGCGAATCATCCGGCTCTTGGTTCAAAGAGGTAGTGGTCATTCACAATCAGGCGTGGGGTTCTCGTTACGAACCGGAGCGCTCAAGGAAGAGGGCTTTGAGTAGCGTCTTGAATTGCGGGAAGGAGGCGGTCATTCTGAGATGGGGGGGATGGAGTTCCAGATCCTGGGAACATTGCCCGCAAAGGATTTATTTGAGGTTTTGTGTTTCTGTGATTTCAGAGGGATGAGTAGGAGTGTGCTGGAGCTTCTGAGTTTCCTGGATTGACCGGCCCTTTTGAGTTTGGTGGCCAGGTACGCTGGTTTGCCTGTATGCAGGGCTTTGTGTGTGAGGCAAGCTGTAAGGAAGCTGGCTCGTTGGTCTATCGAGAGCCACTTCAGCTCCTTGAGTGCCGGAAAGATGTGCTCATATTTCTTTGTTCCTGTGACCATTCTTGCTGCTGCATTGAGGGTGGAGGTGGGAGGTCCTAGGTGCGATTTGGCTGTTCCAGTCAGCACTGCGATGCCACAGTCAATTCTGGAGAGCACCAGTGCCTGAGTGGCCTGTTTCAGATCTTTAGGGGGAGGAAGGGTTTAATTTGGTAGAGAAGTTTCAAGTTCAGGAATGCACTTTTGGCGGGTGTTTGAGATGTGTTTTTTCATGTCCAGTTTGGGGTCGAGAGTGATTCCTAGGGATTTTGCGGAGTCCGTTGGCGCTAAGAGACATTGAGGGCATTCAAGTCTTTGAGCCAATCAAGTATTTGGGGGTTTTCATTTTTATTCGAGATGAGGAGCACTTCTGTATTTTCTTCATTAAGTTTGAGGTGGTTGGCTGGAAGCCAGTGTTGGACCCCCATGAGTGTATCGTTTAGTCTGTGAATGTCTGCGATCGATGTGGTTTCCAAATAGAGTTGTGTGTCATCCGCGTAGAGGTGGAAGGGGATGTTGGAGTTCCCTAGAAGTGAGGTGAGGGGTTCCATGTAGATGTTGAAGAGGTGCGGGGAGAGTACTGACCCTTGAGGAACTCCTCTGCTGATGGGGAGGGGGTCCAATTCGAAGCTGTTGATCTTTATTCTTTGAGTGCGGTTGTTGAGGAAAGAGGAGAACCATTTTAAGACCGTCTTTTCAATGCCCGCTCTCTCCTGGAGGACATTGATTAGCAGGGTATGATCAACTGTGTCGAACGCAGCCGAGAGGTCAAGGAGGATGAGGAGGCTACATTGGTTGGAGTCGAGTGACATGTGCAGATCCTCTAGGACATTTAGGATTGCGGTTTCAGTGCTGCAGCCCTTTCTGAACCCTGACTGGTGTGGGTCAAGTAGATTAGTGTTCTCTAGATGTTGGGTTAACTGTGAGAACACACATCTTTCAAGGATTTAGGATAGGAGCGGAAGGTTCGAGACCGGTCTGAAGTTGTTCATGTCCATGGGGTCAAAGCCAGGTTTTTTTAGAAGTGGCGTGTCTTGTCCTAATTTGAGGCAGTCAGGAAGGGAACCCTCGCTCAAGGAGCTGTTGATGATCTTGCCCCACATTGGGGCTAGGGTGAGCTTCAGCTCCTTGGTCAGTCTCGAGGGACGTGGATCGAGGGAGTGAGACGAGGGTTTAGCGGAGGTGATAAGATTGCTTATCATTTCATCCTGGACAGGCCGGAAGGATGACCAGTGGATAGACGAGGTTACTGGGGGGGTTGTGGTTAGTTGCAGGACTCCGGGTTTCTGTGCGGGCAGAGGGCTTTGAGCTGAATGAACGATCAATTTTGGCGATTTTTTCATTGAAAAAGCTTGCAAAGTTGTCGCAATGGGTTTTGGACGCCGCCGTGTTAGCTGCCGGTGGAATGGAGGTTTGGTTCCTAATGATGTCGAAGAGTTCTTTGGGGCGGTTTTTGGCATTGTCTAACGCAGAACAGAAGAAGGATGACTTTTTGCTATTGATATGATTATAGTAGTTTTTGGGTGCTGCCTTGAGTTGATCCCGATGGAGAGAGGTGGGGTTGTTCCTCCAAGTTCTTTCCAGGGATCTGAGGTGTCTTCTTTCCTTATAAATGTCAGTAGAGAACCACGACCTAGAGGGGATGCTTCTGGGTTTTTTTAGTTTCAGAGGTGCCAGCTGATCTAGGGTGAGCTCCAAGTTGGAATGGTAGAGCGAGGTGAGTTCCGAGGATGAGAGGGGCTCCGTCGTGTTCGGGAGGAGTGAGCTGAGTCCTTCTTCTAGCTTGTCTTGGGGGACTCTGGATGTGTTCCAGACCCACTTAGGGGAGGCTTGAGTGGGTGGGAGGGATAGGGCTGAATGGTTGATGTGAAAGAGAATGATGTGGTGGTCAGATCAGTCCACCGGGATGATGTGATCAATCGAGACTGCATTTTTGTTCGCAATGATTGCATCCAGGATCGCTCCTCTGTAGTGCGTTTCCTCTGAGCAGTGTTGGATTATATCGCTGTCTTGCAGAAGGGTGTTGAGAGATTGAATGAGCAGGTTATTAGTTTCGTTCCATCTTAGGTTGAGGTCTCCCAGAATTAAGCTGTGGTCGCTCTTGAGTGCGGATTATGTGATCAGATCCGACAGCTGAGCTCCAAATTCGTTGGAGTTGCCTACAGGATGGTAAAGGAGATGGCATTGAGGTGAACTATGAGTGGGAGATTTGAAGTTGACTGACAGGCATTTGAAGGAATTGTATAGGCAGGGGGGAGATTCAGAGTGGAGAGGTTACTTTTGTGGATAATTGCTGTGCCGCCACCTTTGTGTATGGGCCTGTCTTTGCGGATAATTGAGAAACCGGTCGGCACCAGCATGTCCAGAATGGGGAGGGATAGGGTGTTCAGCCACGTTTCCGTGATGAAAGCTACATCCAGGTTATGAGAGACGATGGATTCAGCTATTTCCATTGCATGTTTGACTGCGGACGGGCTGTTGATAGGCATACAGTTCATGGGGGTCTTCTTTTGATTTCGAATTGTCAGGCTTGGCTCTGGGTATGGAGGATAGATACATTGGGGGTCTAGTGGCTCTGCGGGGGGCGGGTCCCTACCCACTCCAGTGATGACTTGGATCGAGGAGATGAGAGTAGAGTTCAGGAGTGGGGCCTGGACTGGCTGGTTCGAGGGGAGTTCGTAAGATGCGATGAGTGCGCTCACTTCCTGCGGGGAGAGGGAGGTTATAGTCCTTCTGGGACTGACTACTCGAGACTCAGTCTGGACTTTAGTGAGTGGAGGCAGGGAACCTGGGGGGGAAGGGACCGGCTGGGGGCGGATAGTCATTCCTAGGGAGAGACGGAGGGATGTGGGGTGGTGCGGAGGGAGGAGAGGGCAGCTGGAGATTCCCTAGGGCGGATAAGGTTTCCTGCAGGCCAAGGATCAGGGTAGCGATCTGCGCTTCTATAAGGTCGAGGTGTTGCGTCAGCTTGGGTGAGGGGGAGAGGAGGAGAGAGTGGGCGGAGCTGAGCCCTGAATCTGAACCCCCCCCCAGTAGTTCCTACTGGGGGGGTTCACATGAGGGGAGGAGCTGGATCCGGTTTAGAGTTCGGTTGTGGGAAGGCTAGCGAGGGAGGGGGGTTGCGGTCCCTTTGGGGTGAAAGTTTTCTTCAATGAGGGGGGCGGTGAGAACTGGAGGAGAGGGGGTTAGCGGGTTGGGGGGTTGTGCCTCTGCGTTGTCAGGTCTCGAGATCGATTGTGGGAGGGCTAGAGAGTGAGGGGGGTTGTTGTCCATTTGGGGATGAGAGTTTTCTTCATTGGCGGGGACTGTGAGAACTAGTGGAGTAGGGGTTAGCGGGGGGGGACTGAAAAACTGAGTTGTTAGGGGGTCTGGGATCTCTAAGGGTGGGAGGCTGAGAGCTAGGCGTGCTTTGGGAGCTAGGGAGAGGGGTTGGGAGTGCTTTAGGGATGAGAGGGCGGCTGAGTACTGGAAGGTTGGGTGCGATGGGTGGTGGACGGGGGTTGGGATATAGGAGGAGCTAGGGCTGGTGGTGACGTATGATTGGCGGAGTGACTAAGCAAAGTAGGGTAAATGTAAATGTAATGTAAATGTAGTAGTATTTGTATAGCGCACCGAATCGACCCCTGAAGGGGTATCTCAGGCGCTTGTACGCATACCGCTGTGGAACCCTTCCTGTCTTTTCCCTGTGAAGTGCCCACTCCTGGGCACCCCCAAGGTGAAGCCAAGCATCCTAGCATTGTTGGGGGCCATTGTGGAGATTAAGCAAGC
Source organism: Lissotriton vulgaris (assembly GCF_964263255.1). Taxonomy (NCBI): domain Eukaryota; kingdom Metazoa; phylum Chordata; class Amphibia; order Caudata; family Salamandridae; genus Lissotriton; species Lissotriton vulgaris. The sequence goes on from NC_141697.1 coordinate 19,146,927, forward strand.
TATTGCCCAGAGTTGCAGAGTTGGACCCATGATTAGAATAGGCACCGAGGCGAGAATTATCAGGTCTGCGGAAATTGAGCCCAAGACCCGCCGAGGAGAGAATTGAACCCTGGTCCCGGGCTAGTCCTCTGCATCAGGGTCTGCCGCTCTAACCATTGAGCCACACTTCTCCACAGGGTGGGGTCGCTGTGGTGGCGAAGACATGCTCTGCAGACAGGGAGTTTGTAAGGAGTCATTGGGGGGGAGGGGGTCGGTTTGTGTGGGTAATGATCAGTAGCCATCTTAAGTGTGGGGAAGAGAGAGTCGAAGAACTCTAGGTTCTCGTCTTTAACCTGAATTAGAATGGTGCCATTCACAAAAATGGTGATGGAGATGTCTCTGGTCAGGGACTATTGGTTCAGGGGTGGAGATTGTTAGTTTGCGGTTGTGTTCAGTGAAGGTGGTTTTGGAGACGGGAGGAGTGAGTTAAAGATGGTGACCCATAAGTAAGGCCAGTTGGTATGGAAAATGAAGTCCATTGTCCTCTGTCCTCTAGCTGCGCAGTGGTAAGTGTCAACAACTAGTGTTTCATGGTGTTGCCTGATTACATTCTGTTTGAAGCGTTTTTTGGCTTTGAAGGAGAGGCTGCGTGGGAATGCTATAGCGATGGTGTTCTGCCCTCGTGGAGACAGGTGGTTAAGAGAGGGGCAAAGATGCGTGTCCAATTGCGCGGCCGGGGGCATCCTGGCTGGACTGGGGTGAGGCGAGACCTCTGGGGCAAGGAAGGGGGAGTAGGACGGAGGGGGGCTGTGTTGATTGATTCATTGGGGAAGGTAAGGGGTGCCTAACCGGAGGGGGGGTTGGGCTGTACGACGCGGCTCCTGTGCCACAGAGGTCTGTACCCGGGATACCTCTGACACGGCTCCTGTGCCTCACAGGTGATACAGATCTGTACTTGGGACACCTCTGACACGGCTCCTGTGCCTCACAGGTGACAGAGGTCTGTACCTGGGACACCTCTTACACGGCTCCTGTGCCTCACAGGTGACAGAGGTCTGTACCTGGGACACCTCTGACGAAGCCCCAGTGCCTCACAGGTGACACAGGTCTGTACCTGGGACACCTCTGACACGGCTCCTGTGCCTCCTAGGTGACAGAGGTCTGTACCTGGGAAACCTCTGACACCGCTCCTGTGCCTCTTAGGTGAAAGAGACCTGTACATGAGACACCTCTGACATGGCTCCTGTGCCTCACAGGTGACGTGGGTCTGTACCTGAGAAACAACTGACACAGCTTCTGTGCCTCACAGGTGACATGGGTCGGTTTATACATTTCTCCCCGAGCACTCAATTATATGTTCATACTGTCTGTCAACATTAAATTTGAAATAATCGAAACAATTAAGATGACACAGTCACAGAAATCCAAGGTCCATATATTGATCCAATATGCCAGATCTTCTTATTCATAACAATTTTATTTCTTCAGTCCACATCCAAAACTGTGCAGCCTTGTCTTTTCAATATTATATCCGCATACAGCAGCCAACACGTGTTTCGTCGTGCTATGTAAAGGAAATTTATTGTTTTCTCAATATTCAAATCACCATTCGTTCACCGGAAATTCCCAGTAAAAACACCTGTATATATCCAGTCCAACGCCGTATATCTTATGTCCAAAAATCACAATTCAAATATCCAAAAATGCCGGTAACTCCCCAAATCTTCAAATAGAGAAAACACCACTTTCACTCCGTTATGCCCAGCGGTAAAAATCTCACTCCAATTAACGAACCATATGTGCACAGAGTCGTGTGTATCAACAGTTCCCCACGGTAGCCGGCGTTCAGACATGGGTCTGTACCTGAGACACAACTGACACAGCTCCTGTGCCTCACATGTGGCCGAGGTCTGTACCTGGGAAACCTCAGACACGGCTCCTGTGCCTCCTAGGTGAAAGAGGCCTGTACCCGAGACACCTCTGACATAGCTCCTGTGCCTCACAGGTGACAGAGGTCTGTACCTGGGATACCACTGACACAACTCCTGTACCTCACAGGTGACACAGGTCTGTACCTGGGACACCTCAGGCATGGCTCCTGTACCTCACAGGTGACACAGGGCTGTGTGAGAAGTTAGCCTGGCATATGATGTCCACTAGTTCTAGTGGGCACCTTGCACCAGTTTAATCGACCCTTATCGATGGTGGTTGTAAAGTCAACCTTATAAACAAGCTATCCTAGTGGTAGCATGGACCAGCAGTCAATAGGCTAAGACTTCAGAGAGCATGTGAAGCTAGTTGTTTTACCAATTATAATCCCTTGAATACCAAATGGAAGGACACCACACAAGGTGTATATCAATTGTATGTGTATTTATTCTTAACACAAACCCTCTGCACTCTTTATGAGGTCAGAGGTAAAAGTACATCACAAGTTACTCAATTAGCATACAATAAGTTGCACAATATACAGCAATGCCTCACAAACCATATACTAAGAAAGTTGTATAAGAACCACGTCTGAAATAGAGAGTAGGCCTAGGGCCTGGGGAATCGCTGGGGCTACACTAAACAACCAAAAGGTTAGGAAGTAGGAGGCCCACGGGAGATACGTGCAGTGTCTAAACACAGCCGCCAGTTACCATTGACTTATAATGGGAAACGAAGAAGTTACAAACTTACTATTTTAGTGCTCTTCCGGATGGACTACAACAAAACCCCTTTAGACTAGGACACTTCGAGAGTCAAGACCCACGGGAGCACCGGAGTACTCGTGTTACTTCACCCAGGGAAGCCGGGTGCTTAGGTACCTTTTGGTGTCTGGTTTCATCGATGTTTTCTATGGAGATCTGCAAAGAAGTGCTGCAGGCGACCAGAGGAAAAGTGTCCGGGTGGATCCAAGGGTGGATCGGTGATGTGAAGAACCTGAAAGCAGAGGGTACAGAGTCTGGGTCACTAGCCAGTGACCAGGAAGGAACCAGGCGATGTCATGATGATCTCAGGTGAAGAGGTGAAGCTTGTCTCTGCAGCCACGAGGACCAGGAGGTGTCAACGATCACCAGGAGCTGGATTCGAGCTGTCCCACAAAGGATCTAGTTGACTGTGGTATTGGTATCCGGATTGGACCCAACAAGCCTTGGCAAACGCAACACATACAGGAAGTAAAGATTGGCTTCGGAGCAGACCAGCAAGGTCTGGGGTGCTTCTCCTTTGCAGGTAAGCTGGAGCAACCCGGACAGCAGTTTGGTTTTAAAGGAAAGTCTTCGGAGGGCTCACTAGCCAACGGGCTAACAACCGGGAAGACGCATCAAGCTGAAATGCAAGAGCGGGCCCCACGCGGCATTCGTGGAGTGTGGAGGGCTGAGCTTCAGTGCGAATAGTGCTAGAGTCTGGAGCTTCTATTACCCCAATGCACAACTACAAGGGTACCTCGGGAGTTGGGCAGTTAGGAAAAGGCGGGATGTCCAGGGTGTCCGGTCCCACATCTCTCGTGTCTGCCACGGGTCTCAGCTTTGCTGTGGATGTGGATCGGAGTCAGAGAAGTCTGAAAGTACAGTTCTTGTGTCACTGAGTCTTTGGGTTCCGGTGGGAGCGTCGACAAAGCAGACCAGCAAATCCCTGGTGGTGCCTGTTTGCACAGGGGGGTCACTCCTTGACCACAACGGAGATGTCTTCCATCTTCTAGTCAGAATAGAATGCCGAAGGTCCAAGAGTTCTGTATCAAAGTTTCGTTCCATGATAATCTAAAGTCCTGGGGACACAGCTCCTATACTTATACTAACAAAAGGGGTTGGATTACCTGCTAGGTCCCTCCTATGGGTACACCCCTTTCCCTTTGTCCAGTTTTGCACCAGAGCGGGGCTGGAGTGCCCCAGCAACTGGTTTGAACCAGGCTATGCAAGGAGCACCTTGTGTGCCCCAGGCAGTGTCTCCAAAAGCATCTGCTGATGCAGCCCTACCTGCCCCCAATACACATCAGCCTGCCTGGGGAGGTGCTGGCACCTCCCTGGACAGGAAACCTATTGTCCAGGCCTCCCTTGCCGGAGTTTCGTCCAGCGTCAGGAGGTCAGACTCGTGTCTGTGGCAGAGCCCCAGCATCACAAAATGGATGCTACTGTTTAACTTTAACCGGGTAAAGCAGTTACTACATTTCTTTTCCCTCTAGAAGGGTGGAATGCTACCCCCGCCGCCAGAACTGGTGGGGGGTAGTATTCCAAAGTGTTTGACACCTTACACGGCATGTTTTGATAAAGCCAAACCAAAGTTAGCATTAACTGCGAGGATTATAATGCACTTAAGAGTATATTGTATGGCTATATCATAGAACAGCTATAAGGAGATGGTTCCGAAAGCTGCAGAGGGGCTCAGCTCATGCTAGGGCACCCTCTCACATAAAACCAAGCCTCCAGGATCGATAAGACCTGCCATATGAGTGACTTATAGGTTACTATGTGTCTATATATAAGGTAGATATAGATATACTATATCTAAGTAAGGGGTGATTACACCACCTTACCCAAGCTGGGTGAACAGCATGTGGTTCCAGTTTGGAGGGCCAGCCAGGGGGGGCATAATACATGCTGCAGCCCCTGGTATGCCTTGGATGCACCTATGCCCTGGGTACCTATGGTACACTATACAGGGGCATGTGTTTCCTGTAACACAGGGACCACTCCTTCCTTGCACTCCTTTAATCTTTCATTCAATTATTACTCAATGTTTTCAATGCTGTTTGTAAATTTTATTTTCATTTCCAAACATTTCATTTTAGCTTCCATCTCTTCTCCTCGCTAACTCGGCGAGTGTTACCACAGGTTTTGAAAGTTAAAACAAATCTTTCAAGATAAAGGAAATCCCCTGAGGAAGAGCTTTATGCTTGAAATGCATTAGGACTAAATACTTTTGTGCAATGAAATACAAAACAATGATAAAAGAAACATAAAGAATGAAAAACTCGCTAAAATGAAATGTTTGGAAATGAAAATAAAATTTACAAACAGCATTGAAAACATTGAGTAATAATTGAATGAAAGTTTAAAGGAGTGCAAGGAAGGAGTGGTCCCTGTGTTACAGGAAACACATGTCACAGTATCTTATGAATCTACCCTGACAGCTCAGCAGGATACCTACCTATGCACCAACGACTTTTGGGACAAAAAAATAAATTCAAAACAACAAACAAAACCAAGAGTGCGTTACCACAACAAACATTTTTGAGACTGTAGGAAGGGGGAGTCTCTAGTTGGCGCAGTGCAGCACTAGCGACAAGCAGGGACTCTCTCTCCCTCGTCAGGGCTGAGGGCTACCTTCAAGACAACCTCTGCTTACCCTCTAGGTAGTGTGGCTTAAGCAGTCTCAGGCTAATCTCTGGGGCACATAGGGTTAAACATTTGCAATATTACACCATCACAACCAACCCACCACACAATGACACCAAACTGTATTTGTAAAAATATATATTCTTTATATAAATTTCAAGCAGGCTTGTAAATACAGTTGTCAAACTTTCAATAGCGGTTCCAGTTTACTTAGTTTCAAGTTGCCACAGATCTTTCTTAGCAATAAGCAATCTTTTGGGCCTTCTGCCCAGGTTCAGCAAGGTTCAGTGTCTTGTAGCGCCTCAATGCGCGTTCCGCTGTCTCTGCTCGCTTCAGAGAGGAGATCGGGCCCGGCTGGCAAAGCTCACGCTTCCCGCGTGGGCCTCGAGGACCAGGAGCCGTGCGAGCCTCGGTTTCAGTGGCGGCTCGCGTTGGGAGCAGATAGCGCGGTGCGAGCTCGGGTTGTCGGACGCTCGCACCATGAGGACAAGAGCACAGTACCTTTCAGATTCTTGTGGAGCAGGCGGCTTCAAGGGGAGCTGTCCCACGTCGCGTTGCTTTTCCGGGGTCGATGCGCGCTGCGGCTCTCAGCCGGGCAGGTCACGGGTCACCTGGGGCGGCGGTGCTTGGCGGCGGCAGGGTCCTTCCTTTGGCGTTCGCTCCGTCCCTGGAGGTGGCGGCTGTGTGGTGGCGGCAAGTGGCAGTACGGTCCCCAAGTGCGGGACGTACCCAGCCAAAGTGCCGGTTGCAGCTGTGCGCTCACAGCTGAGCTGTCAGGCAGGATGCCGACCAGAGGGGGGTTATCACAGGGCGGCTGTCCGTCTTTGCAGGTGGATTGACGGCGCGAGGCACAGTCAATTCGGGCGCTTGGACCGGACGGGTCCTCCTTCACGTTGCTCTCGGGGCTCCCGGTGCAGAGGCAATCACGGTGCTCGGGCAAGCGGCGGCTGGGCCTCACGTTGCTCTTGCGGTTGCTTTGGGCCCCGGTCACGGTGCTTGGGGGGATATCGGTGCCCTGGATTACGGGGAGCGTGGCAGGGATGCCCAGCGCTCCCAGACTCCTCAGTCAGCGCTGCAGCGATAAGCAGCACACACAGTAGCTTTCTTCAGGGTGTAGCGCCCACTGGTTCTGGGGCGCTGGTCAGGGGGCAAGTTCAGCAGCAAGCCCTTGGAGATCTTTCAGCAGAGTTTGGCACAAAGTTCAATAAAAGCAAAAGTCTCTTGGTAGTCTTTTCTTTCCTCTCCTTCTGCAGCAAGGCACCAGACACAGGCCAGAGACAGCACTCCTCCTTGTCCTTCCAGGTCCTTCTCTTCGGGCAGAGTTTCTTCTGTAGCACAAACAGGTTCTAATTTACAAGGAGCAGGGCTCCTACTTTTATACCCAGTTTCTTTTGTTCTTACAGGCCAGGGGGGCCTTTGCATAACTGTTCTCAGTCCCTGAGCACTTGTGGTGGGTACTTCTGTTTCTGCATTCAGTGTGAGGGCAGGCACATCCGCCGCTCCCCAGGGGGGCGGAGCCGGCATTGTGAAGACAGGGGCAGCTTGAGCACTTTGTTGACAAGCTTCGGTCCTTCCTGGTCCAGGTGCAGGCTGAGTCATCAGTCGCTCCCCAGGAGGGTGGAGCCAGCATTGTGGAGGCAGAGCACAGCCTGATGCATCGTTCAGGGGAAACTCCCACCTCCCACTAAGGTGTCATCCTGCTATTCACCACCTGTGGACACCCAGCCCTGTCACTCACACAACTCAGACAGTCAGATACACACAAGAGCAGAGGCGGGCTGAAATGGTTAGGCAAGCAAATGCTAACTTTCTAAAAGTAGCATTTGCGAACCCAGAATATTAAAATAAACTTTACTAAAAGAAGTATTTTATTATTCTGAGTTCAGGCATACTAAACATGACTCTCTACCATGTTCCCTGAGCTTGCTGGGATTATAGAGTGTAATAATTCCAGCAGCCCATTCTGGCCTAAGGGGAACGGGTAGCCTTGCAATAGTGAAAAACGAATTGGGTTGTAATTCACTACTAGGACATGCCACACACATCAGGGCTTGTCCTACCTTACACTTACAATGCACCCTGCCCTCAGGCCTACCATAGGGGTGACTGATATGAAGTTAAGGGAAGGTTTAGAGGCTGGCAAGTGGGTGCACTTGCCCAGCCAGCATGACAGTACCAGACTGCACGCAGGTTCTGCAATGGCAGACCCTAGACACATTTTAAGGCTGCTTCTGTGGGTGGCGCAACCAGCGCTGCAGGCCCACTAGCAGTATTGGCATTTACAAGCCCTGGCACTCCTGGTGCACTTTACTAGGGACTAACAGTAAATCCAATGAACCAATCATGGACATCAATCACATGTACACTTTACATAGGGAGAGCATATGCACTTTAGCACTGGTCAGCAGTGGTAAAGTGCCCAGAGTCATTAAACCAAACAAAATAGGTCAGAGAGAGTATTGGAGGAAGGCAAAAAGTTTAGGGATGACCCTGCCAAGAGGTCCAGGTCCAACACAACCCCCTTCCAGCCAAAACACAGGGTAGACCAATCACCACTGTGATGGGCTTCCCTGCTTAGGGCGATAGAACATGGACCTGGCCCGCAACAGCAGGGGCACATTCCAGTTCTACGCCAATCAGAACCTATTTTAAATCCTCTGTACATACTCTCAGGGTCCACACAGCTACTCCATGGGGCACCCTTCTCTTCCTCTGTGGACACCACCTGTGCAGCCTCTAACCTTAACTTGCTCACAGGTGTGTCCCAACAGACAGTCATCAAATCACAGTGGCCACTGACAGTAGTCAGGGCTGAGACCCAGGCCTCATGCCTCTCAGGGCTCCCAAACCTCAGTGGCCTCAGAGAGTGGGGGGCAGTAGCCCCAGGTGCTTGGCACCCTTTGTCCACTCTCCCTCCTGTCAGGTCAGGTATGTCATCCTGGCACTGACCCACCAGCTCCAGGCCTGTACCTGGCAGCTGGACCAAAAACTGGGGTGGGCTTTCCCACACCCGGTCCTCCTCCTTGGGGCTCTGTACCCTCCCACCTGGAGTGGTACCCCCTTCCAGAATTGTCAGGGCACCTGTGGCAGGTGACCTGCACAATCCGCCCACCAGTTCAGGGGTGCTATCCTGCAACTGGGGCACCAGGTCAGGGGGGACACCCTGCACCTGGCCCTTAAACCTAGGGTCTAGACCCTCTAGTTGAACCGGGGTCAGAGGCGATGACTTCCTCCCTCTGCACCCCCTTCCAGAGTACTGCCCACTCCCAACTGGAGTGGTACCCCTAGAAGTGACATGGGTCAGGACACTGATTACAGTGGCCCCGCCCTCCAGGTCAGACAACACCGGAACCTGGCTCTCCAACTCAGGGACCCAACCCTGCAGTTGAACACTTGCCTGGCGCACCAGGACTTCCCGGGGAGCACGCATGCCCCCCCTGAGGGTGGCACATAGCTCATGTGCCGTGCGATAGTCTGCCTGGCGCAGATCTCCCAACCCCTGTCCATCTGACAGTGCGGGAAGATCCCCCAGGACAGAAGTGGTGTCCCCATGGTCATTCACTGGGGACGCAGCCCTGCTGGCTGGCCCCTGACCCACTGGTTCTTCCACTGGGGACTGTTTCCCCCTCTCGCCCCTCCTCCTGGACTTCTGCACCCTCCCAACTGGAGTGGTACTGCCAGACACCAGAACTACTGGAGCGCTGTTTACAGAGCCTCCACGTTCTCTAGCCACTGGGGGATTCCCCTCAGCCGGTGACTCATCCGGACAGCCTAGGCTCCCCACCTGGTGTTCCCTTAAAGAACCATCCAGGCTCTGAGACTGAGGTTGGGCACTACCGGGACAAAACCCATTCTCACTCCTTCCCCTCAAGGACAGGACGTGAGGCCCTACACCCCTCTCACTACTACAAGACCTAGCTGGGCTACTCTGTGCCACTTCCACCACTCTGGGCTGGAAGATACCTGAGCCACTCCCCACAGGATCACACCCCAATGCCTCTCCAGACCCACTGGAATCCACCACAAGGTCTGCCTCCAACCAATGTGAGCTCCCTGGGGTCAGAGAACTCACTCTCAAACAGGTGTTGGCATAGCTCTGGAAAACTGGGACTTAAAGTATGCTCTCCCACAATTGGATTACACAGCCCCCTAGCAGGGTTAACCAAACTATCCTTCACCTCACCATCCAGCGCCTCACACACATACTCCACACCATCCTTCTGAGACTGGCCAGACAGTGGCGGACTGTCTCTGTCATACAACCCACACTCTTCCGGGCGGTCTTTACACTCACCCACCAGGACCTCAACCATGGGGGAATCCCTCCCACCACTAGGACCATGAACTACTACGCCAGCTACCCTATTCCCTTCAGGGTCGCTGCGCACTACTGGAGCTACCTCATGCCCTTGAACCTCCTGGTGTAAGTTAACCCCCTCCAAGTCAGGTGCCTTATCTCTAGGTGCACGCACTATGCTGTCAGCACTAGATACCTTAATGTTGCTGCCACCATCTGAGCTGGACTCCACCTCCAACTCAGCAAAGCTCAATCTCTGAGCTACACACCTTTCTTGTTGCTGGGCTGAAGCCCTCCTGGCCTCAAGCCCCTCGAGCTCCAAGTCAAGTTTCCTCATTCTTTATTCATGCGCAAGCTCCATTTTCATTTCTTCCAGGGCTAACTTCCTAGATTCTAGCTCCAGTTGGCAATTCAATTTCAGCTCCGCCAACTTCATTTCATGTTCTCGGGTGGCCTGTCTGTCCGCCAGCTCCTCTGGTGACAGACCTCGGCCAGAAACACTGCTACCCAATGGGGAGGTTGCACCTCTCCACTCTGGAGTCAGGGGTCCCTCCAGCTGCTGTTCTGCATCCTCAAATTCAAAATCCTTTCCGGGGGCATTCCTTGCCTTGACCCAGGCCCTCAGCGCCTTTTGGAACTGCTCCCTTCTGGAGAGTCCGGTCATGGAAATGTTCAAATTTTTGCAGAAGCTCTTGAGCTGTTTCCCGGTATAGTTTTCTAGTTTCTCCCAATCACAGTCAATAGAAGAAATGGATGGTGCCCTTTCCATTTTCACTGACACAGGCATGACTTCAAAAACACATGGAGATCTCTTCTAGCAAAACATAAATCAAAAAAAGTCTGTGGCTAAGTTACTGGACTGTAATCACTATGCAATGGTCAGTAGCTAAGGTAAAACACTGCAAATGTAAATTCGCGATCCTCACCGCTGCGTCCAATGTAGGAAGGGGGGAGTCTCTAGTTGGCGCAGTGCAGCACTAGCGACAAGCAGGGACTCTCTCTCCCTCGTCAGGGCTGAGGGCTACCTTCAAGACAACCTCTGCTTACCCTCTAGGTAGTGTGGCTTAAGCAGTCTCAGGCTAATCTCTGGGGCACATAGGGTTAAACATTTGCAATATTACACCATCACAACCAACCCACCACACAATGACACCAAACTGTATTTGTAAAAATATATATTCTTTATATAAATTTCAAGCAGGCTTGTAAATACAGTTGTCAAACTTTCAATAGCGGTTCCAGTTTACTTAGTTTCAAGTTGCCACAGTTCTTTCTTAGCAATAAGCAATCTTTTGGGCCTTCTGCCCAGGTTCAGCAAGGTTCAGTGTCTTGTAGCGCCTCAATGCGCGTTCCGCTGTCTCTGCTCGCTTCAGAGAGGAGATCGGGCCCGGCCGGCCAAAGCTCACGCTTCCCGCGTGGGCCTCGAGGACCAGGAGCCGTGCGAGCCTCGGTTTCAGAGGCGGCTCGCGTTGGGAGCAGATAGCGCGGTGCGAGCTCGGGTTGTCGGACGCTCGCACCGTGAGGACAAGAGCACAGTACCTTTCAGATTCTTGTGGAGCAGGCGGCTTAAAGGGGAGCTGTCCCACGTTGCGTTGCTTTTCCGGGGTCGATGCGCGCTGCGGCTCTCAGCCGGGCAGGTCACGGGTCACCCGGGGCGGCGGTGCTTGGCGGCGGCAGCGTCCTTCCTTTGGCGTTCGCTCCGTCCCTGGAGGTGGCGGCTGTGTGGTGGCGGCAAGTGGCAGTACGGTCCCCAAGTGCGGGACGTACCCAGCCAAAGTGCCGGTTGCAGCTGTGCGCTCACAGCTGAGCTGTCGGGCAGGATGCCGACCAGAGGGGGGTTATCACAGGGCGGCTGTCCGTCTTTGCAGGTGGATTGACGGCGCGAGGCACAGTCAATTCGGGCGCTTGGACCGGACGGGTCCTCCTTCACGTTGCTCTCGGGGCTCCCGGTGCAGAGGCAATCACGGTGCTCGGGCCAGCGGCGGCTGGGCCTCACGTTGCTCTTGCGGTTGCTTTGGGCCCCGGTCACGGTGCTTGGGGGGATATCGGTACCCTGGATTACGGGGAGTGTGGCAGGGATGCCCAGCGCTCCCAGACTCCTCAGTCAGCGCTGCAGCGATAAGCAGCACACACAGTAGCTTTCTTCAGGGTGTAGCGCCCACTGGTCCTGGGGCGCTGGTCAGGGGGCAAGTTCAGCAGCAAGCCCTTGGAGATCTTTCAGCAGAGTTTGGCACAAAGTTCAATAAAAGCAAAAGTCTCTTGGTAGTCTTTTCTTTCCTCTCCTTCTGCAGCAAGGCACCAGACACAGGCCAGAGACAGCACTCCTCCTTGTCCTTCCAGGTCCTTCTCTTCGGGCAGAGTTTCTTCTGTAGCACAAACAGGATCTAATTTACAAGGAGCAGGGCTCCTACTTTTATACCCAGTTTCTTTTGTTCTTACAGGCCAGGGGGGCCTTTGCATAACTGTTCTCAGTCCCTGAGCACTTGTGGTGGGTACTTCTGCTTCTGCATTCAGTGTGAGGGCAGGCACATCCGCCGCTCCCCAGGGGGGCGGAGCCGGCATTGTGAAGACAGGGGCAGCTTGAGCACTTTGTTGACAAGCTTCGGTCCTTCCTGGTCCAGGTGCAGGCTGAGTCATCAGTCGCTCCCCAGGAGGGTGGAGCCAGCATTGTGGAGGCAGAGCACAGCCTGATGCATCGTTCAGGGGAAACTCCCACCTCCCACTAAGGTGTCATCCTGCTATTCACCACCTGTGGACACCCAGCCCTGTCACTCACACAACTCAGACAGTCAGATACACACAAGAGCAGAGGCGGGCTGAAATGGTTCGGCAAGCAAATGCTAACTTTCTAAAAGGAGCATTTGCGAACCCAGGATATTAAAATAAACTTTACTAAAAGAAGTATTTTATTATTCTGAGTTCAGGCATACTAAACATGACTCTCTACCATGTTCCCTGAGCTTGCTGGGATTATAGAGTGTAATAATTCCAGCAGCCCATTCTGGCCTAAGGGGAACGGGTAGCCTTGCAATAGTGAAAAATGAATTGGGTTGTAATTCACTACTAGGACATGCCACACACATCAGGGCTTGTCCTACCTTACACTTACAATGCACCCTGCCCTCAGGCCTACCATAGGGGTGACTGATATGAAGTTAAGGGAAGGTTTAGAGGCTGGCAAGTGGGTGCACTTGCCCAGCCAGCATGACAGTACCAGACTGCACGCAGGTTCTGCAATGGCAGACCCTAGACACATTTTAAGGCTGCTTCTGTGGGTGGCGCAACCAGCGCTGCAGGCCCACTAGCAGTATTGGCATTTACAAGCCCTGGCACTCCTGGTGCACTCTACTGGGGACTGACAGTAAATCCAATGCACCAATCATGGACATCAATCACATGTACACTTTACATAGGGAGAGCATATGCACTTTAGCACTGGTCAGCAGTGGTAAAGTGCCCAGAGTCATTAAACCAAACAAAATAGGTCAGAGAGAGTATTGGAGGAAGGCAAAAAGTTTAGGGATGACCCTGCCAAGAGGTCCAGGTCCAACAGAGACACTATACAGGGGCTCACAAAGTTGACCCAATACCCAATCTAGTATGTACCTAAAGCACATGGTATCAATTTAGAGAGAGAACAGCTGGGCTGTGGGTCTGATTAGCAGGGCCACAGCCAATCTAAAGTCGAAAACCAGAGAATCACAGCAAAAAGTGGGTGTGACCATAGGAAGCAGACCCTACTCTCCTACAGTCTGTCTGTACCTGGGACACCTCTGGCACAGCTCCGGTGCCTCACAGGTGACACAGGTCTGTACCTGGGAAATCTCTGACACAGCTCCTGTGCCTCACAGGTGACAGAGGTCTGTATCTGGAACACCACTGACACAGATCCTGTACCTCACAGGTGGCACAGGTCTGTCCCTGGGACACATCTGACACAGCTCCTGGGCCTCACAGGTAACAGAGGTCTGTACCTGGGACACCTCTGACACAGCCCCTGTGCCTCACACTTGACACAGGTCTGTATCTGGGACACCTCTGACACGGCACCTGTGCCTTACAGGGGACAGAGTATGTACTAGATTCACCTGTCATACACAGCCCTGACCTGTGCCACATAGGTGACATGGGTCTGTACTTGAGACACTTTTGACACAGCTCCGCTACCACACAGGTATGTACCTGGCAGGCCTCTGACAGAGCTCCTGTGCGTCACAGGTGGCACAGGTCTGTTTCCGAGACACCTCTGACACAGCCCCTGTGCCTCACAGGTGACACAGGCCTGTATCTGAGACACTGCTGACGCAGCTTGTGTGCCTCACAGGTGGCACAGGTCTGTTTCCGAGACACCTCTGACACAGCTCCTGTGCCTCACAGGTGACACAGGTCTGTACCTGGCACACCTCTGACACAGCTCCTGTGCCTCACATGGAGTTCTGGACTTTTTGGTTCCGTCCAGAGGTGTCAGGGTACAACACCCAAAGACCCCGGAGTCCCACCTGCCTTGGTGCACAAATGAACAGAAACACGGGCTTCTCGATGGTGGCGTCAAAGACCAAAGGTTTATTACTGCAGGGACACAGAAGTCACAGAATCTACACACGGGCAGAATCTAGGAGACTGTTCGATTTGTACAAAGTGGGTTGCTCCTTATATACTAAAAATTGTGCTCTAGGCAAATATTTCACATGTCGGTACATTCCCAAACCTTTTGTGTCTCTAAACAATAAATATTTGGCGTTACACAGGAACTGTCGATAATATCTGATACCAAACATCACGAAGAGGGGTTCCCACCAGTCCATCACAATCCCTTGTCAATATTGCATTCAAGACCCGGACCGCCTCATCGTAAAGTTCGTTACCTCCCCCTAATAAAGGCCCAGAAGGAAAGGAGCAGAGCCAGGTGCAGAAGATAGAAAAGCGGGATAAGAGATGTTTGTGGGTTGTAAATGGGCAAGGCTACCGGCTTCGGCCGCCTAATCATGATCAGGTACAATGGACAGGAAAACCAGTTCAGGTGGGCTGGCCTCGGGCAGAGGAGGCAGCCTTTGTCGAGTCATGCAGCTTCAGCGTGATCTGGTTTAAGGTGCACGTGTCATGTAAGAGGTGAATCTCCGGCTAAGGCTACGTGTCTTTAATCAAAGTGAAGTGAATGAAATGATCAGAGGCTATTGCATATGTGAGGGCAAGGAACCACAAAATGGCGGCCACGATCTAAGATGGATGCCGTGGGTATATCAGAAATATGTCAATGGAAGGAGTGCTCTTGCTCGTAGCGTAGCGAAAACACTAGGATATACTAAATGGATCATTTGCGGTTCGCTGATACTAATTTAATGTATTTCCGACAAACTTGAAAACACGGGTTCAAGTCGTCACGGAACCGTCACGGAACCTCAGACCCTCCTTTTGCCCTTACATAGGCAATTACTCAATCTATGTCTGAATCTAGTTCTATGCTCATCAGGTCAGTGACATGCTGTTGTATCATCATCCTTTCTCGTGTCTTTTCTCCAAATGCAGGTGGTTTTCTGAGACAAGTTGCAGCGCAAAGACTACACAGAGCAGGACCACACTGGATAATCAGACAACATGAGAATAGGAATACTAAGATGACACCAATGACCATTAGAACCTTCCATCCCCACGCTGAGATCAGAGTCCAAACCCACTCCATAAAGGACCAGTTTCCCTCACCTACATGTATGGAGTCCGAAATCTTGTGCAACTTAGAGATCGCCTCGTAAACTGTTGGAGCATTATTAGGAATAAAGACACAGCAGCTCGATTGGATCATTCTGCATACCCCACCTCGATCTGCAAGTATAACATCTAGAACCATACGGTTCTGCAATGTCATGAGCCTATCCGCCTGAAGCTCAGCTGTCAGATTGCTAAGGGCACCAGCAGTTTCGGTAATAGTAGATTCAACTACCCGTGTTAGCTGACGTATGTTTCTACTATTGGCCATAGGCCCCCAGAACGGAAGGAAGCCTTTGAAGAAGTCTCCAGCTTCCTGACCAGCGGTATCTTCCTTACTGAAAACACCTCTAGCTACTCTTATTCTGTGGTAATCCGGTGAAGCAGTGTATGTCGGAGGCAACAATCGAGCAATATAACATGAACCTGAAAAGTCAGTAGGCAACCATGTATAAGCTCTGTCTCGACAGATGAAGTAGGTACCCCTGGCAGTAAGGAAGGCAGGGGAAGAGTTAGCCGGAAACACATAAGTCTCTACGCACTCACTCCTCCCTAGCTGAGCTCTCGGATTTCTCCCATTACCTTGCAAACAGACCTGACCTCGGTGAGGTACGACCCAGATTGGAGTTGAGCTTTTACGCTTGCTTTCTCCTAAACTAAGGCGATACTCTGAAGTATTCCAACTTAAATATACTCTCAATTCGTCTCTAGGGTAAGATGGAGTATTATTGACGTCCTTGACCATGTCAATAATTCCCTGGACTAAGGCTTTGTTGGCAGAGTTATATTTAGTGGAGCGTGGTGGG
The DNA here is from genome assembly GCF_964263255.1 of Lissotriton vulgaris. Classification (NCBI taxonomy): domain Eukaryota; kingdom Metazoa; phylum Chordata; class Amphibia; order Caudata; family Salamandridae; genus Lissotriton; species Lissotriton vulgaris. The sequence goes on from NC_141697.1 coordinate 19,163,030, forward strand.
CGTGGAGGATAGGTCTCAAGAGCATAAGCAAAGATGGTTTGAAGGGCCTGAAATGATCCATTGTAGCTGAAAGGCAAAACCAGATAGGGAATACCTTTATCCATAGTGTGAGGTATCAAGCCACACACCCAACAGTCTGTCGTGTTAACTACCAGTTGGTGTTGGTGCAAGAGCTGTACAAAAGTATTATTAATGAATTCTGAGCGTCGAGCTTGCTCATGTTCCGGAAACAAGTGAAAAGAGTGTATAGAAGAAACAGTAGAAATAGCAGGATCAAGGGGAGGTACTGTAGATACTGGCACAAAAATCAAATTTATGCTAAAGACAATTCCACCCACCAGTGTTGCTAAAACAATCAAAAATGTAATGGCACATTGCATCAAGAAACATTTGCTATGAAGAATTCTATTTAGTCTGTTTCTGCGAACGTAAATCACATTTTCTCGTTGCAGCGCAGGAAGTTCCATCTTCTACAATCCGCTCGCGACCACTGATGATGTGTACGTAGATGAAAATGCCTCTGTCAGCCCTGGGAGTTCCCAGTACTAACAGAAAGATCGACCTTGTGTCAGACCCCTGCAAATTCAAACTAGGCACACAGCCACGACCCTACGGCTACCCAGACGGCAAGGCAATTTTAAAAACAATAAACAATAGCAAAACTTCCTGGCTGAAGGCAAAAGTTCAAAATATATATAAATATATCAAAATCACAGTATGCAGTTGCCTGCTTTATTAGTCCTTTTTATGGCTTCTAAGGTTGTATCTTTTCTTCGCTGGTACTGTTTGATCGGAAAATAGTGTATCACTAGCAGCTGTTGCAGAGTTTACGTTCGCAGATGGCAAAGTTTCTTCTGATGCTGGAGACAAATGTTCAATGTTCAAAGTAGTCTTTTCAAGAGGAGAGTCACGTTTCAAAGTGTCAGAAATCAAATCGGCATCGCTGAAAGGGACAAATTTTGGAGTTATTTCAGCTTCGGAGGCACCAATTCCCTTCTTCACCCAGTCGTCGTAAGGCAGCGGCAGTGGAACACGCTTTACGTGAGAAGCGTGGATCCAGTGCTTGCGACCAGCAACACGTACAGCTGTCCTTGTCGCCAGCAGGACCTGGAAGGGGCCGATGTAGCGAGGCTGAAGATTCTTTGTCCTCGCAAAATTTCTGACCACCACGTGGTCGCCGGGTTTCAGCTGATGCCCTGGACTCTCCGGAGGTTTTGGCAAAGCATCAAAGACCTGTTGATGAATAAGACTTAATTTAGCAGTCAAGTCGTAAAGGTAGTCTATCAACATAGGATATTCAATGGAGCAGAATTGTTTAGGCCTTGGCACACCCCAGACATTTGCCGGGCGGCCAAATACAATCTCATATGGAGAAAGCCCTATTCTAGAATGCACTGTTGCTCTCGTTGATAACAAGGCCAAAGGAAGTGCGTCTGGCCAAGCCAAACCTGTGGATGCTTGAATTTTGGCTATTTTAAGCTTGAGGGTGCCATTGTAACCCTCGACTAAACCAGCAGACTGGGGATGGTTCGCACTATGAAATTTTTGTTTCAATCCTAGACCAGCACACACACTCTGCATAACTTTCCCTATAAACTCACTTCCGTTATCTGACCATACAATCCGTGGCATTCCATACCTAGGGAAAAATTCTTTGAGAAGAATTTTGGCAGTTGATAAAGCAGTGTTGTCCTTTAGTGGGTATGCTTCTATCCACCTGGAAAAAGCACAAACTACCACCAGGACGTATTTTAAATTGTTGCAGCGTTCCATGTGAATGAAGTCTAACTGTATTACTTCAAAGGGACAGGAAGGAGGAGCAAAATGACCAGCTGGAGTTGGAGTTCCCTTGCCAGGATTATGCATCAAGCACACCATACAATTTTTCACCACTCTCTCTGCACACTTACTGATTCCCTCATTCTTCCAAACCGGAGCTAACATCTTACATATCCCTTTAGAACTTATATGCGCCACTCCATGCGCCATCGTCACTACTGCAAGCACATACGCATCAGGCAACATCCAACGCTGCTGTTCTGTCAAATCGATCCAACATCCATTCGAGTCCAATTTGCCCGTACTTTCTCTCCATACGCGTTTCTCTTCCTCAGTCGCTTCTTTCTGAATCTCTTTCACACTTTCCATTGTGTCCTCACACATTCCAGACTCAGCAATCCATCTTGCAGACGTAGCAACATACATTCTACTCATCATGTCTCTAGCTGTCTGTTTAGCGGTTTCATCAGCAAAGGCATTTCCCCGACCAACATCATCCGTGATTGCTTTATGAGCACTGCACTTCACAATCGCAACTTCAGTCGGTAAGGTTAGAGATTCTAACAAGTCGTTAACTAGCTGACCATGTTGAATCTTAGTCCCATGGGACGTAATGAAACCCCCTTTCTCTCCACAACCGGCCAAAACTATGGGCCACGCCAAATGCGTACTGACTATCTGTAAACACATTCACTCTCTTTCCCTCAGCTAAAACACACGCTCTCGTAAGAGCTATTAACTCTGCAGCTTGGGCAGAATTCTGACTCACTCTTGCAGTCTCCACAATCGTCTTCAAAGTCGTTACCGCGTAGGCAGCAGTCACATCACCATTCTCCAATTTAAAACATGACCCGTCCACATACAGCGTACCATCTGGGTCGGATAGAGGAGTATCTCTCAAGTCGATACGACCTTTTGTCTCTTCCTCCGTTTTGAAATAACAGTCATGTGGCTCAGAATCACTCGACTCTTGATCAGTCGGCAACAATGTTGCTGGGTTCAATACATTGCATCTTTTGATCTGAATATGACTCGCTAATAACGTCAGCTCGTAACCAGATAATCTCGCACTAGTAAGGTGTTGTGTCTTCGTTCGGTTCATGAGTGTGTCCACTGCATGAGGAACCATGACCACTAGCATATTGTTCATCACCAAACCAGCAGATTGTCGAATGGAAGCTGCAGCTGCCGCTGTAGCCCTCAAACAACTAGGCAATGCTCTAGCTACCGGATCTAATGTTGATGAGAAATACGCACAAGGGCGTTGTTTGTCACCAAACTTCTGTGTCAGAACACTCAACGCGCAACCTTCTCTTTCGTGAACGTAGAGCGTGAATGGCTTACTGTAATCAGGTGTGCCCAATACAGGAGCTGAACACAAGGCTTTTCGTAATTCAGCAAAACTCTTTTGACATTCATCAGACCATGGCACCGGACTCGGAACATTTTTCCCAGTCAAAGCTACCAATGGTTTTGCTAAAAGTGAAAAATTTGGGATCCATTGCCTACAGTAAGAGGTAATACCTAGAAAGGCACGTACTTCCCTCTGTGTGCGTGGAACACTCATCTGCGTAATTGCTTTTATTCTTTCTGGGGTCAACTTCCTTCCCTCCTTTGACAAGAGATGACCTAAGTAGGTTACTTCTTGGCAGCAATATTGCATTTTGGAAGGTGACACCTTATGATTCAAATTAGACAAATGATGCAATAGTGAAATTGTAGCTGTCTTGCAAGTTTCCTTGTCATCGGCAGCCACCAAAAGATCATCTACGTACTGTACTAGGGCAGAACCTGGAGGAAGGAAAAAAGAATCTAACTGGCTTTTTAAAGCTTGACTGTAAATAGATGGACTTTCACAGTAGCCTTGTGGAGCGCGTTTAAATCTGAAACTGCGACCTCCTAAACAGAAGCCAAAAATATCTCTGCTTTCCTCGGCTATCGGAATGCTGAAAAAGGCATTCTTCAAGTCGATGACTGAGAACCAATTGGCTGTAGCGGGAATCAATGTTAGCAAGGCAGTAATGTCTGGCACTACAGGAAACTGCGGAATTACAATCTTATTAACTTCTCTAAGGTCTATGACAAACCTATAGACTGGAGGCTTTGTAGGATCTGTTCGTTTCAAGATCGGCAATACAGGACTATTACAAACATTTCCTCGCGTTTCTTCAACCACACCTTTTTTAATCAAATCTTGCACAATCAATAAGAGTGCACGCTCACCTTCATTCGATATTTTATATTGAGGAATTCTTGGAAATTTCACATTCGCTTTCAAAGTTACTACATACGGTGGAATCTCTAGTAGACCTACATCATTGGGACCAGTCGCCCAAAGAGAATCAGGGAGTGAACGTAGCTCCGGCGGGAGTTTGTCCATTGACAAGTACATCGGAGAGGTGAGTCTTTTACCCAAAGTAAGCTGTACTCCTTCCGGAGAACAGTACAATGTCGCATATAGTCGTTTTAACAAATCTAAACCAAGCAGATTTTCATTACAACCTGTCGTCAAAATTAAGGGTGCTTTCAATTGACACGGTCCAACAGAAATAGACAAAGGACCAGATATCGGGTTGTACACAGGGGCGCCTGAAAAACCTACGGAAACATTTGTTGAGCCAGACAAAGGTGCGCCAGGGAGTTTCGCATGCATGATAGAACTTTTTGCGGCACCAGTATCCAACAGAAACGGTTCGACTACACCTGATGTTGCTACTGCGACATAAGGCCCACTCTGATCCACTGGAACTGATACTACTCCCTCTCTCTGTCCATGGCTGTCCTAGTACCCATTTTGTTGAAATCCCTCTTCAACTTCACAATAATCCTCAACAAGATATTGCTGAGATCTATTCTGTTGAGCTGACTGTACATTTTGTTGATCAAAGTGATTAGAAGGACGATCATTAGTTTGTGGAGGCATAGCACCTCGTCCTCGACCTCTAGAATTCTGTGCATAACCACCACGACCTCTCTGAGCTGCTGCCGCATTATTTTGCGCTAAAATCTGACAATCATTTTTATAGTGACCCTCTTTCTTACAGTACGCACACTGATTCCACTGGTATTGAGGCCTGGTCGAATTATAATCTGTCTTTTGATACGAATTCTGTTGCATATTAGTCTGATTCGTGCGAGGCGGATACGCCTGCTGTAAAAGAACTTTAGTCTTTAAATCTTTCGTTTTCTTCTCTGATTTCTCCTTTTCCTCTTTATCCCTATTTTCATAGTACTGTGCAGTCGCAAGTATTTGCGCTGTCGTAGATACAGCCCACGCACTTTCTGAGTCTTTCAATTTATTGCATAATTCGGGTAACAAATTATGCACAAATTTATCGACAAACAATCTCTGTCCTCCTTCAGTGCTCATATCCTGACCACTATGGTCTACAAAAGTCTCTTCGAACCTCGTGAAGAAGTCGGAGACACTTTCGTCTTTCTTCTGCTTGCATGCGGATAATTTATCCCAATTAACACGCAATGCTGGCATCAGAGTCTTCATTAAATCTATTATTCTGCCTGGCAGATTAGCAATTAGGGGTTCGGGTTTCGCACCACCTGTTTGTTGAGCATCTGCTGCAGTGATAGCTGCCCAATCACCACCTAAAGCAGCCTGATGATCCTCTCTACGAATTTTAGCCCACACTGGTTGCGGAACTACATTACCAAACAACATATCAATGTCGGCTAAGTTCATTATACAAGCCTCAACTGTCTGTGTTAATTCCTTGTAATATCCGGCTGGATTCTTACGTGGATCTGGCAAGGCCTGTTTCACTGCTAACACTTCTGCTCGCTTCCACGGAATATGTATCCATACTCTTTGGAACTGTGCTGGAGCAGCTGCAATACCTGCATTATCATCACGTTGTACTGCTTCGCGCCAGATTGGAGGAACTTCCCTCATAGGATATTGGCGACTTAGCTTCATTCTACCTTTCTCTAAATCTCTCGGGGAACGAAGAGATGGATCAATCCTAAAACTCAAAATGAGTTCCATCGCTTCCTTTATATTATCGCCCACTATCATTCCAGCAGCAAACTCTTTTTGAATTTTAATTAAATCTTCCAAATCTGATTCGACATCGTCTTCTTCTATTTCCTCACGCAACAACGAGCACATCTCGTCGAAGACGTATCGCTGCGTTGGCTCTCCCCATTGCATAAATGTCTCTAACACATCTTTCGTACTATATCTTCTAACTTTTGTAATCCATCTGAGAGCTGTGGAGTCTAAAACTCCCCGTTCCTCAGTACTTGGAAGCTGACTCCGTCTCTGAACAGAGTCAGGAGTAGGAGTCTTAATCAAGGTTTTATATATAGGCGACAGCATATTAGTAACAGAATCAGTAATTCTTCGACGAACAGAAAGTGGAGTTAGTACACTCGCAGACATAGAGAACGCAGTAGAGGTAGGAATAGATGACGAAACAGTAGGAGTATCGAGGAAAATAGTTTCTGGAGCAGTAGGTACAGAGGTAGGTATAGGAGCGGGCAGTGCGGGAAGAGGAGGAGCTGTAGGAACATTTACATTCACCACAGGAAGTAAAGGAACTTGATTCTGAGGAACAAGAACACCAGGTTGTCCAGCAACCGGCAATTGAACATTCGGGACGAGCGGAGCCGTAGCACCTTGTGCATACGGTGGAGGCGACCGTAACAGATAAGATAGCAGAGGATCGTTTTCGGAATCCTCCAGTATCTTAGCCATTTTCGATGGCAAGGCAGGATAGCACTTGTCAATCGCTAAGTTACGCTCTCTAATGGCTACATCTATGACCTTCTCACACTCGTTAGCCTGCAACTGTTTAGTCGCTTGCTCTAGAGTTAACTCTTCTAGTTCTTTTTGCTCTTTCTTCAACCTTTTCATTTCTCTCTGTTTGGATTCTTTCCGCCAATAACGAAAAGAGTCAAACATTGCCGGCCGGGCTTTCTTCCTAAACAATTTCGCTTCTAAATTGTCGAGAATCTCTTGTTCAAAACTACCATGCAGTGGCCAACTAAGGACACCATCCTTCTTACAATAACGGACCCATATCTCATTATAAGTTATAGGACCCACACCATACTTACAATATAGGTCATATAGGGGAGTCCCAATCGGAGGAACCAGACAGGAATCCTCTAATTGTGAGTCACTGTTGCAACTAAAACAAGACAACATTTTCCGACTTACCATTCTCAGTCTGGAACACAAAACAAACAAACACGGAACAAATTGTGCACTTGAACCAAGAACTTAGGCCTACCAAAAACGAACTGATGTATCGATACCCAAAACTGAACCAAATAGATTATCGTAACCAGAACAACTAGTGATAATCTTACGAAACCAAACCAAACCAAGAACCGATCAAGGATTTTTAACAATCCTCACAAAAGTAACCAGCTAGCTATCACTAAATACTTAACTGAGTCACTGAAGACGTCACCAAGGAGAAACCCGTCACGTTTCGCCGTACTAAGGACTGCACCACTTCGGGTCCAAGACAGGGCGACGGTCAAGGCAACGGCCCACTGCAGCCGTCCTGAACGGGAACCCTCGTGGAAGAGAACTTCAGGGCCACTTTTGCGATATGCCGGGATCGATGAAGTGGGGCGCCTCCCTCAGGAATCTTCACACGAAGCTTCTCGAACTCTTCAGGCTTTTGGACCGGTACCGAATGACGTCGCCCCACGTTGGGCGCCAATTGGAGTTCTGGACTTTTTGGTTCCGTCCAGAGGTGTCAGGGTACAACACCCAAAGACCCCGGAGTCCCACCTGCCTTGGTGCACAAATGAACAGAAACACGGGCTTCTCGATGGTGGCGTCAAAGACCAAAGGTTTATTACTGCAGGGACACAGAAGTCACAGAATCTACACACGGGCAGAATCTAGGAGACTGTTCGATTTGTACAAAGTGGGTTGCTCCTTATATACTAAAAATTGTGCTCTAGGCAAATATTTCACATGTCGGTACATTCCCAAACCTTTTGTGTCTCTAAACAATAAATATTTGGCGTTACACAGGAACTGTCGATAATATCTGATACCAAACATCACGAAGAGGGGTTCCCACCAGTCCATCACAATCCCTTGTCAATATTGCATTCAAGACCCGGACCGCCTCATCGTAAAGTTCGTTACCTCCCCCTAATAAAGGCCCAGAAGGAAAGGAGCAGAGCCAGGTGCAGAAGATAGAAAAGCGGGATAAGAGATGTTTGTGGGTTGTAAATGGGCAAGGCTACCGGCTTCGGCCGCCTAATCATGATCAGGTACAATGGACAGGAAAACCAGTTCAGGTGGGCTGGCCTCGGGCAGAGGAGGCAGCCTTTGTCGAGTCATGCAGCTTCAGCGTGATCTGGTTTAAGGTGCACGTGTCATGTAAGAGGTGAATCTCCGGCTAAGGCTACGTGTCTTTAATCAAAGTGAAGTGAATGAAATGATCAGAGGCTATTGCATATGTGAGGGCAAGGAACCACAAAATGGCGGCCACGATCTAAGATGGATGCCGTGGGTATATCAGAAATATGTCAATGGAAGGAGTGCTCTTGCTCGTAGCGTAGCGAAAACACTAGGATATACTAAATGGATCATTTGCGGTTCGCTGATACTAATTTAATGTATTTCCGACAAACTTGAAAACACGGGTTCAAGTCGTCACGGAACCGTCACGGAACCTCACACAGGTTACACAGGCCTGTACCTGGGACAACTCTGACTCGGCACGTGTGCCTCACAGGTGACATAGGTCTGTACCAGCGACACCTCTGACTCGGCACGTGTGCCTCACAGGTGACATAGGTCTGTAACAGCAACACCTCTGACACGGCCCCTGGCATAGGCCTATACCTCAGACTCAGATGCAGAATGATGTCACTCGCAATGCCCTAAGCACTGTCCGCCCGTGCACCCCAAGCTTCTCATGGTGTCTGTCCACACACGTTGTGTGTTAACAATGAGAGAGTAAGGGATTTATTCACGGTATGTGAAGGGAGTATACTCCAAGTCCCCTGGGCTAGGTATCTGAGTAACAAAAAGAGGAGTATCACCAGAGAGAATCATAGATTCCGAATGGGATGTGTATTTGAGAAAGGGAAAAATTTTCCTTTTATAAAAAAACCCTCACTCACCAGCCTACTGGTGACCTGCTTCGTCATTGGGGTCCACCCTGATGACCGAGTGCCATCAGGGTGTGCTGCGACACCTGAACTACAGTGGAGCGGGTTATTGTGGAGTATAGGTGCAAAGAAAATGTTAAAAATTGTCCGGGTATAACTTGGAGGAAAAAACTGTATTGGCAATCTACTGGACAATGTTAAAAAATGGTGTTGAGATACTAGTAGGTGATTATGACCATGGGTATCTATGTGAGTGGTCTACATGTTTCAACCTATGTGTGGTAAATTCCAGGTTTTCATCAGGACTGAAGGGCAAGAAAATGGACGGTCTACACCCTCTAACGTGTATCCAATCCTAGATTCTTGGTACCAGAATTGCAAAAATCTGCAATCGGCAGATTACCTAAATTCCTCCCTGCTATTGCCGCTACTAATGGTAGCGGGGATAGCAGGGAGGAATTTAGGTAATCTGCCGTATTTACCTCAGCAAAACTATTATGTTTACTGCTGAGATAAGCCTTCCATCTGTCCCCACGATGTCATAAAGACACCGATTAGGAGTCTTTTTTCCCTCTTTTCTTTCGCCTAGTCAGGCTTGAGCACATGCCGATTGCAGATTTTTGCAATTCTGGTACCAAGAATCTAGGATTGGATACACGTTAGAGGGTGTAGACCGTCCATTTTCTTGCCCACCTATCACTCACAATAACCCGCTCCACTGTAGTTCAGGTGTCGCAGCACACCCTGATGGCACTCGGTCATCAGGGTGGACCCCAATGATGAAGCATGTCACCACCAGGCTCGTGAGTGAGGGTTTTTTTATAAAAGGAAAAATTTTCTCAAATACGCATCCCATTCAGAATCTATGATTCGGTCTGTCCACACACCCCAACCTTCTTAAACACCTGTCCGTACTCGGCTTTGGAGACTCGGTGGCGGGACGGCGTTTCTCTTTACAGCCGAATAAGCACTCAGAGATTTCGTTACTGGAAGAAACTGCAACCAGTATAATCCGTTGCGAATTTTAGGCGCCACCACACCAGAAACCCATTGCGGTTTGGAATTATCACCGCAGAAAAAAACATTTCACACATAGGAGATAGCCTTGAGAAAGTCGCGGGACGACCTCCCGATTGAAACGAAACACGTGTTGGCTGATGAGAAACTATTTGAGAAGAATTGTACATAATAAAGTGACCAACAAGGAAGAAGGAAGACCAATTTATTTGCGCAGAATTTACCTTTGAACTTGTGGAAACACGTCATATACCTATGTTTTTTTTGTTAACGATACGTGTGCTAAGGAGTGTTGGTTTTTCTGGAAGGCTTATGCCTGTCTTGAGGAGTGGAGTGGTTCTCCTCACCTTATAGCACTGTCCAATATTGGGTTCTTAGAAATAACTTGTGTAATAATTCTATGTGGCACCATTGACTTAAATCAAATATCACTATCTTGCCTTATCTGCACCCAAACTCTTCTCACTGTCTGTCCCCGCACTCAAGGTCCTCCCGCTGTCTGTCCATGCACCACAAGCTCCTCTCATTGTCTGTCCAATCACCCCAAACTCCTCTCACTGTCTGTCCATGCATCCCAAGCTCCTCACACTGTCCGTCCACGCACAACCCCGACTTACAATCTCACTTATTAAATATTGTATTGCCCCCACCTATACTCATGATAGACCTGCTAAACACATGTGTGGTCCTAAGATGTGATATCACTTCTTGTGAGGTCATGGTTTGTGATGTCAGTTCCTGTGAAGCCACGTGCGATGTCACGTGCTGTGCTGGCATGCACCATGATGTCACTTGCATGCTGCCTAACTTGGTTCATACCCCCACTTCTTTTTAGGTCTCGCCTAGCCATGCAGCGCATGCACTGCTTGCCTTGGCGAAATCTATTGTCGTCGACTTGGTTGCCGAAGAGGGACAGGAGATGTGCACTTGCCCAGACAGCCAATGTGCATGCTCATGCCGTCTCTTCTCTGGCGATGCAGCCGGACAGCAGATGTACACGCTCACGGTGTCTCGCACGCTACCACCACTCTTTCACTTTCGCGCGCTCAAACAATGCCCCCGCTGCACTTGTGATGGCTCAGTGGGCTAAATATTTGATAGTACCGGGAGTTAAGGGCTGCGGAAGGAGAAACACCGGCGAGCATCCGTCCAGGATGCAACTGATGTCTTCAGTTTCCTTCAGCAGCTTCAAGCCAACCCAACCGTTTGTCCCGAATCCTCAGAATACCGCACCATTGTAGATTGCATGTACGTTTGATGCGAATGTCTGACCGTCCTAATAGCTGTAATTTCTGACCAACTCAAGTGCGATGTAGTATAACCATTATACTCACGCCCACGTGCTGCGGAGACCTACCTGCTTCCTGGGTGCCCCGCTCATTCCAAGTCTTTACCCACCCCCACTCCGCGTTAAGTTTCCAAGACTATTTAAAACTAAAAGGCCACAATCAGCATCTTCTTGTCTTAAGCGTGACGTCACTTCCGTTGTGTGTAGCGGCGGTGCGCAGAGGCTGGAGGAAGTAACCCTTTAAACTCGGAGCACGGAGGGGTTGTGGAACTCTAGGTATGGCCCAAACCAATGTAGAACTGTGATGTCTCTCCCTTGCTGTGACAGGCTTGTGGCGATTCACAGGCTCATGAAACCCCGTGCAACTCGATATGCAGTATTATGATATCAAGACGAACGGATTGCCATAGGTGAGGAATGGTGATGCATGGGGTGGGTGCCAGAAGAAGAGAGCTGTCCATCCATTGCCAACAATAGTGAGGCGTGTGTGCACTGGGAGTGGCATGTGAGAAAGCTTATCAAACATGTACTTCAGGGTTGGGGGACTAGTGCGGCTCTTGAAAGGCAAGTTACTGAATATTTTTTAAGTATGACAGGGCAACTTTACACTCCTGTTAGCCAGAGTAAAGCTCTGTCTGTATGGCGACACTTTCCAAAGATATCTATAGTAAGGGGTGGGATTCAGTGTATCTGAATCTATGTAAGGTTTAATATTGCTTTGTTTAACCGTTCACTCCTGTCGTCGCTGTTGAAAAAATGGCTGCATGGGAATCCACAAATTGAGGATGGAGTTCGGGGACGAGAAGCAGTAAATGACAGCTTGTAGCCTTGGATCACATAAGTATTAATGTTATTGCCCCCCCCCCAACATTTAACATGGAAGAACGAGATTGAAATACTGTTCAAGTTTAGGTTACTGGCCATCGACAGGCAGTTGTTGAAAACGGCTTTAGGGGTTAATGCATCTGCTTTACAATACATCTACTTCTATCCTACCGGTCTAAGGAATATATGATACTTGTAAAATAGCTCACGTTGGATATATTTTCTGCAGGGAACTGTGTGTTTAATTAGGTCGCGGTTTTGAATTGCCATAAAATAACCCAACAGGGTTAATATGCCTGCTGCAAGAGTATTGTGTGTAACCTACAGTTCACAAATGTGTATAGTAATAACATACAGCAGAAGCAGAATCTCCCGTCCATATATATATATATATATAAGGTCATGTGATCAAGGGCGGGATCGCCCGAAATGAGTAGTGGCAGACCTGGCTATAAAGGAAAAATAAAAAATCTGCATTTACTTGGGTCCACGCTCGTCTTTTCTGTGGAAAACAGACGTGGTGTTCGAGTTGGGACAATATATATATATATATATTTTTTTTAATTAATCGAACTCCTATTCAGCTTGCTGATCACATGTTTGAGTGCTTGAAAACGGCTCAGTATGTCGTGATGCAGCGCCACACTACTACAGGAAATCTAGTTCTGACTTTCAATTCTGAGGTTTCAACTGGATCTTTCCATCTCTTCAGCTCAACAAACATGCCGTTGGTTTTGTTTTAAAAGTGTCTGTTGGGATAGTCTCCAGAAATCCGTTTTTTATTATTGATGTAAATATATGTACAGACCTTTAATGTTTTTACTCAGGGCTTTAGATGGAATGAAAAAAACAGTGTGTGTGTGGAGGGAAGGGTGAGTCTCTCCAGGAGGCATGGCTCTTATAATTAAGCCATTACAAGCATTGGGTGACCCAAACAAGTCTGTGGACCGGGGTAAAGTTCGATATAGAAAAATAGTGGTCTTCAAACCAATCAGTCTCAACAGTGAATCAATTGATATATTTTCTAATTTAGGAGCAAAAGTCAATTCACGCTCCTTGCGGACAACAATGCTCGAGCATAAAGTTTTATACTAAAATATATATATATATATAAAACAAAAGTCCTGATCCTCCAGATTCAAGGAGGAAGGTAGCAGGCACAGACCACAGCAGGATAAACCCCAAGGAAGTAAGAAGGCTACTTTTTAAGAATCCATTATAAGTTTATTCTTCCAAAATAAAACAGACAAGTGTCCACCTCAGACGCGTTTTGATTGCCTCCGCGATCTTGATCACCTGACGCGCTGGGGACCGGACCACCATTTTTAAACTACATGTAACCAATAGTGCATCAGCTTATACCAATGTGCAATGAATACGAAAAATATACATGTGCAAACACAGGAGCATTGAGTTAAATTCAATATTAACAACTTATTCAAACATTTAAATACGTTTTTTTGAATGTCAGAATAAATTAAAGGCAAGCCTAATTAGACATCAATTAATATCAAATGTCAATAGGTCTGTAACAGTCTGTCAACAGCAAACTAACAGTACTAGTGTCCCTTCTATGGCTATAATTAAAGGCAAGTGCCCGAATAACGCCAAACTTGTACTGCTAGATGATTTCTGCATCTTAGATGTGGTAAACTGTTATGCTAAACAATGGCTAGTAGCAGACCTATAACTTGAAGAATGCATTTAAAAAAAGGCCATCCTATAAAAAAATAATTAAATAATTGAAAAAACTTCTCCTAAAGTGTCAAACTGTGCAAAAAGCATACGTAAAACTAGCACATTAAAAAATGTTTAAAACACATAAAAAAGGTATAGAAAAGGATGTGCAGAGACTTAACTTTGTATGAAACAACACGAATTTATTTTCATTCATTACATTTTTTCATTAGACGTTTATTTTAAAATAAGGGTTGCCCCAAGGGGATCGTGCAAAAAAGAGAGACAGTGCTCGAAAGTAAGTGGGTGGGTAAGCATTCCCAGGGTGAACATGAAACAGAAAATAGAACAGTTCAATGTGGGTTTGATCAAGAGTATCAATCTTAGTGTCCTGACCCAATGATATTTTAGATGGTCTATTTACATACATTTTAAAATCACAGATCAGATTGTAATCATCTGTGGCACATAATCTATAAAGGCTGGGTGGGTCCAGGTACATGGGTATGTGTTCGTCGACGTTTCGACTCGACTTGTGGCATATGGGACAGTTGAACATTTGCCTGCGAGTCTTCCTCAGGACGGGATTGGTGTTGGTTGCCTCCCACTCCCCATTTTCACCCTGGGAATATTCCCCTCTAAGTTAAGTCTCTGAACATCCTTTTCTATATATATATATATATATATAAATGTGCTTTAGTATAAAACCTTATGCTCGAGCATTGTTGTCCGCAAGGAGCGTGAATTGACTTTTGTTCTATTAATTAAGGGCGTGGCTTTAAAACGGGTAGGCTAAACATCTGTGCTTAGCCCGACATTTTATAGAACAATGAAGATGCTTCAGCTTTGAAATAAGTCTGAAAGCACGGTCATGATTCTCTTTGAAATCACCTGAAAGGCTGTGAAGGGTGGGACTGCTTTAGAGTTAAGATGTTTTTTTTCACCCTGCTGGTAAGGGTACAAATGGAGATCCCGAAGGGGACCCCTCTCTCTGTAACTGCTTTTTAGGTCTCGCCTAGCGATGCAGCGCACGGGTACAGAGGACACCCTGTCTTACTGGATCCCTTCTGATGACGGGGCATACACGCCTGGGGTCCCTTCTGAGGAAGGATGGGACTTCCCTGGGGTCTGTGAGGTTTGCCTCCACCTGCAGCAAGGCGCAAGCACCAGAACTGTCCCTTTTTCCGGAATATATTTGTGGACATCGCCTTTCATCTGAAAGAGCAAACAAGCATTTACAATGCAATAGGTCTCGCATTTACGCAAGTTTGACCTATTAACATTAAAAATAATAATGCCTTTTCTTTTTGTTTTCGTTTTTAAAACATAAATAAAAAGCATTGTCATTTACAATACCAATAACTTAAACTCGTATAAAGGCGAGACCTATTGCATTGCAAATGCTTGTTTTAGGACTTGGAGACCATCATTGAAGAACACTAGAATGAGATGCATCCCTATTACCCATCATTCATCAGTGCACAGCAACGAAGATAGCGTTTTCTTCACCCTCCGTTGCGGCGGGGGCAGAAAGCACCTTGGTTTTGATTCGGCCACATGAGTCGTATTAACTTCCTTTGCTGTTACCACCCCACCCACAAAGGGCTGTTCTGAGTTTACCAACAGTAAGTAGAACAATAATAGACCATCCTCAACCTGCCTCAGCTGTGCCGACCAGGAGAGAATGCCTACAGGACTCAGCCAGGAAGAAGGGAACAGTGGCTTTTAACCCCCCCTTCGGCCCCCGTCAGCACCTTCTGATACTAGGAGAGCTGTGACACACCCACAGGCTGCAGACTCACACTGACCGCTTGTCTCCAGGCTGTCTGTATCAAGTGACTCCTCCTTTCATCTGTGCATAGGGACTCCCCATGTCTGTTCTGACATGCAGCACTTTCAGTGTCTCTCCCTTGTGCACTTCTGCTGAAGTAAGAAAGGTGCCTTCGCACTTCAGCCATGAATCCGGCACCTTGGTACCCCGAGCTCGTCAGTAGGATGAACATCAGGGCAAGCCCCACCAAGACACTCAAACTAGCCCCACACTGCTGAAGAACCGGGTTTTCAAATACCCAGCGGCGCCAGGGACATGCCCAAAGTCCTCTGGGTTCCCATGCCTTGGTATACAGAGACACGGAATACTTCTAGGTGGCGTCAGAGATCAAATTTATTAGCTGCAGCTAGTAGCAGAAATCCCAGCAATACAACACGTTGTACAACTCAAGAAACTGCTCAATTTTACTAAGGTGAGACATCCCTATTTATACACAAAAAGGTACATTTAAAATGCACGCCCCTGCACCAAAATTCAACCAATAGAAAATACATGACATCACACAGCATCATACAGTAAAGCTCATTTTACAGTGTCCCAACCCACAAGTTAATATTTAGGCATATCTAAATATTAATCTGGAAGGCCCGAACAAACCCTTAATTGGAAGCGTAACCCATGAAATGAAGAAACAGTAAATAAAAGTAGTTTCAGCTAATGTGCAAGATAACAGAAGCATAAAGAAACTTAAAAGTTAACAAATATCTTGAATGGTGATTGGGGAAGTAAATAATGATCTTGCAGGGAAATTGGCTTGGCAGGGTCAATTCCAGGTGAAAGGCCAGCTTCTGAAATTACCTCCAGCGCACGAAGAAATCCTTAGTTAATATATATATATATGATCCACAATAGGTCAGACTGCTTTGCTCACAGACTAACTTCTGAGGCCTACATAAAAGGCAACACCAGATGGCAGTCACGACGCATGGCAAAAACCTATGTTTAGAAAAGAAAGTTTTAAGGAAAGAAACAATTTAGATATTGTTTAGGATAAGATATGTGCAAGGAAACTAAAGGTTAACGAGGTCCTGAACAGTGATTGAAAAAACTCAGACAACGATCAGCTAGTGAAACTGGTTTTGCAAAAGGTCAGTTTCTGGTGGAAAGGGTTACTCTCTCTGGAGTTCATTCAGAGTCAGAGAAACCCAAATTAATATATGCACGAACTCAGAAGGCAAAGCCACTTGTTCGTTGGGCCTACTTCACTGGCCTACGTGAGGGCAAGACTAAAATGCAGTCAGGTTTGAGAATTACAGAACCACACTGCAGGAGGCCGCCGGTAGACTGGTGCCCTCAGGGGCATGGTCGAGTCATGGCAGGCCGGTCTGTTCTGAAATCAGCGTCCTCGGCTGCGGCCTGACAGGGGCATTGCCAGAGGGGCAGAATGGCCAGTCTGACCCTGCATGAGGAGGGCCTGGGTAGGGTTTGAACCTTCTCCAGGTTTGGGTTCAATAACACCTGACAGGTTTGCAGCCCTCAATCACCTTCCAAGCTCTGCGCTCGTGCACAAAAATCCAAGAGACCCAGACCATTCTAGTCCACGGTGACGTCAGAGATGGAGAACGCATCTGAACAATGAGGCTCCATTCATACATTTAAATGTGACGTCACAGATGCCACAGCCACCTGACTATGGCGGCTCCATTCATGCTTTCCGCTGTGACATCACTGATGCCACGTGCACCTGATCATGATGGCTCTATTCATACATTCAAAGGTGACATCACAGATGCCGCGGCCACCTACCATGACAGCTCCATTAATGCATTCCATGGTGACATCACAGATGCCACATGCACCTGATCATGATGGCTCCATTCATACATTCCACAGTGATATCACAGATGCCTTGGCCACCTGATCATTACAGCTCCATTCATACATTCAATGGTGACATCACAGATGCCACAGGCACCTGATCATGATGGTTCCATTCATACTTTCAATGGTGAGATTACCAATGCTGTGGCCACCTGGCCATGGCACCACAATTCATACATGCTATGATGACATCAGAGATGACATGGTTCCTGAAGGTGGTGGCTCCATTCCTAAATTCAATAAATTAAAAATTAAAATTAAGTCCTGCTCCCCCAAATTGAGGGCTGGTGCCACCACCTGCTGTTGTATGGTTTCCACTTTCTCAATAACACTGTGCGTTTAGGCAACATTAGCTTCAGAACTACATGGGACTGAGCCCACTCATACCAAATTATGCTGACCTACTTCCTGGCAAGGTGAGGAAATATAGATTTTATGGTCAAGTTGTGTTCCCTAGCGTGTACCCCACCGACTCCATGTACCAGCTAAAGTGCATGTAACTTCCCTCCTGTGCCAGCTATGAAGACGCAAATACATTTGCGTCCAACGTTAACATGTCCTCTTTCAGACCCACCCTGAATGGGTTGAATAGTCCGTTCCTAAGTATGCCATGCCAACGTCTTTTTGTAGTGTACTTTACATGTTTTTCAGCTCTGGCAAAGCAGGCCCTGAATTTCTGCCTTCGAGCCTTTTTCTCCTGGCTTCTGACTCTGAAAGCATCAGCCCAGGCTGTCTCTGTACCCGTGAACTCTGACTTACTTCCAGCGCGGCCCACCGCGCTTAGCTCAGCCTGCTGCCTGCCAAGACTGACTACAATCTTCGAATTATCTGTTCCGCTCCTCGAAAATACATTCCTGCCTACCAGTTTAAGTAAACATTCCCCCAGCTGCAGAGCAAAGGGCCGGCCTACTGTCTCCATGCAAGTAATTCATAGCTCTGGTACCATGGAAGGCCCATGCCCCCACGCTTCTCATGCAGATACTTAGGCGCGTATACACGCACTCACAGTCAGTATAGAATAGCTTCTGCCCCAGAGACCTTTTCCGTTCAGATAATATGGTTCCCAAACATCAGATATCAGATATGATAGAAGTAGGAGTTGATCTGACATGCCAGACTTCTGTCTCTTTCCGTCAGTGAAAATGTCAAGTCCCCTGCACCCTCCAGTTCCCACGTCAATCACACGTCATGCAGCTGCGCGCGCATCCAAGCTCCAGTTTTCTGCTGACATTGCAACATTCTGCTTTGTGCCACCCCTTTGTGACACCTATCTGTGACGTTTCTAGCACACACCCCTATGTTCACGCCTAGTTCACGCCTTCTAATTACGTATCCTTACCACGTGGATGCTGTTATCTTGTCTTCTCTCAGCTGTTACGCCTACTATATTGGTTTCTATGACATGATTTAAGTATATAAGCTATGTATTGTCAATAAAATATTGCTCTATCCCTTCCTGAACCCCTTGTGGTTGCAGGAACATGATATCCAGTTCCGGAACGATTCCTTTTTGAGGAATAAAACCCCTAAGAACTCTAACACCACGGACTCTGTTTTTTTCTTTCCGATTGAGTTATTATTGATTAAGTACTTACCTGCATAGAAATTAAGATGGTAAATTAAATATTTACGACATTTTGGCGCCCGAATAGGGACCCCTCCCCCACCCCACGCGCCGGTTGGTGCGTTGCAAGCTCTGTCCCCTGCCATCAGTTAGACGGAAACTACGCGTACCGGCAGGATTTCCTGTATCTCCCTCTGGCACACGGAGGTGACGAAGACTGCAATCAGCGCCCAGACGAGGCGGTGAGGAGTGCGGAGGATCCCGACCAGAGCCTAGCCGAAAGAAGCAAGGTCCGAGGTGTCAAGAGGCCCACCAGTTTCCGAAGTATCCACGTGTCGAGTCGAGTCGAGTCCGGTTCAGTCCAGTCCAGTTTTCCGAGGCCTTCAGTTTCCGTGCTTCCCGGTGAGTACCATTGCTGGGACGTATCAAGACGGGTTTGGGTACACAAGTCCGGTCTGCACTGTTTTTAGACAGTGTATCTGTACTGTTTAGCAGTACATCAGTTATTAAAGTTTTTTGCATTGTCTCTGACAGTGTATCTGTGCTGTTTAGCAGTACATCTGGTATAAGGGGTAGTCATATATGTCACAAATGTCTTTTCATGTGATTAATGTCGTGGTATGAGTGTGACTGTTTTTTTAATGTGCATTATTGGGTTATTGTGTAACTAGCTGAATTCAGTATTAAGTAGTTAGGATTGAGCATTCAGTATTAAGTAAACAAGATGCCGTTCTTCAACAAGCTAAAGCAGATAGGAACTAGGAAAGGGATACTAGAGGAAGAAATTCCTATCCCCCCTAGGGACACTCCTGGAAATTTTATGTACCACAAACATGGCTTAGATGCCATATTGTATCTAGATTTATGGGCCGATTATACTAAGCATCTAGACGAGAGACACAGATGGCCTGTTACCGGAACATGGGATGCCGAGCGCATCATGAAGGTAGAGGAAGCGCTATGGAAAAAGAAAGCCAGACAATCTCAGAAAGACGCCATAGAGTTTTGGCGTAAGGAATCACATAAGCGTGCTGAAAAAGCACTCCGTAGAGAAGACAGACTTAAAGAGTCAGATAAAGCCCAAGAAAACGAATTAGTTACTGAAGGGATCCGAGTAAAATCAGAGCAAATAGACCGTGCACGAAACAATCTCGTAAATGGTATGTATCTCGTGGCCGAGGGTTCGCCTGAAGCCACTTCAGAAATACCGAAAAATCTGCCACCACCATTGGTTCCAACTAAAGTAACTCACAGGGCCACTAAAGACATATTCCTGAATTCCTATCTAGAGGATGTAGCACCCGCTTACACTAATCTGCCTGTCCGTGTCCCGCCTACTGACGGTGACGGAGGTGTCAACCCGCCACAACTGCAATCAGGTTTTCCCGTCCGACAGCCCACTATTCCTCCACCTCCACCACTTCCCGTACCTAAAGTTGATCTACCGAAACCGCTTCTACCTGACCCTACTAAAAGACAAAGTCAAGTACAGATACAGACTCCACAGAGAAATAATGTCCAAGCTTCCGCCTCAGGAGGTGCGATGGGGGGTCTTCGGACCCCGCCCGCAACACACAGATTACACCTTAGGGATATGCAGAATCCTTTTATACTCCAATCACCCGGTCTCGACATACTCAAAGAACCGCTCCAAGTTTGCAGATACGATCCAGTACCCGGTAAAGATGATAGGATGTTTTTAGCATCACTACGCTTACGACATGCTGCAGATTACCTATTGTTATTATCAGGAATGAAAGAGCACCTAGATAGAATATATCACTTTGTCCAGACTGGGCAAGACCCCGAAAGTATTAAGGATGCCATGGCGCATCAGAAAGTTGACATTCAAGCATATATATTACGTTTTTTCATAAATTGCCTAATCAGAGAACGAGACAGGCCTGAAACAGAACAGGATGAATTAAATGCACTCAACAAGTGGGGTCAAAATATATCCGATGGAAAGCATGATAAGGGGACTTGCATAGCCAGTATGTACAAGAAAATAAGAAAAGCAGTGATAGAAATACACGAAAAAGAAAAGGAAAAAGCTTCCGAGGAGGAGGAAGAAGAACCCGAAGAATCAGAAAGGACTACAGATACGATAGCGTATGTAGGTAAGGGAACTTACCTTAGGAAAGGCATTCGTCCAGAAAGCAAGAGAGTTTTTCTCTCTGCCTTAACAAATCCGAATTCTCCTGAACATCAGTTCCAGGAGACTGATAAAAGGCTTCGAGACCGAATAGGGTACCATGTACTCAATTCTATGGATGAACAAGAACTAGCCCGGTCAGCAATATTATGGGCTGACAATCCAGACATATACAATGATGACACCGTAGCACAGACATTCCTGAACCTTTCCCCAGACGAGCAGAAATTAGCAGGTGTATACATGATGCAGCACCTTCTCACGTTATACAGAAACCAACATTCTGATCCAGGTCCCTTACACGATACGTTAGAAGCACTACTCATGGATAGATGGAGAGGCCTAAGTACCAAGTTAATACAAATAATTCTAGAACAGCGACATAGATATAACACCTTCGTAAGCTCCGAATATGTTCCCGCTCCGCCCCCAGAAAGGAAAATGTATCATATAGAACGTCTGCATGGTCTTGAAAGCCAGAACCCCTTACGAGAAGTACATCCAGTAATGGGTGACGATCATACCTTGAAACGTGTGTATGTGCACACGCCTCTGACTAAGTTAGAATTGTTAGAAATGAAGAAACTAGTACCCTGTCATGATAAAGACCCTGCAGGTTTCCACAGAGAACTTAAAGACATGTTACTGATGGGGGATTACACATATGAAGATATCATGAAAATGTTGAAGGTACTGCTGCCCACGGGCATCTACGAGAAACTGAAGGAAAAGGAATGGGAGGTGGGAGAGAAAAAGATTGTATGGGCAGAAATAGAAGACGAAGAGAACAAACGTGTCCCAGGGGTAGGCCTTGGGGAGAAAACTAAAGCATTACCAGGTTTGATAGTACAGGTTCTGCCAAGATTACTGACAACTAGAAAGGAAGATTGGGACGCAATCTCAGCATGTAAACAGAAACCAGATGAAGATACTAGTGACTTCTATTCAAGATTCGAGAAATGTTTCATTATTAATAGTGGTCTTACACCAAGTAGCGAGTCGTACCCGCATCTTTTTGTATCAAAGTTAGTGGAGAATTCCCTGTTAGCAGTTAAAAACCGTGTATACAAGGTTGAGAGTACATGGCAAGCAAATACGCCATCACAGATGTTACAAATGTTACAATACCATCAGAACAGAATTAGAGAAGAACAAGATCATGAACAAAAACGTATGAAAGACACGAAGATGAAAATGTTAGTAGCCCAATCAGTTCCAGCCGACAGTCAGAGAAAGGGTACGACCCAGACAGGTCACGCCGCAGCTCCCGTTAAAGGGACATGCAACTACTGTAAGCAGCCAGGTCACTACGTACATGAATGTCCAGTTCTGAAACATAACATAGCAACAGGTAAAACTAAAGAGAGACCACATCCACCAAGACAAGATCAGGCCCAGCAACAGACCTCACAGAACGTACAGCCCATGCAGAATACGCAGCCTATGCATGCTTCATCTCATACAGCACAGACAGTAGCAGTATCACCGCCACAGCCCATTGCCGCGACTCAACAAGTTTCCCAACAGATGTACCAGTATGCCCAATCCGCTTACCCCGATTACCAACGATACGCATGAAACAGCCTAGAGAGGGAATTGGGCTTGCCTCTTATTGAAATTCCTGTAGATCAAGAGGGTCCTTATGTACACAGTCAAGTATTGGGAAAAGACAGAAAGTTTTTAATTGACACAGGGGCAAGCCGCACCACAATAAGCCATGACGAAGTCCCAGGGGCACCCCTCTCAGGCTCACAGAATGTTTCCCTTGGTTTTTCAGGACAGCCCATTGTAAATGAGGTATCAGAACCCGTCCCCCTGGCTGTGGGTCCGTTATCACGTGTTACAGACTTGTTACTTACGAAATCATGTCCAGAAAATCTGTTAGGAATAAAAACATTGAAGGCTCTAGGAGCAGTGATATGTTGTTCCCCGGAGGGAGTTAGACTCTTTCTGCGGGATTTCAAGGGTCATTATGTATTACGAGAGTTTGATGTCAGATTGAAAAATGTACCAGATCACTTGTGGGCAAAAGGCCCAACTGATGTAGGTTGTATGCATATCACACCATACCGTGTTACACTGAAATCAGGTGTTGTGTTACCACGAATCAGACAATACAAGTTACCACCCGATGCTGTAGTGGCTTTACTGAAAATCATTGAAGAGCTCATTGCACAAGGAGTAGTCGTAGAGACCGACTCCAATATCTGTAATTCTCCTATCATTCCGATTCTTAAACGTACTGATCCCAATGCACCGCCAGTATATCGGCTGGTGATTGATTTAAGAGAATTGAATAAATGCATCATACCACAGTATCCTGTAGTCCCCGATATCTCTTCCCTGTTGACTGCTATTGATTCTGAAGCAACGTTCTTCACTGTAATTGATCTCAAGAACGCCTTCTTTAGTGTACCGATTGATCCAGAGAGCCAATACCTCTTCGGATTCAGTTTAAATGGACGAAGTTTCAAATTTTCACGCGCACCTCAAGGATTCACAGAAAGCCCCAGCATCTATAGTCAAGCACTGAAAAGACAACTAGATTGTATTCAAATGCCAGTTAACACCGCTTTACTGCAATACGTCGATGATCTGCTGATCACCGCACAAAGTGAGCCCGAATGTGAACAAGCATCACTGACAGTTTTACATTTTCTGGCCGACAAGGGACACAAGGTGTCTCCTTCGAAGCTACAATTCTGTGTTCAGCAAGTTGTGTACTTGGGTCACTTGCTGTCCAAAGTGGGGAGACAGCTCACTCCCGATCGCATTCAGTTAATTGTAAATATGCCACGACCACAGACACAAAAGGAAGTGCGGGCCTTTATAGGCCTCACCTCGTACTGCAGACAATGGATTCCTCAATATGCATTTCTAGCTAAACCACTCATTCAGTTAACAACACAGGAGGCAGCAACTTCGACTGTCCTCCCTTGGACTCAGGAACACACACAAGCCTTTGAAGAATTAAAGAAAGCTTTATGTCAAGCACCAGTTTTAGCGACACCATGTTACAGCAAACCTTTTACACTTTTTGTTACAGAACGTGATGGTACAGCGTTGTCTGTCCTCACTCAAGATCAAGCAGGTTCACATAAGCCTTGCGCTTATTTTTCAAGTACATTGGATTCAGTAGCCCAGGCACTCCCTGCGTGCTTGAAGTCCGTAGCAGCAACAGCTTTAGCAATCAGACAGAGCGACTCAATTGTTTTAGGACATCAATTAACAGTACAAGTTCCACATTCTGTAGAGGTTCTTTTAAACAGAACCCAGACTCAGCACCTAACTATAGCACGACTGACAGGTTATGAATTAACGCTATTCCAGCCACACATAGAAATCAGACGCTGCAGCATTCTGAACCCCGCAACATTGTTACCTTCCATTATGACAGATCCAGCTCCGCATGATTGTATAGAGATCATTAATGCAGTAACAAAGCCTCGACGAGACTTAACAGATGTTCCACTGACAAATCCAGACCTGACACTTTATGTGGATGGTTCATGTATGAGAACAAGTACAGGAGAATTAGTGGCCGCGTATGCAGTGACCACTGAAACTGAAGTTAAAGAAACATATCGTATTGACACACTGTCCGCTCAAGCGGCAGAGCTTATTGCTCTGACCCGAGCCTGTATACTAGCCAAGAACAGAAATGTTAACATATACACTGACTCCCGTTATGCGTTCGGAGTTGTACACGACTTCGGAATGTTATGGCAAGAACGAGGTTTTTTGACCTCTCATGGTGCCAAGATCCAACATGGTCCCCTCATTCAAGCACTGTTAGAAGCAATACATCTGCCTTCAGGCATATCCGTCATGAAGTGTAAAGCACATACTAAAGTTACAGATTCTGTTTCCCAGGGTAATGACCTGGCAGACCAGACAGCAAAACATACAGCACTGACTCACACCCAGACAACTGATGTGACAAAGACAATAGTACCGACACATTGTATGACAGTCAGGGATCCCGCACTAGATGTAATTGATATTCAGACACATGCTACCTCAGATGAAATAAAGAAATGGACTGAACTAGGAGGGATCCAGACAGATCAAGGTTGGATGACGAAGGGAAAATCTACATGGTTTCTCCCCGACTCTATGGTTCAAGTCATAATAAATACAGCACATAGTCCAGCACATCTAGGAGAGAAAGCGATGTTAGACAGTTTACAAAATCTTTGGAGCAATAAACACTTACGAGCAGCAGCAAAACAGAAAGTGCGTACTTGCATGATCTGTTGTCAGTTCAATCCAGGAAAAAGTGTCCCCGTAGAGCAAGGTGGATTTCATCCTCCCGATCACCCTTTTGAAGTCCTCCAGATGGATTATATCCAGATGGACCGTTGTCGAGGATTCAAATATGTCCTCGTAATTGTTTGTGCACTTTCCCGTTGGACCGAAGCATATCCAGTCCCAGATTACACTGCTCCGACCACTGCCAGGCAGCTGGTTCGAGAATTCTTCCCACGGTACGGCTTGCCTCGTGTCGTGTACTCAGATAACGGACAGCCATTCTCATCCGAATTAATGAAACAAGTTTCCTTGCTGCTAGGATATCAGTGGAAATTCCATTGTGTCCGACATCCCGAAGCCGCAGGCCTTGTAGAAAGGCATAATCAGACACTAAAGACCCGCCTTGCTAAAATATGTCAAGAGAAAGGGGTCGACTGGATAGTCGCCCTGCCAGTTGCATTGTTCTATATGAGGATGGTCGCCCACTCGAGATCAGGACTATCCCCGTATGAAGTGGTTTTTGGCAGACCACCGAATATGTGGGGGACGCCCATTCCTAAGAAAATTACTGATGTTGATTGTAACATGTTGACAGATTACCTTGCCTCCTTGATGTCTGCACTCCAATCATGTCGTTCACAGGTTGCCGCAGCTTTCCCTGACAACACTGATGTAAAGCCGCATGATGTCCGTCCTGGGGACCTGGTCTTAATTAGGAACTTTGACAGGAAAAGTCCGCTGGAGCCCCGCTGGAAAGCACCGAAGACCGTCCTTCTTACTACGAGGACCGCAGTGAAAGTGGAGGGCAGAAAGGGGTGGATACACACGAGCCATATTAAACAATGCAACGAACTGAAACCAGACCCAGACTCGTCCACCCCTCCCAAAGACTGTATTGAGCCTAGTGACTTTAAAGTTTCCGAACGAGAGAAGACTCCCCAAGAGGAGTATAAACTCAAACTCCGATCTAGCAAGTCAGACAGTTTAATTGTTTAAGTCCTCCCCTAGGTGAATCGGTTAAATAGTTTCTGACATGTATCCCCTAGATCGAGATAGAGAGAGAGAGAGACAACTCAAGAAACGTACATATTGCAAATCACTCCGCAGTCACTGTATAGTGACATTATTAATTATGTTTTTCCTAAGTCTTCTGATTATTGTTGCAAGTATACTGCTTCCTATCTATTACCCTATTTTCAAGCGTGAACGATCTGCTTACAATGTTTCTGCTGAACATTCCTTTAGCGAGTTACCTCCACATGAACTTTCTTACAGACTTGCGCTGCGCAACAACACATTCATTAGTATGTTACATCACTCCCATCAGACTAATAATGCTACAAACTGCTGGATATGTGGCCGACTCCCTCCCTACCAGAAATACAAGGGAGCTCTGCCCCTCTTTCCGTACCCATTCACTCACAATGGCTCCTGTGGAGCATGGTTTAGAATAATTAATTCCTTAGATCCTGATATTGCTGTTTACAAAGGGAGCTGGGTTTGGGGAAACTTGAACTTAGTTCTGCTTAACGTCTGTTACCCTGACAAGAAGGGACTTCCCATTAGAATAGGAACTGATCTAGAAAATGAAGTATATGGATTAGGTAATTATACAATTAACCTTATGATTCTTACTGTAGAATCCGAAGCTGCACCAATTCTCCCTGCTATGTCAGTATTACCAGTCACTGGTGAAATATGTGTCAGTAAGAAAGGTTCAGTACACTTAGGTCATAGTAAATGTACTACTGTGGTCGAATTCAGTGATCAAGGCAAGTCTTCTTTTAGAGCTACCCGTCATTCCTACTTTGTTTGTGGTCATACCGCATACATACGCTTACCTCCAGATTGGGATGGTACCTGTTACATTGCATTCCTTCTGCCACCTGTTTTTCTAGCCCCTCCTGATTATCACAGAAATACAAATCTAGTAAAGAATAGACTCCGAAGAGATCTCCCGATTGTCGACTACACTGAAACGGCATGGGAGCAATACACAGATTTCAATAAAAAGCTCTTTTTCTTCTTAGGCCCCGTCCAAAACAGTAAACTCATACGCAGATTAACTAGAACACTTGAAGCAGTAGTAAATGAAACTGCCTCCGCCTTAGGTAACTTAACAGAAGAGCAGTCCGCCATGCAGGTTGTTGTCCTTCAGAATCGTCTTGTTATTGACGTCATCTTGGCAGATAGAGGTGGAGCCTGTAAGGTCATCGGGTCAAGTTGCTGTGTTTTCATTCCAGAAAACGCGCCATCTGTATACAAAGCCATTACACGTCTTCATAAAATTGCAAATCTGATACATCAGAATCCAGGCACCTGGACTTGGTCCGGTTGGTTCTGGACAACGTTAACCGCTTGGGGATGGAAGATCCTATCCTTCCTAGGCATTGGCCTAGTCCTAGTATTCAGTTGCTGCCTGTGCCTACAGTGTGGGCCAGCGATTTGTGGATTGT
The DNA here is from genome assembly GCF_964263255.1 of Lissotriton vulgaris. NCBI lineage: Eukaryota > Metazoa > Chordata > Amphibia > Caudata > Salamandridae > Lissotriton > Lissotriton vulgaris. The sequence goes on from NC_141697.1 coordinate 19,190,795, forward strand.
GCGCCACATCATGCATTGAGCATTCCAGTTTTTTCTCAAAACGCCAAAGGAAGAAAGACGAGCAAATGATGTTACAAGAACAAACTGATCGATTCATGAGGATCGATATATCATGAAGGGTCCGTAGGGAACAAGGAGGGAATGAGGAAATATAGATTTTATGGTCAAGTTGTGTTCCCTAGCGTGTACCCCACCGACTCCATGTACCAGCTAAAGTGCATGTAACTTCCCTCCTGTGCCAGCTATGAAGACGCAAATACATTTGCGTCCAACGTTAACATGTCCTCTTTCAGACCCACCCTGAATGGGTTGAATAGTCCGTTCCTAAGTATGCCATGCCAACGTCTTTTTGTAGTGTACTTTACACGTTTTTCAGCTCTGGCAAAGCAGGCCCTGAATTTCTGCCATCGAGCCTTTTTCTCCTGGCTTCTGACTCTGAAAGCATCAGCCCAGGCTGTCTCTGTACCCGTGAACTCTGACTTACTTCCAGCGCGGCCCACCGCGCTTAGCTCAGCCTGCTGCCTGCCAAGACTGACTACAACCTTCGAATTATCTGTTCCGCTCCTCGAAAATACATTCCTGCCTACCAGTTTAAGTAAACATTCCCCCAGCTGCAGAGCAAAGGGCCGGCCTACTGTCTCCATGCAAGTAATTCATAGCTCTGGTACCATGGAAGGCCCATGCCCCCACGCTTCTCATGCAGACACTTAGGCGCGTATACACGCACTCACAGTCAGTATAGAATAGCTTCTGCCCCAGAGACCTTTTCCGTTCAGATAATATGGTTCCCAAACATCAGATATCAGATATGATAGAAGTACGAGTTGATCTGACATGCCAGACTTCTGTCTCTTTCCGTCAGTGAAAATGTCAAGTCCCCTGCACCCTCCAGTTCCCACGTCAATCACACGTCATGCAGCTGCGCGCGCATCCAAGCTCCAGTTTTCTGCTGACATTGCAACATTCTGCTTTGTGCCACCCCTTTGTGACACCTATCTGTGACGTTTCTAGCACACACCCCTATGTTCACGCCTAGTTCACGCCTTCTAATTACGTATCCTTACCACGTGGATGCTGTTATCTTGTCTTCTCTCAGCTGTTACGCCTACTATATTGGTTTCTATGACATGATTTAAGTATATAAGCTATGTATTGTCAATAAAATATTGCTCTATCCCTTCCTGAACCCCTTGTGGTTGCAGGAACATGATATCCAGTTCCGGAACGATTCCTTTTTGAGGAATAAAACCCCTAAGAACTCTAACACCACGGACTCTGTTTTTTTCTTTCCGATTGAGTTATTATTGATTAAGTACTTACCTGCATAGAAATTAAGATGGTAAATTAAATATTTACGACAAAGGTCCCAGTGCGCCATCTGGACTTTCAAACTTTACACGGTACCGGATGATGTGCGCATTCTAAGAATATGAGAACCCTAATTCCCCCAAAGAAATCACGGAAACAATCTTACCTTTTCGTTAGTAACTCAGGCATCACCCAAAGGGAGACCAAAGAAGTACACAAATTGGCATTCCAAATATTTATTGAAGCAATTGTACTCTTGTGTAGATAAGTGTGCAGCAAGGATTAGCGGAACGGAGCAAAACAACGTTACCAGCGTTACAAGGATGGTGAACAAAATAAACAGTTCAACCATTGTGCGTTGCATGGATTAGAAGAGTACAGATAATTGCACTAGAGTGGTCTAACTTCCCATTTACCTGTGGGCGTGTGTTGTCTGTCAGCCCGTTGTGGTGTAGGACAGGCCGCCGTCCTCTTCAGGATGGTGTTGGAATTCAGCTGGGCTAGAATTCAGGCACGGGGAGACCTCTGACAATCCATCGAGATGCTCCTCTTTCTACACACAGGAATAGTGTCACTTGTATAATAAACCGGACCCATTTGTTTCGTGCATGGGTACTGTTCCTCTTGTCATTGTTGGTTCAATCCACCCAGGGCTGTCGCCAAACAGACAACAAAAAACAATATTTTGCACAGTGTACTAAGACTTTGTACAGAATGTTCTAAGGCCAGAGAATGTGGGTACGAAGAAATGCAATTGTAAGCAAACCATTTCTGAGTAGGTTATCTCTTGAGGCTGCGCAAGCAAATGTTTGTTAAAAGTCATTGTCTAAAAAGATGTCAACTTTAAACGTGAGCTTCTAAAATGGAAGTGTTTGTGCCCATGCCCTATGTAGCCTGACAACACTGCAACCACTGGCACACTTGAGGCCCTTATCTTAGGTGTCATTTGTAGAGCGCACTGACGCCGAAGCTTCCTGGCGCTAAGAGACAGAGTGAGTGAGGGGAAAGCAAAGTAGCGGGGGTCTAACAAAGGGGAGGGAAGAGGTGAGTTTTGAGTACTTTCCTAAAGTTCAAAAGAGAGGATGAGGTTTTGATGGAGAGAGGGAGGGGGTTCCAGAGTGCAGGGGCTAGATAAGAGAGGCGGAAACCGCCGAATTTCTTAGTTATGATTCTGGAGGTGGCAAGTAGTTGACGATGGGCCGAGCGGAGGTCACGCTGAGGACAGTAGGGATGGATGAGAGATGTTATAAACTCAGGGCTAGAACCGTGGAGGGTCTTGAAGGTGAGATAAGCCACCTTGAAGGCAGCCCTTTGGACTACAGGGAGCCAATGAAGGCTATGAAGCAAAGGTTTGGCAGATTGCCATCTGGGGATGTTGAAGATTAGACGGACCGCTTGGTTCTGGACAACCTGGAGACGGTGAGTCAGGGATGATGGAAGGCCATGGTAGATTGAATTGGAGAAATCCAGACGGGAGAGCACAAGTGAGATCACGACTTGGGTGAGTGCAGCAGAGGGAAGAAGGTGGCGAACTTTTCGGATCTTTCGGAGCTGATACATGCAGGAGGATATTACAGCTCCCACCTGTGTTCTGAGAGAGAGCTCAGCATCGATGGTCACACCCAGGCTCTTTACCGTTTTCGCTGGGATTGGGGGGGGCCTAACTCCGACGGCCAGAACTGTGGGCCCCAGTGAGCGTGACTGAGTCCCGGGAGGAGGAGCTCAGTCTTCCCGGGGTTCAGCTTGAGCTGGTTCTGGTTCATCCAACCTTGGATGTGAATCATAACTGCGTGAAAGGTGTTAATTGCGTGAGGTGAGTTGAGCGGGAGGAGGATCTGCAAGTCGTCGGCGTAATTGAAGGTGACAATGTCCCATTTTTGAAGAGATTTGATCAGGGGCCAGTGGTATAAATTGTACAGGAGCGGCGAGAGGGAGGAGCCCTGGGGGACTCCACAATGCGTGGGTGCCTTAGTGGCGGTGTAAGGTCCCAGGCGAACCGCCTGTGTTCTCCCGGTGAGGAATGACTTGACCCAGTCAAGCGCAGCGCCCTGGATACCAACCTGCTCGACACGGTGGAGGAGGATGTCATGGTCCACCGTGTCGAACGTGGCCGAGAGGTCCAGGAGGACGAGGGCTTGGGGAGAGCCCGCGTCCGCGCTGCTCCTGAGTGTGTCCAAGACTGCCAGGATGACGTGCTCCGTGGAGTGGGCAGGTCTAAAGCCAGCTTGATTAGGCTCAAGATGGTGGGATGATTCAATGAAATTAGACAGGCACCGAGTGACGTGTGCCTCCATCAATTTTGAGAAGTACGGGAGGAGGGAGATGGGGCGGTAGTTTGAGGGCTCCGCGGGGTCAGCTCCAGGTTTTTTGAGGAGGGGCACTAAGATAGCCTCCTTAAAGGGAGTTGGGACGGTGCCACTGCTGAGTGCCCCATTGAGTAATGGTAGGATACAGTCTGGTAAGTGCAGGCATATACTCCTCAGGACTGATGGCGGGCAGCAGTCCATCGCGGAGCCTGATTTCACCCTGGTTGCTAACTCTGCCAAGGAGGTGGGGTCAAGGAGCGGAAAGGAAGAAAAGGTTAAGGAATTGTTAGAGCAAGAGACCTGTAGGGGTGATAAGGGAGAAGGAGGAATGGAGTTTTTGATCTTTATGATTTTGTCCAAGAAAAACGAGTTGAGTGTGTCACAGGCCTCCTGGGTGGGAGTCTGGGCTGGGAGAGTCCTATCGTCAGTAGTAAGTTCGTCCATGACTCTGAACACCTCTTTGGATTTATCAGCTGCCGACGAGATCCTGTTAGAGAAGTGTTCCATTTTGGCTAAGCTGATGGCAACTTTATATTCTTTACGCGCAGCTAAGTAGGACTGTCGAGCTTGGTCAGAGTAGTCACGTCTCCAGGTGCGCTCTGACTGCCAAGTTTTTATTTTTAGGAGCTTAAGATCACCAGAAAACCACCTGTGGGAGTTGCGGTGCCTAGTGCTGGGGAATTTGACCAGGGGGGCGAAAAGGTCACTGGCTGATTTGAGCCAGGAACTAAGGTTGTGTTCCAATCCGTCAATGTCGTTAGAGGGGAGGAAGGATGGACGGGTGTCAGCCAGGGCAGTGAGGAAGCCCTGAGAATCGTATGTGTTCCATTTCCGTGAGGAGCCCCCAGCCATCATAGGAGCGGAGATCTGACCGGCTACAATGATGGAGGTGTCGACTAGGCTGTGGTCGGACCAGACGCATGGAGAGACGTCTGGTGTGGAGATAGCCAGGTTACAGGTCCAAATCTGGTCCAAGATATGACCCTTGTTGTGGGTGGGTTGGGTGACCTGTTGGGTGAGATTCAGGCTGTTGAGAGTCTCGAAGAGCTCTATGGAATGGGAGCCGGCATTGACATTGCTAAACCAGTAATTTAGGTCGCCGAGAAGGGTGAAACTGGAGTGCAATGTTAGAAGGCTGGACAGCTGTTCGCTCAGGGTGGTGGAGAAAGATGGCATAGGGTGGGGAGGCCGGTACAGAAGTAGAAGGGTGAGGGTACCGGCCCTAGTTTGAGGAATGCGTCACAGTGTTTTAAATGTAGAGGATGGAACACACGTCAGTGTTTTATGTTGCATCACAGATGTGAATTTGCCCCACACCATGAGGGAGGTTGTTCTTGAGTTAAAATCCTAAGGATGCCAGGGCAGGTTCCTCATTAAGGTTGGCCCTGACAGACCCACGTCGGTTGAGTGTTGTTGCATGCAGAAGGACTGGTGGACACCTGGGTTTTCTCTAATCCAGTTCAGGCAGATTTACTGTCGCAGTTCACAACTAACGAGGTTATTCATCAACCTAACTTACAAAATGAGTAATAAACATGTTGTAAAGTCAGGAAACTGAGTAAATTGGGATTTATTGCAAGAACACAGGAGCAAGGTAGGACACAGCCTACACAGGTCTTCTTCAACAGCAACTGTCTCCAAGCCACCAGCATAGAATGTTAAGACATAGCTGAGATACAGAAGCTTGAAGGAAAACAATTCCAAAGAATAACAAAACATAATATCAAGCACAACACATGTGTAACGCACTCCCACACTTTTGAGCACTTTTACTACCTTTGGCTGGTTACAAAATCTGAATTTAGAATTACTCAGAAGTGTAAATTGACATCTTTCTACCCCTTGAGAAAGGTGGTAGAGCCAACTGTATGAGTGTAAATTACTACTGCCAAAAAAGAAACAGTATTAAGTCCAGCACCACCCAGTGCCCATCACTGGTACAGCAACATCCTTCCATGGAAAATAATGGAGGTGGGACTTATAATAAAACCATGCACGAAAAAATGGGCAATTAAATTAAATTATTTAAAGTAGATAAACATGTAATTATATATATTTTGTTTTAAAAAATCTAAAAAATACATATTTATTATTTAATTATGAAAGATGTTACCATTTTTTATGTATTAATTAGTGTTACAATCGTTTTCATTAAAATATAAGTACATTGCTTTAAATTATTGCTATACATCATCACTTTAAGTCTACCTTACTGCACAATAGCAATGTTTTACTTTGGAAGGGGATTTATTTTGTAATTCAAATGTCAGAGAAATAATATATATATGTATGGCTGCATCGCAATAAAATAATTTATGCACTAACTTGGTGGTCCGTGCCTGCCGTCGCCCCAGTGAAGGAAACCTTCCGTATTTTCTGAGAACCATTCTCATTAGGAGTATTTCAACTCCACCTCCAGCCCGACATTGTTTGCATAGGGATAGCAGAATTAACTGCTCGCTTGCCGTTATCGTCTGGGTGTGTGCGGCACAATAGGACGCTTGCCCGACGTTGCCCTCCCTTTCCAAGAAACTTATTGCAATTGTTGAGGACCATTATCACTAGGATTATCTCAACCTCACCTCCAGCCCGACATTGTGTGCTTTGGGAAAGTGGAATCAACCCATTGCTTCCCGGTTTCTTGTTAATTGTATAGTATTAATGCGATGGGGCCATGAATGGGCAGACCTGAGCCCAACTGCTCAACTATTCAGGATTCACTCTGGATGTACGAGGCTGTCAACCCTCCCTCCCCCTCAATGTTCTGATGAAGACCCGCAATGACCACTCAATAGTGCTTATATTGGGTTGAAACGTCAATGCTACTTCTTGGTCCAGTTCATGACGCTGCACTTGACATTATATGTGGATTAGCAGCAGAGTCACTGCCCTCAGTCTGACCTTCCCTTCCCTTGTACATATTTCAATCACTTTGTACATAATACGCACTCAACTGTATATAAGGAGGCCCTTTTCCCTATAGACGGAGCCGTGGTGAGTAGGATACACCGTGGTTGTGCTTTTAAATGTGTTTTTAATCTACCTTCATCCTTTCCTTGGAGCAGCGCTGCTTGTCTTTCGACCAGCCGGGGCTCACAAATGCAGGTAGAGGAATCAGACGATCTTCAACTACAGGGGAGGTGGCGTCGTCACATCCTTCAACTACAGGGGAGGTGGCGTCGTCACATCCTATTTGTCAGAGCTGTAGAGATGGGCTTTTCGAATTCTTAACATGCCCGGGAGTGATAGAAGGAAAGAAACCGAGACATTCCCTATGTTTACACTCGAACACCAGAACTAGTAAGTGTGGAGATGCTGTTGGTATCGTGACACATGACAGTGGACTCAGACCTATTACTGTTGGGGGGCTTTCCTTAAAAGGGGTGATCCGTACACGTGTTGAGCGTGTCTGGTTCACCGGCAGCGCCTGCAGTGAGCCCGGCGGGCTAAGATGCTGCAGAACATGCGCGGAGACCTGCGAAATGTCTGCAGCAATGTGTACGTAATACAGGCTCCTCCATCTTCCTTTCACATACGAGCATTGGCAAAGCCAATAGGCCTCGCCTTGCTGTCCATGGAAAAGGGGGGTCCTCCGGGAGATTGCAGTCAGGTTACCAGAGTGGTTGTCCGTCATCTGAAGAAAGAGGACAAAAGGACAACGGCGACCGGTGAGCTGGTCAATTGGGGCAAAATCAGCCCCTGTTTTGCGGCTGATGAGGGAGGGAAAAACACTTCTGTACTGGCAGTAAATAGTTCGCTGTTTGGCGGGAATGATGGCGGCTATGGCAATCATAATCATAGCCTTTAGTTTTAGGGAGCGCTTTAGAAAACTTGGCCTGCGGCTACGCAGGCTTCAAATAGGCTCTGCTCAGTATTTCCAGTTTGGAGTGTGCTTAACGCGACATTTGAAAGGTGCTGTATTGTGTCAGTTGAATAGCGCTTTTGGGGCGTTGAGGTGTTTACCTGCACGGATAGTACGCTAGCCATGTAGAGTGCGTTGTTGGAAGAGTTTTGTCTTCGCTGTGAACCTCCATATGGGAAGTGTTTGTTTTATGTGTGGTCTAAACAACAACCTGAGCGATACACTGCTATCTACAAAATATTATTTTCAGAAATTTACACTTAAAAAAATAATAATGTAGGGTCCAAGAACGGAATCCTAAACTGCTGTGGGCGTAAGCTTGTGGGGATAAAGAGGAATAACTATTTCCGTTCACACTGGTTCCATTCCAGTTAGGGTTATACTGAAGCTCAAGCGGGAAGGTCTTTTGAGATCTAACGATAGACCCAAGTTAGCAATCAGAGCCCCCTCACCGGCCATTCTATCCAAACAGGTGAGCAGGCAGGGGTGTAGGTTTGCACTGCTTAATACCCGATCCTTGCTTAATGAGTCTTCAACACCCGACTTAGTGGCAGCCCTGCCGTCTACTTTTTCTGCCATCCATGCTAACCGCCCAGATAATATAAGGGAGGGCGGTGTTGCCTTCCTTTTCAAAAACACTCTAAAGACGAAAACATTATGCTCAGAATGTATTGAAGGTGCAGACGTCCTGGGCGTTAAATTCTGCTCCCCCATGGACTGTGTGGTTTTTCTGTTAGTCTATCGCAGACCGAGCACAACAGCTAAGTTCATGGAACCGTTCCTGAAGATGGTTCAGGACCTCCGTACTCGCTATGAAGGACTTGTGGTGCTGGGTGGTTTTAACTTCCATTGGGAAATGACCCTGAAGGACAGCCAGATAAAACAACTTGATGAAGTTCTAACTGTTTTGGGACTTACACAGATGGTAGAGGAGCCAACACATCAGAAAAGTCATACCTTGGATCTGATCCGGTCCTCCCGCCCACTGTTAGCAGCCCCTGTGATCCCCCCGTGTCCCTGGTCTGACCACTACCTGATCGAAGGCCACTTTCCACTCCTGCTTGGACAGCGGGAAGCGAAATCAGAGTGGAAACAATTGCGTAGTTGGAAGCTGGTTAAAGCTGATGTTTTAATAACCACTTTATCACAAGCCACATACCCCTCGTTGTCGCTGGACGATGTGGACACTGAAAGTGCTGCCTTAGAGTCCTTACTTAAAGAAGCCATCGAGGTAGTTGCCCCTGCTCACAAAATTAGATTGAGAGACAAGGGCAAAGCCGCAGGTTGGTTTAATAAAGATCTTAGGGAACTAAAACAAGTCCTCCGTCAACGTGAAAGAGCTTGGCGTAAGTCCCGTTCGCCGAGTGCACGGGAAGCTTACAATCTGCAGCTTGCGTCATATAAAAAAGCTATCCGTCTGCGGAAGGCCGAATTTTACGAAACAGCCATCCAAGAGGCAGTCAACCCCCAGAAAGAAGTTTTTAGGGTCTTAAATGATTTACGGACAGTCAAAGAGCCAAAGCCCACCTTTAATTCAAAGGACTGCCAAGACTTTCAAGCTTTCTTTATGAATAAAATTATGAATTTGGTAACAGAAATCAGTCGGACTCCAATCCTTCCCTGTTATAGTGAACCCTTCTTAACTTCTGCCAGGCCAACTATGAATAGCCTATCGGTGTTGCCAGTCCTCACCAAGGAATCTCGAGCGATCATATTGAACCGGGTGAAATCTGGTTCACCAGCAGACCCCTGTCCACCTCAGATTTTTAAGCTGGGCTGGCCCGGATTGGATGACAAGGTACTCGCTTTGCTTAATCATTCTTTGGAGACGTGACTCGTGCCCTCCAACTTCAAAGAGGCCAGGGTGATTCCTCTACTTAAAAAACCTGGTGCCGACCCCAAAAAATAAAAAAATGTTAGGCCAATTTCCCAGCTTCCTTTCCTCGCCAAAATCCTGGAGCAGCATGTGCTGCACTCCCTCACCCACTTCCTGGAAAGCAATCACCTCCTTGAGCCCAATCAGGTGGTTTTCAGAGCTCACCACAGCACGGAATTGGTTATGTTGTCCGTGCTGGATGACTTGAGACTCATGGCTGACAAAAAACCTCCCTGTGCCCTGGTCCTCCTGGACTTATCCGCAGCATTTGATACTGTTAATCACTGCCAAATTCTTTCGCGGATAAGGGACCAGGGGATTCAAGGCTCAGTCCTAGCCTGGCTGACATCCTTCCTTGAAGATCGCTCACAGCGAGTCCAGCTTACAGAGCTTGTGTCAAAATCAGCTAAATTGACCTGTGGTGTGCCCCAAGGTTCGGCCCTGTCACCCCTGCTTTTTAATATATATCTTCAGCCTCTGATCGCGGCACTGAACAGGATGGACTGTAGAGTTTATAACGATGCCGACGATACACAAATCCTGATCCAGATTGATGACTCAGCTAAGGCTCACTTGAGAATGCAAAACATACTCAAGTTTACAATCAGCTGGATGTCGGATAACTCGCTAAAAATAAATCCTGACAAAACGGAAGTCCTGGCAATTTGACAGCTGTCAATCCATGGAGCGATCAGTTCTGGCTGGCCGAATTAGGGCCACTTCCAGCTCCAGCACTGGCAGTAAAAAGCCTTGGCATCAAAGTTGATGCCTTGCTATCCATGACACAGCAGGTATCTTCAGTGGTGGGCACCTGCGTTAGCCTGTTACGCCAGCTGCATAAACTCTCCCCACTGCTGTCCTTTTCCACGCCTAGGTTGGCGGTTTCCGCTCTGATCTTGGCACGGTTGGACTATGGTAACTCTTTATACCATGGCCTCCCAAAAAACCTCCTGACCAGACTCCAGGTGGTAATGAACGATGTGGCATTTCAGCCGTCTTCGGCCCGGCTTGCTTGAATCCTGATGGAGCAGTGAGAAAGGGACTCATGTCTGAGTATACCCTGCCACACCTATAGTGGCCAAAAACGATTTACAAAAAGGGGGTGGTGATGAACAGAGTGTCTGAGTTAAGCAGACCACTCTTACCCAGTCCAAAGATCAGGGCTTGATCCATCACCGTTATTTATCTCACTGCACCATTCAAGCAAGCCGGGCCGAAGACGGCTGAAATGCCAGAAACCGGTCCCCGGTAGCTTGTTTCCTTCCCAGTATATGAATTGGCTTGGTAGTTTGGTCTGCCCTGTTCCCATGATGCACTGGGCCAGGGTCAGACTAATTTGCATATAGCCAAGTTCTGAGCTGGGATGGTGCAGTGAGCTAAAAAACGGTGATGGATCTAGCCCTGATCTTTGGACTGGGTAAGAGTGGTCTGCTTATTTCAGACACTCTGTTCATCACCACCCCCTTTTCTGAATCATTCAACTTAATTGGGCACTCGTTTACGCCTATGAAGGTTGAAAGGCTGAGTGTGCCCCGCGTTAGTGTGCCCCGCTTTAACCTTCGATGTCCCATCGAGCGTCTGTGGACCTCACACCGCTGTAGTATTGACAGGTAACTGAGACAGCCCCGCCCTCTCTGACGAAAGCACATTGGTGAAACTTGCAGGGGTGTCACTTGTGGGACAAGCGCCACTCCTAAACATACAGATGTTATTTCATTGTTAGATTATCGCAAATGACTACGAACTCTATTTGTCGATGTCCTCTCAAAATCCATCCTTGCTATTGGCAATCCTTCTTCGTTGTCCCTAATTTTTTTGGTTTCCTCCCACTACAACCCAAAACACACCGGTAAAAGACATTGTAGTTTACATCACTAATAGCTCCAACGCTCACAAATGCAACATCAATTTGCATTGCAAATGCTTGCTCGGTTTGCTGCTTGATGCCCGCTTCATTATGACTGTTTTCGAAATGACTTCTTGTTGGTACTGTTCCTATGCGGACATCAGCTGCCAGGGACTTTTGCTTCTATGTTGTTGTCCGGAGCACACCTCTGCTCTCTTGTGAAGCGCTCTAGCGCCCCCAGGCCAAGTCTGCGTCCAGAAACCTGCAAACATAAAATAAATACTTCCAGGCATGCTTCCCACTGAGAGAAGGCTTCAGCCCTTCATGGAGAGGTTTCCTGTCCTCTGCTGCATTCCGGTGGTCATTTCATGAACTTCTCTCGGCCCGCCCTGCTGCTGAGTTCTGCCTTCTGTGGATTCACGGGCTCTGCTGCCCCCTTGTGGACCACTGTGGGATTGCAGTCATCCAGAATAGACCCAAGGCTGCTTACTGCTTCCAACAAGAATTTGTAACATAATAGGTCTCGCACTTGCGAGAGTTTGAGCTGTGGCATTGTAAATGACAATGCCTTTTATTTGTGTGTTAGTTTTTAAAACACATAAATAAAACGCTTTGTCATTTACAATGCCAATAGCTTAAACTCTCGCAAATGCGAGACCTATTGCATTGCAAATGCTTGTTTCTTTTGTAATGAAATGTCGAGCTGTGGCACTGGGCAGAACAGGATGCTTAACTTGCAGTGGCCGACAGTGCAGGGGGATTGTTCCTCCCGTGGTCAAGAGGCATGTATCTCTAGACCAGCAAGAGAAGGACATTTACTCAAAAAAATGCAGGAACGGCAGGAGCCTTGTTCTGTGTGTGGGGGGGGGGGGTGTTGGGAGGACAGTGCCTACGCTCAGAACACCACAATGACAGGAAGGGTGACACCACACACCAGGCTCAGTTTCCACTGTGAGGCAGCGCCCTCGAGTGCCTATCTTTGAACCCTCTGTCCAACGTCACGGGTCGGTGCTATCGGGCCTCATGGAGAAGCTCACAGAACACCCCTGCAGAGGAAGTGGACATGGGATGAACTACTTCCTTCACCATGACAAGTCTAAAGTCTTACAAAACTACAGGTGTGGATAACATTGCAAGAAAAAGACGTGTTTGTTTCAGGAGCTGTTTTATTAAAGTGTTTTGCTTTTATGATGGACAGTTTTCTCTGGCTAGCCTTGACATACCGGCATGTTTGTTGTGACTTCGTAATAAGGGTTATTCTTAGATTTCTCAGCCTTTCTTGAACACTGGCCTGTATTTTATCTGGCACTTCATGTTAGCGAGCAGTGCCTAATTTGTAAAAACAAAAAAGTGCCAGAGCTCTCGTCAGAAGGCCATTGCAGCCGGCACCACACGTTGCCCCTGCCAGCGCTGCCAATGATGGTAACAACACAGCTAATAGCCATAACACTCCTACAAGTGTGACAATTCAGACTATTTCAGGCTCCGAAAGCCGTAAGAATGGGTTGGGCAGCTTGTAATAGTCATTTTAATGTATATTGAATTAATAATGAACTGTTGTTGTGGTCATCTCTAAAGTAGCCAGACAGCGCCACCTTGTGGCAGACTGTCACAAGCTCCAGTGTTGACAATTAAGTGGCGGTGCCAAGCACAGAAACCACGGGCTCAAATTAAGCAGTGTTAGCGAGGTTGGGCAAAATGTGTTACAGATGGCTGCACTTCTGCCCATTTCGCCATGTTTACTGGTTCATACCAACACAGCATTAGATTACTTCATTGGTGCTGCTTTACCTCTGATCCTTATCTCGTCCGAAGTTCTAAAAGGTGATACTCAGCAGAGACTGCAGGAACCATCTCTGTACCCACAACTAGCAGCCCCCTCCCCATACCAGGAGATCCAGCAGCTACACATGCGTCTCAGAGAGGCCGGCGGGGCTGACAGAGCGAGCTCAATCTGTTTTTAGGCACGGGAACGATACTGTGTATTCCATGTGCCTTGTCACCATAACAACAAGTCCCCCAGGCCCAGCAGCAGGCTAAAATGCTTCGTGGGCAGAGCGGTAGTTAAAGCTTACGTGCTGGACATGAGGCTGTTTTTGGAGTGCCTCATGATCCCCAAAGCGTGTCAGGTAACTATATATGCGTGACCAAAGCATTTTTATGCAGTGTTGCAGACACCAGCATTAAAATGCATTAGTCTGACCCCTGATGCGTGGCACTTATTATTATTATTATTACATTTCTTATATAGCGCCAGAATCGACCCCCGAAGGGGTATCTCCGCGCTTGCCTTGGGAACCCGTCCTGGCTTTTCCCTGTGAGATAGCCCCTACAGGGCATCCCCAAGGTGAAAGCCAGGCATCCCGCCGCGGGGGGGCCGTTGTGGAGATTAAGCAAGCTTAATGCCCAGAGTTGCAGAGTGTGAACCCATGATTCGGTCAGGCACCGAAGCGAGAATTATCGAGTCCGTGGACATATGAGCTCAACACCCTGCCGCGTCGGGAATCGAACCCTGGTCCCGGGTCTGACCTCTGCTTCAGGGTCTGCCTGCTCTAACCAGTGAGCCACACTTCTCCACTTGGTCTATCTACATTTTTTAAAGATAAAATAAACCATATTGGGTTCTGACCATATAGACACTGTGAGAAGTTGGCCTGGCATATGCTGTCCACTATTCTAGTGGGCACCTTGCACCAGTCCAAACGACCCTTATTGATGGTAGGTTTAGAGACAACCTTTATAGAAAGCTATCCTAGTGGTAGCTGTGGAGAGCAGCCTTCAGGCTCAGTCTTGAAGGAATGTAAAGCAGCTTGTTTTACCAGTCTATAATCTCATGAATGACCAAATGAAAGGAGAACCCCACCAGGTGTATATATAAAATATATGTATTTATTCTACACGCTGCTGCTGAGGCGGAAAGCCGGGAGACTGCTCAATCTTTTTAAAATCGTCAAAATTGTTTGGTGTCTTTTAACTTCACTTACCCCCAGTCACTTGGCTCTGTTTACGGGCTAATCTACTCGCCACTTGCAGGCGTGGGACGCTGCTTCAGCGCCACGCTCGTTCCGCAGGCCACGCCCCCTTTGGAGGCCACGCCCACCGACTCATTCCCCATCAAAAATGTGCTTCCCCCGGAAGCGCAGCGGACGAGCGCAGCGGGCGCGCCTAAGGAAAGCCCGTCTGCGCCCGTCTGCGCCCGTCCGCGACTGACCGAGGCCAGAGGCCAGTCACTCTGCCTCTCCCACCCAATATTCCCGTTTGCAACTGACCGATCTTCAAGGCAAGTGGCCATTAGCTGCTGCCACCACAGCCCGAATCACTAGTCTTGGCCTATTGACTTCTCATAACCCACTCCACACCAATTCTGTGTCCTCGCCTTTGACTAGCCACCCTTCAACCCCGCCTCTAACTGGCCCTCCCCCCACAGTAGTAACTGCTATGTATCTTAATACTAGATCGGCAGTCAAACATCAGCTCGACCTCTTCACCTTTCTCGAATCTCACAAACCCGACCTGCTATTCCTCACCGAGACTTGGTTTTCGGACAGCTCTCTCCCCTCCCTGTTGGCAATACTTCCCCCATCCTACTACGCCATCCGAGCCGACCGTTCTTCTGGTAGGCCTGGTGGAGGGGTTGCCCTGATTGCCCGTAAAGAATTCACGTTTCAACCTCTAGTCTCCCCTTCCTTGGGAGCATCAGACTGTTTAGTTGCCCGCTCACTCTCTCTGACTGCCCCACTCACGTGCGTCCTTATCTACCGACCCCCATCCTCCCCTCAAACGTTTCTCCCTAACTTCCAAGACCTAATGGCGACCCTGGTAGTCAACCACTCTTCCATCATAGTCCTGGGAGACTTTAACTTTTGGCCCTCTGACCCTGCGGAATGCGCAACTTCTAAAGAGTTTTCAGATTCCCTTCAGTCGCTTAATTTCACTTCAGTCGTCCATGCCCCCACGCACAGGCTGGGACATATCCTTGACCAAATTTGGCACCGAGATTGCCCGGTCACCTCACTTTCTATTTCCCCTTGTCTTTGGTCAGATCATTCTCTAATCACCTTTTCTCTATCCCCTCTCTCACTCTCTAAGTCCACTCCCACGAAAAACGTCTGGGCACGATCATGGAACCGCGTTGACGTTGAGGCCTTATCTGCCACACTCTCCTCATCCAGCCCCGACCTTTCCGGGCTGCCTTCTTCTGGACAAGCGGAAGCTATCAGCAGCTGGCTGCAGGCTGGCTGCGACACCATCGCCCCTTTAAAGCGCATCTCGTCCAAACGCCCCAAAGATGCTAACCGATGGTTCTCTGACGATCTGAAGATCCAAAAACTTAATCTCCGCCAAGCGGAACGTCAGTGGAGGCGGAACTATTGTCCTGTTTCTAAAACCCGTTACACCGCCCTCCTAGTACAATACAAGAAATCCATACTGGAAACCAAAAAGACTTACTTCTCATCTAAAATTCAGCTCGCGGAGAATCGGCCAAGAGAAATATTCGCCATCGTTCAAGATCTCGCTTATTCCGATAGAGCCTCACTCAAACCTTCTCCATCACAATCACTATGCGATTCCCTCAATTCCTTCTTCCTCGACAAAATCAGCTCGCTGTCCCAGGGTATTGTTACCCCAAAACTCAAATCGGCAGTGATCGTTCCGATCTTAAAAAAACCTGGGGCGGACCCTTCAGATCCAGCCAATTACCGCCCCATCTCTCTTCTACCTTTCTTGGCAAAGGTACTGGAACGTCATGTTGTCAGAACCTTGAGTGAGTTTGTGGAAAGAAATTGTGTCTTGGCTCCGAGGCAGGCCGGTTTCCGCCCTGCACATTCAACTGAGTCAGTAATTATATCTGTCCTGGATAACCTCCGAGAAGGAATGGATACTAGTCAGCCTCAGGCCCTGGTCCTCCTTGATCTTTCCGCCGCATTCTACACGGTGGACCATACCATCTTACTTTCACGTGTCGAGGCGGCGGGAATCGGAGGGACAGCCCTGTTATGGCTATCCTCCTTCTTGAGTGGTCGCACTCAGGCGGTTCGCCTGGGTGAGTACTCAGCTGACTTTCGGCCTATCCAGTGCGGGGTCCCCCAAGGATCCTCTTTGTCCCCTCTTTTATCCAACCTTTACATTGCCCCCCTTATTTTTGCTTTACAGCAGCTGGAGGTCTCTGTGTACAACTACGCAGACGATCTCCAGCTTATCTTTTCCCTTTCTTCCTCCCCCGAGTCAATATCTAATTTTCAGTTCATCATGACTTTTATCCAGGACTGGATGAACTTCAACCACCTGAAACTCAATCCCGATAAAACAGAATTGGTGTTGACGGGTGGTTGCTCCAGTCCCTCGTCCTCTTCTTTTTGGCCCCCTTCCTTAGGCTCCCCACCCACTCCTGTCCCCTCCGTCAAAACTCTTGGGTTTAAAATCAATAATCAACTTTCCCTACACTCTCAAGTCAGTGCCGTCGTATCCTCAGCCTTCCTCTCCCTCAGGACAATATGCAAAGTTTCACGTTTCTTTCCCCCAGATGCGCTCAAACTAATACTTCTGGCAATGGTAACATCTCGCCTGGACTACGGCAATGCCCTTTATCACGGCATGCCTGCGTACCTCATGAAGCGTCTCCAATTGGTCCAAAATCAAGCCGCTCGGCTGGTCTTTAATCTACCAAAATCACACCACGTTACTCCCCTCCTCGCTTCCCTTCACTGGCTCCCTGTCCGGCAGCGCGCCCTATTCAAGCTTAGCTGTACCATCTTTAAAGCCCGGACAGGCTCGGCCCCTTCTTTCATTAACACAGCCATTCAAGACTACATTCCATCGAGAGAACTCCGTTCTTCCTCCCACCACCTCCTTATGGTCCCCCGCTTCAAACGGAAGAAGTGGGGGGGCTCCAAATTCTCTACCACGGCCCCAGCATTTTGGAACTCTCTCCCACTCCACCTGAGAACCTGCTCCCAGTACCCCCTGTTCCGTAAAGGCCTCAAAACCTTTCTCTTTACCCAAGCCTTCCCCTCTTAAACGGCCACATCCCCTAACTTTAATGCCCCCTGAGTAGCAGTAGTCATATAGCGCCAAGAAACCGCTAGGTGTATGAGCGCTCTACAAACCCTTAAACTCAAACTCAAACATCCCTCTAGAGGCAAAAGTTTATTTAGTAAACTCAATAGCACACAGTAAATTAGCACAATATACGTTGAGCCCTAGGGGCGTACCAAACCATATATTAAGAAAGTGGTATAAGAACTACGAATTGACTAGACACAAGACCTAGAGCCTGTTGAATCACTGAGGCCACAAGGAAACTCCCAAGGCAGTGATACAGGGGACCCACAGGGGACACGTGCAGTGTCTAAACACAGCTTCGGATGGCCGTTAACTTCAAGGGGAAAAGTCGCAGTTGGAAATTTAAAGATAAAGGACACGTAGAGGAGGACTTTGAGCATACCCCTTTAGAACTAGAAGGTTCTAGAGTCAACACCCACTGGAGCACCACAGTACTCGAGTTACCTCACCCAGGAAAGCCAGGTCCATAGGTATCTTTTGGAGTCGGAAATCGTTGTCTTTTTCAATGGCGATCAGCTTCAAAGTGCTGCTGCCGTCAAATTGAAAAGTGTCCAGTGTGATCCAAGCTTGGATCAAAGATTAAAAGAACCTGAAAGCAGAGGGGACAGAGTCTGGGTCACTTGCCAGTGACCGGGGGTACGATAGGGAAATGCCCACCGATGTCGGGTGATTTCAGGTGAAGAAAGTGAAGCTTGACTCTTCAGCCAAGAGGACCAGGAGGCATCGACAACAACCAGGATCTAGAATTGAGCATTCCCATAAAGGATGTCGAGTTCTGCAGTGTCGGTGCCTGGATTGGACCCAACAAGCCTTGGCAACAGCAACCCATGCAGAAAGTAAAGAAATGCTTTACTAACCACATGGTGGGGAGTCAGGGCACATCTGGGGCAACCAGAGAAGCCCAAGGAAAATCAGAGTTCACTTCACAGGGACCCACCAGTTGACTGACCAGGGATCGCGAAGGAGCCTCAAGCTGAAATGCAAGAAGCAGGCACACAGAACAATCGTGGAGTGTAGGCCCACAATCTTTAGTGGTGATGATGCTCGAGGCTTGGGCTACAAGTAACCCAAAGCACAACTTCAAGAGACATTGAGAAGTTAATGCACTAGCAAATGTGCACGGTGTCCAGGAGTTCCTGTTTCATGTCACTTACGAGGGGTGTGGGTCTCAGCTTTGCTGGGAACTCGGGTCGGCCTCTGAGAAGTCTGGAAATCCTCTTCCTGGGATGCAAATACTTCAGAGTCCGGCGGGAGCTTCAGAGATGCAGACCGGCAAATGCTTAGTTGGTGCCTGCTTGAGCAGGGGAGTCACTCCTTGACCCCAAGTGAGATTCTTTTATTTTCTAGTCTTTAGTAGAGCGTTGAAGTTCCAGGATTCAGTTTCAGAGTTTCGTCCAGGTGTAATCTAAAGTCCTGTTGCCAGGGGTCCCTTATTTATACTAAGAAAAGGGGTTGGACATAATCTGGGGACCGACCTATGGTAGGGTCTGGAAAGAGGGGTGGCTACACCCATTTCCTTTGTCCAGTTTTGCACCAGAGCAGGGGCTGGTAGCCTTTGCAACTGGTTTGAACTGGAGGAGGCACAGGTACACCAAATGTGCCCCCAGTGCAGACTTCAAAGCACTCTCAGAGTGCACCCACCCAGCCCCAATACACTAAAGCCTGTCTGGAAGGTGGTGACCCCTCCCAGTGATCGGAAATCTATTGTCCAGGCCTCCCGTGCCGGAGTTTCGGTGAGCAGCAGGAGGCCAGACTCGTGTCTGTGGCTGCAGCATTCATTTTGTGATGCCAGGGTTCTTATAAACTGTACCGGGCAGACCAGTTTGTACATGACCTTCCCTCTAGAAGGGGGAATTCTATCCCCGCCACCAGGACTGGTGGGGGGGTAGGATTCCAAAGTGTTTAACACCAAACACGACATGTTTCCATGCAGGCATTCCAAAGTTAGCATTTACTGCGAGGTTATAATGCACTTAAGAGTATATGGTCTGGCTGCATCATAGAACAGCCTCAGAGAATAGATTGTGATGGCTGCAGAAGGGTCGTGCTCATGCATGGGCACCCTCTCACGCAAAACCAAGCATTGCCATCAGGATTGCTACGGCCTGCCATAGGGGTGACTGATAGGTTTCTATGTGCAGTGATTTAAGGTAGATATAGGTAACCTATATCTTAGTAAGGGGTGCATGCACCACCTTATCCAGGCTGTAGTAGCAGTCCTGTGGTGTCATTTTGGAAGGCTACCCAAGGGGGGAATAATACATGCTTCAGCTCCTGGCAGGACTCTGGGGTACCTATGCCCTTGGTACCTAAGGTACCATATACTAGGGACACACAAGGGTAGCCCAGTCACCAATCTGGAGTTTACCTAAAGTACATGCAATAATTTTAGAGAGAAAGCAGCTAGGCTGGGGTCCTGGATAGCAGGGCCCCATCCAGACTAAAGTCGAAAAACAGTGAAACACCGGCAAAACGTTGGGGTAACCATAGTAAGCAGATCCTGCTCTCCTACAACAGCCTAGAGTGATATTGGTGCCCCCGACCTGGAGATGTACTACAGAGCAGCGCAGAGCACATTTGCACATTATTGGATCCACGGCCCACAAGCTATGCCACATTTGTACATAGGGAGAGACGTGGCTCATCCGGTGACCCTGCGGCAGACACTTTTTCACACCCAATCAAGACGTCATGGGGATTTTGATTCCGTGGCGGTCACTACACAGGCATGGCACATGCTGCTACACAAACAAGCCGGGGTGCTGCTGTATGCCCCGGATGTTCCACTGCACTGCTGTTTATGGTTCCCGATGGGCCAGGAGGGAGGGGCAAGGCAAGCACTATGAACCCATGGGGTCAGCACTATGGGGGAGTTTTTCACAGGTGGCGTGGTGAGCAGCTGGGACAGAGTCCACGAAAGGACACAGCATATGTCAAGAATGGCCAAGTACCACTAGCACCGCACCAGGCACACGCTGCAAGAGTTTCTAGGGGAAGACATGATAGAACCACAAACAATGGATGTACTCACAACCCTAATAGAGTCTGAAACACCAATTGAATTAATAACAATTAAAAAAAAAAAATATTGTCCTCATTCCACCTTAAGCGTCTGCAATTTTCCCAATGAAGACCCCTTCGTACCTAGACGCCCTGGGTCCATGTGCTTGCATTCACTTTAGGCCAACCAGGCCAGCTTCTTTTGAACGAGGCTTGGCGTAATCATTGGACAACTGGGGGTTTAGACCAACCTCATTTCCGCTCCCCAAGAAATAAGTGGTAGCCAGATATTTTCCCCACCTTGATCCAATCTCGCCATACAAAATGCAGCCCCAACCAGTTCTCATCTTGTGGTGGTCTAGAATCCTTCCAAAGCTTACAGATCTCCCTGCGAGCTATTAACCACATGGCAGGTGAGCGCCATGACGAGCCCAGCTCGTCATTAGCTTCGAAGGGGTTAAGATCAAACAAAGAAGTAAACCCAGATGGTTTATTAGAAAGTCGGCCTGTGCGGTTATTATCCATAACCCAAACGACTAGTGCAAGGTTGAAACTCAGCTCTAATTTAAAGATTCCCTCCAATGCCTTCTCCACATTCTGCCCAAAAACTCTCAAGTGAACACAATCATAAAACATATGTAAATCATCCGCCTCCACCAAACCGCACCTTGGGCACTTGGGAAGTGAATTTGGACTAAACTTTGCTATTTTATTTGGAGTATAATATAGTCTATTTATTACGTAAAAGTGGTTCTTTTTTAAGGAGGCTGGCTTAACAAACTTGTATAGGTTTTGGAGAGACAGAAAATAAAGAGTAACCGATGCGTCTTCCAGGACAGATAAATTCCATACTGTGAATGGGGGGGGGGGAAGCTCTGCGTCCTCCGCATCCAAGAGACACCTGTACCATAACCCTACCTCCTTCTTTCTGGGATTTACATTTTGAAATGTATGTTCAACCTCCCAATTTCCACCAATATGATCCTTCTCGGCTGAGTACCAGGAACGTATTTGCAAATATTTAAAGTGGGAAAAAGAATCACCTATTTTCGCCCTTAACACTCCCCAGGGGTGTACACCGCCCGTGGATATTAAATCGGACCAGATCATAATTACCACCCATTTAATGGGGATAGCTAAGTTGTCTTTTAAGCACACAGGAAGACCCCGAGAGTCTCAAATTGCGGCAAAGTCGGAGTAGTATTTTATTCCCCATCTTGCTTTAAAATTTTGCCATACGTCAAGTGCTGATCTTATAACTTTTAGACTGACCTTTTTGAAAAACCTGGAATCCCCAAATTTATACAGAAATCCAGTACCACCGCCCTCAAGATTGACCATTGCACTCAAGATCTTCCCCCAGTTAGTTTCAGCAGGGCTAGAGAGTAAGCAACGAATATTTTTAAAATGAAATGCAATGGAGTATAGAAATACATCTGGAAGAGCCAGACCGCCCTATAATAGCCTCCGTTTTAACTTCTTCCAGGATATCTTCGAATTTTTATTAGACCATATGAAGCTTCCTATTTTGCTTTGAATTTTACCCAGAAGTTTGCCGGGGAAGCCTAGGGGAATGGTACTAAACAGATACGTCACCTTGTTCAGGATGACCCTTTTAACCAGGTTTACCCTGCCATAGATAGCGAGGGGAAGAAGCTGCCATCTCAAGAAAAGGTGGTCAATTTCCTTGCTCACTTTCCTCAAATGAATCACAGGGATATCTGCTAGGTCTTGTACTATAGTGAGTCCCAAGTACCTGAACTCCCCACAACATCGCCCCGCCCAACCCTCGACGCCCCAGCACATTACCTCGGTCTTAGAGGGATTGACTGAGTATCCGGAGAGCAGACCAAACTCGTTCAGGGTTTTTTCTACCCTGGGAAGCACCTCTGCTGGGTTATTAGTATAGACCAGCAGGTCATCTGCATATAGGGCCAACTTGCAGTTGTAATCAGAGACCTGAAAAGGTGTACTTTGTACATCCAGTCTCAGGGCTTGTGCAAGGGGTTCGATATAGATGTTGAACAGCAGGGGGGAAATAGGACACCCCTGCCGTGTTCCCCTTTGTATGCTGAAGCGTGGTGTCAAGAAGCCATTGAGGAGAATAACAGAAGAAGCCCCCTCATAACACCTAGTAAGAGTATCCATAAATATTGTACCAACCCCAATCGCCCTTAAGGGCTCCCAGAGGTACATCCAATTAACACGGTCGAACGCCTTGGCGGCGTCATAAGCGGCCACCGCCGAGGGTTTCGACCGTGCCACGGCCTGATCAATACAGCCGATTAGTTGCAAGGTTTGTTCTTGAATAAATCTTCCCGGCATGAAGCCCTTTTGATCTACATTGATCAACTGGGGAGCGACCTTGACCAATCTCCCTGCCAAGATGCTGGTGAAGATCTTATTAGCTGCATTTAGCAGGGAGATCGGTCTGTAAGAGTCGGCTCTAAGCGGGTCTTTTCCGGGCTTCACAATTAACATTATTATAGCTTCCTTCCATGAGGGCGGAAACTGCCTTCAGAGCTATAGATATCATATAGTTAAACAGCTCACAAAGTCTAGGCACTGTCACAGCCTCCAGGGTCTGATATACTTCACCAGGAAGGGCATCCGTTCCCGCGGCTTTATTGTTCTTGATTCTTTTCTATTGCTCTTAACTTCTTCTTCTGAGAGGGCCTTCTAGTATGCCCTTGTTCTCTCTTGTCAATGTAGACAGAGCTTTACTTTTTAGCCAGTCTTGGATTCATTCCGTAGCAGGCACTGCCTCTTCTTTGTAGAGCTTTGAAAATAGGGATAAAAGGCTCCTCTGCTTGTCCTCCTGATCACATGAGGCCGCACCAGTCTCATCTACAATTAACTTATTGATGTTATTCTTGGCTCTATCGGTTTTAATCTTCCATGCTAGGGTAGCTCCTGCCTTTTCCCCATATTCGTAGTTTTCCATTTTGTGGGCTGCCCATTGAGCCCTAATAATAACAACATTTTACAATAGTGCGCAGGAAGCCCGCGAGCCGGGAGTGCGAAAAGTCAGACTAGACAGGCAGAGGGGTCTGGGAAGCCCACTCGGCCATAAGGAGCGGCAATATTGTCACTCGAGGACCAAAACGATCTCCGTGAATGGACGTCACAGACTCACACACTTCAAGTTCCTTCACAGGGCGTATCGCACACCCGAGAGGCAAAGCAGGTGTGGATTGAGGAGGGGTTAGGGATGTGGTGAGGAAGAGGCTGGGTTCACACACATCTCCTGGCACTGCCCTGGGTTATGAATTCTGGTGCAAAGTATTGTGAAAGCTCGGGAATATAAGAGGGCATATTTACAATGTCTGGCGCATCTGTGCAAATGGGCAGGGATGCGCCAGAACAGATGTGACAGGCAAGTCTCCCCTTGCGCCACCACGGATGCGTTACATTTACAATGCTGTGCACCGTGGTGGAAGGATAGGCAGATGCGTGTCGCATCTTGTGGCGTTAGGGTGGGGCATTGCTGGAGTCTCATCGTAAGCGTACCGCAACTCCAGCAATGCTCAAGGGCCGCCCATACCTAACGTGGTGCGGCACTCTTTATGTCTGCTTCAAGCAGGCGTAAGGTTTTGTCGCAGCAAACTCGATCTTGTCTATTTTACTGCGACACTTTTATGATGCGTTCCTGCAACGGAATGCCCACTTGAAACCTAACGCAGAATTCATGTGGCACACGGCTTTACAATGTGATGAATCTCCCTAGATGCGTCACGTTGTAAATATATATAAACACAACAGTGGTCCCTGGCAGGGAGAAGAATGCTGATTGAAAATGAATATAGACTCAGTCAGTTCTATATTATTGAAGACATACCCAGCCGGGCAGAGGTCTCCAAAGTTTATATTTAAATCAAAATATACAGAACAAAATAACACCTTCAACAATTCACGTGCGTGGGGCACAAGCCTGTACCCAACCACGACCGTGCACAGACAAGGACATACACAAAGGGCTTGCAAGGCAAAATCAACAGTCTCTGTAGGGTTCCAATGTTGGACAGAGAATTACTTATGGGTACCATTACATAGTTTTGTATTGTAAATTTCACAGGTATATGGTACACAGTGGGTCGACGACGTTTCGGACCCCTTTGCTAAATGATGGGGTCCATCATCAGGACAAAGCAATGGTTGCCTTTATAGTTACTAGCCTCTTTAGCCTAAGGGGAGGAAAGGAGGACAAAAAAGTACATTAAATTTACTCACATGCATCATGAGGGTGACATTGTGCCGTGGTTATAGATCTGATTCGCATGTATCCTGGTGGAAACAGCGAGTGACTTATTTGGTGTTTGGCAAGCATGTGACTGAGTGCGGTTGCACATGCTGTAGGTGACAGTTTAAGTGCTAAAGTATAGGTGGTTCATAGAGCCACGTGTTGCATCAAGGTAAAGAACGGCGCAGTGATACTGGAAATATCAGGTGGAATAGATACCACAGTGGTTGTTGGTGCTGAGGTACATTAAATTGCATCGTGATCAGGTGAAAAACGGCGCAGTGGGTTTGGAATAATGTTGAAAAAGCCAACGAATCGTATACAATATCTCATAGTCAGGTGAAGAATACATTGACTATTGCGGGGGACATCTTAATCAAGTGAATAAACGGCGCAGTGGTGAGGAGTGTGGAAAAGATTACATCAATGATTGTATCTAAGGAGGGACGCTCACCAGAACAGCAGTGTGCAGGCTCATATAAGAGCGTGCAGGCGATGGGAACAGTAGGGTATTCTATTCCGGGGTTTTGGAATTTTCTAAGGGAGAGAGGGATTGTGCATCGGTTAAAACGGGAACAATAGGGTAATCAATTCCGGGATTTTTGAAGTTTTGAACATGATTAAGGCAGGGCAAGAGACAGCCTTTTGATTAGTTTGGGCAGTAATTGGAGGGTGGGCTTACCGGTAATTCAGTTTCCGAGGGTCCAGGGCGGGAGAGGTTGGTATCTCGTGTCCGCGTTTGCCTGTGCACAAAATAGCGTATAAGAGCAGGAATCTTAGGGAATTGGTCAAGGCGCATTTCAGAAGGACCAAGGTGGTGCTAATCAGGGAGGGTAGGCTTACCAGTAAATCAGTTTTCGAGGGTCCAAGGGCGGGAGATGGTTAGTATCTCGTATCCGCTCGTGCCTGTATATAAAATAGCGTATTAAGGCAGGAATCTCAAAGGATCGGTCAGAGGCGCATTTCTGAAAGACCGAGGCGGGGCTTACCTTAAAAGCCGGATAATACCGGGAGCGCCGTGTCGCGCTTGTGTCCTGGAACCAGGGGGGCCTGCCGGTAAAGAAGGAATTATCAGAGGGGGCACTTGGGCAGGGTGGGCTACAATGATAACAAGGCGAGCGAGGGAAGAGTAAGGAGCTTACCGGATCAGTCGGCGAGGCTTGCTTTCCTGGTTCAACGGGTCATGTGAGCACAACACTTTTATTGTGCTCAGCTATTGGCTGACAAGGGGCCATAAGCATAAAGGAAGGACGATGCTTGCGATCATTTGCGATGAGGGTATTAGACATAAAGGGAGGGCGATACTGGCGGCCATTTTGGGTGAGGGAAGTGAGGGTTGTGTACAGATAGACAACCCATAGAGGAAAGGGATGCGGCGCAGTGACATTTGTGAAGTAAACAAGTGTGAAATATTACACAGACAATATTAAAATTAAAATTAGAGTACATTGGTTATACATAGAAATATCTGCGAAGGCCACAGTGCTTGAAGATCATACACTTAAGTCTTTGCAATAGGAGTAATAGGTCAGATTAGTGTAGTCCAGTCCTCTTGCTGGTTAAGACCAGAATTCAGGCTATCTGTCCTTATTATCCATTTCAGTTCCTCTCTGTTGAGAAGGAGACTCAAATCGCCTCCTCTCGGTGGTAGTGTCACTTGGTTTATAATGGTCCAGCGGATATCGTTTTCCGTGTGTTCTTTGGAAATGAAATGTTCAACCAACGGAGCGTTGGGGGTCTTGCATCGTATTCTGCTCCTGTGCTGGGAAATCCGCAACTTAACCTTTTGCTTGGTTTGACCAACATATAGTAGGTCACATGGACATAAAATCGCATATACAACGTTACAACTATTGCAGTTTGTAAAAGTCTTCAAAACATTTTTTGATTCCTTATAAACAAATTCTTTACTCTCAATAGTGTATTCGCATACCACACATGTTCCACATTTCGCATGGCCTCTAAGCGGTGTTGTAGTCCAATGATCATTGATTGTTCTTTTGAGTGGGGTAGGGGATGGTAATGCTGCCCTCACTAAATGATCTTTGATATTTTTATTTTTTTTTAAAGCGAACAATGGGCGTTCCCAGTTAAGATGGCCTGAGTTTAGGATGTGCCAGTTTTGTTTAATACTTTTTGTGACTTTATTGGACACGCTGGAGAAAGTTGTGACACACACCAATTTGTTCGAAGTGGGTTTCGGTCTGTTTGTCAGAAGGGTCTCACGTGGACAGTACCACGCTCGCTTCATGGAGTTTTTTATGAGGCGGCGAGGATAACTTCTTTGTCTCAATTTGGTGGCTAAGAGACCAGCTTCATGGAAAAAATCCTTTTTATGGAAATTGTTTCTTCGCAACCGAAGGAACTGTGAGTAGGGCAAGCTATCTTTTAAGGCCCTAGGGTGGCAACTATCATAGCTTAAGAGCGTATTTTTCTCAGTGGGTTTATGATATAGAGAAGTATAGAGTAGACCATTTTCATGTTGGATAGTCAGGTCCAGAAAAGGAATAGAGGTCTCGCTGTGAGTTAATGTGAATGTTAGGCCACTGCAGTTGTTGTTCAGCCAATGTAGTACGGCTGGGAAGGCGTTGATGTCATTACCCCATATCATGAAGATATCGTCTATATAGCGTCTCCACGTTAGGATGCCCTGTTGGAATGGGTTGCTATCAACAAGAATCGTATTACACTCCAACCAGTCCATGTAAAGGATAGCCAACGTTGGAGCAAAATGGCTCCCATGGAGGTTCCGCGAACCTGCTGGAAATATTGGTTATCATACACAAAAAAGTTTTGTGTAAGGCAGATTTCAAGAAGCTGGATTATGAAAAGTGTGGGGACCCTATGAGGACGGGTCCTTTGGTCAAGAATGGTTTCCATTACATACAGTGATTCTCTCTGGGGAATGTTAGTGTACAATGATTCAACATCCAGAGTACAGAGGGTCTCAGCATTAGTGTTAAATGGAAGGTTTTCAACAAGGCTGATCATGTGAGTACTGTCTTTTATATAACATCGGGTTGTTGGGACAAAGTCCTTTAAAAAGAAATTCACATAATGGCCCAAGGGTTCCAGAACCGAGCCACACCCCAACACAATGGGGCGGCCTGGCGGTTGGTCAAGGCTCTTGTGCACTTTGGGCAAAGGGTAGATTACCGGTGTTCTGGGATTTGGAGTGTTCAGGAAGTCATATTCATGTTTACTCAAGTGTCCATTATCCATAGCCTCAGTAGTAATGGTTCTGATTAGGGCTTGGATTTCTTTGGTGGGGTTCGTGGAAAGTCTACAGTAGTGATCTGTATTGGATACTTGACGGAGTAACTCACTTTTATAGTTATCAATGTCTTGCAATACAATTCCTCCACCCTTATCAGCTGGCTTAATGATTAGACTGGAATTATTCTTAAGGGTAGAAATGGCTGATTTCTCTTCTGTAGAGATATTATATGGTACAAAAATGTGAGATTTTGCCAGATCGGTAGTTTCTTTGAGAATCACCTTCTCAAATGTTAGGATTTCCTTGGGGATCATGCCAGCCATGGGTGAGAATTTGGAGGGTGGTCTAAAAGGTGTAGACACAGGTTTTGGGTCAGTTGGGTTGAGCTCAAAGAAAGCGCGCAGCCTAATTTTCCTGAAAAATGTCATAAGTTCAGACTGTAGGTCAAGAAAATTTGGGTAGGTAGTAGGAACAAAAGATAAGCCCTTACTAAGGACAGAAATTTCATGAGAAGATAATATATGGCTTGAAAGATTAAACAGAGGAATAGTAAGTTCTGTGTTTACAGCCTCTGTCACCATTGGTAGAATCTGTTCCGGGTCTGTCGTTCTCCCGGAGGATTTTGCCATCGTGTTGGTTGTTTCACACAGCCTCTCTTGGGGGGTTCTTGCTGGCCTCTGGCTAAAAAATGATTTTGATGTCTTTGCGGTCCACCACTTGGGCCTTCCCCGCCGTCTGAGTTATCTGAAGAGTCGGCTGAGGAGTCTGTGAACCCAACAACGGTATTTCTCCTATTGTAGCGACCCCCAAGGCCTGGGTGTAAATTGGGTTTGATTAAAGTTACGGTTAGTATAAAAATCCTTCTGAAGGTAGGGGTAAGCACGTTCAGAAGTAAATGATTTAATGTCCTTCTTTACTTTGTTGGCCTTCTTGTTTTGTTCTATTCTATGGAACTCCTGTACCGTTTTATCAATTTTATCAAGGAGTTTTTTAGCTTCAGTATTGGTGTTCTTGTCAGATATTTGCTTCTCTAGATCTTTGATTATCTCATCTAGTTTTTTAAGTTCCTCGGAGGCGGTTTCAATCCCTAGGACTAACCAATGTCGGGAGCAGGTGGTCCCTATATTGCTAAATCCTTGAATATACTTCGGGTTGTCAGTAAACACCCCTGGTATGTTTCTGACCTGGAGACCTAACGGAATTGTGTTGGACCTCAAATAGTCTGTCAGCATAATAGTCATGAGTTCCAATCGGACATATTTCTTTTTCTGTTTTTCCAAATCCTCACTAAGATTAGTACTTGCAACCGTTGTTGGTTCCTCTAGATCAGTAAATAGGGAGGGGCCTTCACAGATTTTTTTAATATACTCTAACGAGTAAAGGGGGGCGTCGTCAGACATAACAAGGTGAGGTGAACAGTGAAGTGAACCACATGGAGGTGGGAGGGCAGGGAGGGGAGGACCCACTTAGGTGAAATAGATCACGTTGTAAATAAGGCACAACGTGGCACATGGTTTACGCCACCGCTGCATCACAGAAGAGATGCGACGGTGGCGTTAATGTGTTGCAAAGGGCTTGAAATTCTGCCCTAATCAGGGTCGTAACAAACACCCTCATAGCCCCCGCAGTGCAGGGGGACCCCCAGTCTTCAGTGAGTGAAGGGGGCCCTCAGCTCTTGGGTGAGAGCTGTGAGAAAGAGGCTTGTTGCAAAGCAGGCCCCTCTGTCTCTAAAGCAGCAGCGGCAGTGTGAGCCTGGCCTGAGCCCCCTCTTCAGTCAGAGCCACGAGCCAGGCCCTGGAACAAGGGTGGGGGTGGGGGCCCCAGAGTTACAGCAGGCCTGGGATGTGCATTTAGAGGGATCTCTGTAGGTAGGCCTGTTAACCCAGTGAGCAGGGACATCTTAAGGAATTTGGGGGCACTGGGGCAAACGGATTTTGGGGGCCCCTGTTCAGAACAGTTTTCAATTTCTGATCCTGTTTCAGCTTTATTACGCCATCTTCGGCCGGGTCACTGAAAATGCACAGAATCACTCATCCAAATTCTAAATGTGTTTATTTCTAAAATTCAGGGACATTGCTGTGTGTTTTCAATATTGTAAAACAGCTGCAGCTCGCTAATATTACTGCAAATAATCTCTTGAGCCCCCCTCCCATTTCTCATAAATGGGGTCTGGTTTTGATCTAAAAGAAAAATATTTATGGATGTTTGATGAAACCTAAACACAACATTTGTCTCCAAAATCCCTGTAATAGACTCTCACACATCACCCACATTAAAATAAATTAAAAGTAAACTGTATTTAAAAGAATTTGTATAAAAATTAGTCAAAATCATCAGGGCAAGACTCTGCAGGACAGAACTGGCTCTGTAAGGGGGTCACTTCCGGGCATCGAGAGCACTGCACATGTAAGTATTTTCTGCTTCATGCAGACTGCACATGACAAAGATTGCCACGTTGCCCTGCCTCCCTGCACACCCTGAGCCCACCCACCCCCTGGTGCAAGCACAGCCTGGCAAGCCTCGGACCCTGCACATCAGAGCCCTCCCCTGGTGCAAGCACAACCTGTCAAGCCTCGGACGCAGCCCACACCGAATCCAGGAGGCCCCCCTGCAGGACCCAGCCCGAGCCATGGCGGGGCCATCGCTGCTGCTCCCCTCGGGCCCTGCGTGGCCCAGCCTGCTCCTCCACCTGAGCACCCCCCACTGCCGTCCTGCAGGACCCCCAGGTAACCCTTGCTGCTTTGCAAGCGAGGGTGTAGCGCTTCGCACCAGCTGAGCTGCTTCAGAGCACTGGAGGGCGAGGGGGAGTTGACAGTAGATGAGAGGATAAGCGGATGGCAGAAGAGAGAAAAGTTTGAGTGTAAAGTAGACACGCCCCCTTCCCTCTCCTATACCTGGCAAGCCCTCCCGACCCTGGCTTTTCGGTACTCTCTGTAAAACCAGAGGCACAACTAATTCAAATCAGGCACACACGTGCCCCAGCCTTGCACAAACCTACATGCACACACGTGATCCCACACATGAACCCCTATCTTCATATACCCACGTGTCCAACCCATGAAACCCTACCTGCATGTACCCATGTGTCCCAGCCGTGCACCTCCCTGCATGCAACCGTGTGTAGCATTTGTGCACCTACCTGCATGCACCCGTGTGTAGCATCTGTGCACCTACCTGCATGTACCAACGTGTCGAACCCCTACCTGTGACCTCACCCCCAGGCCACTGCCTGTGGTTCAAATTTATGGCAT
Source organism: Lissotriton vulgaris (assembly GCF_964263255.1). NCBI lineage: Eukaryota > Metazoa > Chordata > Amphibia > Caudata > Salamandridae > Lissotriton > Lissotriton vulgaris. The sequence goes on from NC_141697.1 coordinate 19,221,764, forward strand.
GTCCCCTGCCTACAGGGAGCAGGAGACACACTGTGTACCCCAGGCTTAGCTCCACCCTCACTCCCGGGAGGGAGAGGTACTACCCACGCACCCTATGCCGGGCCTATGCGTGCACCCTACCCACGCACCCTATGCCGGGCCTATGCGTGCACCCTACCCACGCACCCTATGCAGGGCCTATGCGTGCACCCTACCCACGCACCCTATGCCGGGCCTATGCGTGCACCCTACCCATGCACCCTATGCCGGGCCTATGCGTACACCCTACCCACGCACCCTATGCAGGGCCTATGCATGCACCCTACCCACGCACCCTATGCCGGGCCTATGCGTGCACCCTACCCATGCACCCTATGCCGGGCCTATGCGTGCACCCTACCCACGCACCCTATGCAGGGCCTATGCGTGCACCCTACCCACGCACCCTATGCAGGGCCTATGCGTGCACCCTACCCACGCACCCTATGCAGGGCCTATGCGTGCACCCTACCCACGCACCCTATGCAGGGCCTATGCGTGCACCCTACCCACGCACCCTATGCAGGGCCTATGCGTGCACCCTACCCACGCACCCTATGCAGGGCCTATGCGTGCACCCTACCCACGCACCCTATGCAGGGCCTATGCGTGCACCCTACCCACGCACCCTATGCCGGGCCTATGCGTGCACCCTACCCACGCACCCTATGCAGGGCCTATGCGTGCACCCTACCCACGCACCCTATGCAGGGCCTATGCGTGCACCCTACCCACGCACCCTATGCAGGGCCTATGCGTGCACCCTACCCACGCACCCTATGCCGGGCTTATGCGTGCACCCTACCCACGCACCCTATGCCGGGCCTATGCGTGCACCCTACCCACGCACCCTATGCCGGGCCTATGCGTGCACCCTACCCACGCACCCTATGCAGGGCCTATGCGTGCACCCTACCCACACACCCTATGCAGGGCCTATGCGTGCACCCTACCCACGCACCCTATGCAGGGCCTATGTGTGCACCCTACCCACGCACCCTATGCCGGGCCTATGCGTGCACCCTACCCACGCACCCTATGCAGGGCCTATGCGTGCACCCTACCCACGCACCCTATGCAGGGCCTATGCGTGCACCCTACCCACGCACCCTATGCAGGGCCTATGCGTGCACCCTACCCACGCACCCTATGCAGGGCCTATGCGTGCACCCTACCCACGCACCCTATGCCGGGCCTATGCGTGCACCCTACCCACGCACCCTATGCAGGGCCTATGCGTGCACCCTACCCACGCACCCTATGCAGGGCCTATGTGTGCACCCTACCCACGCACCCTATGCAGGGTCTTATCAGTAACTAGGAAGTGCCTTTGAGGAAAAACGGGAGACGGCCAATCAACAAAAGCCTCCCAGGCACCAGTTGCAGGGGCACCCAGCCGCTCACTCCTCCTCATCATCCACACGGTTTAATAATCCTGCAACCTTCCTGTTACTGGGTCAAAAAAGTTGTTCAGAAGACAGCCATCCAATCGTTGGCCTCTCTGTAGAGCGCACAGAGCAATTGGTCACTATTCCAGTTGCCATTTTGTGTAATGTTTGCGCTGGAGACAGAAAGTTGTCTAAAGGCTGGTCAGGCAAAATAAAATACAGTGTTTATAGATGAGTGGGTGCGTTGTGTGTTTGAGCGATTAAAACACTCTGAAGATCACGACAGCTTCCACAGGTCCCACAATTTCAGGATTTGAAAAAATCAATCGTAATTATTTACAGCAAAATAATCGCTGTTACTTATTTATCTTGAAGAGCTAACGATCATTGATAAAGCCAATAGTCCTGGCTGGTTTTAGGTTGTCAGTTGTGTTATATATCTGGATACAAGTACAGAAAAGCTGAAAGAGGAACCAAAATACCAATTGGTCGGCACACTGTCAGAATCACAGAAATGTAGTTTACTTCTTTAAGTCACACCCTTGATTGCATAGACCACCCCCGTTTCAGGCACCCCTGCTTTTTTGCGTCCCACATAAAGCCCTTGTTAGTGGTGTCAAGAAGGATCCGCATGGGACTGGCCGCATCATTCTGTATTAGGCGGGTCCCTACACATTCTTCTACTGTATCTCGATTCTTGTACGTGAAGTCTTTTATAGCACTTCGCAACCCACGTAATCGGCTCTAGTCAGGGTGACCAACTGGCATGGGTGCAAATTCAGTACAGTGAGTGTAAAAATTCAGGACAAAGGGTCAAAATTCAGGACAAAAATTCAAGACAGGAAGTCGAAATTCAGGACAAAAGATACGTTTTACAGACACATCAGAGGAGGTTGCGCAAAAGTATATCAGTAAGTAAGTACAAGTGAAAATAAGTTTATATTAGGTTGAGACAATTGTGCATTTCATTGTTTTTCAGTATATGCAGCTTTGAGCAAATGTGCAGGTCTTTTTGTGGTAACAAAACCACCCCACCCCACCTTTCCAGCCTCCCAGGGAAACGCATGATGCCCGGTCCAGCCAGTCCGGCCTTGCAACCACCCTCCAATGGTGCCCCTAATCTCCACAAAGACCCTCTCTCTTGTGTATTTAATTTCTTTTATAGTGCTACTCATCCCAAGTAAGTAGGGTAGGTTGTTTGGTGCGTTACATCACACACATATTATAGAGAGACAATGACTCAAATAAATGTGAAAGTCAATGTATAGGAAATGTTACTTAAGATAATGGGTGTTTTAAGGTGTAATAATTCTTTCATTCATCATTAAATCTTTCACCATTCATTCTGTCGGTTCATCTGTGTGCCCATCCATATCAATATTCAACCATTTGCAAACCTATCCATCATCTATCCTTCCATCCACCCATCATTCCACTCATCTATCCCTCCATCCACCCTTTCACTCATCCATCCCTCCATTCATTCTTTCACCCTATCCATCCATCCATCCATTCACTCATCCATCTAGCCATTACACTTTTCATCCATCCAGCCATACTTTCACTTACTCATTCATCCACCCAGTCACTCATCCTTCCACCCGTTCACCCTTTGTCACCCACCCATCCTCCCTTTCTCTCTCCATCCCCTTTCACTTAGTCATCCATCCTTCCATCCACCCATCCATCTAGTCATCCATTCATGAATCTATCCATTGACCCCATCACTCATACATCCTTTCACTCATCCATCTACCCTTTTACTCCTTCACTCATCTATCCACCCTTTTGTCCATTTACCCTCCCTTTCAGTCACTCATCCAGTCTTACATCCACCCTTTCACTCATCCATCCATCCTTTCACTTATCAATTCATCAATCCTCCCATCAGTTCACTCATCCATCCACCAATTTACTCGCCTATCATCCACCCTTACACTCATCCATCCATTTACCCGTCCATCTACTCTTCTACCCATACATCCATGTATTTACTTCTCTCATACATCCGTCCACTCCCTTATCCGTCCATCCTTTCTCTCATTATCCATTCATTCGCCCTTTCATTCATCTATTCACCCTTTCACTGATCCATCCAGCCATCCACCCATGCCTTCACTTACTCACTTTTTCACATGAATTATGAGCCGAGCCTTTGTCTGCAGAGTTGTAGACGGAAGGGGCCCATCAAGTGCTTCACCCCTGCTGTAGTTCCTAGACCCGAAATTGACGCTATTGGGGCACGATTTGGAACTAGAGAAAAACGCCCGCCCGCTGATAGCCATTGGGCTCCTGTTAGCCAAATGGCAGGTGACTATGAAGTGGGCGAGCGGCCCGATACCAAAAGTAGAAGATTGGCACACGGACAGGTTTTACTGCAAGACACAATCGGAGGCATATAATGCGGTATGACTGGTGTGGTCCCCAAAAGCTGTTGGGGACCACACCAGTCATATTTAATCAGCAAAGACACAAGGGTTGATAATGGTGACACAGGTTAGCAGAAAAGCGGCTCAATCAACATAAAGAAGGCCCTTCCGGAGAGAGGGTGGGTCAACCCACAACCGGAGGGGTCTGCACTCCATGTGAGGGTGCGGGCCCGGGGCAGCACTCTGGGGATGGCTGCATTATTGAATCCTATAGGCACTGATCCTATGGAATGCTTTACCTCTGCATCTAATGTTCCTTTTCCACCCCTGAATATCGCTACGCGCCGGGACACCTCTGCTTGAGGGAGCTGTTTGCGCTATAACAAGTAACGTTATTAATATTATCCTGCAGATCATGTGCGGTGCTATAAGAGGAGGAGGAGCCCGATGGAAATCTATTGTCTCTTCTCAACTGTGATGTACTGGATTGAACGCGACAAGATACAACCGTACTCCTGGACAAGATGTAAGAGCTTAGTGATTCAATAAAAAATTAAAAAATCAAAAACAAATGGCTTTCATGCAGCCTACAGGTTTACTGAAAGCAAAGCAGGCGCTTTCAAATGCGAGCAGGAGAAATGAAGCTATCTGTCTGGACATAAACTGACCAAAAGAAGGGCCCAGCGGTAACAGATTCCATGGGTTGGCACCGACATGTTGCCTCGGGCTGGGCTCCGTTCTAGTGTCATTTCATCTTTGAGAAAGGATATCCCAGGAGCCCCGCGTGCCTCCGGTGCGCTGTGCTCTTGTGAACAGGCCAGGGAGAAAAAAATATATATATACTTTATTTGATTTGGTTTAAATCATACAAAGAGCGGGATGACCGCTAAAAACACATAAGCACCTGTGACTTAAAATGTTATATTAATACTGGTTTAGTAAGTAAGCTTTCTTTTAAAACATTTTAATCAATAAAACAAAGGAAGCGAGGGTTCAATTAGCGCCTTTTAGTCTTATGAGGCTATACTAGCTCAAGGAATCCGATTCGAGCACTTATGTTTACTTGAGGTAAATGTCTAAGCATTTCCTAAATCCTGTTCGGTATCTTTCTATTCTAGCTCCTTTGCAGCTAGACTTAAAAGTTTTTGTGATTTGCATGCCAGTTGCACTGTTGATCCTCCTAAACATTTTATTACTGCTGATCTGCATGTCCTTATCTGTTCTTTTATCAATAACAGCCGCAGCAATCTTTTCCGTTCGGATAGTAATGCCGAACAAATACAGAGCAAATGGAGCACTGATTCGTCGTCTTGACCGCAAAGGCGACAGTCCACTGAGGGCCATGTGCATTTCCATTTGGGAGTTAAGTCTTTAGTTGGGTACACTCCCAGTCTCAGTAGGATTAATTGATGTTTCATTCGGTTTGCAAAGTGTTCCTGAAAGATATGGTTGGGACTTTAGCTTTTTGTATGTTGGCAGGACCGTCCATGCATTTGTTTTCGTGGACAGCGTGGCTTTATCCTGGTCTTGTGACATTTGGTTAACTGTTTTGTTTACCAATTGTTTGAACTCCGAATAGGACTGTATGGTCTGCCATTCTACCTCTAGCTTTAAAGCCTCAATCGATTTTCTTAAGTGCGAATAGACTGAATTAGTCAGTTTTGATTGCTTTTCGACCTCCAGCCAGCAATAGTGTACCAGGGAATCGTCCTCAGCTGCGCGCATTGTCCAGAAGTATTTCACCAGCGCTCCCTGTCTTGCCATAGTCTGATTTTTCAGCCCAAACTCAAGTCTTATCCGGTCTTGTGAGATGTGGGGCGGGATATTAAGCAGTTTTTTAAAGAGGCGGATTTGGGCGATGTTCAAGGATGTTGCATCCTTTGCATTTAATAGTTCAGAACCATATGTGATTGCGGGTAGAAATTTTGATGCCACGACTTTTAATAAGTGGGTGGTGGAGCTAACACTGAGTTTTTTTTGCAGGGTTTTGAATGCAAACAGAAGTTGTTTAGCTTTAATTTTCCGATGTTCTTGGTGTTGCTTATAGTTGAGGTGGTTGTCCAAAATCAATCCCAAGTACTTGTATGTCTCCTCGCGGTCCAAACTATTGCTGTTGATGGTCCAGGTGAATTTTGGTATTTTTTCCCGTGGGCTGGAAAAACACATGACCTTTGTCTTTTTAAAGTTTATCTGGAGTTGGTTTAGGTCTGTGTATTCTGCCAATTTGTTTATCAGTCGTTGTAGGCCTCGAGGCATTTGGGAGGGCAACACAATATCATCTGCATATTGCCAGGGAGTTAGCAGGTATATGTGCTGTGAGTGTGCGGTGCAGCTACAGGACCCACGGGCCTTCGGCTCGCTGCGCTCTTGTGAACAGCCCACTGCAGGGAGCAGCATGTCACAGGTTTGTTAAGAATGGTTATAATGACTGAGCAGCCCCCCCAGGTCACTATCATATGAAATCTCTTGATTGATCTCATAACTACACTTTCACAATTGCTTTATTTACCTTTTTGCTTTCTCTAATTTTCCTGCCAATGCATTATTTGCCCACTCGTTTTTTAAATTTTCCTGAGAGAAGAACCAACACCTAAACCCCCTCCTAATGGCAGTTGGGCTCGCCCACTTCGCTCACTCGCTACAATGCACTCATCACAAACGTTTAAGCCTCACCACTTTCAGTTGTCACCAGCCGCCACTGCAAGTAGGACCTGAGTTGTTTGTAGCCTCTAGGAGCACGAGTGGGTAAAAAATGCCTATTAAAATCCACAACTTGCAATATTATTGGTGCATATACCTGGTGTATTGACTTTGCTGTACAAACACTCACCTGCGCACTTTGACTCGTGGTTTGGACAAAAATGTTCCTTAAAATCAAAGTTTCGCTTCTGTCGGTTTGAATGTTGAAAGCGGAATGTCAGGAAAGGCTGCACGGGGAGACGGACCAGGCCGCTGCCTTTGAATGTTTCCCACCCTGCCCTTTTGTCAACAGGTGCCCATTGCCTTCACGTCCCGCCCAGCCTGCCTTCTAGGCGCTACATGATACAATCCAGGCTGCAGGACAGAGCTGCTGCCTCCGTTGTTTTACAACATGTGAGTATTTCCTATGTATTAAGTACTGCAGGCCTCTGAATAAAAGTGTTCACACTTCACGTGTCTAAGGGTTTGGACAGCCCCCTCCTGGCTTCCTTCCGCGCAGTCTGGTGCTCCGCCGCTAGGTGGCGCTGCAGCGCCGCGCACAGGCAGGGAGCGGCCTCTTGGCGCTGCGAGAGGGAGGCCCACTCTGCAAGAGCGGCCATTTCTGCAAACACCCCCCGCCCCCTTGCACACGCGCTCCCTGCACAGCGCACACACAATGTGTGACATGTCTCAAGAGTTGTCGAAGGGGATGCTTCAGAATAGATCCTTCGCAGGTCAGGGTGCGCACCCCTTGTGACCATGGTGCAAAGGTGCTGCGAGGCCGAGGCCAGCGTTAGGTGCACCAGCGCCAGGGATGGGGCCGCTGTTAGATCTTGAGCTGAAGGGTCTCATTCTGGCCTCTTTGCCACATCCTTGACTGCTCACTCCTGGCAGCTCTGGAGAGACGAGTTCATAAACCGAGCAGCTCCCTCAGTGCAAAGGAGCGCGGTGGGCGGGTCACTGGGGAGGGGCAGACATCATCACCACCACATGTGGGCCCGGTTGTACTTTTATTCCTGGAACTAGCTCCAATCTTGGCTTTTCCACTTCACCTCAACATGCTGGAGGTCTGCACCGTATTCCAAAGTTGGGCAGGACCCAGAGCCCAGGGGGGCCCAGGGGGCATTTCTCTCAGGTAGAAAGCCCCTCAGCCATGCCTTCAGAATCCCTGCGGCCCCGTCCTGGTCTAGGGGATAGTTGGAACCTGTGGAGGGCAGGCCTCCACCGCCAGGGCCGGCCTCCACCGCCAGGGCAGGCCTCCACCGCCAGGGCGGGCCTCCCCGCCAGGGCGGGTCTCCACTGCCAGGGCAGGCCTCCACTGCCAGGGCTGGTCTCCACCGCCAGGGCCGGCCTCCACCGCCAGGGCAGGCCTCCACCGCCAGGGCAGGTCTCCACTGCCAGGGCAGGCCTCCACCACCAGGGCAGGCCTCCACCGCCAGGGCAGGCCTCCACTGCCAGGGCAGGTCTCCACCGCCAGGGCCGGCCTCCACCGCCAGGGCAGGCCTCCACCGCCAGAGCAGGCCTCCACCGCCAGGGCAGGCCTCCACCGCCAGGGCAGGCCTCCACCACCAGGGCAGGCCTCCACCGCCAGGGCAGGCCTCCACTGCCAGGGCAGGTCTCCACCGCCAGGGCCACCGCCAGGGCCGGCCTCCACCGCCAGGGCAGGCCTCCACCACCAGGGCAGGCCTCCACCGCCAGGGCCGGTCTCCACCGCCAGGGGAGGCCTCAACCGCCAGGGCAGGTCTCCACCACCAGGGCCGGCCTCCACAGCCAGGGCAGGTCTCCACCTACTGTGGAGCCGGGAGACGCATGATTTGGAATCTCAGCCTTTCCACCTGGCCAAGTTGTGTGATCTTCGGCGATCACCGTTTGAACTTATTAATTTGCCCCCTGTTGAGTGAGCGTTGGACAGGTTGCACTACCTCTAACTGCTGCTAGTAAGTGTGAGTTTAACAAGACCTGGTGGATATTGCCTGGGGGAAGGGACTAGTGTCCAGTTACATGGTATATTCCCCCAGGGCCGGCGCTAGGCATGGGCAGAATGGGCGGCTGCCCAGGGGCCCGCGCTCAGCCCATCAACAGGGGGCCTTGCAAAAGTGTTTCCTCACCACATCTTAGGCCTCGCGCCTGTGGTGAGCACTGCGTGGGCCAGGGAAGGGCTGCCTCTCCCCTGGCTTCGCAGGCTTGTGTAGGAGTAGCGGAAGAGGCCCCCTCCCCTGTGCCTCGCAGCCCTTGGCAATGGCTGTTAACCCCCAGGGAGGGGGCCCCTTTCCCCCTGGGCCTTGCAGCCCCACGTGTCGTGTCTGCATTTGCCAGGTTTGACCTGTGATGAAGGATGCCGTCCACTTCCCAAGCCAGTGCCAATTAGCACGCATTTTGGGGCCTGACCGTTTTAACATTTATAAAGACAGCAACTCTCACTCTTTCAGATGTTGATGAGCTGCGGAAGAGACACTTGTCAGTGGCAAAAAAGAAGGCGTTGTAGCAGACGAGGGGGGCATGCACCATGCAGGGTCAGGGGCACCTTCCGTAATTTAAATGCAAATAGCTTTCAATGTGTAAATGAAACCCGTTTTCTTCTGCTCTTTTTATATAGCGCAAACTTGACCGAAAGGTATTGGAGTGCTTTACGTGAGCACCAGTTACGTTAAACATGGACATATTCCTTTTTCAGGCAGTGTGATTAAGTGACCTGCGAGAATCACAGGATGAGACACAGTCACAATTCAGCAGCCCTGAAGTACCGCCACATCTTCTCCCCACCTCTACTTCCCCAGGGAGTAATCTTTTAATGTCTATTTCTCACATGAAAGCTGTTTCAAAGTGCTGCCCTGCTGTCAAATCAGTGGACGGGGCAGAGAGACAACATTATTTGCCCAGAATCACACAGTTGGTTAAATCAGTAGAGCCAGGACTGCAGTGCACTCCTACTTGGAGCAAAGCCTATATATTTTCCACTGCACTGCATTTAGGTGACTATACCATGGGTTGCATGAGGTTACAAAGCATACATTTACAACGCATGCCTTTACAACACATTTTTCACATCGCAGCATCCTTTACAATGCACTCCATTACATCACATGACACGACATCGCATTTTAAGAAATTACATTTACAATGCATTCCATTACATCGCATACTACCTTTACAACGCATACCATTACACATACCACTACATTTCATTTATGGTAAGTATTGGATAGTATAGGGGTAAAAATTACTATTCTAACTCCAGGGGGTGCAACAGTAGGGTAAGTGTTGGATAGTGTAAGGGTACTATGCGTTGTAATGGTATGCATTGTAATGACATGCGTTGTAGTGTCATGCATTGTAGTGTCATGCGATGTAATGGTTACGTTGTAATAGCATGCGATGTGATGGATGTTGCGATGTAATGACTGCGTTGTAATGGTTTATATGAAAAAACGGGGTTGACCCTGTGTCCCTCAGAACCTGGGTAGTTCATGATTAAATATAAAGTGGTTCTGTCGGGTGACAGCACAAATGATTTGCAAATGCTATTACATGCAATAAAGAGACCTCCCTCTGACAAAAAACACAAAACAGGTACTTACAATGAATGGGAAGAAAGCCTGTGTATCCACCATGGGAGGAAGATCATTCTCCTACTTAGCGGCCAAAACCTGGAATTCCCTCCCCACCCACTTCCGCCTCACTCAGAACCACCTCTCCTTCAGAAAACAACTAAAAACTTGGATATTTGATAAGTAAAGCTCCCCCCTCCCTCAAGCGCCTTGAGACCCTCTGGGTGAGTAGTGCGCTATACAAATTCTAACTTGACTTGACTTGATTTTTATATTTATCACAATTCATTCAAAACAATTCACAAATGACTGTCAGTATATTGATAAAAAGTGCAAAAAGTGACAATAGTGAATAGTGATCATGTGACAGAAGCAATATGTACAATAATAATGAATTTCAATTTAAACAATCTATACAAATATATACACGTTTTAATTTCATAAAGGCCATCAGCTAGTATGATTTTACAGAATCCTATTTGTTTCTGTCAATGTACTAGGATTCTGGAATTCTGAGGCCTGTGAAGAAGTGTTGACGTTTCGACCCTTAAGGCGCCAATGTTTGAGGTCGCGGCGGGTCTTTCTCAAGACAAGTATACAGGGCACGACAGTCCTGGGTTCCAAGTGCTTGTAAGTCACCTGGACCGGGTTGGCGCAAAGTCCTTTAATCTGGCAATTTGTAATAGTTAACGCTGTATTACGTGGCTGCTCATCCATCGGCTGCAGAAAGTCAGTCGTCGTAATGGTAGCGTGATGTAAAAGGTGCGTAGTAAAGGTTGTTTCCCATACCAGGTGACCGGGAACCTCACTGCTTCAAGGTAATATTCAGTCCATTTATTAAATCACACGGACTAGTAGTTTTTACATAGACTCAAAATACTCCCGATCTCCCCATAAAGGGAGCAGCAGAGCGAGACATGCAGAGAAGTGATTGCCCAAGAACATGCAATTTGGGGCCGGGATTAAAAACTTAACCTCCTGGTTCCACATTTCCAACTAGTCAACCAGGCCACAACTGGGGTGTCAGTGATTCTGATGGCAAGACGTAGGGTCTGCCCCTCCCAGGGAATTGCTACTTTGATGTGGGCCCTGCCCAGCTTTAGAACACAGTGTTTATTTCTATCATAAAGCTGAGATTAGTTGCCAAATATCCACGTCTAATATCCTGGTCCAGTGTAACCAAAGGGCCAGGTCCTGTGGCAGAGGGTACTTACTGGACTTCGTGGTAGCTATTTACCTTTGGTGTTTCAAACCTAGAGACTATTTTATTCGAATTGGATACCAGAGTTTACTTTCTAAACACAAAATTTTCAACAGCGAGCAGTCAAGGCTCACTCCAAGAGGTGGTAAAGGGATACAATCACAAGTATAGTATGAAAATAATCAAGTTTGATAAAATCAATCTCCAGCTGCATTATCTTTTAACAGGGCCTGCTTTAAGGGGATGGATTTAGAATAAAAAAAAAAATAAACCACTATGTGATTCATAGTGCCCCTGTTTTCCAATGCACATTGTCTGATGCCTCTTCACACGCAATATGCCCCCATAACTGCAATGTGTCTCCAAAAGAAAAAAACTGACCAGTGAAGTGATAAGGGAAAATTGATCACCTTACTTGGCCCTCACAGCGATGGCTTGGAACTAAGACTGTGTGGCCCCAGGAAAGAGATTCTCCTCTTCTGGGCCTTGCAGCACCAAACCATAGACTGGATGTCAGGGGCAGTAGAAAAAAATCCAATTCCATTGCAGCACTTGACAATAGCTGAAAGGCCAAGGGAATGGAACCACTCTCCCCTGGGCCTTACAGCTCAGGCTCGTGGTGGGGGGTGGCACATCTTGAGGCCATGGTGTAGCACTGAAAGGCCTTGCAGAGGGCCCCTCTCCCTGGGCCTCATAACCATGGTTCAGTGCTGATAGGCCTATGGGTCTATCCTAATCCTCTCAAAGCTACACCATGGCTGAGAGGCACAGGAGATGGGCGTTCATTGTGTGGGCCCCCCCCCCCCTCCTGGTCCAATTACATTTTTCTCACAGTGCTGGACCCTGGCCCTGTGCATGTGTCTCTAACAGAGGAATAGCAATCGGTAGTGTAGCAGGTGGCGTGACACCAGGTTCGGGCATATTAAGAGCTCAATGTTCCCATATTATGCTTTACTGTACTGTGCAGCCAGTGGACGAGGGTGAGAGAAGCTTTCACTTTGCACCAGGGCACCACTGGTGTGCTACAGCCCTCTCTTTCATGGGCCTCCCAGCCACTTTACAGAGCTGCGAGAGGCCCTCCCTCCCATGGGCATCACAGCCATGGTTGGACACTCCCAAGAGGAGGCACCCTCCTATGAGATAATCAGCACTGGGACATGGCTGTGAGGCCTATGGGTCCTCTCTCAGGGGGTGTAGTTAACAATAGTGCAGCAGGTGCAGTGGCACCAGGGCTCTTTCTTGCATCACGGTCCATGGCAACATTACGATGGCACTGGTTCCTTCTCCCATGCACTGCACAGCCATGATCTAGAACTGCTGTGCAGCTCACGCAAGGCCCACCCTCCCCTCGGCCTCACTGTCATCGTCCAATGCTGAGAGGCAGCACAGATTCACGAATTCCATGCTTAGGGCAAGAGGCGACATCTGAAGGGCATAGCTATCAATAGCGTATAAAGTGCAATGGGACCGTGTTCCTGTGGGGTTATATGTCCAATGCACCCAAATTATGGCTGTATTTTACTGCTCAGTCAGTGACCAGAGGGTAAAGGGGAGTCACAATTTGCCTTGTTTGCACGACATCTGGCCTGCTCTCCTACACCTTGCAGCCACGCTCCTGTTCTACGATGTCCAAATGCCACTCTCTCCCTTGGGATTTATGTTTTTTTACTATATTGTAGCGGGAATTCCGTTCTCCTACAGAACGGTGCATAGAGACGTGGAACCTCGGTGATTTAGGATGGCCCAAAACTCACCTCAGTACCCAAAATCCCCTTACCGAGCTAGCTACAGTGTCTCATTGGTCATAACAAACTCCCAATGCTTAGACAGACCAGAACATGAACTTAGATTACCTCAGGTATCGTGGAACACATGAACACTCTTTCGTTATATAATCATTGCAAACCAGAACATGGAGTAAATGAGGACACGTGCATATTTGAAATATTTATTTACTAATGCAGGGTTCTCAAACGCAGTATCTTGTACAATACTAGCAAACATATTATAAGCAACAAAGTTATCAGCATAGTCACTAGTCCATAGAAAGCAAACGGTGACAGCATACTAAGATGCTGAAATGAATAGGAATTTACAACACCTAATTCCCACCCTCCCTATTTAGCATAATATTTTATATCTATGAAGGTCTCATTTGGGTTTTAGCAGGACGGGCCCATACCTCAAAATCTCAGTGGCAGAGGATCACATCATCTTCCACCAGCTCCCTGCATGCGAAGCACATCAAGTGTGTTTTTGTGCGTTCAGCACAACAATATAAAACCCGCCTAGAGCCAGATTTTGGCTGCAGCATGTATGTTATGTCTATAGGGGTGCGAAGATCAGACCTTACAACAACACTGGGTTAAGTTATCCGTGTAGCCTTCAGCACTCACTGTGCAGACAGAGTGCAGAACAAAACTGATATCAGAGCAATAACATATTATTTCTCTAGTAAATCACAAAGCTCTTCTGGGTTGAAAGTAAGTAAGTAAGTAATACTTTATTTGATTTGGTTTAAATCATACAAAGAGCGGATTAACCGCTAAAAACACGTGAACACTTGCGATTTAAAATTCATGTATAAACACTAGTTAGTTGATAAAATTCCATTTAAAACATTTGATTATTAAAACATGGATAAGTAAAGGAAGATACTACGGTTAATGCCTTTTAGTCTTATAGAGTTGATCTGCCTTGAGGAGTCTGATTCTTTTACTTCTGTTTGCTTTGAAGTGAATGTCTAAGCATTTTCTGAATCAAGTTCTATATCTTTTCTTTCTAGCGCTTTTGCAGCGAGTCTTGAAAACTTTAGTGATTTACATGCCAGTTGCACTGTTGACCCTCCTAAACATTTTATTACTGCGGATCTGCATGTCCTTATCTGCTCTTTTTTCAGCAACGGCCGCAGCAGTTTTTTCTGTTCGGATAATAGTGCCGGGCAAATACAGAGTAGGTGGAGCACTGATTCATCACCATGTCCACAAAGGCGACAATCCATTGAGAGCCAGGTGCGTTTCCATTTAGGAGTTAAATCTTTGGTAGGATACACTCCCAGTCTCAGTCGAAATAATTGCTGTTTCATTCGGTTTGCGAAGTGTTACAGAAGGTATGGTTGGGGCTTTAGCTTTTTATATGTCGGGAGCATCGTCCATGCGTTTGTTTTCTTGGACAGCGTGGCTTTATCCTGGTCTTGGGGCATTTGGTTAACTGTTTTGTTGACCAATTGTTTAAACTCTGAGTAGGACGGTGTTGTTTGCCATACTTCCTCTAACTTTAAAGCCTCAATCGATTTTTTTAGGAACAAATGAATCGAGTTGGTGAGTTTTGATTGCTTTTCGACTTCCAGCCAACAGCAATGTACCAGGGAGTCGTCCTCTGCTGCTCGCATTCTCCAATAATATTTGACCAGTACTCCCTGTTTTGCCATGGTCTGATTCTTTAGCCCGAATTCAAGTCTTATCCGGTCTTGTGAGATATGGCGCGGGATGTTGAACAGTTTTTTGAAGAGACTTGTTTGGGCGATATTCAAGGATGTTGCATCCTCTGCATTCAATAGTTCAGAGCCGTATGTAATTGCAGGTAAAAATTTTGATGCCACGACCTTTAATAAGTGAGTAGTGGAACTGTCACTGAGTTTTTTTTGCAAGGTTTTAAATGCAAACAATAATTGTTTAGCTTTTGTTTTCCGATGTTCTTGGTGTTACTTGTAATTAAGATGGCTATCCAAAGTCAATCCCAAATACTTGTATGTCTCCTCGCGGTCCAAACTGTTGCTGTTAATTGTCCAAATGAATTTTGGTATTTTTTTCTTTGGACTGGAAAAACACATGACCTTTGTTTTTTTAAAGTTTATCTGTAGTTGGTTTACGTCTATGTATTCTGCCAATTTATTTATTAGTCGTTGTAGGCCGCGGGGCGTTTGGGAGAGCAACACTATGTCATCTGCATATTGTAAACTTGCTATTCTCACATTCCCCAGTTTAGGAGGATCGCCTAATGTTGAACGTAGGTAGTTGTCTAGGTCGGCTGTGTATATATTAAATAAACAGGGGTCCAGAACGCACCCTTGTTTTAGGCCGTTGATGGTAGTGATTTTGTTTGTTAGGCTTCGACCGTCTCCCATTTTTATTTGAACCCATGTTTCCGAATAGAGATCAATGATTGCATTCAATAAATTTGTAGGTACGCCCCAAGATTCCATTTTTGCCCACAAGGCTTGTCTAGGTACCTAATCGAAGGCCGCCTTGAGGTCCACATAACATGCATACAATACTTTGGAATTTGTGATGGATTGACTGGCCAGAAGTGTGATGGCGGAAATGTTTGCTAAAGTGCCCATTCCGTCTGTGTGTTGGGGATCAGTTTGATGTTATCTACCCAATCTTCTAGGTCCTTAAGCAAGTTTGCTGCGTAGATTTTTGCCTCAACATCTATAAGGGCTATCAGCCTGTAATTTGAGGGATTTGCACGAGCCCCTGATTTGAATATTGGGTGCAATATGCTTCCTCGCCAGGAGTCGGGGATAGTGTGGGATTCCAAAATGTTGTCGAATAGTATAGCCAGATGTTTGGACCAAAATTGTGAGTCTTTTTTAAATAGGGCGTTTGACAGACCATTGGGTCCCGGCGCCCCGTCTCATCTCTGCTTTTTTATAATACACATTATTTGTTTTTGTGAGATCTGGCTGTCGACAACTGATTGGTCTGACCCTGATGTTTCCAGATGTTTTTGCTGCAATTTTCCTTCCTTTTGTTTTTCTTGTGGGATGCTGTGATGTTTCTGGTACAGGTTGCTGGTCGTATAATGTGGGTCCTGCGAGGTTCATTGCGGTGTCTTTACCTTCCTCTGCTCTCTTGTTGGGATCTCGCTGATGGTACTATGGTGTTTTTGTATCGCCTTCCCTGTTTCGGTTTCTGTGATTATTCTGGGGGCCGTTTGTGAATTATATATATTTTCTATGTGATCTCGCCGTGCATGCTCGGTTATATCAGAGTTGAAGTGCCGATTTTTTCCGTTAGATAGGACATTAATCTGGGCCCAGAACTGCTTAGAATTTTGTTGTCGACATGCATGGAGCATTTTGGTCCAGAGCTGCTCGTTGTGTTTGCGTTTGGCTTCTCGAGTCTCTTTTTTCAGGTCACGTTTCATTTGTTTAATTGTTGTCAGGGCCTCCCGGGGGGGTTGTTGACCGTGAGTTCGCAGTTGTCTCAATGCTTTATTTAATTTTTGTTTTTTTGTCCTTAGCGCTTTTGTGTACCATTCTGACACGTTGATCCAGGCCACTTTTTGATTTTTAGAGCTCTGTATAAACGTTCTGTGCAAGCTGTCAATTAAGGACTTCCAAGTCTCTATCCCCATTGGTTTTGCGCCAGTAGTTGTCAGGTAATCTATGCAAGACTCCATGATTTTATCAACACTATTTACATTCCATGTTAGCCGATTTAAATTGTACAGTCGGGTAAAATGCGTCAGCGCATTTGATGGCAAAGACTTTTCCCTGAAATCAATTAGTGTGAATGATTGGGGATAGTGGTCGCTTTCTACTCTTTCTATTATGTGAAAGTTTGTAATACTGTAGAATAAATCTGGGTCGGCTAAGGTGAAGTCGATGGTTGCTGCTGATTTTGCTGTCACTCTTGTGAAAGCTGCGGGGCTATCTTGCGGGCCTCGACCGTTTAAGGTGTATAATGCATGTTTATCTAACAATGCAGTGCATTTCTTTCCCAGTGTGTCACGTCTTGTTGTGTTATTGCTCCTGGTTGTTATTCCATTTGGAAGGTTTTTCTCGTGGGCTTGCATCAAGTTCATATTAAAGTCACCGGACAATATTATTTTGGCGTGTGGTTGTGTTGCTTTTAGGATTTTGATGGCGGCGGCCAGTTGTTGGATGTGTCTCCCCTTATGCTTGTGGGCTGGGTGGATGTAGATGTTCATTATTATCAAAATGCATGTGATGTTAACTTCGAATTTAATGCATTGCATCCAGCTTGAGTCTAAGTCGATGTTTTCTTCTTTCCATCAGATTTCTGTGGCTGTATATATTGGTAAACCACCCTTGGCTCTTCCGTGTGCTGACTCCTTTTTAGCTGGGTTTAAATGTTCTTTATAGCCTATGATCAGAGTATGTGTTGTCTGCCAGGTTTCTTGCAGCAGCAGTATGTCATACTTTAAAATAAAGTCTGCAAAGTCACTTTCCCCTATTTTAGATGCTAGGCCGTTCACGTTCCAGGAACAGATGTTAATGTCCTGCCCTGAGTTTGATTTTATTTGGGATTTTGTTCATGCGGCTCCTAGTTGTGTACTTGGTGATCTCCAGTATTGATTAACCTCTTGTTGGGTTTTGTGTGGGTGTGAGATTGTGATTGTGATTTGTCTTGTGAATTTAACATTGTCCTTTATTTGATCATGAGTCTCTGGGCCTTTTGCACCCTTTAGCATGCCCTCTGTACAGTGATGGTGTTGTAGGGGACTTGGGTAACGGGGAGGTTCCACCACTTTTAGTTCTATACCCCATTCTGCAAATACCTCCTTATGCCTCAGAATCTGTTCAGCGACTGAATAGTTTATCCAGGTGGCTATTGTTTTTTCGACTCCTATTTGACTAATGGTAGGTTTGAATTCAATTCTTTCCAGGTCACTGGATATTATATGACTCAGGGCTGGTACGGATTTGAATAGCTTTAGAATTGTGCTTCGATTTAGTATGTCGTGGGTTCCTCTCGATTTGTAGTGTGGAATCAATTCTATCTGACTTTGAGCCATGAATGATTGTTCTTTATTATTATAGATTGTAACCCCTGATAATGGTTCTGTTAGGTCTTGTTGGTGTATATTATCGAGCTGGGCTGGTTTGACTTGATCTTGTTGTATCTTTTCAATGTGCTCTGTTGTGCTTTGAAGCTTTGGGTTATTTTGCGTTTCGTTATTATGATTTCGTGTCCGCATTTCACCTTTCCCACTTGTTATTTTATCCTGTGCCTTGGCTTCTTTTTCTTTTATAGTTTGGTTCTTTGAGGGTTCAAAGCTAAAACAACAATTATGTGTCGTGCGCTAAAGTGAAGCAAGAATGAAAACGGCGTGCAAACATTTAATAAACTCATGCTAACTTAACACAGTATGTAGAAAAGAAGTAGCTATATGACACCCCCCAATGATCAGAGCACTGTCAGAAATCATGTAAAGTCAGAACCAGAAAGGGGTGTAACCTGAAAACAGAGTTCAATAATAATCAGCTAATCTATTCTCCAAACGTATATATGAAGGCCTATAGTGGCCAAGCGTAATTGTTCCAACCTTTGAAAATATAATTCAATAGGTCTGGGACGTATAAAAAAATTCAGGTAAGAAAAAAGGCACTGTCCAAAAAATATAAACATGCACGTGCCAAAATAAGTAAAAAACTCCATGGCATCTCACGATAGAACTGAATATGCAAAATATGCAGCCACAGCCTCCAACATGAAATCACTGTCATCATCCGAAAACAGTTCATCCATCCAATTAAGTAGTGGGAAGGAACATGCGTGCTGCTCCAGCACTGGATCCTCTAGTAACATCAGAGGACAACTCGGTGGGTTCTCAAGAAAGCTCCTTGCCAAGAACTCATGCGCCGCTGCGATTACATCCCAACGACCCATTAGTCCATGCATCGCTGCCAAGGCCATAATCCTTTCGCCAGAACAAACCAACACGTGAGCAACTACGGGGCTCATCAGATGATTAAAATCGACGTCAGGAGACACCGCCAAGCAGAGACACAAATCAAGGGCCCAGTCGAAATCGCAGCTCAGGCAATGAAACACAGGCTGGACACATGTGAAATAGGAAAATCGAAACGATAATCCAAACGCCGTGCTTAAAGTCGCAAGCGGCAGGGTGCCATAGTAATCAAGCATCCGGTTGCGCAACAGTGACAGGAGGGGCTGAGCGGCTCCTAACCCAGGACGGGCATCCATTTGTAATAAAACAAAATATCACCAGCACGCCTGCAGCTAAAGCCAGCAAGACAGGGAAGCCACCAAACAAACTCGAAAAAATAGAATGAAAGAAAGCAGGGATGACCCCAAATATTTTTTCAAATGAAGTCACGAGACCGCTGCTAACTAATTTAAAAAAGTGAGCAAGGCCGGAAGTGGAGGAGGCATTAAAGATTTGATGAACCAGCTCGCTGAAATGTAACGGTAAATCAGTATTTAAAAGCGCCTGCACCTCTGTGCACGTGTTAGCTATGTGAAGGACGAATGTTTCTCGGGCCGAACTCAGGGCCACCTCTTTCTGAGACAAAAGGGCTCTTATTCTAGTCATACCATTGAACTCTGCCTTCAAGGTTGGGATGCGCGGCCAGATGGAAACATCTGAATTCCCATGCTTAGGGGGATACAGAACGGTTTTGCAGCACACAACACGTTCCGATACAGTTACCACATAAGCGATACCAACAATTAAACCACAACACTCATCGTTATTCAACAGCAAATTACTACCATTTGCCAGAAGTGTAAACGTGGGAACAATTGCCGGAACAGGAGTCCCTTTTAACACACAGGCTAAATTAGGTCGTTCCTGGTTACAGGAACCATGTAACTGGATGTGTCTGCATATTAATGAATGGTCAGGGGACTCAGTGCATTCTTCCCCACCCATTAAGATAATCTTCTTTACCGTCTTTCAGGCACCTATATGTGAAAGGAAGAGACCATGCCTCATGGAGGAAGGCACCACCTAACAGTTCATATCGCCCTATTGCAACATATCGCATACAATTAGTGAATTTGTACAAGGCGAATGGTAATGTAATTAATCCGTGGATAAGCCACGTTGCATCAGTGGCCTCAGCAACAGAGAACGGTAAAGACTCCAACCTCTCAATGTGTAACATGGAAAATGATGCATCTCGCATTGAAAGCATGCACTGTTTGTCAGTCAAATTAAACGGGGCAAAGAGGGAGGACACGTTCATGTAATTCCAGGGCACACAGCCAGCCTTAGGAGTCTGCAGAGTCCATGCAAACTGCATTACAGAACGCAATTGATTCTGGCCATGGTATAAAACAGATAACTCCTCATTTACAATATCAACCACTGAAGAAACAATATTATTCAACGTGTATATGCGGGAAGAAAGCATGTTAATACTGTTATCGACAACTGCAAGCACCTTTTCTAAATTAGCTTGATAAATAGCCCTCAGGCGCTTAGCAGCCTCAATTTGTGAAAGCTTCCAGATTTCATTGTAAACAGCATACATCCAACATTTAGATCTACCACTAGCCGGGCCCTTTATATAATCATTAATATCCACCTCATCAGTTAGCTTAGATAGATGTAATTTAACAGCAGCTAATGTAGAATGTTGTAACCAATTCTGACATAATTTGCCAACTGAGTATGTTGTAACAGTGTGGTCAGGATCAAAACGTGTATCAGGCCTGACTTGTGTAAACCCTTCAGTTAAACCCATAAAGCGACGCTGGCAAGAGTCAGAGCTTCTGTGCCACATCAGCCAAACCTTTGGATCAAAACTGGATACATTAAAGGATGCATTATGTAGTAATGTTTGCAACTCTCGAATGGAAAACTTTGTGAAATTATCCCAACCGGAATATTCTTCCAAATCAGGGACAGCAGGGGTATTTAACTTTTTTGAAGTAGCCAACCCAAAGCACGTTGTCTGAGAAATAGTAGAATTCAAAAACAACATGTGATTCGGGATGAGACATGCACGGTGCAATGCCTCAGTGCCTTGTACCTGCCAACTTTTAGAACCCCAAACCAATTTAAGGTCAATGATTTCCTTCCATAGCTCGTAGCCCTCTACAGCTAACTTTTCTAGAAAGGACTTCGAATACAATAATTTACTATCAGTAAGTCTAACTTTGGACATGGGCTTCTGTGTCATCTTAAAATAAAAGGACTCAGGACTTGATTGATTAAAGTCGGTAAAGTAAGTGTACTTCTTCAAAAATGTACTGGAGCTGCCTTGTAATGGTGCTGGGCAATGTTCCCACTGTGTGTAATTTACAGTACCCCTTCTGGAACTTGTTTTATACAGAAAATTGTTACCAAAATGTTGAAAGAAAATAAGTCACCATAATTAGCAGACTCTAAATATAAATCTTCAGCATCAAAGGCAGCATAATATTTTAAATCAGAGAATAATGATTCTACGGCCTGAACATTCCAATCATCAGAACGTATGTTTTGTTTTACCACATCTCCCATGTTCACTCTCAGTACATTTGGGACATTAACCACTTCAGTGGGGCCATGAATTTGAAATTTAACTGCATCTCACACAATCTCATCAAGAACCGGCCAAGCAGTGATGTTTACAAAATTCAAGTCTCTCTTCAGTCTGTGTGCAGAATGTGAAGAGGAAAAGGGGGCCAAAGTTCCATTAAGATGCCGAGTGCATGTTCTCTCCTCGACATAGTGTCCATCCATGAGACGGAAAAAATAAAACACAAAACCAAATGACATAAAAAGGTAAACTGAAAAAAGCACTAGCCAAATATATGTCCAAGGGGGAACCAAAAAATGTTTCTTGAATAAAGAGGCATAAATTGCACAATGTGAGGGTTTTGTCGAAGTCACTGAAGCAGAGTCAAATGAGAATCTTGAGTCTGTGGCCAAACGTGTTTGTAAATCAGGCATCGACAAATCAGCAGGATAGGCGTAATCGAGGTCATCAATGTTATTAACTGAAAAAGTACTTAATAAAGGATTGGGAACAGCAGGCATCTCGAGGGCCACTTCTGGCTCAGCATTAGAAGTAGTGGCCAAAACAGAATTTCTCACAATCGAAGGACAGGAGACTGCCGGTGTCATGCTATGAAGAATCGGGCACCCTGTGTATCTTGACATTGTCAATTGAGATAAACCTGTTTTCCTTACGACCTGGAAGTGGTGGTAAAATGACTGTTCTTGTGCCCTTCACTCCAAGAACGGAAACCGATGCTCGATAGGAAGGACCAAATTCTTTCTTGTTATCGATCTTCTCTCGAACCAGTTCTCCAACTTTGGGTAGCCAGCCAACTACCGGGATCTGCAATGCATCATCCGATGTGGAGGGCAAATGTTCCTTTGCAAGACTGTCTCTGGTGTTTTGAAGATCCTGTAAAACATTGCAATGTTCATCTACCTCAAAGGCCGTGGAGGTCATGGATATACATCTTGATACCAAAGAGCATTTCGTACGGGGTCCGCCCACCCAGAGACCTTCTAGGGAGATTATTTAGAGCACGCTGCACGCCATTGAGATGGGCCAACCAGTTTCTGCCAGTGCCTATAACTCGTGCTGTCAAAGATTGCTTTAAGTCACGGTTCATTCGTTCCACTACACTATTACCCTCAGGTCTGTATGGAGACGAAAACTTGACTTGGACCCCCAACGAAACCATAGCATCCTTATACGCCTTAGAGGCGAAAGCCGGACCCTGATCCGAATGGAAGGTACCACAGGCAAAAATCCCTGCGATGGGGCCATACCCACACAAAGCATGTGCATGAATCAACTGCTACTAAGATGTACTTATACGCAGTATCAGAAGAAAAAGGACCGCAGTGATCTAAATAAACACATCCTAGTGGTTTATTAGAAATGTACAACTGTGTCTGTGGCGGACGCGCAGCAGTTGAAGGCTTAATCTGCTGGCAAATGTCACATTGAAGGACATAATTGCGCGTCTGTTTGTGCAGTCCCCGCCACCAGAATCGTAGTTGTAGCTGAGTTACAGTGGCTGAGACGCCCGCATGCGCAGACGCCACACCTTCATGCGCCGCTGTAATCAAAGTAGCCCTGCGATCCAAGTTGGAAATCAGCCGTTCCCCAACATCAGGAATTTTCACATAAGGAACCTTGTCGGGACTTAATTGGTATGTGTACTTCGAAGGGAACCCCGCAGGATATTTACCTCCCTTCTCAGTGGCAGCAACTGCGGCCAAGATGTCATCATCTATTTTACTTTTGGACCGTGTAACTGCTGCAACTAAATATTTAGATACTGCTGACTTCGCTGCTTCATCAGCAAGCGAGTTACCGACAGCGTGGACTCCCACACGCTGATGGCCGAGAGTATGAATCACAAACACAAGTGGCAACTGCTCTTTAAGCTCAGCCACTCGGACCCAGATCATTTTATGTTTTGTTGTGCCACCTTTGGAATCACGAAATTCATTCTGAATCCAAAAGATCAAGTTCTCATTGTAAGACTGGACACAGTAGTAAGAATCACTTACGATAAGAGTAGTCACCCTGGGATCTGCGTACTCCAATGCAAGCATCAGAGGACGAAGCTCTGCTAATTGTGCAGTGCAGTCTCCAAGTGTCTGCTTGTGCACGACACTGGACTTGAACTCATCGTTCATCATGGCACCGACCACAATGGCGCATGTGGAAACGTAGGCATGTTTAGAGCCATGCGCAACCTGCGCCGAACCATCGGTGTAAATGATGCAATGGATATCCTCCAGGGGTCGCATTGCTAAAGGAGCTGGGTGAACGAATTCATACTGTAAGTACTCCTGCGACCGTAATGTGGCGTCAAAGATAAACGTGACATCCTGAGATGTCAAGGACGTAGCCCATTGAATCCACCGAGGGTGCAAAGCTTTAGAATTAGGTACACTGGCTTTCGTGACCGCCTCCAAGGCAGGACACGGCGTAACAACCAACTTGCGCTTTCCCTGTGACAGGGCATGTTCTTTAAGAATTGCCATCTGTACAGCCGTCAAAACCTTCTCCACTGTGGAAAAGCGCAACTCCGCTGAAGTGCACAAGTGTGACTTGTAAGCGATAGGTACTGTGTCTCCTTCATTAAAAGTCAGGTACGTGAAACCTACCGTCCCAGGGATAATTATTATCACCAGGTTGGTCTGATTATCACGAGTCAGTAAGAATTTAGAAGCGAGCAGATCAGCCTGCAAAGACTGCAGTATAGCCGAATGCTCAGGCAGCCAGCATGATTTGGAAAATGATGGTTGTATCAAAGCATACAAAGGCTTGATACGCTGGGCATATTCCGGAATGTAAGTCCTCTCAAAATTAAAAAAGCCCAGTAAAGATTGTAATTTTTTCAGTGTTGTCGGAGCGCGCAATTGTGCGCATTTCTCCAGGAAGTGAGGAGCCAATCCCTTTCCTTCATTGTTAAGCTCGTAGCCCAGAAACAACACTGTGTACTCTGCAATGTGCAATTTTGCAAAGTTGAATTTGTAACCTAAGTTTGCAAAGGTACAAATAATTCCGTTTACACAGCACAGATGCTCCCAAAGTTCGTCGTCTGTGAGATATATGTCATCCACATACGAACAAGCATCCGGGTCGATTCTCTCCAAAAGAGAGACTATGCGGGCAGAAAAAATCCCAGGACTATTCTTGTAGCCCATAGGCAAACGCCGAAAGTGTTTTTGGACACCACCGCAAGTAAAGCTGGTCCATTGGGAACTCATAGCATCCAATTGGTGGGCATAGAAACCATTAGAAATGTCAAGCGTGGTCTTAAACCGCTTACGCACAAGACTATTCACAAGAGCAGAGCCGTGAGTATTCTGTGCTGCACAGTTACGGCAGTGCGAGTTTAAATGCCGGTAATCCAAAACCAAACGATATGAACCGTCAGGCTTGTTTACAGTAAAAAGAGGGTTATTCATCGGTGACACACACGTTTCAATTACACCTTGATATTCCAATTGTTCAAGGATTGCCGCGACGGAAGCTTTCGCTTCACGTCGTATAGGATATTGAGGTTGAGGCTGCGGCTGAGACCGTAAAGGAATCTCGTGGCTCGGGGACAATTTATCCCAACCACACTGATTGCGGTACACAGCCGGCGCCAGAGCTAGAGCCAACTCTTCTGCAAAATGCAGCGCATCCTCTTTCGAGACTGTGTTCGCGAAACTAGGGAGGATCACCTCCTCCCCTCGCAGAGCTGCGAGCACAAAAGGTGGGGGCCAGTCAGCCTCCGAAAGGAAAATGTCATATGTAGACGAAAGATTTTCCAAAAATACCCCTTTTATGGTTCGTTGTATGTCACCTTCAATTAACAGGACAATTTCAAAAAGTTTATCAGGGGGAGCAACTCTGGTGTCAGCTGTTTCAATGACAACATAAGTATCAGTCGCTGTCACCTTCAGTAATGGACGGAGCGCCTCTCTCACAATGGTAATCTCCGCCGCGCTGTCCTGCAAGGTCAGAGCCCACGTCAGATTCCGAAGCCGCGTTCTCACTATCTGGGGCATATTGATGCGCTGTTAAGGCTGCGACTTTCTTCTTGGCAAACTGTGGTCTCCTAGGCGTAGAGCCTTCCTGCTTTTCCGCACCGTTCCTTGGGCGGGGCTGATCACGTCGTTGCTGACCACCCCGACCCCTGCCGCCCCCTCCACCACCTGTCGTCGGAGCCGATGAGTCCTGAAAGGAACGAGGAGAGCGTTGGTCAGAAGCCTGAAAACGATCAGGAGTCTTAATCGTCGCGCAAGTCATAAACACATTCCGACTGCGTAGGCAACGGAGACGCAGGAAGAGAAACCTGTGTTTGTTGTTGTTGAGGTTGCTTTCCCTGTTTCTGTTTTTTAGGCCAATTTTGTTTTTTGGACTTGGGCTGAACTTCCGTCTCCGAAGTTTGTCCCTGGGGCTGCTTTTTATCTTTAACAGAAAAAGGCTTAACACCCTTACTATTGCGACCCACGGTTTTATAAGCCGCCACAATAATCTTCGCTAACTGTCGGGGTTTCTCGGCCTCGGGAAGCGCCGCCAACTCGTTAGCAACCTGAAAGTTCACTGCATCCCCCTTGACATTAGCAAGGATCAGATCGCAAACTACATCAAAGGTGCCACACAGGCGCATGCCCAACTCGACCGCAGATTCCGGTCCGTGATCATCTTGAACACGTTTAAGGACCAAAGACAGCACGGACATAGACGGGGTGCCGTAGCACCGAGCATAGACCGCCGCAAAAGTCTTACCCCAGGTCTCACAGTCAAGGAGCTCAGGGGCCAAATCCTTTGGCAAACTAAGCTTAAGAATTCGGTGTTTTTCACCAGGAGCCGTATTAGGAAATACAGCTTCCAGCTGGTCAAACTTCTCGGCAAGCCAGAAAGGAAAATCATCCTTTTCCTGGGGCTTCTTGCCCATAACGGCATTGACCATGACAGGACTGATTTTCAAACCACCCTACCCTGCCGGAAGCGCCGCACCCCCCGGGGCTCCACCCGGAAGATTACGGCCCATGTAATGCACTAAGGCTCTAATCACGGCAATCGCGACTACATGTAGTCGACGCAGTTCACCCAAGTTACAATTGCCGTGTAGAGGATGAGGAGTAAATCCAGCCAAAAGAGGCCAACTAGCGCCTGGAATGGACAAAGGACCCAACCTCGGAGAGGTTAAAGTGTGGGGTAGGGCGCTACCAAACCAAACTCCATGCTGCCAAACGTCAATAGGAACTTTCTGTGCTCTGTACGGAGTATACTCATTAGGTACAACCGTGGGAGTGTACGTGTGGAATATGCCTGAATTTGCGTCCACCGCCGGAAATGTCACCCACGAATAAAAAAGTTCGTAAGGGTAAGCATGTTCCGCACTCACCACCATAATCACAGCCAAGCCCTCAACAGGAACATTGTAAGCCCGCAAATGATCTCGCACCGCAATGCGACTATGCTGCGGAATGTCCACGGCTTGGGCCATGACAGCACAGGAATGAGAAAAAGCAAAGTAAACTTTGTAGCACAACTGGGTAGTAATTCAATGAAACCTTTTTAGTAGGAATCAAGCTTGAAGGGACCTATTTCAAAAATAGGTAGGTTTTCCAACACCACTGTTTACCGGAAACATCAGTGAAGGGGTTAAGGATTGAATGATATACTACTCGAGTGTCATGATATAAGGCCAACAACGTATGGGCACCATGTAGCGGGAATTCCGTTCTCCTACAGAACTGTGCATAGAGATCAGGAACTTCAGTGAATTAGGATGGCCCAAAACTCACCTCAGTACCCAAAATCCCCTTACCGAGCTAGCTACAGTGTCTCATTGGTCATAACAAACTCCCAATGCTTAGACAAACCAGAACATGAACTTGAAATACCTCAGGTATCGTGGAACACATGAACACTCTTTCGCTATATAATCATTTCAAAACCAGAACGTGGAGTAAATGAGGACACGTGCATATTTGAAATATTTATTCACTAATGCAGAGTTCTCAAACGCAGTATCTTATATAACACTAGCAAACATATTATAAGCAACAAAGTTATCAGCATAGTTACTAGTCCATAAAAGGCGAATGGTGACAGCATACTAAGATGCTGTAATGAATAGGAATTTACAATACCTAATTCTCACCCTCCCTATTTAGCATAATATTTTATATCTATGAAGGTCTCATTGGGTTTTAGCAGGGCGGGCCCATACCTCAAAATCTCAGTGGCGGGAGGATCGCATCATCTTCCACCAGCTCTCTGCATGCGAAGCACGTCAAGTGTGTTTTAGTGCGTTCAGCACAACAATATAAAACTCGCCTAGAGACAGATTTTGGCAGCAGCATGTGTGTTATGTCTATAGGGGTGCGAAGATCAGACCTTACAACAACACTGGGTTAAGTTATCCGTGTAGCCTTCAGCACTCACTGTGCAGACAGAGTGCAGAACAAAACTGATATCAGAGCATTAACATATTATTTCTCTAGTAAATCACGAAGCTCTTTTGGGTTGAAAGCTAAAACAACAATTATGTGTCGTGCGCAAAAGTGAAGCAAGAATGAAAACGGCGTGCAAACATTTAATAAACTCATGCTAACTTAACACAGTATGTAGAAAAGAAGTAGCTATATGACAATATGTGTTGTGTTTTAAACTTAACATAATTCTGGTGAGTAAAGAGCCTACACACGAACAAGATTGTCCTACGTCTCTTAGCATGTGTGTGTGGGATACTGATGAGAGGATTTATGTTGAAACAAATTACGTAGTATTAATGTCATCCTAAGGTAGCACAATAATGGCACGGAAAGAAAAGGGGGCCTTTTGAAATGTGCAATTATACCCATAGTGAGTGAGGTTTTCTCTTGTGTCATTTTATATTTTGAATGATTCCGCCCCTCGTTACCTCACAGTATCTCCCTCCTTTATGAGACAGAACTGGAAATTGTATCATGCACTCATCTGGAAACAATCAGTTAACGAGGAGTAAATAATATACATCTTTGTGGTGCTAATAAAATCATGCAATATCTTCGAGATGCAGATGCGGGGATCATTATCCTCCAGGAGACACATTTAATCGATAGCGAGATGCTCGAGTTGGTCCGTAGGAATAGATGGATAGAATCCTCGATTTCAACAACACAAGGATCTAATACACGGGGGTCTCGATTCTTTTCAAGAAATCCGTAAGGTTTAAGATAATACAACAGAAGGTGGATTCTGGAGGGAGATGGGCCATTGTAGCAGTAGAGTTAGGAGGAATGAAGTTAACACTAGCGGGCTATTATGGCCCAAATATTGACGATCCCTCAGCATTGAAGACTCTATTCAACCACTTGTTAAGTTTCCCAGACCCGGTGATTATAGCGGGGGATTTCAATATCACTCTGAACCCACTTCTGGACAAATCCCCTAACAGTAGACAAAAAACTATCTCTAAATCTTGAAACTGTCTTTTAGGTTTAATGAACCAGTATGGATATATTGACATCTGGCGGTTTAGAGAGGGTCAAAGGCAAGACTTCTCATTCAGGAACTCTAAGTATAGACATAAATCTAGAATTGATTTTATTCTTACTAGTAGAGCTCTGGCTGATGACATTACCTCAATACACTACATTCCAATACATCTCTCTGATTATTCGGCAATCGAGTTAGAATTAAAACTGACTATGGCACCTTTTACAAGAAGGTGGTCCTTTGACAGGTCTTTACTCTCATCAATAGAGGATATAGAATTTTTACAGTTAGAAACACGTTACTTCTTCAACACTAACAATGGTACAGCCTCAGCAGGAACTATATGGGACGCATTTAAGTGTACATTAAGAGGCCTCATTTAAAATAAAGTAGCCTATAGAAGAAGGCAGTATATAGAGCAGAGGTCTTCAAACTTTTTTACTCTGAGCCCCCCTAAGCAAAATGTTTTGAGGTCGGGCCCCCCTCCAAAACTTTATGGCAAGGATTGGGGGAGCGGGATGGACATGGCTGCGTGCAGGGAGCGGGGCTTATGAGATGATTTCAGGAATACGTTTTCTATAGCTTATGAACCACATCAAATATGAAACTTATAAAACAGCAAATGCATCAAACAAAAACAGATATCCCAAACAAACTGATCCCCATAATTAGGGTGTTGTGAGCCCCTCACACTCTTTGACCCCAATGCAACTATACTTGCTGCACTAATGATAACTGCAGTCCTGAGTAGCAGGCTACCTCTGCCTCTTTTATCTCTTCCCCACCATGATGGATCATCACCTCTGTCCTATGCTTGAAAGGACAATACGCTCGGATGCCCCTTTTTTAAAGGTAGACAGTCGTAATTGTGATGCAGTGGGCCCCCCAAATTCCTGGGCCCAAGTCCTTCTGTATCTACTCCTTTATGATAACCAGCAGTGGCCACTTACACACTTGGCAGCAGTACCAGCTTCTCTATTGTCCCTTTAAAAAAAAAAAAACTAATTGCCCCCTTCTTTGGGGTATCTCGCTAAAGAAGCGGTCTCTGGCCATTTGTAAACATTTGCACTGAGTGCTCACTATTCTGGGCCTTCTGTTTGACAATATCTATGAATCTCGATCCTTTCCTATCTCTCCTAGACCATTACTGTGAGGCCCCAAGGATCGAGAGGATTAGGGCTCTGCATCTGAATGCAACCCTACTGGCCTTCTACCAGCCACCCCATGGACTCAGCTTTCACACAAACAACTTCCCCTGAATGGTTAATCCTGACTTTGACATGCCTGTGCCTGAAATTGAAGTGGGTGGTGGTAGTGTAGAAAGTTAAAAAAGAAACCGGCCTTCTTACCAGCCATTAATTGATTGAGTCACTTAAAGCCAGGGCCACTGGAATTATGTGTTTCTGCAGCAGCAGCGCTTTCCACATAGTTATCAGTTTACTACATTTGTTACATAATCTCCAGATTTCAATGACAAAAAACTTGATTCTAGCTCAAACGGAACAAAAGTTACTTAAAGCGTGACAAAGTGTTCTGGAGCAGTGGAAATCTTGTAGTTGCTTACTGCTGTATTTGGGTGTTAAACTGGTACTAATGAGGTGACATTTTTCCCTGGACAGAGTTACTGTGAGTTAAAATGACAAAATATTGAAGTAATGCTAACTACAAAATGTGGCGCATTGTGCCGCATAATTTACCTTTTCTTGCCGGATAATTTACTCAAACCTGCCGCATAATTGTGTTCTCTTCTGCTGAATAATTCCAGTGGATCTGCTTACAGCTTTATGGTGGCAAAGATTTATTCTTTTTAAGATGTAATGTAACAGAGTTATCAGCTGGGATCTGGAATAGTGGAGACACTTACAAAAATGTCTGCATTAGATACAGTTTGATTACTTACTACTAAAAAGTATATTTTGTAAGAACTTGTTTTATCTCAATGACTGCATCATTTTGCAGCAGTCTATCTTAGAGTATGCAAATACTGTTTTAAAATAATGACTTACATATTCACAGTGCTTTCTGCCACAGGCTGGGACTTCTTAGCACTATA
The DNA here is from genome assembly GCF_964263255.1 of Lissotriton vulgaris. Lineage (NCBI taxonomy): Eukaryota > Metazoa > Chordata > Amphibia > Caudata > Salamandridae > Lissotriton > Lissotriton vulgaris. Next base: position 19,252,685 of record NC_141697.1, read on the forward strand.
AACAGGGCCATTAGAATAATGCGACAGGAGAAGGCCAAATTATGCAGCATGGTTGACTAAATTCTGCAGCAAGAAAAGGCGAATTATGCTGCATATTTTGTGATTAGCATTACTGCACTATTTTGCTATTTTTGCACTTGTTAACATTGTGCTGGCCTTTATTGCCCCTCATAAGTACCACATTAACACCCGCATATAGCAATAAGCAACAGAAAGGTGACCAGTCTACCTTTAGAAAGGGCCTTCCTCTGCGAGGTAACATGTGTTGCTGCATTTTTAAATCTGCAAAAATATGCAGCAGACGATGGATTATGTGGCAAATGCGGGAAAACCATAACTATGCGCTGTAAGTTCAGGGTGAGCGTGAAAGTGAAGGGTGAGAATGAGGAGTGAGTTGTCTGAATGCAGGGTGAATTCCCAGACACTTGAAGTTAATCAGCATGTTATTGGCGGGGCGCAGGGTTTCAGATATAAATTAAACTATTGCTATTATGGAATTAATCAGGGAATCGAGGGTGAAGGAAATAAATAATGTGCTGATCCTGCAACAAACTTCCAGTCTTCTGATTAGGGTTGCCAGCTCATTATTTTGATGTTGCAGACGGCACAAAAATAAACAGTCATCTAAAGCCCTATTTTCAGCACTTATCTGTGCGTACTTCAAAACGTAAATATAAAGTACTTTTAAATGTGTTCTAGGGCTGCCTGAATGATTCATGACTGAAAAGAAAAGGAACGGACAGAAAGTCACATTACAAATGAATACATACTTTTTTATTTAAGACCCTATTTAGTGTCAAAGCAAGGTCTTTGCAGGCTCTTTAAACATACATGGCTAGCATTTTTTCTATTGGCAACCCTTTTTTGTATTCCTTTTCATGAAATGCATCTTCACACTACAGCAGTAAGTTTAAAATGCAAATGTAAGGAATAGGCAGAGTCGGGGCCCAGGGGGTACTGGAAAAAGAAAAGAAAAAACTAAGCTTAGGTAACCAATTTCCAAATGTATGCAAATGATCTTTAAAGACCTGTGAAAAACTCGACTGTGCTGGAGTCTTAATAAGACTCCAGACACTGCCCAGCCGAGCCCCCAGCAGCACACCCTCTGACCTCTGGCCCCAGGGCACTCTGAGACCTTCAGAGTAAATGAAGACAGCCTGGAAATGCAGCAAATAAACATCACTGCACTTCCAGTCTTCATTTACATGTGCTGGAGGAGGCCTTTGCGCCCCCCCCTGGGAACCCATCCATGCCCCCCCCAGGGGGGCGCGCCCCACAGTTTGAAGAACTGTGATATAGAGGAAGTAACCTCTATAGAAGATAACATTTTGACAGTTCAGTCTGATATCGATAATATTGGTTTAATAGATAATCACGACCTTGCCGAAAAACACGTAGAGTTGGATAGGCTAAAGAACGCATTATCGGCAATTCTAGAGAAACGTGTCTTGCAGAGATGGGAGGCAAGTAAGCTTTCACATTTCCAATATGGGGAGGGGGCAGGGAAATTACTTGCCTGGAAAACAAAATCTGACCGGGTCCGAAATAACATTTCCTCTGTTACATCAGCGGGGGGCACCTTTTCCAGGGACGATGAAATCAGAGAAGCTTTTAGAATTTTCTTTCAATCTATATATCAAGACGATCTTAATGTTACTCAGAATGACATCATGAGTTGGTTGGAAGGTATCTCTCTACCATCTTTAACATCAGACCAGAGCCGCTCCTTGGAGGAGGAAATAAGCATTACAGAGGTAGAGGAGGCTATAAGGAGGGCAAAGGGTGGAAAGGCTGCAGGCACTGATGGTTTGCCATGCGAAATATATAAAAAATTGGTCACAGAGGTGTCTCCAGTCCTAGTTACCCTATTTAATCAAATTCTAAGAGACGGCGAATTGCCACCTGAATCATGGGATAATGCTTCCATAACCCTCATCTTGAAGCCTGGCAAACCCTCTTCAGATTGTGGCTTATATCGGCCTATTTCTATTTTAAACGCCGACTACAAAATCTTTGCCACTATACTGGCCAATCGGTTGGGACGGGTAGCGCCTGACATTATAGCTCCGAAACAAAAAGGGTTTATAAAGGGGAGACAGTTGTGTGAGTTCACTTATGAATTACTAGGCTCTATAGATATTGCTATAAAAGAGGCTATCCCCTTGGCTGTCCTCACGTTGGATGCTACCAAGGCCTTCGACTGGGTGAATTGGCTATACCTGTCGGAGGCCTTGAGGAAGTTCAATGTAGGGGATAGATTTCGCAGAACGATAAATCTGTTATATCGTTGCCCATCTGCTTCACTCTTGATAAACGGTGGTTTGACGGAGCCATTCAGGGTTACGAGAGGAACTAGACAGGGGTGTCCCCTGTCTCCCCTCCTTTTTGATGTATACATCGAACCCTTTGCCCAAACCTTAAGAGACAATACACTCATTAAACCTTTTTTTTCGGTGGCTGGGAGAAAAAGGTGGCACTTTATGAGGATGATATTATGATTTTTACTACTAGTTATGATGAAGCATACCCAGAGATAATCGATCTGGCTCTCAAATTTGGTAAAGTCTCACGGTATGAGATTAACGCCTTAAAGACAGAGTCAATGTCCTGGAATATTAATACAACTGACAATAACGGGACATCCAAAACCCAAATACGCTACCTGGGGATAAACATAGTTAAAGACATCAACTCAATTGCTTCTCTAAACTTCACCAAAGTAGCTGCAGAGTGCCGGAAACTTATGAGAGACTGGTCACATCTCCCGTTCACTGTTTTGGGTAAGGTTAACCTGGTGAAGATGAGTATTTTACCGAAAATTTCTTTTTTGTTTAACTCAATTCCACTTTTTTTTATTCAAAGTTAATCTCAAAGCTGCAGAGCGCGATTATCAGCTTCATTTGGAATAGCAAGAGCCCTAGAATCTCGTGGAAAAAAATCAGACGTCGTAGGGAGAAGGGAGGGCTGGCTGGACCAGACCTTCAAATCTACGCATGGGCGTTCCAGCTCTCGCACACACGTATGTTGCTTAAAACTCCGACATCAACAGGGATGGGCCTTCTTTTTTCTACACTATTGGAATGTGAAAGAGTAGACCAATCTGGTTTTTTGTTTAAATTTGGGGACCCCAAATTCTTTAAGAAAATAAAATTGAAAGTTTTACAAGGGATTGCATCTACTTGGTATAAAGTGAGGCAAGCGACTAAAGTGGGCTACTATTCTGGGAAGGCTCCTATATGGAACTTACCCGTTCCCCCTCCATGGACAATGGATGCACTTACCAATCCGCTAATAGAAGCTGGTATCAATAGTTGGGATGATTTGTTTATGGATGGATCATTGCTTCCGTGGGACTATTTAATTAACAAAGTAGGCCCAAGTCTGTCGAGATTTAAATATATTATGAATAACAGGGGGTACCCGGTAAACCAAAGGGCATCTGGGTGAGGAACAAGAATTACAAGGATTTAAATATATTCAGATCTCTAGCTGGTCACAGTCATATAAAGAGCAGCCAGCACGGATTAGTTAGCTGCCTATAGGTGGTTATAGTGATTTGGTAACTTGCCTTTTAGACAGCCCAGTGGCAAAGAAAGAAATTTCACGTTGGTATAATAAAATAATTGATGAAATAGATGCCAACTTCCACTTACCAGACAGGTGCCGTTCAGGCCTACATGTATCTGTATCAAACATTAATATTTACTCCATCTCATCCTTATATTCGCATGCTTTGATCCCATTTTTCAAGCTTTGAAAAGAGTCCACAAGTCGAGTATACATAGCTTATTTACATGTTTCTACTGTTCCCAGTGTGTCTATCCAGACTTTCCATAAGAACATGACTGAGGCTTAGCGTTCTTTTCAGGCAGCATTTTATTCGATAAAAAATGACCCAATGCATTTCGGGCTCATCGCCCTTCTTCGGGGGTCGCTGCCATGCAACGTTAAAATATCTCCACCCTCGCTGTTTCTCCAACCAGTAACTTCCACTTACCGACATCATTATGGGCTGAATTAATGCCAGGTTTAGATGTGGAGGAGCTCTGGACGGCTTCTTGTTCAACACTCTGGGACCTAGTTAAACCTGCGTGGCTTCGTAGGAACCACCTTTTTACTATACATAGGGCATACTACTCCCCGCATAGGTTGACCAAGTTTTCTCTAACAGGCCCGGTCTTATGCCCAAGATGCGGGTTAATCGCAGCATCAGACATCCATATGTTCTACGACTGTCCAAATCTATCCGCTTATTGGGAAGCCATTAGCAATAAGTTATCACAATCTTTGGGTGAACATATCTCCATAGACCTTGCTCTTGTTATCTTTGGCCTTAGAAGCAAAACCCGCAATGCCGCAACTAATCTGATATTTTATGCCATTCTAGCGGCACGTAGGGAGATATGTAGACACTGGAAAGATGCTCAACCACCCACAGTGCACGAATGGCGAACATCACTTCTTCAAATTTCCAAACTCGACCTCGCCAGGGCAGGTAATTCCAATAGGAGAGCTTTTTGGGCTATGCTTGGATAATAGCGACAAGCCTGGGTTTGTTTTTTTTTTTTTTCCCCAGGTCCTATGATTAATGCGCGCATTGCCTACCCTTGCTTCCATGACTAAGTGTCTTGGTGTTATGGGGGTCCCGATAACTCGGGCACTATCTACTAAGGTACAGCCCTAAGCAAGATCATGTCTGGCCTGGGTGAATGGTGCTGATGGGAATTGGTCTAATGAATTCTCCCACCAGCTATATGTTGAGACAGCACAGAACACGACCATACGCTTCATTGCTCTGTGGCGGCTTTTTAGTTTTGATAGATTGGAGCCATGCACGCAAATGAGGATAAAAGAACAAAAAATATATATATATATACATCTTTGTGAGACCTGCACCCAGCTTTTCCATCCAATGTGACAAAATGTAATCCATTTAATACAGATTTAAAATATATGGACTTATTGCATTTGTATATTTATCTTTTTGTCCATGTTACTGATATCCACGTTAGGTCTCTTCAGTGATGCCAAATAAGATCGATAGTCCCGCGATGTAACTTTCAAAGCTCCTCCACTAGGGCGGAGGAGCGTTGGCCCACTGCTTTCTCGCAGTGCGAGAAGCAGAAACACAAAATGCAAAAACCACCATTTTATGTTTCTGCTACGCGCACTGCGAGAAAGCAGAAGTGTTTGGTTGGGGGCGGGCGGGTTTGCTTTAGGGCAGGGGAGGAGTGCCTTGCCCACTGCTAAGGGCCCTGACTGTTTGGTCTGCCCTCCAGGGCTGACCAAACCAGTCACGCGCGCTCTGGCCTTTCTCCATGTTGGCACCAATGCACCCTACATGGTGAAAATGGCCTCCCCATAGGCACCTGGCGGTCGGCTGGCATTGCAGCATTGTGATTGGCTTAGGGGAGGGAGGCTGCCTGCTTCCTGTTCCTGCTAGAGGGAGGAAAGGAGGCGAGCAGGTCCGGAGCAGAGATGACGCGAGACTTGGGAAGGTAAGTTTATTTTATTTTTAAACTACCCCACCCTGCGCGAACCCCCGCGAGACCTCCCACCCGCGAGTCATGCTAGCCGCGACTGGATTTTACATGCAAATTAGAGGGGCCTCACAACTTCCCTTTCGCCCAGGGCCCCAGGAGTTCTAGGACCGGCCCTGTATTCACATGCAATATGGTGGCAAATCTATCCCCTTTGGAGCAAACAGCAGAGTATTCCAGCCTCAAACCTCCTCCTTTAACAGACCGTTTGACCTTGGGCACACCATACTCTCCCTGTGCCTCCCTGCAGCAGTCTGACAGGAGAGAGCGCCTAGAAACAAGTGCAATGGAAGGAGTGAACACAGGGTGACCAACTGGCATGGGTGCAAATTCAGGACTGTGAGTGTAAAAATTCAGGACAAAGGGCCAAAATTCAGGACAAAATTTCAGGACACCCGGTCAAAATTCAGGACAAACCTTTACGTTTTACAGACACAGAGGAAGTTGCGCAGTAGTACAAATACATAAACGGGCCTTTGGTAAGCCAGCAGCATTCATTGACCTGTTAAATTGTAAGGGCCTCTTTGCGCCACCGGAACGTCACTTTTTGTGACGACCCGTGGCGCAGAAGCCTGTGTGCTATTTATCAGGCAGCACTAAGCCACTTTTTTGGGCTTATTGCTGCATCTTGATAAATATCAGTCCCTTTAAGGAGTGTTCAGTGTTAAAGGGGCGCGCAATGGGTGTTTCTGGGGGCGTTCCCAGCAACATCCATGGCCTTTTGACACTGCCCCAGATTTACGAGAAATCGTAAATCTGAGGCAGTGCCAAAAGCTTGCGCCTCCCCAGGGGAGGCGTAAGGAAGGCGCAACTAGGAGAAATATCTTTATTTCCCCTCGTTTTTCCTTTTTCTACGTGTGCTGCATTCTGAAGCACACACAGAAAGAGAAAAAAGCCTTGTGATTATTTTTGTTCAGAAAAGGTTTCCCTTCCTGTACAAAAATAATCCTCCCCGCAATGCAGGCACCCTGGCACCGTGGTGCAAAGGTGCCTGCGCTGGCGCACGCAGCCCATTGTGTGTGGGCGCCGGGGGGAAGGACAGGAATGCGCCGTATCTTATAGAAACGGCGCATTCCTGCCCTTTTCTTTTACCGTAGGGCAGCGCTGCAGGAAGGCCTGCGGCGCTGCCCTACGGTAAAAACTCATAAATGAGGCCCTCAATTGTTAGATTTATACTTTGCTTCAGCCCAGCACAGCATACAGCCAGGGGCTATCGGTCAACCCCCTTTATCACTGCGCCCTTCAGCGTGAACGATGGCACAAAGTCACAGCCACTGATCAAATTAGCCTAAAAATAGTTCCTTTCTCTTAAACTTAAAAAGTGGAATAAAAGTGTGCTTTTTAAATTCTATTGTTTTATTAATTTGAAACACGAGCTAGTTATGTTGTATTCACTTTTTTTTAAAGTTCACAGACTGTGTCTCCTAAAGCTTAGGCATTTCCAGGCCTGGTGCCCTGGGCATAGATTGAGCCAGTCTGCCGAAAAGGAGGGTATAGGTGCCCCCAACAACAAAGAAGAAGAAAAAAATATCAGCTCAACAAACCGTCAGGAAGCTACACATGGCAGAGTGACACACACTAATCCACACATCCTGGCAATCTGGGGGGTGGGTTTGTCCCCAACAAAGAGATGGGGAAAGCAGGTGACACAAATACCCACCCCGCAGGATGCAAACTATGCAGAAACGCAGAGTTGAGAAGGAATGGGCAGAGTTGAGAAGGAATGGGCAGAGTTGGGAAGGAATGGGCAGAGTTGAGAAGGAATGGGCAGAGTTGAGAAGGAATGGGCAGAGTTGAGAAGGAATGGGCAGAGTTGAGAAGGAATGGGCAGAGTTGGGAAGGAATGGGCAGAGTTGAGAAGGAATGGGCAGAGTTGAGAAGGAATGGGCAGAGTTGGGAAGGAATGGGCAGAGTTGAGAAGGAATGGGCAGAGTTGGGAAGGAATGGGCAGAGTTGAGAAGGAATGGGCAGAGTTGAGAAGGAATGGGCAGAGTTGAGAAGGAATGGGCAGAGTTGAGAAGGAATGGGCAGAGTTGAGAAGGAATGGGCAGAGTTGGGAAGGAATGGGCAGAGTTGAGAAGGAATGGGCAGAGTTGAGAAGGAATGGGCAGAGTTGGGAAGGAATGGGCAGAGTTGAGAAGGAATGGGCAGAGTTGAGAAGGAATGGGCAGAGTTGGGAAGGAATGGGCAGAGTTGAGAAGGAATGGGCAGAGTTGAGAAGGAATGGGCAGAGTTGAGACGGAATGGGCAGAGTTGAGATGGAATGGGCAGAGTTGAAAAGGAATGGGCAGAGTTGAGAAGGAATGGGCAGAGTTGAGAAGGAATGGGCAGAGTTGAGAAGGAATGGGCAGAGTTGAGAAGGAATGGGCAGAGTTGAGAAGGAATGGGCAGAGTTGGGTTCCTGGAATGCGCTGGACTGACAATTCTCAAACTAGAGGCTGTGCAGCCATCGACGTCCTCCGAAGTGAAAGTCAAATATTGTCAATCAATCACAGCATTTATATAGCGCGCTACTCACCCAAGGAGGGTCTCAAGGTGTCTGTTGTTTGGCAGGAACATCCCCAGCATTTATAGCACCGACTCTGCAATATAGGCACAGACACACCGCATGCTGTAACTTCAGCATACCCCATTGTCATTCTGAATGAGAGAATCGGGACAGACAGAATGACAATGGGGCTAATTAACAAGTCCGAGAGGAGCTGTGAAAGCCTCGGCACTTGAAAGAACTGCGAGCTGCCCCCAATAGTGATTGCTGTGAAACCCCTGAGGCTTCTCAAGTCATCGCAGCCACGCTTCTCAAGGGGGTCATCCCTGCAAACGCCAGAATTACGGACAAAAGGCGTCCGTAAAAAGTATTATCACGGACAACGGACTAGACACTAAAATTACGGACCGTCCGTAAAATGTATGGACGGTTGGTCACCCTAAGTGAACACCAGGCCCCAGGACAGGCCTCCTGCGCCGGATTCATTCAGACATTCAGAGCTGTTTCTCAGGAGGCGCCTTGAATCGCTCGCCCCGCCCCAGGACCCCCCCCCCCCCCCTGTGCTGCAGCCCCTCCCCCCAGCCACCCTCGGGTTCACCTTTCACAGCTCAGAGGGGGCTGAGTGGTCGTGAGGTGGGCACTCTGCCAGACCCAGCCCTCCTGGCCTGCGTGTCGTGTGAGTGCCTCGAGGGGGTCATCCGGCCCCCACAGTGGGACGGGCCACTTCAAACCGGGAAAAACCATCAGAAAACAGGACAGTGCCTAGAAGCCACGGGAGACTTTTAATCTACTCTGTGTCTTTCCAAACAAGTGCCAATGTTGCAGGGGGTGCCAGGGGGGGAAAGGGGGGTGGGCGTGCATCAGACCCCGCATGCAATGACGGCACCTCCTCTATAAAGTTATTTTTGACAGACAATCGTGAGACCATGAGTGACTCGTGACTGTTCCAGAGAGAGGCCTGGGGGTGCAGCGAACCTCACTTTACTCTGCAATCTTCATTCGTGACGTAGTCACCCAGGGGATGATGTCCTGTGTCCACGTCATCAGCTCTAATTCGTTACGTAGCAGAACATTGAACTCTGGACACGACGTTGGTCCTTTCCAGAACCTAATATGACCGCGCATGCGCCGCGGATCCCTCTAACTCAAAAGCTGTGCACAGGATTTTGGCTTTTTTTCAGTTGAATATTCACTCCCTCTTGGTGCCCGTCAGCTCTTCCCCCGGGGGGGGTGGGCTCACTTCTGTGTTTGGTCCCCCATGGCTGTGGACTCGGGAGTTTCAAAGGCTGAAAGGAATTTGAGAGCCCGAATCCAGCCAGGCACATCACAGTTATGACTCATGAGTTCACATGGAATAGACACACAGATGTGTTCACCCTTTAAAGTCTGCTCAGCAACTTTTTATATGCAAGGACATGTTTCAAAACCCACAGGATGAGTTTACACCACGCGAGCAAAGGCAGGCCTGCTGAGCAAAGTCCAACTTTCCTTCCAGGTTCGGTGCAAACCCATCAGCTGGTTCCGGCTTCAGCCTTCAGCCTCGTTTTCTATCAGAGCTAAAATAGGGCATCGTTCATTTTTTGACCCCTTTTGAACATTTTACCTCTGCATTGATCTGCTCGAAAATTGGCGTGCCAAACCTTACCTGGCTGGGCTAATGACGTGACAAACTTTATGCAAATCCACCTGTGAGGTCTAAAGGTTCGGGCAAGGTAAACATTGTCTTTTCAATGCACCAAAAATAGACAACCGTCGCCCCTCTGTTGTATTTATTTATGTGTATAAGTATTTTTATTCAGTTTTTGGGGAAAACATTAGGCAGGCAAGAGAGCTAAAGCTGCCTCTAGGCCGGACCTAAAAACAACCCAGGCATCCTGACTGAGAGGAGGGATGATTGACATCTGAGGGGGTGCAAGGAATCCTCCCAAGAGGAGACGTCATGTCCAGTCCGTGAAGTCAAAGGGGCTCCGAATAGGGCGGCGGGCGATCCGCCACTTTTGGCGGATGTTCCAGTCCGCCAATCAATCATTCATTCATTCTATCAATCAATCAAAACATTTGTAAAGCACACTACTTACCCCGTGAGGGTCTCAAGGCGCTGGGGTGGGGAATGCTGCTACTGCTCGTATAGCCAGGTCTTGAGGAGTTTTCTGAAGGTCAGCAGGTTCTGGGTCTGCCGTAGGCGGGTGGGGAGGGCGTTCCAGGTCTTGGCGGCGAGGTGGGAGAACGATCTGCCGCCGGAGGTCGCTCTTCGGGTGCGGGGGACGGTGGCGGGGGACGGTGGCGAGGGCGTGGTCGGCAGAATAGAGCTGGGGGTGTGGAAGCTGAGTCGTCTGTTGAGGTATGCTGGTCCGGAGTTGTGGAGTGCCTTGTGTGCGTGGGTGAGGAGCTTGAAGGTTATCCTCTTGTTGACCGGGAGGTAGTGCAGGTCTCTCAGGTGGGGTGGGATGTGGCTGTGTCGAGGGATGTCAAGGATCAGGCGTGCAGAGGCGTTCTGTAAGCGTTGCAGTTGTTTCAGGAGTTTGGCCGAGGCTCCTGCATAGAGGGCATTTCCGTAGTCCAGCCTGCTGCTGACGAGGGCCTGGGTGACCGTTCTTCTCGTTTTGATGCGGATTCACTTATAAATCCTGCGGTGCATGCGGAGGGTGTTGAAGCAGGAGGACGAGACTGCGTTGACTTGGTTTGTCATGGAGAGAGTGGAGTCGAGGATGAACCCTAGGTTGCGTGCGTGGTCAGTAGGTATTGGAGCAGTTCTCAATGCGGTCGGCCACCAGGAGTTGTCCCAGGCCGAGGGGGTGGAGCCGAGGATGAGGACCTCCGTCTTGTCCAAGTTCATTCAGTATGCCAATCTCTAAACAAGGCTCTTTGGACCCCCTGTTTATCCAGGCCTCCAGAGGGTGGGTTGTCCAATGTAGAGCCCTGAGGATGGCACACCGCCGAGGGCAAGACTTCCATCTCCACCATTGTATTCACCAAGGTGCAGTGGTAACTCTACATGGGGGCACCGCCCTACGCCCCCCCTCCAGAGCAAGGCTCACCTCCATGTCATTTGGTGGTAGCACCGGAGAACTGCCCTGTAAAGGGAGGCGGACTTTCACAGAAGGTACCCTTAGTGAAGCCAACAACACAAACCCCAGCAAGGCAGGCAGAAAGGACACGTGGGCACTGGAGACGTACCCCGAGTTGCCAGGGCAGGTATCCCGCCTCAGGGCAGGTCTCCACCGTCAGGGCAGGCCTCCACTGCCAGGACAGGATGCCAGGGCAGGCCCCCACCGCCAGGGATGATCTCCACTGCCAGGGACGGTCTCCACCGCCAGGGCAGGTCGCCAGCGCCAGGGCAGGTCTCCACCTCTAGGGCTGGTCTTCATCACCAGGGCAGGTCTCCACCGCCAGGGTAGGTCGCCAGCACCAGACCAGGTCTCCACCGCCAGACCAGGTCTCCACCGCCAGGGCAGGTAGCCACCCCAGGGCAGGTCTCCACTGCCAGGGCAGGTTACCAGGGAAGGTATCCCGCCTCAGGGCAGGTCTCCACCGTCAGGGCAGGACTCCAGTACTAGGTGAAGTCTCCACCACCAGGGTAGGTCAACAGCACCAGGGCAGGTTGACAGCACCAGTGCAGGTCTCCGGGACAGGTCTCCGTCTCCAGAGCAGGCCTCCACCACCAGGGCAGGTCTCCACCACCAGGACAGGTCTCCACTGCCAGGGCAGGTATCCCGCCTCAGGGCAGGTCTCCACCGTCAGGGCAGGTCTCCAGTACCAGGTGAAGTCTCCACCACCAGGGTAGGTCAACAGCACCAGTGCAGGTCTCCGGGACAGGTCTCCGTCTCCAGAGCAGGCCTCCACCGCCAGGGCAGGTCTCAACCACCAGGACAGGTAGCTGAAATGCACAGGTAGAAATCTGCTGCACTCTGGCGGTTCAGCCCTCAACGAAACTTTTAATCAGCCTCGGAGACCCTGATCTCAGGTGTGCAGTGACGTGGAGTCATCTCAGGACCCTTGACATGTGATCACGGTGCCCCCTAATGTTGGCTTGCAGCCCCCCGACAGATCTAACAGCAGAGTTCCCTCGCCAGAGGTGGCCACATTATATCTCTCTGGTGACTGGCAGGATTGAAAGGGGGCGTCTGTGGTTCAGAGTGTTCACTCTAACTCCACGGGGATGAACCGGAAACAATCCTTCTAAACTCCAGAACGAAGGCGCAAACGCCACCTTGGTGCCGTATACAAGGCGCTACATTTGGGGAACCACGAGGGCGGTGGAGTCTAGTTCAATCTGTTCAGTGAACGTGGCCACATGGGAGCGGGTGGAGCTCTTGCAATGCCACCCTTAGTGATGTTAGCTGCTGCCAGCCTATGGCCACCTGGCACCGCTGGACCTGTAAGGCATGGGGGTGGGGGGGGCAGGGGGACCCGCTGCTCTGCCCTAAGGACCAGGCCACTGGGAATGTGGCGTCCCTGCCCCCAGCCTCATGGGCAGTAGGAGCCCAACGTCACCCTCTACCAGCCTTGCAGTCCAGCTGCCAAGGGGCAGTGGGGGTCACCTGAGAGACTGTGACACTGTCCAGGGGGTGTCCAGAGGGTCTGCATTGAGGTCACTGGGGCCAGCTGCCCCAGAGTGATTCACTGGCCCTGGGGGCAGCACAGATACACGTGGAAGTCTCAGCGCTCGGGAAGGCAGGGGCCAGGGGCCCCTGTGGTCTGTGGTAGGATAGTTAATCCAAAGACCTCCTTCTGAGTGGACGCCGCCTCCGTGGAAGATGTAAAGTGTTCACAGTTCCCCGAAGTACAGGGTCTCATCAGTGATGTAATGCACAATAATGTGGCCCCCTTTAGAATGTGATGGGGGGGGGCTGCTTCTCCAAAATTACACAGATATACATTGGACCTGGGCTGAATTAGGCCCTCCTGGAAGGGCTGCAGTGCCCTGAATTACACCCCTGAGGCGCTCCCTACACCATACACAGGGAGTAACAGGGAGCCCCGGGCCGTCCACAAAAGTCTCACCTCAGGGAGGCTTCGGAGAAGAAGAGGGGCGTTGGGAGGGAATGTGGGGGGCTTAGATCTGTGGGTCGCAGCCATAAACCACCCAGAGGTCTGAAGGACCAGAGCATGCTACCCACGGTCTCAAACGCAGGCCTCATCAGCAGTGCCCACCCTTGGAAACAACTGCTTGGCCAGCTGGCCCTTGGACCCCTGCACTGTTGAACTGGCTCTTGGCCTCTCAGTGGACAGGGAGCGCTCTCCTTGAATGGAGCACAGCACCGAGCACCGCAGTGTCCGAAGCTGGGAGTAGTCCTGAGCCCAAGCGGTTCGGTAAAGGGTGGCAGAGTGAGGTTCTGTGATTCTGAACCCGTTTCATAAAGGTGATGATATCGTGACTATGTTGGTAATAGCGGACTGCAAATGACGAGTGCTGCAAGTACGAGTGATTTCGTCATGATCGAGTGATGGATTCACTATGAAATTTGGGATTTCGTTCTGAACCTTCGGGTTCCATTTTGTGTACGGCAGCCATTTTGTGGTTGCCCTCACATAGGCCGATGACTACGGCCGAACGAGTCTTTGGGACACGTGCACCTTTAGCTGACTTCTGTGTGACCTGAGCGAACTGACTCCGTTGCCCGAAGCTAACTTGCTGAGCCAGTTCCTTGTCCGGCAGCTGGTCAAGATAGAGATCAAAGAGCAGGACATTGCTGAGTTTATGGTACACGCACACACCCTTCTATCTTGCTTTACATCTGTTTCTGTTCCTTCTTTCATGACCTGTTTATGGTTTGGGTTGAGGTCCTTTTATTATGGGTTCGTCCGGCCTGTCCGAGCAAGAATGTTGGGCTTTCCCGTGTAATTGATGGTGGGCTGGACAACTGAAAGTGGGCTTGTCGTTATGTGATACCCTTTTGCAATGTCATCTGTGATTGGATAGTTTGTAAATAATTGATGTTTGTCAGGAATGTGATTTTTAGCATAAAAGACTATGTCTCGCAATACGAAAATTGAGCAGTCTCTGGCGAACCACCCGTGCCGTGCTTCGTAGACTTCTGTTCCTGGTTGCAGCCAATAAATTTGATCTTTGACGCCACCGAGAAGTATCCCGTGTCTCTGTATTCTAAGACAGGTGAACCCGAAGACTTTGGGCGTGCCCCTGGCGCCGCTGGGTTCTAAAACCCGGTTCTTCAAGAGCTTAAAAGGGCCTTCTGTGGGAGGCGGAGGCCATGTCCTTGAGTCCAGGGGTGAGGTTGAGGGTATGTTTCATTCTCTCTCCTCCACCGTGGCTGTTGGCGCTTCTCTCTGGGGCAGTGACCCTCACTAAATGTAAATGCCAGCATTTTTAAAGCACACAGCTACCTCCGGAGAGGTGTCCCGGTGCTGGGGGCCATCGGGAAGATTAAGCGAGCTATTGTCCAGAGTCACATGGTGCTGGGCTGACCTGCCGCCGAGCCGGGGATCGAACCGTGAACCCTGTGGTCCGGAGTCAGGCACCCTGGCCGCTGCGCCACACCTCTTCCACGACCCAACGCAGGAGCGGTGGAGGCTACTGCCGGCCTTGAAGGGATGTCTCAGGGCTCTTGTAAGGTTGGGATGGCCGAAGGAACACACAGCCGAAGCCCTCCAGTCCTACCCCCGGAGAGGGTGGCTGGGAACCCATGAGGACCCAGCTATGGACTCTCACGAGGGTGAAGGTGTGACACTGAGGGTTGCGGCGTCAAGCATTCAACGCAGGTTGAGTTCAGAGCGCTCCTTCTGTACCACTCCCGTGAGTACAAGACGGGCAGGTCAGCTCTGAGACACCGCTCTGCTGTGACCCCGTCCCCACAGTCTTCCACAGGGGTGGATCAGGTGGTGGCGGCCAGAGGCCAGGAGCATCTCAGATGCCAGAGAGACCCACCGTTCTGCGGATGGTCCATCAATGAGCTCCCATGGTCATGTCCAAGCGCCTTGAGGCAGATGCAGAACTGCCTCTCTCCTGGGTCTAGTTAAACACCATTGATCTGGGTAACGGCCCTGGGAAGAAGCCTAAAACCCATACCCGATGCCCCTGGCCTCTACCCCGGGGCCCCTGGCCTCAACCCTGGGGCCCCTGGCCTTTACCCCGGGGCCCCTGGCCTCTACCCTGTGGCCCCAGGTCTTTACCCCGAGGCCCCTGGCCTCTAACCCGGGGCCCCTGGCCCTACCCTGGGGCCCCTGGCCTCTACCCCGGGCCCCTGGCCCCTGAGAGATTCCAGCTTGGCATTCTGTTTAGTGAAAATATCAGAGATGGTTGCACGGAAATGCTGATGGACTGTCAAGAAAGCGTCCCAAGTCAGAGCTCCCCTGCCTGCAGCCTCTCTCGGGCTCTCTGTGGTATTCCCTCTCTTTGTTTCCTTGCTCCTGTCTCTTTGTTTCTGTTTCTGTTTATTTCTTTTGTGTTTTGTTGAATTGACTCATGCCTGACAGGTGTTGCTAAAGCTTCCCTGATTTGCATACGATGCACTCACCTGACAGAGGTCCTTCAGTTCCTGGTGGTGTTGCTGCTCACGGAGGCTCTGCTCTCTTCCTTTCGGTTCTGGCCCCCTCCACCCCCCTACCCCCCCTCGGAGCTCGTGCTCAGCCGCTTCGAACCTGTGCAGGCGGATCCTGCAGGGAAATTCCCAGGCAGCGGTTCCTTGTTTCCTCATATCTGGGGCAGCCACAAGGAAGTGCAACCCCGGTTCAGCGCTCATTGTTCCTGCTCTGTCTGCTTCCTCGTCTTTCAGTTCATCGCTGGTGGTCACTGACTCTGCCCCGGCCCTCCCTGCCTCATCCGCTGGTGATCACTGACTCTGGCCCATCCCTCCCTGCCTCGTCCGCTAGTGATCACTGACTCCGCTCCGGTCCTCCCGGCCTCGTCCTCCATCACTGACTCTGCCCCGGCCCTCCCCGCCTCGTCCGCTGGTGATCACTGACTCTGCCCCGGCCCTCCCTGCCTCGTCTGCTGGTGATCGCTGACTCTGCCCCGGCCCTCCCTGCCTCGTCCTCTATCACTGACTCTGCCCCGGCCCTCCCTGCCTCGTCCGCTGGTGATCACTGACTCTGCTCCGGCCCTCCCTGCCTCGTCCTCTATCAATGACTCTGCCCCGGCCCTCCCTGCCTCATCCGCTGGTGATCACTGACTCCGCTCCAGTCCTCCAGGACTCGTCCTCCATCACTGACTCTGCCCCGGCCCTCCCCGCCTCGTCCGCTGGTGATCACTGACTCTGGCCCGGCCCTCCTTGCTTCGTCCGCTAGTGATCACTGACTCCGCTCCGGTCCTCCCTGCCTCGTCCTCCATCACTGACTCTGCCCCGGCCCTCCCCGCCTCGTCCGCTGGTGATCACTGACTCTGCTCCGGCCCTCCCTGCCTCGTCCGCTGGTGATCACTGACTCTGCTCCAGCCCTCCCTGCCTCGTCCGCTGGTGATCACTGACTCTGCCCCAGCCCTCCCTGCCTCATCCGCTGGTGATCACTGACTCCGCTCCAGTCCTCCCGGCCTCGTCCTCCATTACTGACTCTGCCCAGGCCCTCCCCGCCTCGTCCGCTGGTGATCACTGACTCTGGCCCGGCCCTCCCTACCTCGTCCGCTGGTGATCACTGACTCTGTCTCGGCCCTCCCTGCATGCAGATCGCAGGGCCAGGAAATGAGGAGAGTGTCCACTGAGGGACACCACCCCAGCCTCGGCTCCTCGGGGAACACAAGGCTCGGTCCTTGTAAGAAGCGGCCTTCTATGTAGAGTCCAAAATGAGGTGCACTATGCAGGAAGTCCAGACGACACTCATTGGCTCACAGAGCTTACATTAATAACCACAAAAGCTCTTATGTGTAGGGGTGGGGGGGAAGTCGCGTAAGGGGACTTTCACATGTGAAAGGACACACTGCTGGAGTCGCGTCTGTTTTTAGACACAACCCAGCAATCCGTCACTTTTGAGCCTACAGATATGTCAGGAATACTGACGTATCTGTAAATCCCTGCGACATGGAGCCCGGTATAGCCAATACGCCGCATCCATGGTGTTGCAAGGAGGACGCACTGAAAAGGGTCACGTTGCTGTTTTCACACTTTTCATAAATGAGGCCACCGAGTCAATAACCGAGACACACTCAAGAAGAAACTCAGGACCAATTTAGAAAAATAACAGAGATTTGCATATAATTTAGGCACCAAGACCATTGGAATCAGGTGGGTCGTGAGACGTTATGGATTTTTACAGGTAAAGCAGTAGAAGATCACAGCTGTCACATTTGAGGCATAAACCTCGAACGCGGTAATGTTACCCATCTGGAGTTACATTCACTACATAGGTACACTTACAAACGACCCTCAGGGTTACTCTCCGGGACTCAAGGTGCTTAGGGGCCAAGGTCCAAAGAACCACCCGCAGTTTGGATTTACCTGCCCTGCTGCGTCCGGGTGCAGAGGTGCTGGACGCGATGGAGAACCTGTAAGAGGAAAAGGCTGCAAGTGGGGACTTGGGGACAAGTTTGGCAGAACCCAAAGTGGGGCTCTGCTTTTTATGGTCTCTGGAGCACGGGGGCTCCATCGGTTGGCTTGGACTCGGACTGGGGTGCAGAGGGGCTTTGTTCCGGGGGTCACTTGCCTCGGAGGCTCTCACTTCCTTGGGTCGACCTGGTGATGGGGGGCAAACAGGACAGCAGGGCCTCTCTCAGTGCTGGCCTCAGTGTTGCTAATGTTGGTAGTCAGCAGGTCGGTCTTGGCAGGGTTGGTTTCTGCGCTGGACACTTAACAAGCCTTGGCGGCTGAAAGGGCTCGGCACCCAGGGTATTAGTGCTATGGGGGCTCCTGGAAGCTCAGGCGTCTTGAAACTCACTGAGGGGATGTAGGTGACCTCTGCGAGCTATAAAGTCCTTCTTCTGGTGTACTGCGCGCTCGGTAGACCTGGTGGTAAACAGAGCGGGGAACTGGCAGATGAGGTCGGTGCCTGCAGACTGCAGGGAAGTGACTCATCCACTTCAAACGAGATGCTGACTGGTTGGCAAAGTGCTGGCAGCCCAGCAAGGCTTTAGGAAGGATGCACGGCTGACGGACGAGTCGGGTCTTTGCAATTGTCGGGAAAGCAGCAAGCGGGCACATCCAGGGCTGGTCCACAGTTCTTGCGTTTTCTACTCTTCTCAGTCCTTCTTCTGTTCCCAGTAGACACGTCTGAGTTCCTGGTTTCAGGGTGCCACCTAAATACTACACTTAGTGGCTTTAACTGGAGTGTAGGGTAATGGCCAATGGTCTACCTACTCCAGGGATGTCAACACCCCCTATATGACCACTTCCTGTGAAGAGTGTCCATAAACCTGACCCTGAGTCCCTAGTTCCACTAAAAACAAGATGGTGGAACCCTTCTTTAGTTGTTCCTTTCAAGTAGCCCACCTTAGGGGTCTGACTAGCCTGAGGGTGAACACACCTTCTACCTAGCCACTTGCCCCACCTGCTCAAGTGCCAAATGGGCCTCAGGACAAGAGATGGCATCTCCCATGTCTGGGGGAAGCCGGGGTCGCATATCAAAGGTAGTACTGGCTTTGAAGCCTCTGGCCTTGATATGCTAAATCACTGCATTATAAGGATATTGCAAGTCACTGAGGAGTTCCATAACCATAAGGAGGAAGAGGCTGAAGGCTTACAATATCCTTATCATGTATGCCAGGGGGTATTTTATTCCATATAATACATGGTCACACCATGAACTACCCCACAGACTACTTAAAACCTTGGTGCATGGCTCTTTCATATGAAAGAGCAAGCATGTTTACAAACATGAATAATAAAAATAAAACCTCAAGTGCAAAATGAAACCCATCAAACCTGTATATCATTCTTGCAAACAGATATTAGAAATAGTTCAATCAAAGTCAGTTAAAAATGTAAAAAATGTAAAAACCTGCAGTAGCTCAGAATGTGTAGAAACATGCAGAACGATCCTAGCTGCTCTCTATCTAAGGAGTGCAAAGAATACACATATTCTCTCTGCTTGTCATTGTAAGCTAAAGCTATTACCTTGGAGCCGAAGAAAGAAAAGCAATGTTCCGTATAATGATGCTCCGTGACCCGACCTGCCTTTCACCTGGCTGCTGGCTCGGGCAGCAGGCATTGTGATGTCAGAACTTGACCGTAATAACTTTTAATAGTCGAGTACTGACATAGTTTCTTTATAATCGGCAAATGGGTGCGTCACTAGTGGCCAATTATAAAGAAAGTAGAGGCTGCTAGTTGTACAAGGATTACGGAATCCCGTGTATTATAAGGTTGTTAGTCTGAAACCGCAACGGATCGCTTCTAGGTGGGGGCAGACAGTAACCTGCAGCCTTTGCTTTCCAAACAGATGCGTGTGGCCTTGGGTGGGTGCGGTTCATTGTCGCTGTGGACAGACCACCGGCCCGTTGTTCCTGACCTGCATCTGTCGCAGTTCATTGTCGGGCATGTCTGTGTGCCCCAGTGGGCTGTGAACGTGAGTTTTGTCTCCATTTGCCTCTGTACACATATTTCTTCCTTGTTGTTAAGACAGGAATGTCCCCTGTAGGGTGTATAGTTGTGCCCCTGCCCTGAGTGCCCGTCTCAGAGTATCTGGTATCCTGGTTTTTGGGTTCTGGCCACAGCCTCACCCTAATCTAGCATGTGCACGTAGGCCGAGACCTGTCTCTTGAAATGAGTCCGGTCTCGGACCTGTCCTGCACCTGGAGGGGCGCACCACAGTGAGAGAGGACTAGCGTGGGCCTGCCAGTACACACTGTGCATCTTTAGTTATCTTAGTGTGACCAGACCTTCCATCTGTGTCACAAGATTGATGGCCTCAAGGCCCACTCGTGTAAACTTTCACTGCCCCAGGGTACCCAGGATCCCTCCGCTGACACTGAGCCATGCATGCCTGTGTGTATGTATGGGTGTGGGGCCACAGGTAAGCCCGGACCCGTCCGCTGATACCCGAGCCCATGCATGTGCGTGTGGGGGCACAGGTAAGCACGAGCCCGTCCCCTGATACCCCTAGCCCATGCATGTGCGTGTGTATGTATGGGTGTGGGGCCACAGGTAAGCCCGGACCGTCCGCTGACACCCGAGCCCAGGCATGTGCGTGTGTATGTATGGGCGTGGGGCCACAGGTAAGCCCAGACCAGTCCGCTGACACCCGAGCCCAGGCATGTGGGTGTGTATGTATGGGTGTGGGGCCACAGGTAAGCCCAGACCAGTCCGCTAATACCCCGAGCCCATGCATGTGCGTGTGTATGTATGGGTGTGGGGCCACAGGTAAGCCCCGACCCGTCCGCTAATACCCGAGCCCATGCATGTGCGTGTGTATGTATGGGTGTGGGGCCACAGGTAAGCCCGGACCCATCCGCTGATACACCAAGCCCATGCATGTGCGTGTGTATATATGGGTGTGGGGCCACAGGTAAACCCGGGCCCGTCCCTGATACCCCGAGCCCATGCATGTGCGTGTGTATGTATGGGTGTGGGGCCACAGGTAAGCCCGGACCCGTCCGCTGATACCCCAAGCCCATGCATGTGCGTGTGTATGTATGGGTGTGGGGCCACAGGTAAGCCCGGGCCCGTCCGCTGATACCCCGAGCCCAAGCATGTGCGTGTGTATGTATGGGTGTGGGGCCACAGGGAAGCACGGGCCCGTCCGCTGATACCCCAAGCCCATGCATGTGCGTGTGTATGTATGGGTGTGGGCCCACAGATAAGCCCAGACCCGTCTGCTTATAACCCGAGCCCATGCATGTGCGTGTGTATGTATGGGTGTGGGACCACAGGTAAGCCCGGGCCCACCCCTGATACCCTGAGCCCATGCATGTGCGTGTGTATGTATGGGTGTGGGGCCACAGGTAAGCCCAAACCCGTCCCTGATACCTCGACCCATGCATGTGCGTGTGTATGTATGGGTGTGGGGCCACAGGTATGCCCCGGCCCGTCCGCTGATACCCCAAGCCCATGCATGTGCGTGTGTATGTATGGGTGTGGGGCCACAGGTAAGCCCGGGCCCGTCCGCTGATACCCCGAGCCCATGCATGTGCGTGTGTATGTATGGGTGTGGGGCCAGAGGTAAGCCCGGGCCCACCCCTGATACCCTGAGCCCATGCATGTGCGTGTGTATGTATGGGTGTGGGGCCACAGGTAAGTCCGGGCCCGTCCGCTGATACCCCAAACCCAGGCATGTGCGTGTGTATGTATGGGTGTGGGGCCACAGGTAAGCCCGGGCCCGTTCGCTGATACCCCGAGCCCATGCATGTGCGTGTGTATATATGGGTGTGGGGCCACAGGTAATCCCGGGCCCGTCCGCTGATACACCGAGCCCATGCATGTGCGTGTGTATGTATGGGTGTGGGGCCACAGGTAAGCCCAAACCCGTCCCTGATACCTCGACCCATGCATGTGCGTGTGTATGTATGGGTGTGGGGCCACAGGTAATCCCTGACCCGTCCGCTGATACCCCAAGCCCATGCATGTGCGTGTGTATGTATGGGTGTGGGGCCACAGGTAAGCCCGGGCCCGTCCGCTGATACCCCGAGCCCATGCATGTGCGTGTGTATGTATGGGTGTGGGGCCAGAGGTAAGCCCGGGCCCACCCCTGATACCCTGAGCCCATGCATGTGCGTGTGTATGTATGGGTGTGGGGCCTCAGGTAAGCCTGGACCCGTCCGCTGATACCCCGAGCCCATGCATGTGCGTGTGTATGTATGGGTGTGGGGCCACAGGTAAGCCCGAACCCGTCCGCTGATACCCCAAGCCCATGCATGTGCGTGTGTATGTATGGGTGTGGGGCCACAGGTAAGCCCGGGCCCGTCCGCTGATACCCCGAGCCCAAGCATGTGCGTGTGTATGTATGGGTGTGGGGCCACAGGGAAGCACGGGCCCGTCCGCTGATACCCCAAGTCCATGCATGTGCGTGTGTATGTATGGGTGTGGGCCCACAGATAAGCCCAGACCCGTCTGCTTATACCCCAAGCCCATGCATGTGCGTGTGTATGTATGGGTGTGGGACCACAGGTAAGCACGGGCCCATCCACTGATACCCCGAGCCCATGCATGTGCGTTTGTATATATGGGTGTGGGGCCACAGGTAAGTCCGGGCCCGTCCGCTGATACCCCAAACCCAGGCATGTGCGTGTGTATGTATGGGTGTGGGGCCACAGGTAAGCCCGGGCCCGTTCGCTGATACCCCGAAGCCCATGCATGTGCGTGTGTATATATGGGTGTGGGGCAAAAGGTAATCCCGGGCCCGTCCGCTGATACACCGAGCCCATGCATGTGCGTGTGTATGTATGGGTGTGGGGCCACAGGTAAGCCCGGGCCCGTCCGCTGATACCCCAAGCCCATGCATGTGTGTGTGTGTATGTATGGGTGTGGGGCCACAGGTAAGCCCGGACCCATCCGCTGATACCCCGAGCCCATGCATGTGCGTGTGTATGTATGGGTGTGGGGCCACAGGTAAGCCCGGGCCCGTCCGCTGATACCCCGAGCCCATGCATGTGCGTGTGTATGTATGGGTGTGGGGCCACAGGGAAGCACGGGCCCGTCCGCTGATACCCCGAGCCCATGCATGTGCGTGTGTATGTATGGGTGTGGGGCCACAGATAAGCCCGGACCCGTCCGCTGATACCCCGAGCCCATTCATGTGCGTGTGTATGTATGGGTGTGGGGCCACAGGTAAGCCCGGGCCCGTCCTTGATACCCCGAGCCCATGCATGTGTCTTTGTATGTATGGGTGTGGGGCCACAGGTAAGCCCGGGCCCGTCTCTGATACCCCGAGCCCATGCATGTGCGTGTGTATGTATGGGTGTGGGGTCTCAGGTAAGCCCAGACCCGTCCGCTGATACCCCGAGCCCATGCATGTGTGTGTGTATTTATGGGTGTGGGGCCACAGGTAGGCCCGGACCCGTCCCCTGATACCCCGAGCCCATGCATGTGCGTGTGTATGTATGGGTGTGGGCCCACAGGTAAGCCCGGACCCGTCCCTGATACCCCGAGCCATGCATGTGCGTGTGTATGTATGGGTGTGGGGCCACGGGTAAGCCCAGACCCGTCCGCTGATACCCCGAGCCCATGCATGTGCGTGTGTATGTATGGGTGTGGGGCCACGGGTAAGCCCGGACCCGTCCGCTGATACCCTGAGCCCATGCATGTGCGTGTTTATGTATGGGTGTGGGGCCACAGGTAAGCCGGGACCCGTCCGCTGATACCCCAAGCCCATGCATGTGCCTGTGTATGTATGGGTGTGGGGCCACAGGTAAGCCCGGACCCGTCCGCTGATACCCCGAGCCCATGCATGTGCGTGTGTATGTATGGGTGTGGGGCCACAGGTAAGCCCGGACCGGTCCCTGATACCCCGAGCCATGCATGTGCGTGTGTATGTATGGGTGTGGGGCCACGGGTAAGCCCGGACCCGTCCGCTGATACCCCGAGCCCATGCATGTGCGTGTGTATGTATGGGTGTGGGGCCACGGGTAAGCCCGGACCCGTCCGCTGATACTCTGAGCCCATGCATGTGCGTGTGTATGTATGGGTGTGGGGCCACGGGTAAGCCGGGACCCGTCCGCTGATACCCCAAGCCCATGCATGTGCATGTGTATGTATGGGTGTGGGGCCACAGGTAAGCCCGGACCCGTCCGCTGATACCCCGAGCCCATGCATGTGCGTGTGTATGTATGGGTGTGGGGCCACAGGTAAGCCCGGACCCGTCCCTGATACCCCGAGCCATGCATGTGCGTGTGTATGTATGGGTGTGGGGCCACAGGTAAGCCCGGACCCGTCCGCTGATACACCAAGCCCATGCATGTGCGTGTGTATATATGGGTGTGGGGCCACAGGTAAACCCGGGCCCGTCCCTGATACCCCGAGCCCATGCATGTGCGTGTGTATGTATTGGTGTGGGGCCACAGGTAAGCACGGGCCCGTCCTCTGATACCCCGAGCCCATGCATGTGCGTGTGTATGTATGGGTGTGGGGCCACAGGTAAGCACGGGCCCGTCCGCTGATACCCCGAGCCCATGCATGTGTGTGTGTACGTAGGGGTGTGGGGCCACAGGTAAGCCCGGGCCCGTCCGCTGATATCCCGAGCCCATGCATGTGCGTGTGTATGTATGGGTGTGGGGCCACAAGTAAGCCCGGACCCGTCTGCTGATACCCCGAGCCCATGCATGTGCGTGTGTATGTATGGGTGTGGGACCACAGGTAAGCACGGGCCCATCCACTGATACCCCGAGCCCATGCATGTGCGTTCGTATATATGGGTGTGGGGCCACAGGTAAGCCCGGGCCCGTCCGCTGATACCCCGAGCCCGGGCATGTGCGTGTGTATGTATGGGTGTGGGGCCACAGGTAATCCCGTGCCCGTCCGCTGATACACCGAGCCCATGCATGTGCGTGTGTATGTATGGGTGTGGGGCCACAGGTAAGCCCGGGCCCGTCCGCTGATACCCCGAGCCCATGCATGTGTGTGTGTATGTATGGGGGTGGGGCCACAGGTAAGCCCGGGCCCGTCCACTGATACCCCGAACCCATGCATGTGCATGAGTATGTATGGGTGTGGGGCCACAGGTAAGCCCAAACCCGTCCCTGATACCTCGACCCATGCATGTGCGTGTGTATGTATGGGTGTGGGGCCTCAGGTAAGCCCAGACCCGTCCGCTGATACCCCGAGCCCATGCATGTGCGTGTGTATTTATGGGTGTGGGGCCACAGGTAAGCCCGGACCCGTCCGCTGATACCCCGAGGCCATGCATGTGCGTGTGTATGTATGGGTGTGGGGCCACAGGTAAGCCCGGACCCGTCCGCTGATACCCCAAGCCCATGCATATGCGTGTGTATGTATGGGTGTGGGGCCACAGGTAAGCCCGGGCCCGTCCTTGATACCCCGAGCCCATGCATGTGCCTTTGTATGTATGGGTGTGGGCCCACAGGTAAGCACGGGCCCGTCCGCTGATACCCCGAGCCCATGCATGTGCGTGTGTATGTATGGGTGTGGGGCCACAGGTAAGCATGGGCCCGTCCGCTGATACCCCGAGCCCATGCATGTGCGTGTGTATGTATGGGTGTGGGACCACAGGTAAGCACGGGCCGATCCACTGATACCCCGAGCCCATGCATGTGCGTTTGTATATATGGGTGTGGGGCCACAGGTAAGCCCGGGCCCGTCCGCTGATACCCCGAGCCCAGGCATGTGAGTGTGTATGTATGGGTGTGGGGCCACAGGTAAGCCCGGGCCCGTTCGCTGATACCCCGAGCCCATGCATGTGCGTGTGTATATATGGGTGTGGGGCCACAGGTAATCCCGGGCCCGTCCGCTGATACACCGAGCCCATGCATGTGCGTGTGTATGTATGGGTGTGGGGCCACAGGTAAGCCCAAACCCGTCCCTGATACCTCGACCCATGCATGTGCGTGTGTATGTATGGGTGTGGGGCCACAGGTATGCCCCGGCCCGTCCGCTGATTCCCCAAGCCCATGCATGTGCGTGTGTATGTATGGGTGAGGGGCCACAGGTAAGCCCGGGCCCGTCCGCTGATACCCCGAGCCCATGCATGTGCGTGTGTATGTATGGGTGTGGGGCCAGAGGTAAGCCCGGGCCCACCCCTGATACCCTGAGCCCATGCATGTGCGTGTGTATGTATGGGTGTGGGGCCTCAGGTAAGCCTGGACCCGTCCGCTGATACCCTGAGCCCATGCATGTGCGTGTGTATGTATGGGTGTGGGGCCACAGGTAAGCCCGGACCCGTCCGCTGATACCCCAAGCCCATGCATGTGCGTGTGTATGAATGGGTGTGGGGCCACAGGTAAGCCCGGCCCGTCCGCTGATACCCCGAGCCCAAGCATGTGCGTGTGTATGTATGGGTGTGGGGCCACAGGGAAGCACGGGCCCGTCCGCTGATACCCCAAGCCCATGCATGTGCGTGTGTATGTATGGGTTTGGGCCCACAGATAAGCCCAGACCCGTCTGCTTATACCCCGAGCCCATGCATGTGCGTGTGTATGTATGGGTGTGGGACCACAGGTAAGCACGGGCCCATCTACTGATACCCCGAGCCCATGCATGTGCGTGTGTATGTATGGGTGTGGGGCCACAGGTAAGCCCGGGCCCGTCCGCTGATACCCCGAGCCCATGCATGTGCGTGTGTATGTATGGGTGTGGGGCCAGAGGTAAGCCCGGGCCCACCCCTGATACCCTGAGCCCATGCATGTGCGTGTGTATGTATGGGTGTGGGGCCACAGGTAAGCCCAAACCCGTCCCTGATACCTCGACCCATGCATGTGCGTGTGTATGTATGGGTGTGGGGCCACAGGTATGCCCCGGCCCGTCCGCTGATACCCCAAGCCCATGCATGTGCGTGTGTATGTATGGGTGTGGGGCCACAGGTAAGCCCGGGCCCGTCCGCTGATACCCCGAGCCCATGCATGTGCGTGTGTATGTATGGGTGTGGGGCCGGAGGTAAGCCCGGGCCCACCCCTGATACCCTGAGCCCATGCATGTGCGTGTGTATGTATGGGTGTGGGGCCACAGGTAAGTCCGGGCCCGTCCGCTGATACCCCAAACCCAGGCATGTGCGTGTGTATGTATGGGTGTGGGGCCACAGGTAAGCCCGGGCCCGTTCGCTGATACCCCGAGCCCATGCATGTGCGTGTGTATATATGGGTGTGGGGCCACAGGTAATCCCGGGCCCGTCCGCTGATACACCGAGCCCATGCATGTGCGTGTGTATGTATGGGTGTGGGGCCACAGGTAAGCCCAAACCCGTCCCTGATACCTCGACCCATGCATGTGCGTGTGTATGTATGGGTGTGGGGCCACAGGTAATCCCTGACCCGTCCGCTGATACCCCAAGCCCATGCATGTGCGTGTGTATGTATGGGTGTGGGGCCACAGGTAAGCCCGGGCCCGTCCGCTGATACCCCGAGCCCATGCATGTGCGTGTGTATGTATGGGTGTGGGGCCAGAGGTAAGCCCGGGCCCACCCCTGATACCCTGAGCCCATGCATGTGCGTGTGTATGTATGGGTGTGGGGCCTCAGGTAAGCCTGGACCCGTCCGCTGATACCCCGAGCCCATGCATGTGCGTGTGTATGTATGGGTGTGGGGCCACAGGTAAGCCCGAACCCGTCCGCTGATACCCCAAGCCCATGCATGTGCGTGTGTATGTATGGGTGTGGGGCCACAGGTAAGCCCGGGCCCGTCCGCTGATACCCCGAGCCCAAGCATGTGCGTGTGTATGTATGGGTGTGGGGCCACAGGGAAGCACGGGCCCGTCCGCTGATACCCCAAGCCCATGCATGTGCGTGTGTATGTATGGGTGTGGGCCCACAGATAAGCCCAGACCCGTCTGCTTATACCCCGAGCCCATGCATGTGCGTGTGTATGTATGGGTGTGGGACCACAGGTAAGCACGGGCCCATCCACTGATACCCCGAGCCCATGCATGTGCGTTTGTATATATGTGTGTGGGGCCACAGGTAAGTCCGGGCCCGTCCGCTGATACCCCAAACCCAGGCATGTGCGTGTGTATGTATGGGTGTGGGGCCACAGGTAAGCCCGGGCCCGTTCGCTGATACCCCGAAGCCCATGCATGTGCGTGTGTATATATGGGTGTGGGGCAAAAGGTAATCCCGGGCCCGTCCGCTGATACACCGAGCCCATGCATGTGCGTGTGTATGTATGGGTGTGGGGCCACAGGTAAGCCCGGGCCCGTCCGCTGATACCCCAAGCCCATGCATGTGTGTGTGTGTATGTATGGGTGTGGGGCCACAGGTAAGCCCGGACCCATCCGCTGATACCCCGAGCCCATGCATGTGCGTGTGTATGTATGGGTGTGGGGCCACAGGTAAGCCCGGGCCCGTCCGCTGATACCCCGAGCCCATGCATGTGCGTGTGTATGTATGGGTGTGGGGCCACAGGGAAGCACGGGCCCGTCCGCTGATACCCCGAGCCCATGCATGTGCGTGTGTATGTATGGGTGTGGGGCCACAGATAAGCCCGGACCCGTCCGCTGATACCCAGAGCCCATTCATGTGCGTGTGTATGTATGGGTGTGGGCCCACAGATAAGCCCAGACCCGTCTGCTTATACCCCGAGCCCATGCATGTGCGTGTGTATGTATGGGTGTGGGACCACAGGTAAGCACGGGCCCATCCACTGATACCCCGAGCCCATGCATGTGCGTTTGTATATATGGGTGTGGGGCCACAGGTAAGTCCGGGCCCGTCCGCTGATACCCCAAACCCAGGCATGTGCGTGTGTATGTATGGGTGTGGGGCCACAGGTAAGCCCGGGCCCGTTCGCTGATACCCCGAAGCCCATGCATGTGCGTGTGTATATATGGGTGTGGGGCAAAAGGTAATCCCGGGCCCGTCCGCTGATACCCCAAGCCCATGCATGTGTGTGTGTGTATGTATGGGTGTGGGGCCACAGGTAAGCCCGGACCCATCCGCTGATACCCCGAGCCCATGCATGTGCGTGTGTATGTATGGGTGTGGGGCCACAGGTAAGCCCGGGCCCGTCCGCTGATACCCCGAGCCCATGCATGTGCGTGTGTATGTATGGGTGTGGGGCCACAGGGAAGCACGGGCCCGTCCGCTGATACCCCGAGCCCATGCATGTGCGTGTGTATGTATGGGTGTGGGGCCACAGATAAGCCCGGACCCGTCCGCTGATACCCCGAGCCCATTCATGTGCGTGTGTATGTATGGGTGTGGGGCCACAGGTAAGCCCGGGCCCGTCCTTGATACCCCGAGCCCATGCATGTGTCTTTGTATGTATGGGTGTGGGGCCACAGGTAAGCCCGGGCCCGTCTCTGATACCCCGAGCCCATGCATGTGCGTGTGTATGTATGGGTGTGGGGTCTCAGGTAAGCCCAGACCCGTCCGCTGATACCCCGAGCCCATGCATGTGTGTGTGTATTTATGGGTGTGGGGCCACAGGTAGGCCCGGACCCGTCCCCTGATACCCCGAGCCCATGCATGTGCGTGTGTATGTATGGGTGTGGGCCCACAGGTAAGCCCGGACCCGTCCCTGATACCCCGAGCCATGCATGTGCGTGTGTATGTATGGGTGTGGGGCCACGGGTAAGCCCAGACCCGTCCGCTGATACCCCGAGCCCATGCATGTGCGTGTGTATGTATGGGTGTGGGGCCACGGGTAAGCCCGGACCCGTCCGCTGATACCCTGAGCCCATGCATGTGCGTGTTTATGTATGGGTGTGGGGCCACAGGTAAGCCGGGACCCGTCCGCTGATACCCCAAGCCCATGCATGTGCCTGTGTATGTATGGGTGTGGGACCACAGGTAAGCCCGGACCCGTCCGCTGATACCCCGAGCCCATGCATGTGCGTGTGTATGTATGGGTGTGGGGCCACAGGTAAGCCCGGACCTGTCCCTGATACCCCGAGCCATGCATGTGCGTGTGTATGTATGGGTGTGGGGCCACGGGTAAGCCCGGACCCGTCCGCTGATACCCCGAGCCCATGCATGTGCGTGTGTATGTATGGGTGTGGGGCCACGGGTAAGCCCGGACCCGTCCGCTGATACCCTGAGCCCATGCATGTGCGTGTGTATGTATGGGTGTGGGGCCACAGGTAAGCCGGGACCCGTCCGCTGATACCCCAAGCCCATGCATATGCATGTGTATGTATGGGTGTGGGGCCACAGGTAAGCCCGGACCCGTCCGCTGATACCCCGAGCCCATGCATGTGCGTGTGTATGTATGGGTGTGGGGCCAAAGGTAAGCCCGGACCCGTCCCTGATACCCCGAGCCATGCATGTGCGTGTGTATGTATGGGTGTGGGGCCACAGGTAAGCCCGGACCCGTCCGCTGATACACCAAGCCCATGCATGTGCGTGTGTATATATGGGTGTGGGGCCACAGGTAAACCCGGGCCCGTCCCTGATACCCCGAGCCCATGCATGTGCGTGTGTATGTATTGGTGTGGGGCCACAGGTAAGCACGGGCCCGTCCTCTGATACCCCGAGCCCATGCATGTGCGTGTGTATGTATGGGTGTGGGGCCACAGGTAAGCACGGGCCCGTCCGCTGATACCCCGAGCCCATGCATGTGTGTGTGTACGTAGGGGTGTGGGGCCACAGGTAAGCCCGGGCCCGTCCGCTGATATCCCGAGCCCATGCATGTGCGTGTGTATGTATGGGTGTGGGGCCACAAGTAAGCCCGGACCCGTCTGCTGATACCCCGAGCCCATGCATGTGCGTGTGTATGTATGGGTGTGGGACCACAGGTAAGCACGGGCCCATCCACTGATACCCCGAGCCCATGCATGTGCGTTCGTATATATGGGTGTGGGGCCACAGGTAAGCCCGGGCCCGTCCGCTGATACCCCGAGCCCGGGCATGTGCGTGTGTATGTATGGGTGTGGGGCCACAGGTAATCCCGTGCCCGTCCGCTGATACACCGAGCCCATGCATGTGCGTGTGTATGTATGGGTGTGGGGCCACAGGTAAGCCCGGGCCCGTCCGCTGATACCCCGAGCCCATGCATGTGTGTGTGTATGTATGGGGGTGGGGCCACAGGTAAGCCCGGGCCCGTCCACTGATACCCCGAACCCATGCATGTGCATGAGTATGTATGGGTGTGGGGCCACAGGTAAGCCCAAACCCGTCCCTGATACCTCGACCCATGCATGTGCGTGTGTATGTATGGGTGTGGGGCCACAGGTAAGCCCTGACCCGTCTGCTGATACCCCAAGCCCATGCATGTGCGTGTGTATGTATGGGTGTGAGGCCACAGGGAAGCACGGGCCCGTCCGCTGATACCCCAAGCCCATGCATGTGCGTGTGTATGTATGGGTGTGGGGCCACAGATAAGCCCGGACCCGTCCGCTGATACCCCGAGCCCATTCATGTGCGTGTGTATGTATGGGTGTTGGGCCACAGGTAAGCCTGGGCCCGTCCTTGATACCCCGAGCCCATGCATGTGCCTTTGTATGTATGGGTGTGGGGCCACAGGTAAGCCCGGGCCCGTCCCTGATACCCCGAGCCCATGCATGTGCGTGTGTATGTATGGGTGTGGGGCCTCAGGTAAGCCCAGACCCGTCCGCTGATACCCCGAGCCCATGCATGTGCGTGTGTATTTATGGGTGTGGGGCCACAGGTAAGCCCGGACCCGTCCGCTGATACCCCGAGCCCATGCATGTGCGTGTGTATGTATGGGTGTGGGGCTACAGGTAAGCCCGGACCCGTCCGCTGATACCCCAAGCCCATGCATGTGCATGTGTATGTATGGGTGTGGGTCCACAGGTAAGCCCAGGCCCGTCCTTGATACCCCGCGCCCATGCATGTGCCTTTGTATGTATGGGTGTGGGGCCACAGGTAAGCCCGGGCCCGTCCCTGATACCTTGAGCCCATGCATGTGCGTGTGTATGTATGGGTGTGGGGCCTCAGGTAAGCCCGGACCCGTCCGCTAATACCCCGAGCCCATGCATGTGCGTGTGTATTTATGGGTGTGGGGCCACAGGTAAGCCCGGACCCGTCCGCTGATACCCCGAGCCCATGCATGTGCGTGTGTATGTATGGGTGTGGGGCCACAGGTAAGCCCGGACCCGTCCCCGATACCCCGAGCCATGCATGTGCGTGTGTATGTATGGGTGTGGGGCCACGGGTAAGCCCGGACCCGTCCCCTGATACCCCGAGCCCATGCATGTGCGTGTGTATGTATGGGTGTGGGGCCACGGGTAAGCCCGGACCCGTCCGCTGATACCCTGAGCCCATGCATGTGCGTGTGTATGTATGGGTGTGGGGCCACAGGTAAGCCCAGACCCGTCCGCTGATACCCCGAGCCCATGCAGGTGCGTGTTTATGTATGGGTGTGGGGCCACAGGTAAGCCGGGACCCGTCCGCTGATACCCCAAGCCCATGCATGTGCGTGTGTATGTGTGGGTCCACAGGTAAGCCGGGACCCGTCCGCTGATACCCCGAGCCCATGCATGTGCGTGTGTATGTATGGGTGTGGGGCCACGGGTAAGCCCGGACCCGTCCGCTGATACCCCGAGCCCATGCATGTGCGTGTGTATGTATGGGTGTGGGGCCACAGGTAAGCCGGGACCCGTCCGCTGATACCCCGAGCCCATGCATGTGCGTGTGTATGTATGGGTGTGGGGCCACAGGTAAGCGCGGACCCGTCCGCTGATACCCCAAGCCCATGCATGTGCGTGTGTATGTATGGGTGTGGGGCCACAGGTAAGCGCGGACCCGTCCGCTGATACCCCAAGCCCATGCATGTGCGTGTGTATGTATGGGTGTGGGGCCACAGGTAAGCCCGGACCCGTCCGCTGATACCTTGAGCCCATGCATGTGCGTGTGTATGTATGGGTGTGGCTTGTGTGTTACACTCAACTAACTAAAGAGGGTTTTGGCCCATAATCAGTACGGTTGAGCCAAATATTGATATAGTGATAAAACACACTATCAGAGAAACACCTCCTGCTTTTTTTTACAATTTTAGGAATACAAATGTGAATTATTTCTCTTTTTTGATACATGCTGGGGTTTGTGAATAGTGTACTGTTTGTCTTTGCCCTCTTGAAAGGTTGTGAAAAGAAGAAAATGTAGCTATACACGCCAACCTATTTGGGCTGTATTGTTTTATTGTCTTATTTATGTGCTCACATTGTCTTGTCTTTGATTATGCTCAATGTTCTCTCTGAAAGTATTTAAGTTGAGTAAAATGTAGTTTTTTTGTTTGTGATATTGGGATCACCTCTTCCAAAGGTGGTGCATCCTTCAGCCGTAACTTTTCCCTTATTTGATCTTCTCTACACTTTAAAACAAACTGGTCTCTCATGCATTCTTCGTTTGCTGTACCAAACTTACACGTTGACGCAAGCTTCCTAAGACTGGTTAAGTAATCTCCAACCGTCTCCTCTTTTGCTTATTCCCTTAACTCGAAATGGTACTTTCCATGATGGTACTCACCCTTGGCAAATAATGCCGATCAAGTGGTGCTACGCATATTTCATATTCATTTAGTCCTCTTCGCTCTTCCGTTCTTAAATCCGGAAGATTCTCTAACACTTCCTGTCTCTCACCGCCTGGACAGTGCATTAGCAGCAAATATTTCCTTTCTGCACTTAGATTTGTTCCACATACAGGTGCATAGTGCCCAAACCATTTTGCATGGTGTACCAA
Source organism: Lissotriton vulgaris (assembly GCF_964263255.1). Lineage (NCBI taxonomy): Eukaryota > Metazoa > Chordata > Amphibia > Caudata > Salamandridae > Lissotriton > Lissotriton vulgaris. Next base: position 19,285,829 of record NC_141697.1, read on the forward strand.
AATAAACAGAACTACCTACACAACTAACCCGTAAAATATATAACCTCAAAAAGTGAGAAAGATGAAGGAAAATACTGTACATTAGTTTTCCCCTTTTTTTTGAACACCAAACAATTATTTTAAATATCTGTATTAAACATTACAACCTATAGAAGATAATGTCCCCTTCCAGGTGTGCCTGTCACCGGTGCAAAAACAGGCGTGCCTATCCCCGCTGAAAAATTGTCTCTTAAGGCTGCCAATATACCTGTATGACCTGAAGGGTTTCCAATTCCTTGAACTCGTCAGGTGGGTTCATTGTCAGGCAAAACACCAACAAATATGTTACTCACACCATGTACCGGCATGCCGAACACAAAACGCAAATGACTGTAAGGAAATTTGAACAAAGTTTCCTAAGGTATGCGTATCACCGTGCCGACGTCTTCTGTTTCTTCCAATCAGCTCCCTAGCATGATCCACACACTGATTTAAATGGCTTCTAGACTAGTTGTACTCCGATGAGAGTGTGCATGCTCCCGCTCTAAATATTCATTCCGCACAGACTTCAACATAGCCTGCATTCAAGGAACAGGTTAACCCCTTCGCTGCTCAGGACCGCCCGGTCATCACGCGTCATGGTGGGCGTGTGCTAACGACGACCAGGGGCTGTCTGAACTCCACCCACTCTCTATTTCGCCCGCACAGCGTGAAAATTCGGCCAGCGTGCAAGGGGTTAAAGGTTCATGCTGTTTGCTCCTGACTGTTAAACAGGTTGATGATCACTCCGTAGAGCTCACGCTGCTTTGCTCGCACGTGAAACACCTCGCTCTGCGGCGATCGCTCCACCTGCTGTTCGGTGACAGTGGCCACACTGTTTTATGCGCCCGTGCCACACAACTTGTGCTGCTTCAATTGCGGCACACAGCTCGTGCCCCGCAAGCTGCTCCAACACCATGTATATTTTTCTTAAATTGGTTTGTAAAACAGTACCGTTGCGGGTCCGATCCACCTGCTTTTCAGGGTAATTGACTCATTTTGGCTTCGGTGGTCCCCCAATCCCTTTCCCTCCCGGCTCCTGTGGCTGCCCCCCGCTGCTCTGCTCCTCTATGGCCGCCATTTTGCTGCTGCTCTCAGCTGCTTCTTTCTCCTGACCCTGGCCCACCATCTTGTCCATTCCCTCGGCCTTCACCCTTCTCCCTCGTTTCCCCCCTGACGATCCTCAAATGTTTCTGATTTGCCTTTTTTCCATACCCCAGTATCACTCCCACCCTCCGACCCCACTTAATGGAACTCTTGCTTTTCTGTATATAGAGATAACTCTAATCACTAGTATATGCTGTAGACCTTTGTACTCTCTCCAATTCCTGTGTGACCTTTAGAGTTTATCCATTCGTATCTCTTCCTTATGTATAGAGATAACTCTAATCACTAGTATATGCAGTAGACCTTTGTACTCTCTCCAATTCCTATGTGACCTTTAGAGTTTATCCATTCGTATCTCTTCCTTATGTATATAGAGATAACTCTAATCACTAGTATATGCAGAAGACCTTTGTACTCTCTACCATTCCTATGTGACTCTTAGAGTATATCCATTTGTATCCATTCCCTATGTATATAGAGATAACTCAAATCACTAGTATATGCAGTAGACCTTTGTACTCTCTACCATTCCTAGGTGACTCTTAGAGTATATCCATCCGTATCCCTTCCCTATGTATATAGAGAACTCTAATCACTAGTATATGTAGTAGACCTTTGTACTCTCTTCCATCCCTATGTGACTCTTAGAGTATATCCATTGGTATCCCTTCCCTATGTATATAGGGATACGTCTAATCACTAGTATGTGCAGTAGACCTTTGTACTCTCTGCCATTCCTATGTGACTCTTAGAGTATATCCATTCGTATCTCTTCCTTGAGTGACTTTATTATTTGCACACTTGCAATTTTTCTTTCTGTTTATATCTCTTCTTTGTGTGACTTTACATCTTGTACATTTGCAATTTTTTCTGTTTGTATCTTTTATGTAACGCATGTAATCCTTAGTCCTTATGTTTTGCAACTGGTTCTTATGTAAAGCGCTCTGACACCTTTGGGTAAAGTTCGCGCTATAGAAAATTGCGTTAAATAAATAAAATAAATAAATAAATAACAGGAGCCCAGGGTGACCAGTGCTTCACCAGTACTGACGCTGCCGTTACTCCACCAATCTCCTAGCGCCGTACCAGCTCCCGATCCTCAAATATACACTTCTCTGTTGATGTTGCGGTGCCCATGTGCATTTAATCCCTCGCTCGTCGCCAGTGTAACATCTTGAAGAAGTGGTCAGAACACCAAGATATGTTCTCAAGCTCAGTTTAATAAAACACCCCATCCATCAAGTTCTTGTCAGCCACTGCCACTGTTTCACTTCAACCAGCCCCCCACATTCCAGGGAGTGACTTACCTCAGCATCCAGCCAAGCAAGATATCACACAGGGTCCTGGATGTTTCAAGGACAGCTTTTTATGGTACTTACCTCCCAGATCGCTGCGTTCTACCTCTGCCGCATTGGTGTCGGCACCTTGGTTAAAGCGCGACTCTTGGGGCGGTAGAGGATTTGTGGTGGGAGCAGCCAAAGCCCGGAATAATCTTCCCCTGCATATCAGAGCCTCGCCAAATCTGCGGACATTTCGGAAATCTTTAGAAACCTGGCTCCTTATGACCTTCTAAACCTACTCCCGGGTCTTAGCTAGCGCCAAGACGCCTGTATGCTTTCGAGCGCTTAATAAGACGATTTAACACAACATAACATAACATTTACAATATTTTGACGCCCGGCAGCGCAATAAGGCATCCTGCTGCACCGCCGTGCATCAAAAGAAAGGGGCATGAATGCACTGGACTACAAGATACGGCTCATTCCTGTCCGTTTCCCCTGCGCTGGCGCACAATAGGCTGCCGTGCGCCATCACAGGTACCCTTGCACCACAAGTGCGTCACTTTTTTAGACGCACCAGAGGCCCATTGTGCCTGCCCATATTTACAAAGCCACATAAAGCCACCCTGCGTGGCTTTTCATTACCTTGTAAATATGGGCCCTTCGCACATTACTCTGCCTGAAAAGGGCGTTCCATTGGTGTCGGTGTGGGCCCTGGAATGTGATGCATTCCCAGATTTTAACCTGGGAATGCGTCAGATTTCGACGCCTCCCCTGGAGAGGCGCTAGGGAGCTGCAACGGGGAGAAATACCTTCATTCCTCCTTGTTTTTTCTTTTCCTATGTGGGCTGCATTCTGCGGCACACATAGAAAGAGGAAAACAACTCTCGTGATTGTTTTTTTCCCTTTCTGCACAACCCCCCCCCCCCCCCCCGCCCCCCCTCTCTGCAACGCAGACACCCTTGCACCATGGCACAAGGATGCCTGCGTTGGTGCACGGCAGCCCATTTTGCACCAGCACAAGGGAAAGGAGAGGAATGCGCTGTATCTGGTAGATACAGCGCATTCCTGTCCTTTTCTTTTGACGCACAGCAGCGCAGCGGGCAGGCTTGTTACACTGCCCTGCGACAAAATATTAATAAATGAGGCCCGGAGTCTCTCGTTTTAAAGAGACATCAGCATTCTGCATTAGTTCGAATCCGTGCTTAATTTGTGAATATATAAATGCCAGAACCCAAAGTATTTCCCAGGAGGCAACCGTGGTTGGCACTTCACTGCCAAGAACTAACCATCACACAAGACTAGTCTGACATTTTGGACTATTCCACGTCATCTTGAGCTGTAAGGAGGGCCTGGACCCACTTCTGTTTTTTACTTGCATATTGAACCCTTTGTTGATGAGCTCTTCTCAATAATAGAGCCATATTGCCACTATGTAGGGGAGGCTTATAAATAAGTGGTAGTGGTGATGAGAAATACCTGCCCAGCACCGGCACAAATTATTCAATGCTTGGAGTCATGTGGGATGTATCTTTAGTGCTGCTGTCGGCATCTCTATAGCCCCCTCGCCTCTCCCTTCATCTGTCTCCCTCACTGCCCCTCCTCGTCCTCTCACTCTCTCCCTCCCATTCTTCCTTCTCCTTTGCTCTATTTCTCTTTCTCTCCCTCTCTCTCACTCTATCGGCCTGTCTCTCTTTTGATCTTTCTCTTGTTGTATTTCCCTGTCTGTCATTTCTTTGTCTCTCTGTTTGTCTATTTTTCTGTTGGCTTAACCAGAACATCACTCCCTCTTTCCTCTGGCCCCTCCTTCTCTCCCATTCTCTTTCTCCCCTCTCGCTCTTCCCCCCTTCTCCCCCTCCCTCTCTTTCTTCCCCCTCTCTCCCTCTCTCTCTCTCTCTTCCCCCTCTCTCCCCCTGTCCCCTCTCTCTCCCTCTCTCCCCTCCCTCTTTTCCCTCTCTCCCCTCCCTCTCTTTCTCTCTTCTCTCTCTCTCTCTCTCTCTCTCCCTCTCTCCCCCTCCCTCTCTCTCTTCCCCCTCTCTCCCTCTCTCTCTCTCTCTTCCCCCTCTCTCCCCCTCTCCCCTCTCTCTCCCTCTCTCCCCTCCCTCTTTTCCCTCTCTCCCCTCCCTCTCTTTCTCTCTTCTCTCTCTCTCCCTCTCTCCCCTCTCTCCTTCTCTCGTTCCCTCTCTCTCTCCCTCCCTCACTCTCTCTCTTCCCCTCTCCCTCTCCTTTCCCTCTCTCTCTCTTCTCCCTCTCTCCCCCTCCCTCCCTCTCTCTCTTCCCCCCTCTCTCCCTCTCACCCCACTATCTCTCTCTCCCTCTACCTCTCTCTCTCCCTCTCTCCTCTCTCTCCCTCTCTCTCCTCCTCCCTCTCTCCCCACTATCTCTGTCTCCCTCTCTCTCTCTCCTCTCTCCCTCCCTCCCTCTCTCCCCCCCTCTCTCTCTCTCTCTCTCTCTCTCTTTCTCTATCCTCTCTCCCCCTCCCTTCCCTCTCTCCCCCCCCCCTCCCTCTCTCCCCTACCTCTCTCTCTCCCTCTATCTCCTTCTCTCTCTCATTCTCTCTCTCTTCCCCTCCCTCTCTCCCCTCCCCCTCTCTCTCTCTCCCTCCCTCCCTTCCCCTCTCTCCCCTCCCTCCCTCTCCCTCTTCCCCCCTCTCTCTCTCTTCCTCCCTCTCTCCCCTCTATCTCTATCTCCTTCTCTCTCCCCCCTCCCCCCTCTCTCTCTCTCTCCCCTCTCTCTCTCTCCTCTCTCCCTCTCTCCCCTCTATCTCTGTCTCCCTCTCTCTCCCCCCTTCTCTCTCTCTCTCCCTTCCCTCTCTCCTCTCTCTCTCTCTCTCTCTCCCTCCCTCTCTCTCTCCCTCTCTCCCTCTCTCTTCTCTCTCTCTCTCTCCCTCTCTCTTCTCTCTCCCTCTCCCTCTCTCTCTCCTCTCTCCCTCTCTCCCCCCTCTCTCTCTCTCTCTCCTCTCTCTCCCCTCTCTCTCTATCCCTCCCTCTATCTTCTCTCTCCCTCTCTCCCCTCTATCTCTGTCTCCCTCTCCCCTCTCTCTCTTCCTCCCTCTCTCTCCTCCCTCCCTCTCTCTCTCCCCTCTCTCTCTGTCTCCCTCTCTCTCCCCCCTTCTCTCTCTCTCTCTCCCCCCCCCTCTCTCTCTCCCTCCCTCTCTCTCTCCCTCTCTCTCTCTCCCTCCCTCTCTCTCCTCTCTCCCTCTCCTCTATCTCTGTCTCCATCTCTCCCTTCTCTCTCTCTCCCTTCCCTCTCTCTCTCCCCCCCTCTCTCCCTCTCTCTCTCTCTCTCTCTCTCTCCCCTCTATCTCTGTCTCCCTCTCCCCCCCTCTCCCTCTCTCCTTCTCTCGTTCCCTCTCTCTCTCCCTCCCTCACTCTCTCTCTTCCCCTCTCCCTCTCCTTTCCCTCTCTCTCCTTCTCTCTCTCCTTCTCTCTCTCTTCCCCTCCCTCTCTCCCCTCCCCCTCTCTCTCTCCCTCTCTCCCTTCCCCTCTCTCCCCTCCTTCTCCCTCTTCCCCCCTCTCTCTTTCTTCCTCCCTCTCTCCCCTCTATCTCTGTCTCCCTCTCTCTCCCCCTTCCCTCTCTCTCTCTCTCTCTCCCCTCTCTCTCTCCTCTCTCCCTCTCTCCCCTCTATCTCTGTCTCCCTCTCTCTCCCCCCTTCTCTCTCTCTCCCTTCCCTCTCTCCTCTCTCTCCCTCTCTCTCTCTCTCCCTCCCTCTCTCTCTCCCTCTCTCCCTCTCTCTTCTCTCTCTCTCCCTCTCTCTTCTCTCTCCCTCTCCCTCTCTCTCTCCTCTCTCCCTCTCTCCCCCTCTCTCTCTCTCTCTCTCCTCTCTCTCCCCTCTCTCTCTATCCCTCCCTCTATCTTCTCTCTCCCTCTCTCCCCTCTATCTCTGTCTCCCTCCCCCCCTCTCTCCCTCCCTCTCTCTCCTCCCTCTCTCTCTCCCCTCTCTCTCTGTCTCCCTCTCTCTCCCCCTTCTCTCTCTCTCTCTCTCCCCCCCTCTCTCTCTCCCTCCCTCTCTCCCTCTCTCTCTCCCTCCCTCTCTCTCCTCTCTCCCTCTCTCTCCTCTATCTCTGTCTCCATCTCTCCCTTCTCTCTCTCTCCCTTCCCTCTCTCTCCCTCTCTCTCTCTCCCTCTTTCTCCCTCTCTCTCTCTCTTCCTCCCGCTCTCCTCTCTCTCTCTCTCTTCTCTCTGCCCCGCCCCGGGGTTGCCCTGCTCTGAGCCTCCTCCTCCCTTGGAAGTGCCCGCAGATAATCCCTGAGAAAAGCACCTTTAAAAACACCGAAAAGAACCGTGTGACGCGCGCGGCACTCACGGGAAAAACCGCGGCCCCGGGGGCTGTGCTCGGCCTCCCGGCGCCACCGGTGCCCATGGAAACCACACACAACACACTGAGGCCGGGGTTGAGCAAGGAGGCGCTGTGACAGCAGCAGGGCTGAGTCACACCCAGACATCTGCAGACACCCACAAGAAGGAGCAGTGCGGGTGAATGGGCCTGCAATGCAGCGCCTAGAAGGAGCAGGGAGAGCTTGGCGCCCCATGCAGGACCCGCTGCTGAGAGCACTGTACCCCCCCCCCCCCCTTCACATGAAAACCACACACAGCAGGCTGAGGCCAGGGTTGTGCAAGGAGGCGCTGTGACAACAGCAGGGCTGAGTCACACCCAGACATCTGCAGACACCCGCAAGGAGGAGCAGTGCGGCTGAATGGGCCTGCAATGCAGCGCCTAGAAAGAGCAGGCAGAGCTTGAGAGCACTGTGCCCTCTCTGGTGCCCAAGGAAACCACACACAACACACTGAGGCCGGGCTTGTGCAAGGAGGCGCCGTGACAGCAGCAGGGCTGAGTCACATCGAGACATCTGCAGACATCCACAAGGAGGAGCAGTGCGGCTGAATGGGCCTGCAATGCAGCGCCTAGAAAGAGCAGGCTTGGCACTTTATGCAGGACTCGCTGCTGAGAGCACTGTACCCCAAACCCCTCCCCCCCCCCCCCCCCCCCCCCCCCCACTGCACATGGAAACGACACACAACACACTGAGGCCGGGCTTGTGCAAGGAGGCGCCGTGACAGCAGCAGCGCTGAGTCACATCGAGACATCTGCAGACACCCACAGGTGGCGCATTGCGGCCGAGTGTGCCTGGTTGCAGCGCCTAGAACCTGCAGAGTTCAGCGCTTCAAGCAGGACTCGCTGCTGAGAGCACTGTGCCCTCCCCGGAGGCCGCAGCAGCAGGAGAGAGTCCTGTCGTGCGGTCCCGGAGGGTCTTCACACAGTCACAGCTGCGCTGTCCTGCACATTCGCTATAATACAGCGCCGCGCAGTGCAGCAGCCAGAGGGGGGAAGCAGCGCTGAAAAATGAAATGAAATGAAATGAAATTTGATTTGTAGAGCGCATGGCTGCCCGAGAGCGTCCCAGCGCTTGCTTAGGGAACCCGTCCTGGTATTCCCCTGCGAGCGGCTGCTCTGGCCCCCTGGGTGTTTAGAAACAATAATTGAAAGAGAAACATCATGGGACGAACTATCCTGTCAAGAGAATTGAGGACAAAAGTATTGTGAGGGTAAGTTTCTGTAGGTAAGTACATTTTACTGTGTATAACTCCACATATACGTACCTTGACGCTATATATAGCTTCAAAGTACGTAGATGTGCAGTTAGGGGCCAGACGTACGAAGCATTTTACTGGTCGCAAACTGCCCATCTGGCCGTTTGCGACTGTTAAAATGCATGTTCCCAGGTACAAAAGACAAAATGCAACCCCGTAGCTTGTTACTGAATTGCATTTTGCTTCTGCAATCCGGCGTTAGGAAGGGGCGTGTTTAGTAAGGGGGGGCGTAGTTCAAGAAGTAGCGCTACGCGAAGCTACGCAAAGTGCACTTCGCGCTACGCGAACTTCACATAGCACTATGCGAGCTGCGTAGTAGCATGTTCGCACTGTGCAAGATGCCTTTTCAATGATTGCACAGTGCGGACAAGCATCCGGCACGGTGCAATCATTGAAAACGGCGGAGCATATTATCAAGGGGGTTTATCTCCGCCTTTTTGGCTTTAAAAGCCACGAAAGCGGAGATAAAATTATCTCCCTATTACCTAGCTGTCGCTAACACCAGTTAGCGACAGCTAGTAGGAGATAGCGACCATCTTGGGCCCCGCTTTGCATGTCAGTGATATTTATCACTAATGACATGCAAAGTGGGCGTGCCAAGATTTTAGCGACTGAAAACAGTCGCTAACATCGCTATCTAAGCTAAGCGCAAATTTCACCAGAAGCTAACACCTGCCCTGAGCAGTTCTTAGCCATGTTATCCAATGGGAGGTGGATAACATGGCTAAGAGCATTAGCTCGGTAATGCATGAATATCGCTGACTTTTCAGCGATATTCATGAATTGCGGCGATTTTTATCGCATTTGCAATAAACCTTGGTAATACCAAGGTTTATTTGCGGTAAAAATCGCCGCAACTCAGCGGTAATTTTTTGTCTCTAACCAAGCAATAGCGATAATTATCGCTATTGCTTGCTAATATGACCCGGCATCTTGCAGTGCGAGCTGTAGTTTTCTGCAGCTCGAGTAGATTATTACTCGAGCTGCAGCTTTCTCAACGCGAACTGGTAGTTTCTCATTGAGAGCGGTCGCGAGCATGCACAACCACTCACAATTAGAAACCTTACCTCCCTGCATTGAGAATCTCGCCGGGATGTCATTTTGCTTGCTCGCGGTCGCGAACATGACGTTCAGGACCGCGAACAAGCAAAAAATGAGCGCTGCACTACGCTACGCTGCACTACGCGTGTTCGCACTGTGCTACGTGCAGCTCGCGTAGTGCGAAGTTGCACAAACTTCGCAAACTCCGCGAGCTTAGCATAGTCCTTCGCCCAGGGTTAGTGTTTAGGGCGCCCCGTCCTAATGATGGAGCAAGGACTCGTACAAAAGAGACTTGCTCTGATGCAATCCTCTCACGTAACTTCTAACCCCGTATTAACCTTATATTGTGTGAATTCATATGCACAACAGACTAAACTAAAGAAAGAAGCTTGCCTATGTGTTTTACTAACGAGTAACTCGAGTGAGATTCTAATACGGCCGCTAACTGAAAATCTTTAGTACGCATGCGTCTACTGCATCTACGTAGTATGACGTACTTTTGCTTGGAGGGAATTTCTTACACTTGCACAGTTGCTAACAAGATGGCTGCTTTGAAACTCACATGCTTGGCAACCGCTTGTTGGAAACTAAAACAAGATATTTTTATAATGCAAACGTGGGGAAAGTATTAATAAGTTAGTGGGGTTAGAATAGAGATAGATGGTATACAGTGAAACCATTTATTCTTGAAAATAACTTCTGTCTTTCTGACTTTGTTATTAGTGCGCTTTTGGGCCCCTCGAGTATGACAGAAGTGAGCAGAATCACGTGATTGACCTGTTCCTCCGCGCATGTCTATTGAGAGTGAATCGGGAACGATGACCACAACTTGAATACAGGCCCCGAGCGTCCTGGCCTGGGAACCAAGTGGTGAAGAGTTCACCAGGATGGCAGAATCTGTGAAAGCTATTATAAATGTTGCAAAAATAATGTGAATGCGGGTGGAAAATAAAAGTTTGAACAACGATTAGGAGGATGGGTTTATTAACAAAGGCTAACTGAAAAGAGTGATATGTAAGCATGGTGCGATGATCACTTCCCCTTGCCGGTCCAATCAGAGTTAAGCGTTTCATGATATGTAAACATTTTTGGGAGGTACATGAATACTGTAGGGTATAATTGAGGTAGTTCTTAGATAGTTAGTTAGAGGAGAGTTTGCTGAATGCTGCAGAGCTCGGGATGCTGTCGGGGTGACGAGAGAAGCTGAAGAATCGAATGCATCGCTGCTTTAATCTAAATTAAACTAATTTTGAAGAAGATCGCAGAAGAATCTCGAGGAGGAAGCGAGTGTCAGAGAGGGGTGCTACGCATGCATCGGTGATAGAGAGGTCATCTGTCCTGATTCCTGTCCTGAAGCCTTTGGCCGCCAGATCTTTCCTTAGGGACCCTTCCATGTCCCTTGGCCAGGGGGTTGGTTTTCACAATGTTCTTGGCAATTATAACTATTTGTCTGTTTATGCGCCTATGTCCTTTTCTCTCTAGCCTCTCCTTTCTGTGCTTAGTCATTGCATAGTATAATTGAATGCATTTGATAATTGATTTATTGAATCTTCCTTCCTAAGAGGAGACGGTGACTGTTCTGTACTTTGCAAGTGGTTCAGATGACATTATTCTTAGATAAAGATTTAAAACACTCCCAGACTCTGATCATTTAAAAAAAATGCAAGAAAGTTGATTTATGTCATTTCACCATCAACTAGTTCAAGTAAAGGTCCATCGACCAGAGGAAATAACTTTTTGATCGGTGAAAAGATTAGTTAGGAACCAGGAGTAACTAATCTTGATATGGTAAGAAATCAAGCTTGACCCCAGCGGTGTTTGCCAGGTCGTTGTGAATGTGTGTCTGGGCCCAGGTGTGTATAAGGTGTTGGATTACCTATTGCTGGTAAGCCGCTGGATCACTAATAACGATTAGTATGTAGGAATATTTTGCGACCAGAATTTGGTTGAAAAACAGTCATAATTTACTGACTCCGTAGATGAGGCGGTAACCCATTTGCAAACAGGAATGGGTCCCAAGGGGACCCTTCCCCATTGTTTATGTGGTGAAAACAGTTTTTTAGGAGCAGACAGTGGTCCCATGGACCATTGCCTACTCTTAAAAAATGGAAAGAAAGATTTTATTTTTTATTTTTGTAATGCTAAAGTAAAACGGGCTGCATTACAAACAAACATTGCTCTATTTAAAAAGCAATCTCAGACATGGTGGTCCCTGTGATTGTAGCCATTCCCAATGGGTCGCAAATTGCGACCTCCCTCATGAATATTGATGAGACTGGTCCTTTTGCAACCCATTTGGGAATCGCTAAATGTGTCCCAGATACATTAGTACATTTGACTTTGCAAAAAATCACAAGTAGAGACTCTAAAAATCAAATGGTGGCATATTTGGCCCTAAGAATATTAATACTTTGCTTACCTCTCTGCACGTACCTTCGCGATATCTTGGCCCTCAACATTTTTGACACAATTTAATGTCCACGGATATTTCTGTTTCCGAAGTTCTGTCGCTGATCCCTTCGCCTTTATTTATTTTACACAGGACAGTGGTCCCTAGACAAATAGATTATTTGCAAAATAAATATAGACTAAATAGCAACTATATTCATTGTTTAGCCGGACAGTATTTAATTTCTGATAAAGGAGTACAAAGATAATATGGTGTGATGCAAGGAGGACACCAGCCGATGCCCAACTAACACACTCAGAAGAAAGACAAACAAGAAATTACAGGCAATTCAGGTCGTCTGTGTATCACAATTCAGAACCAGACAATACAAATAGCACACTATTGCCTGCAAACATTAGCATCATTCATATGCTTATAGTGTGACAAGGACGACGACGTTTCGAACCCTATAATAATTCAGAGTTCATCTTCAGGACAAACAATATATGCCTTCTATATGAAAGGTTAATAAATAAGTTTTTGTACAGCCATACTGCGGGGCTAGTATAGAATGCCCGATGCCAATAGTAGATACCGTGGCAGTCCGCCGGATAATTAGCCGGGCAGCAATCAACCGTAATAGGTGCAGTTCGGCAGAAAAGAGGGAACGGGTTGTCAATGCGGTCCGCGTTCGGGTGGGAAATACACTGATCCCTTCGCCTGCACTGGAGACGAGCAGCTGCCTAACGCCACACTCACCTTTGCCTCACTGTGCAGAGATGTAAGAAAGTGCCCTCTTTCTGCATGGTTGCCTCCACTTTTCGACAAACTGCTGATGCACTTTGACTTAATGCGCCCTGGGTCCCTGTCAATCAGGTACCCAGGGCCCATGTTCTTTCCCAAAACTGCATTTAAAACAAAACCCATTTGGCACCTCTCTGGCCACATATCAGTCCCTTATAAAAGGTACCATGGGTACCCAGGGCACTGTGAATTGGGAAGGTCTCCCAAGGCTGCAGGTCTTATGGTGCCACCCTTAGAGGCCCTGTACCTTTACACACACACTGCCTTTGCAGGTGGCATGCTTTGGTGCAGAACAAAGTGAAGAGTCAACATGGCACACATCCCTGTGTGCCAGGGCTACAACCCACTGCCCTGGCATAGAACAGCCACCCCGCTAGCTGGGTGCACTATACCAGTGGTGAGGGTACAGGTGCATGAGCCCTGTACCCCTACCGTGTCTTAGCCAATTCTTAGACATTGTAAGGGCAGTTAAGCCATTAAGAGTATATGGTGCTGGGAGTTTGTCATTATGAACTCCAGAGCATGGTAATGGCTTTACTAAAAACTGGTACGTTTATTATCAAACTTCTCAGCACATTAAACCCACACTGATACCAGTGTGGGATTTAATGAAAAATGCACTCAGAGGGCATCTTAGAGATGCCCCCTGAAAAACGACCTAACTCTAGTGTCCAGGCTGAGTGGCTGCTTTCAGCTTTCGCCACCAGACATGTTTCTCGACCCCTGGGTTGAGAGCCTGCTGCTCTTGAGGGTCTGAAACAATGCACATCCTGGGACGAGGTGCCAAGCCTCTTTACCCCAGGATGGGCAGGGTTCAGGAAGGGGAAGCTTCAAAGGCTTGCCACCTTTGTGAGCTTCCCCAGGCCTTTGCTGCTTCCAGCTACTGGCCCCCACCGGTTCTGACCCCCACTTTGGTCGGAAAAATTGGTGTAAAAACCAAGTGAATAAGGAAGGTTTCCCCACCTTCACCAACCCCACCTCTCAGGTGGGGGAGGCGCGGTGAAGCACAACTCTCAGCCCCTGCCATCATGCAGATGGGGGACCCAGCCAACCAGAGTGAGGCATATGCCCCCCTCCCACTGGAGGGGGGCATATGTAAACCGATAACTTCATTTCCTTCGTAGTATTGCGTTGACTGCTTTTCTTGAAAATTGTTTCAAGTGTGGGGCTGGTTTTGTATGAGAACTGGAAAAACTTCAAAAAACTAAAAACTGCTTTACTTACCTTTTCTCTTGGAAATGTCCCAGTGTGATATCTAGGCATATCGCACAGAGTAGAAAAAGTAATCCATAAAGTAATCTGTAAAGTTATCAAAAGTAATCTTGCAGTAATTTCCACTGTATTGAAAAGTTTTACAAACCTGTAAGAAAGACATTTCCTTCAGCTGCTTGTATCGTTCCACCTGCCTTGAAAAGTACCAGTAACACTTGCGTGTGCCAGGCGTGCTTGGTTCTGGAAGTAATAATAATATTTTTGTACAAAACAAATTGGTCTGAGTTCAGTCTTTGAGTGTGTGACATCATTTGCTGACTGTGTACAACAAATGCTGAGCACTGTCCTTCCTGCTCGCCCACACTACCACAGATAGAGAGTGAGATGCTATCTAACTTTACCTCTGCTATACCTTTGGGTTTCCACTGTACTCTGTGCACACTATACCTCACTCTGGTATAGTATATACAGAGCCAGCTTCCTACAGGAGGCGTGTGAGTGATGTCTGGCATAGCTTTTGTACTTGTACCCGGAGTGTACCCTTTCAGTGCACTCCCTCCTCGTTCGTCTTCCCGTCCCACGCCTTACACATGAGCAGCTCGTGCCTACTCAGCACAGGGGGAAGCACGTCATGAGGACATCCTGAGACTGCCATAGAAACCAAAAAAAGGAAAGAAACAATAACACGGGAGGGAGGGAGGGACAGGCTCAGGACTGGAGCAGGAAGAACTGGACTCGGAGTAATAAAGATTACCGGTGAGTAACCGGGCAATACCCTCTGTGGACGTGCAATGTGTATATTGTTGTAAGAAATAAAAAATGATTCCAACTTTGAGCCTGTCTCAAAGAGGCGTTATTTTTTGACGCGAAGCCTGGTTAACAATTTTAGTAGAGAGAGCTTTGCATGCAAGAAAAATATGAGTGCTGGCGCTGGAAAGCCGTGGTAACAGTGCTTCATTTGAGCTGGGGTTTGTCAGTGGGGGGCACCTATTTAAAGCATCATCAGTTTCCAGAGTGCAAGAGAGGGAACAACATATAGATTGGAAAGACAGGGTAAGCAAAAGCAGAAAGCAGGGCGAGTCTGGGAGTGGATTAAGACGACCAGCCTTGGTATTCGGCGCTCGCCGCTGACATTCACTTGCACTATCCGCCGGCTTCGGAGCAGAGCTTCGGGCACCGGCACTCTTTCTTTCACAAATTAAGCACTGCCATGTAATATCCATTTAATGCCCATCGATGCAAGGTAACCATTACAAACAGATGGGGTAACCCAATACACATCAGGACCTGGGTAGAATGCAATACGAACAAGTGGGACCAAGGTCACTCCTTGGAGTGACCAAAGAGGCTCGGACTCCAGTAAATTAATTAGCTGAGTCAAAAGTTGTTCTCAATTGATATTTGCATAAGAGAGAGCTGCAAACTCTACAGCACACCCCAGAGAGGACGAAACAACAGCTGTATTCAGAGGGAAAAAAATCTTTTTTATTTTCTTGTTATACAAATAGTAAAATCATTGCAGCATCGGCAGTGATTCCAGAACGGGTGCTCTAGGAAAGGGTGCAGGGAAAGAAGTGCTCACGTGTGAAGTGAGTGAGAGAAGGAGTATCAAAGGAAAATTACTGAAAAACAAAATATACAATTTACAGGAGAGACTGGCAGGGGTTATGCTGAGAACAGGACGCAGCAAGTAAAAGAAACAAGAGAAGCACGTTTTCCCTCTGGATACAGCTGTTGTTTCTTTCTCTCTGGTGGGCTGTAGGCCACGCGGCCCTCTCTTCTGCTAACAGGACCGCTTGTCCGTGGTCCATCGATGCAAGGGGGCGCAGAGCAGCGCACACAAGAGAACTTTTCCAGAGCAAAAAAAAGAATTGTGTTGGACAGTAAATATGGTTTCAAATGTTCCTGCGGAACAAGGTGTGGACACATCTGCCCCATGTATCTGGCATTTGCTGGGGCCTCACTCGCAAACTGTGGCCGTTTCCAAAGGCGCCTTTGCAGTACTGGGTCCCATCCGGAGGCCACGCCTGGAATGAAGTGTATGGATGAATGTGGCTTTTCTATAGCCAAGCCCAGATGAAAGGCAGCGGAGCGCTGTACAGGGTCAAAGGCGAGTCAATCCGTGATAGGAGAGAAAGCTGGTGGGCGGGGTGAGCCAGCAACCTCCTCGGCGCTACACACGAGCCGCCACTGAGGAGCCGTAGCCGCTGGCATCGGAGGGTGGTGGTGTGAGGCTGGGACTCAAGATACAAACCTGGAACTCACCTGGGCATGACATTCACACGCCTCTTCCTGGCCTATGTCCTTACAAAGTACAAGGATTTTGCCTTTTGGGCGCTCCCTTTACATTGACAAGGGCCATTTGTCGCGATGTGGTGCCATCTTGAGATGGAGCCTGACGTCAGCTGTCTGCAGTGGTCTTGAAGCACCAGCCTTGGGTACTCCAACCAGTGAGCGAGGACCTAGAGCCCCAAAAGTCAATACTTGCCAATCTGCTGGTGCAAATCCACCACAGTGAAGAAGCTCATTTAATCTGTGGTACTTAATGGATGAATGAATAATGAAGGTGTATCTGTAGTTCAACATTCACACATTATGTCTTACTAGGGAGCGTGGCCCCTGAGTGCACCTTGTCTTCTGTGTTGAGTCAGTGGTTCCTAGCTGTAATTGGGTGACTATCAGAGCCCGCCTGGACCCACCTGGAACCACCTGGAACCGTCTGGACCCACCTGGACCCGCCTAGACCCACCAGGATCCGCCTGGACCTGCCTGGACCCACCTGGACCTGCCTGGACTCGCCTGGACCTGCCTGGACCCACCTGGACCTGCCTGGACTCGCCTGGACCTGCCTGGACCCGCCTGGACCCACCTGGACCCACTTGGACCTGCCTGGACCCGCCTGGACTCACTCCGCCTGGAGCCACCTGGACTTACCCCTCCTGGACCCACCTGAACCTGCCTGGAACTGCCTGGACCTGCCTGGAACCGCCTGGACCCACCTGGACCTGCCTGGACCTGCCTGGACCCACCTGGACCGCCTGGACCTGCCTGGAGTCGCCCCACCTGGACCCACCTGGACCCGCCTGGATCTGCCTGGACCCACCTGGACTCGCCCCGTCTGGACCCACCTGGACCTGCCTGGAACCGCCTGGTCCCACCTGAACCCCACCTGGACCCACCTGGACTCGCCCCGCCTGGACCCGCCTGGAACCGTCTGGACCCACCTGGACCCGCCTGGACCCACTTGGACCTGCCTGGATCCACCTGGACTCTCCCCGCCTGGACCTGCCTTGAACCGTCTGGACCCGCCTGGACCCACCTGTACCAGCTTGGACCTGCGTGGGCCTGCCTGGACTCGCCCTGCATGGACCCACCTGGACCCGCCTGGACCCACCTGGACCCGCCTGGACCCACCTAGACCTGCCTGGATCCACCTGGACTCTCCCCGCCTGGACCTGCCTGGAACCGTCTGGACCCGCCTGGACCCGCCTGGACCCACCTGGACCAGCTTGGACCTGCCTGGACCTGCCTGGACTCGCCCTGCATGGACCCACCTGGACCCACCTGGACCCGCCTGGACCCACCTGGACCCGCCTGGACCCATCTGAACCTGCCTGGACTTGCCCTGCATGGACCCACCTGGACCCGCCTGGACCCACCTGGACTCTCCCCGCCTGGAACCACCTGGAACCGTCTGGACTCGCCTGGACCCACCTGGACCTGCCTGGTCCGATGCCGAATGTTGGACTCCAAGGACGATTTGTTGAGCTCCTGTACTTACAGGTGTCCCAGAGGTCATGTACCAAGAGGTCACCTTTAAACCACTTACCTGCCCTTGAGGCAATTCCACAGGTTCTCTGAATGGACCTCTTCAGAGGTTGAGGTCCACCGCAGGTGAGGGGTCTGGGATCCTAGAAGGTTTCACTCGAAGTTACTGAAACGCCTCGGTGTGAGGTTCATGTGAGACTTTACAGGTGACTGAGTGAGACCTAAACTGACTACCAGCTTCCCTTAACTCGCCATACCTGTAGGGCATGTATGAAAGGTGTGTGGATAGATCTATGTGTGTTAGGGTTGAAAGTGGCATCTGTAGCCGGGTCTGGGGGTTTAGTGGACTAATGCGTCCCCTGTAAGGCCCTGCGTTCGACCTCATGGTCACAGTTTCAAATCCCAGCTGGTCCAGTCAGCCTTTCATCCTTCTGAGGTCGATAAAATGAGTACCAACCAGTGCCAAGAGACCCTTAGGGATGAACGTGCAATTACAAATACTTATGTTATGTTAAGTATGCTTCTCTGATGGGTGCAAGGTGGAGTCCACTCCCTGCCCCTCTTCCTGCCTGATCTGCATGTCTCATAGATGTCACCTGGGGTCTGGGACCCATGGCACATCCCACCCGGGCCAGTTACAAGCTGTCCCAGGAAAGCTGGTGCTCTTCATTACCCTGCATGGACTGGTCACGTGGTGTTCTCACCATTGGTGATTGGTGGACCCCAGAATTCAAAGACTGAAGCAGGCATCATTGGCCAGCTCTGACCGTGTCGAACACTATCTGGTTGGAGAGATGACGTTCGAGCGTCTCCAGCCCAAACTACCAGTGTCAGCGGAATCTGTCAGCCAGGGAGGGGCATTCTTCCAGCATCTGGTTCCAGAATCCCTCACCGGCCAGAAGAGGATCTGTGCACCAGTGCATCTGAGAAGGGCTGTGATGCACAGATAGAGGCCTATCAGACTGAGAACAGGGCTGACCTGCACCCCTTCAAGTCAAGTCAAAGATCTTTATTCGGATTTAGATAACATCCATAAAAGTACATACAATCACAACAATCATCCAAAACACCTAATACCACAGTCTTTTCTAAAATCACATAATTCACCATGATGTAGTGTGGCTCACTGGTTAGAGGCGGCAGACCCGAGAGCAGAGGACGGCCCGGGACCAGGGTTCGATTCCCGGCGCGGCAGGTTTCTGGACCAGGGTCTGCGGACTCGATAATTCTCTCGCCTCGGTGCCCACTCTGATCAGCGATCACACTCGGCAACTCTGGGCATTAGCTTGCCTCATCTTCACTAACGGCCCCACCAGACCGCCGGGGATGCCCGGTCTCACCCTGGAGATACCCATTAAGGGACCATCTCTCAGGGAAGCCAGGAAGGGTTTCGCAGCGGTCGAAGGGGCATATTATCAAGCCTGTGCGCTAAAATTATCGCCGCTTTATCGGCCGAAAACGGCCGATAAAGCAGCGATAATGGGCTTGATAATATGCTCTATGGAATTCCAATCGAAGCCCAGGTTCGATGTCTTCATATCTAACCTGGGCTTCGATTGGAATTCCACAGAGCATATTATCAAGCCCATTATCGCCGCTTTATCGGCCGTTTTCGGCCGATAAAGCGGCGATAATTTTAGCGCACAGGCTTGATAATATGCCCCGAAGCGCCTTGGGACCCTCTGGGTAAGTAGTGCGCTATATAAATGCCTTTACATACATACATGTATATTGAAAAAGTGTAAATAACTGCATGGATAAATATATCCGTAATTGTAGGGCCCACAATGATATACACAACAATTAAGAACAATGCAAAAATTAATGTCAGTAATATGTGCAAAAAGCAGATACTTGTGCAAAATGAGCAATGTGCAGGCTAAGCAAATGGTAGTACAAAGCTTTTCACGCCATGTTCAATGACACTCTTGAGCGGACAGCAGCTTTAAGAAAACAACTGACTCTAAAAATTACTTCATCAGAGCTCAACCTCAGTAGATCACCAAGGGCTAAGTTAAAATCCAACTGGGCAGTCTTACGAAAATATGGCATTAAAAAATGTTTAGTGTATTTTACATAAAAGCCACAAAAAAGCATAAAATGTTTCCCGCCGTGGTTACAGGGACAGTTTAGATTTTCTAAGTTTCTATTAAAGCCTATTGGGAAGCATAGTAGGTTTTTGATGCTCCCGTCCCTGAACCGAAACAGCAAGCTCCTGTTCCATTTACTCATCTTTCTACACAGGTAGCCTTGGGGCCGGTCATGAGGCCTGTCACTGGATACCAAGAGGGTTATATGCCTTATAGTGGCCAGTTTCACAAGCTCTTTCTTTTCCCTCTCGCTGTTATAGAGATTATACAGAGCCTTTTTTACTAAATTCTTGTGTATGCGGTCTATTGTGTGGGGAGATGTAAATAAATGACCCTGCTCCACACTCGCTAGGCTTTTTTTCCACCGCCCCAAGCCATGGTATGTGCCTGGCCCGCTCACATTTTAGACAATCCATAATGATGTCACGGGTCAATGACAGAGCTGGATTCATCCATATTTTCAACCAGAACAGAGCGGGTCTAGATCTTATAAAATCCTCTGTATACTTAAGGCTCAATTCTCGGTGGCACACAAAGGTTGGGGCTGAAATGACCCCCCCAAAATCTTTCTACAAAACCTGTTCTCCACCATCTGTATATTGGTGCAATTCGTGTAACCCCACACTTCAGCGCCGTAGGTTCCTGTAGGTAAGCATTGAGTCTTATAAATTTGTAACAATGATGTGATAACCTCAGCGTGTAGGGGTTGGCGAAGAGAGGTTACAGAGTTTATAGCTTTGCCCAATTTCTTTCTCCCAGGGGCAACATGGGGTTGCCATGAGCCAGAGTCAGCGAACAACAGGCCTAGATATGGGAAAGTGCTCGTGCTTTTTAAAACATTATTCCCTGTCTAAATTTGATTGATCTCATGTTTTTTGGGCTGCAGCACATTATAAATAATTTGTTAAAATTTGTGCAGAGACCAAGGTCTGCCATATATGTAACAAACCCAGAAATTAAAATTTGCAGTGCATTAGGTGTGAGGGCCATAAGGACCGCGTCAACCGCGTAAAGAAGGGCGGGAAGTGGTCTACCATTGACTTGTGGGACATCAGTTGTTAGTTTACACACAAAGCTGCTTAATTCATTAATGTACAAAATAAAAAGCAGGGGGGCCAGGACGCAGCCCTGTCTGACCCCCCTGCCAATAAAAATATCGCTGTAGACTTCACCAAGGGTATTTAAACGGACACGGGCTCTCAAATCACTATGCAGGTGGTCCAGAAAGTAAACCAAAGATTCGTCTAAACCATAATTTAACAGAACTGACCATAAACGGGAGCAGTTAACAAAATCAAAAGCAGAACTTAAATCCATAAAACTTAAATAAAGGGGGGATTTTTTTTCAATAGTGTACTTTGCCATTAATAGATTTAAGTTTAGGCATTGCTCCACAGTACCCACGTGGCTTCTGAAGCCTAGCTGACATAGGTGTAGGATGGAATTATCTTCTGCCCAAACTCTAATCCTGTTAAAAAGGACCCTACCTAGAATCTTCAAGGTGTTGTCTATTAAAGATATCGGACGATAACAGGCAGGGTCCGATCTGTTGCCTTTTTTAAAGATAGGCACAATAGTACTATTTGACCAAGTAGCTGGGAATGAAGTGTGGGATAGATAGTTAAAGATATTACACAGTAATGGTGCCCAAAAATCAAGTTCTGATTTAATTTGGTCGATGGATAGGCCATCGGGGCCAGGGGCTTTGTTCCCAGCGCTTTCCGAAATTGCGTCTTCTACCTCCATTAAAGTAATATTCAGTGTAATTAACGGAGGAGCAACACCCGTGGGGTTAGGTGGGGCCTCATAGATTTTCGAAAAGTGATCCACCCACACATCCCCTGGGATATTTCAATTTATGGGGGTGATATTTGTTGCTAGTGATCGTAAACTCTTGACTTCGCTCCAGAACCCAGTGACATCCCTCAAAGACGCAAAACACACGAGAGAGTCCCAGTGATCTCTTAGTAACTCTTCTGATCTTATTTTGAGAGTATGCTTATAACTAGCCCTCAATCTCCTCACAGCAGACTGATCTCGTTGGACCGCTGTGAGGGCAGCCCTTAGTTCCCAATTGGCTTTAGAACATAAGGAGTCGAACCACCTCGGTTGTGTATGGTTGGTGGCTCGGGCTGGTTTAGAGATCTCCTTTTTTATAGCCTTACAAAGGCCCGTAAAGGCCTCGATGATAGCATGTTCGGGACTATCGGTGGATAGGCAGACTGACACTAGTTGGGGGTGCTTTTAAATGGTGCGAGTTAAGACTCCCTTCTTATCAACCCCCCTCCAGTCCACCCTGAGTTTGTCTGTGGATGCCGCTAAGTTTCGGGCCCCAATTTCTCTCTTGTTCCCCTGTCTTTTGATGGATTTAGGGCTAATTAAAATCGGGTAGTGATCACTATAGGGAACGTTGACAACCTTAGCCTTTAATAAAAGGTCTCCTAAAAGAGAGGATATGAATACATACAGCCAGATTCATCAAAGACCCGTTTTGCGAGTCTTTAATAGCGATTCATAAGGAATCGCTATTACAGACTCGCAAAACGGGATTCATGTAGGAATCGCAAAATAAAATGCGATTCCTACACATTCCTTATTTGCGATTAGCAAATTGCTAATCGCAAATAAGGAATAACTCCCCATTCATTCCAATAGGCCAAAAGGCCCATAGGAATGAATGGGGAGTATTCCTTATTTGCGATTAGCAATTTGCTAATCGCAAATAAGATAGCGATATAAAGGGTGCCAGGGGTGTCCAAAGGACACCCTGTAGCACCCCTTAAATGCAAATTTAAACAGGAGTTGCGCACACACATGTCCAAAAGACATGTGTGTGTAACATGCAAAAGAAAAAAATGCACTAAAGTGCTTTTTACTCTTTTTTCGCAATTTACCACGAAGTCAGACTTCATGGTAAATTGCGACCAAATATTGCAAATTTGTAATTTCTAATTGGTTGATGAATTGCATTTAAGGAATCTCTATTAGAGATTCCTTAAATCCAATTCCTCGCAATTATGCAATTTCGCTATTAGCGATTTTTGCATTTGGGATGATGAATCCCAAATTCAAAAATTGCACTCGCAAAGGGCCAGATTCTCAGAATCTGGCCCTTTGCGAGCGCAATTTCGTTTGATGAATCGGGCTGTTAGTCTATTGTGGTTGAACATCCTCGCCCTACATAGGTTGCCAAAGGAACTTCAGTCCCAGTAATATTTGCCTTTTCCATAGCGTTAACTAAATCACGTGAGGCTAAATGCTCAAGCAGTTCTTCTCCTAGTTCTTCTGCTATTTTACAGCTAGGGGTTCTTGGGTAAATATGAGCATAAAAATCGCCCCCTATACAAATAATCTTATAAAATTGGCGTTGGGATGAGTTGTGAAATCATTATTATAAAAGTTGATTAGGCATAGCTTTATCCTACTAATGTATATCAACGCCTGAAAGTTCTTATCATTAACCCCTTCGCTGCGGCGGCTATTCTGCCGCAGCGCTAAGGGGGTAGGGCGGCCGCATGGCGGTCACGTGCTTGTGACGGAACCGCTCCGTCACGGCACGCGGGTGAGCTGTGCTTGTGACGGAACGGTTCCGTCACAAACGCACCCTCTCAATGGAACGCGCTGCGCAGGCGCGAAATCAGCGCCGCGCAGGCACGCCGAGCGGGCCGTGACGGAACCGTTCCGTCACAAGCACAGCTCACCCGTGGCTTGTGACAGAGCGGTTCCTTCACAAGCACACAAGGGGTTAACAGGTAATGTTTCAATTTTAACTCCTGCCATTATCTTGGCCCAAATAGATAGACCCCCACTTGGATGGCCCATGGCCGGGGTGGGTACAATCTGATTATAACAGCTGTACCCTTCCTGAAGTAGGGGACTAATACACTAGGTCTCCTGGAACATCAGGACATCGAAATTAATAACCCACTCTGTCCACTCCTTGATTTGTGTTTTAGCTTTAAGACCAGCGATGTTCCAGCTCAAGATGTTCAGGTCGTCAGTGGATGTGGGGTTATTGGTGCCCTGGGATGATGTTAGATGAATAGTTGGTGATATGGGTACTCCTGAGTCATTAGGCACCGTTGCATTAGGGCAAGTTGGCGGTTCAGCTATGGAATCAATTATGTGTGGCCGGTCGTTAGGTGTTGTATCAGGAAGGGTAGATGATAGTGGTCATTCAAAGCAATTCAACTCAGATAAGACACTAAATCTATTAAACAGGGGGTACGGTGGTGGGGCTTGATTGAATGATCTCTGGGGGGCCTATAAAAATAGCCCAGTGGAAGTGGAGTTATGACAGTTGAAGGGCCAGGGTTGTTGTTATTGTTAAGAATGTATTTGACTGTGCCAGGGTGACGGAAATTAATCACTATACAGTCGCCGTTGATGTTCTGAAATAAGGGACCAACCCACCTGACTCGGCGAGCTGACAGGATTTCGTTGGAAATGTCATGGCCTACCCCTTTGTGTTTGCACAGCCAGTCTATACATTTGTTATTTAACTGGACCCAAGACTCACCTTGACCTTCTTTAAGTGGCGGGACGCCTGCTAAGACTGAGACGTATGGACATGCATCAGGTGGTAAGTGCAGGGCAGGTCCCTGAGGTTTTATGAGCCTTGTTGTCACAGCGGGCCCTTTGTCAGGGGCAGTGGTAGTTAATGCCCCTGATTTGGGGATAGCTGGAATGGGGACACCCTTTAACATGCCGCTAACCGTGCTAGTGGTACTGGAGGGCCCAGCTGCCATGACCGAGGTGTGTTGTAGTTTCGTGGCAGTTGGGATTTTCCCTGCAGTATTACTCCCAGGTGCAGCAATAGATTTGGGTATGCTACTACTGGGAGACTTCGGCCCTTCACCCATGTTAACCTTACAGGCAGACTCTACGTCTTTCAATAAACAATCTCCCCTCAATAGATCTAGACTAATCAACCCCTTCCTTTTTACGTCTTCCTTTTTTACAAGATTTTCCAGCCTGTCTAGTCTTTTAAAAATGGTATTAAATTGCTTGATCATTTGACTTTCCAATTGTTTAAAAAAGTGTCTACAATAGTCTCAATGAGATTCCCATTAGTCTTTGGTTGGTTGATGCTGTCGAGTAATGGCTTAGTCTGTGTACAAGCGGAGGTGTGGCCATCGTTTACAGGGATTGTTGGGGATGCAGCAAGATCCATATCATCATGTAGTGTAGGCTCGATCGTGTCAGCGCCACCCCCTGATGGATCTTTGTTCCCTTTGGACCACATACTCTGTGGAGTTGGCTGACTCTTATTACGAAGAGGTTGCTTCCTCTTGTTAACCGTTTGTTTGGAGGCGCCTCTTTTTCTTTTCTCACCTCCCGGCTTGTTACTCGGGGTCAGGGGGACAATTGCAGTATGCCGAACTGGGTCTCGTAAGGAGTCAATAGTGATGGTGTGACTGCTGCCCCCTGGCAAAAGTTCCAGAGAGTTAGCAGATAAAGGTAATTTTGTAACTGTAACCACAGGTGAAAGCGAGAGGGTATTATTGGGGTTTGCCAATGGTGTCTCAGGGTGTGAACCTGCAAGACCCATTGACATTCTCCTCTCGGTATACTCAATTTCGGTTGTTACCATGTTAAAAGCGTTTTCCAACATGCTTTCCAGAGGAGGTTGGAGGGCTAGGGGTCTTTCCGGTACTTGTGCCACGTTGTTAATATTACGTTTCACCATTGTGGGTGTTAGTAGATCGGCCTCACCTGTTTACAATGTCTTAGGGGGGTGGCCCAGCCCAGCCTCTTCTGGCCTCTGAGGGCCTAAGAGGGCCCGCCCTTGTCCCGGGCTTCTCCTGGTGTGCTGCTGCGCGTGCTCCTCGGGGCGGAGGTAGCGCTCCTCCTTTCAAGCTCCTCCGGGCGCTTCCTCATGACGCTGGTGGTGTGCGCCGCCTGGGGAGTGCTGGGACTTGGAGTCCTACCCCTGGCCGCAGTGATGGCGCTGGCATCAGCGGGAACGGGAGTCGTGCGCCAAAGTCCCCGGTGCTGCCTCTGCAGATGGTGGGCTGTTTGCGTGCAAGCAGGTAGCCCTCCTGCCGTTCGTTTAATCCCTTCGGTGTGCCACCACACTGCCCTGAGTTGACAGGGCTTACCTGCCTTCCTTCGATGTGCTGCCGCACTGCCCTGCGTGGACGGGCCGACCTGCACCCTTTCCATGTGCCGCCGCACTGCCCTAAGTGGACAGGACTGATCTGCACCGCTTCGATGTGCCGCCACACTGCCCTTAGTAGACGGGCTGACCTGCACCCTTTTGATGTGCCGCCTCACTGCCCTACGTGGACAGTGCTGACCTGCGTCTGTTCGATGTGCCGCCGCACTGCCCTGCGTGGATAGGGCTGACCTGCATTCGTTCGATGGGCCGCCACACTACCCCGAGTGGACAGGGCTGACCTTCACCCCTTCGATGTGCGGCCGCACTGCGCTGAGTGGACAGGACTGTGCTGACCCCCTTCGATGTGCCGCCGCACTGCCCTGAGTGGACAGGGCTGACCTGCACCCCTTCGATGTGCCGCCGCACTGCCATGAGTGGACGGGCCAACCTGCACCCCTTCCATGTGCCGCCGCACTGCCCTGAGTGGACAGGACTGACCTGACCCCCTTCAATGTGCCGCCGCACTGCCCTGAGTGGACAGGACTGACCTGCACCACTTCGATGTGCCACCGCACTGCCCTGAGTGGACAGGACTGACCTGACCCCCTTCAATGTGCTGCCGCACTGCCCTGAGTGGACAGGACTGACCTGACCCCCTTCAATGTGCCGCCGCACTGCCCTGAGTGGACAGGACTGACCTGACCCCCTTCCATGTGCTGCCGCACTGCCCTGAGGTGACAGGACTGACCTGACCCCCTTCCATGTGCTGCCGCACTGCCCTGAGGTGACAGGACTGACCTGACCCCCTTCAATGTGCCGCCGCGCTGCCCTGAGTGGACAGGACTGACCTGCACTGCTTCGATGTGCCACCGCACTGCCCTGAGTGGACAGGACTGACCTGGACCCCTTTGATGTACAGCCGCACTGCCCTGAGTGGACAGGACTGACCTGCACACCTTCGATGTGCTGCCGCACTGCCCTGAGTGGACAGGACTGACCTGACCCCCTTCAATGTGCTGCCGCACTGCCCTGAGTGGACAGGACTGACCTGCACCGCTTCGATGTGCCGCTGCGCTGCCCTGAGTGGACAGGACTGACCTGACCCCCTTCAATGTGCCGCCGCGCTGCCCTGAGTGGACAGGACTGACCTGACCCCCTTCAATGTGCCGCCACGCTGCCCTGAGTGGACAGGACTGACCTGACCCCCTTCAATGTGCCACCGCACTGCCCTGAGTGGACAGGGCCGACCTGCACCGCTTTGATGTGCCGCCGCACTGCCCTGCGTGGACAGGGTTGGCGTGCGTCCGTTCGATGTGCTGCCGCACTGCCCTGAGTGGACAGGGCTGACCTGCACCCCTTCGATGTGCTGCCGCACTGCCCTGAGTGGACAGGGCTGACCTGCACCCCTTCAATGTGCCACCGCACTGCCCTGAGTGGACAGGGCCGACCTGCACCGCTTTGATGTGCCGCCGCACTGCCCTGCGTGGACAGGGCTGACCTGCATTCGTTCGATGTGCTGCCACACTGCCCTGCATGGACAGGGCTGACCTGCATTCGTTCGTTGTGCCGCCACACTGCCCTGAGTGGACAGGGCTGACCTGCATTCGTTCGATGTGCCGCCACACTGCCCTGCGTGGACAGGGCTGACCTGCATTCGTTCTATGTGCCGCCACACTGCCCTGCGTGGACAGGGCTGACCTGCACCCCTTCGATGTGCTGCCACACTGCCCTGCATGGATAGGCTATTTCTCTGGGATTCTGGTGTACTGGCACCACAACTTTTTTTACTTTCCTTACACCTGGCCCCAGAGCTTGTGCTCGCCAGGACACGTCACGAATATTGGCCATAGGCACCAACGTCACCATAAACTGTAGCGCTTAGAGCATATGACATTTGAGGCCACATCGAGAGGGCTCTCATATTCCTTGCTTTTCATTATTTCATGTACTATCTTGGGTCATATTTTTAATAAAGCACTTACCTTTTAGTAAAGCCCAGTCTGGAGCTCAGTTAGTGAGGGGTGTTGTGTTTTACACTTACTGTGGGGCACTTTTTCTAAAGTGTAGTGCAACGCACAGTGGCATAGCAAGGATTCCATGCTGACAGAGGCCTACTGGCTTTAACAAATGCTTTTCACAGTAACCCAGCCAGGCCTGCTGCCTCCATCATAAGGTTTCACAATAAGTGGCCAGATCGGTGCATCGGACATAATGTTCCCCAGTGCGCCCAGTGCGCCTATAGCCTGTCACCATCGACCACTCAGGCCTGCTGATTTGAGAGGAAGCTTTCCCACAAGGCATTCTCAGCTGCACAGTGACAACATGACAAAGTGTACAAGAGTACAGTTGTCAAAGCAAAAGAGTATTTGTGCTCGAAGGGTCTACACGGATTCTCTGAGAGTAGGACTTCTATATCCAGGGTTTGTCACGGGGTCATCCGTCCCGCAGGGATCTGTGAGAGTCTGTGTCACAGAATCCTTCTCTACGGGCTTTCATAACAATGAAAACCCATCCGTGAAGGGATTGATGTTCACACATGCTTTTCACAATAAATATGTCATGCCTACTGCATATTTCATAATATTTCATAATAAACCTTCTAACTCCCCCTCTCCTCTCTACTTGTCTCTCCTTCTCACCCTTTAACGTGTCGCATATATTTGATGTAACGTGAAATTGTTCTTATTGTTGTAACATTGTTGAACTAATGTAAAGCACTCTGATACCTACGGGTCTGGCCAGCGCTATATAAAACTCTTTCAATAAATAAATAAATCATTGGTGTGCCACCATAAACAACTTGCTCATTCTGCACTGAGCATAAGCTTTGCCACGAACAAACAAAAAGGGCAACCCAGGCACTCTTTTCAGTGGAGTCACACACTCACATCCGGTACTCAGGCTCCCAACATGCGGGCGGAGCCTAAGCCCCTCTCTCAGTCATGCTCAAAACGCATTTGTTGCTCACATAAGGTCTGGCGACAGCTGTTCTGTCGAGCTAGACCTAAAATATAGTGGGTTTCGCAATTACTGGGAACGGCAGTGACAATCCGGGGTGCGAGCCCTGGAATCTCTTCCAAACAAAGCATGGGCCTTGAACCTGTGACTTTTGGTCGCCAAAACAAACGCGGTAGCTTGCCTAGTAGCCATTGGAAACAAAAGGGGAAACAGCTACATCTACGTGGTTTTTATCACGCAATGCTATTACATCGCATGCGTTACAACAAATGCGATGTAATAACGCGTAGCCGTTACTACGCATACCATTACGTAGCATGTGCTTTTACAACGAATGTGATGTAATGGCTATACACGTCAGTGTGAGGACACGGAGGCTGTTTCCTCACAACGACGTGCACCGCCCCTCAGACGATGCTGGAAGCAGGAGAGAGAAACCACGAGGAGAGTGAGGTAAGGCGGATTGCGCTTGGGGTGGGGGTTACTTTTGTTGTAGTGTTAGTGTAGTGTAGTGTAGTGTTTTAGGGTTTAGGGTAGTGTCGGGGTCGTGCAGGGCAGTGTTTCAGTGTAGGGACTGAACTGGGGGTAGGGGCAGGGTTGTGCTTGTGGTAGTGTTTTAGGGTGTAGGGTAGTGTTGTAGTGTTAGTGTAGAGTAGTGTTTTAGGGTTAGGGTAGTGTTTTAGTTTAGGGAATGGAATGGGGTAGTGGAGGGTCATGCATGGGGTAGTGTTTAAGGGTTTAGGGTATTGTTGGGGGTCGCGCAGGGTAGTGTAGTGGTATTGTAGGGAGAGGACTGGGGGTCAGGGGAGGGTTGTGCAGGGGTACTATATTAGTGTTTAGGGTAGGGTAGGGTAGAGTCACTTACCTTGCAAACTTTCACCACGAGTGTGCATTACCACGCATGCCTTTGCGTTGTAATGGCATGTGTGGTAAAAGCATAGTTGTGGTAAAATTTTGTGATGTAATGGCATGCGATGTCATTGACATCGCGTAGTAATACCCGCGTTGTAATGGCACGCGTGGTATTGGTATGCGATGTCATTGACATACTTCCTAACAAATGAAGTCTCCCTGCTTGAAGTACAGGTGTAATACCATGTGGGACTCAGCCTTCTCCCAGCGTGGCTGCCAGTATTGTAAAGCAAGAGACAGGGGTGTAAAGAATGCACCTGCCTCTAGGCGCTTCCCCACAGAGATACTCAGGTACAAGAGGCCTGCACCGCCGAAGCGTCACCTTTTTGATGGTCCGATGGCACACGCCTCTCACTCATATCTATGAGACGAGGCAAAACTGCACTGCGTTGCCGTACTCTGCGTCAAGAAGACGTTCCACGGGCGCTGCGGTGGGTGTTCCCATGCGACACCCATAGGTTTCGACGCTGCCCCAGATTTAAAAAAATCATGTGAACCTGCGGCAGCGCCAAACCTTACGCCTCCCCAGAGCAGGCGTAACGAGGAAAAATACTGACATTTCTCCTTGTTTTCTCCTCTTTCCACTGTGCTGCAGCTCACATAGAACAAGGAAAAAGCCTCTTGCGATTGTTGTTGTGTAGGAAGGTGCCCCTTCCTGTGCAAAAAGAATCATGCCAAGAGCACAGACACCCTTGCGCCATGGAGCAAGGGTGCCTGCGTTGGTGCACGGCAGCACACTGTGCGCCGGCGCTGGCTGAAAGGACGGGAATGCATCATATCTTCTAAATACGGTGCATTCCTGCCCTTTCGAATCAGCGTGGGGCAGCGCAGCAAAATGACTTGCGGCGTTACCCTACACCAATTCTTTGTAAATAAGGCCCAGAGGGTGTCGCAAGTGTGGTGAAAAGTCAAACACCAAGGGGCAGGCTTACAAGGATATTGCGCCAGTCTGCATCACAAAAGTGATGTAAAGCAGTGTAGCAGGGTGGATCTCACGGAGAGGCACTATGCCAGCCGGTAGCGATGACGCTTCTTGGCGCCGCCGGTGGCAGGGGCGATCTTGCGGGCAGCCGTGGTAGCCAGCTGTTTCTGAAGCACTTTCCCTTTGGTGGACTTTCGGCGGTCTGCCCGGTACGGACCATAGAGAGAGCGTGAGCTGTCTCTGTATGGGGAATAAATTTCCTGAGCAGGAAAGTTCTCTAAAGTAGCGCAGTGCTGGAAAGTACCCTAAACTAACACAGAATAGAGCTCTGCACTGCCTTGTGTTACTTTGCGTCACAGAGGTGTGTCGTGCGTGAGTCATGATTTTTTACACAAGCCCTATCTACTAACTTTTGTACACAGAGCTTTGCACCCAAAAATAACACCTCTTGGAGGCTGGGAGTAACTTGGACAAAGGTTTTTATTTCTCCTAATCTTTCAAACTTTATGTGTGTTCTGTATTGTACAGCACACATAAAACAGGAAAAGTGCTAACTATCTCTAAGTATATTATTTTGTACTTGAAGGGTCTCCTTCCGGTACAAAACCTGGGCGGAAATTTACTAACAGTTTGCGCCAGTTTTATTATGAAAACCTGACACAAAGTGTTGTTTTGGAACCTAGGGGAAGATTTATCAAAACTTTGCTCCAGGTTTGCATCACAAAGTGCCACAAACCCATCACAAAGTGTTGTGTTGGGATTCACTGACTCGCTGACTTGCAGTGGAATGTCTCCTAAAGAACAGCACATGGACATAGTCCCATTATTGGCAACACCCCCATACCCCCCCCACACAGAGTATGCATAAATAAATAAATACACAACACAACTTTTGTTTGGGAAAAATATTGCTGCAGGTTTATTCCATACAAAGTATGCAAATACGGTGGGTTATCTTATGGGTGATCCAAGGGCAGGCAACGGTACCACACTATGCTGCCCTGCCCGCCTGATGAACCAAGCACTGTGGAAAAACCCAATCAACGGTACCCTTATGGGGGTGATCCCCTTACTGGATCACGTGACACATTGGTCCCTTGTTACTCACACCCCTTTCAGGGCGGAGCGGAGCAAGGCAAGACCCCGGTTGTTCAGGCCCACAACCGCCCGAAGGACAAACGGGGCGCCGACGTAATTATTCCAGGACCCTCTCATGAGACTCCTGGGATTTGGCTCTGACACCCCTATTTTGCCCTCGCAGAGGTACCCTTCTGTACCCATCTGCTTCCAGATCACCCTGTAACTCCACCTGCAACGACAAAGAAAAAAAAAACAACATCCTCTGTAGTTTGCCTGCCAGCCCCACGCCAGGTAAGCGGTAGGGTGGGAGATGGCGTGACTGGCGCAAAAGAGGACCCAAGATGGGGGGAGGAGGCTTAAATAAACTCCCCTACTCCCCGGCGTGCTGGAAATGACGCACCTAGTGCGCCTATGCAGGGGGACTCCCCCAGAGTCCCGCAAACAAGGGAGGGGTGAGGAAATGCCCAAATGGTACTAACAGGGCCGTCCTTTTAGTTTGACCCCCTGCGGGGGCCAGGGGCAGCCGCATTTCCTCCACAAACGGACATGGGTTTCATTTAAAGTCCTATTTCCTCAAAAGATAGTCAGGATTTTGTCCCAACAATCAACACCGCCTCGAGGCAGGGGTAAGTTTTGAGAAAAATGTTCTTGTAGCAAAGTTTTCCAATGTTGCATATGAGCTGCACTGCACAGGGGCTGTGAAAGTCTGGGGTTTGGTAGCCATGTCCTGCTGAGCCCCCCCCCCTCATCTGACTCCTCCAGGTTGGTCTCTCTTGAGCCCCCCCCTCAGCTGACTCCTCCCGGTTGGTCTCTCTTGAGCCCCCCCCTCAGCTGACTCCCCCAGGTTGGTCTCTTGAGCCCCCCCCCCCTTCAGATGACTCCTCCCCGGTTGGTCTCTCTTGAGCCCCCCCCCCCTCAGTTGACTCCCCCAGGTTGGTCTCTCTTGAGCCCCCCCCCCCCTTCAGATGACTCCTCCCCGGTTGGTCTCTCTTGAGCCCCCCCCCCCCCCACCTCAGTTGACTCCCCCAGGTTGGTCTCTCTTGAGCCCCCCCCCCTTCAGATGACTCCTCCCCGGTTGGTCTCTCTTGAGCCCCCCCCCCTCAGTTGACTCCTCCAGGTTGGTCTCTTGAGGAATCCCCCTCACCCCCCCCCCCCCCCTCCAGCTGACTCCTCTAGGTTGCGCTCTCTTGGGCCCCCCATGAGGTTTCCATGTGTGGGTTGCTCTCTTCTGATCACGTGACCTGGTCGGACGGGTCTCTTGAGAGACACCTCACATGACCCCCACCCTCGGCGGGATCTGAGCGGTTCTTTCCATCTCTGTGGGTCCCTCCCGCCCCTCCCTGTGGGTGGTGGTGAGGAGGCTGGGGCTTCAGGGTGCGGCCCCCTCCCACTCTCAGGCTCCTTGCGGCAGCCTGTGGGGGCTGCATGGGGGTTCCCCGCCGGGGGTGGGGGCAGGGTCGGTGCACCGCTGTCTTGGAGATGCTGTGGGGGCGCGTGGCTGAGTCAGCACCCCTGGGCCGGAAGGAGACGTTCCTTACCTTTGTTACCCTCCTGCTGCTCGATGCCTTCTCTTCCCATTGATTCCTCACCTTGTAATATCCTCAGGCACCAGACTGGACCCTGAACCCTTCCCTCGCAATGCCTCTCCATCACCAGCAGGGAGCGCCATGCTTGATCACCAAAGATGTGAGCACATCAGGACATGTAAGGCGTCCATCTGTGCACGGCGAGCAGCTCCTGGTATGTGGTGAGCGTCTCTTGGACACCTGTGGAGAGGAACTAAGCAGTGGCAAATGCAGGACATGAGATGTTTCCAAACTTTAGGATCTAGTTCATCATAGCCCTGCCTCTTAGGCCTGGGGGGGCGGGGTGTGTGTAAGAAGATACAGGATCCACCAGAAATATTGTTACAGAAGATAAGTGACTTGTTCTTCTGATGGATACATCGTCCTGAAGATCCCGCCCCTTATGAATACACCTCTGGAGGTGGAAGAGGGCAGAGCTGATTAAGGAGGGAAGCCATAAAACACAGCCCGGGCACAGTGCCCATCACTGGGTGACAGATACGTGAGGCAATGCTTTGGCGAAAGTATGCAAGGATTAGGACCACTCGGCTGCCTTGCAGACACTGCTCGTTGAGCACCTCTGGAGAAAGCCGTGGAAGCAGCCATGGCCCCTGTGGAGGGGGAACGAATGCCAGAGCGATGGCCTTTGTTGGCCGTGGCTCAGCAGCCTTAATGCACAGGGTAACCCAATGCACGTTTGTGTGCTTGGTAACAACTTTCTCCTATACTCCAGTGAATCAGAGAAAAAAATCATCACCCACTCTCTCCTTTCATGCACAGTCGATATAAAAAGATACTCATATTCCCTCCAGTCTTTGCAGGGGCTCCTTCTCACTGATGTGGTGAGGAGAATGAAAAAACAGTGGCGGCTGGCAACATTAAAATATGGTAGGCGCGATGCCCAAAACGCTCACCACATACATTGCACCGCACATACTGGCCCCTGTCCAGTGTGCCTCTCCCAGTGGAATCGGGATTCTGGAGTCCATGGGCAGGAAAGGGAAGGACTTCCTTTCTGCTCATGGAACTCAAATCCAGCCAATCCTGGAGCTGCTTCATTCCGTGAAAGCTGCTTCAGGATTGGTGGAAGCAGGCTAACCCAGTGTTCATTTTGAGGCTGGGGGTCTGGGCCAGCAAATCCCCAGTCTGTTTCACAGCCCTTGGATTGCTGTGTCTGCAGTGCGCATGTCGGATTGGACGGCTGAAGACGGCAGGCAGTCGGGCATAGGCACTGTAGACTAGTGCATTTGTCCTGCATTTGCAGGGTTCAGCCACCCCCCCCCCCCCCCCCCTTCTCGCACTGTACACAGCATGAAGCGGTGGCAAAATACAATAGCAGTGCCATACCATTTAATTTATTTGTGTTTGCCTGCTGCGATTGCAGAAGGTGGGCTGACTTGCGTCCGCCATTTAGGAGGAGCCGCTCCTGTGAAAGAGGGATGGGCTGACTAGCTTTTGTTAAGAAAGATGGACAGGCACAAAGGGCCACTTTATCCGGGTAGAATAGAGTGGATGGTGGCCGGACCGAGAGGGCTTGAAGTTCACCGACCCTACAGGCTGAAGTTATTGCCTGTAAACAAAAGTTTTCGAAGTCAGAACTCGAAATGTGCATCATCTCCAATATGGCTGCCATAAGGAAATCCAACTAAAGTCTCCTTTTTACTGCCATTTACGTGTGGCCCCTGCCCTGGTCCGGTGCCGCGGCTCCTTCTCACGGGCATTGATCATCAGAGTCCTCGGCTCCTGCTCACCTCAGGGCTCTGAGGTTCCTCCTCATCCTCAGACCATTAAAACTCCTACTGTCTTTCATGCCCTAACAGTATTGCTTGCTTCAGGGCACTGACTTCCCTGGTGAAGTTGAGGCTTCTTACCCCCCTTAGGCGGCCAACAAACTTCCTGCTGGACCTCAGGCGTCGATGGCGGTGCACAACGAAGACGTCCATGGATCCACAGAAGCCTCTCTGCAGGCCACATCCCGGGGATGTGGGACAGCAGAGTACTTGATATATATATATATATATATACATATACATATATAGAAGCTGTGGGAAGGGACATGATCCGAACCTGCTTGACATGATACAGAAATAACTTCAACTCGAGTCCATAGTATAATTGTTCTCGTATTATCTACGTTCTCGTTTTTGCTCGCCCCTCACACATGAACATGACTTCTCGACTCACTCTGCACTCATCCCTTGCTCCCCTTTCTTCACTCCATCGTTTCACAACCGGCCTCACATTCTAACCCAAAGCATCAATTGGATTTTCTCTGTCTCTCTGTCGATCGTACATCGGGCCTCATTACAAGTCTGGCGGTCCTCGGTACGCCAGACTCATGGTGGGACGGCGGTGGCGATCTTAGGACCGCCACATGACGACCCTAGTGTTCGTGCCGCCCTGGGAACACCGACTCTGTCAGGGAACCTGGCGGTGACGTGGTGGTCCAGGGGCCTCCATAGGACCGCCATGGTCCCGCCAGACATATCACGAGTTTCTTCTCCACCATGGTTTTCATGGTGGTCTCTCTTCCATGAAAACCCTGGCGGAGAGGAAACAAAGGGGGGGCCCTACTTGTGCCCCACATGCTGTGGATGCACACAGGGGGGAATAACATGTGCACGCACAGAAGTACCATCACAGCTTAGACTTTTCAGTCCATTCCCTGCTGGAACTTTTGACGTTTCTATTCCGGTGCAAGTTTTATAGGCCCCGCCGTGGGAACGCCAAAGGAATGGCCGGCCAATGACAAAAAAAGTCACTATGTAGCGGGCCGGTTTGGCGGGGCGGCGGCGGGGCGCTCCAGCCGTCGTACCCTCAAGCTTGTGATCAGGCCCCAGTGTTCATCCCCTCTCTCCATCCCTCAGCCTTGGCCTTGTTCCCTCTATTTTATTCTCATCCTTTATCATTCTCCTCTCCACTCTTTTCCTTTGTTTTTTTCCTGGGAGGGGTTTGTTTTGTTTTTGGCCGCCATCTTGGAGCGGAGTGGTGGTGTGTTTAGGCGCTACTACTGGCGAGCACTCTAGTGCGCAGGAGATACTGTGGGACATCTATTTAAGGCGAGTCGCCTCAGAGCTCGCCCTGACAAGGTAGCGTTACGCTGCTCAAGCGCTTCGCGCTTTTTACTGCTGATTGCTCTTTTAAAAATTCCTGTTTGCTATTTGTGTTCCTATTTGGTTCTTATTCTTTGTTTTTAGATGCCCCTTACCGGCACTATAATTGGCTTTACACTCCCCGCTTGAGTGGGTCCGGTTCCTGGGAGGGGTTCGTTTTGTTTTTGGCCGCCATCTTGGAGCGGAGTGGTGGTGTGTTTAGGCGCTACTACTGGCGAGTGCTCTAGTGCGCAGGAGATACTGTGGGACATCTATTTAAAGCTCCCCGCTTAGCGCAGCAGTAACGCGCAGCGGTGGCGCCTTCGCTTGTGTCAGAGTCCTGCCCGTCTGCGCCCGTCCGCGCACGGTCGCGCTGGTCCGGTGGTGACTCTGTCCGATGGCAGACGGTGCACTATGCTTAGTTATACCAGGGAAGCCCTTGTGCCCATCAGTCGGTGTCTGCCACCATGCGATATGGCTCGCGTTAATCCCTTGTGTGGCCCCCATCAGTGTGCATGTGGCAGGTGGCTGCTTGAAGCCCCCGCCCTATCGGGCGGTGCTGGAGCGCAGTCAACCGCCGGTAATAAACATCTCTCGCATTATATTACCATCTGGAACCTGAACGTGAGGTCGTTGGTTAAACACTACCAGGATACAGCCGACCTCATTGGAAAGGAGCTTCCTGATATATTCTGTCTGACAGAGACTTGGCTTCAGGACTCTGACACAGCTGTTCTTAATCTGGCTTTTCCATCTGGGTACTCGACCTATACGCTCAATCGCTCTTCTAGGGGCGGCGGAATTGCGCTTGCCGTCAAATCCTGCTACCCTTGCGATTGGAGAGTTCAAAATATCGTGGGCTGCGAAAGCGCCTTGTTTAAGGTTTCTGTTACACCCCACTTTACTTTCTCAGGACTGCTAATTTATCGTCCACCGGGCAGCGATGTGGCATTTAGGGAGGCTCTCCCTGATGCCATTAGTTCACTAGCAGTAGGGTGCGCCAACTTTTCTATTCTAGGAGACCTGAATCACCATTTTGACACCTTGGCTGTGCCTTCAGTGAGTGGTATTGTGGCTGACCTTGAGGCCCTCCAATTGTTTCAATCGGTCTCGGATCTCACCCATGTTGGTGGTCACATTTTGGACCCCTTTTTTTCAAACTTAGCAGAGGTAAAGGTGGCCTCTCCTCTTCCTATGTCTTGGACAGACCACTCGCTGGTGACTATCCAATGTCGACTGCCAGAGCCTCCTTTTAAGCCCTCGACGCGAGTCCTGCTCAGACGGCGTTGGAGTAAATTAAAACTGGAAGACCTCCACCGTCTTCTTTCCGAAGACCCACTGGGCCCAGTGGAGAATGTGGAATCTGGCTATGACCGTTTTTGCGAATGGGTAACCAGAGCCCTTGATTCCCTTATTCCAATGACATCGAGTAAGTGTGGACCGCGCGACCCAAGTCCTTGGTATGATGGTACACTGCGTGCGTTGAAAAGCTCTTGCAGACGCGCAGAGAGAGACTGGCGGAAAACTTATGATAACAGCAAAAAAGCCTTTTATATGGCTACCGTCAAGTCTTATCACCGAGCTGTCTGCAGAGCCCGGGCCGCATTTTATGCCCTGGAATTCCGCAACAGTCTAAATCCATCCAAAACCATTTTTAAAGCTCTCAAGGACCTTGTGGCTAAAAAGCCCTCTGTGGACGTTATTGGCTCCAACACTCATTTTGAAACGCTGGCGGCCTTTTTCCTGGAGAAGGTTCACACCATCTATAGAGCCTTTCCCACGGTCGTGCATACAGGTGCCGGGCTGCATGGTCTCCCCAGACAGGTGGTGTTAGATTCCTTCCCCTGTCTTACACCGGAGATTTTTAAGACTCTGGCCCTTCAAGTTAAGTCAGGGTCTCCGGCAGACCCGCTCAAGCCAGCAATGTTTAGAGACCTGATATCCTCTAATCCAGTCTGCGATCTGATTAACATCTCGCTCACGTCTGGCCTGGTACCTTCGAAGTGGAAGCAGGCAGTAGTAATACCCATTTTGAAGATCTGGCCTGGTACCTTCGAAGTGGAAGCAGGCAGTAGTAATACCCATTTTGAAGAAGCCACCTCTCGATCCCAGTAAATCGGAGAACTATCGCCCGATTTCGCTTCTCCCGTGGCCAGCTAAAGTCGCGGAGGCACATGTCAACATCGCCCTTTCTGACCATCTTTCGCGCACCAACGTTCTGGATGTCACACAGAATGGTTTTCGAGCTGGCCACAGTACGGAGACAGCACTCCTATTTATGGTGGAGCATTTGCAGGCGGTGCTCGATGCGGGTCAAACGGCGGCGCTTGTTTTATTAGACCTGAGCGCCGCCTTCGACACCGTCTCTCATGGGATCCTCTTGCAGCGTCTTGAGGAGGCAGGCGTGACGGGCACTGCATTGCAGTGGTTTCGATCGTTTCTGGCGGACCGTTCTTTCTGTGTGGCTGTCCCGCCCCATCAGTCCAAATTCCATCCTCTGACGCTTGGGGTCCCGCAGGGTTCCTCGCTGAGCCCCACGTTGTTCAATCTGTACGTGAGGCCACTGGCTGAGGTCGTAAAGCACTGCGGTATGACCATGGTGTCATACGCGGACGATACTCAGCTAGCGGTCACGATCAGCGGGGATTCTGAGGTGGAGGCCCCAAGATTCCGGGACGGACTACGGGCGGTGGCCAGTTGGATGACGTCCAACTGTCTCCAACTGAACGCCAAAAAAACAGAGATTATGGTCTTTGGCAAACAGACGGAACTCTGGGGCGACACTTGGTGGCCCCCTGAGTTGGGTCCCACTCCCACTCCGGTGTCAGAGATAAAAAATCTGGGGGTGTGGTTGGACCCCACTCTCAGTTTTGCATGCCACACCAAAAGGACTGCGGCCTGCTGCTTTTGCATTTTGCGTAACTTGAGACCTGCACTCAAATTTTTTGACGCCGCGACCCGTCAACTGGTGGTTCAGGCGACGGTGTTGTCTCGGCTTGATTATGCCAGCTCCCTTTTTATAGGGTTAAATCAGGCCGAGCTCACCCGCCTCCAGCGAGTGCAAAATGCAGCCGCCAGAGCAGTTGTAGGCCTTCCTAGGTTTTGTCCTGTGTCTCAAACCTTGCGTGCTCTCCATTGGCTACCCATCAGGCAGAGGATTCACTTTAAAGTATTGTGCATGTCCTTTAAGATCTTAAAAGGTCCCTCCGCCCAGATTCTTCATAACCTTCTGTGTCCCTACATTCCGGGTCGTTCCCTACGTTCTTCGGACCGTGAATTAGTAGCAGTTCCACGTTTCAAACGCAGCCGAGCTGGGGGGCGCTCCTTTCGGGTGCGTGCTGCCGCTCTGTGGAATGCCCTTCCATTTGAAATCCGGACCCTTGTCGACCTGCTCTCATTCCGCAGGGCTGTTAAGACTCTACTGTTCCCATAGTCTTCTCCCTTTTTAACGTCCATCTTTTCAGTTATGTTGTGTGGCTTCCTTGTTAGGCGCCGAGACGCTCCTTCGCTGGAGCAGTTGTGCGCATAATAAATGCCAATAACATAATTCAATTCAATTCAATGAATTTATATAGCGCGCTACATACCCAGAGGGTCTCAAGGCATCTTTTTCTGTCTCTTGTCTTTAGTCTCTCTCATTGTTCCCATGTGCCCCATCCCAATCTCTCTTTCCCTCTCTCCACCTTTGTTTCTCTTGAACTCGAAAGCCCCCCTTGTCTCTCACCCCTGTGTCTCTTGCATCGTTTCTACCTCCTGTCTCTTTGTTCCCCACTAAGTTTCGGTCTCCCTCTTGAGTTTTATTCACTCAATCTTTCCTTCTTTCATCTTCTCCTTAGTCTCTTCCCTCTCTCTCTCCATCTTTTTACCTGGAAAGCTTTCAATTCTATTAATACCGTGGCGCCCCCTGGGACCTTGGAGTGCTCTGCAGTCTGTTCTAACCCGAGGATCACACAGTGCGCAGGGATTCTGCGCCGGGATTCTGACTCACTATCCTCACCCCACCGCGACAGACGGTGTTCCCACTCCCAGAGGTTATGGCCAGGAGGAAGCAGGGTCGGAGGGCAGGGCGGGGGCTCGAGCTGTGCCCGAGGGGCCAGTGGAAGAGGCCGGCTGGTGGGACCCTCGGCTGGTGGGCCCCTCGGCTGGTGGGCCCCTCGGCTAATGGGCCCCTCGGCTGGTGGGACCCTCGGCAGGTGGGCCTTGCATTCAGTTGTGGATACAGCAATGGATACCCGAACAGGCACAGCTGAGCGCCCCCACCCCCCAAGAGGTGTTTCTTTGAAGCAGCACCATTAGCACGTCTGGGGGGAGGAGGGGGAGGGTTTTGCCCCCACGCAGCAGCCACAAGACCCGCCAGCTTCCTCCCATTCAGATCTGCAGTTTCACTCGACTGCTGAACTGTGGCCGCCTGCAGAGCAGCGGGTGAAAGGTTAAAGGCGGGGGAGAGGCGGTGAAGGAAAGGGGGAGAGTCAAAAGGAAGTGAGAGAAAGGAAGAGAGGAAAGAGACAAACGGAGGGGGGGGTGAAATAGGGAGAAATAATCGAGGGAGAGAAGAGAGGAAAGCGGAGAAAAGACTGAACAAACTGATGGAGAAAGCAAAAGGAAAGTGAGGAGAGACTAGGAGAAGTTAAAGGAAGGAAAGACTGGGCGGAGAGAAGGGTAGAGTGAGAGATGGGCAGAGAGCAGGAGATTGAGGGTGGGAAGCAAAAACGGAGAAAGACGACGGCAAAGGGAGGAAAAAAGTAAATAATGAACTCCCAAAAGTGTTAAATGCCTTCCATTTCAAAGTTAAATGATAACAGAGATGGGCAAAAAGAAAGTATATTATTTGACAATGTTGCTGTAAAACACCCCATTTACCCTCCATCCTGGGGTAAAAGGGCAGATGCAAAGGAGGAAAGGAGAGAGATTAAAAAGCAAACGAGAGACTGCGCGAGAGGCAGACAGACAAACGGACGGGGAGAGGGGATATGAAAGGGGAGAAAACAATCGAGGGAGAGAAGAGAGAAAACCTCCTTGAAGGGGGTCTGTCTGCAGGGGGTTTCCCGGGGATTAAAACTGCCGAACTTTGGAGAAACGGAAATCCCCAAGTGTGCCGCCACCTCGGAAGCCCCAGGGGAGCCAGCCAGACCTAAAATGAGCGACGGAGGGCGGGGTGGGGGTGGTGGCCCCCTTCATACCCCATACCTACCAATTTACAAATTATAAAAGCCACTGTGGGAGGAGGGGGCGGGGCCGCATGCCAGAGCTACCTAAGAGGCACCCTGCCATTCACCAAGCGCCCCTCACCCCCCCTCCTCCCCCCCAATATGTCTCGCATTTGAGAGATGTTAAGTTATTGGTACTGTAAATGGGAATGCATTTTATCTACTTGTTTTGATAATTAACACAAAAATAATAGGCATTGTAATTTGCAATGCCGTTAGCTCAAACTCTTGTAAATTCGAGGCTGCTTGGAAAGCGAAAGCGCGCATGGCCGACCTAATGTTGCAGGAAAGCAATTCTTGCCGGCACTAGGAGCAACGCATGAAAGAAAATAGAGCTTACAGACTAAAGAAGACTTATTGTGTAACAACAGAAGTAAAAGGGCCAGTCCTCATGGGAGGTTACAAATGAAGACAAGGCGGTACCAAGGGGGGACGAACAAGCCTATCATCGAGCTGGGGGAGCGACGCAATGAGAATTATACATAGAAGCCTTTGGAAGAGAAGGGTTTTAAGGTCTGTTTTGAAGATTCGGAAAGAGGTGGTGCTGCGAAGGTCTGGAGGTAGCCAGTCCAAATTCTAGTCGCATTACCTGAGAAGGATTGCGCCATGAGCCTTTCCCTTTTAAAAGTTGGCGGTTCAAGCTGCGGATGTTCAGCACTGCTTGAAGGTCTGGACCCGCCTGATATTTTGAGTTTGTTTGCCAGGTAGCGAGGGGTGGAGGTGTGCATGGCTTTATGGGTGATGCAAGCAGTCTTGTATATGGTCCTAGCTTCAACAGGAGGCCAACGGAGAGTTATCAGCATAGACGTGATATGGTCGTTTCCTTTGGCCCCGTAGACGAAATGTGTAGCTGAGTGGAGGATGGATTTTAAAGGAGATAGATGGGTCTCGGGATGCCTTTAAGGAGAGACTTACAGTTGTCCGGTCTGGAGGGTACCAAAGTTTGGACATGAGTTTTCAGGTCTTTGCCAGGAATGTAGCATCGGATCCCCCAGAGAAGGCACGGTTGGTTGCGTGCATTCTTGGCCATGGTGATGATTTGGGATTGGAGGTTGAGTCTTTTGTCCAGGATAACACCTAGGGATTTGGCGCTGTCAACAATCATACGTTTGCAGTTAAGAATGTTCAGATTGTCCACCCATGATTGAACAGGAGGTGGAGCGTTTGAGGTTGAGATTAGAAGGAATTCAGTTTTAGAGGGATTCAGTTTTAGGTGAGGAGACATCACTCTTTCTTGGATGGAGTTGAGGATTGAAATGTCGCGTGTGGAGTACACCTTGAGGTGGATTCAGGTGTCCTCAGCATAGAGATGATAAAGGATCCCGCTTTTTTAATCGGCCTTCCAGCGGTTCCACGCAAAGATTGAAGAGGGTGGGCACGAGGATCGAGCCTTGAGGGACGCCTTGATGCACAGCCTTTGCTGTACTGAGACAGTTTTCAATTTAAATCATATGAGATTTTCCTATGAGGTCTGATTCAAACCATTTGAGCACCGCGCCTTCCTAGCCCATTCTTTGTTTTAACCTCTTCGCCGCTAATGACAAGGGTAACTCGTCATGGACTTTCCATTGATTTCAATGGAAATTGCAGCAAAAGAGTAATTGTACCTTAGCACTAAAGGGGTTAATGTGTTCAGAAGAGTGTTGTGGTTTACAGTGTCAAAGCCTTCGGAAAGGTCCGGAAGGATCAGGAGACATGGCTTGCCCAAGTCTAGGACTCGCAAGGCATCGTCAATACCCTGAAGCAGGGCTGTTACGGGGCTGCGGTCTTGATTCAAGTGGATTGAGATTTATCAAGACGGTTGTTGTCCTTGGTATGTTGGGAGAGCTGCTCCACTATGCATCGTTCAGGGATTTTAGCAAGGAAAGGGCGGGTGGTGATAGAGCAGAAGATAATAAGGTCATTCACTTCAGCAGAGGGTTTCTTTAGAAGTGGGGTCATGACCTATCTTGAGGGCATCAGGAAGGGAGCATTGGCTGAGAAAGAGGTTAACCGCATTGGTCCAGTAGGGGAGTGTAGGTGTAGAGTAGAGGAGTGTAGGTGTAGAGTAGGGGAGTGTAGGTGTAGCGTAGGGGAGTGTAGCATAGGGGAGTGTAGGTGTAGAGTAGGGGACTATAGGTGTAGAGTAGAGGAGTGTAGGTGTAGAGTAGGGGAGAGTAGGTGTAGAGTAGGGGACTATAGGTGTAGAGTAGAGGAGTGTAGGTGTAGAGTAGGGGAGTGTAGGTGTAGAGTAGGGGAGTGTAGGTGTAGCGTAGGGGAGTGTAGGTGTAGAGTAGGGGACTATAGGTGTAGAGTAGAGGAGTGTAGGTGTAGAGTAGGGGAGAGTAGGTGTAGAGTAGGGGACTATAGGTGTAGAGTAGAGGAGTGTAGGTGTAGAGTAAGGGAGTGTAGGTGTAGAGTAGAGGAGTGTAGGTGTAGAGTAGGGGAGAGTAGGTGTAGAGTAGGGGACTATAGGTGTACAGTAGAGGAGTGTAGGTGTAGAGTAGGGGACTATAGGTGTAGAGTAGAGGAGTGTAGGTGTAGAGTAGGGGAGAGTAGGTGTAGAGTAGGGGACTATAGGTGTAGAGGAGTGTAGGTGTAGAGTAGGGGAGAGTAGGTGTAGAGTAAGGGAGTGTAGGTGTAGAGTAGGGGAGAGTAGGTGTAGAGTAGGGGAGTGTAGGTGTAGAGTAGGGGAGTGTAGGTGTAGAGAAGGGGAGTGTAGGTGTAGAGTAGGGGAGTGTAGGTGTAGAGTAGAGGAGTGTAGGTGTAGAGTAGGGGAGTGTAGGTGTAGAGTAGAGGAGTGTAGGTGTAGGTGTAGAGTAGAGGAGTGTAGGTGTAGAGTAGGGGAGTGTAGGTGTAGAGTAGGGGAGTGTAGGTGTAGAGTAGAGGAGTGTAGGTGTAGAGTAGAGGAGTGTAGGTGTAGAGTAAGGGAGTGTAGGTGTAGAGTAGAGGAGTGTAGGTGTAGAGTAGGGGAGAGTAGGTGTAGAGTAGGGGAGTGTAGGTGTAGAGTAGGGGAGTGTAGGTGTAGAGAAGGGGAGTGTAGGTGTAGAGTAGAGGAGTGTAGGTGTACAGGTGTATAGCAATGTCGCTAGGGATAGGATCTAGGGAGTGGTGTGAAGGTTTTTTCAGGATGTTCTTGAGAAGGGCATCCTCAGTGATGACATCACAGCTGTGCCAAGAGCCTTTGGACTTCCAGTCCTCAAGTGGGGTTGAATGTGGGCCATGATCAAGGAGCAATTCCACTTTTGCATCGAAGAATGGTGCAAATTCTGCTGCTTTCTTGGGTAAGTCGTCAATTTTGATGGATGAAGATGAGGAGGCATTGCTGCTGGTTTTGATTAGGTCAAGGAGCTTCTTTGGCCTGTTCTTGGCAGAGTCGAGGAGGCTTCTAAAGTGATTCACTTTTTCTCTAAAGATGTATTTGTGATAGCGAAATCTTGCATATTGAAGATTTGAGACATTAATGATGGAGAGGACTGTCTCCATTCTTCTTAGGGTATCTCAGGTGTTTTCTTTCTTTGTAGATGGACTTATTGAACCATGGGGCAGAGGGTGTGGGCCTTTACTTCTTGCTTTGAAGTGGATCTGCATTGTTTATCAAGACGGAACGACTGGTGAGACACTAGGTGGTCAATTCATTGACGTCGGAATTGGGGCTGATGTCTGGTAGTGCCTTCTGGGCTTTGTTACTGAGAGTGTCGAGGTCGATGCTTTTAATGTTCCGAAACCAGGTGGCTACCCTTGTTAGTTGGCCCAGGAT
Organism: Lissotriton vulgaris; assembly: GCF_964263255.1. Classification (NCBI taxonomy): domain Eukaryota; kingdom Metazoa; phylum Chordata; class Amphibia; order Caudata; family Salamandridae; genus Lissotriton; species Lissotriton vulgaris. Next base: position 19,330,705 of record NC_141697.1, read on the forward strand.
TACAGCGTGAGAGAGGTGAAGTGAGACAGGGATGAGGAAGTGGTCGGACCGGTCTACTGGTACAGGATCATCTACTGCGAGCAGCCAGTCTTTGGAAATGATACAGCCACGCGTGGAGTCCCTGGAGTGTGTTGGCTTTGAGTTGTGTAGAAAATGATCATTTTGGAGACAAATGTGGCAAGCTAGTGGGCGGCCGAGTGTGAAGATTAAAGTCTCCTAGAAATATCAGTTTATGGCTTTGTGAATATTGAAAAGATTGTGCGTAGCTGTTTTGGGGTGTGGTAGAAGACAACTCTTGGGGATTAGGAGTTTGGGGTATTGTGCACCCGCCCGAGGGGAGTAAGGAGTCGAGAACAGTAGACATTTTAGAGCTTAAGTGGGAGATGGTGGATTCAAGCTGGGAGACTGTGGAGTCGAGGTGGGAGATGGTGGAGTCGAGGTGGCAGATGGTGGCTTCAAGCTGGGAGACGGTGAAGTCGAGGTGGGAGACGGTGGAGTCGAGGTGGCAGATGGTGGCTTCAAGCTGGGAGACGGTGGAGTCGAGGTGGGAGACGGTGGAGTCGAGGTGGCAGATGGTGGCTTCAAGCTGGGAGACGGTGGAGTCGAGGTGGGAGACGGTGGAGTCGAGGTGGGAGACGGTGGAGTCGAGGTGGGAGACGGTGGAGTCAAGGTGGGAGACGGTGGAGTCGAGGTGGCAGATGGTGGCTTCAAGCTGGGAGACGGTGGAGTCGAGGGGGCCTGGTCTACTTTCAAGGGTGAGCAGAGCTGAGCACGGAATGTTATCTCGCTCGATAGGGGCAACGGGTTCTGAGGGGTGCTCCTCTTCAGAGGTAGAGTGAGGGGGGGCGATGATGTGGGGGGGTACTGGCTTTTGGTAGGGAGGGTGCAAAGTTGGTTGGAAATAAGTGTGGGTGCTGCTGGGGTGTCAATAAGATTCTCAGGGCATCAATTGAAAGAAATCGATGTATTGTGTATTGATTGAGGTGAAGCAGGGTGAACGCTGTGGTGGAATGAAGGTATGTGGGGAGGGGAGCGATGGGAGTCAAAGAAGGGCAGGGGTCAGAGTAGTAGGAAGTGAAGAAGGGGGTAGAGTGGTGGCCATGAGCTAGGTTGTGTGCATGTGTGAGGGCCAGAGACACATGGACGGGGTGGAAAAATGTCCAGGAGGTTAGATAAAGAATGCGGATAGCCCTTCTTGGTTAGAGAAGAAGGGAGAGGAAAGGTAGAGGTTGCCATAGGAGAATAACGGGTCAAACGGCCGTACAGGAATGGGGGTGGGGGGAGAAGTGGTGTATGGGTGCAGGAAAGACTCAAAGGCAAGAGGTGAGGAGGCAGGGGAAGAAGGGTGTGGCGGATAAGAAGGAAGAGCGTATGGCGGAGAGGTCACTGTGCGAGCCGGGCAGTCTGGCTGTTGGACATATGGTCTGGCTAAAGGGGTGAATACATTTTGGGAAAGAGCCAGGCCCCAGTATTCAGGATAAATGTGCCCCGACAGGGAATAAACATAAGCAGGTAAGAAACACCTGGGCAAGGTGAATAACAACTTACGCGAGCATAACAATTTCAATTCAGCTGAAACAATGACAATCAATCTGTAGATTTATATTCAAAAGAGATATTTATTTAACAAATCCATATATAAAGAAGAAATATCTAAATATTTTGTAAACATCTTTTTATAATCAATCAGATTGATCTAGTCATATTTAATTTTTTTCTAAAAACAAGGTTTCAGTCATTCAGTGTAATGCTAGTCAAGTTGATCGTCCACAATACACTATATTGAAGTCTAGAGGACCTAGTAATTTTCAAAAGACAATTCTCTAATAATACACATGATCTAGATATACCAATGTAGTGACAAATAAAGACAATGAACAGGAATTGGCGGTATGTTGTCGTGCTACTCGTGTTTCGGCATTGCCTTCATCAGGGTTCCGTCTCACAAGTCACTGAAGGAAACACATAATCACTGTAGGAGAGTAGGGTCTGCTATCCTATGGTCACCCCAAATTTTTGATTTTTGCTTCACTGGTTTATGACTTAATGTGGCTGTGGGCCTGCTAATCAGACCCACAGCCTGCTGTTCTCTCTCTAAATTACTGCCAATGCACTATAGGTGCATTACGAATTGGAACTGGTTCACCTTATTGGCCCCTGTAACAGTGTACCCTAGGTACCCAGGGCATAGGTGTTTCCAAGGCCTACCAGGGGCTGCAGCATGTATTGTGCCACCCCTGGCCTGGCCTCCATATTTGACACAACTGGCTGATCACTCAGCTGGGGCAAGTTGGTGTAATCACCTCTTGCTTAGGTGTAGTATATCTATACCTAACCTAAACTGGACACATATGTTCCTATCAGCCACTCCTATGGAAGGCCTCATCAATACCATATACTCTTAAGTGCATTATAATCCTCGCGGTTATATGCTAACTTTGGTTTGGCTTTATCAAAACATGTCGAGTAAGGTGTCATACGATTTGGAATACTATCCCCTCGACAGTTCTGCCGACGGGGATAGCATTCCACCCTTCTAGAGGGACACGACATGTACATAGCCTTAACCCCGGTTAAAGTTAACCAGAGCCTCAGCATCACAAAATGGATGCTGCCACCACAGACACAAGTCTGACCTCCTGCTGCTGGGAGTCCTTCCAGCGAGGGAGGCTTGGACAAAGGGTTTCCTGCCTTGGGAGGTGCGAGCACCACCCCAGACAGGATTTTGTGTATTGGGTAGGACAGGGCTGAATAGAATCAGACATGCCTGGGGCACACAAGGTGTCCCCGTGCATAAGCCAGTCCAAACCGGTCCTGGTACTTTCCAGACCCAGGCCTGGCAAGGAGCTGGACAAAGGAAAGGGGGTGTGAGAAGTTGGCCTGATATGTAGTGTTTCCAATTCTGGAACCACTGGGTATCAGTCCAAACAAACTCCAAAGATGTCAGGTTGTAAGTCAACCTTGTTAGACAAGCTATCCTAGTGGTAGCATGGACTAAGCAGCCTTAAAGGCTTAACTTAAGAGGTCGTGTTAAGCGAGCTGTTTTACCACATCGAGGGCTGGTTGGTACCTGTTTGCACAGGGTGGTCACTCCTTGACCACAAGGGAGATTCTTCAGTCTTCTAACGTCGTGCAGAAAGTCGAAGGGTCCAGAATTCGTTTCTTATGTTTCTTCAGGATGATCTGAGTTGCATTGGGACTGCTCCCCCTCTTATTCGAATCTAGGGGGTTGGACATCCTGCTAGGTCCCCTCCTATGGGTGGGACCCAGGAAGGGGGTGGTTACACCCCTCTCCTTTGATCCTGGCCGCGCTGGGACAGGGGCTGGGAGGCCCCAGAACCGGTTTGGCCGGATCCTGCAAGGGGCAGCCTTGTGCTCCCCAGGCAGTGTCTGGTTTTTTTGAAACCTCCCTACTCCAATCCACTATCTCCTGTCTGGGGTGGTTTGACACCGCCCTGTGACAGGAAACTCTTTGTCCAGGCCTCCTCTGCCGGGTCAGCAGCAGGAGGCCAGACCCGTGTCTGTGGCAGGGGCATCCATTTTGTGGATCTGAGGCTCATTTTAAATCAACCGCGTTTCAGTAAAGTAACATGTCTTCTCCCTCTAGAAGGGTGGAATGCTACCCCCGTCGCCAGAACTGGCGAGGGGGTAGTATTCCAGTTCGTATGACACCTTACACGACATGTTTTGATAAAGCCAAACCAAAGTTGCTATATAACCGCGAGGATTATAAGGCGCTTAAGAGTATATGGTATGGCATTATCCCGGATCAGCTTAGGGAGTTGTTCCTGACAGCTGCAGACAGGCTCAGCTCATGCCAGAGCACCATCTCACATAAAACCACGCACTCTGCCTCCAGGATTGATGAGGCCTTCCATAGGAGTGGCTTACAGGCTATATATGTGTCCAGATATAGGTTTAGATATAGGTATACTATATCTAAGCAAGGGGTGATTACACCCACTTGCCCCAGCTGAGTGATCAGCCAGTTGTGTCAATTTAGATAGCCAGCCAGGGGTGGCAAAAGATATGCTGCAGCCCCTGGTAGGCCTTGGATGCACCTATGCCCTGGGCACCTATAGTGCTCTGTACAGGGGCTGATAAGGTGACCCAAGCCAATCTAGTTATGCACCTAGGGTACATGGAATCCATTTTACAGAGAGAGCAGATAGCCAGGGGCCCTGATTAGCAGGGAACCAGGCCAACTAAGTTGAAAACCAGCTAAACACAAGGCAAAAAATCTGGGGTAACCATAGTCAGGTAGCCACCTTCCTACAGGGGGTGTAACCGCCCCCCTTCCTGGTCCCACCCAGAGGAGGGACCTAGCAGGTGATCCACCCCTCAGATTGGGAATAAGAGTGGGAGCAGTGCCATAGCACCTCAGATCATCCTGAATCAACTTGAAACTAAGAAGACGACTGGACGTCGACATTCTGCTGCACAGAAGACTGAAGAGCCTCTCCCTTGTGGCCTAGGAGTGGCCACCCTGTGAACACAGGCACCATCCAGCAACTCGACGTCTGCTTTGCCGCCGCCTCCCGCCGGAGCCCGAGCCCAAAGCCTGACAAGACTCAGACTCCCAGACTTCTGACCGCCCGATCCACAGTCCCTGCAAAGAAGGGACCCGTGGAGGCACCGAGAGACGTGGGACCGGACCTCTTGAAAGACCCCCGAGACGCTGACTGCGCAGCACCCTCAACGCTGTGCTTTGGGGATTGAGAAGCCCCACAACCGAGCAGTCCTTGCACCAAAGATCAGCCCCCCAGCATCTCCACGATCTGCGTGGGGCCCTTTTGCATTGTGCCACTCAACGCGCCATCCCGGCCACTTGCCACGTGGTCAGCGGCCATCTTGGCAACGAAACCTACAATCTACACTGCGGGTCTGGTTGCTCCAGACTTGCCCTCGCTCCTGTAAAAGGGAGCACCCGCTCTGACCTTGCTGGTCCGAGTGATAAGCCTTTTTCACTTACTGCGTGGCTTGCATTAGCCAAGGCCTGTTTGCTTCGATCAAGTTGCCAACACCGCCATCATCTAGAGCCTTTGTGGGACAGCTCGTGATCAACTCCTGGACGTCCTCGACCTCTTCGTGTCCACGTGGCTGCTGAGAAAAGCTACACATCATCGCCTGTTTGCACTCGACATCGCCTGGTTCCAATCTGGTTCCACGGTAGTCACTGGCTAGTGACTTTGAACATTGTCCCCTCTGCTTTCCGGCCTTCACCACTTCAGATCCACCCTTGGATCCACCGGAACTCTTCACGTCGATCCGCCTGCAGCATCTTCAGCTCCAAGCACCATCGACCTGCGTGACGAAACGCGACACTACTTCGCCCCTTTGCACCCGCTTCCTGTGGGTGAGGTAACTACAACAACAACAATCCACATTTGTAAAGCGCACAATCACCCGTAAGGGTATCTAGGCGCTGGGCGCCATCGGAAGATTAAGCAAGCTATTGCCCAGAGTCACATGGTGCTGGGCTAATCTGCCGCCGGTGCCAGGGATCGAACCGTGATCCACAGATTCCGGAGTCAGTCGCCCTAGCCGCAGCGCCACACCTCTTCCTAACTCAACAACATCAGTGTTCCTACACTGGTACACACCTCTAGTGTCTGTGTCTAAAGTTTCACTCCTCTAGGTCACTCGGAAGGTTCCTAAAACACTAACTTTGTAACTTTTACGCACCATAGACAATGCATTGGTGAACGCGTGCACTTTAAGCACTGCACCCGAGTCCCGCGGGCCTTTCCCGACTTAGTCATTGCTAGTACCGATCAGCTCCAGCGATTCCCAAGGCCCTAGGCCTATTTCCTTTTCGATTGGTATCTCTTATACCACTTTCTTAGTATATGGTTTAGGTGGCCCCTAGGGCTCATCCATATTGTGCAACTTTTGTGTATTTTAAACTGTGTTTTGTTTTAACGCTTGTGCTTCTGTGCTCATAAAGAGTATAGAGGATATTTGTAGTTAATAAATATATATATATATATTTTCAATATATATCTGTGTGGTGTCCTTGCATTTGGTATTCAAGGGGGTTATATATAATAAAACAGCTTGCTTCACATGCCTTTCAGAGTTTAGCCTAAGACTGCTTTGTCCACGTTACCACTAGGATAACTGGTCTATAAGGTTGACTTACAACCAATCATCATAAGGGTTGCTTGGCATGGTACAAGGTGATCACTAGAACTAGTGGGCATCATATGCTCACATTGGTGAGCAGCGGATTGGGATCTGAGCTTGCTGTTTGTTTTACCATTACAATCTTTGAGATTATCATTTGAAAGATCATACAGGTACCTGTTAGGTACATATAAAACAAGACTAGTATACTTAAGTTCTACTGAACTTAGTTGTTGTAGAGGATAGGGAGTAGCACACCCTGACTACAACTACTAGATAGGTTTAGTAGGTAAACACCTGTGTAGGTAGATTGCAACATATCCACCCACACTAGAGCAATGTCTGGAGCAGAGGGTTCCACTGGGAATGTCTCTGTTGAGAGTGACCCTCCAAGGGTACCATCCAAATTTGCTATATTCTCCTTTAAGGAACTAAGACAGCTTTGTGCCTTAAGAGGTCTTAGGACAGGGCCTAAAAACACCTCTCACTGGACAGGTGAGTGTAAAAAGGGTGGAGCCCCCAACACTGCAGCCCCTAAGGCACCTGCACCCATTAGTACAGACCACCTTAGAGAGTTCTTAGACCAGTCTGAGACTCTAAAGACCTCTAAAGCAAACCCCACATGGAATGCTGAGGGAGGCTCTCCCACTGAAGATGACAATACTGATACCCCTGTCCCTGTAGTCCAGTTAGATGAAGATGACCAAGTCACTGGAGATACTCAGCCTGAGGAGGAGGAGGAAGAAGAGGAGACAGAAGGGGAGGACAGTGATTCTGATGATCGCAGAAATAGTCAGGTGCTAGTCAGCAGGCCTAACCAGGCTAACTTAAGTGTATTTGGGACTGAGTCAGGAGTAAACCCACTCAGACCACCAGGGTGGACTTAACCAGGAGCATAGGAGGAGGAGGAATCACTCAGGTGAATCCAATATCTCCCAGGCTTCTAGAGGCTCTCATGGTCACTCCAGAAGGGGGTTGACTAGCCCTCAGAGAAGGGAACATGAGGCCAAAATGAGAGAGGCTGAGCTCAGGATCCAGAAGCAAGAATTAGAGGTTGCCCTGGCCAAAGAGAAACTTGCTAGAGCAAGACAGCCTAGAGAGAGTGGATTAGGATCCACTGGTGGCAGCATTATCCCTAAGGATAAAGACAGGTCTTTTGATAACAGAAACCTGAGTAAGATTGTGCCCCCCTACAAAGCTCGGGATGATATCCACAAATGGATGACTGCACTTGAGAGAGCCTGCAAGGTACAGCAGATCCCTCAGGAGCAGTGGGCAGCAATCTTGTGGCTCTCCTTTGAAGGTAGAGGCCGAGACAGACTCCTCACAGTTAGTGATGGGGATTCTAGAAACTACCTGGTCCTGAAGAGTGCTCTGATTGATGGGTTAGGCTTAACCACTGAACAGTACAGGTTAATGTTCAGAGATACCCAGAAGACACAGACTTAGGACTGGTCTGAATTTGTTGAATGTGCCACTAAGGCTCTGGAGGGATGGTTGCTGGGAAGTAAGGTTACAGATTATACAGGATTGTACAATTTGCTTATGAGAGAACACATTTTAAATAATTGTCAGAACCAGCAGTTGCATCAACATTTGGTTGACTCAGATTTGACCTCTCCCCAAGAATTAGGAAAGAGGGCAGATAAATGGGTTAGAACCAGAGTTAAGCAAAAGAACCAGATCCAGAACCAGGGTGGTGACCAGAAGAACACAGAACAGAAGGGTGGGGAGCAGAAAGCTAAAGACCAGAAGTCTTCAACAGGGCCCCAAACTAATACAGAGGGTGGGTCCCAAACATCCAAGAAGAAGAAGAAAGAAGGTCAAAGAAAACCCTGGTGTAGTACATTTAAAAACACCTCTCACTGGACAAGTGAGTGTAAAAAGGGTGGAGCCCCCAACACTGCAGCCCCTAAGGCACCTGCACCCATTAGTACAGCTCGCAGTGTTGGTCCACAAACTAAGGGGGTAGTGGGTATCACCTTTTGAACTGAGGGAGATTCTGACCTAGTCAGAACCCTTACACAGGCTGTTCTGATTTGTGAGGGGGCCATAGATTTGGCCCCTACCATCAGCCCCAGTAATCTGGGCAAATACAGACAGACGCCTTTGATTAATGAACAAAGTGGCTCAAGCATACAGGGACACATGTGCCAGTGTCACTATGGTGACACCTAGCTTTGTGGACCCTGGACAATACATGCCAGGAGATAATTACCTGGTGACCAATGCCAGCAATGTCACTACTACACATAGTGTGGCAATTGTTAACTTTCCCTGGGGAGGGGTAACTGGCCTAAAAAGAGTTGTGGTTAGTGCTGATCTCCCAGTTGAATGTTTGTTGGGCAATGACCTGGAGAGCTCTCTATGGTCAGAAGTTGAGTACAGGACTCATGCAGAGATGTTAGGGATATCATCACATGTCCTTGCTGTGACCAGGTCACAGGCCAAAAAGTGCCTCTCTGAACCTCAGGTCTTGGATCCTGGAACAATGGACCAAGCACCTTCCAAGAAGAAGAACAGGAGGGTAAAGGCTGTGCCTTCCCAACTGCCTACAAGTGAGGATCAGCATTCACAGGAAGCTGATATTGAGACCCCTGAAGGAACTGTCTCTGAAGAACTTGAACCTGATCAGGTTGAGTTTATGGGGACAGGGGGACCTTCTAGGGCAGACTTGGGGCAGGCTCAGTTAACCTGTCCTTCCCTTGAACCCCTCAGACAGCAGGCTGCTGCTGAGGCTGCTGGGAATGCTCAAGGTACCCATAAAGTATATTGGGATGAAGGGCTCCTTTATTCAGAGGGTAGAGACCCCAAGCCTGGTACAACCAGGAGGTTGGTTATACCTCTGCAATTTAGGGGCTTCCTTCTTACCTTGGCCCATGATATTCCTTTAGCAGGACACCTAGGCCAGAATAAGACTTGGGACAGGATTGTCCCTCACTTTCACTGGCCTCACATGTCTGAAGACACCAAGGAGTTTTGTCGCTCCTGTGTAACCTGCCAAGCCAGTGGTAAAGCAGGTGGCACCACAAAGGCCCCCCTGATACCACTACCTGTGGTGGGGGTACCCTTTGAAAGAGTGGGGATTGATATTGTAGGTCCAATGGATCCCCCTACAGCATCTGGGCACAGATTCATACTGGTGGTGGTGTCAACTACAAGTTCACCACTCCTTATCATCCACAGTGTAATGGGCTTGTTGAAAGATTTAACAAGACCCTAAAGGGTATGATCAAAGGACTACCAGAAAAGCTCAGGCAGAGATGGGACATCCTTCTACCCTGCCTTTTGTTTGCTTACAGAGAGGTCCCTCAAAAGGGGGTTGGCTTCAGCCCCTTTGAATTGTTGTTTGGGCACCCTGTAAGAGGACCCCTATGTCTGGTGAAGGAAGGATGGGAGTTACCTCTCAAAAAGCCTAAACAAGACATAGTGGACGATGTACTTGGTCTCTGCTCCAGGATGGCTGAGTATATGGAAAAGGCATCCAAAAACCTTGAGGCTAGCCAAGAATTGCAGAAAGCTTGGCATGACCATAAGGCTGTCTTGATTGAGTATCAGCCAGGACAGAAGGTATGGGTGTTGGAGCCAGTGGCCCCAGCAGCACTCCAAGACAAATGGTCTGGACCCCATACAATTGTTGAGAAAAAGGGAGAGGTTACCTACTTGGTGGACCTAGGAACTCCCAGGAACCCCCACAGGGTGCTCCATGTCAACAGACTGAAGGCATATGTTAACAGGGAAGACATGGGCTTGCTCATGGCTACAGATGAGGGACAGGAGGAAGAGAGTGACCCTCTCCCAGACCTGCTCACTCAGAACCCCGAGGATGGCTCAGTTGATGGTGTGGCCTTAGATGGCAGCCTCACTGAACATCAGCAACATGACTGTAGACAAGTTTTGCAGTCATACAGACATATGTTCTCCTTGACACACAGTCAGACTAACTGGTGTACCCATGTGGTGGACACTGGTGACAGTCTTCCTGTAAAAAGCAAGATTTACAGGCAGCCTGACCACGCCAGGGACTGTATAAAGACTGAAGTGCAAAAGATGCTGGAATTAGGTGTTATTGAGCCTTCAGAGAGCCCTTGGGCTAGCCCAGTGGTTCTGGTCCCCAAACCTCACACCAAAGATGGCAAGAGAGAGATGAGGTTCTGTGTGGATTACAGAGGACTCAATGCTGTCACCAGGACAGATGCACACCCTATTCCAAGGGCAGATGAGCTCATTGACAAGTTGGCTTCTGCCAAATATTTGAGCACATTTGACTTGACAGCTGGCTACTGGCAAATCAGGTTAGCCGAGGAGTCTAAAGCCAAGACTGCATTTTCTACCCCAGGTGGGCATTATCAATTTGTGGTGATGCCCTTTGGTTTGAAAAATGCACCTGCCACCTTCCAAAGGTTGGTGAATCAAGTCCTTACTGGGTTGGATGACTTTTGCGCAGCATATCTGGATGATATTGCTGTCTTCAGCTCCACCTGGGAGGATCACCTGGTCCACCTGAAGGAAGTGCTTGAGGCTCTGCAAAAGGCAGGCCTCACTATCAAGGCAACAAAGTACCAGATAGGGCAGAGTAAAGCTGTATACTTGGGCCACCTTGTAGGTGGAGGCCAAGTTCAACCCCTGGAGAGTAAGATCCAGACCATCAAGGACTGGTCCCCTCTAACTACCCAGACCCAGGTCAGAGCTTTCTTGGGCCTGACTGGGTACTACAGGAAGTTTGTTAAGAACTATGGGTCCATTGTGACTCCTCTTAATGATCTGACATCCAAGAAGATGCCCAAAAAGGTTCAGTGGACAGTAAACTGTCAAAAGGCATTTCATGACCTGAAGAAGGCCATGTGCTCTGCACCTATCCTGAAGAGTCCTGACTACTCAAGAGAGTTCATTGTCCAAACAGATGCTTCTGAGTTGGGAGTGGGAGCAGTGCTTTCACAGCTTAATGTAGATGGTCAAGACCAGCTCATTGCTTTCATTAGCAGAAGGCTGACCCCCAGAGAGAAACGTTGGTCAGCTATTGAGAGGGAGGCCTTTGCTGTGGTGTGGGCCCTGAAGAAGTTGAGGCCATGCTTATTTGGCACTCACTTCAAGATTCAGACTGACCATAAGCCCCTCTTATGGCTTAATCAGATGAAAGGTGAAAACCCCAAACTACTCAGGTGGTCCATTTCCCTACAGGGGATGGACTTTACAGTGGAGCACCGCCCAGGGACTGACCATGGCAACGCAGATGGTCTCTCCAGGTACTTCCACTTAGAACATGAAGACACAACTGGTCAAGGTTAGTCTAATGTCCCTGCGTTTGAGGGGGGGTTGTGTAGGAGAGTAGGGTCTGCTATCCTATGGTCACCCCAAATTTTTGCTTTTTGCTTCACTGGCTTATGACTTAATGTGACTGTGGGCCTGCTAATCAGACCCACAGCCTGCTGTTCTCTCTCTAAATTACTGCCAATGCACTATAGGTGCATTACGAATTGGAACTGGTTCACCTTATTGGCCCCTGTAGCAGTGTACCCTAGGTACCCAGGGCATAGGTGTTTCCAAGGCCTACCAGGGGCTGCAGCATGTATCGTGCCACCCCTGGCCTGGCCTCCATATTTGACACAACTGGCTGATCACTCAGCTGGGGCAAGTTGGTGTAATCACCTCTTGCTTAGGTGTAGTATATCTATACCTAACCTAAACTGGACACATATGTTCCTATCAGCCACTCCTATGGAAGGCCTCATCAATACCATACATTCTTAAGTGCATTATAATCCTCGCGGTTATATGCTAACTTTGGTTTGGCTTTATCAAAACATGTCGAGTAAGGTGTCATACGATTTGGAATACTATCCCCTCGACAGTTCTGTTGACGGGGATAGCATTCCACCCTTCTAGTGGGACACGACATGTACATAGCCTTAACCCCGGTTAAAGTTAACCAGAGCCTCAGCATCACAAAATGGATGCTGCCACCACAGACACAAGTCTGACCTCCTGCTGCTGGGAGTCCTTCCAGCGAGGGAGGCTTGGACAAAGCACCACCCCAGACAGGATTTTGTGTATTGGGTAGGACAGGGCTGAATAGAATCAGACATGCCCGGGGCACACAAGGTGTCCCCGTGCATAAGCCAGTCCAAACCGGTCCTGGGACTTTCCAGACCCAGGCCTGGCGAGGAGCTGGACAAAGGAAAGGGGGTGTAACCGCCCCCCTTCCTGGTCCCACCCAGAGGAGGGACCTAGCAGGTGATCCACCCCTCAGATTGGGAATAAGAGTGGGAGCAGTGCCATAGCACCTCAGATCATCCTGAATCAACTTGAAACTAAGAAGACGACTGGACTTCGACATTCTGCTGCACAGAAGACTGAAGAGCATCTCCCTTGTTGCCTAGGAGTGGCCACCCTGTGAACACAGGCACCATCCAGCAACTCGACATCTGCTTTGCTGCCGCCTCCCGCTGGAGCCCGAGCCCAGAGCCTGACAAGACCCAGACTCCCAGACTTCTCACCACCCGATCCACAGTCCCTGCAAAGAAGGGACCCGTGGAGGCACCGAGAGACGTGGTACTAGACCTCTTCGAAGACCCCCGAGATGCTGACTGCGCAGGACCCGAGGCACCCTCAATGCTGTGCTTTGGGGATTGAGAAGCCCCACAACCGAGCAGCCCTTGCACTGAAGATCAGCCCCGCAGCATCTCCACGATCTGCGTGGGGCCCTTTTGCATTGTGCCACTCAACGCGCCATCCCGGCCACTTGCCACGTGGTCAGCGGCCATCTTGGCAACAAAACCTACAATCTACACTGCGGGTCTGGTTGCTCCAGAATTGCCCTCGCTCCTGTAAAAGGGAGCACCCGCTCTGACCTTGCTGGTCCGAGTGATAAGCCTTTTTCACTTCCTGCGTGGCTTGCATTAGCCATGGCCTGTTTGCTTCGATCAAGTTGCCAACACCGCCATCAGCTAGAGCCTTTGTGGGACAGCTCGTGATCGACTCCTGGACATCCTCGACCTCTTCGTGTCCACGTGGCTGCTGAGAGAAGCTACACCTCATCGCCTGTTTGCACCCAACATCGCCTGGTTCCAATCTGGTTCCACGGTAGTCACTGGCTAGTGACTTTGAACATTGTCCCCTCTGCTTTCAGGTCTTCACCACTTCAGATCCACCCTTGGATCCACCGGAACTCTTCACAACGAGCCGCCTGCAGCATCTTCAGCTCCAAGCACCATCGACCTGCGTGACGAAACCCGACACTACTTCGCCCCTGTGCACCCGCTTCCTGTGGGTGAGGTAACTCAACAACGCCAGTTTTCCTACACTGGTACACACCTCTAGTGTCTGTGTCTAAAGTTTCACTCCTCTAGGTCACTTGGAAGGTTCCTAAAACACTAACTTTGTAACTTTTACGCACCATAGACAATGCATTGGTGAACGCGTGCACTTTAAGCACTGCACCCGTGTCCCGCGGGCCTTTCCCGACTTAGTCACCGCTAGTACCGATCAGCTCCAGCGATTCCCAAGGCCCTAGGCCTATTTCCTTTTTGATTGGTATCTCTTATACCACTTTCTTAGTATATGGTTTAGGTGGCCCCTAGGGCTCACCCATATTGTGCAACTTTTGTGTATTTTAAACTGTGTTTTGTTTTAACGCTTGTGCTTCTGTGCTCATAAAGAGTATAGGGGATATTTGTAGTTAACATATATATATATATTTTCAATATATATCTGTGTGGTGTTGTTAGAACTGGCTATTTCTGGTAGGCCAAGGCTGATGCCAAAGCCAGGCAGAAACCACCATTCTAGTCAGGGCAAGGAAGTCACACGCCAAGATAACCCCTGCTCACCCTCTAGGTAGCTTGGCACGAGCAGTAAGGCTAAACTCAGAGGCAATGTGTAAAGCATTTGCGCCAGCGCACAACAGCAACAACATACTAGGCACACCACAAAAGAGACTCCACACAAGGTTATTATAAAAATAACGTTTGTATTGTAAAAACATATCAGATAGAATCACACATATACATTGTGCCAACTGGCACGGGCAATATTCACATGGGATTATTCACAAGACAGGGCCACATGGGCCACTGTCATAATCAGCACTTAGTAGAAATGAAATACTGTCAGAAATTAGAATAAAAGAATATAAAATCACTGTAGCACAAAGTAACAGTTAGAAATCACACCCAGTATCTACTGGGAACAGGTAAGTACACACTACGCAACCCTAAACACCTTAGGAGCATGTCACGCAGGGCACCAGGACCTTACTAGGACCACCTGTACTAAAAAGAACAACCACCTAAGTATCACACAGCATTTAGGGGTCTAGGAAAGAACACATTACCCATGATGCATGAAACACATTCAGAGGAGTAATAAAGAGAAACACATGATGCCTAAAACATTCAGAGGTGTTAAGAATAAAGCACATGATGCAATAAAATACATTCAGGGGTGCAGCGCAAGAAGACACATGATGACTAAACATTCAGAGGTGTAGCGCATGGAAAGAAAGACACATGATGCATAAACCTACACATTCAGAGGTGCCAGAACCTAAGTCAATAGCGCAAAAACACACAGTAGGCAATTACTATTAAAAACACAGGAATCACATTGCGCATAACTTACATAAGCCATCACCTGTGGCAGTCCCTAGGCCAACTGGCCTTGTGGGGCAAAGATGCCCTGAGTCCAATGTCAGAGCGCGCTGCCATGCAGCGCCAGTCGCAAAGTACAAAAGCCTAAACATGGTAGCTGCCCACAAAGTGCTGGGCAGCTGGGGAACAACAAAACTGTGCCAGGGCCCTCACTGGCCCTTAGGCGCCAACTGCGCCACTGCTGGAGCCACACAGGCTCTGGGCATATCGCACATGCCCCAGACGTTGGAGCTCTCAGGCTCTAAAAACAATGGTGCCCCCAAGAGCCTCTCATGGGCTCTCTATCGCGTTGGGGCGGCCCACTGGCAAACGGGGCCGCCCTGACTCTCCATTCACGGTGGAGTCCCCTACGGGGGACTCTAACTTCTCAAAATGCCCCCAGAGCCTCTCAGGGCTCTAAATACAAAATGAGGCGGGGAGCCTCTCCGGGCTCCGTGCACGTTGGGGCGACCCACTGCCAACCGGGGCCGCCCTTGAAGCCTTCGTGGCTTCACATTGCCAAGGAGCGCGGGCTCGCGCTACTGGGGGGTGGGCGGACACCGACAATGTGTCCCGGCGCTCCTCCCCTTTGTCTGCCCCACTCACCGGCAATCTTCCTCTGGTGTCGGCAGGCTCTTCTTGAGGCAGCGCGGGGCTCTCCACGACACCGGAGCCCCGCCTGCGCCTGAAGCTGCCCTCCTCCTCGCACCGCCAGGCTTCTCCTTGCTGCCGGTACGGATTTGCGGTGGGGGCGGGCACTGACAATGTGCCCCGCGCCCCCTCCGCTCCTCCCTCGTCAGGCTCCTCTCCGGCCTCCCTCCTGCAGCAGGGCTCCCTCGCATCACGGGAGCCCTGCGATCCGGCCACCATGCTGCCTCCTCTCTCTCTCCCCTCGCCTCGCGGTCGCCATTCCTCGGCACCAGGGCTGCGGGGGCGGGACTTCCGGCCGGCCGCGCTGCAATTGGCAGGCCGGCCGAGCACTTCCGGGTCGCCGCGGGCAGCGTGGCGGCCCGATTCAGGCAGGCAGGCGGGCAGGCATTAAAAATATCGGCATGGGCAGCCGAAGTTAAATAAAATTTAAAATAAGCGAGGTGGGCACTCGCCAAGGCGGGCAAAGTGCTCCTCAGCGCTATAATCAAAATAAAGCGCTCTACAGCGCTATGGGGCAATAAAGCGCTCCCAAAGCGCTAGAACACAAAGTACCAAGGTCCTTCCAGAAATGCAGCTCCACCATGCTGCACAAAGGTCCCAGAGAGTCTCAGGGGGCAAAGCAAAGTCCCCCCCATCAGCCCAGGCAAGGCAGAGGGTCCTCCAGAAGTCCTCCAGGCATCCAGGGGCTAGGAAGCGCCCGCCCCTGGTAGATTCAAGTCAGAAACAAGAACATTTTGGAAGGGGACACAGCCCCTTCTTATACACAGAAAAGTCTTTGAAGTCCTTTGAAGTCCTTTGAAGCAGGCAGTATGAGAACCAGCCAGAACTGGTTACAGGGAAGTCCCTTCAGTATCAGGGACAGAGGTGACAGTAACCCAGCGGGAGGTGGAGCCAGCTTTGTAGTTAGGCAGGCACAGCCCTTCACTATCAGGTGCCATCTCCTCCCACTTCCCTGGCAGCAGATGTTGTCTTTCATCCATGGGCTGACTTCAGACAACCTCCTGGGCTCTCCAGCCCCTGTCATCCTCAAACCAGACAGTCAATCCACAAGCAGGCCCAGGCACTCTGGGCCAGGCTCACCAGCCAATCACACGCCAGCACCAACTTACACAAATTATGCCAACTTCCAAAAGTAGTACTTCTAGACTAGACACAGTCATGCCGCATATATCATTTTGCAGCATTCATTCTCACGAGTTCATACCTACCAAACTCGCCCCTGCACTCCCCACACATCAGGAACTACCATGGGCATACATATTCCCCATTCATTCCTATGGGAGGGCAGGTCACTCACCATACATACACAGAGAGCTCCAGCACTTTACACTGTACCACAGTGAAAAAGTGCGCAGAGGCCTAAAATCACCAACACCAGGTTCCATAAACAGGCTAGGAAAAAGCAAAAAGTCTAGGGGTGAACCTGCCCAAAGGGCCGGGTCCAACACAACCCCCTTCCAGCCAAAACGCAGGGTAGACCAATCACTCCACTGATGGGCTTCCTTGCTTTGGGCGACAAAACACGGACACGGACCTGCACGGCAGGGACACCCTCCGGTTTTACGCCACTCTGAACCCACCTGGCTACCTCTAAACAATAACTCTCTGACACAACTAGGATACCACACTGGTACTCCCTAGTCATCCACAGCCAAGACCAGGCCATAGGCCATCCAAATCACAGGTCCTAACTAATCCACAGAGTGGGGGGTAGTAACCCCTGGCACACAATAGCCACGCTCCACTCTCTCTCTCAGTGTAGCTACAACTACCACTGATCCAACAACCTAGGGTCCACACCCCCAGGCTGACCAGAGGTCACGGGCAAGAATGCCCCACCCTACCTCTACTTCTGGGTTTCCGCACCCTCACAGAAAAGCACTTCACCAGAACACAATTCTCCTACCAGATCAGGACCTCACTCCATCACTGGTCTACCACCTGGAAACTATTCCACTTCTGAGGTACAAAGCACACAGCACAGTTCCTCTTCAAGCAGGTGGGGGGACACAGCACACAGCAAAGTCCCCTTTCCTCTACCTTAGTGGAAACAACAAACTGCAGGTGAGCCCCAGAACACACAGCAAGGGCAGCCCCCTCAGTCTCTTTAGCTGATCCACTTTGGCAGAGATTCCTCTTGACCTAGAAGTTTCCTAATCTCCCAACCTAAGATCTAAACCACGGGTACTCATAGTACGGCCCGCGGGCCAGTGGCGGCCCGGCAAGCCTTCCCTGGCGGCCCGCTGACCTTCCTGACATCGTACCCGTGTTGTATTTAAATGAAAATGTAAATCCGTGTTGTATTTAAATTGAAAATGAAAATGTCAAACACTGCTGGTTGCTGCAGCGCGAGTCTGAGAGACTCTGCTGCTCTGTGGGGCCTGGCCGCCGGGTGATTCCAATGATAGTAGAGCTGCAGGGGCCTAAGAAGAGGTTAAGTACAGCAAGGCATCATTAACATACAAATGGTCTTTCTAAAGACCTGTGAAGTGCTCGGGTGGGGCTGTGTGTGCCAGGAGGCTGTCTCGGCCCAGGTTGACACACGCAGGGTGAGGTGAAGAGGGTGACAAAGGAGGTAGTGGGACGGAGAGAGGGAGAGGGAGGGAGGGAAAGGAGACCGAAAGAAACATCGGGGCTTGTTAAAGTAGGAGTTGGAAAACGATTAACTTTGCACCAGGCTTGTGAGGTGTACACAGCGCCACTCTGCCCGCCCACCTTCTCTATTTTTAGCAGCAAGTTTGTTGTGGGTTTTAAATTAGGGTAAAACAGTTAAGCAGGCTAATGGAATCCAAAAAGTAATGTTTGAAAGCAAAGGGCATAGCATCTAGTTTCAATACAGAATCCCTAAATCGCACATCATTACTATGCACCTACAGTCCAGTTAGATCACGGGTACTTATAGTACGGCCCGGCAAGCCTTCCCTGGCGGCCTGCGGACCTTGCATACATGTACCCGTGTTTAACGTTTTTTTTTTTACAGAGTGTCAGCAAACACCCCTGCGGCAGCGCGACTCAGACTGCTGCTCTGTGGGGACCGGACGATTTCTGTCGTAGTCAAAGTGGAGCTGCAGGGGTCTAAGAGGTGACAAAGCCTCATTAACTTACGAATGGTCTTTTAAAGACCTGTGAAGTGCTCCGGTGAGGCTGTGTGTGCCCAGAAGCTGTCTCAGCCCGGGCACACACAGGCAAGGTGGAGGGAGGGAGACAGGGAGGGAGGGAAAGGAAGGGAGAGAGACAGGGAGGGAGAGAGACAGAGGGAGGGTGAGTGAGAGTGAGGGAGGGAGAGTGAGGGAGGGAGAGTGAGGGAGAGTGAGGGAGGGAGAGTGAGGGTGAGGGAGAGTGAGGGAAGGAGAGTGAGGGTGAGGGAGGGCGAGGGAGAGCGAGGGCGAGGGAGAGCGAGGGCAAGGGAGAGCGAGGGCGAGGGAGAGCGCGGGAGAGGGCGAGGGGGATCGAGGGAGAGGGCGAGGGGGATCGAGGTAGAGCGAGGGAGAGCGAGGGAGAGCGAGGGAGAGCGAGTGAGTGCGAGGGAGTGCGAGGGAGAGTGAGGGAGAGGGAGGGAGAGTGAGGGAGGGAAAGTGAGGGAAGGAGAGTGAGGGAGAGTGAGTGAGGGAGAGTGAGTGAGGGAGGGAGAGGGAAGGAGAGTGAGCGAGGGAGAGGGAAGGAAGGAGAGTGGGGGAGGGCGAGGGAAGGAGGGTGAGGGAAGGAGAGTAAGGGAAGGAGAGTGAGGGAGGTAGGGTGAGGGAGGTAGGGTGAGGGAGGTAGAGTGAGGGAGGGAGGGAGAGTCAGGGAGGGAGAGTGAGGGAGGGAGGGAGAGTCAGGGAGGGAGAGTCAGGGAGGGAGGGAGAGTGAGGGAGGGAGAGGAAAGGAGAGTGAGGGAGGGAAAGTGAGGGAAGGAGAGTGAGGGAGGGAGAGGGAAGGAGAGTGAGCGAGGGAGAGGGAAGGAAGGAGAGTGGGGAGGGAGAGGGAAGGAGGGTGAGGGAAGGAGAGTGAGGGAAGGAGAGTGCGGGAGGTAGGGTGAGGGAGGTAGGGTGAGGGAGGTAGGGTGAGGGAGGGAGAGTGAGGGAGGGAGAGTCAGGGAGGGAGAGTGAGGGAAGTAGAGTGAGGGAAGGAGAGAGTGAGGGAAGGAGAGAGTGAGGGAAGGAGAGTGAGAGAGAGGGAAGGAGAGTGAGGGAGCCCACCAAGAGTGAGGAACCCACCAAGAGTGAGGGAGCCCACCAAGAGTGAGGGAGCCCGCCAAGAGTGAGGAAGCCCGCCAAGAGTGAGGGAGCCCGCCAAGAGTGAGGGAGCTCGCCAAGAGTGAGGGAGCTCGCCAAGAGTGAGGGAGCTCGCCAAGAGTGAGGGAGCTCGAGTGAGGGAGCTTGCCAAGAGTGAGGGAGGGAGACAGAGTGAGGGAGGGAGACAGAGTGAGGGAGGGAGGGAGACAGAGGGAGGGAGGGAGACAGATGGAGGGAGGGAGGGAGGCAGAGGGAGGGAGGGAGGGAAAGGGAGGGAGACAGAGTGAGGGAGAGAGAGGGAGACAGAGGGAAGGAGGGAAAGGGAAGAAGAGGGAGACAGAGGGAAGGAGGGAGAGGGAAACAGAGTGAGGGAGAGGGAAACTGAGGGAGAGGGAAGCAGAGTGAGGGAGATGGAAACTGAGGGAGAGGGAAACAAAGTGAGGGAGAGGGAAACTGAGGGAGAGGGAAACAGAGTGAGGGAGAGGGAAACAGAGGTAGAGGGAAACTGAGTGAGGGAGAGGAAAACCGAGTGAGGGAGAGGGAGACAGATGGAGAGGGAGACAGAGATGGAGGGAGACAGAGAGAGTGAGACATTCAGAGTGAGTGAGACAGAGGAAGAGAGGGAGTGAGACAGTGAAAGTGAGTGAGAGGGAGGGAGGGAGTGAGTGAGGGAGAGAGGGAGTGAGACAGTCAGAGTGAGTGAGACAGATGGAGACAGAGAGAGAGAGAGAGCGGGAGAGAGAGAGAGAGAGAGAAAGACCGAGAGAGAGATGTCTGTATGCCGGGTCTGGTTGCTAAGTGGACGAAGGCGTCAGCTGCAGGGACCTGTGATCAACCTCATGGTCACAGTTTTTTTTTTCTTGCTCTAGCCCCGCCCCTTCCCCCACTGACCCCGACCCACCGGTGCGGCCCTCGGACATAAATCACACTATAAATTTGGCCCCCGAGAGAAAGTTTGTGAGTACCCATGATCTAAACCATCAGGTTGCACCGGGGTCAGAAGTAAGGACACCGTCCCTCTGCACCCCCTTCCAGTTCCAGTATGTCTCAGGCCAGACAGAGCACACCCCAGCGGCGTATCAGCGACACACTCTCCTCCAGTACTCCCTATCACAGGGTAATTCTCAGTATGTCCCAGGCTAGACAGAGCACACGCCAGCGGCGTATCAGTGACACACTTTCCTTCAGTACTCCCTATCACAGGGTAATTCTCAGTATGTCCCAGGCTAGACAGAGCACACGCCAGCGGCGTATCAGTGACACACTTTCCTCCAGTACTCCTCCCAGGTCAGGCCATAACCCCAACCCGGCTTTCCACCCTCCTCGGGGAACGACCTCCAGAGGCCCCACAAATGGTCAAGCACTCTAGACGGTCAAATGCTTCGCGAGCCAGGACTTCTGCACCCTCCACTAGGAGCGGTACTGCCTAACACTAGGACCGCTGGAGTTCTGGTTACAGACACTCCCCGTCCTCTAGACACAGGAAGATCCTCCTCAAATGACCTATGTACAGCTTAGGCCCCTGACCTGGCGCTCCCTTAGGGAACCCTCCAGGCCCTGAGATAGGGTATCAGGCCAACGTGGGACACACCGTCCCACACTCACTCCGCCTCCACTGAGACAGGGCGTGAGCCCCTACACCCCTACCATACTACTGGGACCTAGCTGGGTTACGCATGAACCTCTTCCCCTTCACAGGATCATCAGATACACAAGCCACTCCTTTTAGAATCACCTCCTAATACCTCTGCAAGACATCTAGCACACCGCCAGACATCCATCTTCCTGTCCAGTGCCTCTGCAGGACCTCCTGCACACCACCAGAGGTACACCTCACGTGCAAGCTCCTTAAAAAAAACTCACACCAACTCCTCCACACACTCCCCCTCCAGACTGGTGAGACAGTTCCTTACTGCCTTTGACTCACAACCTGTCACCCTCTTACTGAGCACCAGGCACCATACTCTGGGAACTGGGAATGGGACTTCACACGCACTGGACACATTTAAGCTGCCACCACTGGATCCTACCACACTGGGGAATCCAGACACACACACTACACTCAGGGAACAACCACCCTCCTGAGCTAGTCATTTCTCCTCACACTCCCTCTCTTCCATCTACCCACACAGGGACAGGATTTGGGATTGGACACTGGACCCAGCAAGGGATTCATTATCTATGGGAACCTCCCCCTCTACTGGCGTCCCGCCCTGTCACTTTCTCTCATCTGCCACTAAACATAAAGCGCGGGAACACATTTGACAAAACAATTGCAGAGTTTTGTAATGTAGCCAGTTGTCGCTATGGCACTGCGCAAACACAAGTCCAAATCCGCACCGCTGACCAACAATGTTAGAACTGGCTATTTCTGGTAGGCTAAGGCGGACGCCAAAGCCAGGCAGAAACCACCAATCTAGTCAGGGCAAGGAAGTCACACGACAAGATAACCTCTGCTCACCCCCTTGGTAGCTTGGCTCAAGCAGTAAGGCTAAACTCGGAGGCCATGTGTAAAGCATTTGCGCCAGCGCACAACAGCAACAACATACTAGGCACACCACAAAAGAGACTCCACACAAGGTTATTATAAAAATAACGTTTGTATTGTAAAAACATATCAGATAGAATCACACATATACATTGTGCCAACTGGCACGGGCAATATTCACATGGAATTATTCACAAGACAGGGCCACATGGGCCACTGTCATAATCAGCACTTAGTAGAAATGAAATACTGTCAGAAATTAGAATAAAAGAATATAAAATCACTGTAGCACAAAGTAACAGTTAGAAATCACACCCAGTATCTACTGAGAACAGGTAAGTACACACTACGCAACCCTAAACACCTTAGGAGCATGTCACGCAGGGCACCAGGACCTTACTAGGACCACCTGTACTAAAAAGAACAACCACCTAAGTATCACACAGCATTTAGGGGTCTAGGAAAGAACACATTACCCATGATGCATGAAACACATTCAGAGGAGTAATAAAGAGAAACACATGATGCCTAAAACATTCAGAGGTGTTAAGAATAAAGCACATGATGCAATAAAATACATTCAGGGGTGCAGCGCAAGAAGACGCATGATGACTAAACATTCAGAGGAGTAGCGCATGGAAAGAAAGACACATGATGCATAAACCTACACATTCAGAGGTGCCAGAACCTAAGTCAATAGCGCAAAAACACACAGTAGGCAATTACTATTAAAAACATAGGAATCACATTGCGCATAACTTACGTAAGCCATCACCTGTGGCAGTCCCTAGGCCAACTGGCCTTGTGGGGCAAAGATGCCCTGAGTCCAATGTCAGAGCGCGCTGCCATGCAGCGCCAGTCGCAAAGTACAATAACCTAAACGTGGTAGCTGCCCACAAAGTGCTGGGCAGCTGGGGAACAACAAAACTGTGCCAGGGCCCTCACTGGCCCTTAGGCGCCAACTGCGCCACTGCTGGGGCCACACAGGCTCTGGGCATATCGCACATGCCCCAGACGTTGGAGCTCTGAGGCTCTAAAAACAATGGTGCCCCCAAGAGCCTCTCATGGGCTCTCTATCGCGTTGGGGCGGCCCACTGGCAAACGGGGCCGCCCTGACTCTCCATTCACGGTGGAGTCCCCTACGGGGGACTCTAACTTCTCAAAATGCCCCCAGAGCCTCTCAGGGCTCTAAATACAAAATGAGGCGGGGAGCCTCTCCGGGCTCCGTGCACGTTGGGGCGACCCACTGCCAACCGGGGCCGCCCTTGAAGCCTTCGTGGCTTCATATTGCCAAGGAGCGCGGGCTCGCACTACTGGGGGGCGGGGGGGGCGGACACCGACAATGTGTCTGGCGCCCCTCCCCTTTGTCTGCCCCACTCACCGGCAATCTTCCTCTGGTGTCGGCAGGCTCTTCTTGAGGCAGCGCGGGGCTCTCCACGACACCGGAGCCCCGCCTGCGCCTGAAGCTGCCCTCCTCCTCGCACCGCCAGGCTTCTCCTTGCTGCCGGTATGGATTTGCGGTGGGGGCGGGCACTGACAATGTGCCCCGCGCCCCCTCCACTCCTCCCTCGTCAGGCTCCTCTCCGGCCTCCCTCCTGCAGCAGGGCTCCCTCGCATCACGGGAGCCCTGCGATCCGGCCACCATGCTGCCTCCTCTCTCTCTCCCCTCGCCTCGCGGTCGCCATTCCTCAGCACCAGGGCTGCGGGGGCGGGACTTCCAGCCGGCCGCGCTGCAATTGGCAGGCCGGCCGAGCACTTCCGGGTCGCCGCGGGCAGCGTGGCGGCCCGATTCAGGCAGGCAGGCGGGCAGGCATTAAAAATATCGGCATGGGCAGCCGAAGTTAAATAAAATTTAAAATAAGCGAGGTGGGCACTCGCCAAGGCGGGCAAAGTGCTCCTCAGCGCTATAATCAAAATAAAGCGCTCTACAGCGCTATGGGGCAATAAAGCGCTCCCAAAGCGCTAGAACACAAAGTACCAAGGTCCTTCCAGAAATGCAGCTCCACCATGCTGCACAAAGGTCCCAGAGAGTCTCAGGGGGCAAAGCAAAGTCCCCCCCATCAGCCCAGGCAAGGCAGAGGGTCCTCCAGAAGTCCTCCAGGCATCCAGGGGCTGGGCAGCGCCCGCCCCTGGTAGATTCAAGTCAGAAACAAGAACATTTTGGAAGGGGACACAGCCCCTTCTTATACACAGAAAAGTCTTTGAAGTCCTTTGAAGTCCTTTGAAGCAGGCAGTGTGAGAACCAGCCAGAACTGGTTACAGGGAAGTCCCTTCAGTATCAGGGACAGAGGTGACAGTCGCCCAGCCGGAGGTGGAGCCAGCTTTGTAGTTAGGCAGGCACAGCCCTTCACTATCAGGTGCCATCTCCTCCCACTTCCCTGGCAGCAGATGCTGTCTTTCATCCATGGGCTGACTTCAGACAACCTCCTGGGCTCTCCAGCCCCTGTCATCCTCAAACCAGACAGTCAATCCACAAGCAGGCCCAGGCACTCTGGGCCAGGCTCACCGTTCAATCGTTTTTGGCCACTATAGGTGTGGCAGGGTATACTCAGACATGAGTCCCTTTCTCACTGCACCATCAGGATTCAAGCAAGCCGGGCCGAAGACGGCTGAAATGCCAGAAACCGGTCCCCGGTAGCTTGTCTCCTTTCTGGTGAAGAATTGGCTTGGAAGTTTAGTCTGCCCTGTTCCCATGATGCACTGGGCCAGGGACAGACTGATTTGCATATAGCCAGGTTCTGAGCTGGGATGGTGCAGTGAGATAAATAACGGTGATGGATCAAGCCCTGATCTTTGGACTGGGTAAGAGTGGTCTGCTTAATTCAGACACTCTGTTCATCACCACCCCCTTTTCTGAATCGTTTTTGGCCACTATAGGTGTGGCAGGGTATACTCAGACATGAGTCCCTTTCTCACTGCACCATCAGGATTCAAGCAAGCCGGGCCGAAGATGGCTGAAATGCCAGAAACTGGTCCCCGGTAGCTTGTCTCCTTTCTGGTGAAGAATTGGCTTGGTAGTTTAGTCTGCCCTGTTCCCATGATGCACTGGGCCAGGGACAGACTGATTTGCATATAGCCAGGTTCTGAGCTGGGATGGTGCAGTGAGATAAATAACGGTGATGGATCAAGCCCTGATCTTTGGACTGGGTAAGAGTGGTCTGCTTAATTCAGACACTCTGTTCATCACCACCCCCTTTTTTGAATCACCAGCCAATCACACGCCAGCACCAACATACACAAATTATGCCAACTTCCAAAAGTAGTACTTCTAGACTAGACACAGTCATGCCGCATATATCATTTTGCAGCATTCATTCTCCCGAGTTCATACCTACCAAACTCGCCCCTGCACTCCCCACACATCAGGAACTACCATGGGCATACATATTCCCCATTCATTCCTATGGGAGGGCAGGTCACTCACCATACATACACAGAGAGCTCCAGCACTTTACACTGTACCACAGTGAAAAAGTGCGCAGAGGCCTAAATTCACCAACACCAGGTTCCATAAACAGGCTAGGAAAAAGCAAAAAGTCTAGGGGTGAACCTGCCCAAAGATCCGGGTCCAACAGGTGTCCTTTCATTTGGTATTCAAGGGGGTTGTATATGGTAAAACAGCTTGCTTCACATGCCTTTCAGAGTTTAGCCTAAGACTGCTTTGTCCATGCTACCA
Source organism: Lissotriton vulgaris (assembly GCF_964263255.1). Classification (NCBI taxonomy): domain Eukaryota; kingdom Metazoa; phylum Chordata; class Amphibia; order Caudata; family Salamandridae; genus Lissotriton; species Lissotriton vulgaris. The sequence goes on from NC_141697.1 coordinate 19,356,487, forward strand.
CTAGGATAGCTGGTCTATAAGGTTGACTTACAACCAATCATCATAAGGGTTGCTTGGCATGGTACAAGGTGATCACTAGAACTAGTGAGCATCATATACCAGGCCAACTTCTCACAATCACAATGTTAAATATTGAAATTGGATGCCCGCTACTAACACACCGATGAAGCAAAAAAAACAAGAAAAATAGATGTATCACAAAGGTGTCTTAAAAGAAACGCCGTCTTTGACTGTTAACGCTTAAAACATTATGTACATAGTCCCAAGACCAGACAGAAAATGTGAGTTATCCATGCACCAAATGTGAATTTTTCCAAAAGGAAGAAGAGAGGGAGAGATAAAGATTCTGTGTTCAACAACCTTAAAGAAAAAATAAAAATAAACACAATATAAATGTTAAATATCAATGTATAAGTGACTCTTATTTTAGCATAGTCACGCATGGACAGGGTCCACTGAAAGTTTGAGTCATTTTACAAACCTGTGTTCTTGTAATCTAAATGGTAATTGGAGGGTTCCTACGGGTCGCAAAAGCGAAGAACTCGCGGTATACCTTTGGAACTGTGCATTGATGACTAAGATTTACAGAAAATTCTTATCCTGAAGGCAGAAAAGATATGGAATATAAAAGGAAAAAGTAATAATACGATGCTCCTCATTCTACCTGATTCCAGGATTGAAGAAAGTTCATATATACATGATTTCAATCATTAAAGGAAGAGCCTAATGTTTTTCCAATGTTTCTTTTTTAAGTTCAGAAAAATTTTATTGAAAGAATATGACATAAGCTTACAAAGTAAGACAAAGAAAATAACAAGCAAAAGTATACATCAAGATAATTAAAGGTATTAATATAAGCTACAAAAAGAAACATCAAAAATTGAGAATAAATATAAGCAAAATTGGCAACTGGTATGATATAAGGTAATAAAAGATATACTAAATATACATTGTAATTACAAGAAAAGCGAAAATAATATTAATATGTTTAAAAAAAACAGGAATTCATGGAGGTTTAGGAACTTCTTGTTGTAACGGGGACAAAGGCAGAGAACTCTGAGCACTTAAATCAAAAAATAGTGTGACTGGACTCCACAATTCTTTTCGCTTGGCAGCTAAAGCCAAGGGGTAGACAAAAGTCGTATCTAATCTGTGATTATAGCAAACAGCATACCACCAAGCCTGATAAGATATTTTGGTAAAATCCTTCCGATTTTTAGTTATTTGCTGGAAAGCTACTGCCAACAATCAGTCAATTATTCTAACCCTGAAAGTGCAATGATCCCAGATGGGGGAAACACTCCCTAAGAAAATGTGAGATAAAGAGAAGGAGTGATTAGAGGAAAAAATCTTGTTAATTTGAGACCAAACTTGCCGCCAAAAATTATGAACATGGGAACAACTAAAAAGCATGTGGAAAAGATCTGCACATGGTAAGGAGCAGGACCAACACTTATCAAAAGCATCTGGGTATTGTTTACTAAGAACTAGTGGTGAAAATAATAAACGATTATAAATAAAAAATAGTGTTTGAGTAGTATTAGCAGCTCTGGAAGATCTACGAATCTTAAGCCATATTTTGTCCCATAGCTCAATAGGCCAGGAGACTTCTAGGTCTTTTTCCCAGGTTTCCTCAGTTGTGGTTTTCGTGCGAGATGAAGACTGAGTTTGAAGCAAAGCATAGATTTTTGAAGCTTTAGGTTGTTTAAGAAGTAAAGAACTCAGTGAAGACATATCGGAGGATACGTGGTTTGATGGAGGAGGTGCAGTAAGGGAAGCATCGTAGGCAAGTTGTAATGCGAGTGACAATAATGAATATTTAACTCGAAAAGCGGGAGGTAGATTGAAAGAAGTAGCAGCTAATGCAAATGGGACGATCTGATATTGGTGAAACAATTGATGCACCCAGATAAGCCCACGTGATCTCCAGGATTTCCAAAAAATCGGCTCATTGTTAATTAATATAGATGTATTGCCCCAAATAATTTGATCAAAAAAGGATGAAACGGGAAAGGAAGGAAGGAATTTGGAGGTATACTTAAGAATAGGAATAGATAATGATTGAGGTTTACGAGAAAACATAAGATATTCTTTGAAAGAAAAGGGGGATATAAAAGACTTTTCTAAGGCCAACCAGAGAGGAGAGGGTGATGCGGAATCCGTAATCCAGTTCAACACTTGATTCAATCAAAAGGATTTATGATATAAGGCAAAATTCGGAAAGTTTACCCCACCCTCTCTTTTAGAACACATTAATTTGGACAAAGACATACAAGAATTTCTATGTCCCCACAAAAAGGAAGATAAAATAGAGTTAATTTTCTTGAAACATTTCAAAGGGATAGAAAACGGTATGTTAGATATTGTAAATAGCACAATGGGAGAGAGCATCATCTTGATTGTATCTAATCTTCCCCACCACGATAGATATAGAGGATGCCATTTGCTAGTGAGAGTAGTCAATTTTTGTAAACAGTCATCCATACACTTAGTAACTGTGCCCGAAAGAGAAGAAGTAAAATGGAGACCTAAATATTTAATAGAGTTAGGGCTCCAAGTAAAGCCCGAAGCAGAGATTTCGTCCTTGAGAGTGAGTTTGGTAAGTGGCAAAATCTCACATTTATCCTTATTTAATTTGTAGCCAGATACTTGTGCAAATGAATTAGCTTCATCCAAAAAAGCAGGGAGGGATGCGTCTGGTTGGGAGAGAAATAATAATACATCGTCAGCGTATGCTGCCATCTTAATATCAGAGTCGTGGAAATTAAAACCATGTATATTAGCATTCTGACGAATTCTCAAAAGGAAAGGTTCTAAAGCACGATTAAATAAAAAAGGTGAAAGTGGGCATCCCTGTCTAACCCCTCTATTAAGAGAAAAGTAAGAGGATAAGGTACCGTTTGCCGCCGAAATTGCTGCTCTAGGGTGGGAATAAAGGAACAAAATCAGGGTGGAAATCTTTGGACCAAAACCAAACCACTTCAGAGTACTAAACAGATATGGCCATTCAACTCGACCAAAAGCTTTCTCTGCATCCAGGGCTATAGCTGCAAGGGGAGGAGAGCTATGCGAGGTCTTAGAGAGAATATCAAAAAACAATCTAGTATTATCCGTCAGCAGTCTACCTTTAACGAAACCGGATTGCTCTTTCCCTAAAAGCTCGGGTAAAAAAGATTCTAAACGCAATGCTAAAGCCTTTGAAAAAATGTTATAGTCGATATTTACTAAAGAAATAGGGCGATAATTTTTACAATGTTGTGGATCTTTACCTGGTTTCGGGATAATGCAAATAAGGGCATCAGAGAAAGAGACAGAAGCGGAACCAGTTTGAAGGAAAGTGGAAAGAAGAGTATGTAATTTGGGAATAAGTAGTTTTGAGAAACAGGAGAAGAATTCAACAGTGAAACCGTCGGGACCTGGAGCTTTACCCTGTTTGAGAGAGTTAAGAGCTTGAAGGAGATCTTTCTGCGTAAGGTCTGATTCTAAAGAGGAAAGATCCGGAAGAGTGTCGAAAGGAGAGGAAATCTTGGACAAAAATTGGGAAATGTCTTGTTCAGAAGAAGATGATTCAGACGAATACAATGTTTCATAAAAATGCAAAAACTCCTGTAGGATATCTTCACTTTTGTGTTTTAGTGACCCATCACAACTATAGATAGATTCAATATTGACCTTGTTCTGCTTTACCTTTAGATAGTTGGCCAGCAATTTCCCAGCCTTATTCTGTCCACCATAAAACTTGGCGCTAGATTTTAAGAGGAAATTGGAGGCATTGTATGTGAAATCTTTATTAAATTGAATTTTGGTGGCGATAAGATCATTTAAACAATCCTTTGATTTGGAAGTGTAATATAAGTGCTCTAATTTTTTAATTTTAGAAAGGAGGTCATTGGTGGCTTGTTGGGCTTTCTTCCGTTTGCGAGAAACATAGTGAATGATGAAATCTCTAGCTGATGCTTTGAAAGCGTCCCAAACTACAGGGAATGGAACTTCACCGTGTGATTAAACAAAAAATATTCATGAAAAAAGGATGTGAAAGAAGAAACAAACTGTGCATCGAGAAGGAGAGCATTATTGAAACGCCATTTTTTAATAGAAGTAGGTTTTTGTAATACATCTAAAACAATGGAGACTGGGGCATGATCAGAAATTAAGATGAGCCAATGTCAGAAGAAATAAGGGATTGGGTAAATTGATGAGAGATAAAAAAATAATCCAAGCGTGATTGAGTTTGATGAGGGGGTGAAAAGAAGGAGTATTCTCGCAAAGTGGGATTGCAGAGTCTCCAGGCGTCAGTAAGTTTGTATTGTGTAATGAGTTGTGTAAAAGATTTTTGTGACTTATGAGGAATGTATGCACTAACTGAGTGTCTATCCAAAAATGGGTCAAAAACTTCATTGCAGTCACCCACAAGGATGAAATTATCAACGTAGTATTGAGTGATAAGCGGTGCGAGGGAGGTCCAAAAAGTGGCGTCGCCACTCGTAGGAGCATAAACATTTAAAATAGAAATAGGGACGTTATCTAGAGTGAGATTCACTAGCACCCATCTACCTGAAGTGTCTGCAGAATGCGTTACTACTTTAATTGAAAGAGATTTTCGTAACAAAATCAAGACTCCATTACGTTTACCATCACCTGGGGAAAAATAAACTTCGCCTACCCAACCCCTCTTCAATTTAGCAGATTCATCAGCCGACAAATGTGATTCCTGTATACAAGCTATATCTGTGTTGAGCTTGGCCAGGTGGGATAATACTCTCTGTCTTTTGATTGGTGAATGTAAACCTCGAACATTCCAAGATAATATTTTCAAAGGCATAACATAATTTTAGAAAAGCATATCAAAAAACCAGTTGAGGGACAATTCCAATAAGAATGACATGTGAAATCAATAAAAATACAAGCAATATCAAACCAACTGCACAAAAAGTAAGAGATCTGAACTAGATATGAGAAACAAGAAAGAAAGGAAGCAAAGCAAAAATGCAACCTCTGTAAGAGAAAGGAAGATTGCAGGGTATAAAAAGGAAATGTGGAAGACCAATGAGAGAAGAGAATATGCAAAAGGAGAAAGAAAAGAAAAAGAAGAAAGAGAGCATGAAGAGAATAGAGAATAATGAAGAAAGAAAACTTACAAACAGTCCAAGACATACGAAGGGTGGAGGGATGGAAGGCCACACGGAATAATGACGTGTCCAGGACCCACAAGGGAAGGCGAAGGGAAGGGCATAACGAACATACTCTAACATAGGTATGAGAAGACACGCTACCGAAACCTTGATTTATGCAGTTTTGCCGACCTCCAAGACTCGGGTGAAGCCAGAAAATCCCTCGGAAAGCCCCGTCACCTCAAGGGAGCCACAGGAATGCCGCCATCTTCCTCGGCGCAAGCCACGCCCCCCCTTTCCAATGCTTCTTGATGTTAAGAGGGATGTTACCTGCGTTACAAAAATGGCTGAAAAAGACGCGATATTTGCATAAATCCAGTGTGCCTCAAATGTTATGATTAGATGCATAAAAACACTCATTTATTGTGCACAATGTTTGGAGGCGATGACATATACCTGTCAGATTCAACGCATTGATGAAAATGAAGATGTGGCTTCTAACCACTAGAAACAGTATGGCTATCAGAGGCGTGTGACTCTGTGCAGCTAAGAGATAGAAAACGATGCAATGGAATAAAGATGAAAGTTAAGGGGAGACAAGGAAAAGGAGCCACATTGGCCGATAAATAAACCATTATTGGATGTTAAATTTAAAAGTCCCTATGTTCAGGCTAAATGACCTGCTAGTTTTAAGATGGACGTCCCGTGGGGGTGAACGCTGGATGGGGTTGTCGGCAGTTTTACCCCAGAATCATAGACAGTTTCCTACAACAATGAAGGCGTGTCTTAACATTAGGGAAATAGTATCCCCTTACACGAAAGAAATAAAGCTATTTGTGATTGGATTATCGATTTTATTGCTAACCGGGGGCATATCAACAAGGGGTGGCGATAATATTATCGTATTATCAACAAGGATTCGCTAGCACGTGTTTCCTTGCATTAGTGCCCCTTGTCAGCATGCCTCCCATCGCTAATGGGATGCAAAGGAGGCGTGCATGACAAAACACCATGGGAAAGTATCGCTAACCCAGCTTCGTCACATTGACAACGAGGGTTAGTGATATTTAAAATCGCGTTAAGTCTGCCTTAATGCAGGAATTTAACGTCTGTTAACTCCTGAATAAGGCCTACCCAACATGGGGGGTGGATTGTGGGGCTAAGACCACAGGCCCTATCACCAAGGTTATCACCGCTTTTCCATGGAAAACACCGCTATCACTGGAATAATTATCGCCATTGCGCTATGTGTTGTTGATACAGCGCTAGCATGGCAATAATTTTCAGCGATAGCCGGCGATATGCAATTTCACGCTAAGAGCGGCCAGCGTTTATTGCTGCCGCTTGTTGATATGCCCGCGAGGTCTGAACGGCTGCGCCATCTTGAAACGCGGTGTTGGAATAAACTAAAAAGATGTTTTAGAAGGTCTCCGTGGCTACAGCCAAAACTCCCCAAATAGGAAGCTATTCATTAATTGAACTTGTTCCAAATATCATGAAGAACAGAACCAGATGTTGTCCTAAAATAGGAAATAGATTAAATTAAACTGAGGTTTCATTGAATCCTTACAATTTACGTTCAGCTTATGCTGTAATCCTGTAATCATAGCATGACCATACTTCTGAGGCGTGAGCCGGGAGCAACGCAAACCACAGCTTGAATAATCGCGCAGATATTTTTTTAATTGTGCACTTTACTGTGTGGGGGCTCAATTGTTTTAAATCTTCCTGTGTTACGATTTCTTACCTCGCTCTGCATCTTTAGATCCTCGGGGATGCACTGATCGGGATAGGGGAGGGAGTGTGGTCGCCATCTTGTGTGAGGAGACGAGGTCGCAGACTAGTGTTTGCTGACTCGCCTGCCTCCGGGGCCACCATAAATGAGGTCAATCAGGCGCCCGCGCAGCGGCCGCGCGCAGCGGGCGTGCCTAAGGCAAGCCCGTCTGCGCCTGTCGTCGCCGGGTCGTCGCCGGTTACCAGGACCCCTGCTTCTACCGTTTTTAACCGCATTTCATATGCACGAGATGAGCTTTTGACGGGGGAGGTCAAGTGTCCTTCTCTTGTCTCGGATCCAAGTGACAAGGCTTTACAGTGTAAACATTGTGCCTGTCACTTCCAGGCCACGGACTCGCACGTCCGTTTGGGAGAGGGCACAGTCTTAAAGTTCCTGAGCCTGAACTGCAGATCCCTTGCCAAACACCATGGCGAGGTTTTTAATCTTTTAATAGAATAAGCCCCAGATGTTTTATTTTTAACTGAGACTGGCTGAATCCTGGCTGGCCCTTCCTTCAGGATACAGGCTGTATAGCATTCATAGGGAGTCAGGCAGAGGGGGGGCATTGCAATCATTGCCAGAGAAGTTTACAACTGGAGGCTGCAAAAGCGCCCTATTCAAGATCACATTGAACCATAATTTCATCCTGACTGGCTTCCTCATCTACCACCCGCCAGGTCTATCTGGTCCCTTTAGAGACGACTTGCTCAATAAAGTGACTCATTTTGCATGTAAAATGGCTAATTTCACCATTCTTGGGGACCTCAATCTTCATCTTGACAATTGCAAGACGGCTGAGATTGCTAGCTTCTTGGCAGATTTGGAGGCCCATCAGCTGACCCAATTGGTGCAAACTGGCACTCATGTGGCCGGACCCCATCTTTACAAATTTAAGCTTCTGCACAGCCTCTTCGCACATCCTGCAGGCTTGGACCGACCATTTTTTGGTCCCCTTTACCCTGCGACTCCTAGTCAAAGGGGATGTAACTTGTCCTGTTCCCATTCTAAAGCGGCCCTGGCACAAGCTCGACTCGGGCCGCCTCTCGTCTTGGCTGTCTAGTCACAGGCCTCAGGTGACACAGGATATGGAGACGGCGAATTCCGGCTTCAATGAGTGGGTATCCTCAGGACTGGATAACTGCATTCCGGCAAGGTTGAGAGGGAAATTTCGCGGACCGTCAAACCCTTGGTTCAACGACTCCCTAGTCGCGGCCAGAAAGGGTTGCAAGCAGCTGGAACACGTATGGAGGCGCTCTTATGATCTGACGGCAAAAAGGAAATATCGTGCCGCGATTCAGCATTACCATAAGCTTATGCAGCAAGCTTGTGCCAAGTTTGTGGCCAATAAAATCATGACCAGCACCAACCCTGCTAAAGCCATCTTTGCTGTTCTGAAGAGCATGAAAAGCGGAGGGGCCATGGTGACCTCTGTGATCTCGTCGAACAAACAGTGTACCGAGCTGGCCTTGCACTTTGTGAACAAAGTTGATAAGATCTACCAGGGGTTACCCACCCCCATCCCGCCTCCGGCGGAAGAGGACTTGGGGATTCTGGGATCAATGGGGACGAATACCTTGTCCTTTTTCCCTCCACTGACTCAGTCTGAGTTTGAAGTTCTCTGCTCTAAGATTAAATCCGGTTCGCCAGCGGACCCACTGACGCCTGCTCACTTCCGCCAATTCCATTCGCTTCTTGCTCCGCTGAACTTCAATCTGGTCAACGTTTCCTTGACCTCAGCGTCTGTCCCCCGGGCTTGGAAACATGCCAAGGTTATTCCTTTGCTCAAAAAACCCTCGCTGGACCCCACCGAGCCAGCTAATTACCGTCCAATCTCCCAACTGCCTTTCCTGGTTAAGGTGACTGAATCGCATGTGAATGCCACACTCTCCAGGTTTGTGGAGCAGAATTACATCTTCGACTCATCCCAACATGGCTTCCGGGCCCGGCACAGCACTGAGTCTGCGTTATTGGTTGTCACAGAGACCATCCGGGCCAACCTGGATGTTGGAGACTCAGCGGCCTTGGTCCTGTTGGACCTAAGTGCCGCTTTCGACACTGTCTCCCATGCAACACTCTTGCAACGCCTACAGGAAATTGGCATCAGAGACCTGGCCTTGGAGTGGCTTCGGTCTTTTTTGGAAAAGAGGTCCTTCCAAGTCTATGTCCCACCTTTCCAGTCACAGGAGTTTGCTCTGCGCCAGGGTGTACCGCAGGGTTCAGTGTTAAGTCCCCTATTGTTCAATATTTACGTCCAGCCACTGGCTGTGTTGGCTAGGGATAGGGGCTTGGCACTGGTATCTTACGCTGACGACACCCAGCTGGTGATTGCCTTCTCCAAAAAAACATCACAAACCTGTTGAGGTTTAAGGAGGATCTTGCTGTGATTGCGGACTGGATGGCAGCGAACTGCTTGCAGTTGAACGCAGGAAAGTCAGAGATCCTGCTGTTTGGGAAAGATCGGGGGACGTGGTCTGAGAGTTATTGTCTTGACCAGCTGAAACCTGCCCCCTTGCCCAAGGAGACAGTGAAAAATCTTGGCATCTGGTTCTACAGTGAACTAACATTTGACGTCCAATCTAAAGCTGTGGCCGGGATGTGTTTTGGTGCCCTGAGGGGCTTGAAACCGCTGTTGGGTTTTTTTCCCCCCGAAAGTCCGCCAACTTATTCTCCAGGCGACCATTTTGTCAAGATTGGATTACGGGAACTGCCTATATCTAGGTGCAAACAATGCTAGCGTCAAGCGTCTGCAGAGGGCACAGAACGCTGCTGCCCGCATGCTGTTGGCCCTCTCGTACACCTGTTCGGTCTCCCATTGTCTGCATAAGCTTCACTGGCTGCCGATAGAAAAGCGTATCCAATTTAAGACCCTTTGTTTGGCACATAAGATCTTATCACCGCAGGCCCCGGCTGGCTTGAGGGGACTGCTGCAGTTCTATGCACCCCGTCGTCCTTTAAGATCTGCCACCTTAGCACTGGCATGCACCCTGCGTGTTTGGAAAGCCAGAGCTGGTGGCCGTTCCTTCCGCTGCCTGGCTTCGCAACTGTGGAACTCGCTCCCTGGGTCCATCAGAGCAATTCAAAATCATCTTCCGTTCCAGAAGGCCATTAAGACCTGGCTTTTTCCGTCTTAATGCTGTTTGCCTCGGTTTCTTGACTGGGAGTTGTTGGTCTGCGCTGGGACGCCCCGTGGCTGTGGCAGCCATGCTCAATATAAATCTAACAAATACAAATACAAAAAGAAAGAGGGAAAGACTCAAGATGCTGCGATGTAAGGTTGAAAGTCCTCAAATGTTCAATAGGAAACAAACAGACTGACATACCAGCTGCACTTGAGCCGAAGACACCAATGGGAAAATGCTCATTTTATTCACCGAAGCGTCGCGCGACTCTTAGATGTCGATGATTTAATAAAATACTGGATGCCACGGTAGTCTGCTATTAATTTTAAAGATTTTATAACAAGAAGTTACACGATACATACCATCCATGGAGGGCCCGAAAATCAACTAAGAAATGGTATTCATTCGGCTTGAATGCAGATAATTTAGGTTCTCCCAATAAAGAACACAGGAGCTTTCATTTGTCTTAAAATATGATAATGAGATAATACGCAATACTCGCCTTCACTGGGGATTCCAAAAAATAGAATCCATGGAATCAAGGATGTACACATTCAACCAGAGATTGAATACGAATTATCTGGGTGTGCCTACAGAGATACACGCGCTCTCCGTGCTGTATGTTGAATTATTTAGGCGTTAAATGTAATCGCCTGTCTGGGGTGCTGAGCAGAGATGGAAATAGGTGGTCAGAAAGAGTCAGACGCGTCCTTAGCTTGAATCATGGCGTACCCTTGTTGTAAAGGGAGACGGTGCGTCATCCATTCAAGGAGGCTGAAGGGGTCAGGGGGGGTGGAGGCTGTTGCTGCTTGCAGCCTCTCAAAAAAGTGTATTCAGCTTGTTTTTCCTGCCACTGTGTGATTTCGAGGTGACCGTGTGAAGGGAGCCGAAACCGAGTGACACACGGTGGCACAGTGTGAGTTGGCCCGAATGACCTGGCCACTCTCTGCTCTAACCTGGCACATGAGCCTGCCAGGAGACCCTCTGCACCCTTACCCCCCCTCCCACCTCAGTACTTCCACCTCTTGAGCAGTCAGGCGCCCTCTCCTGCTGCCGTGCCATCATGTCTCAGCCCTGCCAGGTTTAACTGATTTCATGCAGATCTGAAGAGTCACCTTCCGGTTTCATGCAGATCTGAAGTGCCCCCTTCCGGTTTCCTGCAGATCTGAAGAGTCACCTTCCGGGTTCATGCAGATCTGAAGTGTCCCCTTCCGGGTTCATGCAGATCTGAAGTGCCCCCTTCCGGTTTCCTGCAGATCTGAAGTGTCCCCTTCCGGTTTCATGCAGATCTGAAGTGTCCCCTTCCGGTTTCATGCAGATCTGAAGTGTCCCCTTCCGGTTTCATGCAGATCTGAAGTGTCACCTTCCGGGTTCATGCAGATCTGAAGTGTCCCCTTCCGGGTTCATGCAGATCTGAAGTGTCCCCTTCCGGTTTCATGCAGATCTGAAGTGTCCCCTTCCGGTTTCCTGCAGATCTGAAGTGTCACCTTCCGGGTTCATGCAGATCTGAAGTGTCCCCTTCCGGTTTCATGCAGATCTGAAGTGTCCCCTTCCGGTTTCATGCAGATCTGAAGTGTCCCCTTCCGGTTTCATGCAGATCTGAAGTGTCCCCTTCCGGTTTCCTGCAGATCTGAAGTGTCACCTTCCGGGTTCATGCAGATCTGAAGTGTCGCCTTCCGGGTTCATGCAGATCTGAAGTGTCCCCTTCCGGTTTCATGCAGATCTGAAGTGTCCCCTTTCGGTTTCATGCAGATCTGAAGTGCCCCCTTCCAGTTTCCTGCAGATCTGAAGTGTCACCTTCCGGGTTCATGCAGATCTGAAGTGTCCCCTTCCGGGTTCATGCAGATCTGAAGTGTCCCTTTTTGGTTTCATGCAGATCTGAAGTCCCCCCTTCCAGTTTCCTGCAGATCTGAAGTGTCACCTTCCGGGTTCATGCAGATCTGAAGTGTCCCCTTCCGGGTTCATGCAGATCTGAAGTGCCCCCTTCCGCTTTCATGCAGATCTGAAGTGTCCCCTTCCGGTTTCATGCAGATCTGAAGTGCCCCCTTCCGCTTTCATGCAGATCTGAAGTGTCCCCTTCCGGTTTCATGCAGATCTGAAGTGTCGCCTTCCGGGTTCATGCAGATCTGTGTAGGCGACGCTTCCACGCAGACCTGTGCTAGAGGGACTGAAGCTAGAACCAGTGGCGGCTCCGCTAAGGCGAATGAGCGCCACCCCACTACTTTTTAGCAGGAAAAAAAACTTGCGTCATTATCTATTTATTTTGTCCTGCAGCTGTGCGGGGCGGGGCTGCTCTCACACCAGGAGCAAGGGGAGTGGTTTGCCCCCTACAAGTGGACATGACTGTTTGGCCGGCCCACTGGAACCCGTCAGTCATGCATGCTATGAATGTTCTCCACGCTGTCTGCATTACAGCCTGCTTGCAGAACATGCCCAGACCCCCATTCCGTGGCTGAGCGCCGAACCACGACGCTCAGACCAATCAAAATTGCAGCGTTGTGATTGGCTATGGGGAGCGTGGGTGTGTTTCCTGTTGCAGCCAGACCAGAGGGACACATCAAGGAACTGTCAAGAAGGTATGTTTTTTCCTTTTTTTTGTTTGAAAGGCACGTCCGACGCGTTTCGGGGCCTGTGAGTCGAGTAGGTCTTTAAACCCTTAAAAATTCTGAGGCGGCATAAACCGTTATCGCCTGACAGCACAGAATCCAACTTTAATTCAGCGATGTCTGAGGCTTACCCTCGTCTGTAACTGAAGGATTACAATGACATTAAAATTGAAGGAAGAACCACCCTACTTAAGGGTTTAAAGAACTACTCGACTCACAGGACTGCAGTATCCACAAGCCCTGGCACTGTGACTCCACCCACTTAGGGCGGACGACGCCCTTCTCAAATAAAAAAGCATTTGTGAAGTGTGAGCTGAGTTTGGCGCTTTCCTTCTCAAGTCCATGAATAAGGGGCGTGTTTTGGCCCCGAAACGCGTCGGACGTTCCTTTCAAACAAGAGGGAATCCTCAACCATGGCTTTGGGAGCCATAAAGAAACCGGATGGTTTGGAGGATGTGGTGAGCCCTTGCCTAAGCGCTTGCGCATTTTGCTCATCGATATATATATATATTCACTGAAAAAACATAGGTTTCAGGGACGTTATAGTTAGTTGGACATTTCACTTGTACAAAACCATTGAAATTCCCCCGTTATAGTTAGTTCAGCTAACTATAACTCGTGCGCCCACAATGCACTGCTGATAACGTCACATATTACATCTCTCGTGACATGGTCAGTGACATCACTGATGACATCTCAAATAACATCACTGATGACATCATCCAGTCAATGTGTGTTTTTCTGAAAAGTAAATATGTTTTACATATGAACATCTCAAGGTCGTTGGAAGAATAAATGGGTATATATGTGTCTAAATGAATGATTTGTTTTCTAAAATTAATTGTATAACTGTTAGATGGGGACCCGGAGGGTCGGCCGAGTACAGGGGGAGAGGCCTCCGGTGAGGGCCCTCTCCGGCGATCGTACAGACAAGTAACTTCCCCCCCACAAATGGACACCACACAAGGATGAGATCTGCACACTTTATATAAGGTTTTTGAGGCAAGGTTATCAACGGTACAGTGGGGTCAGGACACGAGGATCCTCCCAATTCTAGTCTCTGTAGGGTAAGGGGTAGCGGGACAGTCTTGGTACCGGTCCGGTACAGGGGCTGCAAGAAGGAGCTCACAATCCTCGAGCTCAGGGGTCTGCAAGGTCAGGCCGCGGCAGCGCCAGCAGGCTAGGATGATAGTTCTCGGCAAGGAGGGTCGCGGCAGCGCCGACAGGCTAAGATGATAGTTCTCGGCAAGGAGGGCCGCGGCAGCGCCAGCAGGCCAGGATGAGTGCTTTACAACGAGGAGGGCCGCGGCAGCGCCAGCAGGCTAGGATGAGGGTTCAAGCTGCAGAGGGGCCGCGGCAACGCCAGCAGGCCAAGGCGATGGTTCACAAGGATGGGCCGCGGCAGCGCCAGCAGGCCAGGACGAAGGTGCACGTTGCAGAGGGCCGCGGCAGCGCCAGCAGGCTTCAGAGATGGTTCACAAGGCAGGGCTGCGGCAGCGCCAGCAGTCCGTCAAGGATGAGTTCTTCTAGGTGTCTCTCAACTCCAGAATACAACTGCCTTCCTGCTCTGGAGCTGCCCCAGTTATAGGTCTGGTCTCCTTTGATGTCCGGACCCTCGCGCTTGGAGGTCGGGAGGTCCGGGATGAGGGAGTCCAGACACCCAGCAGGGGGGTGGAGCCAGCGCCCGGGGAGGCCGGGGGCGATCGACACCTGGCGGGGGAGAGCCATTGACACCCCTTTCTCTCATTGACCTGCCAAGTGGTCTCCTCACCTCCTGGGTGGATGGTGGTGCCTCGATGTCGGGGCCTGGCCAGGCCTAGGGTTGGGGTCGAGCCGAGGCCACGCGGCCTCGTGATGCAGTGTCCAAAGATGGCGGCTGGGCCGGGGCAATGGTGCTGACGGAGGCCCGGGCCAGCCGATACTGGGGTGTTCGGAAGCGGGCATCCCGTTGGGGACGGGTTGCGGGTTGCCTTGGTGGGTTGCCGGGATGGTTCTTTCTGGGGAAACAGGGAGAGCCGGTGTCCGGGCCCTATCATGCGGGGAGGGAGCGGGCCTTCCACGAGGCCTGTCCAACATGCGTCCCCCCCAGCTGAAGGCGGGGAGAGTCACCCATCCTCTTGGGTACTCTCCTCGCCGAGGCGGAAAAAGCGTGACAGGCCGTCCGCGTTGGCGTGGTCCTGGCCAGGACGATGTTCCACAGTGAAGTCCATCCCCTGCAAGGAGATGGATCATCGTAACAGTTTTGGGTTCTCCCCCCGCATTTGCATCAGCCATTGCAGGGGTCGGTGGTCGGTCTGTACCCTGAAATGGGTACCGAAGAGGTAGGGCCGGAGTTTCTTGAGGGCCCATACCACGGCAAAGGCCTCCTGCTCGATGGTGCTCCAGCGCTGTTCTCGGGCCAGCAGGCGTCGGCTGATGAAGGCCACTGGCTGATCGACTCCCTCGGCGTTGAGTTGCGAGAGGACTGCCCCAACGCCATGATCTGAGGCGTCCGTCTGGACTATGAATTCCCGGCTGTAGTCGGGGGCCTGGAGCACGGGGGCGGTGCACATGGCGGTCTTCAACTTCTCGAAGGCCGCTTGACAGTCCGGAGTCCAGTTGACTGTTTTGGGGTTTTTCTTGGATGTGAGTTCTGTGAGGGGCCCCACAATGCTGCCATAGTCTTTTACAAACCGCCGGTAGTAGCCGGTGAGCCCCAGGAAGGCTCGGACCTCGGTTTGGGTGACAGGGGGTTGCCAGGCCTGGATGGCAGCGATCTTGAGCTGGAGGGGGGCCACTAGACCGCTCCCCACTTGGTGTCCGAGGTAGGTCACGGACCCCTGGCCAATCTGGCATTTGCTGGCTTTGATGGTGAGGCCGGCCTGCTGGAGGGCGTGCAGGACTTCTCGGAGGTGGTGGAGGTGGTCTGCCCAGTGGCGACTGTACACAGCAATATCGTCCAGGTAGGCGGCGCTGAATTCTTCGAGGCCCGCCAGTACCTGGTTCACGAGTCGTTGGAAGGTAGCTGGAGCGTTTTTCATGCCGAATGGCATCACCTTGAAGTGGTAGTGGCCATCTGGGGTAGAGAAGGCGGATCGTTCTTGGGCCCCGGGGGTGAGGCCGATTTGCCAGTAGCCCGCTGTTAGGTCGAAGATGCTGAGGTAGCGGGCGGCCCCCATGCGATCAACTAGCTCATCTGCCCGGGGGATAGGGTGAGCGTCGGTTCTGGTAACGGCGTTCAGGCCCCGATAGTCCACACAGAACCGGAGCTCGGGGGCAACGCCCGGGGCGGCAGCTTTGGGGACCAGTACGACTGGGCTGGCCCAGGGGCTGTCAGAGGGCTCGATCACTCCCAGAGCCAGCCTTTTGGTGACTTCGTTCTGGATGCAGGCGCACACCCGATCTGGCACCCGGTACGCCCTGTGTCGAATAGGTGGGCTATCCCCGGTGTCCACGTCGTGAAGGCACCAGGGGGTGACCCCGGGGGGAGGGAGAACAGGTTTGCAAATTGTAGCAGGAGAGCTCGACACTCGTGGCGTTGCTCCGGGGACAAAGCATCGGAGAGTCTGACCCCTTCCACTGAGCCATCCTGTTCATGGGTCCTCTGTAGGTCAGGGAGGGGCTCGGAGTCTTCCTCCGTCCCACTATCGGTAGCCATCAGTAGGCTGAGTTCCGAGCGTACGAAGTGGGGTTTGAGTTTGTTGGCGTGGAGGACTCGTAGGGGGTTCCGGGAGGACTCCATGTCGATTAGGTAGGTGACGGGGCCCTTGCGCTTTATCACATTGAAGGGTCCTGTCCATTTGTCCTGTAGGGCACAGGGTTCGACCGGAGACATCACCCAGACTTGTTGTCCCGGTTCGAACTGGATGGAGGAGGCATGCTGATCATACCATTTCTTCATGTCCTCCTGGCTGGCTTCCAGGTTGGCTTTGGCTAGCTCCCTGAACCGCCGGGTCTGGTTGCGGAGGGTCAGGAGATACTTATATATATCTGGAGGAGTCTTCTGGGGGGCCATCTCCCATCCTTCCTTGACCAGGCTGAGGGGACCCCGGACGGGGTGTCCGTACAGGAGCTCAAATGGGCTGAAGCCTAGGGATTTCTGGGGGACTTCTCGATAGGCGAATAGTAGGCACGGGAGCAGCACGTCCCACTGGAGACGTAGGGGTTCTTCTAGGACCATGATCATTCCCTTGAGAGTGCGGTTAAACCGCTCGACCAGTCCATTTCCTTGCGGGTGATAGGGGGTCGTGAATTTGTAGGTGACCCCGCACTGTTGCCAGAGAGACCTCATGTACTTCGAGATAAAGATCCCCATCAGGGCTCGGCCTACCACGGGCGCTGTCACGGTCCGAAGAGGGATGGCCTCGGGATAGCGGGTGGCGTGGTCCACCAGGACCAGGATGAACCGGTGCCCTTGTGCCGTTCGGGGGTCCAGGGGCCCCACAATGTCTATTCCCACCCGTTCGAACGGGGTGGTGACGACGGGAAAGGGTTGCAAGGGGGCTTTGATCTTTCGGCCGCTCTTCCCGCTGGCCTGGCAGGTGGGGCAGGCCCGGCAGTGGTTGGAGACATCATTTCGCATTTTGGCCAGTAGAAGTGGGTTACCAGGCGGTTGTACGTTTTGTCCTGTCCCAGGTGTCCGGCGAGAGGTACATCATGTGCCAAGTTCAAGAGGAAGTCTCTGAAGCGGAGGGGTACCACCAGCACCCGACTGGCCCCCAGCTCAGCAATTCTTTGCTCACTGTAGAGCAGGTCATTGTCCCAATAAATCCAGTGGGCCCCGAGGTGTCTCCTGCGCTCTGGGCGAGGGCTTGCTGCCGGAGTCCCTCGAGGGAGGGACATGTCTTCTGCTCTTGTCGGAATTGTTCCTGGGTGGGACCACCCTCTTGACGCCACGGGGCCAGTTCAGGAAGGTCCCAGAGCCAATCGGGCCCTTCTTCGTTTGGTTCTGGAGGACTGGCTCCTAGGGTGGCTCCCTCTGGGACGACCGGGGGAGGAGGTTCTGGCCATTCGGGTTCTTCGGGACTGGGGATGGCGCAGGCGGCCATGGACCGAGTCGTTACGCAGGCCCATTCAGGGAGGCCCAACATCCCCAGGTGCTCTCTTCTTTCGACGGCTGCCCAGGGGGAACTTTCGAGGTCGTTCCCCAGGAGGCAGTCCACGGGTGCATCATCGCGGACAGTTACTTTCAGCATTCCGGACACTCCTCCCCACTCGAAGGGGACGCAGGCCATCCGACACAGGCTTTCTGAGTTGTCGGCTGACCGTACGGGGCAAAGGATGTTTGGCAAGATCTGGTCCGGGGTCACCAGATGACAGCGGACTGCGGTCACACTGGCCCCGGTGTCGCGGAGGGCTTCAGCCCGGCGTCCATTAATGTTGACCCACTGGCTGTATTTCTGCGTGTTGGCGGGTAGGGGGGCCCGCGGGATCATGTCTCTTTCCCCTATGCAGACCAGGGACATGGCGGCTGGTTCCCACTCGGGCTGGTGTGGCTCGTACTCCTCAGTGTCTTCTTGGGTTTGCTCTTCTCCCAGGGCGGCGGCAGCGACCTGGTGGGGCATAGGGTTCTGGTTCTTCTGGCAATTGGGATCATTGGCGTAGTGGCCGGGTCGCTGGCATCGGTGGCAAGTAACGTTGGCCCGGAATCCAGGGCGCATCGGGAGGTTTCCCCTGCCGGCCGGGGGCGGGGTGTTGCTAGCGGGAGCCACCGGGACGGCGTCTCTGCCCCGGCCCTGGCCTCCTCCTCCCCCTCGGGGGCGATGGGGTCCTTGGGCGGCTCTGTTCTGCTCGCTGAGCCCGTTTCGGGCAATTCGGGTGCTTTCCCATCGGTCAGCTTCGGCGGCGAGCTGCCGAGGTTCAGTCAGTTTACTGTCGAGGAGGTGCTGCCTGACCTCGACGAAGCAGTAGTTAGAAAGGTGCTCCCACACAATGAGGTCGAAGAGTTGCTCGTAAGTGGTCACTTTGCTGCCCTTGATCCATCCCTCGAAGGCTCTGCTAAAGTAGTTCACGTACTCTACCCAAGTCGTACCCGGGATCCGTTTGCAGTCGCGGAACCTCTGGCGGTACATCTCGGGCGTGAGTCCGTATCGAGTGAGGAGGGCGGCTTTCATGTGGTCGTAGGATGTCATCTGATTGTCCGGGAGTTGCAGCAGGGTGTCTCGCCCTTCGTTGACAAACCTCCCCCATAACCCGGCTCCCCAGTCGCTCCGGGGAATCCGGTGGGAGGTCATGGCTACCTCGTAGGCTTTGAACCATTGCTGGATATCATCGTTCCGGTAATACTCTCTGACGACATCCTTGGGGATGTGGACCTTGGGGTCTGTAGTGGCAGGAGTGTTCGGGCGCTCGGGAATGCCGAGATCTTTGTTCTGTTTCCGAAGCTCTATTTCTTTTAGGTTGCGCTCATGTTCGTAGGCTAGCTTTTTTTCTTCTAACTCTCTCTGTCTTTGTTTCTCTTCTCGCTCCTCTCGGAGCCGCAGGTGCTCCAACGTTATTTTTTGTACCGCCAATTTAAGTTCTCCATCTAAACGAAGTCAAGCCAGTTCCAATTCATGGAGCCTGCTTTTTTCCCGTTCTTGGATTTCCTCCGGGGAGAGCCCCGATCTTCTTTCTTCTGTCGGAGTGGTGCTCGTTTCCGGTGCCTCGAGGCTTTGGTTTTGGGGTACGGCCGTACCCATCTCTGCCCAAGATTCCAGGGCCTTTTTGAAGTCTTCTTTCGTGCTCAGTCCTGTGGTAGCAATGCCTAGTTCTAGGCAGAATTGTTTCAGTTCTCTGTGGTTGTATTCCTCTAGTTTTTCCATCTGGAATTTTTCTGTGGTTCCGCTCTCTTTTGTTGACATTGTGGTTGTGTCGTGGGGTGAGTTACTCTCTGTACGATTACGCGTTGGTTCGGATCGCGCCGCTGGCCACCAATGTTAGACGGGGACCCGGAGGGTCGGCCGAGTACAGGGGGAGAGGCCTCCGGTGAGGGCCCTCTCTGGCGATCGTACAGACAAGTAACTTCCCCCCCACAAATGGACACCACACAAGGATGAGATCTGCACACTTTATATAAGGTTCTTGAGGCAAGGTTATCAACGGTACAGTGGGGTCAGGACACGAGGATCCTCCCAATTCTAGTCTCTGTAGGGTAAGGGGTAGCGGGACAGTCTTGGTACCGGTCCGGTACAGGGGCTGCAAGAAGGAGCTCACAATCCTCGAGCTCAGGGGTCTGCAAGGTCGGGCCGCGGCAGCGCCAGCAGGCTAGGATGATAGTTCTCGGCAAGGAGGGCCGCGGCAGCGCCGGCAGGCTAAGATGATAGTTCTCGGCAAGGAGGGCCGCGGCAGCGCCAGCAGGCCAGGATGAATGCTTTACAACGAGGAGGGCCGCGGCAGCGCCAGCAGGCTAGGATGAGGGTTCAAGCTGCAGAGGGGCCGCGGAAACGCCAGCAGGCCAAGGCGATGGTTCACAAGGATGGGCCGCGGCAGCGCCAGCAGGCCAGGACGAAGGTGCACGTTGCAGAGGGCCGCAGCAGCGCCAGCAGGCTTCAGAGATGGTTCACAAGGCAGGGCTGCGGCAGCGCCAGCAGTCCGTCAAGGATCAGTTCTTCTAGGTGTCTCTCGACTCCAGGATACAACTGCCTTCCTGCTCTGGAGCTGCCCCAGATATAGGTCTGATCTCCTTTGATGTCCGGACCCTCGCGCTTGGAGGTCGAGAGGTCCGGGATGAGGGAGTCCAGACACCCAGCAGGGGGGTGGAGCCAGCGCCCGGGGAGGCCGGGGGCGATCGACACCTGGCGGGGGAGAGCCATCGACACCCCTTTCTCTCATTGACCTGCCAAGTGGTCTCTTCACCTCCTGGGTGGATGGTTTGTGCCTCGATGTCGGGGCCTGGCCAGGCCTAGGGTTGGGGTCGAGCCGAGGCCACGCGGCCTCGTGATGCAGTGTCCAAAGATGGCGGCTGGGCCGGGGCAATGGTGCTGACGGAGGCCCGGGCCAGCCGATACTGGGGTGTTCGGGAGCGGGCGTCCTGTTGGGGACGGGTTGCGGGTTGCCTTGGTGGGTTGCCGGGATGGTTCTTTCTGGGGATACAGGGAGAGCCGGTGTCCGGGCCCTATCATGCGGGGAGGGAGCGGGCCTTCCACGAGGCCTGTCCAACAATAACTGACTGATTAAGTGTATCTTAGTGAATACATGGGTTAGTGAGTAATGTTTAAATATGTAAATATCTGTGTTAGTCCCTCACTTTGTGTATAAGTGGATGCATGGGTTGGTGAGTCGCTGCATGAGTGTCTATATGGGTTATTACTTGGTTTTTCAAGTATCAGTATGAGTGTCTGAGTGGCTGTATGGTTCGTTGGGGGTATTACTTAGTGCATAGATGCAGGAATGAGTGACTCACTGTTTGTATGTGTTGACAACATCATGTGTGCAGGACTGTATGGGTGGATGAGTGTGTGTATGGGTGTGTTAATGAGTGAATGACTGTCTCAATAGTGTCTTGATGAGTAACTACATATATTTTAAACTAGTATATGTGAGTATTGGTGTATATAAGTGAGTATATGTGAGAGTGAGAGATTGGAAGAGTTCCTGCCTAAATTAGTATGTGTTTCTATAAGTAATTGCTTAAGAGAGTAAGTATGTGTTAGTTTCTGTAGAATTAATTGTGGTGATGTGTGTATTACTGTATATGCAATTTAATGGATGTGTGATACTTTGTTTGCATGTGTGACTATGTGTCTGAGTAACTTTATGGATGAGGGTAAGTGTGTAACAGGTTGTATAGATGTATGAGGACATATGATGAGTGAGTACATGTATGAGTGACTGTATAGGACTGATGGTGAATGAGTAGATGTGTGTGTAGATCTTGGAATAACTAAATAGGTGTGTTGTAAGTGGTATTGGTATGTCCATTGTTTTGAAAATGTTAGTTTCTATTTTTGAGTGTGTGTATAAAAGGTTATATTAGGGTGAGATGAGGCCTGCCAATCTATCACAAGGATGATGTCATCAGTGATGTAATTTGAGATATCATCAGTGATGTCATAAGTGATGTCACCGACCATGTCATGAGTGATGTAATATGTGACGTCATCAGCAGTGCATTGCGGGCGCGCGAGTAATAGTTAGCTGAACTAACTATAACGGGGGAATTTCAATTGTTTTGTACGAGTGAAATGTCCAACTAACTATAACGCCCCTGAAACCTATGTTTTTTTCAGTGAATTTCAAAGGTTTTTTAAATGCTAATTTGTAACTATAATATGCCTGAAACCTATGTTTTTTTCAGTTAATTTCTAAGGTTTATTAAATACTGGTTTCTAACTATGCCTACAGATATAGGACATGTGAAGAGAGAAGAAAAAACACAGAAAGAAGAAAAAGAAATGCAGAAAGAAGCAACAGAAGTCCTCAAAGACAAAGAAAAGTACAGGAAGAAGGAAGACGTGCAGAAGAACATATGCGCCAGAAAGCTATGTTGCAGAGAGGTGTTCAGAGCCACGCCCCTTTTTACAACACTCTGCAACGCAGCTTTGTGGCGCTTACTGGAGGTACCTGGTGAGCTAGTTGGCCCCCAGGAACCGTCTGTATTGAAGAGGAATTAATTCCCCAACTTAAAACACACCACAGGGCCTGTTTGCACACATGTCACCTCAGGCCCCCCTCCCACCATTTTCAAAGCTCCGGGGTGGTGGTCCCCGACGCTTTGGGGTCCATCACAGACCCCCCTTTTCTAATAATTAGAGCCCCAGGGAGGTGGTGGTCCCCGGGGCTGCGGGGGGGCCGTGAGTCCCCTGCAAATGTTTTTGAAAAGCCCTGGGTGTGGCAGTCCCTGGTGCTGGAGGGGGCCTTAGAGCCCCCCACTCATTGCTTTAGGAGCCCCAGAGGGTGGCAGTCCCCGGGGCTGGGAGGGCTGTGAGCCCCCCCCCCCCCATGAATATATTCAGAAAGCACTGAGGGGTGGTGGTCTCCGGGGCTTGGGGGGCCTTTTAGCCCTCCCACCCATTATTGTGGAGGCTGTGAGCCCTCACATATTTTTAAAAGCCCCAGGGGGTGGCTGTCCCCGGGGCTGGGGGGCTCCTCTGGGCCCCCCATTACTATAACAATATTGCCCCAGGACTAGCCCCCCCATGGGGACTAAATAGCAACAAAGCACGGGAGCCCCCACTTTGTTTTTTTGTTCTCTGCAGGATCCGTGCACCCTGCACGTATTTTGCCCATTTAAAAATATATACATATTTATTTATTTTTGGCCCTAGGGGTCCTTGTGGGACCCCTTAAGCAGGCCTGGGGGTCAGGGTGTTTTTACCCTGCCCCCTTTTTCCATTTTGTGCACTTGTTTGACTCATTTCTTGTGCCTCAGTTCTACCGAGGCACAAGATGGCTGCCAACACTTCCTTGTTTGGAGTGTTGACAGCCAATTAGCATAAAGATTGTGATTGGGATGGTCCGCGATCCTCCGTGCCTCTAAATATCAAAACTTTTATTTAAAGGCCGCTTTCTAAGCCAAGCAGTACATTTTTGTCAATTTTTTTAAATAAATCTTTTTATTGTTTAAAGCAAAAAAAATAAACAGACATATCTGGTGCCATACATACATCCAATAATGACAGGGTGAATTGGTACAACTAACAGGATAGTCGTGGAACAGCAAAAATATTCAAGAGGCTCGCACTATTAAGCACAAAATAAAATTTGCATCAGTATAACCGGTTAACAGTTTAGTTGCGGATCCTCAAAACCTTCCCACCCATAAAATCAAAACAGCAGAAGAATCATGGCAACCAGATACTAGAGGTTAAGGATCAACGTCAAGATATTTCGCCAATATTACGAGTAAAGGAAAGACTGAGAAAAAAATTGAAAAAGAGAGAAAACATATGGGCGATAACAAAAAGAAAACAATAAACCCATCCCCCCTCCCTGCACCCCTGCAAACGGCTATCGCCTAACCCCCAGAAGCAGCGTGCCTGTCGCCCCAACTAAAAAGGTTCTAAAAGAAGAAATCTACAGAGGTAGAGAAGTGGAGGAGGGCATATTCGTACAGGCTCCCGGTCACCCCTCCCCTGCCAGAACCAAGGATCCCCAAATTGAAGTCAAGAAATCAATCGGACAGCAAATATGTGTCTTAACAAGGGAATCTTCAAACACCGCCCAGCCTTACTATAGCATAAGTTTAGCAAATCCTGTGCCCATCGATACTTGAGTCAAACCCAGTCTTTCGATCTCATCCTTGCCCCTTCCGATCAGACACATGAGTCCCCTCCTGATAAACCACCTCTTCCACAAGACAGTCCGAGTACGAAGAAACTATAATAGAACTCAATGCAAGGCAAAGTAGTAGAACGAAAGTGCCGTGAACATCGTCAGGTCCAGAGACTCCCTTCCCCATTGTGAACTCCCAGCGTTGATTCGTTCGCCATCTTAGCGGCTCCGATACATAGTGAAGTGACTCAGTTTCATTCCGATAACAATTCTCATCAAAGGTTTCTGGAGTGGCGACATCAATTAGTCCTTCCATAGTCGGCAACGATCGTAGGTTTAACAATCCAATGGTGGCATTGAGCTTGTGTTTATCTTTCAAAACACTGGTCAAAGGCTCCGATACCTCACACAATGGGGGGTCTACTTCCTTCATCAGAGTGGCCATATTGGGTTTCTCGGTTGTCGCTGTTTCTTGTAATGGAGTAGGGTCCGGTCCAATTCGTAGCATCTCAACCAAGCGCTCCATCGTCATCTGAATGCGGTCTTCAACGTACACCTGAAGTGACCCAGTGGCCGCCAACACAGTTCGCAGCGACGGATCACTCACAGTCTGTTCAACCACTCTTCGATCGGTATCGATCATGATAGCTTCCTCCAGCAGGCTCGATCTCTCAGAGGGGAACGGACAAATAGGGAACAGTCGACTGCAGAGGGAGACTTATATATTGTTTCAAGGATATCCTGGGGTTGCCACAGCAGGCGGAGAACCAAACCCAGCGAACACCAGCGGGCCAGTTACTGGGTCACCGGGCAGGGCCCCTGTCCACAACTGCAAGCGTTAGGCTGTCACCCCTCCTCCGACCTTCACCAAGGCAGCCAACTGTCATCCACATCAAACCGAAAAAGCGAAAGAAAAGTTTTCTTTTTCCACTCCGGTAGACCGGACCCAATCACAACACCACAGCTGATGTTGTTTAACTGAAACCCGGATGGGCCAGTACTCGAGACCCCGGCTTCCGGGCAGATCTAGGCCGCAAACTTCCGCTCGACATATCTTCGTCACCCGAGCAAATAGAGATCTTGGGGTAGCACCAATATTCTAATGATGGATTCATACACATTGTGGTTGGGCGCAAAGACAGGATAATTGACAGGATATTCCGGCGGGAGGCAGAGGTCGGCGGAGCCGGGAGTCTACACGGCCATATTGGTTGCTAGCGTGGCTTTTTGTCAAATTTGATGTAATTCCGTTCAGCAGTTTTTGCTATAACTGTTTCTAAAGTTTCCTATGGGAAATTGATTTTTTCACCACTATTTTATTAATTTCTCAGGAACTACTGAATGGATTTACACCATTTAAAAAAAGGGCACTTTCTGAACCAAGGGCTACCTTTTTGCAAAATTTGGTGTAATTCTGCTAACCAGTTAGGGCTGTAGCTGTGTCTAAAATTTCCTATGGGAAATAATATGGGGAAAACCCTTTTTTTTCTCGGCTCCGCTTGACGAATCACCCCCAAAACATTCAAGATAGGAGAGGTCCAGAGCTGGCCATAAGTTTTGAAAATTTTGCGAAGATTCTTCAACTGCCGCCAAAGTTATTACAAATCGAATGTTGCGGATTTCCTATGGAAAATAGGTCTTAACTATAACTACAATCAATTAATCAATCAATCATGGCATTTATAAAGCGCACTACATACCCGTTAGGGTCTCAAGGCACTAAGGGTGGAGAAGCTGCTACTGTTATGTTATGTTATGTTAAATTAAATTTATTAAGCGCACGTACGCCCGTAGGCTTCATGGCGCTGTGGAAGACTGGCAAAACATAACATGTGACAGAAAGAAAAATTAACTAAGGATAAGCTTGCTTAAAGAGCCAAGTTTTAAAAGCCTGTCTAAAGGCTAACAGATCTTCGTGGAGCCTTAGCGGCAGTGGCAAGGAGTTCCACAGGGAGGAAGCTAGGAAGTGGAAGGATCCTCCTCCCTGGCGTTGTTTCCTGATCCGGGGCACCACTAACAGGTTCTTTTGGCCGGAGCGGAGAGCGCGGGAGGGAGTGTAACTAACAAGCAGGCTGCTAATGAATCCAGGGCCCTTACCTTGTAGAGCCCTGAAGATAATGCATCCCGCTTTAAATGCTGCTCTCTGCGCAACTGGCAGCCAGTGGAGACTGGCCAGTCCCGGTCTGATGGACTGCCACTTGGGAATCTTGCAAATCAACCTGGTCGCTTGGTTCTGGACCAGTTGAAGTCTCTTGAGCTGCCCCGCTGGAAGACCCAAGTACAAGCTGTTAGAATAGTCCAGACGGGACAGCACAAGAGCGATAATGACCTGAATCAGAGCAGGGTGGGTTAAAAGGTGGGCGATCTTCTTAATCTTACGAAGTTGAAAAAAACTTGCAGATACCACAGTCCCTACCTGACTTTTGAGCGAAAGATCTTCGTTGAAAGTGATTCCTAGGCTCTTAACTGTTTGGGATTTAGCTGGAGGGTCTCCCATTTCTGGAGGCCAGAAATGTGGTCCCCAATACAGTTCACTCTTCCCAGGCAAAATCAATTCAGTTTTGCCTGGGTTGAGTTTCAGGTGATTTAGGCCCATCCATCTCTGAATGTGAACCATGGCCTCCCGAAATTTGGTGGCCGCGCCAGGGGAGTCCAGACAGAAGATCAGTTGCAGATCATCTGCATAGTTAAAAATTAAGGCTCTAAACTTTTTTAATGAAAATAACAGGGGTCGTAAATACAAATTAAATAAAAGTGGGGACAGGGACGAGCCTTGAGGGACTCCACACTCGTTTTTGATTTTAGGGGCTGTAAAAGTTCCTAATCTCACTGCCTGGGTACGCTCCGAGATAAATGACTTCAGCCATCTAAGTGCCGAGCCTCTCAGGCCAGCCTGGTCAAGAAGTACCAATGCTTGGTGAATGTCCTTGTCTGCATTACTTCTTAGTACATTCTGGACCGCCAGTGTCACCATCTCGGTTGAATGCCCTGGTCGAAACCCAGCTTGATTGGGCTCCAGATATCCAGTGGTTTCAACGAAGCTAGAGAGACAGCTAGCAACGTGTGCCTCCAGAATTTTTGATAGGAATGGCAGCAAGGATCGAAGATCCAGGTCTTGAGAAGTCTCCTGAAGGTTAGAAGGTCTTCGGTCTGCTGCAGGCGGATAGGGCGGGTGTTCCATGTCTTGGCTGCGAGGTGGGAGAATGATCTGCCGCCGGAGGTCACTCTTCGGATGCGGGGGGCTGTGGTGAGGGCGCAGTCTGCGGTGCAGAGCTGGCGGGTGGGGCTGTAGAGGCTGAGTCGGCTGTTGAGGTACGCTGGTCTGGTGTTGTGGAGTGCCTTGTGTGCGTGGGTGAGGAGTTTGAAGGTAATCCTCTTGTTGATAGGGAGCCAGTGCAGGTCTCGCAGGTGGAGTGTGATGTGGCTGTGGCAAGGGATGTCAAGGATCAGGCGTGCGGAGGAGTTCTGGATGCGTTGTAGCCGTTTCAGGAGTTTGGCTGGGGCTCCTGCGTAGAGTGCGTTTCTGTAGTTCAGTATACTGCTGACGAGGGCCTGGGTGATCGTCCTTCTTGTTTCGGAGGGGATCCACTTGAAGATCCTGCGAATCATGCGGAGGGTGTTGAAGCAGGAGGAGAAGATGGCATTGACCTGCTTCGTCATGGAGACGGTGGAGTCGAGGATGACCCCTAGGTTGCGTGCATGGTCGGTGGGTGTTGGGAGTGCTCCTAGCACAGTCAGCCACCATGAATTGTCCCAGGCCGAGGGGGTGGATCCGAGGATGAGGACCTCAGTCTCGTCCGAGTTCAGCTTCAGTCGGCTGTTTCGCATCCAGTCGGCGACGGCCTTCATTCCTTCGTGGAGGTTGGTATTGGCGGTGTGGGGGTCCTTGGTGAGGGAGAGGATCAGCTGGGTGTTGTCGCCGTAGGAGATGATGTTGAGGTTGTGCCGACTTGAGACATGGGCGAGTGGTGCCATGTAGACGTTGAACAACGTTGGGCTGAGGGATGAGCCTTGGAGTACGCAGCAGATGCTGTTCTTCTCAAGGAAGATGGTCAGTTGTTTGTTGACGGCCTTTTTGATGACCTTCGCCGGGAACGGGAGCAGGGAGATGGGTCGGAAGTTCTTGAGGGCCTTGAGTTTCTTGAGTAAGGCGTTGATCTCTGCATGCTTCCAGCTCTCCGGGAAGCTCCCTGTCTCGAAGGAGATGTTGATGGTTTTCCGGAGCTGGGGTGCGATGGTGCTGCTGGCTTTGTTGAAGATGTGGTGTGGGCATGGGTCTTCTGGGGATCCAGAGTGGATGGTGTTCAAGATCTTGATGGTGTCATCGTCATTGATGTTGGCCCAGGAGAGCAGGAGGTTGGTGCGGGTGGTGGTCGTGGGAGCGGTGGTCTCAGCGGTTGCCGGGGTGGTGACGGGGTTGAAGCTTTCGTGGATGTCTGCGATCTTGCGATAGAAGAAGGTGGCCAGCGAGTCGCACATGTCTTGCGAAGGTGGGAAGTCGTTGGTGTTGGAGCCGTGGTTGGAGAGCTCCTTCACGATGTTGAAGAGCTCTTTGCTGTTGTGTGCGTTGTTGTCTAGGCGGTCTTTGAAAGAGGTCCTTTTGGCGGATCTAATGAGGTGGTGGTGTCTGCGGGTGGCGTTCTTGTGGGCTGTGTAGCTTTCCGGTGTTCGTTCATGGATCCAGTTTTTTTCGAGTTTTTGGCAGGTACGCTTGGAGGCCTGGAGGTCTTCGGTGAACCAGCTGGCTTTCTTGCTGGTGTGGGTGTTGGAGGGCTTCTTGAGCGGGGCGAGGGTGTTGGGGCAGTTGTTGATCCACTGTCTGAGGTTATGGGCTGTGGCATCGGGGTCAGTCGGGTCTACAGGAGGGCACTGGGTGAGGGTGGTGGTTAGCTGGTCTTTGGTGACTTTGCTCCAGTGGCGGCAAGGCATCTGCTGGGTGTGGTGGTGCGTAGTGGGTTTCTGGAAGGTGAAGTGGATGCAGCGGTGGTCGGTCCAGTGGAGTTCGGTGGTGCAGTTAAAGAAGACGTGGGAGCTTGCTAGCGACTGCCAGTAAGTAATATATATCTATACTACTATTATAAAGAGAGAACTGTGTCCTTTGAGCCAGGTAAACTCGAAAAGTACACCACCAATCACAACACCCAATACAGCGTTGGAAAGGGGGGGTCCAGGAGATGGACATAGGCTATAGAAAAATACACCATATACATTAGGGGGGGAACGTTAGGGGAAAAGTAGTCCGTATGGGCGTATGGATACAGTGATTGCACGCGGCGTTCGGCGGCGTCACAACGCTTGCGAGAGGCGCAATGGCGTGTGGGCGTGATGTCACGTCAACGCGACGTTCGCTGTCCGGACTGGAGCGCAGGAAGGAGCAAGGGAACAAAACACGACATGCGGGGAGGAGCGGTGGCGCGGGACCGACACACAACATTGGAGTGCCCAGCGTGGGGAGGAGCGGCGATGATAGTGGGAGTGCTGGAAGGAGCAAGGGACACACACCCAACATGCGGGGAGGAGCGGCGGCGCGGGAGCTGGTAAGTTCGCTCTGCTGCTCCCGCTGATGTCCGCTCTGCTGCACGTCTGCTGCAGCGGTGCTGCCCCCAGCCCCCTTCTGTCCCGGACAACGTTGGGGCGGGCTGCTAGTATATATATATATACATTTATATATATATACATATGTATATATATATACTTCGTCCGACACAAACACGTCTTCAATCCATATCACTCGGATCGCAATTAAAGGACGAAAAAGTCAAACCCGTTTCTGGTGCAAAATTCTGTGCTTTATTCCTTTAGAAAAATAAACACCCAGCGATTCTGCATGACGCGTTTCGCCTCTAGCCTGAGGCTTGATCACATGATGTGGTGCCGAAACTGTTGAGGGTACTTATAGGGCATATCACAAGAGGTGGAGTAACATTTTCCTCCTACATTTTAACCCCTTGAAACTGTGAACAAGTTTGTGTTTGCCAGACACTGTTTTGTGCAGAAATAAAAGACATAGTGTCTAAAATTCGTCAAGCCACAGTATAACAATCTCAGCAAAAGCCACAAGGAGCTGTGCAAATTATGCAATACACTTTGTAAACATATTAGAGCACAAAATCCATTTCCCTGTGCAGAAGTCAAAAAAATAAAAGACATAGGCCCACATGCATCAAGGTAAATTTCATTCGCAAACGGTGCGAATCGCAAAATTCGGCCGTTTGCGAATGCAATTCCCAAATTTTGGATGCATCATGCTTTTCGCAATTTTAGGAATCGCAACCATGTTGCAATTTCTAAAATTGCGATTGCATTTAAGAAATCGCAATTTGAGATTTCTTAAATGCAATGCATGATTATTTTTAAATTGCGAATTCGCAATTTGGAAGGGGTAAATTAGCATGAAGTTGAACTTCATGCTAATTTACCAAAAACTTTCAAACATGTACAAGTTACATATTTGAAACTTTTAATTTACACACACACATGTCCTTGGGGCATGTGTGTGTGTAAATGGATCTTAAAGTTAAATTTCAGGGGTGCAGGTAGGGGTTCTTTGGACCCCCCCTGCACCCTTGAAATTGCATTCACATTTTGCGATTCTCAAAATGAAATTTGCAAAATGTGAATGCCTTCCCATTCATTCCTATGGGCCTTTTGGCCCATAGGAATCAATGGGAAGGGTTTCCTTAATTGCGATTTGCAAATTGTGAATCGCAATTAAGGAAAAATACCGAATCGCAAAAAAAATGCTAATTTTTCATGCATTTGCATTTGCGATTTCTAAATTGCGATTCCTTAATTTTCGCAATTTAGGAATCGCAAACGGCAACAATGATGCATCTAGTAGAATGCGTTTAAAATTCATAAAAACTTCATTATGGTATTTGAGCATAGCAGCAACAATATGTGCAAACCAAGCAATATAGATAATTTAAAACATATTCATATCTAAGTCTAAAAATCATCCTTATACAAAAACAGTTCACAGTTTGTAAAAAAATTCATATAGGGTACCAATATAACCCAAGTGGGTCTTATCTCTCATTGTTAATGCCTATTTCAGGTTATCTCAATCGATAAAACGACCCCAAAAGTGCATGTGATGTGCAAAATTCTGCTATTAATTGATATGTGCAAATATTTAAAATCATGGGGAACAGGGAGGAGGAGGTCAATATTCTATCCTTAATTATTCAAACAGTTGTTCTTTCATGCTGCTAAAACCACTTGTAAGATCAGTGTTTCCCTTTGTTCTTATCTCAGAAGATACAACAGAAGAGATAGACACTAGAATCTGTGGTGCCTGAAGGTATTGTGGGAAACCATGATACATACGCTTTGCCAGCTATAGACACGTGTGTAGATCTTTACTGGCGTTAAGACCTCCTGGGGTCTTACTATCCAATTCTAATATGTATCTGGTTTCCAGAAGGCGCAATAATGCTTCTCGATTACCTCCTCTCTTTAGAGGCATAATACAATCTATAACATAATATTGTAAATGTGCAGGATCGCTGTTATGAACACTTTCAAAATGGCGGGCCACCGGATAAGTTTGATCCTTTCCTACGATGGCCCTTATGTGTTGCAATATCCGTTTGTGGGCGGAAAGTCGGGTACTCCCCACATACCTCAACCCACACAGACACTGCAACACATAGACTGAATAGTCAGTTTTGCAGGTCAGACGTTTCTTGATCGGTACTGCAGTTTCTTTGAATGGAACTGTGTAGTGTGTTTTATTGCATCCATATCTGCATGCTTTGCAAACACTGCACTTTTTAAATCCACCACTCAGAGTCATCCAGGTGTGTATATATATATATATATATATATATTACCTACTGGCTATCGCCAGTAGGTATATATAGTTAGGATTTTTTCTCTATGGGACTTCTGAAAATTCTATGTCTAATAACTTTGGCGTTTGTGGACGGAATCGGCTGAAATTTTCAGGAAAATGGCACATTTTGATTCTGAGCAGCCCTTGAAAATTTGGGGGGGTTTCGTCGAGGGGGGGCTGAGAAAAAAGGGGGGTCCCAAAACGCGTTTTTTCCATTCATTTTTCCATAGGGCGGTTGGACTCACTTTTAGCTCGAACGGCTGAATGGATTTGCACGAAACTTGGCAAAATTGTAGGGACTGTTAGCCCGATGTGCCTTTGCTAGGTCTCAATATATGTGCTTCAGTGGATTTTGAGAAATTAACGTTTAAATCAAGATATATATCTGTAACAGCGCTCTGGGCAGCGATCCGGTCCGCTTACTTTTCGCTTATCGGAACTTTGCGCGCAGAAAGCTGATTGGCTCTCCGGTGTCTGTCAACATTCTAAACAGTCCGGAGCGGCCGCCATCTTGTCTCTCGGTAGGATCGAGAGAGAAGAAGAGGTGAAAAACGAAAGGGGAATTTAATGAAAGGGGGCAAGGTATCCCCCTCTTGACCCCCTAGGAATGTTGTTGGGGTTATTAAAGGGTCCCGTGGGGAAAATAAAAAAAAAAATGATTTTTCACGGTAGAAGCGCTTCACGGGCCGCGAACTGGGCCGCAAACTGGTAGCGAAACGGGAATTCGCCATTTTGTGCTTCGTTTTAATTGTTTAGAGACAAAAATTATCGCCGCACATCGGCCACAATGCATGAATATCGCTGAAAAGTCAGCGATATTCATGCATTATCCAGCAAATGCTCTTAGCCATGTTATCCACTTTCCATTGGATAACATGGCTAAAAACTGCTCTGTGCGTGAGCTTTTTTGTGTTTCAAAATTTAATAACATTTCTAACATTTAACTAGTTTATGAATTACATATAAAAATGATTAAAGACTCAAACAATTTTTTAATATTACATACAATTTTATTTTTCGGATTGTTTTTCAAAATTTAATACAACGTCTAGCATTTCACTGTCTGATATGTGTTCTTGTTCAGTGAACATAAGTTCCAACATTTGACCGTCATCATAATGATGTAAATGATCCACAGATTCTACACATTGAACTAATTCATGGTCCCGTGATTCATCCATGAAATCTGAGTCATCATTGTCCTCAATAACTTTTTCTGTGTTGTTCTCCAGAACAATTTCGAAGGAAACATTCTGCTCACCTTCCATTTTATTGCTGTAATTTGCATAAAAAATAAATATATCAGTAGAGATAGGGCACTGTTGGGTTTAAGTTCAGACAGGCACTTGTGAGTTTATAACAGAGAAGTAATCTATGGGCACTGTATGGTTTCAGGCGTGAAGTAGTACTATTAAAAAGTGCCTGTGAAGAAGCCTAAGTAAATTCATAATTATACCATAGAAACCTAAATCAGTCCATAATTATAATAAAGAAGCCTTTCTCAATGTCTAACTCTTACAGAGGGATAGTATATAACTATCTGAAAAAGTTTACCATATTTACTTATAGTGCACAATATACTTCAGTTTTAAAAATAACAACTTACCTTTAGAAACAAGTTGATGTTATTAGTGATATTCTAAATGATATATACAACAACAAGTAGTAGTCAAAATGGCTGTGTTTCCTTCTCTTCCTTTATATATATTCAGGTATATAACCAATCAAATGTCAGGTAATAAAAGTAGAAAATGAAAGTAACATTTTCATTGGTTGTCAATTCCAACACTTCAGATGTGTTTTGTGAAGTAATTTACCTCACGGTACTTGGAGAGGTCTATAGGCTAAATGGCTAAATGAAATTTCAATGAAATTTGTGAGAATGGAAGGGATTGTTATGTAGTATGAGCTAATCTATATTTGGTGAGAGTGTCTCTAGTCGTTTTTCTGTAAATTACTTTCCCACCTTTTTTTAGGACCGCTTTCTGGAAAGCGGCCCGGTTAGCGAACCTTAAGCGTCACGGGAGTCCACCATTTTGTGTTTCGGTCGCATTAAGATACAAGATGGAGGGCAAATAATGTTCAGAATGTGTAGAAGGGGGCACGGTAGACTTATCTTGACCCCCTAGGTTTTCTGAGGGTGGCTGAGGAGGCTTAAATGTGCGGAAAAAAAACATTTTTTAAAAAAATTCCGCGAGGTTAGCTTTCGGTTAGCGAACCGGGGAGCGTATTTTGTGGAAAATTAGTGAAAAAAGTTAGAAAAAAATAATAATTGTGAGTGATTAGATGAAGGGTAGCTCTGAGAAGAGCTTTTGGGTTTATGGTACATTTAGGTACTTATAAGTAGGTACCAATGCACATTCTTAAATTCAGAATGAAAATTCTGTTGCCCTCATCTGAGAAGTGAACTCCATCTCCTCTGTAGATATCTTGCATGTAGTAACGCAAGTTATTGTTGTACAGAGAGCCCATTCCATGGTCTCTCATGAAAGCTGAAACAGATTTGTTTACATGCTTCCTCGCTTTCTCAATTTGTGGACAAAATTGGTTGGACCACTTCCATTTCTGTCTTTGGCATATATTGGAATATACCAAGGCAGTTTGAGGAAAAAGTGCCATTAATTGCTCAAAGGTGTCCTTTAAAAGCATTTCCAGACCTACCCCTGTCAAAGTGCCCAAATCATTACCTCCACAGTGCACAATTAACAGGTCAGGTTTTGGCAAATGCATAAAGGTTTTCACCAATGGTATCAATTGGTGACATTTTAATCCTCTTTGGCCCAACCACTTAATTTCCACATCTTGTAAATTGAGGTTAGGTAAATTTCTGTTCTCAGCATACCTTTGAGCCCAGTGGATGTAACTATGTCCAACAATCCAGACCTTAAACATGGTGGGAGAAGGTTGTTCTGCAGTCAGATGAAGTGTGGTAATGAAAGGGCAGTTGAAACAGTAGGAGTTTCTAAAGAAAAAAAACTGTGGATTTACAATGCTAATGAATCATTAGCAGTGATTGGTGCATTTCCATTTCTGAAAACAGAAAGTTAGGGTGCATGGATGTGTTCTTTGAAACATGTAATTTGAATGGTCAAGGAAGAAACATTTAATGAAAGATTGCACTGGATACGCAGGTGCACTGAGAGTTCAGAGTTCAATTGAAACATTGTTGTGTGAACTTGCAAACATGAGAGGTCTTCCAGGAGGTGGTTGCTATGGAAACAAGGCAGACAGGGCAGAGGGGGGAAGGGTTTTGATTTGAAAAAAGTGAGGGAAGAGGTATGATTGGCTACTATGAGAGATATGTGAAAGGAATATCTGTATTTCTGTGCTTTCAATAGCTGCAGCCTTTGGAGTGCATCCTTTTTCTTCTGCTGAAGACAATTTGGTGTATTTCTTTGACTGTTTTCAAAACTCAAAATATTTGCTAAGGTGAGAAAAGATTTATTTAATTTAGATAGAGAATAGTATGATTTAAGGAGAAAATGATGAAGAAAGCTGTGTTTTTAAAATGTGGTTTTGTTTCTAGTGATATAGTAATAGAATTAGTTTCATAGGTTGTTTGGGGTCATATTTAGAAGGCATTTTAGTGTCTTTGATGTTATTTTTCCCTTTTTAAATGGAAAGCGTTCCTCATGGGGCCCTGAGCAGTTCTTAGCCATGTTATTTAATAGGAAGTGGATAACATGGCTAAGAGCATTTGTTGGAAAATGCATGAATATCGCTGACTTTTCTGTGATGTTATGTTTACCTTTTTAAATGGAAAGTGTTCCTCTTGGGGCAAGTGTCTTGTAAATACGCTCTCACTTGCGCTTGGCAAATTTAGATTTTGATTATGGGAGTTACCTAGCCATGTTAATAGTGTCCCAAAAATGGTGCTAGGGCATTCCAGAAAACACTTTCATGTGTCTCAAGGACATTTTTAGTCATTTCTTTATGAATGCAGGTATACAATTGATTTATATGCTGTGTTTAAAAACGAATTTTGAAATCAAATAAATTTCAGGATATGCACTGTTAGAGCTTCATAGGTTGTTTGGGGTCATATTTAGAAGGCATTTTAGTGTTTTTGATGTTATTTTTCCCTTTGTAAATGGAAAGCGTTCCTCATGGGGCCCTGAGCAGTTCTTAGCCATGTTATTTAATAGGAAGTGGATAACATGGCTAAGAGCATTTGCTGGAAAATGCATGAATATCGCTGATTTTTCTGCGATATTCATGCATTGCGGCCGTTTATTTTCACATTTGCAAGCACTTCTTAGCCATGTTATCCAATGGGAGGTGGATAACATGGCTATGAGCATTTGCTTCAAAGGTTGTTTGGGGTTATACACCATTTTTGGGAAATTATTAACATGCCTATCTAACTCCCATAATCAAAATCTAAATTTGCCAACCGCAGGTGGGTGCGTATTTACAATAAATTTGCACCATGAAGAACGTAAAATAGCATACTAGACACTCAAATGCTATGTTAAATAATTAGTACGGCATTCAGTTTTAGATGACTGTTATTTATTTACTGTTTGGTAATAGTGGTTAATAACATTTTATATTATATTTTTCCACAGATTCAACTGCAGATTCTTTCATAGTTTGTAAAATGCCTTCCAAAAGTAGAGTAAGAAAGGCTAGAAAACGTCAAAGACAGCAGGATGATGTTTTATTGCAGCAGTCCTCTTCCCCAAATACTTGTCAAAACACCAAGAAAGGTCCGGGTAAGAGCACGAAATCATTCTTAAGAAATATTTGTAGTAAAAAAAGTTTTGCTCAAAAAAATGTTTCAGTTCACAAAAAGAAAAGTAATTTAAATGGAAAGGAGAGACCCATCACAAATGTTACTGGTAGAGGAAGAGATAACTCTGTGCATGATAGTAGAAGGAAACAACAGTTTAGGGACATTCGAAATCGAATGTTCCGTAATAGGATATTAGTTAATTTATTGAAAAATATTAAAAAGAAAGGCCAGCAGAAAGCGGCATTTTATAAGAAGAAGAAAAATGTAGAGAAAATTATTGATCATGCTTTTGAAATTAAGCGAAAGTTGTTTATTTTGGTAATCAATAGAATTAGGAAACTAAGCAAGGTAATTTCTGATTTCAAAACAAAAAGTAGATGGAAGAGAGTAGTAAATCGTACTAACTTTTGTGAAGTTTTTTCCGGAGAATGGATGCATAGTTCAAGTTCTGAGGCATTTTTCAATGAGGAGACTTATTTTCAGGATAATGATTTGGTGCATGCAGTTGACATCAGTGGTCGAGCTTATGAAGTGAAGGATGGTTGTCCAGTTGAAAAAGAACAACTTGTGACAACAGAGACAGAAGAGGCGCTAAGTGATGAGGTTTTAGGAAGACGTCCTAAGGGTCCTGTGTACATTTGGAAGTGTAGTTCTATTTGCAGTGTGCGACAGGTTTCCATCAATTTTCTTTGTGATTTTATACGGACATTTAATAAGAAAAGTTTGAAGCAGAAAATGAAGTTGTTGCAAGATTTAGATCCTTGCAGAGTGAGACAAATGACAGGTTTGCGTGGTCATTCACTGGCTTGTCTTTCTAGGAGAGTATGCCAGAGTGTTTTTCATCATTTCAGGATGCTAGCAGTGCATCATAATAAAGTGAGAAAATTAGTGAGAATGTTGTATTATGCTAAGAGTCCAGCAATTATGCTTAAACAATTATGTGCTGCTCTTTTGCATGGTTCTGAAATAGATGTGAAGAATATTTGTGAAGAAATTGAGTTTTGTTACTTTGGTAGTAAAGATGAGAATGTTCAAATTGACCCAGAAGTAGAGGGTAATGTGGAAGATAATGTACAGGTTTCCAGTACAGATAATTTTCAGAAGGAAATTGCCACGTTTCAGATGAAATCAAGTGAGAGGCCTAATTTCACTTGTGTATGTTGTCGACGCACTTATTATAAGAATCAGACTAAGGTAGTGGATTTATATGCAAAAAGTGAAAGGGAAAATAATAGTGAATGGAAGGATTTTGCCACATACTTGATGGTAGAAAATTATTTTGATTTGGGATCGGATCAACGTGTGTGTACTTATTGTTGTAATAAATTAAACCAAAACCAGATGCCTGCTAGGGCAGTTCATAATAATCTGGAATTGGTTGAGATTCCTTCTGAATTGAAGGATTTAAATACTTATGAATCTATTTTGATTCAAAGTATCCATCCCTTTCAGGCTATTGTAAGAATGGAGCCAAAGACAGGGAAGTTGCCTCCAGCAGATTTACAGAGAGGATTAAAGGGAAGAGTTGTTTATTTGCCTCTAGATTTGAACAAAAACATTAACACAATTGGAATAGAAGAAGTGGAAGAGGAACCTCTGGTTATCTTGGTTAATGGGGTTCCGACAAAGAATAAGAAAATATGGCAAGATTTAGTGGATGTTAGGAAAGTCAAAAAGGCAACAGTGTATTTGAAGAAAAATAATAAGTACTATAAGAATGTATATGTTGCAGAAGAGGAAGTAAGTGATGAAGAGGATAGCGATTTGTGTGCTGGCCAAATTGAGAAAGTAGAGGCCTCTAAAAGTGAAGAAATATATGAACATTATAGTGTTCATCCTTTGCATTCCAAGGAAGTCATGGGGAATGCTATTGAGTTGTTTCAAATGAAACAAGCCAAAGGGAGTCCCATTAGTGTTTGGGAGGAAAGTTTGGAAGCTCGGTGTTTCCCACAGCTATTTCCCACAGGTCAAGGAGGAAGATATGATGAGCGACCTCATCAAATTCCTGCGTCTGAATACCGGACTTTACGATTGTATGCAGCAGATCCTAGGTTTCGGCAATGCATTCCCTATTTGTTTCATCTCCTGTTTGAAAGCGATCTGTCTGGACTGTCATATGCAGTGAACCACATCTTAAAAAGTGGTATACAGATGCGAAACATCTCGGCAAGTGACTTTATGCATAAAGTCAATGTCCAAGACAGTATTTTGGATTCTCACTTAATTAATCTCATGGCGTGTCAGCGTGGTACTAATGAGTACTGGTACCGTCGTCATGGTGATTTAAAATGTATGCTGAGGAACTTAGGAACTCCAACATGGTTCCTCACTCTGAGCTGTGCCGAGTATGGCTGGGAAGACTTACTTGAATTTCTACGAGAGGCAAATGGAAATATTGAAAACATTGAATTCAAGACACCTGGAGAACTGTGTTCTTTGGATCCAGTGAATGTATGCAGGTACTTCAATCATAGATTTGAAGCTATGATGTCTTTCATCACAAATAAAAAGAATCCACCTCTTGGAGAGGTGTTGGATTTCTTCTGGAGAAAGGAGTACCAAGCAAGAGGTGCCCCTCATATACATATGTTGTTGTGGATCAAGGATGCACCTAAATTTGGAACAGATCCGGATGACTTAGTGATGAATTTCATCGAACAGTATTCTACGTGTGCTGTTCCAAACGCAACGGAGAAGAAAAGTCTAAGAGAACAAGTTCTACGTTTCCAAAGCCATCGTTGTGGAAAGTACTGTCGTCGTAAATTCAGAAACAAGGACAAGTTCTACACCAAATGTCGTTTCAACTTTCCACGACCGGTGATTTCTAAAGGAAGAGTGAACAGTTTGATGTCTTCGCTGCGACATAATGTGACGAGGAAATCACCCAAGAATACATACAATTTGAAAAGGAACGAAGAGTCCAAGTACATCAATGACTACAACCCAGTGATTTTGTCCATGTGGAATGCTAACATGGATATACAGTTTGTGGCTGACAACTGTATGGCTGTGGCTCGGTATGTGACATCTTACATCACCAAAAAAGAAAAGACCGAACTGAAGGATATGTGGGAGGATATTTCTCATGAAAAGAGCCTCAGCAAGAAGTTGTACAGTTTCAGTCTGAAGATGTTGTCGCATCGAGAAATCGGAGCTTACGAATGTTCTGACCGGTTGTCTTCAGCAAGTCTCTATGCCAAATCCAGGAGTCTCGTTTGGGCGAGTCTTGGTCTTGCTGCAACGCGAAATCGAGTTCTAAAACCTGTCCGGGAAATTGAGTATTTGGCAGAAAAGGAACCAAACAGTACCGACATTTTGAAGACCAACATGTTGGATACATATTATCCAAATCGAAGCAGTCACCTTGAGAATGTTTGTCTATATGAGGTTCTCCAAAATTATATATTCAAGAGGAACATCAAAGAAGATATTGAGAAAGGAGTGTATGCTGTAATTGGAAGTGAGGGATGCCTGGTCAAGCAAAGAAAATGCCAATTAGTAAACCATCGAAAATTGAGTGGTGAATCTCCAGCAAAAAAGGAGTTTTTTTATTTAGCACTTTTGCAACTTTTCAAGCCTTGGCGTGCAGAAGAGGAACTGCTTGGAGATTTCCTCTGTTACGAAGACTCTTTCAATGCAGCCAAGGAGTCCATAGAATGTCCTGCTTTTTCTAAATATCAAGAAATGCTAAATTTGGAAATTGAGCAGGAAGCAACGATTGCAGCCGAGATTGCCAGAGACAGTTCTCAGGATAGTCAGAGTTCTGTTTCATTGAGTCAAGATCCACTTGGAGGACCTATTATCGAAAAT
Source organism: Lissotriton vulgaris (assembly GCF_964263255.1). Classification (NCBI taxonomy): domain Eukaryota; kingdom Metazoa; phylum Chordata; class Amphibia; order Caudata; family Salamandridae; genus Lissotriton; species Lissotriton vulgaris. Next base: position 19,396,651 of record NC_141697.1, read on the forward strand.
GAAGCTGCCACTGCTATGAATGAAGTGGAAAGAGCCATGGCACATGCTCAGGAGGATTCAGTTAACTTAGAAGACTTGGAAAAACAACTCAACGTTGAGCAGAGGAAAATATATGATGAAGTTACCACGGAAATTGAGCACGGATTAAGTCATGAGAAGAACAAGTGCTCATGTACATCGTTGAAGCCTGTCCGACTGTACGTGAGTGGAGAAGCGGGAACTGGAAAAAGTTTCCTCATTAAAGCAATCTCTTGTTATTTGCAGGAAAGGACTGAGTCATCGCTGTCTTGTGTTGTCACCGCTCCTACTGGACTGGCAGCACATAACATTAAAGGTATTACTTTGCATCGTCTACTGATGCTGCCGGTGGAGCATGACAACAAATTACAATACAACAAGTTATCTGGAGATGCTTGCTGTGAAGTTTCAAGAGTCTTGAGGAAAATGAAACTACTTATCATTGACGAAGTAAGCATGGTTTCCAATGTCATGCTTGCCTTTGTGCATTTGAGAATGCAAGAAGTACTTAAAACTGAATATGATGTGTTATTTGGTGGGAAACACATCATTGTTTTCGGAGATCTTCTGCAGCTGACACCAGTAAAAGGTCAACCTGTGTTCAAAATACTCACGCATGAAGATACCAGGAAGTGCCTAGGGAGCATTGGCAACGTCAATATATGGTTAAACTTCAATTATGCAGAACTGCATCAAAATATGCGTCAGGCAAAGGATGAAGATTACAAGAATATTCTACAAGATATTAGAATTGGAAAAGTGACAGAGCATGGGAAAGAAGCTTTAAATGCACGATTACTGTCAAATTTATATCCCAAACAAGAGATTGTGCCTGAGAATATTTTTCAGAAAATTACTGAGAAGAAATCCGGGATATGTCTCATGCCAACTCTTGCAGAATGTGCCATCTTCAACAACAAAATGTTGAATTTAGAAAAGCAAGAGATTGTGAAACTTGAAGCTATCGACAAATTAGAGCATATGGGATCAACAATTATTTTGTCAGACAATTTGAAATCAAAATTGGATTCATTAGAGAAGACTATATCTAAAACAGCGGGTTTTGAAAAGACTTTGAATGTATGTTTAAATTGCCGAATTATTTTGAGAAGGAATTTACATGTAGAAAGAGGTCTGGTAAACGGATCAATGGGTAATGTTGTTGATTTTGAGAAATACAGAAATAGAGATGGAATAGAATTTTTAAGAATTAAATTTGATGGCATTGAGGAAGTACAGCAAATTGGTCGTTGTTCTGCTAGGTTTTTGCTTGTTAAAGATTTATATGTTCGCCGTAAACAGTTTCCTGTTTGCTTGGCATATGCGGTGACAATCCATAAATCGCAAGGTTTAAGTGTAGACTGTGCATTGGTGAATATTGGCAGTTCTGTGTTCAAGGAGGGTATGGCATATGTGGCATTGTCACGAGTTAGAACTTTATCGGGATTGTACTTGATTGACTGTGATGTCACAAACATTTGTGCGGATCTAGATTGTGTTAAGGAATACAATAGGTTAAGAAGAGAGTATGCGCCACATTTGCCTCAATATCCTTTGTTTGAGAAACGTGTGGTAGGCCGCAAACGTAGAAATAGCAGTAATAGTAGGGAGGTTGTTGCAAAAAGACTAAAAGTCAATGAACCGAAAATTGTTAGCAGAAAGAAAGTGGATTCTGTTGAAGATGTTGTCGGTTTTCAATTTGAAAACAGTTCTGGTGTCAACTGCTATGCAAATGTAGTGGTTAATGTTCTCTTTTCACTAGAGAGTTTAAAAGAACAGATTCTGTTGAATTCTGAACAAATTTTATGCTGTTTGTTGAATTCTGTTTTCGAGAAATGTAGCACTGATCGAACAAAAGTAGAAAGTGTGTCTGAAGTTCGTTATCTGTTAGATGAATGTTCAGGTCAAACAGACTTCTCTGAAAATAATCAGCAAGATTGTCAGGAGTTTTTAATGTATATGCTTGATATATTGCAAGTTGAGGGTGTAGATGTAGATCACCTGTTTGGGCTTTCTTATCAATGGCAGCATGACTGCGAGAATTGTAGGGTATCAAGTACTACTAGTGTAGACTCAGAAAGATTTATATACTTAACTTTGCCAGACAGTAAATCAGTCTCCTTTAATAAGCTAGTAAATGCAGCGGATCACAACATGCAGTGTAGCCAATGTAAATCTGAAATGATGTCAACATTACTTATACGTAGATATGGACAGTATGTCATTTTAATGATCCAACGATGTAGGCCTGATGGATCAAAATTGTCAACTTTAATAAAAATTTTTGTGGCTTCTCAGCTTTCAATATCAGGAAGGACTTTTGTAACTGTAGCAATTATCTATCACGATGGTCCTTCAACAACTTCAGGACATTATACAGCTTATTTAAAGTCTCGAAACGGCTGGTCATTCTGCAATGATTCCGTTGTAAGTTTAAAAAAAAAATTGCCGTTTGACCTTAAAAATTCTTACCTGGTGTTTTTAAAACCAAAATTTTAAAGAAAGAATCTCGAGATTTCCTGTGAAGAATTGGAAAAGGTTCATCAAGTTGAGGGAATGTAAGTCTGCAATGCTGTCTAGATTATTGGTCCAAAACTTTTAATTATAATGTTATTTTGTAAAATCCGACTATATAAACCTGATGCAAGTAAGTCTGCTTCATAGTAAGCAGTATCAGTGTCATAGGAAAAGGAGAACATGAGTGACAAAGAAGAGTAAGATATTAGTAGTCCAGGATTGTGAAAATAATCTCAAATGTTTTCTTTTTGCAAGTTGCGAAAATAGAAAATGTCGGGATTTGATTGGAAGAATTACAAGACTTGCGAATCGCGGCAACATGATTTGGCCTAGTGGAAACATGTGATAGAATGAGAGAAGTCTTTTTTTCTATGTAACATATTTTTCGTATCGATGGAGGTTTTCTTTCAGAAAGTGGCGGGCTGAAAATATTTATAGCACAATAGAGTGGATGCTGTTCATAGGAGATCCTTCGACGTCATTGAAAGTAAGTTAATTTTAAGGAGTTTTGAAATCAGATTTCTTAGGTTGTATGGGTTTTTTAAACACAGTCATTTTGATTGTGATTTTTTTTCCCCGCTGTTACATGATGAATATCTTCAAGTCACTGATTTAAGTGAAATTTGATACATTCTGAGAACAGCAAAAATAAACCATTTAACATGTATAATTAATGTTCTTCTGTTTGTACTTATGATATACATTTAGAAATGTGAGGTAGATATGGAAAAACTGAGTCTTTTGTAAGTGTCAATTTTAATGCTTATAGTGCTGTATTTCCGGGTACTGTTTTTTTTTAAAGGAATAGGCCTCACCTCAAAGAAAGCTCTTCAAAGCAGACATCTTATTTGCATCCTGAAACTATCATTTAAAATATTAGAGACAATTTTATGATGGCTTTACATCTTCAACATCAAGATACAGTTTTTTGTAAAATATATATATTTAGGATTGTGTAGGGGACGTAGAGAAGCAGAGACTTCTGTAAATGTCAAAGTTGTTGAAAAACTGTTTGTTCTTGAACCTTTTCCCTTGTCTTTTCTAATTTTTAAGTACATGTTTTAATATTTTTGGAAATGTTTGTTCTCTGTTTTACAGATTGAAAGTATGAAAAAATATTTTAAAAAGGTAACAAGAATTATAAGGTAAATGTTTTCTACTCTTTTTACCCGCAATGCACTGCTGATGATGTCACTGACACTATCTCTCATTTACTCTCTATAGCTGTCTTTCTTTTTACATTATTCTCTGTTTACTTCCCTTATACTAACTCTTCTTTTTTTTAAAAAAATATTTTTTTAGTTCGCTTAAAGTTCGCGAACCGGTCAGCGAACTTGAAGCGAACCAAAAGAAATAGAGCTTGCCAGAGTGATAAACATTCTAGCAATTTTATTTGAAAGGGGAGGTAGTTCTGAAAAGAACTTTTTTTTTTGTTTTTGTTGTTTTATATATATTTTTTTTTTTTTCTGAACATTTTTTGATTTTTTTGTATTTTTAGAACAGTTTTATGTTTTTTTTGTGTTTTTTATGGAGGGGAAACAACAAAAAAACAGGCATTGAAAACGGCTCAACAGGAGCAAAAAAAAAATTACTTCTTGGGTGCATTAGGGCACTTATGGTTTTCGAACACCATATTAATCAAATTGATGCTCATGTTCCCATACGACAACATTGCACCGCAATATATACAAGTAAACCTCATATGTTGGAAATTTGGTTGAATATTTGGCACAGTTTCCTGTGCCTCTCTTCCTGACAAAGACATTGATGAGTTAGATCTGGCCACAGGAGTTGTCGGGGGATTGTCTTGTAGGTCCCTTAACTCAGCCCGGCTGTAGTTCAAGGGATGCCACCTGGTCATATGTCGATGCATAGTATAGTTGCCCATACTATATTTCTTCTCTGTGCCTCTTGACAATCTGTAATCACAGATGAGGCAGGTGACATATTTCGCATTCACCTTCTTCTCCCCTGGAGGGATGGAAAAAAACTGCCAGATGAAACTAGTTTTTCTCTTTGAAACACGGGGCAACTCTGGGATAAATTGTTGTTGATGTGGATCCTCTTCTTCTTCTTCCTCCTCTTCCTGCTCTCTGTTGGAGGTAAATTGACTTGGTGGTCCTCTCTTCTTATGAGGAGGTGGAGGTGGTGGTGGTGGGGGTGCACCAGCTGCAGCAAGAATGGAAGCCATTGTTGAACTTCAGGTAAATGGTCTTTCTCTCACCAAGATGAAAGTCAGAGTGAGGAAAGAAGGAGGGGTTTACATGATTTGGGAAAAGCAAAAGTTCTGAACCAATGAAAAGTGTTATTTTTAGGTCACATGACCTAGTATTACATCATTAGGAAACCAAAAGTGAAATGAACTAATGAAAAGTGTTATTATCGAGTCACATGACCTGCTGTCTTTACGTTTCGCGCTTTGCGCCACTATCCAATCCGCTTCCAGGTCCGCTAACTTGGCGCGTCGGATAACGTATTACGCGACAACGCAAAACGTCATGATAACGTAACAGTTACGCTTAAGGAACGATTACCGGCTCGCGCACCAAGTCGCGGCTTTGAATTCAGCTAACGGGAAGCTGACCAGTTCGCGGACTAGGAGCGGAACACATTTTTTTTTTTTTTAAATGTATAAAAAACATGTACAATATATTTTATGATTTAAAGAAGAATACATTTTACAGATACAAATATTAGCTTTCAAAAAACCATTGAAATTCAATGAAAAAACCATAGGTTATAGTCCATATATAGTTAGGAATTAGCATTTACAAAACCTTATTTTACTCGCATAAAACCATTGAAATTCCATATATAGTTAGATGCGCTAACTATATATCGCGCACCCGCAATCCACTACTGATGATGTCACATATTACATCACTGATGACATCACTCATCTCGTTTGACATGACTGATCATATCTCTGATGATATCATTCATGTGATAATACCACGAACCTCTTCAGACTCTAATATAACCTTAGATACAATCAGTGTAAACAGACAGTCACAGACTGTCACTCATCCATGGAGTTACTCACACACCTAGTCAGTTATGCAAAAAATCAATCACACCTCCATTTTCTCAACTATACAGTTATACACACCTTACTAATTCAAACATATAATAACACATATTTACTCTCTTATACAATCCCTGATACTTATTCACAATGATCCATACAGCCACTCACACATTCACTGGCTCTTATGTACAGTTATTTATATATGTCAACTCTCACATGTACTGTGTTTTACATATGTACTTACTTTGACATGTAGCACTGAGATATCCATTCACTCACTAATACTCTCATGCACAGTCAACCGCCCATACAGCTGTTTCCACATGCACTTTTGAACCCATGCATATTGTGAATCAACTACTCTCACATCTATGTACAGAGTCACACACCTCCCAGCCACCCATACACACAGTCAGTTTCCCATACAAATACTTGGACAACCAATGAATAACCCATACAGTTACTCATATAGCTACTGATCAACATATGCAGCAGTTTGTAGAACAACAGATATAATGATGCACAAATTAAAACCCAGTCACTAACCCATGCACTTAGTGAGACACATTTAATCACTCACTCATACAGTCAGTTATGCACCTACTAAATCCTTCATCCAGACACTTATACATCCACTCATTCTTCAATATGTAAGACATATTTTAACTTTACAGAAACATACAGTCACTGGATGTTGTCATCAGTGATGTCATCAGTGATGTCACTGACCATGTCATGAATGATGTAATATGTGACATCATCAGTAGTGGATTGCGGGTGCGCGATATATAGTTAGCGCATCTAACTATATATGGAATTTCAATGGTTTTATGCGAGTAAAATAAGGTTTTGTAAATGCTAATTCCTAACTATATATGGACTATAACCTATGGTTTTTTCATTGAATATATATATATATATATATATAAATAACTATAGGTTTCAGACATGTTATAGTTAGGAATTAGCATTTAAAAAACCTTAGCAATTCACTGAAAATACCATAGGTTTCAGGGCTGTTATAGTTAGCTGGACATTTCACTCATTTAAAACCATTGAAATTCCCCCGTTATAGTTAGATCTACTAACTGTAACTCGCGCATCCGCAATGTAATATGTGACATCATCAGCAGTGGATTGCAGGCGCGCGAGTTATAGTTAGTAGAACTAACTATAACGTAGGAATTTCAATGGTTTTGTATGAGGGAAATGTCCAGCTAACTATAACAGCCCTTGTGAGAAGTTAGCCTGGCATATGATCTCCACTAGTTCTAGTGGGCACCTTGCACCAGTCTAATCAACACTTATTGATGGTGGTTGTAAAGTCAACCTTATAGAAAGCTATCCTAGTGGTAGCATGGACCAGTAGTCAATAGGCTAAGACTTCAGAGAGCATGTGAAGCTAGTTGTTTTACCAATTATAATCCCTTGAATACCAAATGAAAGGACACCACACAAGGTATATATCAAATATATATGTATTTATTCTAAACACAACCCCTCTGCACTCTTTATGGGGTCAGAGGTAAAAGCACAATACAAGTTACTCAATTAGCATACAATAAGTTGCACAGTATACGTTTTGCCCTAGGGGCCTCACAAACCATATACTAAAATAGTGGTATAAGAACCACATCTGGAATAGAAAGTAGGCCTAGGGCCTAGGGAATCGCTGGGGCTACTCTAAACAACCAAAGGTTAGGAAGTAGGAGGCCCACAGGTGACGCGTGCAGTGTCTAAACACAGCCGCGAGTTATCATTGACTTTCTATGGGAAATGTACAAGTTACAAGTTTAAAGATTAAGGACACTTCTAGGTTAACTACGATGAAACCCTTTTAGACTAGGACCATTGGAGGGCCAAGCACCTCAACACTACCAATGGACCAGTGTTACCTCACCCACGGAAGCCGGGTGCATAGGTGTCTTTTGATGTCGGGTTTTGTCGATGATTTAAATGGAGATCTACAAAGAAGTACTGCAGGCGACCAGAGGAAAAGTGTCCGGGTGGATCGGAGATCTGAAGAACCTGAAAGAAGAAGGGACAGAGTCTGGGTCACTAGCGAGTGATCAGGAAGGAACCAGGCGATGTCGGGTGATTTCAGGTGAAGAAGTGAAGCTTGTCTCCGCAGCCACGAGCTCTAGGAGATGTCGACAATGACCAGGAGCTGGATTCGAGCTGTCCCACAAAAGATTTAGTTGACTGCGGTGTTGGTATCCGAATTGGACACAACAAGCCTTGGCAAATACAATCCACACAGGAGATAAGATTGGCTTCATTGCAGACCAGCAAGGTCTGTGGTGCTTCTCCTTTGCAGGGAAGCTGGAGCAAGCCTGGAGCAACCAGAAAAGCAAGTTAAGTTCAAAAGACAGTCTTCAGGGGGCTCACTATCTAATGGACTAGGAACCAAGAAGATGCATCAAGCTGAAATGCAAGAGCGGGCCCCACGGGACATTCGTGGAGTGTGGAGGGCTGAGCTTTGGTGCAAATGGTGCTCGGGTCTGGGGCTTCTTGTACCCCAATGCACAACTGCGAGTTACCTCAGGAGTCGATGCAGTTATCAAAATGCAGGATGTCCAGGAGTTCTGGTCCCACGTCTCTCGTGTCCGCCACAGGTCTCAGCTTTGCTGGGATCGTCAAGCAGGGTCAGAGATGTCTGGAAGTCCATGTCCTGTGTTGCAGAGTCTTCGAGTTCCAGCAGGAGCCTCGATACTGCAGACTGGCAAGTTACTGGTGGTGCCTGTTTGCACAGGGTGGTCACTCCTTGACCACAAGGGAGATGTCTTACATCTTCCAGTCGAAATGGAACGTCGAAGGTCCAGGATTTGTGTTTCAAAGTTTCATCCAGGGTAATCTAAAGTCCTAGGGACACAGCTCCTATACTTATACCAAGTTAAGGGGTGGGATTCCCTGGGAGGTCCCTCCTATGGGTGGACCTGGGAAGGGGGTGGTTACACCCCTTTCCTTTTGTCCAGTTTCACGCCAGAGCAGGGCTGGAGAGCCCCAGCAACTGGTTTGAATCAGGCTATGCATGGAGCACCTTGTGTGCCCCAGGCAATGGCTGAAATGCATTCACTGAATGCAGCCCTTCCTTCCCCAATACACAAAAGCCTGTCTGCACCTCCCTGGACAGGAAACCTATTGTCCAGGCCTCTCCTGCTGGAGTTTCGTCCAGCAGTAGGAGGTCAGACTTGTGTCTGTGGCAGCAGCATCCATTTTGTGATGCTGAGGCTCTGTTTAACTTTAACCGGGTGGTACAGTAACTACATGTATTCTCCCTCGATAAGGGTGGAATGCTACACCCGCCACCAGAATGGGTGGGGGGTAGTATTCCAAAGTGTTTGACACCTTACACGACATGTTTCGATAAAGCCATACCAAAGTTAACATTAACCCCGAGGATTATAATGCACTTAAGAGTATATGGTATGGCTATATTGTAGAACAGCTATAAGGAGATGGTTCCAAAAGTTGCAGAGTGGCTCAGCTCATGCTAGGTCACCCTCTCACATAAAACCAAGCACTATGCTTCCAGGATTGATAAGGCCTTCCATAGGAGTGACTTATAGGTGTATATGTGTCTATATATAAGGTAGATATAGATATACTATATCTAAGTAAGAAGTGATTACACCACCTTACCCAGGCTATGTGAACAGACCTGTGGTGTCAGTTTGGAGGACCAGCCAGGGGTGGCATAATACATGCTGCAGCCCCTGGTAGGCCTTGGATGCACCTATGCCATGGGTACCTATGGTACACTATATATGGGCTCACAAAGGTGACCCAATACCCAATCTGGTATGTACCTAAAGTACATGGTATCAATTTAGAGAGAGAACAGCTAGGCTGTGGTCCTGATTAGCAAAACTAGAGTATCACAGCAAAAAGTGGAGGTGACCATAGGAAGCAGACCCTACTCTCCTACAGCCCTGAAACCTATGTTTTTTCAGTGAATTTCTAAGGTTTTTTTAAATGCTAATTCCTAACTATAACATGACTGAAACCTGTGTTTTTTTCAGTGAATTTCAAAGGTTTTATAAATGCTAATTCCTAACTATAACATGTCTGAAACCTATGGTTTTTTCAGAGAATTTCAAAGGTTTTGTAAATGACAATTTTTAAATGTATTAATTGTTACATTTATTTTTTTGATACTGATTTGCTACATTCTTAAAACTATTTATTTTTAGATATTTAATTTTTAAATTACATTATAATTACATTATACATTACATTACAAAATGTACTTTCTCAGAATGAATTACTTTAGTTTAAATACTTTGCAAATAGGTAATAGACTTTTAAGTACAGTAGTTACAGTTGTTGCAATGGGCAACACAATTTCAAACACAATGCAATAATGAGCTCAATGGGAATTGCTAGTTAAATGCAATTAGTTACTTTTTGGATTACTTTTCTAACCACAGGACTGGATCCTGGATCCAGCACTGGTGCATCTCCTGTAAACAGTTGAAAGAATGCGTTTAAATCATACAGGTGATTTTTAGGAATATTTTTAGTTTGTGAAAATAGACACTTTAAAACTTTTATGATGAAAACCAGACAATGGATTCCTATGGAAGGAAATACAAGTTACTGGTAAGTACGGTTAGAATTACTTTTCAGGGTCAGTGCTGGGCTAAAAGATGCAACATTGGGTTCTCTCCTGATAACAGGTGAGTAAATCGAAATTTATTGTTCGGATGATTTTAGATGAATATTTAAAAGTTCCAAAACTCCACACTTAGAAGAATTTTCAAGTCAATGTTATCCTATGGAAGGAAATTCAAGTTACTAGTAAGTATGGTTAGAATTACTTTTCAGGATCAGTACTGGGCTCAAAGATGCAGCACTGAGGTCTCTCCTGATAACAGGTGAGTAAATCAGAATTTATGGTACATCCAGTAAGCGCCACAGAGCTGCGTAGCAGAGAGATGTAAAAAGGGACACAGCCAGCACCAACTCTCTGCAACACAGCTCAGTTGCGCTTCCTGGAAGCACCTGGTGGGCTACTTGGCCCCCATGGTCCCTCAGATTTGAAGTGGAATTTTTTCCCCAACTTAACACGCGCCACAGGGTGTGTTTGCACACATCACGTCAGGTCCCGTCCCCTTCCTTCACCACTGTGTAAACGCGCCCTGTGGCCGTTCTAAGTTGAGAGATTGAGTCCCCTTCAATCCTAAGGGTCCCTAGGGTCAAACTAGCCAACCAGGTACCTCCAGTAAGTGCCACAGAGCTGCGTTGCAGAGAGGTGTAAAAAGGGGCATGGCCTCTGACCACCTGTCTGCAACGCAGCTCCCTGGCGCATACTGGAGATACCTGTTGGGCTAGTTGGCACTCAGGGACACTCAATATTGAAAGAGAATTAATTCCCCAACTTAAAACACGCCAGGGGCGTGTTTGCACAGTGGCAGGGGCGTAACACAGGCCCACGCTGCCCCCGCGGTGCAGGGGGGCCCCAAGCCACAGGTGGCCCCCTCGACACTGCCCTCTGGCCAGAGAGCTCCTGATTGAGCTCGGAGGGGGCCCCTCTAAGTTCCGTGAAGGGAGGCCCCCTCAGTTTTTGTTACGCCAGTGCACAGCGGTGAAGGAAGTGGGCGTGGCCTGAGGTGATATGTCTGCAAACACGCCCTGTGGCGCATTTTACATTAGAGAATTAATTCCTCCTCAATCCTGTGGGTCCCTGGGTGTCAACTAGCCCACCAGGTACCTCCAGTATGCGCCAGGAGACTGCGTTGCAGAGAGGTGTTCAGAGGCCACGGCCCTTTTTACAACACTCTGCAACGCAGCTCCGTGGCGCAAAGTGATGCTGGTAGGGGGTGTGGCCTCCGGCGCGATGCCGGTCTTTTTCTTTTTTTTTTGGTTTAAGAAAGGGGGCTGTGTGGCCCCCATTCGTTTCCTAATATTTTGGCCCTGGGAACCCCATCCCCCAGGGCCTGCCCCCTATTTTTTTTTTTATTAAAAATTCTGGGAGGGGGCCGCGTGGCCCCCCTCCAGAGGCCATAATCGGCCCGAGGTACCCCATCCCCCAGGGCATGGCCTTTTTTATTTTTTATTTTTTACTTCTAGGAGGGGGCAGCCTTGCCCCCTTCTTAGGCCATTTATGGCCCCTGGGATCCCCATCCTCCGGGGCCAGCCTTTTTTTTTTATTACATTTTGGGGAGGGGGCGCGTGGCCCCCCTCCCGTGCCATTTCAAGCCCTGGAGACCCCATCCCCCGGGGCTGGCCCTCTTCGTTGGGGACTGTGGGGGGTCTCCAATCCCCCCACGGTCCCAGCCGGCTCCCCGCATCCTGCGGGAGCCAGTATTGCTTTTCCACACAGGGAGCAGCTAACATGCTGCTCCCCATGTGTTAAAGCAATGTGATTTGCTATTTGGAAGAGGGAGTAGGTTTCCTGCTCTATCTTCCAAATAGCCAAGCAGTTTGCTATGGCAGAGTGTGAGCCACGAGGCTCCCGTCCTGCCATAGCAAACTACAGTGTCCTGGGGGTGGGCAACCCGGGACACTGCAGGTGCTGGCCCTGGGGGTTGGTGGTCCCCAGGGCCATCACAAGGCTCCAGTAGGGGGGCCACGTGGCCCCCCCTCCCACCATCTGCAAAGCCCCAGGGGTGGTGGTCCCTGGGGCTGGGGGGTCTGTCACAGACCGCCCAATTTAAATATTTAGTGTCCCAGGGAGGTGGCGGTCCCCTGGACGTGTGAGGGGGCTTGAGCCCCCCCCCACACAGGGTACAAATATATATTTTTTAAAGCCCCAGGGGGTGACGGTCCCCGGAGCTGCAGAGGGGGCAGTGTGCCCCCCCAAAATAAAAGTGAAGTTGAGCCCAGGGGGGTGGCGGTCCACGGGGCTCGGGGGGGCCTTAGAGGCCCCCCTACATTAAAGTATAAGCCCAGGGGGGTGGCGGGCCACGGGGCTGCCCTTGTGCCACCCCCCGCAATTATTCAAACTTTGCCCTGGGGGGATTTGGCCCCCCCAGGGCCCTAATTAGCATTGAAGCACGGGAGTCAGCGCTTCGTTTTTTTTTTCATCGGCAGGATCCACGAATGCTGCACGGATTTTGCCGATTTAAAAAAAAAATGTTTGGCCTTTGGGGTCCTTTTGGGATTCCCTGAGCAGGTCTAGGGGGTCAGGGTGTTTCTACTCTGTCCCCTTTTCGCGTTTTGCTAATTTGTTTCTTAGGTTTCTTGTGCCTCGGTTCTACTGAGGCACAAGATGGCTGCCAACACTTCCTGATTTGGAGGGTTGACAGCCAATTAGAATACAGCTTGTGCACGGCAGGGTGCGCTTAGGGTGCGCAGATCCACCAGAGCCATAGATATATATGTACTTTTAAATGTAATTTTCTCAGGAACTACTGAACGTATTTACGCCATTTAAGCAAAAGGCACGAGTCTGAACTGAGGACTACCTCTTTGCCAAATTTGGTGTAATTCCTTTCAGCAGTTCGGTCTGTAGCTGCATCAAAAGGTCCCTATGGAAAATTGCATGGGAAAAACACATTTTGGGACCCTCCTTTTTTCTCTGCCCCTACTTCACGAATTCAGGATAGGAGCGGACCGGAGCTGACCATTAGTTTTGAAAATTTCGCGAAGATTCATCAACTGGCGCCAAAGTTATTCCAAATAGAATGTTGCGGATTTCCTATAGAAAACAATCCTAACTATAACTACCTGCTGGCGACCGCCAGTAGATAATGTATGTATATATATATTCACTGAAAAAACCATAGGTTATAGACCATATATAGTTAGGAATTCGCATTTACAAAACCTTATTTTACTCACACAAAACCATTGAAATTCCATATATAGTTAGTTGCACTAACTATATATCGCGCACCCGCAATCCACTGCTGATGATGTCACATATTACATCATTCATGACATGGTCAGTGACATCACTGATGACATCACTGATGACATCTCAAATGACATCACTGATGACATCTCAAATGACATCACTGATGACATCACTGATGACATCTCATTTGACATTACTGATCACATCACTGATGATATCATTCATGTGATAATACGATGAACCTCTTCAGACTCTAATATAACCTTAGATACAATCAGTGTAAACAGACACTCACAGACTGTCACTCATCCATGGAGTTACTCACACACCTAGTCAGTCATGCAAAGAATCAATCACACCTCCATTTCCTCAACTATACAGTTATACAAACTTTACTTATTCAAACATATACTAACACATATTTACTCTCTTATACAATCCCTGATACAAGTTCACAATGATCCATACAGCCACTCACACATTCACTGGCTATTATGCACAGTTATTTATATATGTCAACTCTCACATGTACTGTGTTTTACATATGTACTTACTTTGACATGTAGCACTGAGATATCCATTCACTCACCAATACACTCATGCACACAGTCAACCGCCCATACAGCTGTTTCCACATGCACTTTTGAAACCATACATCTAGTGAATCAACTGCTCACACATCTATGCACAGAGTCATACACCTCCCAGCCACCCACACACACACTCAGTCTCCCATACAAATACTTGGGCAACCAATCAATAACCCATATAGTTACTCATATAGCTACTTATCAACACATGCAACAGTTTACAGAACAACAGACATAATGATGCACAAATTAAGACAGTTTAGTCACTAACCCATGCACTCAGTGAGACACATTTAATCACTCACTCATACAGTCAGTCATGCACCTACTAAATCCTTCATCCAGACACTTATACATCCACTCATTCTTCAATATGTAAGACATATTTTAACTTTACAGAAACATACAGTCACTGGATGTTGTCATCAGTGATGTCATCAGTGATGTCATTTGAGATGTCATCAGTGATGTCACTGACCATGTCATGAATGATGTAATATGTGACATCATCAGCAGTGGATTGCGGGTGCGCGATATATAGTTAGTGCAACTAACTATATATGGAATTTCAATGGTTTTGTGTGAGTAAAATAAGGTTTTGTAAATGCGAATTCCTAACTATATATGGTCTATAACCTATGGTTTTTTCAGTGAATTTTCAAGGTTTTGTAAATGCTAATTCCTAACTATATATGGTCTATAACCTATGGTTTTTTCAGTGAATTTTCAAGGTTTTGTAAATGCTAATTCCTAACTATATATGGTCTATAGCCTATGGTTTTTTCAGTGAATATATATATATACATACATATATAAACATATATCATCTGTATATCTATATAAATACAAACATAAATGCATGCATACATATACTTATATGCATACAGATGCATGTTATTTACATGAAGGTTGAAAAAACACTAATAAAAGCAAAGCTAAAAAGCCACCTCATTACAAACAGAATGGCTTTAACTTAAACGAGGGCGAGATCTATTGCATTTTCAATGCCTGTTTACTCTGGTTCCATCAAGAAGGCATTCAGATGTGTCACACATTTGCCATAAATTCTGAATGTTAGCACTCTAGTTGCACATTAGATCACTGTAGTAAAGCTACTGCTCACCAGGGACGTCTGCTGCTGGTATTCAAAGTGCATGTTTCAGTCTGCATGTCAGAATTTTTTTTAATGAAATAGAAGAGGATTTGAGAAGTCACTCAAAATGATCCCTAATTTTTCTTTCTGAAGCACTAATCATACTTTCTATGGCAAAATTAACCCCCTCATGTTGTTCCTTTTTAAATTGAGTGTTTTCAGACTTACCACTTCATTCCAATCAAGATGGCTTCTGGTGTGCCATACTTTTGTCATAAGTAAGACTGTTAGCGCTCTAGTTGTTCTTTAGAACACTCTGGGACATTCTGTCATTGGGCTATACTTGGGGTACATCTGGGTGATATTTGGGCTACATTTAGGCTCTTTTGTCTCTGGTGGCCATCTTGGGAGACTGTATGTCAGAATTTTTTTATGAAATTGAAGAGGGTTTGAGAAGTCACTCAAAATGTGCCCTAATTTTTCTTTCTGCAGCACTAATCATAATTCATATGGCAAAATATACCCCCTCATTTTGTTCCTTTTTAAATTAAATGTTTTAAGAGTTACCACTTTATTCCAATCAAGATGGCTTCAGGTGTGCCATACCTTTGTAATAAGTAGGACTGTTAGCGCTCTAGTTGTTCTTTAGAACACTCTGGGACATTCTGTCATTGGGCTATACTTGGGCTACATCTGGGTGATATTTGGGCTACATTTGGGCTCTTTTGTCTCTGGTGGCCATTTTGGGAGACTGCATGTCAGAATTTTTTAATGAAATAGAAGAGGATTTGAAAAGTCACTCAAAATGTGCCCTAATTTTTCTTTCTGCAGCACTAATAATACCTTCTATTGCATAATATACCCCCTCATTTTGTTCCTTTTTAAATTAAATGTTTTAAGAGTTACCACTTTATTCCCATCACGATGGCTCCAGGTGTGCCATACCTTTGTAATAAGTAGGACTGTTAGCGCTCTAGTTGTTCTTTAGAACACTCTGGCACATTCTGTCATTGGGCTATACTTGGGCTACATCTGGGTGATATTTGGGCTACATTTGGGCTCTTTTGTCTCTGGTGGCCATTTTGGGAGACTGCATGTCAGAATGTTTTAATGAAATAGAAAAGGATTTGAGAAGTCACTCAAAATGTGCCCTAATTTTTCATTCTGCAGCACTAATCATACTTTCTATGGCAAAATATACCCCCTCATGTTGTTTCTTTTTAAATTAAATGTTTTAAGAGTTACCACTTTATTCCAATCAAGATGGCTTCAGGTGTGCCATACCTTTGTAATAAGTAGGACTGTTAGCGCTCTAGTTGTTCTTTAGAACACTCTAGGAGGCTGCAGTAGAACACAAAGGAATCAACTGACAGTCTCTGTCCTTGTTGGATGTACATGTTTTACTGAGAATGTCAGACTTCATTTTCACATGACTGAGAAAGATAATGTGAATTTACAGAAAATATGCTTTCAGTTTAGCTTATAGATCCCCTTCCAAACCACTGTGGGCAGCGCTCCGGTTCGCGTACTTTTCGCGTAACGGAGCTTTGCGAAGCGAAGCTGATTGGCTCTCCGGTGTCTGTCAACATTCTAAACAGTCCGGAGTGGCCGCCATCTTGTCTCTTGGTAGGATCGAGAGAAAAGAGGAGGCCAAAACAAAGGTGGAAATTAAGGAAAGGGGGCAAGGTAGACCCCTTCTGACCCCCTAGGATTGATGAGGGGGATATTATAGAGCCACGCGGGGCAAAAAGAAAAAAAAACAAAAAAAACGATGTTTTCGCCGTAGAGACGCGTCTTGGTACGCGAACCGGGCAGCTAACCGGCAGCGTAACGGGAGTCTGAGGAGTAGCTGATTGGCTGTCAACATTGTAAACAGTCCGGAGCGGCTGCCATCTTGTCTCTCTGTAGGATCGAGAGACAAGAGGTGGTGAAAAACGAAGGGGGAAATGAAGGAAAGGGGGCAAGGTAGACCCCTCCTGACCCCCTAGGATTGATGAGGGGGATATTAAAGTGCCCTGCGGGGCAAAACAAAGAAAACAAAATGCGATTTTTCGCCGTAGAGGCCTGTCCCGGTACGCGAACCGGGCAGCTAACTGGGCAGCTAACCGGCAGCGTAATGGGAGTCTGAGGAGAAGCTGATTGGCTGTTAACATTGTAAACAGTCCGGAGCGGCCGCCATCTTGTCTCTCGGTGGGATCGAGACACAAGAGGTGGAAAAAAAAAAGGTGTAAATGAAGGAAAGGGGTAAGGTAGACCCCTCCTGAACCCCTAGGATTGATGAGGGGACTATTAAAGTTCCCCGTGGGGCAAAAAAACCGGGCAGCTAACTGGCAGCGTAACGGGAGTCCGACATATTGTGTTTTTGGAGCGTTTGTTTGCATACCGGGTAGCGTTCCGGTAAGCGTAACAAGGGGAAAATCAAGAGAAACAGTAAAATAAAATTTAAAGGAGTAGATTTCCACCAAACTTGGCAAAATTGTAGGGACTGTTTGTTTGATGTGCCTTTGCAAGGCCTCAAGATATGTGCACGTGTGGATTTTGTCTAATTAAGGTTAAAAAAATATATATATATCTGTAAGCGTGCTCCGGCGCGCTTACGTTACGGGTTTTGTTTGCGCTGCAGAGACGATACATCACGGTTATGCGATGCGTCATGAGGCGTCTCACGGGCTATGTGATACGTCACGTAATAAAGAATATATTTTACAGCTATAGATATTAGCTTTTAAAAAACCAATGAAATTCATTGAAAAAACCATAGGTTATAGACCATATATAGTTAGGAATTTGCATTTACAAAACTTTGAAAATTCACTGAAAAAACCATAGGTTATAGACCATAGTGAGCAAGAGGCGAAAGCTTTGAAACGCGTTGGGTTTTCCGTGTGCCAATAAATATTTGCACTTAGAACGAACATTTGGGCCCCGGCTCTGGTGTCATGCTGATTTATTAGCTATGTAACTACCAGGAGTTTGTTTAAACTATTTCGGGAAGTGGCGATCCCGCCGGGAGCCTGCTGTGGAGAGAGGCGGGAGTTAAACGCTAAAACGAGTTTGTCGGATATATATATATATATATATATATATATATATATTCAACACAATTTGTCCTGTCGCAGAGGGAGCGCTTAGCTGGTTGGTGCTGGAGTCGAAGCCAGGACAGGGCTTCGTGTTAGTATTTCACACGAAAAAATTATTTCCAGCACTCCGTTAGTTTTGAATTGTAGGGTTTATTGCAGTGCTCAAGTACAAGCCTACGCGTTTCGAACCTGATGGTTCCTTCTCACGGCGGCATAAACAGTTGTCCTACTTCACTTTCAGTATTTAAGTGATTGTAGTTACTTAGTGCATTATGGGATATGTAGTTTTTTAACTTACATTTCAAATAAAGTAAATTATACATTTGTTCATAAAATTCAAACAAAAGCATCTTGAATGTCTCTTTTAAGGCTGAGTGCCTTAGATGTAATTAATTAATTAATTAATTACATCTAAGGCACTCAGCCTTAAAAGAGACATTCAAGATGCTTTTGTTTGAATTTTATGAACAAATGTATAATTTACTTTATTTGAAATGTAAGTTAAAAAACTACATATCCCATAATGCACTAAGTAACTACAATCACTTAAATACTGAAAGTGAAGTAGGACAACTGTTTATGCCGCCGTGAGAAGGAACCATCAGGTTCGAAACGCGTAGGCTTGTACTTGAGCACTGCAATAAACCCTACAATTCAAAACTAACGGAGTGCTGGAAATAATTTTTTCGTGTGAAATATATATATATATATATATCTTATGTCAGATAAATAAATATACACTCCTAGTGTTTGTGTGTGTGTGTGTGTGTGTATCTATAGATATATAGATATACACACATCTAAAACAAACATTCACATAGATGTGTTTATGTATTTATGTGTACAAGCAAAAACCGTGACAGCTCAGATATAAGGAGTGCGGCTGAAGGCTTTAGTCCTACTTCTATGTCTGGCCTGTGCCGGTTTGGGCTTCTCAAACTCCGGTCCCCCTGCTCACAAGATGGGACTGGCCACTGTGACCCGGTGCCCTCTGTGTTCAGCTGTGGGGTGGGGGCTCACAGAAGTGATGGAGTGATGGAGGGGGGACAGCTGGTTGGTTTAGGAGGAACTTAAACGTGAAGTATTTAAAGATCTTTTCGGGCAGACAGAGCTGATTCATTCTGTGTCACGGTTCATGGTCTCAGCCGCGGGGCTCTCAGGATCGGGAAAAGTCCCTAATATTCCGGCCTCTGCCTGTGGTCTGCGCCGGGAACCCGAAAGTACCATTAACACTGTATGCTGGGGGGGGGGGGGGCGGCACGGGAGGGGGTGGGGGGGTAAAGGCGCCCAGACTATGGAAGTGTAAACTTTGCCCAAAGATCTGTGAGGCACACAGGGGCTTGAAACAAGTCAAATGCTTTGTAGGCGCTATGTGATTTATAAAGGATGGACGGGTGGGTGGGTGGACGGATGGATGGATTAATGGATGGCTGGATGGACTTTCGGACGGACGGACGGATGAACAGAAGGATGGTTGGTTGGCTGGACGGACGGCTGGATGGGTGGGTGGATGGATGAATGGTAGGGAGAATGAATGGATGGATGAACGGATGGATGGATGATGGATGTGTGGATGGATGGATGGATGGATGGATGGAAGGGTGGATGGATGGATGGATGGATGGATGGATGGATGGATGGTAGTGTGGGTGGATGGATGGATGGATGTGTGGATGGATGGATGGATGAATGGATGGATGGAAGTGTGGGTGGATGGATGGATGGATGAAAGGATGGATGGATGGGTGGATGGATGGATGGATGGATGGATGGATGGATGGATGGATGGATGGATGGTAGATGGATGGATGGATGGATGGATGGATGGATGGATGGATGGATGGATGGATGGATGGATGGATGGATGGATGGTAGGGTGGATGGTAGGGTGGATGGATGGATGGATGGATGGATGGATGGATGGATGGATGGATGGATGGATGGATGGATGGATGGATGGATGGATGGTAGGATGGATGGTAGGATGGTAGGGTGGATGGATGGATGGATGCATGGATGGATGGATGGATGGATGGATGGATGGATGGATGGATGGATGGTAGGATGGTAGGGTGGATGGATGGATGGATGGATGGATGGATGGATGGATGGATGGATGGATGGATGGATGGATGGATGGATGGATGGATTGATGGATGGGTAGCAGAAATATTCAGAAAAGAATCAAATGGGAAATACACAAATATGTGGAGTAGATATAAGTGACAGCTGTAGGTAAAACCCAGTGCAGCGGTGCCAGCATCATCAGGGCCCTGGCTGTGCCCATTGGATGTGGGCAGGCACAGTGTATGCACCTGGGGCTCTCGGTGCCCTTTGGATGTGGCCATCGTGTCTGCACCTGGGACTGTCTGTGCCCGCTGGCTGTGGGCACAGTGTTTACACTGAGGACTCTCTGCCCTCTGGCTATGGGCATAGTGTCTACACCAGGGACTGTCTGTGCCCACTGACTCTGGGCACCGTGTCTGCACCTGGGGCTCTCAGTGCCCTTTGGATGTGGCCACAGTGGGTGCTCTGGGGGCTGTCTGTGCCCTCTGCCTGTGGGCACAGTGTCTGCACCTGGGACTGTCTGTGCCCTCTGGCTGTGGGCACAGTGTTTACACTGAGGACTCTCTGCCCTCTGGCTATGGGCACAGTGTCTGCACCGAGGGCTCTCTGGCCTCTGGCTACACCTGAGACTCTCTGTGCCCCATGCCTGTGGGCACAGTGTCTGCACCAGGGACTGTCTGTGCCCTCTGGCTGTGGGCACAGTGTCTGCACCAGGGACTGTCTGTGCCCTCTGGCTGTGGGCACAGTGTCTGCACCGGGGACTGTCTGTGCCCTCTGGCTATGGGCACAGTGTCTGCACCGAGGGCTCTCTGGCCTCTGGCTGCACCTGAGACTCTCTGTGCCCCATGCCTGTGGGCACAGTGTCTGCACCAGGGACTGTCTGTGCCCTCTGGCTGTGGGCACAGTGTCTGCACCAGGGACTGTCTGTGCCCTCTGGCTGTGGGCACAGTGTCTGCACCGGGGACTGTTTGTGCCCTCTAGCTCTGGGCACAGTGTCTGCACCAGGGACTGTCTGTGCCCACTGACTCTGGGCACCGTGTCTGCACCAGGGGCTCTCAGTTCCCATCTGATTGTGGGCACCGTGTCTGCACCGGAGGGAGAGGTTGGCTCTCAGTGCACCCTTGAGTGGGCACAGTTTCTGCACCGAGGGCTCTCAGTGCCCTCCGGCTGCGGGCACAGTGTCTGCACCTGTGGCTCTCAGTGCCCTCTGGCTGTGGCTGGGCACAGTGTCTGCATCGAGGGCTCCCGGTGCCCTCTACCTGTGGGTGCAGTTTCTGCACCGGGGGCTATCAGGGCACCGTGTCTGCACCGGAGGGAGAGGGGGGCTCTCGGTGCACCCTTGAGTGGGCACAGTGTCTGCAACAGAGTCTCTCAGTGCCCTCTGGCTGCGGGCACAGTGTCTGCAACAGGGTCTCTCTCTGCCCTCTCTGGCTGTGGGCACAGTGTCTGCATCAAGGGCACTCAGGGCACCGTGTCTCTGCACCGGAGGGAGGTGGGGGCAGTCAGTGCCCCCGGGGCATGGGCACATGCTGGAATTCCAAGAATCTCCCCAGTTGGCTCGGTGTGAACAGAGAGGACTTTCCCAGCCCTGGCGCGGGTGGAATTCCCAGGGTCAGGGGAGCTGCGGTGCTCTTTCTGTCAGACAGGTTTGTTCTTCCTCTCCAGCTCGCTGCGGCTCGGATGGGAAATTCCCAGCGTTGTGCACTGAACAGACAAACAGACTGGGCCCCGCCCCGGGCCTGCCCCGTGCGGGGGAGGTACATAAGGGGGCCGAGGAGGCTGGGCACTCAGTCGACTCACGGAGAGCAGTGGAGAGAGCTTGAGAGGACGCAGCGCCTGGCACAGCAGAGGACGCAGCGCCTGGCACAGCAGAGGACACAGCGCCTGGCACAGCAGAGGACAGGGCGCAGCGCCTAGCACAGCAGCGGCCGCAGGACCCAGGCGGCACTATAAGGACCCTCTCCTTGGCACCATTGTATCTTCTCAGGGCGCATAGAGGACCCGCTTCTTGGCACCCCTTGAACCTTCAGCAGGACCCCATTGGAGCTCCCCTCACCCTCGGCCCTCCCGTGCCAGCCATGTCTGCGGAGCTGGAGGTGCCCAGAGGGCACTGGGCCATGCCCCCCCGCGGGCAGGACCCCAAGAAGGAGCCGGGCCTGGAGGAGCGCCTCGACAGCGGCCTCGACTCCATGAAGGAGGACGCGTACGAGCAGATGGTGCAGGAGCTGCAGGAGATCCGGCTGCAGCCGGGGCCCCCCACCCCCTCCCCGGCCGAGCCCTGGCGGGGGCAGCGCACCGACGACGGAGACACGTGAGTCTGCCACCCTGACCTGGGCACGGGAGGGACGGGCTGGGTGGGGAGAGGGTAGGAGGGGTGGTAAGATGCTGCCAGGGGTGGTAAGGGGCTGCCAGGGGTGGTAAGGGGCTGCCAGGGGTGGTAAGGGGCTGCCAGGGGTGGGAAGGGGCTGCCAGGGGTGGTAAGGGGCTGTCAGGGGTGGTAAGAGGCTGCCCGGGGTGGTAAGAGGCTGCCAGGGGTGGTAAGAGGCTGCCAGGGGTGGTAAGGGGCTGCCAGGGGTGGTAAGAGGCTGAACAGGGGTGGTAAGAGGCTGCCAGGGGTGGTAAGAGGCTGCCAGGGGTGGTATAGGGGCTGCCAGGGTCTAGGGGTAGTAAGGAGCTGCCTAGGGGTAGAATGAGCCTAGATGTATTCTTTAACGTAGAACTGATTCTGTAACTAAAAAGAGTTCTGTCATGTCGCGACAGATCGCATCGAGCTGATGTACTTTTAATGCATGTCGGTGGTTGGAGTGGGGTGCATCCCCCCCTTCCCCGCCCCCGAATGAATTGTGAAATATTTTTAGAAGCGTAAACAGAAAAGTCCCCTTTAAGAAGTAGCGCCAAAGGTTACCTAATGGTGCTTTTCGGGGGGCGTGGCCTGCGCAGGGGGTGGAGAGTACAGACTGTTCCTTCTCAAGCAGGGGGCGGGGCCTGGGAAGTCCCTGGAACCCTGCCAGCTGTGAGCAGCTGCTGGAAACACCCTGAAAACCCCGGCTTACACAAGGACGGACTTCCCCGTGCCTCATGCCTTCCTCAGCCCTTCTCTTCCCCCCCCCCCTCCCCCCCTCCTCCCAAGGGCTGACCCTCGCCTCTTCCTTCTGGGCTCACTGCTCACCCTCTTCCTCCCGTGCCCCCCTCGAGCGCCCACCCTCACCCCTCGGGCTTCTCAGCCCAACCTAGTGTGCACCCCTACATTTCTGGTCTCATCAGCCCCCCTCCCCCCCTTTACTAGCGCCCACCCTCACCCCTCGGGCTTCTCAGCTCTACCTAGTGTCCACCCTCATCTTTCTAGAACCATCACCCCCTTTCCTAGCGCCCACCCTCACCCCTTCCTTCTGAGCTTTTCTTCTCAGCTCTACCTAGTGTTGACCCTCACCTCTTCCTGGACTCACCAGCTCCCCCCCAACCCCCCCCCCCCATCATTACTTCATCCTTCGCTCCTCATCCGGGTTTATTTAAGTGATACGTGCTCGAGGGTTTGCCCTGTTTATAGCACTTGTGCTCAGGGGTTTGCACTGTTTATAGCACTTGTGCTCAGGGGGTTCCACTATTTATAGCACTTGTGCTCAGGGGTTTGCACTATTTATAGCACTTGTGCTCAGGGGTTTGCACTGTTTATAGCACTTGTGCTCAGGGGTTTGCACTGTTTATAGCACTTGTGCTCAGGGGGTTCCACTATTTAGAGCACTTGTGCTCAGGGGTTTGCACTGTTTATAGCACTTGTGCTCAGGGGTTTGCACTATTTATAGCACTTGTGCTCAGGGGGTTCCACTATTTATAGCACTTGTGCTCAGGTGTTTGCACTGTTTATAGCACTTGTGCTCAGGTGTTTGCACTGTTTATAGCACTTGTGTTCAGGGGGTTGCGCTATTTATAGCACTTGTGCTCAGGTGTTTGCACTGTTTATAGCACTTGTGCTCAGGGGTTTGCGCTATTTATAGCACTTGTGCTCAGGTGTTTGCACTGTTTATAGCACTTGTGCTCAGGGGTTTGCGCTATTTATAGCACTTGTGCTCAGGTGTTTGCACTGTATATATCACTTGTGTTCAGGGGTTTGCGCTATTTATAGCACTTGTGCTCAGGGGTTTGCACTATTTATAGCACTTGTGCTCAGGTGTTTGCACTGTATATATCACTTGTGTTCAGGGGTTTGCGCTATTTATAGCACTTGTGCTCAGGGGTTTGCACTATTTATAGCACTTGTGCTCAGGGGGTTCCACTATTTATAGCACTTGTGCTCAGGTGTTTGCACTGTTTATAGCACTTGTGCTCAGGTGTTTGCACTGTTTATAGCACTTGTGTTCAGGGGGTTGCGCTATTTATAGCACTTGTGCTCAGGTGTTTGCACTGTTTATAGCACTTGTGCTCAGGGGTTTGCGCTATTTATAGCACTTGTGCTCAGGTGTTTGCACTGTATATATCACTTGTGTTCAGGGGTTTGCGCTATTTATAGCACTTGTGCTCAGGGGTTTGCACTATTTATATCACTTGTGCTCAGGTGTTTGCACTATTTATAGCACTTGTGCTCAGGTGTTTGCACTGTTTATAGCACTTGTGCTCAGGGGTTTGCGCTATTTATAGCACTTGTGCTCAGGTGTTTGCACTGTATATATCACTTGTGCTCAGGTGTTTACACTATTTATAGCACTTGTGCTCAGGTGTTTGCACTGTTTATAGCACTTGTGCTCAGGGGTTTGCGCTATTTATAGCACTTGTGCTCAGGTGTTTGCACTGTATATATCACTTGTGTTCAGGGGTTTGCGCTATTTATAGCACTTGTGTTCAGGGGTTTGCACTGTTTATAGCACTTGTGCTCAGGGGGTTCCACTATTTATAGCACTTGTGCTCAGGTGTTTGCACTGTTTATAGCACTTGTGCTCAGGGGTTTGCACTGTTTATAGCACTGTCTGTCCCTACGACCCTCCTCTGACCTTTGCCCTTTGCACCCTCAGGTTCCTCCATCTCGCCATCATCCACGCAGCCGAGGAGCAGGCGCTGAGGGCCGTGCAGCTGACCGGCTCGGACCCCGGCTTCCTCAACTCCCAGAACCACCTCAAACAGGTGAGCAGAGTCCTCGTGCAAGTGGTGAAAAGAGTAGTGACTAGTGAGCTCCAGTGGAGCGTGAACGAGCGCGCCACGTGCAGGGAAGAGCAGAGAATAGCACACGCCAGGGCCACGTACAATCAGCGCTCACATAGGGTCATCCATCTGACGAACGAACGAGCTGGTCATGTCTGGTGAATAGTGCACCATGGGCTGTCTTCAACAGTACACGTCACATAAATTAGACTCGCGAAGGACAAAAGTGCACATCAACAATACACGAAAGGCAGAAGTTAGTGCACGAGTCCCTTCTAGTGAACAGAGGACATCCAATAAATAACACGCGCAGGGCAATAGTGCATATGATGAACACACATGGAAGGCAGCGGTGCACAAGAGTCCCTTCTAGTGAACAGAGCACACCCAATACATAACACGCGCAGGGTAATAGTGCATATGATGAACACACATGGAAGGCAGCAGTGCACACGAGTCCCTTCTAGTGAACAGAGCACACCCAATACATAACACGCGCAGGGTAATAGTGCATATGATGAACACACATGGAAGGCAGCAGTGCACACGAGTCCCTTCTAGTGAACAGAGCACATCCAATAAATAACACGCGCAGGGTAATAGTGCATATGATGAACACACATGGAAGGCAGTAGTGCACGAGTCCCAGGTCAGCGCAGGGCGCCTAGACTGCAGAGCGCGCTGCAGCCATGCGTATAGCGCCTAGCACAGGGACTCACCTCTGCCCCCTCTGTGCTTTGCAGACCCCGCTCCACCTGGCGGTGATCACGGAGCAGCCGCAGATCACACAGGCGCTGCTGAAGGCCAGCTGTGACCCCGAGATCCGGGACTTCCAGGGGAACACGGCGCTGCACCTGGCCTGTGAGAGGGGCTCCCTGCGGGCCGTGGGGCTGCTGACCCAGCACTGCCGGCGGCCGCAGCTTCAGGCGCTGCTGCAGACCGTCAACTACAGCGGTAAGTGGGCCCAGGGTCACACATGGTTTGGGCTGGTGGTGCAGTGAATGTGGGCCTTGGTGTGGGGGGGCTGGTGGTGCAGTGAATGTGGGCCTTGGTGTGGGGGGGCTGGTGGTGCAGTGAATGTGGGCCTTGGTGTGGGGGGGGCTGGTGGTGCAGTGAATGTGGGCCTTGGTGTGGGGGGGGGGGGCTGGTGGTGCAGTGAATGTGGGCCTTGGTGTGGGGGGGGGGCTGGTGGTGCAGTGAATGTGGGCCTTGGTGTGGGGGGGGGGGGCTGGTGGTGCAGTGAATGTGGGCCTTGGTGGGGGGGGGGCTGGTGGTGCAGTGAATGTGGGCCTTGGTGTGGGGGGGGGGCTGGTGGTGCAGTGAATGTGGGCCTTGGTGTGGGGGGGGCTGGTGGTGCAGTGAATGTGGGCCTTGGTGTGGGGGGGGGGGGGCTGGTGGTGCAGTGAATGTGGGCCTTGGTGTGGGGGGGCTGGTGGTGCAGTGAATGTGGGCCTCGGTGTGGGGGGGATGGGCTGATGTCTCCTGCGTGTGCTCGTCTGGGGTTCGACACGTTCTTGATGTCTCGCGCTTCTTCCCCCACAGGACGCACGTGCCTGCACGTGGCCGCCTTGCACGGATTCCTTGCTATCGTGGAACAGCTGGTGGCGCTGGGGGCGGACATCAATGCTCCGGTGAGTGCGCGCTCCGAGCGCTGCCTGGGGGGCTTCTGGGGGCGGCTCTGGATGTAAACACCGGGGGCTTGTACACTGGGGGCGGATTTACAAGCCCCTTGCGCCACTTTTGCGTCACTTTTTCCATGTTACAACTGACGCAAAGATGGCGCAAGAGGCGTAAGGCAGCGCAGCGAGTCGCCTGTCAGGGCAGCTTACGCCGAGGTCAAGAGCAGGAGTATTTTTGCAATGGGTGCATTGTTGCCCTCTGCGCCTCCGGTTCAGCACACTTTGCTGCCCAGCGCCTCGTAGGCTCTCTTGCACCGCGGCGCACAGGTGCCTGCGTCTCCGTTCATTGCAGGCACCTTCCTGCATATAAACAATCCAGAGCGGCGCTTTCCTGTTTCTAAACCTATTTCTCCTGGTGACGGAGGCGCACAGACTTTGCGCTTCTCCGGGTTTACATCACTTTGTCATTCTGGGGCAGCGTGAAATTCCATGGGCGCTGTGTGGGAAAACCCACGGCAACGCCATGGACCCTTCCCAGATGCAGACTAAGACAGCGCAGCGATTTGCGTTGCCGAACTCATGGTTTATGAGGACACTCGAAGCCACAGGGTGCTTTGTGCTGCTTCATAAATCGAAATGAGAGTTCTGTCATGCAAGTGCCGCTTCATGTGGTGCAAAAGTGGTGCAGGGCTCTTGTAAATAAGCCCCTGGGTGTACGTCTGGTCTGCTGGGAACTGGTGCAAAATGTTGGGTTTGGTCTGGTGTACTGGGTGGGTCCATTGCACTGGGTAAGGGACTGGTGCGCTGCGCGGGTACACACCTACTGCGCTGTATGCTGCGTACGGCCCTGGTCTCATATGCTGGATATCGGCCCTGCCAGTTATCCTGGGTTTGTGCGCGGCCCTCTACACTGGGTATATACACCTAGCCCTCTTTGCTAGTACCCCTGCAGTCCAACATCCACCGGGGGCACTAACCGTGGCCGTGACAGGCCTGTCTAGCGGGACTCTGGCCATGATACTGGATATGGGTGGAACCCGCTGCGCTTTGTACTGACCTGGTTATTCCCTTGTTTCCTTGGAACAGGAACCATGCAATGGGCGGACGGCGTTGCACCTCGCTGTGGACCTGCAAAATTCGGACCTCGTGTCAGAATTGGTGCGATTGGGCGCCGACGTCAACAGCGTCACCTATCAGGGCTACTCGCCCTATCAGCTCACCTGGGGCCGGGACAACCTGGAGATCCGCTACCAGCTGCAGGGTCTGACCAAGAGTGGCCTCCACGACCTGCCCGACAGCGAAGACGACGACAGCGCCCAGTCCGACTCGGACTTCTCTGATGATGAGGTACGTGTACACTGTTGCGCGCTGCAAGAGGAACGTCTACCCATTTAGCGGCATAATAGTGGTCAGCTCTGTTAGCACTCGCCGGCACCTCTGCCTCTGCTAAGAGTAGTTCAGTTGATCACTTGGGTGTAACTACTGCACGTGGGAGTTCCTATTGTATTTACATGTCTGACAGGTGGGAATCCGAAGGGGGAGGCTTGAAAGCATCCAAGGGTAGTGTTCAGGGCTGTCTCATTCCCGTAAATGTCCACAGGAGGTTTGCAATGGAATCACCCATTCATTATAAAATGGCTGCCTTCATTGCTCCAGATTAGCCATTCTGTCCAGGCTAAAATGGCCGCCAGCAGTGTCTGAGAGACAACCACTTTCAGATTAAAATGGCCGCCAGCAGTATCGCTGAGTGGGAATCTCCTTCAGATTAAGATGGCCGCCAGCAGTATCTGAGTGGGAATCCCCTTCAGATTAAGATGGCCGCCAGCAGTATCTGAGTGGGAATCTCCTTCAGATTAGGATGGCCGCCAGCAGTGTCTCTGAGTGGGAATCCCCTTCAGATTAAGATGGCCGCCAGCAGTATCTGAGTGGGAATCCCCTTCAGATTAAGATGGCCGCCAGCAGTATCTGAGTGGGAATCCCCTTCAGATTAAGATGGCCGCCAGCAGTATCTCTAAGAGGGAATCCCCTTCAGATTAAGATGGCTGCCCCCAGTGTCTGAGAAGCAACAACTATCCCAAAAGAGTCCAGGACACTTATTTATTATTCTAACACCAATCCTGGAATATTCTAGGGAAAAGTTAAAAATTCACTCATAATTTCCCAAAAGTTTTGAAAACGAGCAATTTTGCATTCGCTGTGACCCGCGCAGAGGTTCGCGTACTTGATGACATTACGCCAGGCACTAACTTTGCTTTACTTTCTCTCTTCCAGCTGATGTACGATGACTGCACCTTCCACGGGCAGCCGCTGACGGCTTAGTGTCAAGAGGGACGCGCTGTACATTTGTGAAAAGCAGAAGATCTATTTTTTTTTATTTATGAAAAACCACAAAAAACAAAGTCTTCCACTACGTCGGACAGGGCGCAATGACCAGGCCCTTTTGTACAGACTATATGTGCTGGGGGCACGTGCCGCAACACTTGTATTTTATTGTATATAAAATGTAAATGCTGTAAATTTCTTTGTACAGATCTATTTTTTTATACGTGAGAGAGCTCTAATTTATTAAAAAAAGTTCACTTTATATCTCCTGGATTGTGTGAAACATTTTTCAGTAGTAAGATTGCTTCTGTGCACAGACTACACCTTGAGAAGACAGCCAGTCCCAGAATGCACTGGGGTCTCTCTGGGCACCAACAGCTGAGTGCTGGAATTGATGTGATGGGAAAGACTGCAAGAACCAGAATGCACTTGGGTCTGAAAAGTGCAAATGCTGCAACTGTGCTGGCTGTGCCGCCACGCCTTTCACTCACCGGTGTGCACACTGGAGACACTTTGTAGCACTATATCGATAAACATGGAGGCACAAGGACACACGTGTGGGAGCACTAGTGAACATAAACATATATAACAACTAAGAATATAAGTCATGGTGGGGTTGGAATGGAGAGTCCAGCATACTGTCCTAGTCAGGGCGGAGGGCCTTTACCCACCGCTTCATTGTCCCTCCCCCCCACGTACAAACACTGATCTTTGGGATTCAGATGGAAGGTACACTCCACTCAATTCTCAGGGAGCACCGGGGGTGTTTTGCCAGAATACGTGGGTGTGAACCAAAAATGACAGCATCATAATATTGAGTAAGAGGGTCACAATGCAGAGGGGAGCTGAACCTACCTCTTGGATAAACAGTATACATTTGATTAGGTCTCCAAGGGTAGGATTCAAAATATTGGGGTTTGGTTCGACACACTTGTGAAAGTCAAAACGTTTCTGGCCTTAACACCCCCTCAAAAGAGGCGTAGGGGCCTTCTTCAGGATAAGGAGAATGTAGTGGGAGTGACTCCTCTTAACAACCCGTTTAAGATAGAAGAGCAGGTTCTAATGGACATGCCAGGGTACACATGCAAAGATAAACGCACACAGACTCACTCAAAGACTGCAGGTAAAACACACACACTGAATTGTACAGGTGAAACCAGGTTCAGAGCCACTCTAGACTCAAAACATAAACACACACCTTTAAGGCTTCAAACTGTGGTCCAAAGTGCTCCATAGAAGGCACAAGGTCACGTATGTGGCTTTACAAACCTACAAATCAACACATACAGGCGCATATTTACAAGGAGTTAACGCCACCACAACGTCAATTTTTACCGATGTTCTGGTGGCGTTAAGTCCTTCGCCCTATTTACTAGGCGGCGTTAAGCAAGTGGCCTAAAGCCGCCTTGTAAATAATGACCCTATTCACGCAGCACTCTTTGGCGCTGCCCAATATTTACAAGGTATGAGGCAGCCCCAAAAATACCCCCAAGGAATACCTGATCTTAAACAGGCAATACGAGGAGAAATGTTTTATTTCTCCTCATATTTTGCTCTTTCCACGTGTGCTGCATTCTGCCGCACACATAGAAACAGCAAATCAGGTGTAAAGATTGTTTATGTACAGGCAGGTGTCCCTTCCTGCACATAAACAATTGCGCCTGCAGCGCAGGCACCCTCGCAACATGGCGCACGGATGCCTGCGCTAGGAAGCTTCTTTAGCACCAGCACCAGGGGAAATGCAGGGTTGCGCCGCATTCTTGTAAATACGACGCATCCCTGCATTTTCAAACTGATGGGAGTGCGGTGTTACCAATTTTAGTGTAACACTGCACTCCACCAGTTTGTAGCAAATATGCGCCACAGTTCCCAGGAATACGTTATGTTTTAATATTTTCCTGTTGTGGCCCCTGAAGACAGAGCTTTTCCAGAAGAACCTGGCTAATTCCGCTCTAGGTAGAATGGACAGTGACTTCATCCGTGGGTGTGGACCCTGTTCATCGGTGAGGAAGCGCCTTGTAGCCACCTTGGGATGCTTCTGTGCTCTGTAAAGAAGACGTTTTACCTTTAGAACCTTTAGCCCCCTAGACTCCGAATTAAAATTTGGTCTTTTCTCTGAAGATGTTTCTCTCCAGGCTTTAACTGATGGGTTTGGTAGGGCTGCAAGTTATATTTGAGTCTTTGGAAGCGCCTAGAAGTCTATGGAGCAGATTTACAAGGACTGGTGCATCCCTGCATATCAGCAGGGGTGAGCCAGGTAAGATGCGTCACGCAAGTTTACCCTTGCGCCACCACAGATGCTGCGCATCATGGCACAAGGATAAACAGATGCATAACGCATCTGATGGCGTAAAGGCGGCGCAATGCTGGAGCCGTGTTGCAAGTGCGGCAAACTCCATCAATTCTCAGGGGCTGCCCATTCCTAACATGCTGTGTCACGCCTTACGCCTGTTTCAAGCAAAACGCAGGGTTTTGACGCAGCTGCGTCGGAAAAGTGACTCCGTGAAATATTGTAGATTTCACTGCGTCAATTTTCCAAGGCTTTTTCCGACAGAACGCCCACCTTGCATACATTAAACCTGACGCAGGTTTAATGCGGTGCAGGGATTTACAACGTGACACATCTCTCTAGATCCGTCATGTTGTAAATACGGGGCAACATGGCGCATTGTTTATGCTGCCGCTACGTCACAAAAGTGACGCACCAGCGGCGTAAATGTGTCGCAAGGGGCTTGTAAATCTGCCCCTAAGTACATACCATGCAGGCAGACAGGATGTGTGAGCTGGATTTCTTACCTGGTAGCTTTGTATGGATGCGCAGGTTACACTGCACAGTGTCCTACCGAGACCCTGCATAGGAACCCCTGGCTGAACTCACCGTCCATATAACAACGAATGAGCCAGTTCTTAAGCTCGCTGGGACCCAGGGAGGGTGTCTTGGCGCTCATCAATGGATGGGTGGAATTGCATCTGAAGAGTCAGGTTTGGAGGTCTTAACTGAAGTCTGCTTCATGGGGGGGCTCCCAAAGTTCATGACACAATGAGGTGCCTATAGGTGAGGAAGCCTCCACCCCTCTGCGAGTGGGCAGACCGTGGTATCCACATCAAAGGTAGGGGTCCAGGTTTTATGGTGATTATTTTTAAAAAGATTTCCATCTGTATTTATCCATATTCATTTTTGGGCTATCTTAGCGGTATTTATCCATATTTGTATTTTGAAAATAAATGGAGTTGGAAAATGGTACATTTACACATTTATTTATCTGATAAACATGCACTCATTCTTTGATGGCTGACACGTTTTAGAAAATTAGGTAGCCAACTATACCAAAAACCCGCAGGTAAATATTAGCATAATATACAAATATATATTAACATTTGCCGGTATTTAAGGTAATCTCTTCCTGTTTTTAGGTCTCAAGCCTAGCGTTGCAGTGCGTAGCATTGCTCGTGCAGCACAAGACATTTAGTAGGTAAAAATGAGGTTTCAGAAACTGACCTAGGAATGGCACACGCACAAGCGTGTGCTTTTCCTTTTGGGGCATGCTATTGAGCTATGCATGAAGGTTTTTCACTAAGACGGCACGCAATAGACCAAAGGCGGGCACCTTGCTCTGCCCATGGCCTATTGGTGTCTGTTACGAGCACCAGCCATTATGTGGTTTCAATTATCGTGCCCAGACACGGGCGCAATAATTGAAAGCACATGTCTCGCTGTGGCGCGCGTGAGCAATACTCTCGGGATTGTTTCTCTTTTTTGATCCATTTTACAGGGAAGCAACTACATGAAAGAACCGCTGACGTTTTCACAGGGCTCTGTGAAATAATAAGCACCTTACTAAAATCAGTGAATTATAACCAGTAGCAGGCATCAGGGTGAGTGCAGGCCGTGCAGCCAAGAGAGGGCTGGGGAATCTGCAGAAGGCTGGGAGCTTCTGACCGGGGGCAAACCATCCGTGACTGACTCTTTCCCAGGCCCTCTGGCTGTTTGTGTTTGCATATAGCTCCAGGCTCATCAAACGTCTGCGTAGCTCCCATTGGTAGGTTGTGCAGCCCACGGATGGTGCCGTTTCTGCTGCTCATGGGAGGTGCAAGGGAGTGCAGCAGGCTGGGCGGTCGTTGTGTGGGTAGTTGTAACCTCAGGCAGTGATTGACTGTGTGTTGTGGGTGGGTGGAGACATACTCAACAGCCCATTTACAGACCAAAAACAGGAACCTCATGCTGTTTCCTCCCCCCGCTGAGGAGCGGCTATAATTCCTGATGGCACAGTGCAGCCCGTAGTAAAAAGCTGTGCTGTATTTGTTGGAGATAGGTGCACGCTCTTTGAACAGCCCGACAGACTGACAGCGGCCGTGTGAGAGCGACGCTCCAGCTCTGAACTGGAACTCTGGAGCGCAGGCATGCAAAACTGTCACTCAGCCGAGCCCTCAACATATTTTATAGATGGCTGTGTAATACGTGATAACAACTATTTATTCCAAAAGTATATTTTTCTAAATGTGAAACCGTTTCACTTTAGTGCATTTTATTGTATCGCGGTTTTGAGTGACATTTATCAATAGTTTCAAAACATGAACTTGGAAACATTCATGTCACACCACCCACCGCCCGGACTACAATGCCATTAGTGAAGCTAGAGGTAAGTCCGTTGTATTATGTACCCTGCGTGCTACTTTATATGTTATTACAGGTGCAGCGACATTAAAGACTATTAAAACATACAAAAGGAATTATTTTACAGCGCTCATCTGAAATTGGTGCATGTTAATGTGCCCGCTAGTGAGATAATAAAGAAAAAGAAGGCACATTGAAATAAAGTCATTGCGTAAGCTCACGCAGTTTGTTCGAACAGGGAAGCCGAGATCGAACTCAGGCTACCTGGCTTCACATTGTGCAATGGTGATTTAGATATGGGAGAGTGCAGTGCTTAATTTTAGCCGGTGCTTTCCGGTGCTAAGCAGCGGCACTTAATCATAAACGCACCAGTTAAGGACACATTCATTTTTGGTGGGTATAGGGAGATCAAGTGATTCGTCCAGAATCACAGGCTATTGAGCTAAAGCAGAGACCTGAACCTGGTTCCCCAGCTCCTAGGTCGTCAGTTCTGGCCTTTACACCACATCCCCTTCCCACTAGTAGCGTTTGCATGCTCTCTGTTAGGCAGGGTAACAAGAGAAATGTGCTGGTCGAAGCATCCGCCTGATGAGAACCCCGCCATATCTTTGTTACAAATGAACCACTGGGAGGGCGGCAGTAGCCGCGCCACGGTTCCGTTTGGGTTCGGCCTGAGGTTCTAAGAATACGTCGAGCTGAGCCACAGCCATGTATCTGGCTTAAAGTTGATTTGAGACTTCACATGCTTCTCCCATGCCGAGTTTCGTTTTCTAGAGCTGATTAAACAACACCAGCGAAGTTTTTAAAATAATATAATAATAGAAAATTTAAAAAGAAGCATTGGCAATGCAATAGGTCTCGCGTTTGCCAAAGTTTGGGCTATTGGTATTGTAAATGACAATGCCTTTTATTTGCATGTTTTGAAAACCTGCAAGTGCTGCGCATTGTATTTATATTTGTTGCTTACGATAATGCCTGTTTTACTTCGAGCCTTGCTTCTTGTAAGCCAGGACTATGTGTCATTTACATTGCCAATAGCTCAAACTCTCGCAAATACGAGACCTATTGCATTGCAAATGCTTCTTTTAACTCCCTCTGCTGTCTGTCTTCTCAGCCTTCGGCCTGGAATTCATGATGGACAGCCTGGAGAGTCGCTCAAAATAAGTACCATTTTTGGTATTTTTCCTCTTTTGAAAATAGAGAGAGGAAACTCATTAGGGCATATTTACAAGCCACTGTCACCACAGGAATGTCGCTTCTAGTGGCGTTCCTGTGGCAATAAACTTTTTGCCTTATTTGCAAGGCGGTGTTAAGTGACTTAACGTGGCTTAACGCTGCCTTGTAAATAAAGATCCCTTTCAGGCTACACGTCGCATGAAAGGGGAGGGCAATGGGCGTTGAAGTGGGCGTTCCACCGCAACACCCACTGATTTAGATGCTGCCCCTATGTACAAGTGTGGCGTAAATTGGTGGCAGCGCCACAATTATAACCAGGGAAAACCTGATCTTAACTTGGCGAGATGAGGAGAAATGCATTATTTATCCTCTTATTTGTTGTTTCTATGTGTGATGCACAAATAGAAACACAAATTGCCATGAGTGATTGTTTATGTGCCGAAAGGGACATAAACAATCATCCCCTCAATGCAGACACCCTTGCGCTTTGGTGCAAGGGTACCTGTGTTGGTGCTAGGCAGCTGAATTTATCACCAGAGCAGGGAGAAACGCAGGGGTGCACCGTATTATTGTAAATACAGCGCATCCCTGCGTTTCTAAAGTGACGAGCGCAGCGTTAGCAATTTTGGAGCTAACCCGCACTCCGCCACTTTCTTATACATATGCCCATTGTTTTCTGTCTGTATTTATCAGTAAAAATGGAAAACTGTGAGCCTTAGGTGTGAAAAGTTAGCATGATTTGCTTTTACATAATTATGCCGCAGCGTGTGGAACTTTGGCCGGACAACCGGGAGGGCGACAGCGGACCCTCTGATCTAACTTTGCTCTGCCCAAAGGACTCAGGAGGCAAGCGGGGAGACCACTGTGACCCTGGGCTTGTGGTAGTCGCGCCGGACACCAAGGCGGACTCCAAGACCCAGGATCCTTCAGCTGCCACCACCTGGCCCGGGAGCAAGCCGCGCCCACACCTCCCACCCTATATAACAGTACCATCTACCCCGCGACGCGGGAGTGCGCGAGAGCATCCCGGGAAAAGCCCGGAACAAGGGCGGGACCGTCTGGTGCCATCCGGGGCTGTCCAGGGCTGGGCTGGGCCACCCCCCTGTAAATTTGGTTGTGGTAGCAGGGACAGTTAGCCAACTTCTGTTTACTGTTGATTGTTTTTCATCTGGGAAGTTGTTTCGCTGGGCCCAGTGTACTCATTTTCTATTGGCTGTGTACGCAAATGTCCACTCGCTCAGGGAAGAGTTTGAGAGGGGGGGAGGCCCTGGTTGTGTTACTGGCGCAATGGACCAGTTTATCACCCGAGTTGTTACAGTTATCGAGAAGGAAATCGCCATGACAGAGCAGCGTCTTTCTCGAGAACATCTTCCAAATAAGCGGTCCCTTGGCGCTAGTTCCCTCTCCAGCACGCGCAACCGACCCCGTGGTGAACGCTTCTCCCCTTCTAGATCATCCACGGGTTGCTGCTTTAAGGGACAGTTTGGATAGGCTGGAGAGTATGGCAGACATATCCCCACTTACGGACGATAATGCTTCGGATTTACGATCCAGTGAGACCTCTGTCCCTAAGCTCCATCCTACCATTTCTTCTAGTCATGGGATTCCCCCCTCCAACAGTGTTGGTACCGCTGGTAGCAAATAGACCTGTTCATATTACAAGGAAAAGAACTGTTAGCCCGCGCAAAGGTTGCCATCCCAAACCCTACAAGAAGCTTAGGAGACTTGGTACCAGGGTGGGTGGGATCCACAAGGGCGCAGGATTGGGTGTAAGTTGCCCCCAGAGGGCCACGGGGGGAGAGCCCTCCTGTGCTATAGCAGAGAAGCCATGTGTTGATTTGACTAGAGATTCTGCTGAACTCCCACCCCACGAAACCCCCTTGATTGATCAATTAGAGAAAATCTTGAAAGCATTGTTGATCCCGGTAGTAGAGAGAGTTAAAGGGCTGGTAGAGCGGTTGGACAGGTTTGAGCAAGTGACCCTGGACAACTTTTTTCCATAAAATCTCTCATTAAGTTACATTCTAGAATGAGGGAGGATGGATCAGGGGGGGAATCTGTTGCCCGGGCGACTCCTACATCCCCACAGGGCCCGCCTATTGCATCTGGAACGGCTAAAGGGGTGGTAGCGGCTAATGCTCCTGCTGCACATGTTGTGGCTTCTACTGGAGGTGTTCGGAACCTAGGGTTGGCCGCAACGAATGTTACAGAACATTCTAACATATCAAAGGTGAGTACTGCCCCCGTTAAGAAGCTTGTGCGTCCCGAGGTTCCTGGTAAAAATGGCCCTGCCAATTTAAGAAACTCTGGCTCTAGTAAAGGCCCTGAACTAGCTCAACCAAGAAGAATTAGTTCCAACCCTCCTCCGGCTATTCAGCCTGATGCGCTCCCCCCAAAGAGGCCCCTAGAATACCACCCGTGAACCTACCACCAGATTGTCCGCCTTATGTTGCCATCCTTACTAATGTACCATCCCTTAAGGCTGACCAGCAAGAATCCTACCAAATGCTAAAAAACAAAACCATGCATTGGCTAAGGACAAATAGACCTCTCCCCAGGGAATTAGGCGGCCTGATCCTAGGCCTCAGAAGGGTAGGGTGGGTAGGCTACGGGCATAAGCATTTTGAGGGAGACTGTGTGGTGGTAAATTTTATGGATGTTAGGGTTGCCCAAACAATTTGCAATTAGAATCTGGGGATTGGTGGTGCAGGTTTTGGGTTTAGTAGATTTGACTTACTTCTACCCAAGATCTGCGGGAAACCAATATGGTACTAATTTGGGTGGGGGATGGAGGCACAATTTTAGCCCTCCAAAGAATCTCTTCAATCCTCTGCCACACCAACCAGCTCCATGGCATGGGCCATATGAGAGGATGCCAGGATATTGAAATGATGTTTGTCCTGGGGTGGCCCCCCTGCTCCCGAGCCCGGCACTTGTGTTGGAGCCTCATGACCTAGACCCAAGTAATGCTAGCCCGCCATTTTTACCAGTTGGATGCAGCCCCCTAGATCAGGACTCTAACCTGGTTGTCGGCATTCAACAAGGAGATAGTGCACCATGGACATCCCCTGAGAGGGAGGGGGTGTCCAGCCCCGAACCCCGCAGGGAGCCTGCTGTGGCGGATCCAGTTCTAAGGATTCTCAGTTGGAAGGTTGCTGGTATTTCGAGGAAGCTGGCTCTACCCGATTGGAACACCCTTGTGGAAGGCTACTCTATTTGCATCTTCCAAGAAACTTGGAGCAGGGAGCCTTGTCACCCACTGTATCAGGGCTGGAATCTTTGCTTAGGCAGCGTCCCAATAGATCTCATGTCCTGGTCGCGGGGGATCTAAACTGCACGTTTGAGCCCCTTGGGGTGGAGGACACCTTGGGAACCGCCGACTAAGACACCAGGAGAGGGATACCAGCCCTAACTATACCGCCCATTAGGAGGTGGTCTCAAGTGGAGGTCCGAATTCACTCCTTAAACATGGAGTTTGGCCTTAGGGCTGTTAACGGAAGGACGACGTCAGACCCTTCTGGAGCCCATACTTATAACAGGGCTAACCGTACGTCTAGGATAGATTATATCATCCTTGAGGTGAAGCTTTGGAGCTTCTTGCAGGATATGGAGGTACTCCCTTCAGTTGAGAGTGATCACAACCTCCTCTCTCCTGCCCTCCTTCCCCTGTGGAGCGGGGATCAGGGGGTGCATACGTCTCATATAGCATCTACCCCCCACGAAGTACATCCCTCCAACTGTGGTGGGCGATTGAAGTGGAGCAAGCTTATTATTGACGAAGAGAAAGTGCTAGCTATTGGGGCAGTCTTAGACACAGCCCAGTCTAAATTGGATTCGTTGACTCCTCTGCCCGGGGAAGTCACTGTGCTTTTTTGTGATACAACCAAGGCCTTGAGTGACCTTTTCATTCTCCTAAGTAAGGCCTCCCGACCTGGCAAAAGCAAGCAGCTGCCCAAACCGCCGGGTTGGTTTACTAAAAAATGCAGGGGGAAGAAAAACGCCCTGATAGGTGCTGTCAAAAGCAAATCCCAGGCTGCAATTAGGCTGGCTAGGAAAGAGTACACCCAGACAACTATCGCAGCAAAGAGAGAATGGGAGGATGGGTTCTGGGCGGATCTTATGGAAGCAAGTACGGGCAGAGATGCTAGAGGCTTTTGGAACCTTATAAGAGGGATAGGCCAGTCAGCACCCTGATGACGTGTAACATCCCAGTCCAGAACTGGTTCAACCATTTTTTGCCCCGCTATACCCCTATTGAGGTGGATTCCCATACCACCTTTTCTCTGGTTGACTGTTCAGGGGATACTGAGGGTGCTCCCTTCACTGCTAGAGAGGTGGAAGATGTAATTAAATCACTGGTGCCCTTAAAAGCAGCTGGGCCTGATGGGATACCGGGCGACTTGCTACGTGCAAACCCCAAGGAGTGGGGGAAGCTGATTTCGTCATTGCTTAATGCAATTAATAGTGGTGCCCCTGTACCCGAATCGTGGAAGGGGGTCGGAGGTTGTCCCGATATTCAAAAAGGGGTGTCGGGACAACCCCGCCAACTACAGGCCAATAAGTCTCATCGATTCTTCACAAAAAGTGGCAGGGAAGGTGATTTTGGGAAGGGTGCTCCAGTGGGTGGACGACAACAACATCTTGTCGGACTTCCAAGCTGGATTTCGCTCTGGAACCGGGACTATTGAACAGGCCTTCAGACTGGCTCACTTGTATTGGAAGGTGGTGGTGCTGGGCAAAGGCAGTCTGTATTTGACCTTTATAGACCTCAAGACTGCCTTTGACCTGGTACCAAGGGAGGAGCTGTGTAAGGTCTTGTTAGAACTGGGGCTGCCTCCGTATATCTTATCCCTCCTCGTGAGACTACACTCTGGCAATTTTGTGCAGTTGCGATGGGGCACGAATGGTGAA
This sequence comes from Lissotriton vulgaris, assembly GCF_964263255.1. Taxonomy (NCBI): domain Eukaryota; kingdom Metazoa; phylum Chordata; class Amphibia; order Caudata; family Salamandridae; genus Lissotriton; species Lissotriton vulgaris. The sequence goes on from NC_141697.1 coordinate 19,436,621, forward strand.
AAAACCGATAGAATTCCTGGGGGAAGGGGCGTCCGTCAGGGATGTGTGCTAGCTCCCACTCTGTTCTCTCTCTATGTGAACGGAGTGGTTGAGCATTTGTTAAGAAATCCCTCGGACGCTCCTACCCTGGCGGGTAAACGGACCCCAACACTGCTCTTTGCAGATGAGACCCTTCTTTTTTCAAAGATCCCCATGGGCCTCCAGAGCCTCCTGAATAGCTTTCAGGAGTTCTGCTCATTGAGGGGATTGGTAGTCAATACTGATTAAACCAAGTATTTGATTATGAATCCGCCTAAATAACCTGGGCGCCCTCCGGCTCTGAATTCTGACAACTGGAGAGGGTATCTGAGTTCGACTATCTGGGTATCCGCCTTAACGACTTATTTAGCTGGAACCCACACATCCAAAAAATGCTCCTCAGTCATAAAAGGGTGGGTGGAGTATTACTTAAGGAGCAACGCTCCTCCACAAGCAAACCTATCGCCCCAGTTGTGGAGTTATACAAAGCCAGAGGGGTTAGTGCTGCCTTGTGCCTTGGCGGAGTTGTGGGGTAATTGCAACCTGGACGTATTAACAAGATCGGAGAGCAAATTTCTGAAAGATCTGATGGCTCTCCCGTTGAGCACACCTACAGTACCCGTGTTATTGGACCTAGGTTGCAGATCGATTAAGGACCAAGCGCACCTCCGCCCCCTGCTTCTTTTGGCTCGGTTGTGGCGGGTGCCCGAACTAGCCTCCTATGCAGAGGCGCTATCAGAGGTCATGACCATGGAAGGCTGGTCCCGGATTAAATGATTGAGGGATGTAAAATGGCTATTAGTGGAGCTAGGGCTTGGTGATGCGTGGGCATCGAGAACTGCCCCCCCTAAAGCCATGATTAAGAAACTATATTGGAATTGGGTCTCTTCGAAATTACTTTCAGATCCCCGTCATTGTAATTCCACTGTAGCCTTTGTGAGGATTAAAGATGTGGTGGCTTATGAACCTTATCTAGATATGATCTCATCCCTTTTGACCGGGCCCTGTATTTTAAGTACAGAGTAGAGACCCTCCCAGTAGGTGAACTAATTGCTCAATGGAAATCCTCTCACCGGTCCTCCCCTTTTGTGTGTGTTGTCCCACTCGAGTGGAGTCGGTAGCCCACATTCTTTTCGAATGTCCGGATTACTGTGCACCTAGGAGGCGCTGGCTCAAACCTTTATGCAGACTTTTAGGCACCCGCCAGCACACAGTGGCGCTACGCATTTTAATGTCTGATACATCCACTTTGGTTGTCTGCGCTGTGGTCATGGTTGATTCGTGTAAGAAGGCTGTCCTTGTCAATTTAATTCTTGTTTTAACTGTTTTTAACATTTTATTCCCTTTTCCCTTTTTTATAATCAGGAAGTGATTGCTATAAATGTTGTGTTTCATACTTGTTGTACAAGCTTTTATGATATTTTTATATCGAAATAAAGCCTATCAATCAATCAACCAATCAATAATTATGTGAAATTTTGGGAACATTATGTAAAATGCAAATCTGACAGTTGGCGCTATATTTCAAAGCTAAATGCACCTTTGCATCAATTTTTGAGAGGGGTGCGTACCTGGTGCTAAAAGTCAGCAATAAAAACACAATTGACGTGAACAGCCGTCGCTACCATTCTGATTGTTTGCTTTCTTCCCATGCTCTACGTGTGCTGCAAACTGTGACGTGTGAATACTCAACGTGGCATCATTTAGGAAATTTCATGTAAAAGGCGTAATGTGGCATTTCCAACAATACACCAGCGTAATTTAACATTTGCGCCGTTCTAGTCCGCATCGGTGTGGTTCGTGAAGATCTCGAGGAGCGAGACGGTGAGTACGGTTCGAGAGAGCAGGTCCTCTTTGAAGCGCTGAGCCAGGGTCTCCTGCGGACCGGCAGTCAGTGTAGTGTTTGGGATGGAGGCAATGAGTTGCCTAGCATGGACCTTGAGGATGAGTCTAGCTGCCGAGTTGTGGATGGTCTGAAGTCTGTGTTAATTACTTGAGAATCCCTCGGTGTACCCTCGGTGCGTCCAGTTACCGTCATCTAGTCTTGCTGTCATCACAGCCTGAATCAGTTTTTGTCATTAAAGATGGGAGAATGTCATAAAGCTGGCTGACCCGCCCGCAAAGCAGGATGTTAAATAATTACTGGAACAGGTGGAAAAGTAGGTTGATTTATTGAGCAGCACAGCAACATGAACAGCAGTCTCTTGGTCCACAGGAACAGTGCAACTGACCTGTAGGCAAGGACACAGTAGTGTTCTAAGAACACTTAAAGGAAAACAATCAGGATTTAAAGGTACAGGAGAAAACAATGAGGATAAAATGTAACACATCTCCCTTCCATAAAAAGAAAGGATAACTGTTAAGAAACATGGTCATGAAACCTCACAGGCAATGATCTAGGACGATTGGATAATCTTACCCTTGAAGCGATGGAACTGCTGGTATGCTTGGGAACAGCGGAAACGGAAGTTTGTTGCACAGTGGGACACTTTGCAACCCGCTTAAAGTTCCATAATCTGCCATCCTGGGTAATGACACTATTACTAAAAACCTTTACCAGTTTCATTGGCTTACCAAACTTATTCGAACATTTTGAAAGAATGCCAGGTCTCTTGATCCTCACCACATCTCCCACAGAAAAGTCAGGAGATTTAACGTTCCACTTTTTGTCATACCACAATTTGCTTTTTTGTTGTTTGTTCTCAACTTTCTGAGGTGCTTGTTCAACCAAGTCTTGTGAAAACGACTTGTTGAGACATTTATCCCTGAACCACCAAGGACAAATGGTGGAAACAGGATCACGTCCTTTAAGCAAACGAAAAGGGCTGACTTCAGTGGTTGAATGAGGAGTAATCCTGTAACACCACAACTTTTCTCTTAAAAAAGTCTTCCAATCTGACCTAGACTTACAGACCTCAGATATAAAACCTTTTAAAACTCTATTAAAACGCTCCACCAAACCATTTTCATGTGGTTCATAAAAAGAGACAGTATTGTGCTTGATAGAATGTAATTTGAGAAAAGTCTCCATTTCTACAGAAGTAAGTTGCACGCCATTATCCGTGACCAGAATGGACGGACAACCCTCTCTAGAAAAAACTTCCTTGAAAAATTCTATAACAACATTGGTGGAAGTGGAAGAAACAAATTTGACTTCTGGCCATTTTGAGTGGTAATCCACTAACACAAGAGCATATCGGGAATCAGAGGGAAGACACATAAAGGGGCCAGAAATGTCAAAGGCAAGTTTTTTCCAAGGTAATGTGGGCCAAGGGGTCGTTTTCAAAGGGGGAACGTTAACTTTCAACATTTTGTCATTTCCTACACACACAGCACACTCTCTGACCTTGTGTTCAACCAAACGATCCAAAGATGGCCACCAGAAATAATTCCTAATCAGTCTTTTCATGGCAGACATACCTGGATGTGTTTTATGTGCAAGATCTAGAATCAGGTTCTGTATATCAAAAGGTGGAACACATTTACCCGATTTAAAAACCAAATCATTCTCCAACTCAAGCTCAGTTGAAATATTGAAAAATGGCATAAAATTTTCCTTTAACAATTTTTTATCAGGCCAACCTTCTAGAATGAATTTTTTAATATTTTGTAAAGTAAGATCTTGTTCATCAGCAGTTTTCCATACATCTTCAGAAATCTCAATGAAAGCAGTAGATAGAACATCCTGCAAACAAGTGACCACATCAGTGTCATTCAAACTCTTGCAGTCAGAAACCGGAGATGGATGACGAGACAAGAAGTCTGCCACCACATTTCTTTTCCCTGGGACATACTCCGGAGTGAAAGAATATTCTTGGAGTCGTGAAGTAAGTCTGGAAATGCGAGCCGTGGCATTCCAACCTCCACCTGGGGATAAAATGTTAACTAGTGGTTTGTGATCGGTTCTCAGCACAAACTTATTTCCCCAAATGAAATTCCTGAAGTGCTCAATGGCCCACACACAAGCTAAAAGCTCTTTTTCAATGACCGCATACCTACGTTCCGTATCATTGAGGGTACGGGACGCAAAACATACATTCCACTCATCTTTGCCAGCCTTTTGAGACAAGACAGATCCAAGACCATACATACTGGCATCCACCGTGATGACACACAACTTATTCAGGCAGAAAGGTCTAAGTGTTGGAGCATGCAAAATATCAGACTTGATGCGTTCAAAAGCTACCTGTTGTTCCTCTTCCCAAACAAAAGAATTACCATGTCTCAAAAGCTTCCTCAAAGGCTCCATTTTGGTGGCAAAATTATTTACAAATTTACTATAATATTCACACATTCCTGCAAATGATAATAATTGGTCTTTGTTAGTAGGCGGTGGGGCATTACTGATACCATCCACATTTGATCTTTTCGGCACTACCCCATCACCTGATAATGTGTGTCCCAAATATTCAACTGAAGATTGAAATAACTTGCACTTGCTAGCTTTCAAGGTTAAACCACTATTCCTTAGTTTTTCACACACAGATCGTAAATGACCAATATGGTCCTCCACAGTACCAGAAAAAATTAAAATGTCATCTTGAAAACATTTCACACAATGATCCAGATCCCTAAAAATGTTGTACATGACCCTTTGGAAAACTGAGGCAGCTGAGGCTAAACCAAACGGCATCCTGTTATACTGAAAAAGACCATGAGGAGTAATAAAAGACGTTAGACACTTGGATTCATCAGTAAGTGTGATCTGGTGATAAGCCGATCTTAGATCCAGGGTAGAGAACACCTTGGCGCCTTCCAGCATGGAAACTACCTCATTTATATTTGGAAGGGGATGACAGTCCACAATAATGGCCAAATTAAGTGCCCTGAGGTCCACACACATTCTCAAAGATTTGTCCGGTTTCCTGACTAAAACAATCGGGGAAACCCATTCTGCAGAATCAATGGATTCAATAATATTCTCAGCCACTAAATCATCTAACATTTTCCTCAGATCTTCCCTCACATTGATGGGTACCCCTCTCAGCTTTTGCCTAACCGGAACAGAACCAGATTTCAATTTTATCTTGTGTGAAAAATTTTTGAGCATACCTAGTTTATCAGAGAAAACATCCTTAAATTCACCTTTAATTATATCAGAACCTCCATCATTTGAAATGGCGGAAATGTTATCATCTTCAAAAATTTCACCTAAAATGACAGGATCTTTTGCGCGAGGATTTAAAATAATGCCAAATTTCCATAAATCTTTCCATCCAACGACATTCACACCTTTGACTGCAATATATAATTTAATATTGACAGTCCTGGATTTGAAAGTAATTCTGACCTGGAAAAGACCTAACATTGTTACCATAGTACCATTGAAACTAATTGCCCTAATCTCAGAAGGAAGAATGTCTTTTAAATTCAAAACCTGTTTTAACCGTTCTTCAAAGTAATCCTTGGTAATAATAGTCCAAGGTGAACCAGAATCAGCCATCAAGTTAAGACTGACACCCAAAACAAACATCTCACAAATGGGTTTTTTAATAAGCTGATCATTGTCATCTATCAAAGAAATCTCACCAGCCAAATAAACCACAAAACCTTTATTGGGTGAATCACAATGCTCTAAACTAGTACAAGCACAACTGCAAGTTTTTGAAAGATCTTCTGTGACAACAGCAACTTTATCTTTGGGACCTTGCACAGACATCCTTGAATCTCTACACACAGTGGAGAAATGTCCTAACCTTCCACACTTTCTGCACTCTTTGTTGATAGCAGGGCATCCAGCATATGAAGCAACATGCATTTTACTGCCACATTTATAACAAACCATAGCTTTACCATATCTCTTAAAATTAGTTGTGTTGTTGAATCTATTGGTATTGGAAAATACTTGTTGACTTTCATTGACTTGTCCTTCTTTATGTTTAACAAGACAAACCTCATCATGCGAATTAGACTTATTGGTAACATGTTTTTGAACAGTGAGCATCCATTTCTCAGACTGTTCTAAAGACTTCGCAATAGCAATTGCTTCAGATAACTTTGGGTCACCTAACTCCCATAAACGTTCTTGCGTTTTCTTGTTTTTCACATGAACTATAATTTGGTCTCTCAACATCTCATCACAAATGGCACCAAAATTACAATGAATGGACAAAGATCTCAAAGCAGTCATAAATTCATCAAACGATTCAGATTCCTGTTGCGCCCGAGTATAAAATTTATACCTATTAAGCGCTATATTAGAAACTGGTTTGAAACGTTTTTCAATTCTAAGAAGAGCCTCTTTATATACATTGGTACCTTCTCCTTCACCTAACTCAGGCGGAATAGGGGGTAAAGCTCTAAATACCATTTGCCCCTCAGAACCCAAACAGTGTAAGAGAATGCTTTTCTTTCTTTCAGAACCCATACGTTCTCCATCTATTGCCTTCATGTAGTTAAAAAATTCTTCTTTCCAACGAGTCCATGGAATGGGTGGATCACCCTTATTCTGCAAAAATTTTTCAGGTGGGTCAAACTGCATGCTCTCTATTTCAGTACCTTTCCCTTTTTAAAATAATGAAACTAAAATAATAATAACCAATTTGTCAAACAAATAAACACAGTGTAATAGCTTCTAAACTAACACAATAGCAGATAAATCAAAAACACCAGAGTAAACTATAATATATATGGCTTCTTTAAGTTGCTGAAGTGAAATTTGTCTCATGTGTTTTCTTTCAGAGTAAGAAGCCAAAACGAAATTTTGATTAATGACACAAAAATATGTAATACCCGACAAATGAAGATGTTTTGTCTCTCTGTTGTATCTTCCTGAAGATATTCTCGTTTCTTGGATGAAGTCTCAATTGCGAGTGGAGAGAAAACAAAAACGGAGTGAAACGGTAGTTGGTTGCTAAGGAAACGCAACCTGAAACTAACCCAATCCAAAATGGCCGCCGCGCTTATTTCCAATGCGTGATTACGTCATCACGCGCTGATCCGCCTTGGCGCCAGTGTCTTTATGTTTTGTAGCGCGAGGACTCCTTCGCTGCACAGCTGATTTAGATGACGAACTTCGCGCACACAGGATAATCCAATCTCGAGCAGACTGTCACGCGCAGACGGACTCGTTCCAGACAACAACTGACAATCAAATCTCGAGCAGGCTCTCACGCGCAGATGGACTCGTTCCAGACAACAGCTGATGCAGACTCGCGCTGATGTAGTCTCGCGTCTATTACACGCATCAAAACCGATCCACCAGCCAGAGTCATGTAATTCAAAGGTAAACACACAGAATTACCTTAAAATGTTTCTAATTCATCAGATTTTCGTTGGTAGGAGTTCTTGGAATCGGATTTTCTTCTTCTTGTGAATATTATTCTTGCCAATCTTCCTAGATGCTTCTTTGAAGGAAGAAGTTCTTGATTGTAGGTTTTTTCTTTTTTTTTAAGAAAATCGATAAACTCCACCTCTGTGCTGCTCTTTAACCAATGAAGGTCACCCTCGTCGCCAATTTTGTTAAATAATTACTGGAACAGGTGGAAAAGTAGGTTGATTTATTGAGCAGCACAGCAACATGAACAGCAGTCTCTTGGTCCACAGGAACAGTGCAACTGACCTGTAGGCAAGGACACAGTAGTGTTCTAAGAACACTTAAAGGAAAACAATCAGGATTTAAAGGTACAGGAGAAAACAATGAGGATAAAATGTAACACAGGACTTAAAAGATGACTACGGGTCTGAGGAAATATACATTTTATGGTCAAGTAATGTTCCCTAACGTGTACCCCACCGTCTCCATGTACCAGCTTAAAGTGCATGTAACTTCCCTCCTGTGCCAGCTATGAAGACGCAAATACATTTGCGTCCAACGTTAACATGTCCTCTTTCAGACCCACCCTGAATGGGTTGAATATTCCGTTCCTAAGTATGCTATGCCAACGTCTTTTTGTGGTGTACTTTACACGTTTTTCAGCTCTGGCGAAGTAGGCCCTGAATTCTGCCATCGAGCCTTTTTTCTGCCTTCTGACTCTGAACGCCTCAGCCTGGGCTGTCTCTGTACCCGTGACCTCTGCCTTACTTCCTGTGCGGCTAACGGCGCTTAGCTCAGCCTGCTGCCTGCCAAGACTGAATTCAACCTTCGAATTATCTGTTCCGCTCCTCGAAAATGCATTCCTACCTACTAGTTTAAGTAAACATCCCCCCAGCTGCAGAGCAAAGGGCCCGGCCTCACTGTCTCCGTGCAAGTAATTCATAGCCTCTGTTACCATGGTAGGCCCATGCCCCCTCGCATCTCATGCAGACACTTAGACGCTTATACACGCACTCACAGTCAGTATAGAATAGCTTCTGCCCCAGAGACCTTTTCCTTCTAGATAATATGGTTCCTAAACATCAGATACCAGATATGATAGATATGATAGAGGTACGAGTTGATCTGACATGCCAGACTTCTGTCTCTTTCCGCCAGTGTAAATGTCAAGTCCCCTGCACCCTCCAGTTTCACGTCAATCACACGTCATGCAGCTGCGCGCGCATCCAGGCCTCAGATTTCTGCTGACATTGCCAAATTCTGCTTTGTACCCACCTACTCGTGACACTCACATATGACGTCTCTAGCACACGCCTCTATGTTCACGCCTAGTTCACGCCTTCTAATTACGTATCACTACCACGTGTGTGCTCTTATCTTGTTTCTCTCAGCTGTTACGCCTACTGTATTGGTTTCTATTATATGATTTAAGTATATAAGCTATGTATTGTCAATAAAATATTGCTCTATCCCTTCCTGCACCCCAGTGGTGGCAGGAACACGATATCCGATCTGGTACCATGACCATTCCTTTTTAAGGAATAAAACCCCTAAGAACTCTAACACCACAGACTCTGCCTCTTTCTTTCCGATTGAGTTATTTTTGTTAAAGTACTTACCTGCATAGAAATTAGGACGGTAAATCAAATATTTACCACAGGTCAAACACAATGCTGACATTTCTGGCTAGTTTGGTAGTGTTAGGGGGCTGTCCAAGCTGAGATGGACACCTGTCAGACCCCTTTCGGAGCACGACGGGACAAGCAGGGGTTACTGGTCCCAATCGTGGTGGCGGCGGCCTTTTACTCCTGATGCCCCGGCGCTCAACTGTGCCAAGGACCCCTTCTGCCCTTGACTCTCAGGGGTAGCTGTGAACCCCACCCATGACTCAAAGCGCAACCAGCAGGAACAATAAATCAATGTCCAGACAAGTATTTGCTTTTATAAGAAAAACTACTCCACACATGCAAAGAAATGGCACATTCAAATGCAGCAACACAATCCCCCTTGCGGGCGGGGCTCTAGTAGTTGTCAGGCAAATCCCTGCCCCGCCCTCCTTCGTGTAACGTGTTTAGGGTCATTCCCCATTCACTGGTGGCCACATCCAGGAATTGAAAACTATGAGGCTGTACTCAAAAGTTCCCTCTGACTCGTCAGGATTTTAGTCAGCAGTTTCTGTGGTGCCCCAGCACTTTCAGCATCGGATCTCACAGGCACCATCAGTGCTTAACTTGTAAAAAAAAAAGAAGTGCAGATGCTGAAAATTTTGCCATGGAGGCCGCAGCTCACATCTTCCTCTGGTGAGCCCCACTTTCAATACTCTCACTGCCTCAGTCTCTATCTTCTAACCTTGATCTGTTGTCTGTCTCCTACGTCTTTGCTCTAAGAGTCTATCTTCTCACCTCTCTAATTATTTTCTATCATCTTTGTCACACCTGGTGTGATACCTTATTCCCTGCATTTCTGATTTGCCCTCTATTCATTCCAGCCCAGCTCTTTTTTCCTCTTCATTTTTTTCCATGCTCTGCTATCTCTCCCCTCGATCTTGGCTCTTTACTATCACTCTTCTAGCAGTGATTAGCTGTGTCTCCGTTTTATCATTTGTCTGCTTTTTTTCCTCTGCCCTGTCCTCTATATCCTTTCATTCTATCTCCTCTCTTCTTAATGCTCTCTTCTTCACATCATGGCTGCTTTCTATTTGTATCTGATTTGCTCTCCTTTTCTTCTAAGCTCTGTCTTACAGCTAGTCCTTGGTACAATTCTGAACTAGCTACTCTGAAAAAGGAATGTAAAAAGGCGGAGAGGTGTTGGAGGAAAAACTACGATGCCAACCTTAAACAGGATTATGTCCTGCTCCAAAAAACCTATCACCGTAAGGTCTGCAGAACAAGAGCGGCATACTATGCCAGTGAAATCAACAATAGCTCCAATACTTCAAAATCTGTATTTAAAATTCTGAAAGACCTCACTGCAAAAAAAACCATCAACACTACTACCACTTCACCCGACCTCTGCAATAACATGGCTAATTTTTTCACTGATAAGATCACGAAAATTTATGACACTTTCCCTAAATGCCCACAGTCATCGGTCATCTTTGATCCTACCAGGCCCTCTCTCACCTCCCTTCCTACACTTGAGCGAGAGAGTTTTTTAAAAATCTGCAGAAGGATTAAATCTGGATCCCCGGCAGACCCCTTAAAACCGGACACTTTCTGTGAAGCCCACGAACTTATCACAGAACACATCCGAGACATCATCAATATGTCACTTTCCACCACCAGTGTTCCTTCCAAATGGAAGCAGGCCTGGGTTTCCCCCATCTTAAAAAAACCCACGTTAGACCCTTCGCTTCCGGAGAACTTCAGGCCCATCTCCTTGCTTCCCTGGCCTGCCAAAATCATCGAGGCACACGTTAACAACATTCTGTCCAACTTCCTCCTTACCAATAACATTCTGGATGACTCTCAACACGGGTTTAGAGCTGGTCACAGCACCGAGACAGCCTTGCTCAGTGTTTCAGAGGACCTCCGTACCATTCTTGACACCGGCGGTACAGCAGCGCTGGTCCTGTTGGACCTCAGTGCTGCCTTCGATACGGTGTCACACGAGGTCCTCTTGATGAGATTGGAGGAAATTGGAGTTACAGGGGTAGCCTTGGGATGGTTTAGAGACTTCCTGTCTAACAGGTCCTTTAGAGTCTGTACCCCCCCTTACATCTCGAAGGAACATAGCATTGGACAGGGAGTGCCGCAGGGCTCTTCCCTTAGCCCTACCCTGTTCAATGTCTATGTCCGCCCTTTGGCGGAGGTGGCTAGAAGGAACGGACTTGCACTGGTATCCTATGCAGACGATACCCAGTTGGTGGTGGCTTTGAATAACAACAGTGGTCTGGAGGCCCATCACTTTAAACAGACACTCACTGACATCACCAACTGGATGACGGCGAATTTTCTCCAATTAAACGCCGGGAAAACTGAGATTCTGCTCCTGGGGAAAAACACCTCGTCCTGGGGAGACAACTGGTGGCCTGACGTCTTAGGCTCTCCCCCCAAGCCAAAGGACTGCGTCAAAAATCTGGGAGTATGGGTGGACTCTGCTTTAAAGTTTACCAACCACACTAAAAAAGTGGCTGCCACGTGCTTTGGCATTCTACGTAACATCAGGCCCATTTTGAAGTTCTTTGACTGCCGCACTCGCCAGTTTATTGTTCAGGCGACGATCCTTTCTAGACTGGACTATGCCAGCTCTCTCCTATTGGGAGCGAATCTGGCTGAAACCACCAGATTGCAGAGAGTCCAGAATGCGGCAGCCAGGGCTCTGGTTGGTCTCCCTCGCCATTCATCGGTATCTGGAGCCTTGAAAAAACTGCATTGGCTCCCGGTGGGAAAAAGGATCCAGTTCAAGGCTTTATGTTTAGCCTTCAAAATCCTTAAAACAGCCTCTCCCCCCATGCTGCGCCCCCTCCTGTCTGAATACACACCTAGAAGATCGCTCCGCTCAGAAGGGCAACATCTTGCGACCATCCCTCGCACTAGACTGGCCAGAGTAGGAGGACGTTCCTTCAGTTTCCTGGCTGCCAAGCTATGGAATAGTCTGCCCGAAGCCATCCGGGGTATTCAGGACCTCTTAGCCTTTAGAAAGGCCGTCAAAACTCATCTTTTTCAATAATCTGTCACTTTTCTGTGCTAACTTCTGTCTGCATTCTGTCTGCTCGCAGCGCCGGGACGCCCCTTGGCTGGGGCAGCCGTGCGCTATATAAATCTCCATAACATTAACATAACATTATCTCTCTCCTCTCCTGTTGTTTCTTTCTCCCCTTTACTTTGCTCTCTCTCTCTCATATATAACACTGCTGCCGCCTGTGACCCCTGTCGTCAGCCTGTACGTCCCTACTATTTTGAACTCTGCGTTTTCCTGTTGTCTTTCCAAAAAAAGAGGAAAATGACGTGTTTTACTTTTTTACCTACACCGAGTGCAAAATGTACACCAAATGAAAATTCTTTTTTTGCATATATTAATCAGTGCAGTATAACTGGGTTATTTGCAGAACAGGTAGCTGTTCGAGCACAGCAGGTGATGTCACTGCTAGTGCTGCCTGTAATTAGTAGGTCCAGGGATGGCGACGGCATCGGCATCCACTGCTCAGCATGCTGTGACCCTGCCTGCTACAGCACAGGCATTGTCCCCAGCCGTAATGCTGCCAATGCCGGTAGGCATGGCTGTGGTGCCTACTGGACTCACGCACGCTCAGCAATTAGCATGCTGGGGTGCATCACACAGATTCTACAGGTGACGCCATGGCGCACAAAAGTTGTGTTGGGCCACAGCTGCATCAAGCACGTTGAGGATAGCAGCAATGCAGGGCTGCCGGATGTGCTACTCTGGCTACGCAGCAAGTGGAAGTCCACACTTACTTTTGTTTATTCTTCCTCAAGAGCCCTCACTCCCAAGTTCCAAATGCGCTCTCGCAGCTTCCTTGCCTCAACTCCTTCTTGAGTCGGCCCCAGCTACAATTATCTAATGGGAGGCTTAGGCTCAGGCAGTGGATGGTGCAGCAGACTCTGGGAATAGAATGCAAGACATAGTTTGTCGATCACTTCTTGGATTTGTGATCGGCGTGATGACATCATCACTAACGTGGGGAAACACAAACATACCTGCCTGGACAGGCATATGCTGGCCTGTCTATGAACATTTACCAGCCAGAAACCATGCAATGTATGTTATTCTTTTTATTTTGAATTTGAACAAATAATATTGAGACCACCACCTGCAGGGTCAGAAATTGTAGCCCCAGCCCTGTGAAAGAAGTGCAGGTGCTGAGCACCTGAAAGCTCCTGCTCAAATTAAGCACTGGGCACCATAGGCCCTAGTTCAAGTCTTACCATCTCCTGCAATTTGGAATCGTTTGACGTTTCTGCAGGTGACCTCGGCACAGGCTCTCGCGAGAGCAGATCCTGCTCAGAGAATTTGGGCTGCTCATGGTACACACGGCGGCATCAGGTGAGCGCAGACTCACTCTCCAGAGTGGCCCGACCACTATCCCCACCGACTGGAGCCGCTTCCAGCTCACATCAACGCAGTAAATCATGTTGTCCCCAGCGGGAGGAATTCAGTCCTTCGGCTCCCGACTGGAGTCTCACGAGGGAGCGTAATCCTCCTCGATGTCCTCCTGGTTTGACAGGGGTCAGTCAGGGCAGATCTCTTGGTGTGGCTAGACCCGTTAGTCGCAGTTTCAAAACTGGGTAATGCCCCGAAGTCTGTGGTGATTTGGTCCCGGAAACCCCTCCTGGCACAAGGGGTTGCCACGGTACATTACGGGTGCATTTACCCGCACCAGGTGTTTATGAGTGCTGTCCCGCTGGTCACACAAGTACGTCACCAGTGGCCCCCTCTGGCATACAAGGTTGGTGCCTCTGCACAGTGCTCGGATACAGGAGTCACCATAAAGAGTCACACACATGTTCTATGGCCCGATCGGTGCACAGCTGAATCCTCAATGGGAGTCTTCACGGTAGGGCCCGCCACTGGTCCTCTCTCCTTCCAATGCTCTTGTCTTCCTCACAAGGCACACTTGTCTTGCAGGCGCTGATGCACTAAGCTGCAGGTCAGGGGGTCTTGGCTTCCCTGGGTAATGTCCCCTCGCCCAGCAGGGAGACTAGCAGACCTTTGCCTCAAGTTCTAGTCACAGACCTTCCCTTCTCGCACAGCCCGTCTGGCTGCTTGACAAATGATCCATTTTTGGAGACTTTTTCTTATAGTCCTTTTCCAGGCACCAAATTTGATTTAAGGTCTGAGTCTTTGAAGTTTTATGTTGGAGTTCTGCTTCTTTTGAAGTGGACACTCCTCTCTTTCTTCTTTCCTCATGAGAGATGCCTGTCACAGCGGGCAAGGCTCCGACGCTGATCGACCAACAACACAATTCATGGGAGTGACCAGTGTTCACAGCTGGGTGTGTGCCACAGTGATGTGTGTGATGTCTCAATGCCAATGCCAGCGCCAAAGTGCCGCTTGCTCAAAACGCGGCAGCAAGACTGATTCTTGATCTTCCCAAGTCCCGTCCGGCTTCGGCAGCGATTCATAAATTGCATTGGCTGCCGGTTAACAGACAAATTATTTTCAAGGCCTTGTGCGTGTTCACAAGGAATTACATAATACCGGCCCTGATGGTATTAAGAATTTGTTCCAACTGTACATTCCATCAAGACAGCTGCAATCAGCGGGGAAAATGTTTTTGGCCACTCCTACATTTCGAAAGGCAAGGTGTGGAGGTAGAGCCTTCTCAGGTGCCCAATCTAAGCTCTGAACTCTCTTCCTCACTCCATCTCCTGTCTGCAAGCCTGTGTCCCTTTTATGAGGCTTCAAACCCCTGGCTCTTTACCCTAGAATATATCCTACAAGGCTAGGACGTTATAATGTTCCCTTTCTGTAGTAGACTAACCACATTAGCGCCTTTATGCCTTTGGGTGTTTGCTCGTGCTTTATGAATTGCTCATTCATTCGCTCATGTGCATTGTAAGGTTCACCCTTAGCTCCCAGCTCTACTCTCCCTTCCTGAGACCTGTCCAGGACCCTTCCTTGTGATCTATCACTGAATCAAAGAGAAACCCTGTGAAGTGCACAGAAAGGCTCTCTCTTCCCGCCGTGAGCGTCCCTTCCAACTCGCAGGACTGCAGCCGTCCACAAGTCTGTCTGGGGGATTCCTCTCATCTTCTTGTCTTCACCAGGCAGGCCTGGGCTTCCCAAAATGGACCCCAGGGCCCTCCCTATAGTGTACGTAAGGCACATTTACTCAGTGTACACTCACAGCACATGTAGGGGCTTATTTACAAGAGTCCTGCATCACTTTTGCACCACGCAACGTGTTCATGCATGGTGCGGGGCTCTCGTAAAGATGTATGAAGCCACGCTACGCCGCCCTGCGTGGCTCTGAGTGACCTCATGAATCGGGAGTAAGGAGACACACTGCAAATCGCTGCACGACCTTACTCTTCACCCGGGAGGCGTTCCATGGGCTTTGCAATGGGGTTTCCCACACAACTCCCACGGAATTTTACACTGCCCCTAATTTACAAGGTGATGTAAACCTGTGGAACTGCCAAATATGTACTCCTCCGTGTGAGGCATAACGAGGAGAAATATTTTTCCTTCTCCTCGTTTTTTCCTCTTTCCATGTGAGCCGCACTCTGCAGCACACATAGAAAGAGGAAAACGCCTCGTATGATTATTTTTGTGCAGGAAGGTGACCCCCTCCTGCATAAAGACAATCCTGCGTACCACTGAGGCGCCCGTGCACCGCCCCCACTGTCCCACGCTCAGACCTCTATTGCTAGAGGTGAGGCCCCCGCTGTCCCACGCTCATACTTCTATTGACAGAGGTGAGGCCCCCACTGGCCCGCACTCAGACCTCTATTGCCAGAGGTGAGGCCTCCACTGTCCCGCACTCATACCTCTATTGACAGAGGTGAGGCCCCCACTGTCCCGCACTCATACCTCTATTGCCAGAGGTGAGGCCCCCACTGTCCCGCGCTCAGACCTCTATTGCCAGAGGTGAGGCCCCCACTGTCCCGCACTCAGACCTCTATTGACAGAGGTGAGGCCCCCACTGTCCCGCACTCATACCTCTATTGACAGAGGTGAGGCCCCCACTGTCCCGCACTCATACCTCTATTGACAGAGGTGAGGCCCCCACTGTCCCGCACTCAGACCTCTATTGCTAGAGGTGAGGCCCCCACTGTCCCGCACTCATACCTCTATTGCCAGAGGTGAGGCCCCCACTGGCCCGCACTCAGACCTCTATTGCCAGAGGTGAGGCCTCCACTGTCCCGCACTCATACCTCTATTGACAGAGGTGAGGCCCCCACTGTCCCGCACTCAGACCTCTATTGCCAGAGGTGAGGCCCCCACTGTCCCGCACTCATACCTCTATTGCCAGAGGTGAGGCCCCCACTGTCCCGCACTCATACCTCTATTGACAGAGGTGAGGCCCCCACTGTCCCGCACTCATACCTCTATTGCCAGAGGTGAGGCCCCCACTGGCCCGCACTCAGACCTCTATTGCCAGAGGTGAGGCCTCCACTGTCCCGCACTCATACCTCTATTGACAGAGGTGAGGCCCCCACTGTCCCGCACTCAGACCTCTATTGCCAGAGGTGAGGCCCCCACTGTCCCGCACTCATACCTCTATTGCCAGAGGTGAGGCCCCCACTGTCCCGCGCTCATACCTCTATTGCCAGAGGTGAGGCCCCCACTGTCCCGCACTCAGACCTCTATTCCCAGAGGTGAGGCCCCCACTGTCCCGCGCTCAGATCTCTATTGCCAGAGGTGAGGCCCCCACTGTCCCGCACTCAGACCTCTATTGCCAGAGGTGAGGCCCCCACTGTCCCGCACTCATACCTCTATTGCCAGAGGTGAGGCCCCCACTATCCCGCACTCATACCTCTATTGACAGAGGTGAGGCCCCCACTGTCCCGCACTCAGACCTCTATTGCCAGAGGTGAGGCCCCCACTGTCCCGCACTCATACCTCTATTGACAGAGGTGAGGCCCCCACTGTCCCGCACTCAGACCTCTATTGCCAGAGGTGAGGCCCCCACTGTCCCGCGCTCATACTTCTATTGACAGAGGTGAGGCCCCCACTGTCCCGCACTAAACCTCTATTCCCAGAGGTGAGGCCTCCACTGTCCCGCACTCATACCTCTATTGACAGAGGTGAGGCCCCCACTGTCCCGCACTCAGACCTCTATTGCCAGAGGTGAGGCCCCCACTGTCCCGCACTCATACCTCTATGCCAGAGGTGAGGCCCCCACTGTCCCGCACTCAGACCTCTATTGCCAGAGGTGAGGCCCCCACTGTCCCGCACTCAGACCTCTATTGCCAGAGGTGAGGCCCCCACTGTCCCGCACTCATACCTCTATGCCAGAGGTGAGGCCCCCACTGTCCCGCACTCAGACCTCTATTGCCAGAGGTGAGGCCCCCACTGTCCCGCACTCATACCTCTATTGACAGAGGTGAGGCCCCCACTGTCCCGCACTCATACCTCTATTGCCAGAGGTGAGGCCCCCACTGTCCCGCACTCATACCTCTATTGACAGAGGTGAGGCCCCCACTGTCCCGCACTCATACCTCTATTGCCAGAGGTGAGGCCCCCACTGTCCCGCACTCAGACCTCTATTCCCAGAGGTGAGGCCCCCACTGTCCCGCGCTCAGACCTCTATTGCCAGAGGTGAGGCCCCCACTGTCCCGCACTCAGACCTCTATTGCCAGAGGTGAGGCCCCCACTGTCCCGCACTCATACCTCTATTGCCAGAGGTGAGGCCCCCACTATCCCGCACTCATACCTCTATTGACAGAGGTGAGGCCCCCACTGTCCCGCACTCAGACCTCTATTGCCAGAGGTGAGGCCCCCACTGTCCCGCACTCATACCTCTATTGACAGAGGTGAGGCCCCCACTGTCCCGCACTCAGACCTCTATTGCTAGAGGTGAGGCCCCCACTGTCCCGCGCTCATACTTCTATTGACAGAGGTGAGGCCCCCACTGTCCCGCACTAAACCTCTATTCCCAGAGGTGAGGCCTCCACTGTCCCGCACTCATACCTCTATTGACAGAGGTGAGGCCCCCACTGTCCCGCACTCAGACCTCTATTGCCAGAGGTGAGGCCCCCACTGTCCCGCACTCATACCTCTATTGACAGAGGTGAGGCCCCCACTGTCCCGCACTCAGACCTCTATTGCCAGAGGTGAGGCCCCCACTGTCCCGCACTCAGACCTCTATTGCCAGAGGTGAGGCCCCCACTGTCCCGCACTCAGACCTCTATTGCCAGAGGTGAGGCCCCCACTGTCCCGCACTCATACCTCTATTGCCAGAGGTGAGGCCCCCACTGTCCCGCACTCATACCTCTATTGACAGAGGTGAGGCCCCCACTGTCCCGCACTCAGACCTCTATTGACAGAGGTGAGGCCCCCACTGTCCCGCGCTCAGACCTCTATTGCCAGAGGTGAGGCCCCCACTGTCCCGCACTCATACCTCTATTGACAGAGGTGAGGCCACCACTGTCCCGCGCTCAGACCTCTATTGACAGAGGTGAGGCCCCCACTGTCCCGCGCTCAGACCTCTATTGCTAGAGGTGAGGCCCCCACTGTCCCGCACTCATACCTCTATTGCCAGAGGTGAGGCCCCCACTGTCCCGCACTCATACCTCTATTGACAGAGGTGAGGACCCCACTGTCCCGCACTCAGACCTCTATTGCCAGAGGTGAGGCCCCCACTGTCCCGCGCTCAGACCTCTATTGCTAGAGGTGAGGCCCCCACTGTCCCGCACTCATACCTCTATTGCCAGAGGTGAGGCCCCCACTGTTCCGCACTCATACCTCTATTGACAGAGGTGAGGCCCCCACTGTCCCACACTCAGACCTCTATTGCTAGAGGTGAGGCCCCCACTGTCCCGCACTCATACCTCTATTGCCAGAGGTGAGGCCCCCACTGTCCCGCACTCAGACCTCTATTGACAGAGGTGAGGCCCCCACTGTCCCGCACTCAGACCTCTATTGCCAGAGGTGAGGCCCCCACTGTCCCGCACTCATACCTCTATTGACAGAGGTGAGGCCCCCGCTGTCCCGCACTCATACCTCTATTGCCAGAGGTGAGGCCCCCACTGTCCCGCACTCAGACCTCTATTGCCAGAGGTGAGGCCCCCGCTGTCCAGCACTCAGACCTCTATTGCCAGAGGTGAGGCCCCCACTATCCCGCACTCATACCTCTATTGACAGAGGTGAGGCCCCCACTGTCCCGCGCTCATACTTCTATTGCCAGAGGTGAGGCCCCCACTGTCCCACGCTCAGACCTCTATTGCTAGAGGTGGGGCCCCCACTGTCCCGCACTCATACCTCTATTGCCAGAGGTGAGGCCCCCACTGTCCCGCACTCAGACCTCTATTGCCAGAGGTGATGCCCCACTGTCCCGCACTCATACCTCTATTGACAGAGGTGAGGCCCCCACTGTCCCGCACTCAGACCTCTATTGCTAGAGGTGAGGCCCCCACTGTCCCGCACTCATACCTCTATTGCCAGAGGTGATGCCCCACTGTCCCGCGCTCATACTTCTATTTCCAGAGGTGAGGCCCCCACTGTCCCGCACTCAGACCTCTATTGCCAGAGGTGAGGCCCCCACTGTCCCGCACTCAGACCTCTATTGCCAGAGGTGAGGCCCCCACTATCCCGCACTCATACCTCTATTGCCAGAGGTGAGGCCCCCACGGTCCCGCACTCATACCTCTATTGCCAGAGGTGAGGCCCCCACGGTCCCGCACTCATACCTCTATTGACAGAGGTGAGGCCCCCACTGTCCCGCACTCATACCTCTATGCCAGAGGTGAGGCCCCCACTGTCCCGCACTCAGACCTCTATTGCCAGAGGTGAGGCCCCCACTGTCCCGCACTCATACCTCTATTGACAGAGGTGAGGCCCCCACTGTCCCGCACTCAGACCTCTATTGCCAGAGGTGAGGCCCCCACTGTCCCGCACTCATACCTCTATTGACAGAGGTGAGGCCCCCACTGTCCCGCACTCAGACCTCTATTGCCAGAGGTGAGGCCCCCACTGTCCCGCACTCAGACCTCTATTGCCAGAGGTGAGGCCCCCACTGTCCCTCACTCAGACCTCTATTGCCAGAGGTGAGGCCCCCACTGTCCCGCACTCAGACCTCTATTGCCAGAGGTGAGGCCCCCACTGTCCTGCACTCAGACCTCTATTGCCAGAGGTGAGGCCCCCACTGTCCCGCACTCATACCTCTATTGCCAGAGGTGAGGCCCCCACTGTCCCGCACTCAGACCTCTATTGACAGAGGTGAGGCCCCCACTGTCCCGCACTCAGACCTCTATTGCCAGAGGTGAGGCCCCCACTGTCCCGCACTCATACCTCTATTGCCAGAGGTGAGGCCCCCACTGTCCCGCACTCAGACCTCTATTGCCAGAGGTGAGGCCCCCACTATCCCGCGCTCAGACCTGTATTGCCAGAGGTGAGGCCCCCACTGTCCCGCACTCAGACCTCTATTGCCAGAGGTGAGGCCCCCACTGTCCCGCACTCATACCTCTATTGCCAGAGGTGAGGCCCCCACTGTCCCGCACTCATACCTCTATTGCCAGAGGTGAGGCCCCCACTGTCCCGCGCTCATACCTCTATTGCCAGAGGTGAGGCCCCCACTGTCCCGCGCTCATACTTCTATGCCAGAGGTGAGGCCCCCACTGTCCCGCACTCAGACCTCTATTGCCAGAGGTGAGGCCCCCACTGTCCCGCACTCATACCTCTATTGCCAGAGGTGAGGCCCCCACTGTCCCGCACTCAGACCTTTATTGCCAGAGGTGAGGCCCCCGCTGTCCAGCACTCAGACCTCTATTGCCAGAGGTGAGGCCCCCACTGTCCCGCACTCAGACCTCTATTGCCAGAGGTGAGGCCCCCACTGTCCCGCACTCATACCTCTATTGCCAAAGGTGAGGCCCCCACTGTCCCGCACTCAGACCTCTATTGCCAGAGGTGAGGCCCCCACTGTCCCGCACTCATACCTCTATTGCCAGAGGTGAGGCCCCCACTGTCCCGCACTCAGACCTCTATTGCCAGAGGTGAGGCCCCCACTGTCCCGCACTCATACCTCTATTGCCAGAGGTGAGGCCCCCACTGTCCCGCACTCAGACCTCTATTGCCAGAGGTGAGGCCCCCACTGTCCCGCACTCAGACCTCTATTGCCAGAGGTGAGGCCCCCACTGTCCCGCACTCAGACCTCTATTGCCAGAGGTGAGGCCCCCACTGTCCCGCACTCATACCTCTATTGCCAGAGGTGAGGCCCCCACTGTCCCGCACTCAGACCTCTATTGCCAGAGGTGAGGCCCCCGCTGTCCAGCACTCAGACCTCTATTGCCAGAGGTGAGGCCCCCACTGTCCCGCACTCAGACCTCTATTGCTAGAGGTGAGGCCCCCGCTGTCCCGCACTCATACCTCTATTGCCAGAGGTGAGGCCCCCACTGTCCCGCACTCAGACCTCTATTGCCAGAGGTGAGGCCCCCGCGGTCCCGCACTCATACCTCTATTGACAGAGGTGAGGCCCCCACTATCCCGCACTCATACCTCTATTGCCAGAGGTGAGGCCCCCACTGTCCCGCACTCAGACCTCTATTGCCAGAGGTGAGGCCCCCACTGTCCCGCACTCAGACCTCTATTGCCAGAGGTGAGGCCCCCACTGTCCCGCACTCATACCTCTATTGCCAGAGGTGAGGCCCCCACTGTCCCGCACTCAGACCTCTATTGCCAGAGGTGAGGCCCCCGCTGTCCAGCGCTCAGACCTCTATTGCCAGAGGTGAGGCCCCCACTGTCCCGCACTCAGACCTCTATTGCTAGAGGTGAGGCCCCCGCTGTCCCGCACTCATACCTCTATTGCCAGAGGTGAGGCCCCCACTGTCCCGCACTCAGACCTCTATTGCCAGAGGTGAGGCCCCCGCTGTCCAGCACTCAGACCTCTATTGCCAGAGGTGAGGCCCCCACTATCCCGCACTCATACCTCTATTGACAGAGGTGAGGCCCCCACTGTCCCGCACTCAGACCTCTATTGCCAGAGGTGAGGCCCCCACTGTCCCGCACTCAGACCTCTATTGCCAGAGGTGAGGCCCCCACTGTCCCGCACTCATACCTCTATTGCCAGAGGTGAGGCCCCCACTATCCCGCGCTCAGACCTGTATTGCCAGAGGTGAGGCCCCCACTGTCCCGCACTCAGACCTCTATTGCCAGAGGTGAGGCCCCCACTGTCCCGCACTCATACCTCTATTGCCAGAGGTGAGGCTCCCACTGTCCTGCACTCATACCTCTATTGCCAGAGGTGAGGCCCCCACTGTCCCGCGCTCATACCTCTATTGCCAGAGGTGAGGCCCCCACTGTCCCGCGCTCATACTTCTATGCCAGAGGTGAGGCCCCACTGTCCCGCACTCAGACCTATATTGCCAGAGGTGAGGCCCCCACTGTCCCGCACTCAGACCTCTATTGCCAGAGGTGAGGCCCCCACTGTCCCGCACTCAGACCTCTATTGCCAGAGGTGAGGCCCCCGCTGTCCAGCACTCAGACCTCTATTGCCAGAGGTGAGGCCCCCACTGTCCCGCACTCAGACCTCTATTGCCAGAGGTGAGGCCCCCACTGGCCCGCACTCAGACCTCTATTGCCAGAGGTGAGGCCCCCACTGCCCCGCACTCAGACCTCTATTGCCAGAGGTGAGGCCCCCGCTGTCCAGCACTCAGACCTCTATTGCCAGAGGTGAGGCCCCCACTGTCCCGCGCTCATACCTCTATTGCCAGAGGTGAGGCCCCCACTATCCCGCGCTCAGACCTGTATTGCCAGAGGTGAGGCCCCCACTGTCCCGCACTCAGACCTCTATTGCCAGAGGTGAGGCCCCCACTGTCCCGCACTCATACCTCTATTGCCAGAGGTGAGGCCCCCACTGTCCCGCACTCAGACCTCTATTGCCAGAGGTGAGGCCCCCACTGTCCCGCACTCAGACCTCTATTGCCAGAGGTGAGGCCCCCACTGTCCTGCACTCAGACCTCTATTGCCAGAGGTGAGGCCCCCACTGTCCCGCACTCAGACCTCTATTGCCAGAGGTGAGGCCCCCACTGTCCCGCACTCATACCTCTATTGCCAGAGGTGAGGCCCCCACTGTCCCGCACTCAGACCTCTATTGACAGAGGTGAGGCCCCCACTGTCCCGCACTCAGACCTCTATTGCCAGAGGTGAGGCCCCCACTGTCCCGCACTCAGACCTCTATTGCCAGAGGTGAGGCCCCCACTGTCCCGCAATCATACCTCTATTGCCAGAGGTGAGGCCCCCACTGTCCCGCACTCATACCTCTATTGCCAGAGGTGAGGCCCCCACTGTCCCGCGCTCATACCTCTATTGCCAGAGGTGAGGCCCCCACTGTCCCGCGCTCATACTTCTATGCCAGAGGTGAGGCCCCCACTGTCCCGCACTCTGACCTCTATTGCCAGAGGTGAGGCCCCCACTGTCCCGCACTCATACCTCTATTGCCAGAGGTGAGGCCCCCACTGTCCCGCACTCAGACCTCTATTGCCAGAGGTGAGGCCCCCGCTGTCCAGCACTCAGACCTCTATTGCCAGAGGTGAGGCCCCCACTGTATTGCACTCAGACCTCTATTGCCAGAGGTGAGGCCCCCACTGTCCAGCACTCAGACCTCTATTGCCAGAGGTGAGGCCCCCACTGTCCCGCACTCATACCTCTATTGCCAGAGGTGAGGCCCCCACTGTCCCGCACTCATACCTCTATTGCCAGAGGTGAGGCCCCCACTGTCCCGCACTCAGACCTCTATTGCCAGAGGTGAGGCCCCCACTGTCCCGCACTCAGACCTCTATTGCCAGAGGTGAGGCCCCCGCTGTCCAGCACTCAGACCTCTATTGCCAGAGGTGAGGCCCCCACTGTATTGCACTCAGACCTCTATTGCCAGAGGTGAGGCCCCCACTGTCCCGCACTCAGACCTCTATTGACAGAGGTGAGGCCCCCACTGTCCCGCACTCATACCTCTATTGACAGAGGTGAGGCCCCCACTGTCCCGCGCTCAGACCTCTATTGACAGAGGTGAGGCCCCCACTGTCCCGCGCTCAGACCTCTATTGCTAGAGGTGAGGCCCCCACTGTCCCGCGCTCAGACCTCTATTGCTAGAGGTGAGGCCCCCACTGTCCCGCACTCATACCTCTATTGCCAGAGGTGAGGCCCCCACTGTCCCGCGCTCAGACCTCTATTGCTAGAGGTGAGGCCCCCACTGTCCCGCGCTCAGACCTCTATTGCTAGAGGTGAGGCCCCCACTGTCCCGCGCTCAGACCTCTATTGCCAGAGGTGAGGCCCCCACTGTATTGCACTCAGACCTCTATTGCCAGAGGTGAGGCCCCCACTGTCCAGCACTCAGACCTCTATTGCCAGAGGTGAGGCCCCCACTGTCCCGCACTCATACCTCTATTGCCAGAGGTGAGGCCCCCACTGTCCCGCACTCATACCTCTATTGCCAGAGGTGAGGCCCCCACTGTCCCGCACTCAGACCTCTATTGCCAGAGGTGAGGCCCCCACTGTCCCGCACTCAGACCTCTATTGCCAGAGGTGAGGCCCCCGCTGTCCAGCACTCAGACCTCTATTGCCAGAGGTGAGGCCCCCACTGTATTGCACTCAGACCTCTATTGCCAGAGGTGAGGCCCCCACTGTCCCGCACTCAGACCTCTATTGACAGAGGTGAGGCCCCCACTGTCCCGCACTCATACCTCTATTGACAGAGGTGAGGCCCCCACTGTCCCGCGCTCAGACCTCTATTGACAGAGGTGAGGCCCCCACTGTCCCGCGCTCAGACCTCTATTGCTAGAGGTGAGGCCCCCACTGTCCCGCGCTCAGACCTCTATTGCTAGAGGTGAGGCCCCCACTGTCCCGCACTCATACCTCTATTGCCAGAGGTGAGGCCCCCACTGTCCCGCGCTCAGACCTCTATTGCTAGAGGTGAGGCCCCCACTGTCCCGCGCTCAGACCTCTATTGCTAGAGGTGAGGCCCCCACTGTCCCGCACTCATACCTCTATTGACAGAGGTGAGGCCCCCACTGTCCCGCGCTCAGACCTCTATTGACAGAGGTGAGGCCCCCACTGTCCCGCGCTCAGACCTCTATTGACAGAGGTGAGGCCCCCACTGTCCCGCGCTCAGACCTCTATTGCCAGAGGTGAGGCCCCCACTGTCCCGCGCTCAGACCTCTATTGACAGAGGTGAGGCCCCCACTGTCCCGCGCTCAGACCTCTATTGCTAGAGGTGAGGCCCCCACTGTCCCGCGCTCAGACCTCTATTGCCAGAGGTGAGGCCCCCACTGTATTGCACTCAGACCTCTATTGCCAGAGGTGAGGCCCCCACTGTCCAGCACTCAGACCTCTATTGCCAGAGGTGAGGCCCCCACTGTCCCGCACTCATACCTCTATTGCCAGAGGTGAGGCCCCCACTGTCCCGCACTCATACCTCTATTGCCAGAGGTGAGGCCCCCACTGTCCCGCACTCAGACCTCTATTGCCAGAGGTGAGGCCCCCACTGTCCCGCACTCAGACCTCTATTGCCAGAGGTGAGGCCCCCGCTGTCCAGCACTCAGACCTCTATTGCCAGAGGTGAGGCCCCCACTGTATTGCACTCAGACCTCTATTGCCAGAGGTGAGGCCCCCACTGTCCCGCACTCAGACCTCTATTGACAGAGGTGAGGCCCCCACTGTCCCGCACTCATACCTCTATTGACAGAGGTGAGGCCCCCACTGTCCCGCGCTCAGACCTCTATTGACAGAGGTGAGGCCCCCACTGTCCCGCGCTCAGACCTCTATTGCTAGAGGTGAGGCCCCCACTGTCCCGCGCTCAGACCTCTATTGCTAGAGGTGAGGCCCCCACTGTCCCGCACTCATACCTCTATTGCCAGAGGTGAGGCCCCCACTGTCCCGCGCTCAGACCTCTATTGCTAGAGGTGAGGCCCCCACTGTCCCGCGCTCAGACCTCTATTGCTAGAGGTGAGGCCCCCACTGTCCCGCACTCATACCTCTATTGACAGAGGTGAGGCCCCCACTGTCCCGCGCTCAGACCTCTATTGCCAGAGGTGAGGCCCCCACTGTCCCGCGCTCAGACCTCTATTGACAGAGGTGAGGCCCCCACTGTCCCGCGCTCAGACCTCTATTGCTAGAGGTGAGGCCCCCACTGTCCCGCGCTCAGACCTCTATTGCCAGAGGTGAGGCCCCCACTGTATTGCACTCAGACCTCTATTGCCAGAGGTGAGGCCCCCACTGTCCAGCACTCAGACCTCTATTGCCAGAGGTGAGGCCCCCACTGTCCCGCACTCATACCTCTATTGCCAGAGGTGAGGCCCCCACTGTCCCGCACTCATACCTCTATTGCCAGAGGTGAGGCCCCCACTGTCCCGCACTCAGACCTCTATTGCCAGAGGTGAGGCCCCCACTGTCCCGCACTCAGACCTCTATTGCCAGAGGTGAGGCCCCCGCTGTCCAGCACTCAGACCTCTATTGCCAGAGGTGAGGCCCCCACTGTATTGCACTCAGACCTCTATTGCCAGAGGTGAGGCCCCCACTGTCCCGCACTCAGACCTCTATTGACAGAGGTGAGGCCCCCACTGTCCCGCACTCATACCTCTATTGACAGAGGTGAGGCCCCCACTGTCCCGCGCTCAGACCTCTATTGACAGAGGTGAGGCCCCCACTGTCCCGCGCTCAGACCTCTATTGCTAGAGGTGAGGCCCCCACTGTCCCGCGCTCAGACCTCTATTGCTAGAGGTGAGGCCCCCACTGTCCCGCACTCATACCTCTATTGCCAGAGGTGAGGCCCCCACTGTCCCGCGCTCAGACCTCTATTGCTAGAGGTGAGGCCCCCACTGTCCCGCGCTCAGACCTCTATTGCTAGAGGTGAGGCCCCCACTGTCCCGCACTCATACCTCTATTGACAGAGGTGAGGCCCCCACTGTCCCGCGCTCAGACCTCTATTGACAGAGGTGAGGCCCCCACTGTCCCGCGCTCAGACCTCTATTGACAGAGGTGAGGCCCCCACTGTCCCGCGCTCAGACCTCTATTGCCAGAGGTGAGGCCCCCACTGTCCCGCGCTCAGACCTCTATTGACAGAGGTGAGGCCCCCACTGTCCCGCGCTCAGACCTCTATTGCTAGAGGTGAGGCCCCCACTGTCCCGCGCTCAGACCTCTATTGACAGAGGTGAGGCCCCCACTGTCCCGCGCTCAGACCTCTATTGACAGAGGTGAGGCCCCCACTGTCCCGCGCTCAGACCTCTATTGCTAGAGGTGAGGCCCCCACTGTCCCGCACTCATACCTCTATTGCCAGAGGTGAGGCCCCCACGGTCCCGCACTCATACCTCTATTGACAGAGGTGAGGCCCCCACTGTCCCGCGCTCAGACCTCTATTGACAGAGGTGAGGCCCCCACTGTCCCGCGCTCAGACCTCTATTGCTAGAGGTGAGGCCCCCACTGTCCCGCGCTCAGACCTCTATTGACAGAGGTGAGGCCCCCACTGTCCCGCGCTCAGACCTCTATTGCTAGAGGTGAGGCCCCCACTGTCCCGCGCTCAGACCTCTATTGACAGAGGTGAGGCCCCCACTGTCCCGCGCTCAGACCTCTATTGACAGAGGTGAGGCCCCCACTGTCCCGCGCTCAGACCTCTATTGCTAGAGGTGAGGCCCCCACTGTCCCGCACTCATACCTCTATTGCCAGAGGTGAGGCCCCCACGGTCCCGCACTCATACCTCTATTGACAGAGGTGAGGCCCCCACTGTCCCGCGCTCAGACCTCTATTGACAGAGGTGAGGCCCCCACTGTCCCGCGCTCAGACCTCTATTGCTAGAGGTGAGGCCCCCACTGTCCCGCGCTCAGACCTCTATTGACAGAGGTGAGGCCCCCACTGTCCCGCGCTCAGACCTCTATTGCTAGAGGTGAGGCCCCCACTGTCCCGCGCTCAGACCTCTATGCACTGTACCCTGACATGTGCACAAGCATTCAGCCCACACTCAGTCTGCTCTCACTGTTCAGCACTGAAGCTTTTCTATATTTAACCAGGGTGTGCTGCACAACACTTCACCCTTTCTGTGTTGTACTTCACGCAAGTACGCATACACCCAGTGCACGCTGACACTGCGCACACACTGCACAGCACTGCATTTTTCATATCATGTGCTCCTCACGCACTCATCACATGCACCAGTCTCACATGTACTACATGGTACTGTTCTATCCCTGTACTGCACCTTTCCCACACACACACACAACCAACACAGGGTGGACGCCGTCTATCTATTCCTTTCGCAGCGTGGACGCCGTCTCCCCTGCCAAGAGGCTGAGCCCCACAGAAATGTGCTAAACTTGTCCCGGTGCAATTTCCAGACACCAGGACGCTTTCAGCAGCGTCTGCCGGTTGCTGCTTTCCTTACAGAAGCAGCAACCTTGAGGCAGGGAGGAGACTTATGGGAATCCAGCAGGGCACATACCACAGGGCACATTAAGGGGCCCTCAGGCCTCCTTCTGTTGGACTGTCCTGGGGGGCGCTATTGGGAGCCTGACACCCTTAGTACTGGAGGGGAAACAACGGCTCACAGCTATCACTCCACAGGCACAAGAGGCAGCTCTTGACTTTATCCAGTCCCTGTATATAAGAGATATGTGTGCCCTGTAGGAATGTCAGATGTGTTGGTCTGTCAAGACAGTGAGGACTGCAAGGGGGAGGAGTCACACGTCATTCATAGCTCACTGTGCTATATTAGAAGGATTACAAGGTATGAGCTGCAGGCAACACAAGGATGTCTGTGTTATGGGCAATGGCCGACTTACATAAAATAAAAAACCTGTCATCTGCAGGTTACATAATATGCTTTCCAGGACACAAATTAATCCTCTGTGCTACAATGAGTCAAAACTGGGACAAGACAAACCACAGGTCTCTCCAGCAGGTGCATTGACCTCCAGAGTTATCGCACCCTTCTTATTATTCCCTGAGATTTACGGGCACGCAAAGATTTATGCAGCAGGTGCCTTAACCCCATCAGATATTTTAAAATGCAGACTTTGCAGCCAAAAACCTGCAGAACAGGTTTACTGCCACGTTTAATCTTGTTGCCAATTTCTTTGGGGCAGAGTTTAAAAAAATAAACGTCTAAATTGAGCCCCAGATTTGGCTTCGGGTTGCGTCACTTTTTGGGCACACAGTAAGATGTTACACCCTATGATGTCACGCACCATGATGTCACTTGCATATTGCCTAACTTGGTTAGTGCCTCCACTTCCAGTGCCTTACATGGAAATATAGACGTGAATGAATGAATCAATGAATTTATGATTTATATCGCGCTCGAATGCCAAGGGGCGTCTAGGCGCTACAGCGGAGGAGAAACTACCAAGGAAAGAATCAGTGCATAAAAAGCCAAGTTTTTATCGCTTTCCTGAAGAGAGAAGAGTTGTGCTGTTCTTTATGGATAACGGCAATCTATTCCAAAGTTTGACAGTGTGGAAAAAGAAACTACTTCCTCCCCAGCGCACCCTTCTGCTTTTTGATACCTGTAGAAGGTTGCTCGTGGCAGAACGAAGTGTTCTGTTTGGGAGGTACCATCGGAGGTGTTGTTTCAAATATTCAGGTCCTATCCCCGGTAGTGCTTTGAAGGTCAAACATAGGGCCTTGAATTCAGCTCTTTTTTTCACCGGCAACCAGTGAAGATGTTGAAGGCCCCGAGACGCTGACTGAAACTTAGGGATATTCAGCAGCATCCTAGCAGCGGAATTTTGAACCCGTTGGAGCTTGGCAAGATGTTGTTTTTGAAGACCCAAGTACAGGGCGTTGCCATCGTCCGATCTAGCTAAGGCCGAAGATGTTACCAATGTCTTAACAGTCGTTGGCGGAAGATAAGGTTTCACCTTCTGAATCAGTCTTAAGGTTAAATGTACCTGAGAAGCGACCTTATTAACTTGAGATCGAAAAGTAAGACCGTCATCAAAAATGACTCCCAGATTTTTGGCCTTTTTTACTGGAATAGGAGGAGTTCCCCTCGACTGAGGCCACCATTTCTCGGACCATATAAAGGGGTCCGAGCCCAAAAGAAGCACCTCGGTTTCACTTTCGTTCAACCTTAAGCAGTTTGTGTTGATCCAGTGGTCGACAGATGTCATATATTGATTGAAACGAGCAGCTGTCTCACCTGGATTACCAGAGATAGAAACCACGATCTGAGTATCGTCAGCATAAGATACTAACCAAAAACCAAACTGCCTGATGACGTCTGCCAGAGGGGTAACATATAGATTAAATAACGTAGGGCTCAAAGAAGAGCCCTGCGGGACCCCACACGGAAGTAAGAATTGCTTCGAGCATCGATCGTCCATCGGAACAAACTGGCGCCTATTATTAAGGTAAGATCTAAGCAAGCTTAATGGCTGTCTCCGTACCGTGCCCCTCCCGGAAGCCATACTGCGAGGGATCCAGCGAGTTCTGTAGGGCAACAGAGGACGTAAGCTGCAGGTACTCATGGCCTCATTTATGAGTTCTTGCCGGAGGGCAGCGCTGCAGGCAACGCCAACGCACTAAAGGCAGGCACATTTGCAGCATGGTGCAAGGGGCCCTGCGTTGCAGGGATAATAATTTTTGTGCAGAAAGGCAAGCCTCCGATTAAAGGTACTGCAGCAGTGCTAAGAAGTGCAGGTACTCTCCCATTAAATGTACTGAAGCAGTGCTGAGAAGTGCAGATACTCTTCCATTAAATGTATTGAAGCATTGCTGAGAAGTGCAGGTACTCTCTCATTAAATGTATTGAAGCGGTGCTGAGAAGTGTAGGTACTCTCTCATTAAATATTTTCCAGCAGTGCTGAGAAGTGCAGGCACTCTCCCATTAAATGTACTGCAGCAGTGCTGAGGAGTGCAGGTACTCTCCCATTAAATTTACTGCAGCAGTGCTGATAAGTGCAGATACTCTCTCATTAAATTTATTTGAAGCAGTGCTGAGACGTGCGGGTACTCTCCCATTAAATGTACTGAAGCAGTGCTGAGAAGTGCAGGTACTCTCTCATTAAATGTACTGAAGCAGTGCTGAGAAGTGCAGGTACTCTCTCATTAAATGTACTGCAGCAGTGCAGAGAAGTGCAGGTACTCTCCCATTAAATGTATAGCAGCAGTGCTGAGAAGTGCAGGTACTCTCCCATTAAATGTATCGCAGCAGTGCTGAGAAGTGCTGGCACTCTCCCATTAAATGTATTGCAGCAGTGCTGAGAAGTGCAGATACTCTCCCATTAAATGTACTGCAGCAGTGCTGAAAAGTGCAGGTACTCTCTTATTAAATTTATTTGAAGCAGTGCTGAGAAGTGCAGACACTCTCCCATTAAATGTATTGAAGCAGTGCTGAGAAGTGCGGGTACTCTCTCATTAAATGTATTGCAGCAGTGCTGAGAAGTGCAGGTACTCTCTCATTAAATGTATTGCAGCAGTAATGAGAAGTGCAGGTACTCTCTCATTAAATGTATTGAAGCAGTGCTGAGAAGTGCAGGTAATCTCCCATTAAATGTACTGCAGCAGTGCTGAAAAGTACAGGTACGCTCCCATTAAATAAAAAAAAAAATAAAAATGTACTGCAGCGGTGCTGAGAAGTGCAGGCACTCTCCCATTAAATGTACTGCAGCAGTGCTGAGGTGTGCAGGTACTCTCCCATTAAATTTACTGCAGCAGTGCTGATAAGTGCAGATACTCTCTCATTAAATTTATTTGAAGCAGTGCTGAGACGTGCGGGTACTCTCCCATTAAATGTACTGAAGCAGTGCTGAGAAGTGCAGGTACTCTCTCATTAAATGTACTGAAGCAGTGCTGAGAAGTGCAGGTACTCTCTCATTAAATGTACTGCAGCAGTGCAGAGAAGTGCAGGTACTCTCCCATTAAATGTATCGCAGCAGTGCTGAGAAGTGCAGGTACTCTCCCATTAAATGTATCGCAGCAGTGCTGAGAAGTGCTGGCACTCTCCCATTAAATGTATTGCAGCAGTGCTGAGAAGTGCAGATACTCTCCCATTAAATGTACTGCAGCAGTGCTGAAAAGTGCAGGTACTCTCTTATTAAATTTATTTGAAGCAGTGCTGAGAAGTGCAGACACTCTCCCATTAAATGTATTGAAGCAGTGCTGAGAAGTGCGGGTACTCTCTCATTAAATGTATTGCAGCAGTGCTGAGAAGTGCAGGTACTCTCTCATTAAATGTATTGCAGCAGTGCTGAGAAGTGCTGACACTCTCTCATTAAATGTATTGCAGCAGTAATGAGAAGTGCAGGTACTCTCTCATTAAATGTATTGAAGCAGTGCTGAGAAGTGCAGGTAATCTCCCATTAAATGTACTGCAGCAGTGCTGAAAAGTACAGGTACGCTCCCATTAAATAAAAAAAAAGTAAAAATGTACTGCAGCGGTGCTGAGAAGTGCAGACACTCTCCCATTAAATGTATTGAATCAGTGCTGAGAAATGCGGGTACTCTCTCATTAAATGTATTCCAGCAGAGCTGAGAAGTGCGGGTACTCTCTCATTAAATGATCGAAGCTGTGCTGAGAAGTGCGGGTACTCTCTCATTAAATGTATTGAAGCAGTGCTGAGAAGTGCAGATACTCTTCCATTAAATGTATTGAAGCATTGCTGAGAAGTGCAGGTACTCTCTCATTAAATATTTTCCAGCAGTGTTGAGAAGTGCAGGTACTCTCCCATTAAATAAAAAAAATAGTAAAAATGTACTGCAACGGTGCTGAGAAGTGCAGGCACTCTCCCATTAAATGTACTGCAGCAGTGCTGATAAG
Source organism: Lissotriton vulgaris (assembly GCF_964263255.1). Taxonomy (NCBI): domain Eukaryota; kingdom Metazoa; phylum Chordata; class Amphibia; order Caudata; family Salamandridae; genus Lissotriton; species Lissotriton vulgaris. The sequence continues at coordinate 19,469,259 of NC_141697.1, forward strand.
TGCAGATACTCTCTCATTAAATTTATTTGAAGCAGTGCTGAGAAGTGCAGGTACTCTCCCATTGAATGTATTGAAGCAGTGCTGAGAAGTGCGGGTACTCTCTCATTAAATGTATTTGAAGCAGTGCTGAGTAGTGCAGGTACTCTCCCATTAAATGTATTCCAGCAGTGCTGAGAAGTGCAGATACTCTCCCATTAAATGTACTGCAGCAGTGCTGAAAAGTGCAGGTACTCTCTCATTAAATTTATTTGAAGCAGTGCTGAGAAGTGCAGGTACTCTCTCATTAAATGTATTTGAAGCAGTGCTGAGTAGTGCAGGTACTCTCCCATTAAATGTATTGAAGCAGTGCTGAGACGTGCGGGTACTCTCTCATTAAATGTATTGCAGCAGTACTGAGAAGTGCAGGTACTCTCTCATTAAATGTATTCCAGCAGTGCTGAGAAGTGCAGGTACTCTCCCATTAAATGTATTGCAGCAGTAATGAGAAGTGCAGGTACTCTCTCATTAAATGTATTGAAGCAGTGCTGAGAAGTGCAGGTACTCTCCCATTAAATTAAGAAAAAAGTAAAAATGTACTGCAGCGGTGCTCAGAAGTGCAGACACTCTCCCATTAAATGTATTGAATCAGTGCTGAGAAGTGCGGGTACTCTCTCATTAAATGTTTTGAAGCAGTGCTGATAAGTGCAGGTACTCTCTCATTGAATGTATTGAAGCAATGCTGAGAAGTGCAGGTACTCTCTCATTAAATGTATTCCAGCAGAGCTGAGAAGTGCGGGTACTCTCTCATTAAATGACCACTGCGCCTTCGGCCTGGTCACCCTCACGCTCCTGTGCCTGCTGCCACTCCCGCAGCCCCAGCCACCCGAGGGCCGCCGAGCCCACACCAGCCTCCCGCAGCCCCAGCCACCGAGGGCCGCCAAGCCGGCTCCAGCTTTTCCCGCCGCCCCAGCCAGCCGAGCTTTTCCCGCCGCCCCAGCCCGTGGCCCCGCCCCCGACAGCCGATTGGCTCGCGCTCCCGCCTCCCCGCAGACCCTCCCGACCGGCTCCCTTCTTATGACGTCCCCAGAGCGACCGCGCAGCGGACGCGCGCAGCGGGAGCACCGATTGAGCGCCGAAGGTGCGCCAAAGGTAAGCCCGTCTGCGCCCGTCCGCGCCTAGACCGCGCCCAGCGCCAGGACCCCTGGCCCCCGCAGATCCCAGCCCACCCGCCGGATGTACGACGCCGCCACCCTCAACGCACTCAACGCCGGCCGAAGCCCAGGATGCTACCGAGCCACCCCGAGACGCACCCACGGACCCTTCTGCTGCAACTCCTGCAAGTTCACCTGCATCCGGACCTGCACCACTCCAGCAGTGCCCAAGACCTCGACGAGCAACAGCAGCCGCAGCCACCTGAGATGCATCCTGCTCAACACCCGCTCCGTCCACAGGCACGCCATCGAGATCTGGAACCTGCTCGACACCACAGCCCCTGACGTCGCCTTCTTCACGGAAACCTGGATGAACGCCTCCTCTGCGCCTGACATCGCCATCGCCATCCCAGACAGCTACAAGATCATCCGACGGGACCGCATCAACCACACCGGAGGAGGCATCGCCATCGTCCACAGGAACTCCATCCGCATCACGACCAACACCGACGACACCCTCACAACCGCCGAGCACCTGCACTTCCAAGTCCACATCAACCCGAAGACCACCCTCAGAGGCACCCTCATCTACAGACCCCCTGGACAAAGCACACAGTTCAGCGAAGACATCGCCTACTTCATCAGCCCACACGCCCTCTGCTCCGCTGATTACATCCTCCTCGGGGACCTCAACTTCCACCTGGAGAACAACAACGACCGCAACACCACCACCCTGCTGGACAACCTCGCCAACCTGGGACTCAAGCAACTGGTGACAACCCCCACCTACTACGCCGGACACACACTCGACCCCGTCTTCGCATCCAGCAAGGACATCGCCTTCAGCCACGCCACCGGACTCCACTGGACGGACCACAGCTGCATCCACTTCAGCTTCGCAAGGACCACGATCCACCACCACCAGCAACAGGTTGCACGCAGGAATTGGAACAAGATCACAGCCGACCAGCTCGCGTCCTCCCTGACCATGAACCCTCCCACCAGCACAACGAACCCTAGCCAGGCGGCCACCAACCTCACGAAGTGGATCAGCGACTACGCAGACGAGCTCGCCCCCCTGAGGACCCCGCCTAGCAGACCCGGCAGCAAGAAAGCCCCATGGTTCACCGACGAACTCAAGAGCTCCAAGAAGAACTGCCGAGCCCTCGAGAGAACCTGGCGCAGAGTCCCAACTCCGGACAACATGACTGCCCTCAAGATCGCTACCCGAAAACACCACCAACTCATCCGTGCCACCAAGAAAACCGCATTCAAGGAACGACTGGACAACAACGCACACAACAGCAAAGAACTCTTCAACATCGTTAAAGAGCTCTCCAACCCCAACGCTGGAAACAACGACATCACCCCTTCGCAAGACCTCTGCAACTCCCTCGCCTCCTTCTTCCACAACAAGATCGCGGACATACACAACAGCTTCAGCACCCAACCGACAAACGCCACGACCGAACCACCGCCCCCCACCACCACCCTCCGCGCCTGGACTCCGATCAGCACCGAAGACACCGTCCGCACGATGAACTCCATCCACTCCGGATCTCCGACCGACCCCTGCCCTCACCACGTCTTCAACAAGGCCAACGCTGTCATCGCACCCCACCTGCGGGACATCATCAACACCTCCTTCGATACCGCTACCTTCCCGGAAAGCTGGAAGCACGCCGAACTCAGCGCTCTACTCAAGAAACCATCGGCTGACCCCACCAACCTCAAGAACTACAGCCCCACCTCGCTGCTCCCGTTTCCTGCAAAAGTCATCGAGAAGACCGTCAACAAGCAGCTGGTCGCCTTCCTCGAGACGAGCGGATCCCTCGACCCCTCGCAGTCTGGCTTCTGGGCCAACCACAGCACCGAGACCGCCCTGATCGCAGTCACCGATGACATCCGAGCGCTGCTCGACAACGGAGAAACAGCGGCCCTCATCCTCCTAGACCTGTCCGCGGCCTTCAACACTGTCTGCCATCGTACCCTAGTACAACGCCTCAGCAACGTCGGAGTCCAGGAGAAGGCACTGGAGTGGATCATCTCCTTCCTTGCCGGGAGGACACAGAGAGTCCACCTCCCCCCGTTCAGATCTGAAGCCACCGAAGTCATCTGCGGCGTCCCTCAGGGCTCCTCGCTCAGCCCAACCCTCTTCAACATCTACATGAGCCCACTCGCAGACATCGCACGCCAGCACAACCTCAACATCATCTCCTACGCCGACGACACCCAGCTGATCCTCTCCCTTACCAACGACCCCGCCACCGCCAGAGCCAACCTTCATGAAGGGATGAAAGAGGTAGCCGAATTGATGAAGAACAGCCGCCTGAAACTGAACTCGGACAAGACGGAAGTCCTCATCCTGGGATCCTCACCCTCCGCCTGGGACGACTCCTGGTGGCCCCCCGCCTTAGGCAGCGCACCCAAACCAACAGACCACGCACGAAACCTGGGCTTCATCCTGGACTCCTCCCTCTCCATGACCAGACAAGTCAACGCCGTCTCCTCGTCGTGCTTCAACATCCTGCGCATGCTACGCAAGATCTTCCGGTGGATCCCCACCGAGACCAGGAAGACAGTCACCCAGGCCCTCGTCACCAGCCGTCTGGACTACGGCAACACCCTCTACGCCGGAACCACCGCCAAACTCCAGAAGAGACTCCAGCGGATCCAGAACGCCTCAGCACGACTCATCCTGGACATCCCCCGTCGCAGCCACATCTCTGGACACCTGAGAGATCTGCACTGGCTCCCGGTCAACAAAAGAGTCACCTTCCGTCTCCTCACCCACGCACACAAAGCCCTACACAGCCAAGGCCCAGGATACCTCAACAGCCGCCTCAACTTCTACGCTCCCAAACGCCAGCTTCACTCGACCAGCCACGCCCTCGCCGCCGTCCCCCGCATCCGTAGAACCACCACAGGGGGGCGGTCCTTCTCCTACCTCGCCGCCAAGACTTGGAACTCCCTCCCCACCCACCTTCGCCTGACCCAGGACCACCTCGCCTTCAGGAAGCAACTCAAGACCTGGCTGTTCGAGCAGTAACAGACCCCTCCCCCCAACGCCTTGAGACCCTCTGGGTAAGTAGTGCGCTATATAAATTCGATGATTGATTGATTGCTGAGAAGTGCGGGTACTCTCTCATTAAATGTATTAAAGCAGTGCTGAGAAGTGCAGGTACTCTTCCATTAAATGTATTGAAGCAGTGCTGAGAAGTGCAGGTACTCTCTCATTTAATGTATTCCAGCTGTGCTGAGAAGTGCAGGTACTCTCCCATTAAATGTATTGAAGCATTGCTGAGAAGTGTGGGTACTCTCTCATTAAATGTATTCCAGCAGTGCTGAGAAGTGCTGGTACTCTCTCATTAAATGTATTCCAGCAGTGCTGAGAAGTGCAGGTACTCTCTCATTAAATAAAAAAAAATGTACTGTAGCGGTTCTGAGAAGTGCAGGCACTCTCCCATTAAATGTACTGCAGCAGTGCTGAGGAGTGCAGGTACTCTCCCATTAAATTTACTGCTGCAGTGCTGAGAAGTGCAGATACTCTCCCATTAAATGTACTGCAGCAGTGCTGAAAAGTGCAGGTACTCTCCCATTAAATGTATTGAAGCAGTGCTGAGAAGTGCAGGTACTCTCTCATTAAATGTATTCCAGCAGTGCTGAGAAGTGCGGGTACTCTCTCATTAAATGTATTCCAGCAGTGCTGAGAAGTGCTGGTACTCTCCCATTAAATGTATCGCAGCAGTGCTGAGAAGTGCCGGTAGTCTCCCATTAAATTTATCGCAGCAGTGCTGAGAAGTGCTGGTAGTCTCCCATTAAATGTATTGCAGCAGTGCTGAGAAGTGCTGGCACTCTCCCATTAAATGTATTGCAGCAGTGCTGAGAATTGCAGGTACTTTCCCAATAAATGTATTTCCAGCAGTGCTGAGAAGTGCGGGTACTCTCCCATTAAATGTATTGAAGCAGTGCTGAGAAGTGCGGGTACTCTCTAATTAAATGTATTGAAGCAGTGCTGAGAAGTGCGGGTACTCTCTCATTAAATGTATTGAAGCAGTGCTGAGAAGTGTGGGTACTCTCTCATTAAATGTATTCCAGCAGTGCTGAGAAGTGCGGGTACTCTTTCATTAAATGTATTCCAGCAGTGCTGAGAAGTGTGGGTAATCTCTCAATAAATGTATTCCAGCAGTGTTGAGTAGTGCAGGTACTCTCCCATTGAATATATTGAAGCAGTGCTGAGAAGTGCGGGTACTCTCTCATTAAATGTATTCCAGCAGTGCTGAGAAGTGCGGGTACTCTCTCATTAAATGTTTTTCAGCAGTGCTGAGAAGTGCTGGTACTCTCCCATTAAATGTATCGCAGCAGTGCTGAGAAGTGCCAGTAGTCTCCCATTAAATGTATTGCAGCAGAGCTGAGAAGTGCTGGTACTCTCCCATTAAATGTATCGCAGCAGTGCTGAGAAGTGCCGGTAGTCTCCCATTAAATGTATTGCAGCAGTGCTGAGAAGTGCTGGTACTCTCCCATTAAATGTATCGCAGCAGTGCTGAGAAGTGCCGGTAGTCTCCCATTAAATGTATTGCAGCAGTGCTGAGAAGTGCTGGTACTCTCCCATTAAATGTATCACAGCAGTGCTGAGAAGTGCAGGTACTTTCCCAATAAATGTATTTCCAGCAGTGCTGAGAAGTGCGGGTCCTCTCCCATTACATGTATTGAAGCAGTGCTGAGAAGTGCAGGTACTCTCTCATTAAATGTACTGCAGCAGTGCTGTGAAGTGCTGGCACTCTCCCATTAAATGTATTGCAGCAGTGCTGAGAATTGCAAGTACTTTCCCAATAAATGTATTTCCAGCAGTGCTGAGAAGTGCGGGTACTCTCCCATTAAATGTATTGAAGCAGTGCTGAGAAGTGCAGGTACTCTCTCATTAAATTTATTGAAGCAGTGCTGAGAAGTGCTGGTACTCTCTCATTAAATGTATTGAAGCAGTGCTGAGAAGTGTGGGTACTCTCTCATTAAATGTATTCCAGCAGTGCTGAGAAGTGCGGGTACTCTTTCATTAAATGTATTCCAGCAGTGCTGAGAAGTGTGGGTACTCTCTCAATAAATGTATTCCAGCAGTGTTGAGAAGTGCAGGTACTTTCCCATTAAATGTATTGAAGCAGTGCTGAGAAGTGCGGGTACTCTCTCATTAAATGTATTCCAGCAGTGCTGAGAAGTGCGGGTAATCTCTCATTAAATGTATTCCAGCAGTGCTGAGAAGTGCGGGTACTCTATCATTAAATGTATTCCAGCAGTGCTGAGAAGTGCAGGTACTCTCCCATTAAATATATTGAAGCAGTGCTGAGAAGTGCGGGTACTCTCTCATTAAATGTATTCCAGCAGTGCTGAGAAGTGCGGGTACTCTCTCATTAAATGTTTTCCAGCAGTGCTGAGAAGTGCTGGTACTCTCCCATTACATGTATCGCCGCAGTGCTGAGAAGTGCCAGTAGTCTCCCATTAAATGTATTGCAGCAGTGCTGAGAAGTGCTGGTAATCTCCCATTAAATGTATCGCAGCAGTGCTGAGAAGTGCCGGTAGTCTCCCATTACATGTATTGCAGCAGTGCTGAGAAGTGCTGGTACTCTCCCATTAAATGTATCGCAGCAGTGCTGAGAAGTGCCGGTAGTCACCCATTAAATGTATTGCAGCAGTGCTGAGAAGTGCTGGTACTCTCCCATTAAATGTATCGCAGCAGTGCTGAGAAGTGCAGGCACTTTCCCAATAAATGTAATTCCAGCAGTGCTGAGAAGAGCGGGTCCTCTCCCATTACATGTATTGAAGCAGTGCTGAGAAGTGCAGGCACTCTCCCATTACCTGTATTGAAGCAGTGCTGAGAAGTGCGGGCACTCTCTCATTAAATGTATTCCAGCAGTGCTGAGAAGTGCTGGTACTCTCCCATTAAATGTATCGAAGCAGTGCTCAGAAGTGCGGGTCCTCTCCTATTACATGTATTGAAGCAGTGCTGAGAAGTGCAGGCACTCTCCCATTAAATGTATTGCAGCAGTGCTGAGAAGTGCTGGTACTCTCCCATTAAATGTATCGCAGCAGTGCTGAGAAGTGTGGGTACTCTCTCATTAAATGTATTCCAGTAGTGCTGAGAAGTATGGGTACTCTTTCATTAAATGTATTCCAGCAGTGCTGAGAAGTGTGGGCACTCTCTCAATAAATGTATTCCAGCAGTGTTGAGAAGTGCAGGTACTTTCCCATTAAATGTATTGAAGCAGTGCTGAGAAGTGCGGGTACTCTCTCATTAAATGTATTCCAGCAGTGCTGAGAAGTGCGGGTAATCTCTCATTAAATGTATTCCAGCAGTGCTGAGAAGTGCGGGTACTCTATCATTAAATGTATTCCAGCAGTGCTGAGAAGTGCAGGTACTCTCCCATTAAATATATTGAAGCAGTGCTGAGAAGTGCGGGTACTCTCTCATTAAATGTATTCCAGCAGTGCTGAGAAGTGCGGGTACTCTCTCATTAAATGTTTTCCAGCAGTGCTGAGAAGTGCTGGTACTCTCCCATTAAATGTATCGCCGCAGTGCTGAGAAGTGCCAGTAGTCTCCCATTAAATGTATTGCAGCAGTGCTGAGAAGTGCTGGTAATCTCCCATTAAATGTATCGCAGCAGTGCTGAGAAGTGCCGGTAGTCTCCCATTAAATGTATTGCAGCAGTGCTGAGAAGTGCTGGTACTCTCCCATTAAATGTATCGCAGCTGTGCAGAGAAGTGCCGGTAGTCTCCCATTAAATGTATTGCAGCAGTGCTGAGAAGTGCTGGTACTCTCCCATTAAATGTATCGCAGCAGTGCTGAGAAGTGCAGGTACTTTCCCAATAAATGTATTTCCAGCAGTGCTGAGAAGAGCGGGTCCTCTCCCATTACATGTATTGAAGCAGTGTTGAGAATTGCAGGCACTCTCCCATTACCTGTATTGAAGCAGTGCTGAGAAGTGCGGGCACTCTCTCATTAAATGTATTCCACCAGTGCTGAGAAGTGCTGGTACTCTCCCATTAAATGTATCGAAGCAGTGCTCAGAAGTGCGGGTCCTCTCCCATTACATGTATTGAAGCAGTGCTGAGAAGTGCAGGCACTCTCCCATTTCATGTATTGAAGCAGTGCTGAGAAGTGCAGGCACTCTCCCATTAAATGTATTGCAGCAGTGCTGAGAAGTGCTGGTACTCTCCCATTAAATGTATCGCAGCAGTGCTGAGAAGTGCTGGCACTCTCCCATTAAATGTATTGCAGCAGTGCTGAAAAGTGCAGGTACTCTCCCATTAAATGTATCGCAGCAGTGCTGAGAAGTGCCGGTACTCTCCCATTAAATGTATCGCAGCAGTGCTGAGAAGTGCCGGTACTCTCCCATTAAATGTATTGCAGCAGTGCTGAAAAGTGCAGGTACTCTCCCATTAAATGTATCGCAGCAGTGCTGAGAAGTGCCGGTACTCTCCCATTAAATGTATCGCAGCAGTGCTGAGAAGTGCAGAAACAACGACATCACCCCGTCGCAAGACCTCTGCAACTCCCTCGCCTCCTACTTCCACAACAATATCGCGGACATACACAACAGCTTCAGCCCACAAACAACGCTCCCCACGACTGCACCAACGCTCCCCACCACCACCCTCAGCGCCTGGACCCAGATCAACACAGAAGACACCATCTGCACAATGAACTCTATCCACTCCGGATCTCCGACCGACCCCTGCCCCCACCACGTCTTCAACAAGGCTGACGTTATCATCGCACCCCACCTGCGGGACATCATCAACGCCTCCTTCGATACCGCTACCTTCCCGGAGAGCTGGAAGCATGCCGAACTCAGCGCTCTACTCAAGAAACCATCGGCTGACCCCACCGACCTCAAGAACTACAGCCCCATCTCGCTGCTCCCGTTTCCTGCAAAAGTCATCGAGAAGACCGTCAACAATCAGCTGGCCGCCTTCCTCGAGACGAGCGGATCCCTCGACCCCTCGCAGTCTGGCTTCCGGGCCAACCACAGCACCGAGACCGCCCTGATCGCAGTCACCGATGACATCCGAGCGCTGCTCGACAACGGAGAAACAGCGGCCCTCATCCTCCTAGACCTCTCCGCGGCCTTCGACACTGTCTGCCATCGTACCCTAGTACAACGCCTCAGCAACGTCGGAGTCCAGGAGAAGGCACTGGAGTGGATCATCTCCTTCCTCGCCGGGAGGACACAGAGAGTCCGCCTCCCCCCGTTCAGATCTGAAGCCACCGAAGTCATCTGCGGCGTCCCTTAGGGCTCCTCGCTCAGCCCAACCCTCTTCAACATCTACATGAGCCCACTCGCAGACATCGCACGCCAGCACAACCTCAACATCATCTCCTACGTCGACGACACCCAGCTGATCCTCTCCCTTACCAACGACCCCGCCACCGCCAGAGCCAACCTTCATGAAGGGATGAAAGAGGTAGCCGAATGGATAAAGAACAGCCGCCTGAAACTGAACTCGGACAAGACGGAAGTCCTCATCCTGGGATCCTCACCCTCCGCCTGGGACGACTCCTGGTGGCCCCCCGCCTTAGGCAGCGCACCCAAACCAACAGACCACGCACGAAACCTGGGCTTCATCCTGGACTCCTCCCTCTCCATGACCAGACAAGTCAACGCCGTCTCCTCGTCGTGCTTCAACATCCTGCGCATGCTACGCAAGATCTTCCGGTGGATCCCCACCGAGACCAGGAAGACGGTCACCCAGGCCCTCGTCACCAGCCGTCTGGACTACGGCAACACCCTCTACGCCGGAACCACCGCCAAACTCCAGAAGAGACTCCAGCGGATCCAGAACGCCTCAGCACGACTCATCCTGGACATCCCCCGTCGCAGCCACATCTCTGGACACCTGAGAGATCTGCACTGGCTCCCGGTCAACAAAAGAATCACCTTCCGTCTCCTCACCCACGCACACAAAGCCCTACACAGCCAAGGCCCAGGATACCTCAACAGCAGCCTCAACTTCTACGCTCCCAAACGCCAGCTTCGCTCGACCAGCCACGCCCTCGCCACCGTCCCCCGCATCCGTAGAACCACCACAGGGGGACGGTCCTTCTCCTACCTCGCCGCCAAGACTTGGAACTCCCTCCCCACCCACCTTCACCTGACCCAGGACCACCTCGCCTTCAGGAAGTGTTGGACAGGCCACATGAAGGGCCACTCTCCCCCGGCCCGACCAGGCCCGAGCCCGGTCACGCAGGTACCACACACCACCATTACACGTCCTCCGTCCCCTCCGGGACCCCTACCCTCGAACATGTCGACCTCGTGGGCCTGATCCACTGCCGGCCTGCGCGCCCATCCTGGGCGCCATCTTGGACACTCCACCACGAGGCCGCCTGGCCCCAGATCGACCTCAACCCTGGGCCTGGCCAGGTCTCAGACATCCCGGCACCACCATCCACCCAGGAGGTGAGCGGGCTACTTGGCAAGTCACTGGGGGAAAGAGGTGTCGATGGCTCTCCCCCGCCAGGTGCCGCTCGCCCATCGCCTCCCCGGGCGCTGGCTCCACCCCCCTGCTGGGTGTCTGGACTCCCTCATCCCGGACCTCCCGACCTCCAAGTGCGAGGGTCCGGACATCAAAGGGCACCAGCCCTATAACTGGGGCAGCTCCAGAGCAGGAAGGCAGTTGTATCTTGGAGTCGAGAGACGCAGAGAAGAACTCATCCTTGACGGACTACTGGCGCTGCCATAGCTCTGTCTCGTGCACCATCGTCTTGCCTGCTGGCGCTGCCGCAACCTTCGTAACCTTCATATCCTTCATCGTCGTCGGGACCTGCTGGCGTGGCCGCGGACCGTTTGCATTCACCATCTTCATCGGGACCTGCTGGCTCCGCCGCGGACCGTCGTTTCCTTCGTCCATCTCGGGACCTGCTGGCTCCGCCGCGGCCCGATCATCTAGAACGCCGAGCTCGAGGATTGAGAGCTAGTTTCATCTTTTGGTAACAAGACTGTCCCGCTACCCTTTTCCCAAGCCAGAGACCAGAACCGAGGGGACCCCTGAGTCCAGACCTCCTTGTACCATTCCATCGTAACCTTAAAGAATTGCCTATAAAGTCTCGTTGAACTTTACCCTTGTGTGGTGTCCGTCTGTGGGGGGGAAGTTACTTGTCTGTACGATCGCTGGAGACGGCTCTCCCCGGAGACCTCTCCCCTTATCCTCGGCCGACCCTCCCGGTCCGTCTAACATTGGTGGCCAGCGGCGCGATCCGAATCACCGCATAACCGTACAGAGAGTAGCTCACCCCACGGCGAATCACGATGTCAACTAAAGAAAGCGGATCAACGGAGAAATTCCAGATGGAGAAATTGGACGAGTACAGCCATCGTGAACTAAAACAGTTCTGCATCGAACTAGGTATCGCTACCACCGGACTAAGTACCAAAGACGATTTTAAGCAGGCCCTAGAATCTTGGGCAGAAACCGGGGCTGCCGGAACCTCGGATCAAAGCATCGCAGCAAAAACCACCACGGCCCCTGAGGAGCGAAGAACGGGTCTCTCGCAAGACGAGATCCAGGAACGAGAGAAAACCCGACTACACGAGCTGGAAATGGCCCGGCTCAAAATGGACATTGAACTTAAATTGGCCGAACAAAAAATCAACTTAGAGCACCTGCGTCTCCGAGAAGAAAGAGAGGAGAAACAGAGACAAAGGGAGCTCGAGGAAAAGAAACTGGCATATGAGCATGAGCGGAAACTAGCGGAGATCGACCTACGCAAGCAGAATAAAGAAGTAGGGGTGTCCGAGCAACCCCACACCCCAGGGGCAACAGAGAAAAAGGTACACATCCCCAAGGATGTCGTCCGAGAGTACTTCCGAGAGGACGACATCCAGCAATGGTTTAAGGCCTATGAAATCGCTATGACTGCACACCGGATCGATAGAAGCGATTGGGGAGCCGGTCTATGGGGGAGATTCCTCAATGAGGGCCGCGACGCCCTGCTGCAACTCCCGGACCACCAGATGACCTCCTATGACCATATGAAAGCTGCACTCCTCACCCGCTATGGCCTCACACCCGAGATGTACCGTCAGAGGTTCCGAGACTGCACCCGCATCCCGGGTACAACTTGGGTGGACTATGTAAACTACTTTAGCCGAGCCTTCGAAGGCTGGATCAAAGGAAGCAAGGTCACAACCTACGAACAACTGTTCAATCTTATGGTCTGGGAGCATCTGTCGAACAATTGCTTCATTGAACTCTGCCAGCACCTCCTCGACAGCAAGTTAACGGATCCCCGGCAGCTCGCAGCCGAAGCTGACCGGTGGGAAATCACCAGAGTGGGTCGAAATGGGTCCTACGAACAAAACCGGAACAACAGTGGTCAACACCGTCCCCGAGGAGGAGGAGGAGGCCAAGGACGCGGAAGAGACAACGTTCCGGTCGCCCCCGCTACCAGCACCACCCCCCCGGCCAACCGGGGCAACACCCCGGCGCGACCGGGATATCGAGCCAATGTTACGTGCCATCGATGCCAACGAATCGGACACTATGCAAACGACCCAAACTGCCCCCAGTACCAGAGCCCAAGACCCCGCCAAGTAGCCGCTGCTGCTCTGGGGGAGGAACAGATCTCAGAGGAACAGGAGGAATATGAACAGGAACACCAAGAATGGGAGCCAGCCGCCATGGCTCTAGCCTGCTTAGGGGGGAGAGACATGGTTCCGCGGGTCCCCCTACCCGCTAACACCCAGAAGTACAGCCAATGGGTGAGCATCAATGGACGCCGGGCCGAAGCCCTTCGTGACACTGGGGCCAGTGTAACAGCCGTCCGCTGTCACCTGGTGACCCCAGAACAATATCTACCGAACATTCTCTGCCCTGTACGTTCAGCCGATAACTCGGAAAGTCTGTGTCGGATGGCCTGCGTCCCCTTCGAATGGGGAGGGGTCTCCGGCATGTTAAAGGTAACGGTCCGAGACGATGCACCCGTAGACTGCCTCCTGGGGAATGACCTTGAAAGCTCTCCGTGGGCAGCCGTAGAACGAAGAGAACACCTGGGGATGTTAGGCGTCCCGGACTGGGCGTGCGTCACCACCCGGTCCATGGCCGCCCGTGCCAACCCCCGCCCAGAGGAACCCGAATGGCCGGCGCCACCGCCTCCGGTCGCCCCAGCCGAAACCACCGACCGTGACGTCCCCCCAGAACCAGCTCAACCTCCAGACCTCGCTAACATCGACCAGTGGCCTCAAGAGGGGGGGCCCACGCAAGAACAATTTCGCCAAGAACAGAAGACCTGTCCCTCCCTCGAGGGACTCCGCCAACAAGCGCTCGCCCAAAGTGCAGGGGATACCTCCGGAACGCACTGGGTCTACTGGGACAATGAACTGCTGTACAGTGAGCAAAGAATCGCGGAGCTGGGGGCTAGCCGAGTACTGGTGGTGCCCCTCCGTTTTAGAGACTTTCTGCTAAACCTGGCCCACGATGTCCCCCTGGCGGGACACCTGGGTCAAGATAAAACCTATAGTCGTCTGGTGACCCACTTCTTCTGGCCCAAAATGAGGAACGATGTACACCAGCATTGCCGATCTTGCCCCACGTGCCAAGCCAGTGGAAAGAGCGGCCGCAAACTAAAAGCCCCCCTGCAACCTTTTCCCGTGGTCACCACCCCGTTCGAGAGGGTCGGGATAGACATCGTGGGACCCCTGGACCCGCGCACCAAACAAGGCCATCGATTCATCCTGGTGCTAGTGGACCACGCCACCCGCTACCCCGAGGCTGTTCCCCTGCGAACGGTGACAGCCCCGGTAGTCGGCCGGGCTCTGTTGGGGATCTTCTCCCGTGTGGGCTTCCCCCGAGAAGTCGTCAGCGACAGAGGCACGAACTTTATTTCTAAATATATGAAGTCCCTCTGGCAACAGTGCGGGGTTACCTACCGATTCACGACCCCCTATCACCCTCAAGGAAACGGACTCGTTGAGCGGTTCAACCGCACACTCAAAGGGATGATCGGGGGGTTGGAAGAGCCCCTCCGTCGCCAGTGGGACGTGCTGCTGCCGTGCCTCCTCTTCGCCTATCGAGAGGTTCCCCAGAAGTCCCTGGGCTTCAGCCCGTTTGAACTACTATATGGACACCCAGTGCGGGGGCCGCTCAGCCTAGTCAAGGAAGGCTGGGAGATGCCCCCTCTAAAGAACCCACCAGATGTTTTCCGATACCTCCTAACCCTCCGCAACCAGACCCGGCGGTTCAGAGAGCTGGCAAAAGCCAACCTAGAGGCCAGTCAAGAGGACATGAAAAAGTGGTATGACCGGAATGCCTCCTCCATCGAATTTGAACCTGGGCAACAGGTATGGGTGATGTCCCCCACCGAACCCTGCGCCCTGCAAGACAAGTGGACAGGGCCCTTCAAAGTAGTCGAGCGCAAGGGTCCTGCCACCTATCTCATCGACATGGAATCTCCCCGGAACCCCCTCCGGGTCCTCCACGCTAACAGACTGAAACCCCACTTTGTGCGTTCAGAACTCAGCCTCCTGATGGCCACAGACAATGGGGCTGAAGAGGACTCCGAGCCCCTCCCTGACCTCCTACGGACTCAGGAGAAAGACGGCTCCGTGGATGGGGTCCGACTCTCGGAGGCCCTCACCCGAGAGCAACACCAGGAGTGTCGAGTCCTCCTGTCACAGTTCGCCAGCCTGTTCTCCCTCGCCCCAGGTGTCACTTCCTGGTGTGTGCACGATGTGGACACAGGGGACAGCCCCCCTATCCGCCACCGGGCCTACCGCGTGCCAGATCGGGTACGGGCCTGCATCCAGGAAGAGGTAGCAAGAATGCTCACGCTCGGGGTCATCGAGCCCTCAGATAGCCCCTGGGCCAGTCCTGTAGTACTGGTCCCCAAAGCAGCCGCCCCTGGCACCACGCCGGAACTCCGGTTCTGCGTCGACTACCGGGGCTTAAATGCGGTCACCAGAACAGACGCACATCCCATCCCCCGGGCAGATGAACTAATCGACCGCATGGGAGCTGCCCGCTACCTCAGTATTTTCGACCTGACGGCGGGCTACTGGCAAATCGGCCTCACACCCCGGGCCCAAGAACGTTCTGCCTTTTCCACCCCCGATGGCCATTACCATTTCAAGGTCATGCCCTTTGGCATGAAGAATGCCCCAGCAACCTTTCAGCGGCTCGTCAATCAAGTCCTGGCGGGGCTCGAAGGGTTCAGCGCCGCCTACCTAGATGACATCGCTGTATACAGCCACCATTGGACCGAGCACCTCCGCCACCTCCGAGCCGTGCTACAAGCCCTTCAGCGAGCTGGCCTCACGATCAAGGCCAGCAAATGTCAAATTGGTCAAGGGTCTGTAACCTACCTCGGACACCAGGTGGGAAGCGGCCTGGTGGCCCCTCTGCAGCTCAAAATTGCCGCCATCCAGTCCTGGCAGCCCCCCATCACCCAGACCGAGGTACGAGCCTTCCTGGGCCTCACGGGCTACTACCGAAGGTTCGTGAAAGACTATGGTACTATAGTGGGTCCCCTCACGGAACTCACGTCAAAAAATCAACCCAAGGCAGTCAACTGGACCCCAGAGTGTCAAACAGCATTCGAACAATTGAAAGCCGCCATGTGTTCCGCCCCTGTGCTCCAGGCCCCCGACTACAGCCGGGAGTTCGTCGTCCAGACGGATGCCTCCGACCATGGCATCGGGGCAGTCCTGTCTCAAGTGAACACCGAAGGCCTTGATCAGCCAGTGGCCTTCATCAGCAGGCGACTCCTACCACGAGAACAACGCTGGAGCACCATTGAGAGGGAGGCCTTCGCCGTGGTATGGGCCCTCAAGAAACTCCGGCCCTACCTCTTTGGCACACACTTTCGGGTGCAGACCGACCACCGACCCCTGCAGTGGCTGATGCAGATGCGGGGAGAAAACCCGAAGTTACTACGTTGGTCCATCTCCCTCCAAGGGATGGACTTCACAGTTGAACATCGGCCTGGGCCAGATCACGCCAACGCGGATGGCCTGTCCCGGTTCTTCCGCCTCGACGAGGAGAGTCCCCAAGAGGATGGGTAACTCTCCCCGCCTTCAGCTGGGGGGGACGCATGTTGGACAGGCCACATGAAAGGCCACTCTCCCCCGGCCCGACCAGGCCCGAGCCCGGTCACGCAGGTACCACACACCACCATTACACGTCCTCCGTCCCCTCCGGGACCCCTACCCTCGAACATGTCGACCTCGTGGGCCTGATCCACTGCCGGCCTGCGCGCCCATCCTGGGCGCCATCTTGGACACTCCACCACGAGGCCGCCTGGCCCCAGATCGACCTCAACCCTGGGCCTGGCCAGGTCTCAGACATCCCGGCACCACCATCCACCCAGGAGGTGAGCGGGCTACTTGGCAAGTCACTGGGGGAAAGAGGTGTCGATGGCTCTCCCCCGCCAGGTGCCGCTCGCCCATCGCCTCCCCGGGCGCTGGCTCCACCCCCCTGCTGGGTGTCTGGACTCCCTCATCCCGGACCTCCCGACCTCCAAGTGCGAGGGTCCGGACATCAAAGGGCACCAGCCCTATAACTGGGGCAGCTCCAGAGCAGGAAGGCAGTTGTATCTTGGAGTCGAGAGACGCAGAGAAGAACTCATCCTTGACGGACTACTGGCGCTGCCATAGCTCTGTCTCGTGCACCATCGTCTTGCCTGCTGGCGCTGCCGCAACCTTCGTAACCTTCATATCCTTCATCGTCGTCGGGACCTGCTGGCGTGGCCGCGGACCGTTTGCATTCACCATCTTCATCGGGACCTGCTGGCTCCGCCGCGGACCGTCGTTTCCTTCGTCCATCTCGGGACCTGCTGGCTCCGCCGCGGCCCGATCATCTAGAACGCCGAGCTCGAGGATTGAGAGCTAGTTTCATCTTTTGGTAACAAGACTGTCCCGCTACCCTTTTCCCAAGCCAGAGACCAGAACCGAGGGGACCCCTGAGTCCAGACCTCCTTGTACCATTCCATCGTAACCTTAAAGAATTGCCTATAAAGTCTCGTTGAACTTTACCCTTGTGTGGTGTCCGTCTGTGGGGGGGAAGTTACTTGTCTGTACGATCGCTGGAGACGGCTCTCCCCGGAGACCTCTCCCCTTATCCTCGGCCGACCCTCCCGGTCCGTCTAACAGGAAGCAACTCAAGACCTGGCTGTTCGAGCAGTAACAGACCCACCCCCCCCCCCCCAGCGCCTTGAGACCCTCTGGGTAAGTAGTGCGCTATATAAATTCGATGATTGATTGATTGATTGATTGATTAAATGATTGAAGCTGTGCTGAGAAGTGTGGGTACTCTCTCATTAAATGTATTGAAGCAGTGCTGAGAAGTGCAGGTACTCTCCCATTAAATGTATTGAAGCATTGCTGAGAAGTGTGGGTACTCTCTCATTAAATGTATTCCAGCAGTGCTGAGAAGTGCTGGTACTCTCTCATTAAATGAATTCCAGCAGTGCTGAGAAATGCAGGTACTCTCCCATTAAATAAAAAAAAATGTACTGTAGCGGTTCTGAGAAGTGCAGGCACTCTCCCATTAAATGTACTGCAGCAGTGCTGAGGAGTGCAGGTACTCTCCCATTAAATTTACTGCTGCAGTAATGAGAAGTCAGATACTCTCCCATTAAATGTACTGCAGCAGTGCTGAAAAGTGCAGGTACTCTCCCATTAAATGTGTTGAAGCAGTGCTGAGAATAGCAGGTACTCTCTCATTAAATGTATTCCAGCAGTGCTGAGAAGTGCGGGTACTCTCCCATTAAATGTATTGCAGCAGTGCTGAGAAGTGCTGGTACTCTCTCATTAAATGTATTCCAGCAGTGCTGAGAAGTGCTGGTACTCTCCCATTAAATGTATCGCAGCAGTGCTGAGAAGTGCCGGTAGTCTCCCATTAAATTTATCGCAGCAGTGCTGAGAAGTGCTGGTAGTCTCCCATTAAATGTATTGCAGCAGTGCTGAGAAGTGCAGGTACTCTCTCATTAAATGTACTGCAGCAGTGCTGTGAAGTGCGGGTACTCTCCCATTAAATGTATTGAAGCAGTGCGGGTACTCTCTCATTAAATGTATTGAAGCAGTGCTGAGAAGAGCGGGTACTCTCTCATTAAATGTATTGAAGCAGTGCTGAGAAGTGTGGGTACTCTCTCATTAAATGTATTCCAGCAGTGCTGAGAAGTGCGGGTACTCTTTCATTAAATGTATTCCAGCAGTGCTGAGAAGTGTGGGTACTCTCTCAATAAATGTATTCCAGCAGTGTTGAGTAGTGCAGGTACTCTCCCATTAAATATATTGAAGCAGTGCTGAGAAGTGCGGGTACTCTCTCATTAAATGTATTCCAGCAGTGCTGAGAAGTGCGGGTACTCTCTCATTAAATGTTTTCCAGCAGTGCTGAGAAGTGCTGGTACTCTCCCATTAAATGTATCGCAGCAGTGCTGAGAAGTGCCAGTAGTCTCCCATTAAATGTATTGCAGCAGTGCTGAGAAGTGCTGGTACTCTCCCATTAAATGTATCGCAGCAGTGCTGAGAAGTGCAGGCACTCTCCCAATAAATGTATTGCAGCAGTGCTGAGAAGTGCCGGTAGTCTCCCATTAAATGTGTTGCAGCAGTGCTGAGAAGTGCCGGTGGTCTCCCATTAAATGTATTGCAGCAGTGCTGAGAAGTGCCGGTAGTCTCCCATTAAATGTATTGCAGCAGTGCTGAGAAGTGCTGGTACTCTCCCATTAAATGTATCGCAGCAGTGCTGAGAAGTGCCGGTAGTCTCCCATTAAATGTATTGCAGCAGTGCTGAGAAGTGCTGGTACTCTCCCATTAAATGTATCGCAGCAGTGCTGAGAAGTGCAGGTACTTTCCCAATAAATGTATTTCCAGCAGTGCTGAGAAGTGCGGGTCCTCTCCCATTACATGTATTGAAGCAGTGCTGAAAAGTGCAGGTACTCTCTCATTAAATGTACTGCAGCAGTGCTGTGAAGTGCTGGCACTCTCCCATTAAATGTATTGCAGCAGTGCTGAGAATTGCAGGTACTTTCCCAATAAATGTATTTCCAGCAGTGCTGAGAAGTGCGGGTACTCTCCCATTAAATGTATTGAAGCAGTGCTGAGAAGTGCTGGTACTCTCTCATTAAATGTATTGAAGCAGTGCTGAGAAGTGTGGGCACTCTCTCATTAAATGTATTCCAGCAGTGCTGAGAAGTGCGGGTACTCTTTCATTAAATGTATTCCAGCAGTGTTGAGAAGTGCAGGTACTTTCCCATTAAATGTATTGAAGCAGTGCTGAGAAGTGCGGGTACTCTCTCATTAAATGTATTCCAGCAGTGCTGAGAAGTGCGGGTAATCTCTCATTAAATGTATTCCAGCAGTGCTGAGAAGTGCAGGTACTCTCCCATTAAATATATTGAAGCAGTGCTGAGAATTGCGGGTACTCTCTCATTAACTGTATTCCAGCAGTGCTGAGAAGTGCGGGTACTCTCTCATTAACTGTTTTCCAGCAGTGCTGAGAAGTGCTGGTACTCTCCCATTAAATGTATCGCCGCAGTGCTGAGAAGTGCCAGTAGTCTCCCATTAAATGTATTGCAGCAGTGCTGAGAAGTGCTGGTAATCTCCCATTAAATGTATCGCAGCAGTGCTGAGAAGTGCCGGTAGTCTCCCATTAAATGTATTGCAGCAGTGCTGAGAAGTGCTGGTACTCTCCCATTAAATGTATCGCAGCAGTGCTGAGAAGTGCAGGTACTTTCCCAATAAATGTATTTCCAGCAGTGCTGAGAAGTGCGGGTCCTCTCCCATTACATGTATTGAAGCAGTGCTGAGAAGTGCAGGCACTCTCCCATTACCTGTATTGAAGCAGTGCTGAGAAGTGCGGGCACTCTCTCATTAAATGTATTCTAGCAGTGCTGAGAAGTGCTGGTACTCTCCCATTAAATGTATCGAAGCAGTGCTGAGAAGTGCAGGCACTCTCCCATTAAATGTATTGCAGAAGTGCTGAGAAGTGCTGGTACTCTCCCATTAAATGTATCGCAGCAGTGCTGAGAAGTGCTGGCACTCTCCCATTAAATGTATTGCAGCAGTGCTGAGAAGTGCAGGTACTCTCCCATTAAATGTATCGCAGCAGTGCTGAGAAGTGCCGGTAGTCTCCCATTAAATGTATTGCAGCAGTGCTGAGAAGTGCTGGTACTCTCCCATTAAATGTATCGCAGCAGTGCTGAGAAGTGCAGAAACAACGACATCACCCCGTCGCAAGACCTTTGCAACTCCCTCGCCTCCTACTTCCACAACAAGATCGCTGACATACACAACAGCTTCAGCCCACAAACAACGCTCCCCACGACTGCACCAACGCTCCCCACCACCACCCTCAGCGCCTGGACCCAGATCAACACAGAAGACACCATCTGCACAATGAACTCTATCCACTCCGGATCTCCGACCGACCCCTGCCCCCACCACGTCTTCAACAAGGCTGACGCTATCATCGCACCCCACCTGCGGGACATCATCAACACCTCCTTCGACACTGCTACCTTCCCTGAGAGCTGGAAGCACGCCGAACTCAGCGCTCTACTAAAGAAACCAACAGCGGACCCCACCAAACTCAAGAATTACCGCCCCATCTCGCTCCTCCCGTTCCCAGCCAAAGTCATCGAGAAGACCGTCAACAAGCAACTGGCCGCCTTCCTCGAGACGAATGGATCCCTCGACCCCTCACAGTCTGGCTTCCGAGCCAACCACAGCACCGAGACCACCCTCATCGCGGCCACCGATGACATCCGAGCCCTGCTGGACAACGGTGAAACAGCGGCCCTCATCCTCCTAGACCTCTCCGCGGCGTTCGACACTGTCTGCCACCGCACCCTAGTGCAGCGCCTCAGCAACATCGGAATCCAGGAGAAGGCACTGGAGTGGATCATCTCCTTCCTCGCTGGAAGGACTGTTGGACGTGGCCCATCTGGCAGGTCCGCCCCTGAAGTTTTTATGGTATATGTAACCTGGGGATGGTGATTTCCCCTCTGAGTGAGTGTGAGGAGAGAGCGACCTACCCTTCCATAGGAATGCATGGGGAATGGATGAGTCCTCGGTAGTTCCCGATGCGTAGGGTGTGCAGGGTCAAGTCTGGTATGTATGAACTCGTGAGATTGAATGCTGCGCAACGGTATATGAGGTATGAGTGTGTCTAGTGTAGAAGTCCCCCTTTTGGAAGTTGGCATATTTGTGGAATATGTGCCTGGCGTATGATTGGCCGGGGCTGGCTGGTGAGCCTGGCTCCCAGGATCTGGGAGGGTCTGCCCCGGTGGTGAATGGAGTGTTTAGCATACTGATGTGAGGGGAGGAGTGAGCCTGGGTCTGCTTGTGGATTGACTGTCTGGTTTGAGTGTCATGAATGAGGCTGGGTTTTCCCCAGACAATGCTGGCTCCACCCCCTGGGGTGCGGCTGATGTTCCTAGCCTGGCCAGTGTAAAGAATCCCCCTGTTGGACAGGCCACATGAAGGGCCGCTCTCCCCCGGCCCAACCAGGCCCGAGTCCAGTCCCGCAAGTACCACACACCACCATTGCACGTCCCCCGTCCCCTCAGGGACCACTGCCCTCGAGCATGTCGACCTCGTGGGTCCGATCCACTGCCGGCCCACGCACCCAGCCTGGGGCGCCATCTTGGACACTCCACCACGAGGCCGCCTGGCCCCCGATCGACCTCAACCCTGGGCCTGGGCCGGCCTCAGACATTCCGGCACCACCCTCCACCCAGGAGGTGAGCGGGCTACTTGGCAAGTCAATGGGAGAAAGAGGTGCCGATGGCTCTCCCCCACCAAGTGCCGCTCGCCCATCGCCTCCCCGGGCGCTGGCTCCACCCCCCTGCTGGGTGTCTGGACTCCCTCATCCCGGACCTCCCGACCTCCAAGTGCGAGGGTCCGGACATCAAAGCACGCCAGCCCTATAACTGGGGCAGCTCCAGAGCAGGAAGGCAGTTGTATCTTGGAGTCGAGAGACGTAAAGAGGAACTCATCCTGGACGGACTACTGGCGCTGCCGTAGCTCTGTCTTGTGCACCATCGTCCTGCCTGTTGGCGCTGCCACAGCCGTCGTAATCTTCATCACCTTCATCGTCGTCGGGACCTGCTGGCGTGGCCGCGGACCGTTGTAACCGCCATCTTCACCGGGACCTGCAGGCTCCGCCGCGGACCGTCGTTTTCCTTCGTCCATCTCGGGACCTGCCTGGCTCCGCCGCGGCCCGATCATCTAGAACGCCGAGCTCGAGGATTGAGAGCTATTTTCCACTCGTTGGTAACAAAGACTGTCCCGCTACCCCTTTCCTAAGCCAGAGACTAGAACCGAGGGGACCCCTGAGTCCAGACCTCCTTGTATCCATCATCGTAACCTAAGAATTGCATATAAAGTCTCGTTAACCTTCAACCTTGTGTGGTGTCCGTCTGTGGGGGGGAAGTTGCTTATCTGTACAGTCGTTGGAGACGGCTCTCCCTGGAGACCTCTCCCCGTAACCTCGGCCGACCCTCCCGGTCCGTCTAACATTGGTGGCCAGCGGCGCGATCCGAATCACCGCATAAACGTACAGAGAGTAGCTCACCCCACGACGAAGTCACAATGACCACGAAAGAGAGCGGATCAACCGAGAAATTCCAAATGGAGAAATTGGAGGAGTACAACCATCGTGAACTAAAACAATTCTGCATCGAACTGGGTATCGCTACCACCGGACTGAGTACCAAGGACGATTTTAAGCATGCCCTAGAATCCTGGGCAGAGACCGGGGCTGCCGGAACCCCTGATCAAAGCACCGTAGAAAAAACGACCACGGCCCCTGAAGGGCAAAGAACGGGTCTCTCGCAAGACGAGATCCAGGAAAGAGAAAGGACCCGACTACACGAACTAGAAATGGCCCGACTCAAAATGGACGTTGAACTTAAGTTGGCCGAACAAAAAATCAACTTAGAGCACCTGCGTCTCCGAGAAGAAAGAGAGGAGAAACAGAGACAAAGGGAGCTCGAGGAAAAGAAACTAGCGTACGAACACGAACGGAACCTAGCCGAGATCAACCTACGCAAGCAGAATAAAGAAGCAGGGGTGCCCGAGCGACCCCCCACCTCCGGGGCCACAGACAAAAAGGTACACATCCCCAAGGATGTTGTCCGAGAATATTTCAGAGAGGACGACATCCAGCAATGGTTTAAAGCCTATGAAATCGCTATGACTGCACACCGGATCGATAGAAGCGACTGGGGAGCCGGTCTCTGGGGAAGATTTCTCAATGAGGGCCGCGACACCCTGCTACAGCTCCCGGACCACCAGATGACCTCCTACGACCATATGAAAGCGGCACTCCTCACCCGCTATGGTCTCACACCCGAGATGTACCGTCAGAGGTTCCGAGACTGCACCCGCATCCCGGGTACAACTTGGGTGGACTATGTAACATACTTTAGCCGAGCCTTCGAGGGCTGGATCCGAGGAAGCAACGTCACGACCTACGAGCAACTATTTAATCTGATGGTATGGGAGCATCTGTCGAACAATTGCTTCATTGAACTCCGCCAGCACCTCCTCGACAGCAAGTTAACGGATCCCCGGCAGCTCGCAGCCGAAGCTGACCGGTGGGAGATCACCAGAGTGGGCCGGAATGGGTCCTACGAACAGAACCGGAACAACAATGGTCAGCACCGACCCAGAGGAGGAGGAGGGGGCCAAGGGCGAGGAAGAGACAACGCCCCGGTCGCCCCCGCTACCAACACCACCCCCCCGACCAACCGGGGCAGCACCCCAGCGCGACCGGGGTACAGAGCCAATGTCACGTGTCACCGATGTCAACGAGTCGGCCACTATGCGAACGACCCAAACTGCCCGCAGTACCAGAGCCCAAGACCCCGCCAAGTGGCCGCTGCAGCCCTAGGGGAAGAACAGATCTCCGAGGAACAGGAAGAATACGAACAAGAGCATCAAGAGTGGGAGCCAGCCGCCATGACTCTAGCCTGCTTAGGGGGGAAAGACATGGTCCCGCGGGTCCCCCTACCCGCTAACACCCAGAAGTACAGCCAATGGGTGAGCATCAATGGACGCCAGGCCGAAGCCCTTCGTGACACCGGGGCCAGTGTAACAGCCGTCCGCTGTCACCTGGTGGCCCCAGAACAGTATCTACCGAACATTCTCTGCCCTGTACGATCAGCCGATAACTCGGAAAGCCTGTGTCGGATGGCCTGCGTCCCCTTCGAATGGGGGGGGGTCTCCGGCATGTTGAAAGTAACGGTCTGAGACGATGCCCCCGTAGACTGCCTCCTGGGCAATGACCTGGAAAGCTCTCCGTGGGCCGCCGTGGAGCGAAAGGAACACCTGGGGATGTTGGGCGTCCCGGACTGGGCGTGCGTCACCACCCGTTCCATGGCCGCCCGTGCCAACCACCGACCAGAAGAACCCGAATGGCCGGCGCCACCGCCTCCGGTCGCCCCAGCCGAAAACACCGACCGTAACATTCCCTCCGAACCAGCTCAACCTACCGACCTCGCTAACCTCGACCAGTGGCCTCAAGAAGGGGGGCCCACGCAAGAACAATTTCGCCAAGAACAGAAGACCTGTCCCTCCCTCGAGGGACTCCGCCAGCAAGCGCTCGCCCAAAGCGCAGGGGATACCTCCGGAACTCATTGGGTCTACTGGGACAATGATCTGCTGTACAGCGAGCAAAGAATCGCCGAGCTGGGGAGCAACCGAGTACTAGTGGTACCCCTCCGTTTCAGAGACTTCCTGTTAAACCTGGCCCACGATGTCCCCCTGGCAGGACATCTGGGACAAGATAAAACCTACAGTCGCCTAGTGACCCACTTCTTCTGGCCCAAAATGAGGAACGATGTGCACCAGCATTGCCGATCTTGCCCCACGTGCCTAGGGCCTGGTCCTAGTCACGGACAACTAAGGCGTGCCAGGGGGGTAGCCTGGTTGGACCTATGTCTTTATTATTTTTTTTTTTTTATTTTTTTTATTTTTCTTAATTTTTAGCCTGTGTGTGTCTATCGGCCCAGGTAGGCGTCGAACTGGAGGGTGGCTCGGTAGCGCGAGCCACGTCCATGTTCTATCGCCCTGCAGCAGGGAAGTCCATCACGGTAGTGATTGGTCTACCCTGCGTTTGGGCTGGGAGGGGCATGTGTTGGACGTGGCCCATCTGGCAGGTCCGCCCCTGAAGTTTTTATGGTATATGTAACCTGGGGATGGTGATTTCCCCTCTGAGTGAGTGTGAGGAGAGAGCGACCTACCCTTCCATAGGAATGCATGGGGAATGGATGAGTCCTCGGTAGTTCCCGATGCGTAGGGTGTGCAGGGTCAAGTCTGGTATGTATGAACTCGTGAGATTGAATGCTGCGCAACGGTATATGAGGTATGAGTGTGTCTAGTGTAGAAGTCCCCCTTTTGGAAGTTGGCATATTTGTGGAATATGTGCCTGGCGTATGATTGGCCGGGGCTGGCTGGTGAGCCTGGCTCCCAGGATCTGGGAGGGTCTGCCCCGGTGGTGAATGGAGTGTTTAGCATACTGATGTGAGGGGAGGAGTGAGCCTGGGTCTGCTTGTGGATTGACTGTCTGGTTTGAGTGTCATGAATGAGGCTGGGTTTTCCCCAGACAATGCTGGCTCCACCCCCTGGGGTGCGGCTGATGTTCCTAGCCTGGCCAGTGTAAAGAATCCCCCCATAACCAGTTCCAGCTGGTTCTCCCCCTGCCTGCCCCTTCAGACCAAGAATGTGTGTATAAAAAGGGTGCTGTGACACTCTGGACTTGTTCTTGTTCTCAACTTGAATCTACCAGGGGCTGCTGCTGCTTGGGCTCAGGGTTGGCTTGCCTCCCTGAGCCCTGCCCTACTCCTGGACTGCTGATGGCCTTTTCCCTGCCAGGAGCTGCTGTGCTCCCCCTGAGTTCCTGGACTCTTTGCTGGACCTTGCTGTCTCTCTGACCTGTGGGGCTTAAGGACACTGTATCCCCGCTACCTGCACTGGGAGCGCTGGTTCGGACCGGCGAGCGCGTGGGAGCATGTCATCTTGACCTAGCGCTTGGGGTAGCGCCTTATTCTTCTTTCCCCGACGGTCCATGCCGCTACTTGCTGATCATACCCCCCTGACAGGTGCCTACCCTGCACAGGGACTCTGCGCTGTGCCCATCGAGTGCCCACCTCGATTTCCGTCCCTTCTACCCCGAACCGGTGCCCACCCGGCATTGCTCCGAGATCGTCACCGCCGCTGCCGGATTCCGCCTGTGAGGCCCGGCGCCCGCCTCCCTATCCAGGGCCGCGCTGCCATTGGCGGCCCCGGAGAAAGCAGGCTGCCTGCTCATTGGTCCCGGCCGCCGGGACTCCGGCGACGTCATTGCTGGGCCGCGCAGGGATTGGCCCGGCCCGGAGGGCTTCCCCAG
Source organism: Lissotriton vulgaris (assembly GCF_964263255.1). Taxonomy (NCBI): domain Eukaryota; kingdom Metazoa; phylum Chordata; class Amphibia; order Caudata; family Salamandridae; genus Lissotriton; species Lissotriton vulgaris. Next base: position 19,495,766 of record NC_141697.1, read on the forward strand.
GCGCCCCCCGGCAGTCTATCGATCTTCCCGAGGGAGGAGCGCTGCCATCGACGCACCAAGGAGCCTCGAGGAGAGGAGCTGAGACCCCGTAGAGCCGCCGCCTCTAACAGCCGGTGAGTGCGGACGCTCCTCTGCCCGGGGGAGTACTGTGGGTCCGCGAGGCCTCCTCCCTGGGTCCCAGAGTCCGGAAGGACTCCCACGATGCTCCGCATACGGCTCCTCCTTCCTTGAGCCCCTGAGAGGCTCCCTCTTGGCCCCCCTCATCTCCGAGCCCGGCGAGGCCCACCCTTGGGCCCCCCTTACCTCTGAGCCCGGCGAGGCTCCCCCTTTGGCCCCTTTTACCTCCGAGCCCGGCGAGGCTCCGCCTTGGGCCCCCTTCATCTCTCGAGCCCTGCGAGGCTCCACCCTTGGGCCCCCCTTACCTCTGAGCCCGGCGAGGCTCCCCCTTTGGCCCCCTTTACCTCCGGGCCCGGCGAGGCTCCGCCTTGGGCCCCCTTCATCTCTCGAGCCCTGCGAGGCTCCACCTGTGGCCCCCCCTCAACCCCAGAGCCCGAGAGGCTCCACCGTGCCAATGCCCCCTCGTTCTCGAGCCCGAGTGGCTCCACCAGTTGGCACTCCTTGTCCCCAGGGTCGGCGAGGCCCACACGATGTCCCTCAGTTGCCCAGCACTTAGTGGGCAACTGCTACGTTTAGGTTTGCCCCGGGCTCCCTGCCATGAACATCGAGACTTCTGGGCCCCTTGCCCCAGAAAGGCCCGCTGGCCTGTGGATGGCTATGGACTAAGACTAAGGTGATCCCTACAAGTATTCTATGTTGCACCTCTACCGGTGCTCCTGTATGTTGTGTACCTTGACCTCCTTCACCCCCCTCTGAATGCCAGATGTCCCCTGTATGTGATTCCTGGCAGTGGTCCCTTGGCCCTGTGCTGTACCTTCTTCCCTGTAGCCCCTGCCCGTGCCCTTGGCACCTTGTACAATGTATGTTCCTATGTGTCCTGCTTAATACAAAGACTATTTTTATATATATATCTGGTGTGGAGTTCCTTTTGTGGGAGGCCGGGGATGTTGTTGTTGGTGGGTGCGTGCGCAAATGCTTCACATGTCCTCCGAGATAGGCCTGGCTGCCCGCGCCGCGTTACCCAGAGGGCGAGCAGGGGTCGACTTTTCATAGGAGTGGCGGTCTCTGACTGGCTGTGGCGCAAGCCCTGGCCGGCCGGGGGTCCCATTTCCTACAAAGACACAGAGAGTCCGCCTACCACCGTTCAGATCTGCAGCCACGGAAGTCATCTGCGGCGTTCCTCAGGGCTCCTCGCTCAGCCCCACCCTCTTCAACGTCTACATGAGCCCCCTTGTGGCCATCGCACGCCAGCACAACCTCAACATCATCTCCTATGCCGACGACACCCAGCTGATCCTCTCCCTGACCAACGACCCCGCCGCCGCCAGAACCAACCTCCACGAAGGGATGAAAGACGTAGCTGAGTGGATGACGACCAGCCGCCTGAAACTGAACTCAGACAAGACGGAAGTCCTCATCCTGGGCTCCTCGCCCTCCACCTGGGACGACTCCTGGTGGCCCCCCGCCCTGGGCACCGCACCCAAACCGACAGACCACGCACGCAACCTGGGCTTCATCCTGGACTCCTCCCTCTCCATGACCAGACAAGTCAACGCCATCTCCGCGTCCTGTTTCAACATCCTACGCATGCTACGGAAGATCTTCCGATGGATCCCCATCGAGACCAGGAAGACGGTCACCCAGGCCCTCGTCACCAGCCGACTAGACTACGGCAACGCCCTCTACGCCGGAACCACCGCCAAGCTCCAGAAGAGACTCCAGCGGATCCAGAACGCCTCAGCCAGACTCATCCTCGACATACCCCGACGCAGCCACATCTCCGGACACCTGAGAGACCTGCACTGGCTCCCCGTCAACAAGAGAATCACCTTCCGTCTCCTCACCCACGCACACAAAGCCCTACCCGACCAAGGCCCGAGCTACCTCAACAACCGCCTCAACTTCTACGCTCCCAAACTCCGCCTTCGATCGACCAACCACGCCCTCGCCGCTGTCCCCGCATCCGAAGAGCAACAACAGGAGGAAGGTCCTTCTTCTACCTGGCCGCCAAGACCTGGAACACCCTCCCTACCGACCTCCGCCTGACCCAAGACCACCTCTCCTTCAGGAAGAAGCTCAAGATCTGGCTGTTCGAGCAGTAGTGGCACCCCACCCCCTCCCCCAAGCGCCTTGAGACCCTCTGGGTAAGTAGTGCGCTCTATAAATGCCTTGATTGATTGATTGATTGATTGATACTTTCCCAATAAATGTATTTCCAGCAGTGCTGAGAAGTGCAGGTCCTCTCCCATTACATGTATTGAAGCAGTGCTGAGAAGTGCAGGCACTCTCCCATTACCTTTATTGAAGCAGTGCTGAGAAGTGCGGGCACTCTCTCATTAAATGTATTCCAGCAGTGCTGAGAAGTGCTGGTACTCTCCCATTCTATGTATTGAAGCAGTGCTGAGAAGTGCAGGCACTCTCCCATTTCATGTATTGAAGCAGTGCTGAGAAGTGCAGGCACTCTCCCATTAAATGTATTGCAGCAGTGCTGAGAAGTGCTGGCACTCTCCCATTAAATGTATTGCAGCAGTGCTGAGAAGTGCTTGTACTCTCCCATTAAATGTATTGCAGCAGTGCTGAGAAGTGCAGGTACTCTCTCATTAAATGTACTGCAGCAGTGCTGTGAAGTGCTGGCACTCTCCCATTAAATGTATTGCAGCAGTGCTGAGAAGTGCTTGTACTCTCCCATTAAATGTATTGCAGCAGTGCTGAGAAGTGCAGGTACTCTCTCATTAAATGTACTGCAGCAGTGCTGTGAAGTGCTGGCACTCTCCCATTAAATGTATTGCAGCAGTGCTGAGAAGTGCTTGTACTCTCCCATTAAATGTATTGCAGCAGTGCTGAGAAGGGCAGGTACTCTCTCATTAAATGTACTGCAGCAGTGCTGTGAAGTGCTGGCACTCTCCCATTAAATGTATTGCAGCAGTGCTGAGAAGTGCTTGTACTCTCCCATTAAATGTATTGCAGCAGTGCTGAGAAGTGCAGGTACTCTCCCATTAAATGTATTGCAGCAGTGCTGAGAAGTGCTTGTACTCTCCCATTAAATGTATTGCAGCAGTGCTGAGAAGTGCAGGTACTCTCCCATTAAATGTATTGCAGCAGTGCTGAGAAGTGCTTGTACTCTCCCATTAAATGTATTGCAGCAGTGCTGAGAAGTGCAGGTACTCTCTCATTAAATGTACTGCAGCAGTGCTGTGAAGTGCTGGCACTCTCCCATTAAATGTATTGCAGCAGTGCTGAGAAGTGCTTGTACTCTCCCATTAAATGTATTGCAGCAGTGCTGAGAAGTGCAGGTACTCTCCCATTAAATGTATTGCAGCAGTGCTGAGAAGTGCTTGTACTCTCTGTTGGACAGGCCACATGACGGGCCGCTCTCCCCCGGCTCGACCAGGCCCGAGCCCAGTCATACAAGCACCACACACCACCATTGTACGTCCTACGTCCCCTCAGGGACACCTGCCCTCGAACATGATCACCTCATGGGCCCGATCCACTGCCGACCCATGCGCTCAGCCTGGGCCGCCATCTTGGACACTTCATCACGAGGCCGCCTGGCCCCCGATCGACCTCAACCCTGGGCCTAGCCCGGCCTCAGACATTCCGGCACCACCCTCCACCCAGGAGGTGAGCGAGCTACTTGGCAGGTCAATGGGAGAAAGAGGTGTCGATGGCTCTCCCCCGGCCAGTGCCGCTCGCCCATCGCCTCCCCGGGCGCTGGCTCCACCCCCCCGCTGGGTGTCTGGACTCCCTCATCCCGGACCTCCCGACCTCCAAGTGCGAGGGTCCGGACATCAAAGCCCGCCAGCCCTATAACTGGGGCAGCTCCAGAGCAGGAAGGCAGTTGTATCTTGGAGTCGAGAGACGTAAAGAGGAACTCACCCTGGACGGACTACTGGCGCTGCCGTAGCTCTGTCCTGTGCACCATCGTCCTGCCTGTTGGCGCTGCCACAGCCGTCGTAACCTTCATCCTTCATCGTCGTCCGGATCTGCTGGCGAGGCCGCGGACCGTTGTAACCGTCATCTGCATCGGGACCTGCTTGGCTTCTCCACGGCCCGTCGACCATCCGTCATCCATCCCGGGACCTGCTTGGCTTCTCCACGGCCCGTCGACCATCCGTCATCCATCCCGGGACCTGCTTGGCTTCTCCACGGCCCGTCGATCATCCTTCGTCCATCTCGGGACCGGCTTGGCTCCTCCACGGCCCGATCAGCAAACACACCGAGCTCGAGGATTGAGAGCTATTTAACTCATTGGCAACTAAGACTGTCCCGCTACCCCTTTTTCCTCAACCAGAGATCAGAACCGAGGGGACCCCTGAGTCCAGACCTCCTTGTATCATATCAACGTAACCTAAGAATTGCCTATAAAGTCTCGTTAACCTTCAATCTTGTGTGGTGTCCGTCTGTGGGGGGGGGAAGTTACTTATCTGTACAGTCGTTGGAGACGGCTCTCCCTGGAGACCTCTCCCCGTAATCTCGGCCGACCCTCCCGGTCCGTCTAACATTGGTGGCCAGCGGCGCGATCCGAATCACCGCATAACGTACAGAGAGTAGCTCACCCCACAACGAACAACAATGTCAACTAAAGAGAGCGGATCAACTGAGAAGTTCCAAATGGAAAAACTCGAGGAATACAGCCATCGTGAACTAAAGCAGTTCTGCATCGAACTAGGTATCGCTACCACCGGACTAAGTACCAAGGACGATTTCAAGCATGCCCTAGAATCTTGGGCAGAGACCGGGGATGTCGAAGCCCCTGAGCAAAGCACCGCGAAAAATACCAGCACGGGCCCTGAGGGGCAAAGAACCAGTCTCTCGCAAGACGAGATCCAAGAAAGAGAAAAAGCCCGACTACACGAACTCGAAATGGCCCGACTCAAGATGGACATAGAACTCAAATTGGCCGAGCAAAAAATAAACTTAGAGCACCTTCGCCTCCGAGAAGAAAGAGAGGAGAAACAGAGGCAAAGGGAGCTCGAGGAAAAAAGACTAACGTACGAGCACGAGCGGAACCTAGCCGAGATCAACCTGCGCAAACAGAATAAAGAGTTAGGGGTGCCTGACCGACCGTCCACCCCAGGGACCACGGAGAAAAAAGTGCACATCCCCAAGGATGTGGTCCGAGAATATTTTCGAGAAGACGACATCCAGCAATGGTTTAAGGCCTATGAAATCGCGATGACTGCGCACCGGATCGATAGAGCCGACTGGGGAGCCGGCCTATGGGGCAAATTCCTTAATGAGGGCCGCGATACTCTGTTACAGCTCCCAGACCACCAGATGACCTCCTACGACCATATGAAAGCGGCCCTCCTCACCCGCTATGGCCTCACGCCCGAGATGTACCGTCAGCGGTTCCGAGACTGCACACGCATTCCAGGTACAACTTGGGTGGACTATGTAACGTACTTTAGCAGAGCCTTCGAAGGCTGGATCAGAGGGAACAACGTCACGACCTACGAGCAGCTGTTCAATCTGATGGTATGGGAGCATCTGTCCAACAATTGCTTCATTGAACTACGCCAACACCTCCTCGACAGCAAGTTAACCGATCCCCGGCAGCTCGCAGCCGAAGCTGACCGGTGGGAGATCACCAGAGTGGGCCGGAATGGGTCCTACGAGCAGAACAGGAACAACAATGGTCACCCCCGACCCAGAGGAGGAGGAGGGGGCCAAGGACGAGGAAGAGACAACACTCCGGCCGCCCCCACTACCAGCACCACCCCCCCGGCCAACCGGGGCAGCACCCCGGCGCGACCGGGATACAGAGCCAATGTTACATGTCACCGATGCCAACGAGTCGGCCACTATGCAAACGACCCAAGCTGCCCGCAGTATCAGAGTCCAAGACCCCGCCAGGTGGCCGCCGCGGCACTAGGGGAAGAACAGATCTCCGAGGAACAAGAAACAGACGAGCAAGAGTATCAAGAGTGGGAGCCAGCAGCCATGACTCTCGCGTGCTTAGGGGGAAGAGACATGGTCCCGCGGGTCCCCCTACCCGCTAACACCCAGAAGTACAGCCAATGGGTGAGCATCAATGGACAACGGGCCGAAGCCCTTCGAGACACCGGGGCCAGTGTGACAGCCGTCCGCTGTCATCTGGTGACCCCAGAACAATATCTACCGAACATTCTCTGCCCTGTACGATCCGCCGACAACTCAGAGAGTCTGTGTCGGATGGCCTGCGTCCCCTTTGAGTGGGGAGGGGTCTCCGGCATGCTGAAGGTAATGGTCCGAGACGACGCCCCCGTGGACTGCCTCCTCGGAAATGACCTGGAAAGCTCCCCGTGGGCAGCCGTGGAGCGAAAAGAACACTTGGGGATGTTGGGCGTCCCAGACTGGGCGTGCGTCACCACCCGGTCCATGGCCGCCCGTGCCAACCCTCACCCCGAAGAACCAGAATGGCCGGCGCCACCGCCCCCGGTCGCCCCCGCCGAGACCCCCGACCATGGTATCCCCCTCGAACTTGCCCAACCTTCCGACCTTGCTAATCTTGACCAGTGGGCTCAAGAAGGGGGACCCACACAAGAACAATTTCGTCAGGAGCAGGAGACTTGTCCCTCCCTTGAGGGACTCCGACAACAAGCGCTCGCCCAAAGCGCAGGGGATACCTCCGGAACTCATTGGGTCTACTGGGACAATGACCTATTGTACAGCGAGCAACGAATCGCCGAGCTAGGGGCCAACCGAGTACTAGTGGTGCCCCTCCGCTTTAGAGACTTCCTGCTAAATCTGGCCCACGATGTCCCCCTGGCAGGGCACCTGGGACAAGATAAAACCTACAGCCGCCTAGTGACCCACTTCTTCTGGCCAAAAATGAGAAACGATGTGCACCAGCATTGCCGATCTTGCCCCACGTGCCAAGCCAGTGGGAAGAGCGGCCGCAAATTAAAGGCCCCCCTGCAACCCTTTCCAGTAGTCACGACCCCATTTGAGAGGGTCGGAATAGACATTGTGGGACCCCTAGACCCGCGTACAAGACAAGGCCATCGCTTCATCCTGGTACTAGTGGACCACGCCACCCGCTACCCTGAGGCTATTCCTCTCCGGACCGTGACAGCCCCAGTGGTCGGCCGGGCCCTGATGGGGATCTTCTCCCGTGTGGGGTTCCCCCGAGAAGTCGTCAGTGACAGAGGCACAAACTTTATTTCCAAATATATGAAGTCCCTCTGGCAACAGTGTGGGGTCACCTACCGCTTCACGACCCCCTATCACCCCCAAGGAAACGGACTTGTTGAGCGGTTCAATCGCACGCTAAAAGGGATGATCGGGGGATTGGAAGAGCCCCTCCGTCGCCAGTGGGATGTGCTGCTGCCGTGCCTCCTCTTCGCCTACCGGGAGGTCCCACAGAAGTCCCTAGGCTTCAGCCCATTCGAGCTGCTCTATGGGCACCCAGTACGGGGGCCACTCAGCCTGATCAAAGAAGGCTGGGAGATGCCTCCGGCCAAGAGTCCGCCCGATGTCTTCCGGTACCTCCTCACCCTCCGCAACCAGTCCCGAAGGTTCAGAGACCTAGCAAAAGCCAACCTAGAGACAAGTCAAGAGGACATGAAGAAATGGTATGACCAGAACGCCTCATCTATTGAATTCGAGCCGGGGCAACAGGTCTGGGTAATGTCCCCCACAGAACCGTGCGCTCTCCAAGACAAATGGACGGGACCCTTCAAGGTAATCGAGCGCAAGGGTCCTGCCACCTATCTGATCGATATGGAGTCCGCCCGGAATCCGCTCCGAGTCCTCCACACCAACAGACTGAAACCCCACTTTGCGCGAACAGAACTCAGTCTCTTGATGGCCACAGACAATGGGGTTGAAGACGACTCCGAACCTCTCCCTGACCTCTTGCGGACCCAGGAGCAAGACGGCTCCGTGGATGGGGTCCGACTCTCGGAGTCCCTCACCAGAGAACAACGCCACGAGTGCCAAGCCCTCCTATCACGATTTGCCAGTCTGTTCTCCCTCACCCCAGGTGTCACTTCCTGGTGTGTGCACGATGTGGACACCGGAGACAACCCTCCTATCCGCCACCGGGCCTACCGCGTACCTGATCGGGTACGGGCCTGCATCCAGGCGGAAGTAGCTAAGATGCTCACGCTCGGGGTCATCGAGCCCTCAGACAGTCCATGGGCCAGCCCGGTCGTACTGGTCCCCAAAGCGGCCGCCCCCGGAACCACACCAGAACTCCGGTTCTGTGTCGACTACCGGGGCCTGAATGACGTCACCAGAACGGACGCACACCCCATCCCCCGGGCAGATGAACTGGTCGACCGAATGGGCGCTGCCCGCTACCTCAGCATCTTCGACCTGACGGCAGGTTATTGGCAGATCGGCCTCACATCCCGAGCACAAGAACGTTCTGCCTTCTCCACCCCCGATGGCCACTATCATTTTAAGGTCATGCCCTTCGGCATGAAAAATGCCCCAGCGACTTTCCAACGGCTCGTCAACCAGGTCCTGGCGGGGCTCGAAGAGTTCAGCGCCGCCTACCTGGACGACATCGCTGTGTACAGCCACCATTGGGCCGAGCACCTCCACCACCTCCAAGCAGTACTACAAGCCCTTCAGCGAGCTGGCCTCACGATCAAGGCCAGCAAATGTCAAATTGGACAAGGGTCGGTGACCTACCTCGGACACCAGGTGGGAAGCGGCCTAGTGGCCCCTCTACAGCTGAAGATTGCCGCCATCCAGAACTGGCAACCCCCTATCACTCAAACTGAGGTGCGAGCCTTCCTGGGCCTCACGGGCTACTACCGAAGGTTCGTGAAAGACTATGGTACCATCGTGGGGCCTCTCACCGAACTCACATCAAAAAATCAGCCCAAGAAAGTGAACTGGACCCCAGAGTGTCAAGCGGCATTCGAACAGTTAAAGGCCGCCATGTGTTCCGCTCCTGTGCTCCAGGCCCCAGACTACAGCCGGGAGTTCATCGTCCAGACGGACGCCTCCGACCAGGGCATTGGGGCAGTCCTGTCCCAAGTGAACACCGAAGGCCTTGATCAACCGGTGGCCTTCATCAGCCGGAGACTCCTACCCCGGGAACAACGCTGGAGCACCATAGAAAGGGAAGCCTTCGCTGTGGTATGGGCCCTCAAGAAGCTCCGGCCCTACCTTTTTGGCACCCACTTTCGGGTACAGACTGACCACCGACCCCTGCAGTGGTTGATGCATATGCGGGGGGAAAACCCAAAACTGCTACGCTGGTCCATCTCCTTGCAAGGTATGGACTTCACGGTTGAACACCGGCCTGGGTCCGACCACGCCAACGCGGATGGCCTGTCCCGGTTTTTCCGCCTCGACGAAGAGAGTCCCCAAGAGGATGGGTAACTCTCCCCGCCTTCAGCTGGGGGGGACGCATGTTGGACAGGCCACATGACGGGCCGCTCTCCCCCGGCTCGACCAGGCCCGAGCCCAGTCATACAAGCACCACACACCACCATTGTACGTCCTACGTCCCCTCAGGGACACCTGCCCTCGAACATGATCACCTCATGGGCCCGATCCACTGCCGACCCATGCGCTCAGCCTGGGCCGCCATCTTGGACACTTCATCACGAGGCCGCCTGGCCCCCGATCGACCTCAACCCTGGGCCTAGCCCGGCCTCAGACATTCCGGCACCACCCTCCACCCAGGAGGTGAGCGAGCTACTTGGCAGGTCAATGGGAGAAAGAGGTGTCGATGGCTCTCCCCCGGCCAGTGCCGCTCGCCCATCGCCTCCCCGGGCGCTGGCTCCACCCCCCCGCTGGGTGTCTGGACTCCCTCATCCCGGACCTCCCGACCTCCAAGTGCGAGGGTCCGGACATCAAAGCCCGCCAGCCCTATAACTGGGGCAGCTCCAGAGCAGGAAGGCAGTTGTATCTTGGAGTCGAGAGACGTAAAGAGGAACTCACCCTGGACGGACTACTGGCGCTGCCGTAGCTCTGTCCTGTGCACCATCGTCCTGCCTGTTGGCGCTGCCACAGCCGTCGTAACCTTCATCCTTCATCGTCGTCCGGATCTGCTGGCGAGGCCGCGGACCGTTGTAACCGTCATCTGCATCGGGACCTGCTTGGCTTCTCCACGGCCCGTCGACCATCCGTCATCCATCCCGGGACCTGCTTGGCTTCTCCACGGCCCGTCGACCATCCGTCATCCATCCCGGGACCTGCTTGGCTTCTCCACGGCCCGTCGATCATCCTTCGTCCATCTCGGGACCGGCTTGGCTCCTCCACGGCCCGATCAGCAAACACACCGAGCTCGAGGATTGAGAGCTATTTAACTCATTGGCAACTAAGACTGTCCCGCTACCCCTTTTTCCTCAACCAGAGATCAGAACCGAGGGGACCCCTGAGTCCAGACCTCCTTGTATCATATCAACGTAACCTAAGAATTGCCTATAAAGTCTCGTTAACCTTCAATCTTGTGTGGTGTCCGTCTGTGGGGGGGGGAAGTTACTTATCTGTACAGTCGTTGGAGACGGCTCTCCCTGGAGACCTCTCCCCGTAATCTCGGCCGACCCTCCCGGTCCGTCTAACACTCTCCCATTAAATGTATTGCAGCAGTGCTGAGAAGTGCTTGTACTCTCCCAATAAATGTATTGCAGCAGTGCTTAGAAGTGCAGGCACTCTCCCATTAAAGGTATTGCAGCAGTGCTTAGAAGTGCAGGCACTCTCCTATTAAATGTATTGCAGTAGTGCTGAGAAGTGCAGGTACTCTCCCATTAAATGTATTGCAGCAGTGCCGAGAAGTGCTTGTACTCTCCCATTAAATGTATTGCAGCAGTGCTTAGAAGTGCAGGTACTCTCCCATTAAATGTATTGCAGCAGTGCTGAGAAGTGCAGGCACTCTCTGCAGCAGTGCTGAGAAGTGCTGGCACTCTCCCATTAAATGTATTGCAGCAGTGCTGAGAAGTGCTTGTACTCTCCCATTAAATGTATTGCAGCAGTGCTGAGAAGTGCAGGTACTCTCTCATTAAATGTACTGCAGCAGTGCTGTGAAGTGCTGGCACTCTCCCATTAAATGTATTGCAGCAGTGCTGAGAAGTGCTTGTACTCTCCCATTAAATGTATTGCAGCAGTGCTGAGAAGTGCAGGTACTCTCTCATTAAATGTACTGCAGCAGTGCTGTGAAGTGCTGGCACTCTCCCATTAAATGTATTGCAGCAGTGCTGAGAAGTGCTTGTACTCTCCCATTAAATGTATTGCAGCAGTGCTGAGAAGTGCAGGTACTCTCTCATTAAATGTACTGCAGCAGTGCTGTGAAGTGCTGGCACTCTCCCATTAAATGTATTGCAGCAGTGCTGAGAAGTGCTTGTACTCTCCCATTAAATGTATTGCAGCAGTGCTGAGAAGTGCTTGTACTCTCCCATTAAATGTATTGCAGCAGTGCTCAGAAGTGCAGGTACTCTCCCATTAAATGTACTGCAGCAGTGCTGAGAAGTGCAGACTCTCTCCCATTAAATGTACTGCAGCAGTGCTGAGAAGTGCTGGCACTCTCCCATTAAATGTATTGCAGCAGTGCTGAGAAGTGCTTGTACTCTCCCATTAAATGTATTGCAGCAGTGCTGAGAAGTGCTTGTACTCTCCCATTAAATGTATTGCAGCAGTGCTCAGAAGTGCAGGTACTCTCCCATTAAATGTATTGCAGCAGTGCTGAGAAGTGCTGGCACTCTCCCATTAAATGTATTGCAGCAGTGCTGAGAAGTGCTGGTACTCTCCCATTAAATGTATCGCAGCAGTGCTGAGAAGTGCTGGCACTCTCCCATTAAATGTATTGCAGCAGTGCTGAGAAGTGCAGGTACTCTCCCATTAAATGTATCGCAGCAGTGCTGAGAAGTGCCGGTAGTCTCCCATTAAATGTATTGCAGCAGTGCTGAGAAGTGCTGGTACTCTCCCATTAAATGTATCGCAGCAGTGCTGAGAAGTGCAGAAACAACAACATCACCCCGTCGCAAGACCTTTGCAACTCCCTCGCCTCCTACTTCCACAACAAGATCGCTGACATACACAACAGCTTCAGCCCACAAACAACGCTCCCCACGACTGCACCAACGCTCCCCACCACCACCCTCAGCGCCTGGACTCAGATCAACACAGAAGACACCATCTGCACAATGAACTCTATCCACTCCGGATCTCCGACCGACCCCTGCCCCCACCACGTCTTCAACAAGGCTGACGCTATCATCGCACCCCACCTGCGGGACATCATCAACACCTCCTTCGACACCGCTACCTTCCCTGAGAGCTGGAAGCACGCCGAACTCAGCGCTCTACTAAAGAAACCAACAGCGGACCCCACCAAACTCAAGAATTACCGCCCCATCTCGCTCCTCCCGTTCCCAGCCAAAGTCATCGAGAAGACCGTCAACAAGCAACTGGCCGCCTTCCTCGAGACGAATGGATCCCTCGACCCCTCACAGTCTGGCTTCCGAGCCAACCACAGCACCGAGACCACCCTCATCGCGGCCACCGATGACATCCGAGCCCTGCTGGACAACGGTGAAACAGCGGCCCTCATCCTCCTAGACCTCTCCGCGGCGTTCGACACTGTCTGCCACCGCACCCTAGTGCAGCGCCTCAGCAACGTCGGAATCCAGGAGAAGGCTCTGGAATGGATCATCTCCTTCCTCGCTGGAAGGACACAGAGAGTCCGCCTACCACCGTTCAGATCTGCAGCCACGGAAGTCATCTGCGGCGTTCCTCAGGGCTCCTCGCTCAGCCCCACCCTCTTCAACGTCTACATGAGCCCCCTTGTGGCCATCGCACGCCAGCACAACCTCAACATCATCTCCTACGCCGATGACACCCAGCTGATCCTCTCCCTGACCAACGACCCCGCCGCCGCCAGAACCAACCTCCACGAAGGGATGAAAGACGTAGCCGAGTGGATGACGACCAGCCGCCTGAAACTGAACTCAGACAAGACGGAAGTCCTCATCCTGGGCTCCTCGCCCTCCACCTGGGACGACTCCTGGTGGCCCCCCGCCCTGGGCACCGCACCCAAACCGACAGACCACGCACGCAACCTGGGCTTCATCCTGGACTCCTCCCTCTCCATGACCAGACAAGTCAACGCCATCTCCGCGTCCTGTTTCAACATCCTACGCATGCTACGGAAGATCTTCCGATGGATCCCCATCGAGACCAGGAAGACGGTCACCCAGGCCCTCGTCACCAGCCGACTAGACTACGGCAACGCCCTCTACGCCGGAACCACCGCCAAGCTCCAGAAGAGACTCCAGCGGATCCAGAACGCCTCAGCCAGACTCATCCTCGACATCCCCCGACGCAGCCACATCTCCGGACACCTGAGAGACCTACACTGGCTCCCCGTCAACAAGAGAATCACCTTCCGTCTCCTCACCCACGCACACAAAGCCCTACCCGACCAAGGCCCGAGCTACCTCAACAACCGCCTCAACTTCTACGCTCCCAAACTCCGCCTTCGATCGACCAACCACGCCCTCGCCGCTGTCCCCGCATCCGAAGAGCAACAACAGGAGGAAGGTCCTTCTCCTACCTGGCCACCAAGACCTGGAACACCCTCCCTACCGACCTCCGCCTGACCCAAGACCACCTCTCCTTCAGGAAGAAGCTCAAGATCTGGCTGTTCGAGCAGTAGTGGCACCCCACCCCCTCCCCCAAGCGCCTTGAGACCCTCTGGGTAAGTAGTGCGCTCTATAAATGCCTTGATTGATTGATTGATTGATTGATACTTTCCCAATAAATGTATTTCCAGCAGTGCTGAGAAGTGCAGGTCCTCTCCCATTTCATGTATTGAAGCAGTGCTGAGAAGTGCAGGCACTCTCCCATTACCTTTATTGAAGCAGTGCTGAGAAGTGCGGGCACTCTCTCATTAAATGTATTCCAGCAGTGCTGAGAAGTGCTGGTACTCTCCCATTCTATGTATTGAAGCAGTGCTGAGAAGTGCAGGCACTCTCCCATTTCATGTATTGAAGCAGTGCTGAGAAGTGCAGGCACTCTCCCATTAAATGTATTGCAGCAGTGCTGAGAAGTGCTGGCACTCTCCCATTAAATGTATTGCAGCAGTGCTGAGAAGTGCTTGTACTCTCCCATTAAATGTATTGCAGCAGTGCTGAGAAGTGCAGGTACTCTCTCATTAAATGTACTGCAGCAGTGCTGTGAAGTGCTGGCACTCTCCCATTAAATGTATTGCAGCAGTGCTGAGAAGTGCTTGTACTCTCCCATTAAATGTATTGCAGCAGTGCTGAGAAGTGCAGGTACTCTCTCATTAAATGTACTGCAGCAGTGCTGTGAAGTGCTGGCACTCTCCCATTAAATGTATTGCAGCAGTGCTGAGAAGTGCTTGTACTCTCCCATTAAATGTATTGCAGCAGTGCTGAGAAGTGCAGGTACTCTCTCATTAAATGTACTGCAGCAGTGCTGTGAAGTGCTGGCACTCTCCCATTAAATGTATTGCAGCAGTGCTGAGAAGTGCTTGTACTCTCCCATTAAATGTATTGCAGCAGTGCTGAGAAGTGCAGGTACTCTCCCATTAAATGTATTGCAGCAGTGCTGAGAAGTGCTTGTACTCTCCCATTAAATGTATTGCAGCAGTGCTGAGAAGTGCAGGTACTCTCCCATTAAATGTATTGCAGCAGTGCTGAGAAGTGCTTGTACTCTCCCATTAAATGTATTGCAGCAGTGCTGAGAAGTGCAGGTACTCTCTCATTAAATGTACTGCAGCAGTGCTGTGAAGTGCTGGCACTCTCCCATTATATGTATTGCAGCAGTGCTGAGAAGTGCTTGTACTCTCCCATTAAATGTATTGCAGCAGTGCTGAGAAGTGCAGGTACTCTCCCATTAAATGTATTGCAGCAGTGCTGAGAAGTGCTTGTACTCTCCCATTAAATGTATTGCAGCAGTGCTGAGAAGTGCTTGTACTCTCCCATTAAATGTATTGCAGCAGTGCTTAGAAGTGCAGGCACTCTCCCATTAAAGGTATTGCAGCAGTGCTTAGAAGTGCAGGCACTCTCCTATTAAATGTATTGCAGTAGTGCTGAGAAGTGCAGGTACTCTCCCATTAAATGTATTGCAGCAGTGCTGAGAAGTGCTTGTACTCTCCCATTAAATGTATTGCAGCAGTGCTTAGAAGTGCAGGTACTCTCTCATTAAATGTATTGCAGCAGTGCTGAGAAGTGCAGGTACTCTCCCATTAAATGTATTGCAGCAGTGCTGAGAAGTGCTTGTACTATCCCATTAAATGTATTGCAGCAGTGCTGAGAAGTGCAGGTACTCTCCCATTAAATGTATTGCAGCAGTGCTGAGAAGTGCTTGTACTCTCCCATTAAATGTATTGCAGCAGTGCTGAGAAGTGCTGGCACTCTCCCATTAAATGTATTGCAGCAGTGCTGAGAAGTGCTTGTACTCTCCCATTAAATGTATTGCAGCAGTGCTGAGAAGTGCTTGTACTCTTCCATTAAATGTATTGCAGCAGTGCTCAGAAGTGCAGGTACTCTCCCATTAAATGTACTGCAGCAGTGCTGAGAAGTGCAGACTCTCTCCCATTAAATGTACTGCAGCAGTGCTGAGAAGTGCTGGCACTCTCCCATTAAATGTATTGCAGCAGTGCTGAGAAGTGCTTGTACTCTCCCATTAAATGTATTGCAGCAGTGCTGAGAAGTGCTTGTACTCTCCCATTAAATGTATTGCAGCAGTGCTCAGAAGTGCAGGTACTCTCCCATTAAATGTATTGCAGCAGTGCTGAGAAGTGCTGGCACTCTCCCATTAAATGTATTGCAGCAGTGCTGAGAAGTGCTTGTACTCTCCCATTAAATGTATTGCAGCAGTGCTGAGAAGTGCTTGTACTCTCCCATTAAATGTATTGCAGCAGTGCTCAGAAGTGCAGGTACTCTCCCATTAAATGTACTGCAGCAGTGCTGAGAAGTGCAGACACTCTCCCATTAAATGTACTGCAGCAGTGCTGAGAAGTGCTGGCACTCTCCCATTAAATGTATTGCAGCAGTGCTGAGAAGTGCTTGTACTCTCCCATTAAATGTATTGCAGCAGTGCTGAGAAGTGCTTGTACTCTCCCATTAAATGTATTGCAGCAGTGCTCAGAAGTGCAGGTACTCTCCCATTAAATGTACTGCAGCAGTGCTGTGAAGTGCTGGCACTATCCCATTACTGAAAGCCTGGGGTCTTAGACAATGTCGTCCGGCCATGATCCTTCTACAGATGTTAGACTCTGAGCGCACCTGTTACCATACACTGAACTTTTTAAAATTTATTATTAGGCACCGAAAGAACCTTTAAAATTCTTTTTTGTGTGATCTATTTTTATGCTGTAAATTTTATACTGTTGCTTTTATGGTTTTACAATGATAAAAACCGAATAAAGGAATTTATTATTATATTATTATTATTAAATGTATTGCACCAGTGCTGAGAAGTGCATGTACTCTCCCCTTAAGTGTATTGCTGGGGTGCTGAGAAGTGCTGGTACTCTCCCATTAAATGTATTGTGGCAGTGCTGAGAAGTGCAGGTACTTTCCCAATAAATGTATTTCCAGCAGTGCTGATAAGTGCATGTACTCTCCCTTTAAGTGTGTTGCTGGGGTGCTGAGAAGTGCAGGCACTCTCCCATTAAGTGTGTTGCTGGGGTGCTGAGAAGTGCAGGTACTCTCTCATTAAATGTACTGCAGCAGTGCTGTGAAGTGCTGGCACTCTCCCATTAAATGTATTGCAGCAGTGCTGAGAAGTGCTTGTACTCTCCCATTAAATGTATTGCAGCAGTGCTGAGAAGTGCAGGTACTCTCCCATTAAATGTATTGCAGCAGTGCTGAGAAGTGCTTGTACTCTCCCATTAATTGTATTGCAGCAGTGCTGAGAAGTGCAGGTACTCTCCCATTAAATGTATTGCAGCAGTGCTGAGAAGTGCTTGTACTCTCCCATTAAATGTATTGCAGCAGTGCTGAGAAGTGCAGGTACTCTCTCATTAAATGTACTGCAGCAGTGCTGTGAAGTGCTGGCACTCTCCCATTAAATGTATTGCAGCAGTGCTGAGAAGTGCTTGTACTCTCCCATTAAATGTATTGCAGCAGTGCTGAGAAGTGCAGGTACTCTCCCATTAAATGTATTGCAGCAGTGCTGAGAAGTGCTTGTACTCTCCCATTAAATGTATTGCAGCAGTGCTGAGAAGTGCTTGTACTCTCCCATTAAATGTATTGCAGCAGTGCTTAGAAGTGCAGGCACTCTCCCATTAAAGGTATTGCAGCAGTGCTTAGAAGTGCAGGCACTCTCCTATTAAATGTATGGCAGTAGTGCTGAGAAGTGCAGGTACTCTCCCATTAAATGTATTGCAGCAGTGCTGAGAAGTGCTTGTACTCTCCCATTAAATGTATTGCAGCAGTGCTTAGAAGTGCAGGTACTCTCTCATTAAATGTATTGCAGCAGTGCTGAGAAGTGCAGGTACTCTCCCATTAAATGTATTGCAGCAGTGCTGAGAAGTGCTTGTACTATCCCATTAAATGTATTGCAGCAGTGCTGAGAAGTGCAGGTACTCTCCCATTAAATGTATTGCAGCAGTGCTGAGAAGTGCTTGTACTCTCCCATTAAATGTATTGCAGCAGTGCTGAGAAGTGCTGGCACTCTCCCATTAAATGTATTGCAGCAGTGCTGAGAAGTGCTTGTACTCTCCCATTAAATGTATTGCAGCAGTGCTGAGAAGTGCTTGTACTCTCCCATTAAATGTATTGCAGCAGTGCTCAGAAGTGCAGGTACTCTCCCATTAAATGTACTGCAGCAGTGCTGAGAAGTGCAGACTCTCTCCCATTAAATGTACTGCAGCAGTGCTGAGAAGTGCTGGCACTCTCCCATTAAATGTATTGCAGCAGTGCTGAGAAGTGCTTGTACTCTCCCATTAAATGTATTGCAACAGTGCTGAGAAGTGCTTGTACTCTCCCATTAAATGTATTGCAGCAGTGCTCAGAAGTGCAGGTACTCTCCCATTAAATGTATTGCAGCAGTGCTGAGAAGTGCTGGCACTCTCCCATTAAATGTATTGCAGCAGTGCTGAGAAGTGCTTGTACTCTCCCATTAAATGTATTGCAGCAGTGCTGAGAAGTGCTTGTACTCTCCCATTAAATGTATTGCAGCAGTGCTCAGAAGTGCAGGTACTCTCCCATTAAATGTACTGCAGCAGTGCTGAGAAGTGCAGACACTCTCCCATTAAATGTACTGCAGCAGTGCTGAGAAGTGCTGGCACTCTCCCATTAAATGTATTGCAGCAGTGCTGAGAAGTGCTTGTACTCTCCCATTAAATGTATTGCAGCAGTGCTGAGAAGTGCTTGTACTCTCCCATTAAATGTATTGCAGCAGTGCTCAGAAGTGCAGGTACTCTCCCATTAAATGTACTGCAGCAGTGCTGTGAAGTGCTGGCACTATCCCATTACTGAAAGCCTGGGGTCTTAGACAATGTCGTCCGGCCATGATCCTTCTACAGATGTTAGACTCTGAGCGCACCTGTTACCATACACTGAACTTTTTAAAATTTATTATTAGGCACCGAAAGAACCTTTAAAATTCTTTTTTGTGTGATCTATTTTTATGCTGTAAATTTTATACTGTTGCTTTTATGGTTTTACAATGATAAAAACCGAATAAAGGAATTTATTATTATATTATTATTATTAAATGTATTGCACCAGTGCTGAGAAGTGCATGTACTCTCCCCTTAAGTGTATTGCTGGGGTGCTGAGAAGTGCTGGTACTCTCCCATTAAATGTATTGTGGCAGTGCTGAGAAGTGCAGGTACTTTCCCAATAAATGTATTTCCAGCAGTGCTGATAAGTGCATGTACTCTCCCTTTAAGTGTGTTGCTGGGGTGCTGAGAAGTGCAGGCACTCTCCCATTAAGTGTGTTGCTGGGGTGCTGAGAAGTGCAGGTACTCTCTCATTAAATGTACTGCAGCAGTGCTGTGAAGTGCTGGCACTCTCCCATTAAATGTATTGCAGCAGTGCTGAGAAGTGCTTGTACTCTCCCATTAAATGTATTGCAGCAGTGCTGAGAAGTGCAGGTACTCTCCCATTAAATGTATTGCAGCAGTGCTGAGAAGTGCTTGTACTCTCCCATTAAATGTATTGCAGCAGTGCTGAGAAGTGCAGGTACTCTCCCATTACATGTATTGCAGCAGTGCTGAGAAGTGCTTGTACTCTCCCATTAAATGTATTGCAGCAGTGCTGAGAAGTGCAGGTACTCTCTCATTAAATGTACTGCAGCAGTGCTGTGAAGTGCTGGCACTCTCCCATTAAATGTATTGCAGCAGTGCTGAGAAGTGCTTTTACTCTCCCATTAAATGTATTGCAGCAGTGCTGAGAAGTGCAGGTACTCTCCCATTAAATGTATTGCAGCAGTGCTGAGAAGTGCTTGTACTCTCCCATTAAATGTATTGCAGCAGTGCTGAGAAGTGCTTGTACTCTCCCATTAAATGTATTGCAGCAGTGCTTAGAAGTGCAGGCACTCTCCCATTAAAGGTATTGCAGCAGTGCTTAGAAGTGCAGGCACTCTCCTATTAAATGTATTGCAGTAGTGCTGAGAAGTGCAGGTACTCTCCCATTAAATGTATTGCAGCAGTGCTGAGAAGTGCTTGTACTCTCCCATTAAATGTATTGCAGCAGTGCTTAGAAGTGCAGGTACTCTCTCATTAAATGTATTGCAGCAGTGCTGAGAAGTGCAGGTACTCTCCCATTAAATGTATTGCAGCAGTGCTGAGAAGTGCTTGTACTATCCCATTAAATGTATTGCAGCAGTGCTGAGAAATACAGGTACTCTCCCATTAAATGTATTGCAGCAGTGCTGAGAAGTGCTTGTACTCTCCCATTAAATGTATTGCAGCAGTGCTGAGAAGTGCTGGCACTCTCCCATTAAATGTATTGCAGCAGTGCTGAGAAGTGCTTGTACTCTCCCATTAAATGTATTGCAGCAGTGCTGAGAAGTGCTTGTACTCTCCCATTAAATGTATTGCAGCAGTGCTCAGAAGTGCAGGTACTCTCCCATTAAATGTACTGCAGCAGTGCTGAGAAGTGCAGACTCTCTCCCATTAAATGTATTGCAGCAGTGCTGAGAAGTGCTTGTACTCTCCCATTAAATGTATTGCAGCAGTGCTGAGAAGTGCTGGCACTCTCCCATTAAATGTATTGCAGCAGTGCTGAGAAGTGCTTGTACTCTCCCATTAAATGTATTGCAGCAGTGCTGAGAAGTGCTTGTACTCTCCCATTAAATGTATTGCAGCAGTGCTCAGAAGTGCAGGTACTCTCCCATTAAATGTACTGCAGCAGTGCTGAGAAGTGCTGGCACTCTCCCATTAAATGTATTGCAGCAGTGCTGAGAAGTGCTTGTACTCTCCCATTAAATGTATTGCAGCAGTGCTGAGAAGTGCTTGTACTCTCCCATTAAATGTATTGCAGCAGTGCTCAGAAGTGCAGGTACTCTCCCATTAAATGTATTGCAGCAGTGCTGAGAAGTGCTGGCACTCTCCCATTAAATGTATTGCAGCAGTGCTGAGAAGTGCTTGTACTCTCCCATTAAATGTATTGCAGCAGTGCTGAGAAGTGCTTGTACTCTCCCATTAAATGTATTGCAGCAGTGCTCAGAAGTGCAGGTACTCTCCCATTAAATGTACTGCAGCAGTGCTGAGAAGTGCAGACACTCTCCCATTAAATGTACTGCAGCAGTGCTGAGAAGTGCTGGCACTCTCCCATTAAATGTATTTCAGCAGTGCTGAGAAGTGCTTGTACTCTCCCATTAAATGTATTGCAGCAGTGCTGAGAAGTGCTTGTACTCTCCCATTAAATGTATTGCAGCAGTGCTCAGAAGTGCAGGTACTCTCCCATTAAATGTACTGCAGCAGTGCTGTGAAGTGCTGGCACTATCCCATTACTGAAAGCCTGGGGTCTTAGACAATGTCGTCCGGCCATGATCCTTCTACAGATGTTAGACTCTGAGCGCACCTGTTACCATACACTGAACTTTTTAAAATTTATTACTAGGCACCGAAAGAACCTTTAAAATTCTTTTTTGTGTGATCTATTTTTATGCTGTAAATTTTATACTGTTGCTTTTATGGTTTTACAATGATAAAAACCGAATAAAGGAATTTATTATTATATTATTATTATTAAATGTATTGCACCAGTGCTGAGAAGTGCATGTACTCTCCCCTTAAGTGTATTGCTGGGGTGCTGAGAAGTGCTGGTACTCTCCCATTAAATGTATTGTGGCAGTGCTGAGAAGTGCAGGTACTTTCCCAATAAATGTATTTCCAGCAGTGCTGATAAGTGCATGTACTCTCCCTTTAAGTGTGTTGCTGGGGTGCTGAGTAGTGCAGGCACTCTCCCATTAAGTGTGTTGCTGGGGTGCTGAGAAGTGCAGGTACTTTCCCAATAAATGTATTTCCAGCAGTGCTGAGAAGTGCATGTACTCTCCCCTTAAGTGTATTGCTGGGGTGCTGAGAAGTGCTGGTACTCTCCCATTAAATGTATTGTGGCAGTGCTGAGAAGTGCAGGTACTTTCCCAATAAATGTATTTCCAGCAGTGCTGATAAGTGCATGTACTCTCCCTTTAAGTGTGTTGCTGGGGTGCTGAGAAGTGCATGTACTCTCCCCTTAAGTGTATTGCTGGGGTGCTGAGAAGTGCTGGTACTCTCCCATTAAATGTATTGTGGCAGTGCTGAGAAGTGCAGGTACTTTCCCAATAAATGTATTTCCAGCAGTGCTGATAAGTGCATGTACTCTCCCTTTAAGTGTGTTGCTGGGGTGCTGAGAAGTGCTGGTACTCTCCCATTAAGTGTGTTGCTGGGGTGCTGAGAAGTGCTGGCTCTCTCCCATTAAATGTATTGAAGTAGTGCTGAGAAGTGCAGGCACTCTCCTATTACATGGATTGCAGCATTGCTGAGAAGTGCAGGCACTCTCCCATTAAGTGTATTGCTGGGGTGCTTAGAAGTGCCGGTACTCTCCCATTGAAATGAGAGAAGCGCAGGCACTCAGTACCCCACTTCTTTTGCTGGTTCTCGTGCCCTGCCGGCGGGTGCAAGACCCCCTCAAGGAAGGAAAGATGATGAATAAAATCTTGTTCCTCGGGGGAAAGATGCGTGGATTCAAAGAGATGGACTCGGTCGCTGTGTCCCTCATTCACGCACACACAGGACATCCCATAATAACCCCCGCCACACACACACACACAGAGGGCCCCTCCTTCTCAGTAGTAAGGGCCCCCACTCGGACACCCCCGGCATCCCGTCATGCTTTGGGGCCCGTCACACCCCGTCCTCTTGCTGTGGATGTGCCGCAGAGCACACCGAGTGATGGGGTGGAGCTGGGAGCGTGACGTCACCAGTGAAGGTGCGCTGTTGTGTAAGAGTGCCAGGTATGTGTTGTACAGAATCACGCCTTCGGTGACTCGATAGGGCCTGCCTTCCACGGAGACACGTCACGAACCGAAACAATGCACGTCAGAGAGGAAATATGTGTCAGGACAACCTTCAGATGCCAAAGAGAGAACAGAACTTCAGGAATCCGAGAACGAGAAAGAAAAGGAACATGAATCTGTCTCAACTTAATGCAGGAAGGAACGGAGCAAACCACAGGCCAGCCGGAGAGAGGACAGGCAGAGGGCGCAGGCGCGAGCTGGCAATTGTGCAGCAGGTGCAGGGGCACCGGGCAAGGGCTGTGAGGAGCACCCCTCGCCCTAATTAAGGCTTCTCTTTCTCTATTGTCCAATCAGGGGACAGGGGCCCAATGTCTTCGCAGCTGGCACTGCTGGGCCGGAGCACCCCGGACCCTCACTGGCTTCCCTCTCCCCTCCTCTTCTCATCATTCAGGTCTGTGCCCCTTCCTCGTCGCCCTCCCCGGGGGCATTGCCAGGGACCCCCAGGTGGCACTGCAGGGACAGGCCGTGCCCTAAACCCACACGCCTTCCTCGACGCCCTCCCCGGGGCATTGCCAAGGACCCTCAGGTGGCACTGCAGGGACAGGCCTTGCCCTGGACTCCCATGGCTTCCTCCTCACGTGCAGCAGCTCCCAGGCCACGTGCTGCCCTGCCCGAGAGGGCACGGCCCAGGGTGACTCTCAGGCCTGGCATTCCCTTCCTGGCGTCTGCCGATGGCTCGGCGTGGCACGTGCGGTGCATGGGCGTGCCAGGGCAGCCATGGCACACGGCCCTGCTCCCTGGCGGCGGTGGGCACCTGAAGAGACGAGAAGCTTTGCCTTGGCACACAATCAAACCGAAGGGCAAATGAATGGGCATCTTCTCAAACGTGAGCCGGACTGGAGCCAGCGGGTGCGTCACAGGACCCACGCGCCTCCAATGATGCCACCTTTCTGCATGGGGGGCAGGCGGAGCCCGCATATGATCTCATCACACACCATAGGGTTGTTGTGCCGCAGCCATCTCTTTCTTTTGTGGATTTGGAAGATATCATTCACATGGGGGTCCACAGGGGGGGAGCAAGGAGGGGCCAAGAGGTCACCGCAGCTCCAAAGACCCTCCTGTTAGCCAAGAGGTCACCCCAGCTCCAAAGACCCTCCTGTTAGCCAAGAGGTCACTGCAGATCCAAGGACCCTCCTGTTAGCCAAGAGGTCACTGCAGCTCCGAGGACCCTCCTGTTAGCCAAGAGGTCACTGCAGATCCAAGGACCCTCCTGTTAGCCAATACCCTCCTGTTAGCCAAGAGGTCACTGCAGATCCAAGGACCCTCCTGTTAGCCAAGAGGTCACTGCAGATCCAAGGACCCTCCTGTTAGCCAAGAGGTCACTGCAGATACAAGGACCCGCCTGTTAGCCAAGAGGTCACTGCAGATCCAAGGACCCGCCGGTTAGCCAAGAGGTCACTGCAGATCCAAGGACCACGCCGGTTAGCCAAGAGGTCACTGCAGATCCAAGGACCACGCTGGTTAGCCAAGAGGTCACTGCAGATCCAAGGACCCGCCTGTTAGCCAAGAGGTCACTGCAGATCCAAGGACCCTCCTGTTAGCCAAGAGGTCACTGCAGATCCAAAGACCCGCCTGTTAGCCAAGAGGTCACTGCAGATACAAGGACCCGCCTGTTAGCCAAGAGGTCACTGCAGATCCAAGGACCCGCCTGTTAGCCAAGAGGTCACTGCAGATCCAAGGACCCGCCAGTTAGCCAAGAGGTCACTGCAGATCCAAGGACCCGCCTGTTAGCCAAGAGGTCACTGCAGATCCAAGGACCCGCCTGTTAGCCAAGAGGTCACTGCAGGTCGAAAGACCATCCTGTTAGCCAAGAGGTCACTGCAGCTCCAAAGACCCTCCTGTTAGCCAAGAGGGTCCAAGGAACCCTCCTGTTAACCAAGAGGTCACTGCAGCTCCGAGGACCCTCCTGTTAGCCAAGAGGTCACTGCAGCTCCGAGGACCCTCCTGTTAGCCAAGAGGTCACTGCAGCTCCTAAGACCCTCCTGTTAGCTAAGAGGTCACTGCAGCTCCGAGGACCCTCCTGTTAGCCAAGAGGTCACTGCAGCTCCTAAGACCCTCCTGTTAGCCAAGAGGTCACTACAGATCCAAGGACCCTTCTGTTAGCCAAGAGGTCACTGCAGATCCAAGGACCCACCTGTTAGCCAAGAGGTCCTAGGACCCTCCTGTTAGCCAAGAGGTCACTGCAGGTCCAAGGACCCGCCTGTTAGCTAAGAGGTCACTGCAGCTCCGAGGACCCTCCTGTTAGCCAAGAGGTCACTGCAGCTCCTAAGACCCTCCTGTTAGCCAAGAGGTCACTACAGATCCAAGGACCCTTCTGTTAGCCAAGAGGTCACTGCAGATCCAAGGACCCGCCTGTTAGCCAAGAGGTCCTAGGACCCTCCTGTTAGCCAAGAGGTCACTGCAGCTCCAAAGACCCTCCTGTTAGCCAAGAGGTCACTGCAGCTCCAAGGACCCTCCTGTTAGCCAAGAGGTCACTACAGCCCCGAAGACCCTCCTGCTGTGTTAGCCAATAGGTTGCTGGAACGGGTGAATACGAGGTCAATGATTACCGTGATGTGTGCAGGCCCAACAACGGCAGTACCAATAAATGCATTGTCAACATATGTCATAACATGTGCCCGCACAGTAGCACCGACACCAGCAATGACTATATCAAGGTATGTCATAATCTATGCCCAAATGATGATACTGTGTTTAGGAAGAGCGATGCCGATGTACGTTATGACCCAAGCAAACATAACCATGTCAATACCAGTAAGAACAATGTCAATGTATGTATGCTGCGACACCTGTACGCCCAATGTCATGGATGTCGATAGAAATGATACCAGTGACGGACATATTTTCAGGAAATCTAACAAACACATATCATTGCGGTCAGATGCAGCCAAGGGGACCTCCATCAACCCGAAGTCACAGACTCGTGGTCAGGCAAGTTCTACGACCCACACCTATCGAAAGCCAGGTCACAGGTGGGGTCTCTCTCTCTCGTTAGCCAAAGACAAACGAGCGCCCAACGAAAACCCTGATCGATCCCACAGCTGGATGGTTGCACCACAAACGAGTCCAAGGAAATTGGCCCCAATAGAGCACATCTGGCCAAGGGCTCATGCAGGAAGCTGGTTCAGTATAGACCAGATTTAAAAGAGGTATAGTGTGCACAGAGTCCAGTGAGTTCCCGAAGGTATAGCAGAGGATAACGTTGATAATACCTTACTCTTAATTCAGTGGTAGCTGAGCTGAGCAGTTGGGCTTATCAGAGGGTAGTGGGAATGCATCTGGTGTACATACTCATTCAAGGCAGGAACACACACTCAGTGACTAACTCCAGGCCAATGTTTGTAGAAAAATATTACCTTTGTTGCTTTTATTTCTAGGAGCCGAGTTGAACTCCGTTAATAGTAAGACTTTTCAGAAATGCAATACCTTCTATATTTAGTTGGCAAATGTTTGCATAAACCTTCAAAATACTTTACAGGTGCGTGAAATACTTTCCAATGTCAAAGAGATACTCTGAATTATTCTCAGAATCAACACTTAGTGCAATACAGAGAAAACCAACGCAAACCTATGGGAGGAAAGACAGGTAAGTCGTTTTCAGGTAAGCACTTCACTTACAAGTTCAGTCTACGGAGGGTTTAACCAACACCAGGCAAGGGTCAGACCAAGGTAGGTACTGCACCACCAGCGGCACTGGAGCGGCTGGGTGCAGAGGTCACTGGGCCCAATGCTATCCATTGAAGGCCGGGGAAACCTCGAAGAGGCATCAGTTGCAGGTAAGTACCTGCGATTCAGGGACACAGGCCCTGGGAGTTGAGGTCAGCACTGAAGGGGCCACAAAGTAGCACTAAAGCTGCACCACCAGCGGCACAGGGGCGGCCGGGTGCAGGGTGCAAAGGAGGCGTCGCAAGCCCTGCAGAAATCAATTGAGATCCTCGGTTGGAGGAAACGGCTGCAGGCTCAGACCAGAAGACTGGCTGAAGGAATCCAATGACTGGAGAGGCGAGTTGGATAGTGGGGGGGGGTATGTTGGTACACTATCGGTTGGGCACTCCAAGGCCTGGGGACTGCGGGTGCAGGGATGTCTTTAGGCGTTTGGTTTCTCCCATTGGATCAGGTCGCGGTGGGACCCTTCAAGTTGAGGCCACAGGCATCATGAGCAAGGTCAGGAGAGGTCATCCAACACTGGATCCCAGGTCAGGATCACCGGGGAGACTGGATCATTCGGCCACCTGACTAAGGCCCTGGGTGACGGGTGTAAGCGTCGAGGATCTGCCTGGATCTGGTGTCCTTGGGTTTGTTTCAGACTTGAAAAATCCAGTGTCCACCGGAGAAAAGTGTCTTTGTCGAAGGCAGCTGAGGGCTCTGGTGTTCTTGAAGGTTGCTGGCTGCGGGACACCGGTTTCTGCAAGCTGGATGTGGGAGACAGGGCGGTAGACCTGGGGCCAAGCCAGTTGTCGTCTTCCTCTTTCGCTGTTGCACGGCTCTTCGGTCCTTCTTCTTAGGTCATCGAATCTGAGGAACAGGGTTCAGGGCGGTCTTAAATTATAAATCTAAGGGAGTTACTGAGGTTGGAGGGCAGTAACCAAGGGCTAATGTCCTCTAGGGTGACTACACCCTTTAGCGCCCCCTCCCCCCCTTTAGGGGAGAAGGGCGCATTCCTAGTCCCATTGGACCTAATTCTCCAAACCAAGATGGAGAATTTTCACGAGAGGGGTTCACATCAGCCCCTGCCGACCTTAGGGGTGTTCCAGGCCATGGTGGACACTCCATCTCTGCTTATAAATTTTTCCACCTGTACTGCCGCCAAAAAGGTGGCTAGGACAGGGGGGTAGGCATTGTCACTAGTTGGAGCTGCCCTATGTAGCAAAACACAAGGTGAGAGGCTTTGAGACTCACCGCCAAGTGCTGCTGTTCCTGGCAGGGGGGGGTGTGAAGCAGCGCCACCCAGAGAAGGCTTTGTTCCTGACTGCCGAGAGCACAAAGGCTCTCACCCCAGGAGGTCAGAAACATGTCCGGTGGTGGCTGGCAGGGGCCGGTCAGCCAATAAACTAAAAGCTGAAAGCTTTTCATGGGCCTCTCTAAGATGCCCTCTGGGTGCATTTTATAATAAATCTTTCACTGGCATCAGTGTGGGTTTATTATGCTGAGAGGTTTGACACCAAACTCCTTAATCTTCAGTAAAGCCATCATGTCACTGTGGGGTTCGTGTTGGAAAACTCCCAGCCCTTGCACTCAAAATGGCTTCACTGCACTTAGTGTCCAAGAAAGGACTCAGACACTGTAGGGGCATGTTGCTCATGCAGTTATGCCCTCACCTGTGGTAAAATGCCCCTGCCTTAGAGCGGTCAGGCCTGATGCATGGGTGACTTACCTATGCTACAGGAAATGGTGTGTAGGCATAGGAACCAGGAAGGTGTTCAATGTCGACTCTTTCAGTTGAGCTTCAACACATAGCCTGCAATGGCAGGTGTATGTGTGTGGTGTGGGGTCCTTCAGGGTGGCACAATACATGGTGCAGGCCTAAAAGACCCTCTCTGGTCACAAGGACCTTGGTGCAACTGGTATCTTTTAGAAGTTACTTATAAGTGGGCCAGAGGTGTGCCAATTGTGGGAGCACAGGTACAGTTTTGGGAAAGAACACAGGCCCTGGGACACTGATTGGCAGGGACCCAGGGCACACTCAGTCAAAGTGCCTCAGATATCAGGCAAAAAGTTAGGGACCGTGCCTTCCTACAGCGAGCATCCCCCAAAATACCACAAAGCTGGATACCACATATACATAGGAACCCTCAACCAATCAGGGCACAACATGCAGCCCAAAGAAGAGATCACGCGCTCCTCGTGCCGGACATCTGGACACCTACACACTGGCCCACACTAGCTCTCCCCGAGGTCGAGTCCTTATCAGATGCCCACATTTGTTGATATACCACCGAGATGATTTTTACGAATGTAGAAAATTGCTTTATTGTACCTCATGAACAGCGGGCAAAACTTTGTACACAGAGAGACCTTGAGCAGATGTGCTCTGTGGAGGCTCTACCAGCCGCAGCGTTTGATTAAATCAACTTGTTACTGTTTTGCCCAACACCTCTTGTCTTTTCATTTATTTAAGGTAAACTTATATCCGAGCAATATTTGGGTGATCCAGATAGGAGAGATTGTTTAATCGAACCCGGATGCTGTCGAAGGAAGGACCCCGGCCCAAACAGATTCATATCGGCACAAAGACATCAGTGAGCAAACATCATAATTGATTACAAGTTCTGCTCAATCCACGGGGCTGAAGTCTTTATGAAGGCAGCCGTCATAGGTTAAGAGACTACATCTGATCCTTGGTCCCAACGTGGGGAATGGCAAACTAGAGCAATAGCGTAGGTCACTTTTGTTTCTCCCCTCGTCTGATTGCTAGAAGGAGGCAAAGGTAGCTACCCGGGTGTATAGCACAAGGTACGCCTCGTCCCTGGGTGTTAGTAAGAGATACTGAAAAAAGAGGGTGGGGGGGGTCAACAGGGGAAAGTTTAATGACCACGGTAACTCAAACCCCTTATATCAACTAAATAAACAAACAAGA
Source organism: Lissotriton vulgaris (assembly GCF_964263255.1). Lineage (NCBI taxonomy): Eukaryota > Metazoa > Chordata > Amphibia > Caudata > Salamandridae > Lissotriton > Lissotriton vulgaris. Next base: position 19,524,885 of record NC_141697.1, read on the forward strand.
GGTACCTGGTCAGATTGCTTATCTAAGAGTTGTGTCGTGCCAAGGAGACCACTACACCAAACTGACCTCCCAATGACAATACTGGGTTAGAAAAAGTCCCATCAGCCCACCCTTATTGGTGGAGTGTCGTCATGTGGGATATGGACCATGAACCAAGATTTTCTCCTGATGCATCTAGTGATGATGCAGAGATAGGTTCTGGAAGGTGATCTTCTTAACCCAAGTATTGCAGAGGTAGGACCAATGGGGTGCAGTGCTAGTGAAAACCAAAAGTAAAGGTGATTTTAAAATTGGCTCCTGGGACAAAAAATATGTTTATTCAGTATTGTCCAGGGTCAAGAGTAAAAACAACGCCTATAGTCTTAAAAAATGGCTATGTCATGGCGTAGTGCATAGTGGTCGACATGTTTCAGCTCGGGGGACAACTAGTCCGAGCTTTCTTCAGGACCTTAAGATGTTATGCATCTGCACTGTTAGAGACAAGTAGTGTAGTTAACATATTGGATTAGTCCTACCGGATCTTTGAGCCCAAAGTATTCCGTGGTAGTCGTCCAATTGGTCTGGATTTTCCTAAATGGGACGTGAGAGGCAATTGGTGAAGAAGTGGCACTTCAAAAGACACAACACAACTAAGAATAAGCAGTGGCTGCAGAAGACTTTTCTCAGCCCTTCAGAAACATATTTTTTGTCCCAGGAGCCAATTTTAAAATCACCTTTACTTTTGGTTTTCACTAGCACTGCACCCCATTGGTCCTACCTCTGCAATACTTGGGTTAAGAAGATCACCTTCCAGAACCTATCTCTGCATCATCACTAGATGCATCAGGAGAAAATCTTGGTTCATGGTCCATATCCCACATGACGACACTCCACCAATAAGGGTGGGCTGATGGGACTTTTTCTAACCCAGTATTGTCATTGGGAGGTCAGTTTGGTGTAGTGGTCTCCTTGGCACGACACAACTCTTAGATAAGCAATCTGACCAGGTACCTCTTGTTTGTTTATTTAGTTGATATAAGGGGTTTGAGTTACCGTGGTCATTAAACTTTCCCCTGTTGACCCCCCACCCTCTTTTTTCAGTGTTTAGTGCAACTTAGTTGTTGCGGGTCATATATTAAAATTGTTTGTTTTGCGCACAGGGCTCCTTTCCCTGTCATATGCTCAACTAGTTGTTATATTGTATGAGACTCCCCTTTCTGAATCATGGCTGACTTTGCAGGGTTAGCATTCGATGACGAGATGCTACAGTCTGTTTTAGATGAGAACCCTTGTCTTCTCGATTCACTGCCCGAGACCACCAATACAACCAAAGATGACTGGCCTACCCTTCTGAATTTAAAAAAGACACACTCCCGTACTCTAATACACGGCACCATCATGGCACAATACCTTAGGGGGAAATGTGCACCCACGGGCTTGATTGTGACAAATGCACCTAGGTTGTTTTTGACCGATAAGGAATTTAAGCGCGACTGGTCCCTTATAGCATGGCGTTGCACGCGAGACTGGCTCATATTAATCATCAACACGGCAAAAAGGGTGGCAGATGCCATCCTTATAGAGATCCAGACTCTGGAGGGACAGATTAAGGCCACTTGCACTACTTTATTCAAAAAACGTATGGATGAAACCAACAAAGCCAACAAAGAATACAAGGACAACATACTCACAAGCAAGATGGACAAATTTAAAAAGGATCTTGAACGCTTTTCCTTAACCAAAGTCTACCCATATACTAGTGATAACTATGAAGCCCCCGGGTTTAATAACAAGGGCAAACGATATGGGTCTAACTACTCCACCTCTGGATCCGAGTCAAGTGATTCGGAAACGCCAAACCAAGCGAGTACATCTGCCGGCTCAGATGGACAATAACAACGACCCTTCAGAAGAGGCGGTAGACAGAGAGGAGGGAATTATAACCAATATCCAGGCAATTATCAGCACTCTGGACCTTGGTGGCATCCAGGGCCGTGGGGTTTTCAACCCCCACCATTCCCACAACAAATGAATCCATTTGGACAACCCCCACAGTTTTTTCCTAACCAGTCTTTTTTAGGACGTGGCCGAGGACAGAACCGGGGCAAAAGAAGAGGACAACAAACGGTTCAATGGGACCCCGACATCTCAGTTCCCAACACACGGAGCAGGAAGGCAGCTCAACAGAGCAGCAGTGCAGAGACGACAGGGATCTAATAGTGAATTTAAGCTCCCGCACTTTGACACCGGCTGAACAAACAGTCCTGGGAAAAGGCCTTGGCTTTGTCCCCACAAATAGAGGGGATCCTTTTTTGATGAGGACTGAACTAGAGAAATTCTTTCGCAAGGTGCGTCTACATTTCTTTTTCAAAGATAGAACTGAATCTCCTGACAGCAGCAGTGATGAACCCATGAATACCGGGTTGCGACCAAAATCCACCTTCACCCCCCTGAGTCATCAAGTGCCATCACTTGTAACTACATTCGAACAAGCAGTCAGACATGAGGTTGCACTAATACAAGACATGGAGTCCACAACCTTCAATAACTTCTCCAAAGCAGAAAGACAGGCTGTCACCAGTCTTACTAAAGATCCCACTATCATTATAAAACCGGCGGATAAAGGGGGTGCGACGGTAGTTCTAGACATGGTCCAATACCAACAAGAATGTCTTAGACAACTAGATAACCAGCAATTCTATCGCCGTCTGACTGAAGACCCCACTCCACGCCTACTCTTAATGATCAAAAATCTGGTAGATGAAGGATTGAATGAAGGGTGGATTACATCGCAGGAGGCAAGATTTTTGGTAACAGAGAACCCTGTAACCCCTGGTTTCTACTGTTTACCCAAGATCCACAAGGCCACCAGACCACCCCCGGGACGTCCCATTATTTCCGGGATCGGCTCCCTACTGGAGCCTCTGTCTACTTTTGTAGACGTCTTTCTTAGACCTCTTGTCAAGAAAATGCCCACGTATTTGGAAGATACTGCCGATGTACTACGCCTACTACCTGACATTGAGTTTAATGTAGAGACCGACATACTAGCCAGCTTTGATGTCGAGTCCCTCTACACCTGCATACCTCAACAGGATACACTTGATACCATCAGACACCTTCTATCATTAGAAGAATTAGATAGCATCACCCCTGTGAATTTCATTCTTGCATGCGCAGAGATAGCTATGAAAGAAAATTTCTTTAGATTTGAGGACCAACTATTCCTCCAGATCTCAGGGACCTCAATGGGGAGCGTTTTTGCCCCTAGCCTCGCCAACCTTTATGTCCATCAATTTGAGCAAGATCTTGTCCTCCACCATAGCAATCCCTTCTTCCACCAAGTGGTGCTATGGAGGAGATATATAGATGACATTCTGATGGTATGGCGAGGGACTGAGAACGAGATCGAGTCTTTCCACCAATGGCTGAACGAACGGAACCAGTTCCTAAAATTCACATTAGAACATAGCCGTGTCAGACTCGCATTCCTAGACCTGTCTATTTTTCCTGAGGCTGGCAGTCTACAAAGTGAATTATACACCAAGCCAATGGCGAGAAATTCTCTGCTTCTTTTCAACAGCCACCATCCACGCTCGTTGAAGGAAAACCTTCCTGTGGGACAATTCCTCAGAGTGAGAAGGAATTGTTCATCCCTAGCACTATTCAACCAACATGCAGAAACCCTTTCAAAACAACTACAGGAACGAGAATACCCTAAACACCTGGTGAAAAGGGCATGGAAAAGGGCCTCCAACAACAACCGTGAGGCACTGTTGGATAGACGTCCTCCTAAACCATCTCTTGAGAGACTCACATTTGTGAGTACCTTCAACGCACAATCCAACAGACTTCAGAAAGCAGTGCGTAAACACTGGGGGATTCTCAATACCACCAATGCCAACATCCCCTTACCACTCTTTTCATTTAAAAGAGCTCAAAGCTTACGTGACACATTGGTCCATACAAGACCCAGGTTACAAAACACCGTAGTACCAACCACTTTATGGAATCTTCCACCTGTCACGGGACATCACCCATGTGGCTCTTGTAGTGTCTGTCCCCAGACTAGCAAAATCAACACCATTGATCTAGGTTCGGGGAGGACTTGGGTCCTGAAAAAACACACTAACTGCAACACAGAGAATGTGATCTATATGATCACCTGCCCTTGTTCCCTTAGATATATTGGCTACACAACCCGCAAGATCAAAATCAGGATTGGTGAGCACAAGAGCACCATCAGGCGACACAAACAGGCAACCAAACTGACTAACCACTTCTTACATAACAAACACACAGCAGACGACATGAGATGGGTGGTTCTAGAACATCCATACATCCCCACTCATATAAATGATGTCTCTAAATTCCTGTTCAAGAAAGAGCAGAAATGGGTATTTCAGTTACAAAGCGATTCCAAGGGGCTCAACGACGACATCCCATGGTCATCTTTATAGCCAACCATGGCTGTGTTTACAATATACATAACAGTCAAAAATATATGACCTACTGTTGAGCTAATATGTGTAAGGACCATTTCCACCTCTCTTTACTAGTGCCTTCCCTATATAGGATTGCCTTACATATCAACCCTTTTTGTCTGAACAATATATTCAGTTTATATTCCATGATGCCCATTGGTGTAACTAGCTGGCCGTGCAGTGTTAATGATACTTGGTGAAGCTTTAGTTGTATAAACCTAATTTTTGTATACACCTTATGAGGATTAGTATCCCCAGTTAAGTTTGCCTCTGCATATCTAATTTTTGCTAAACAACACAGACTACTGTTAACACGCATTTGCGATTCTTTCCTCTCAACTGCGCACTATACCGCTGGCGTGAGGCATGCGCGCACATTGTTAGACTCTATTTGGTGCCGCTATTATAGTATACACACGAACGGTGGAGTTCATCTGCGCATGCGCCTAGCGTCCCAATACGGTACACGGCGCACGCGCTTGCAGATTCCATTCCTATACACACGCGCATGTGCCTTAGCATTAATCGATAGCGGTAAACTCCTAACATATGCGAAGTAGTATCTCTCCATAGCGCTAATCCTCAGCGCATGCGCGTCTAATTCCAGTATCCCCTCATGGCACTAATCCTTGGCGCATGCGCGTCTAACTCCGGCTTCCGCCCCCAACACTGGCCGGTTAGTGAAGACCAATGGGCTGGTCATTTTCATAAAAAAACGCTGTTTTTTCACGCGTTTTTGATAATTAACCAATTAGAGGGTGTATTTAACCCAGCATCTCATAGCAGATATCACCTCCACTCCTACTCGGACGCTGGCCATAGGGGTACCGACGGACAGGTATGGATCCAGCTGACCATGAGATGTTGTAACTTGTATTAAGCTGTGGCTTTGTTTAAATTACCTTTAAACTGTGTGGTCTATTGTATGTTAGTTTGTTAGTCTTACTGCCACCAAATGAGCCTGTTTTGGTCCTTCTTACTTATATTTCTGCTTGTGGGTTCAGCTTGCATCTATAGCCCATCTATAGAACCCACCTTTTTCAGCAAAGTTTTATTCCCTAGCCTAGTCACTTACCATGTGTTTTTGTCTGGGTTGAGTCTCTTTTTAATCAACTAGTTTTAGTTAGTGTCTAAATACATATATATGGATAAGTTGAGTACACATACTCTGTACCTCAATAGACCAGTTCATTAGAGGTCATTATAATTTTCCATCTCTAACAGAGCGGGGCCTCCTTCTTTCCCGAGTGGGTGCCGGGTGAGGTGAGGCGCTTTCCCAGAGATCACTGGGTGAGTAGAATTTAGATTTACGAATAATGTGTAACTAATTTAATTATAAATCAGAAGACATATGTAGTTTCTGAAGGGCTGAGAAAAGTCTTCTGCAGCCACTGCTTATTCTTAGTTGTGTTGTGTCTTTTGAAGTGCCACTTCTTCACCAATTGCCTCTCACGTCCCATTTAGGAAAATCCAGACCAATTGGACGACTACCACGGAATACTTTGGGCTCAAAGATCCGGTAGGACTAATCCAATATGTTAACTACACTACTTGTCTCTAACAGTGCAGATGCATAACATCTTAAGGTCCTGAAGAAAGCTCGGACTAGTTGTCCCCCGAGCTGAAACATGTCGACCACTATGCACTACGCCATGACATAGCCATTTTTTAAGACTATAGGCGTTGTTTTTACTCTTGACCCTGGACAATATGTTATGTTATGTTAAAAAAATTTGTACCGCGCACATACACCGAGACGGTTTCTTGAATAAACATATTTTTTGTCCCAGGAGCCAATTTTAAAATCACCTTTACTTTTGGTTTTCACTAGCACTGCACCCCATTGGTCCTACCTCTGCAATACTTGGGTTAAGAAGATCACCTTCCAGAACCTATCTCTGCATCATCACTAGATGCATCAGGGGAAAATCTTGGTTCATGGTCCATATCCCACATGACGACACTCCACCAATAAGGGTGGGCTGATGGGACTTTTTCTAACCCAGTATTGTCATTGGGAGGTCAGTTTGGTGTAGTGGTCTCCTTGGCACGACACAACTCTTAGATAAGCAATCTGACCAGGTACCTCTTGTTTGTTTAGTTAGTAAGAGATAGCCTGACCTTGGCCGTGGAAAGGGGTACCCCTTGTCCCTGGATGTTAACAAGGGATAGCCTGACCTTGGGTGTGGAACACAAGGTACGCCTCGTCCCTGTGTGTTAGTAATTAATCGCTTGTGCCACTGGCCATGAATCAGAGGATACACCTCGTCACGGAGTGAACGTAAGGAATAGCTTTGACCTCTGGGCGTGATGACAAGTCAGTAGACATAGGCTCTGGGTGTGATACAGAGGCTCTGGGTGTGATATAGAGCTAACATCTGCAACTCACTTTTTTTATCACAAAAGTTTCCTCAGTGCTATCGATTCCACACTGGTAGTATCTGAAAGAAGTCAGAGGTATTCCTCTTCCCCGCTTGGACCGCTGGGAATTAGGCAGTGATACGCACAACCTCTGGGTGTGATATAGGGTTTAATTCAGAAATGAGGGCAAATTCAGACCTTGGTTAATAAGGTGTGGCTGCTGTCAGGCCACAGGGGGCTGAAAGTTCTTAGGTTATTCCTTTTTCCTGCTTAAAAACGTTGCAAATTTTTGTCTGCTGCGCCAATAGTAAAACAATATCAGGTTCACCTCGCTCTGCGTACTACGCATAGCATCCCCTCTCAAAGGGATGTAGGCACTAGGAGAGGGCTCAGTGTTTGGATAAAATAACTACTTTTTCTGTCAACCTTTTTAGTCTCCATTAGATTTTTTTTCCATTTTATGCATGTATTCATGTTGTGGTGCTGTTCAAAATTGGCAACGCATGCCGCATTTTTAAATGTTATGTCACGTTAGTATGTCTATGCTTTAGGTAAGGACCCTTTTTTTCCAAATCGAAGGTTCATCATTGCTAGTTTACTGCTCAGACCAACTCGTACTGCTCTGACCTAACAACTGCACTTTTGTTATAGGTTGTTCTTATTTCATTGCATTTTTGTCTCAATTTGATGTTAATTTATTATTTTGATGCATCAATTTTTTTTGAGCGCATGACCAAGGATATTGATTTTCGGTACCATCCAGTGTACACAGATCCCCAAAATTAGAATAGAATTGTGATGATTTAAAAACCTTGAGAATCAAAATTTTGCAAAGACCTTAAAACAAACAAGCATTCTAACCCATCATGGAGACTCCACTCGATCACATGCAAGCGAGGCTTCCCAATCCATCATTGAGACTCCTCTCAACCACATGCAAGCGAGGCTTCCCAATCCATCATGGACGCTCCCCTAGATCAAATGCAAGCGAGGCTTCCCAATCCATCATGGAGACTCCACTCAACCCTATGCAAGCGAGTCTTCCAGATGCATCATGGAGACTCCACTCAACCCTATGCAAGCGAGTCTTCCCGATGCATCATGGAGACTCCACTCAACCACATGCAAGCAAGGCTTCCCAATCAATCATGGAGACTCCACTCGATCATATGCAAGCGAGGCTTCCCAATCGATCATGGAGACTCCACTCGACCACATGCAAGCGAGCCTTCCCAATCCATTATGGAGACTCCACTCAACCATATGCAAGCGAGTCTTCCCGATGAATAATGGAGACTCCACTCGACCATATGCAAGCGGGGCTTCCCAATCCAACATGGACGCTCCACTAGATCACATGCAAGCGAGGCTTCCCAATCCATCATGGAGACTCCACTCAACCCTATGCAAGCGAGTCTTCCCGATGCATCATGGAGACTCCACTCGACCATATGCAAGCAAGGCTTCCCAATCCATCTTGGAGACTCCACTCTACTACATGCAAGCGAGGCTTCCCGGTGCATCATGGAGACTCCACTCAACCACATGCAAGTGAGGCTTCCCAATCCATCATGAAGACTCCACTCGACCACATGCAAGCGAGCCTTCCCAATCCATCATGGAGACTCCACTCAACCATATGCAAGCGAGGCCTCCCAATCCATCATGGAGACTCCACTCGACCATATGCAAGCAAGGCTTCCCAATCCATCATGGAGACTCTACTCGACCACATGCAAGCAAGCCTTCCCAATCCATCATGGAGACTCCACTCGACCATATGCAAGCGAGGCTTCCCAATCCATCATGGAGACTCCACTCTACCACATGCAAGCGAGGCTTCCCAATCCATCATGGAGACTCCACTCGACCACATGCAAGCGAGGCTTCCCAATCCATCATGGAGACTCCACTCGACCATATGCAAGCGAGGTTTCCCAATCCATCATGGAGACTCCACTCGACCATATGCAAGCAAGGCTTCCCAATCAATCATGGAGACTCCACTCTACCACATGCAAGAGAGTCTTCCAGATGCATCATGGAGACTCTACTCAACCACATGCAAGTGAGGCTTCTCAATCAATCATGGAGACTCCACTCAACCATATGCAAGCGAGTCTTCCCAAACCATCGTTGAGACTCCACTCAACCATATGCAAGTGAGGCTTCCCAATCCATCATGGAGACTCCACTCAATCATATGCAAGCGAGTCTTCCCAATCCATCAAGGAGACTCCACTCAACCACATGCAAGCGAGGCTTCCTAATCCATCATGGACGCTCCAATAGACCACATGCAAGCGAGGTTTCCCAATCCATCATGGAGACTCCACTCGACCATATGCAAGCGAGGCTTCCCAATCAATCATGGAGACTCCACTCTACCATATGCAAGCGAGGCTTCCCAATCTATCATGGACGCTCCAATAGACCACATGCAAGTGAGGCTTCCCAATCCATCATGGAGACTCCACTAGACCACTTAAAAGTGAAATTCCCCAACCAGGCGTTGAGACTAGAGACACTGCCGTGAGTGGCACACCCATACCAGGACACAAGCAATTCTCTGGCCTGAGGATAGAACATTTAATATCAACATCATAGAACTCACCAAAACGTTCATTCACACCAGACATAATGGCCAAGAGAGAGACGTGCAAATGAGCCGGTTCAGAATGTGGGCCACCCGCGGTGGCTCATAACACGCACCATCCGAAACCACAGAGCGAACAGCAGCAGAGAGGAAGGCTCCAGCTCCTGTGAATCCGACCGCGAAGGCGAAAGCTTAGAATGGGGCCTGCTAATCCAGGAGGCAGATGGGCAGCGCTCGCCAAAGACCACATAGATGCGTAAGAACATGCTCAACCCCCTGGCATTCCCAGACAACCTTGAGGAGGGCCCGCGGTCACAATGCTCATAAGCAAAACACCGCACCACTTCCTAGTGGACAGAGGGGTGGCTAGGTCATGCCAACAGGAAGGAGCAGCCCTATTTCAAGACGACTGCCACAATACAGCGAATCCTGGGATCTGTGGTCTAAGGCCCTCTAACGGGACACCTCGGGCTGGAAATAGGAGGAAGCAAGATCAGGGAATCGTTGTACTATCTGTCCTCGCCGACCAATATATTGGGACGGGATTTAGTGTCCAAACTGAGGATGTCCATCCAGTTCACTGAGAACGTAACCGTAGCCTGCTCCTCCCCGGACTCTCCCTCCTACAGTGCAGACCAACAGCACCCACCCACACCTCACGGATGCTAGCTGGAGCGACCCCGGACCGTCAAGCCCTCCTCAAAGGAGCAGTCCGGGGTTCTTTGGGAAACCTCTTAGAATTGGATAGCCTAACACGACAGTGACCGGCCGCACACACCATCGCTTGGTACAAACAGCCAGAGCAGTAGCATGTTGGGAATGCAGGGAACCAGGGACCAGAGATCACGACACACGTACAGGACCATCACATCCCTCAAGGCTGGGAGGGGAGGCCGGCTCAGGGCTACCGGGTCAACATCCGCTACCACCCTGGTGCCTCCTCGAAGGAGGCGGCGGCAGCACAGGTGAAGAGGTGCAGGAAAGGGGCTTCTTTCCTGCATTGGGAGCCCCCTCCCTGTTACGCGATACAGGGTCGAGACAAATGGACGCGGCACGGAAGGGGGCATGCCTGACCATCAGGACACCGCCTTAAGGAATTGTCTCTTATGGTCGCCTGGGAGAAATCCTTAGTCCTAGATTGGACAGGCTACCTCCTACATCTCCCACCCAAGGGTTCTGTTGAAGTGGCCAAGAAACTGGCAAAAGCACCCCTAAAGGGGTCGGGGTGACCACAACATACAGGTGGGGCCTGACTGCGAGAGGGCTCAGCCACGGGACCCCAGGGGGATCCAACTGAGAGCTCGAAACCAGAGAGCGAGAAGGTAGGTGGCTTCAAACTCTCTCAGAGTGCCACTACTGTCTCAAAAGATACCCCTGGGCCAACTATTGTTGCCTAAACTTACCACAAACAGAATGTGATGTTATCAGGACCACCCCCCACAGAATCCCTACATACAGAACGAAGCTCAGAACACCCCAAGCATGCAGTGAATCCAGACCCCAGGACCAGCTCCCACGACACACCTGCTGCACTACAGGAAAACTCACCGCAAACAGAGGAGCAGCACAACATTAGGAACATTCAAGCCTTTATTTTCACACAGGAACACCTCAATGTAGCCAGGCCATGTCAATCGGGAATGCACGCTAGGGTCTGCCATCCGGGTGCAAGCAGCGGGTCCCCTGGGAAAGGGATGGCTGACCATGCCTCCGGGGGGAGGACAGAGTGACGAGGGAGCAAGGCGGGCCCCACTGATGCATAAAAGAAAGGCCCCCAGGTCCCTTTGCCCAAGTCATTGGAGCCTGCCCCAGAGCAAAAGGACCCCATTCTCCGACAGTTTTCAGACCTCTTCCAAATGGAGGCCCCCCTAGAGTTCGAAAATGAGGCACCCACTCCAGGGGCAGAAGCGGCCTTCCTGGACATTTGGAGGGCGGCGGGGGGGGGGGGGGCGGGGGGGAGGGGGTTGTGTTTTATTTAAGGCCAGAGAACTCAGTCGGCCATGCACAAATCTGGCACCAAGCCAGCGGGAAAAATCCACCCGGGCGAGTAGCCGATTCGGATGGCAAGCCCTGGCTGCCCACCGGACTCCCGCTGTGGGCAGAACATTCGGCCCCCTCCTCTCCCCTACAAGCTTCGAAAACATCCAAGCTCTGGCCATTGAACAGGCTGGGTAGGAAGCCTGTGTTTTCTGCCCACTGTGGCGGAACCAGAAGACCCTGGGTCTGAGGGGGAGGGGAGCGATGGGACGGGTGGGTGACCAGCGCAGCCTGCACACGGGGTGCAGGGAAAGGCTCACCAACCGTGCCCAGCTGCCAAAATGACATTGACGGGACCTCATGATCGTCCGACCCCAGCCATGGCCACATCCACGTCATAGAGACCATGGCACAGCGATGCCCACAGCGGGCCAGTATTCCGTCGGGACAAGCCATCGAATCCAGTAGCACCACCTCATCATACCTAACACAAAAGTCCCAACGAGACCCCGGACTCATGCAGAGAAAACTGCAAACCACCATAATGCCAGCCATCTTCCCCAGGCTGCAGGTTCCAACGGGGGTACACACACAGCCTCCAGTATCCCTTATTAAAGTTAACAATGCCCAAAAGCACAGGCAACCATCCCCTGGGACCCGCAGAAAGACTCCACCGGTGCCCTGGCATCACTGCAGGGTTGCCCAGCCCTATCCTGCCAGGGCCAATGGACTCCCAGCCCTGTTCTCAGAGCCATGGTGCCCCAACTGGCACCCTAGGAGTGTCCAGTGCCCTCAAGTCTGACTCCACCAGTGCCCAGACCTCCCTGAAGGGACTCTGCCAGGTGACTTCAGCGTTGCCATGTTACTGGCGGCCATGATGGCTCCGCTATACCCGACACTGGTGCATGGCATTTGTAAACCGGACGCAATGATGGTAATTCTGAAACGGTAGGCACCCGTGGTGCAATGGTGGCAGCCCCTGCTGGAAGGCTGCGCCTGGCAGCATGGTGGGAATTCTTGGCATGTTGTGAGCATGCATGACAAACAGAGCTGCTTCGTAGCTCATTGACACTGGTGGGCGCCTGCTGCAGCGAGGGACTCCACGTCCCAGGGAGCCTGACACCAATTGCCCGCATCTGAGCCTGCAGCAGGGACGACATCTCCGCTCGCGCTTTGCGGGAGCCGCTTCGTAGCTCATTGACACTGGTGGACGCCTGCTGCAGCGAGGGACTCCACGTCCCAGGGAGCCGGACACCAGTTGCCCGCTCCTGAGCCTGCAGCGGGGACATCATTGCTCACCGCTCCCGCCTCACAGAACGCGCGCATGCGTGCGCTGGGCGAAGCCCGGGCCAATGGCGGGCCCGTCTGAGCCCGGACGAGGCCGGGCCCCCCTCTAAATTTGATTACATCGCAAGGTTAGTCCTGTAAATACCACACCTGGTACTTAATTGAGATTTGTAAATACAGTTGATTGTTCGGGCTCAGATTTAAATCACACATTGAAGATGAGTAAACGAGAGGGGAAGAAGACAGGTGCCCTCCAAGGCAGTACTGTGACTGGGACCTTAATTCAGTTTATATTGAGAGCAACCTCGGTCCTGGAAAAAGACATAGCGATAACAGAGCGCCGTCTATCCCTTGATCCGCAACAACTAAAAGATCGTCCCTGGGTACTATTGCCGCAGCCCGTACCTCAGATCATTCCATTTTAAATTCTATTATGGCCACGAATAACAACGAGGCGAGCGTTCTCATTTCTATTCCAACTGGGCTACCGGAGGACCTTGAAAAATCACCAGTAGCTGCAAGTGTCCCCCAAAGAACTTCAGTTAGATTTAGGTCTAAAACCAAAAATAAAATTAACCAATCCATCCCCAATCCTCCACTAAAGTGGAAGAGGGGAGGCGGCCCTCAACTGCTAAAGCGCCAAGGATTAATAAAAACGGAGGATGTGTCACAGCGGACGAGGACAACACTCTAGATAATGCTGCTTCTGTCTCCCTTGATTTCAACTTTGACTCTGTAGGTGGTTCTGGCCCGAATTCCAATGAGGAAATGTAGAGAAGACTTGAAAATGTATTATCAACACTACTAACCCCTATTACCTACAGACTGATACGGATAGAGGAACGATTAAATAACTTGTTAAGACTGGCTTTTCTGCTCGAGGGCCTTCTTGTTCAACCTAAGCCCATTGCTGCAAATACATTTAGTAATCCGGGGTACCGGTCCCAGCCTCGGTTACAGCCAATCCCAAACATCCTAGTTTACAAGTAATGAAACCATCTGCTTCCAGGAAGCCTACTGATGCACAAAAAGGGGGTTGGAGCACGCCGCTGACACGTCTCAGCTGAATTACCTCTTTGCATCATGGTCGATGTGGTTCATTGTTGTTCGCTCCATACACAGTTCTTAAAAGCCTACTGATGCAGTTCCTGTCTCACATAGTAGACCAGCTCCACCGTATGGAAACGACATTGAAACAGGGGACATGTCAAGCGAGTTTGCTCAATCTCTCATGTGTACCTACAGATAACACTCATAAAAGCCGTGCTCCAGCAAGACAAGATAGTTCATCCTATGGACTATATGGAGGCAGAGGCCAGGGATATAATCCTGTGCCAGCGGGCTCCCTGGCCCTTCACCTCCCCCCAGCAGCTGTGCCAGTTTTGCGGGAAGGACAGACTGAAACTACCAAACAACTACTACTTAAAGTTTTGCATTGGTTCAATACTCAACTAAAAGATGTTGGGATATGGGAGGAGAGCGTGGATAAGCATATGATTATGGCTAGATGGACACCGTGGATCGGCTACTCTAGGAAGGAAGGAAGGGAATGGTGATTGTGTAGTTGTTAATTTCAATAATGAATATATAACAAGATTTTAGTAGGATAATTTGGGCAGGAATTTAGGAAGATTATTGGACAAAGTTGCCCCACTATCAAATTTAGATTAATGAGATTGACTACAATCGCCTACCCCGATTCCGGTAGACCATCGTGACAGTCAACCAACCCCCTGTCAGGGTCCTAAAATAGAATTGCATCAAATGGAGTCTAAGCGACAGGCGTCTATGGGAACTTCATCACCCTCTTTAAATTCGGAGGGTTCACACCCCTCTAACCTCCTTGCGATCATGGAATATTGCCAGCTTATCCTCCAAAACAATGTCCTCTGATTGGTCAAATTTTATTGAGGGGTACGATTTTATTGCCTTTCAGGAGACATGGTCTATAAATATGATCTGCCCTCCAGGCTATTTGGCTTTTGGCAAAGCGGCAACTGCAAATAGTAAGGAGAGACCTAGTGGGGATTGATCACTTGGGTCAAGCAACAGATATCTTTTCAAATAGAGGCGCTACCGATAGACAGCCCGATATCCTTGCCATCAAAGTTCGTTCAGAGGGTGAGCTAGACTTTATACTATTCAATGTGTATGCGAGAGGGATTGCGGGCGGGAAAGCATCACTAACTATTTCCCTCCTGGATACATTTATAAATGATTTAGATGGTCCAAATGCACTGGTGATCACTGGCGATCCAAACTGCACATTGATCCCCTAAGGCTTAGATGACTGTAGTCTTAGTATGGACGAAGATCTGAACTGGGAGATACTATCTTTATCGTTGCCACCAATTAATAAATGGGCAGAGGCGGCATTACAATTAAAAAGTTCATCCCTCGGAAGGGGGCTCAGGGCTGCTAACGGGAGATCCCCCTCAGATATGGAAGGCACGAACACCTTTTCAAATGGGACAAGAAGTAGCAGAATAGACTACTTCCGCCTTAGTTTAGAGCTTTGGCCAAGATTTGTGGACACGTCGCTCCAGCATAGACCAGAGAGCGATCATGATCCCTTATTACTAACTTTAGTGAGGAAGGGATTGGATACCCCGAGGACGGGCATGGAAACCGCAATAGGAGAAGTAATCATGCCACAAGACTGCCGACGGCTGAAAGGGGCAGTAATTTCAGAGGATGAGAGTATTTTAAAGCAGATTAAGTGAACTATTGAAGAAACACCATCACTGCTTTCCTCCTCCGACACTCATGACGATTCCTCTTTTTTAGGCATTATGAAGGTTCATGAGGAACTTTTCGCAAAATTGAAGACCTTCTTTACAAAAAAATAGGGGACTGCCTAGGCACACTACAAAAAAATCGTCCAAATGGTTTGACGAGGCACGTGGGGCTGCATTTAGGGATCTTTCACAAGATATAAGGTTGCAAGCCCCGCAGGAGGTCAAAATAGCAAGGGCAAACTATAAAAAGCACAAACGATCGCGAAGAAGAATTTTGATGAGAGTAGATGAGAAAATGTAACTAATGCTAGCAATGGGAAGAATTGGATTACATTCTGACAATTAGTCGAATGGGGCAGTGGCGAGATTGGGCCCACACCAGTCAATGTACCACCCAAACTCTGGGTAGAACACTATCAAGCCCAATTTGCCTCCCCGTCAAGCATTTCAATTGAATATTCTGAGATTATCTCTGTGGCTGTGTTAACATTCGACATCGGGGAGGTAGAAAGGGTTTTGGATGGGGTTCCAGCAGGGAAGGCACCCGGCCAGGATTGTATCCAGGCTGATATTTATAAACAAGATAGGATGAACTGGATTAAATACATCCATAACATCATAAATGCCTTGGCCAGAGGTGCGCCATTACCTGATACTTGGTGTGGGCCGAAATCATTCCAATATATAAAAAAGGTGATTGTGCTAGCCCTAGTAATTATAGGCCGATAAGCCGAATTGATACTTTACAGAAAATTGTGGCGAGACTTGTCCTAGGTAGAGTTAATGAATGGGTAGTAGACCAGAATATACTATCTACCTACCAAGCGGGTTTCCGACCCCGCGTCAGCACCATTGACCAAGTCTTCAGATTAATGACGATTTATTGGATTACAGGGATCCTAGCGGGGGAACCCTATATGCAGCATTTGTCAATTTAAAATCGCCATTTGACCGAGTGCTGCATTAAAAGTTATGGGATTCCCTGAAGGAGGCTGGGATGCCATCAGAATTCCTAAGTTTTATTATTAAATTGCATGAGGTGAACTACGCCCAGGTAAGGTGGGGACATCAGGGCGAATTAACTTATCGCTTCCCGGTTAACAAGGGGGTGCTGCAAGGGTGTGTTCTTGCCCCAACCCTATTCTCCCTGTTCATAAATAAGGTTATCACATATTATACTAACTTCCCAACTGATGCTCCAACTCTTGCTGGATCAAGGGATCCACTTCTAATGTTTGCAGACGATACTTTCATTCTGTCTAAAACTCAAAATCGGTCTGCAACGCGCCCTTGAGAAATTCACTGATTTCTGCAACGACCACGAACTTGTAGTCAATGTCGATAAGACCAAGTTCATGGTGTTGCACAGACACAAATCTATTTAAGGCAGAGTAGAAATGAACAACGCTCATTTGGAACAAACTGATACCTTAACATACCGAGGAGTAACTATGGGTCGGAGGATGAACTGGAAATCCCAGTTAGACATCCTAGTTCGTAGGCACAATCAGTTAGCAGGAGCCGTACTAAAAGAACATCAACTTTCACATACTAAACCGGTGGGGCCGGCTCCAACGATCTACAGTGGAAAATCAGAGCCTCTATAACATATGGGGCAGAGCTTTGGGGGTTCGAAAATGTATCTCCCGTAGTTCTTGTAAAAAATAAGTTTTTGAGATCACTAACTGCCCTCCCCCAATCAACCCCCACTAAGCCCCTGCTGTTCGATTTAGGCTGTACCTCATTTGAAGACGCTGTGGGATTTAGACCTTTAGCCTATTGGAGGAGGCTTTGGCAACTCCCGAGCTAGCATCTTATGCCAGTGCCGATCGGTCTTCCAAAATCCAATGGTTACAGAAGATTAACCTGTTCGATGCTCATGACAAGGTGAACTCGTCATGAACAATGGGAAAATGAAAATTTCAGCGCAGGAGGGGAAACTCTGCTAGCACCCAAGGTGTTAAGTTCAATTTGTCTGATATGGGGCTCTGCCCCAATAAAACTGAGTACAAAGCTCTCTACTGGGACATGATTAGCAAGAAGACCTTGTCGATGGCGTGTAGTAGCGCTCTTACAGGTATTTATTTGGAGCACAAACTTGTAATGAGACAGAAGCCTATTTGAATCTTATCACGAAACCAGTGGGAAGGATATTATACCATCAATTTAGAGTGGGCACTCTCCCGTTAAGACCCTTAATGGCAAATGGAACAAGGATCTAGACATTTAGTGATCACCAGTGCATTTGGACCATCTAAATCATTTATAAATGTATCCAGGAGGGAAATAGTTAGTGATGCTTTCCCGCCCGCAATCCCTCTCGCATACACATTGAATAGTATAAAGTCTAGCTCACCCTCTGAACGAACTTTGATGGCAAGGATATCGGGCTGTCTATCGGTAGCGCCTCTATTTGAAAAGATATCTGTTGCTTGACCCAAGTCGATAGCCCATGTATTGCTCGTGTGCCCCGCATATACCGGCCCACAGCACGGGCGGCTTACGCCGTTCTGCTCTAATCCTGGCACTAGATCTGGTACGACAGCTCTGCGTATTTTTAGGTCTCGGCTAAACGCGCGGAAGCGCGTCTCGCCAAGATCTTTTGTTAGCGAGTGTGCTTCCCAGGAGACAGTTTCGGCCGCGCGCATCCTTGGAGCCGATTTGAAACGGGAACGCGCGCTGTGGCCAGGCGCTGTCTCCTGGGAAGCTCAAGCACCACACACGCATGCGCATACACACACACAAGCGCCCATGCACGCACGCACATACATACATACAGAGACACCCCCCCCCCTGACACATACACACACACGCGCACACACACAAGTGCACCGAGGCCCCCCCTCCTTCCCCCGCCGTCACCGTCGCACACATACATACACACACGAGCATACACGCACACACACAAGTGCACCAAGCCCCCCCAGCCTTTTGGAACTTACCTGGCCAATGTCGGGGACTCTGCTCTCAGCTCGCGGCGCCCAACCTCCTGCTGGCGGGGCCCCGGGGCTCCACACCGCTCACAGGAGCCCCGGGCGCGAGACGCATTTGACTCCGCCTGCCTCCTCTTCCGGTCTGGACGTGGCCCCGCCCCCATCACAGGCGACCGTGCCTGACTTCCGGGGCACAGTGTTCATTAATACAAATGTTTACATGCTGGCTTATGTGTTTAATCAAACGGAGAAGAGAGGATAAAAGCACAGTGCTAGTGCAATGAGTGAAACAAAACTGCTATATATGTCCTCCTAGATCCAACACACAGTCTTACATCGTAGGTGCCAAGAAATATATGAGAGTACCTACATACTGCATCCGGCCGTGAAGGGCATTTACACTACGGAAGGGAGAATGCAGAGTAGTGAGTGCTGAGTAGTGAGTAGTGAGTGCAGAGTAGTGAGTAGTGAGTGGAGAGTAGTGAGTAGTGAGTGCAGAGTAGTGAGTAGTGAGTTCAGAGTAGTGAGTGCAGAGTAGTGAGTAGCGCGTGCAGAGTAGTGAGTGCAGAGTAGTGAGTGCAGAGTAGTGAGTGCAGAGTAGTGAGTGCAGAGTAGTGAGTAGTGAGTGCAGAGTAGTGAGTGCAGAGTAGTGAGTGCAGAGTAGTGAGTGCAGAGTAGTGAGTGCAAAGTAGTGAGTGCAAAGTAGTGAGTAGTGAGTGCAGAGTAGTGAGTAGTGAGTGCAGAGTAGTGAGTAGTGAGTGCAGAGTAGTGAGTGCAGAGTAGTGAGTAGTGAGTGCAAAGTAGTGAGTGCAGAGTAGTGAGTAGTGAGTGCAGAGTAGTGAGTGCAGAGTAGGGAGTAGTGACTGCAGAGTAGTGAGTGCAGAGTAGTGAGTAGTGAGTGCAGAGTAGTGAGTGCAGAGTAGTGAGTGCAGAGTAGTGAGTGCAGAGTAGTGAGCGCAGAGTAGTGAGTAGTGAGTGCAGAGTAGTGAGTAGTGAGTGCAGAGTAGTGAGTGCAGAGTAGCTGCAGGATTCCCTGGACGGCTTTTGGCAACAGAAACGCTGCTGTTTGGGTGCTTTAAAACCGCGACTTTGCCCGCCCGCCTCCCGCTCACAGAAACCATCACCGGCAGTGGAGCGCGGCGCTGAGGCAAGGAAACTACGTTTCCCATCTTCCCCAGCGGCACCGGCCGCGTCAGTTTCGCGCCAGGAAGCGCAGAAATACGGAGACACCCCGGCCGAGGGGGTGTAGCTGCAGGATTCCCTGGACTGCTTTTGGCAACAGAAACGCTGCTGTTTGGGTGCTTTAAAACCGCGACTTTGCCCGCCCGCCTCCCGCTCACAGAAACCATCACCGGCAGTGGAGCGCGGCGCTGAGGCAAGGAAACTACGTTTCCCATCTTCCCCAGCGGCACCGGCCGCGTCAGTTTCGCGCCAGGAGGCGCAGAAATACGGAGACACCCCCGCCTCGCGGGACGCCGGGCGAAGCCCGGGCAAAGGGCGGGCCCTCTGTGGCCCTCAGTGGCCGAGGTAGGCTGGGCTGGGCCCGGTTATGTACATCCAGTATTTGCCTAGATGAACTTGTTTTTATGTTTTGCTGGTTTGAGAACGACCCATGTTCTGACATTAATTCACCGTTCTTCATACTAACTTGGCCGGACAGGGATTGTCGTTCCTCCTGGATTACATAAGTTTTATCTTTTTATGTAATATTATCTTACTTACGGTACATTCTCCTCCGGAGGTTGTCCATTTCGAATAAGTTTATTCTGTGGAAAATAGTACTGAAAATGTCTAAAACTCTTCGTTCCGGAAGGGTAGTGGGAGAAAAACCTGGCAGAAAATTAATTACTACCCGCACAAGAAATAAATCCGTGAATAACCCACCGTTGAAAGGTCAATGCCAACTACTTGAACTTTGGGACCTATCGGCTGTAAAAAAATCTCAAATTGCTACTCCAGAAAGCTCTGATACTAAAGCCCAGGATGTTCATACACCAGCCCCCTCAGACCCCCGACTACCTCTGGTACACCCTGTGGCCCTACAATCAATGGTGGTGGGGTCTTCCTTGTGGGACTCCATTGAGGGGAAGGTGATGGCCGTAGGTGATCCTGTGCATATACCCCCGACGACTCATTCCCCTTTGAATGATAGGCCGGGGGGCGATTTGTCTGCACTATCTATCGACCTGGAACTTTGGGGACGCTACGTAAGCCCAGCTAAAGTGGAGACTTTGGAACAGTTTAAGTCCTTAGGGGGTGCCACCCCTTCTGGGTTACTGTTGTATAGTAGCACCCCTTCGTTAAATGGCCATGAAATGTCCGACCTGTTAAATGTTTCTAGGAGCCCTGATCTTAATCTCTTGGGTAATTGTTGCTCTGCGGAAGTACGTGAAAAGCCGATCTCAGAGTCTATGATCGCCCTGGAACAACTCCTAGCCTCAATCTTACTTCTTTTGGGGAAATTTGTTGGCAGCTCGGACTGTATTTTGGAATCAGTCACTCAAATTTTAAAGACATTGCTGCAAAAATCACCTGATATGAGGAGTGCTTCCCCCCTCAAGTCTGACCATAACCTGTCTGAGGGGAAAACCAGAGACTCCAGAGGGGAACTTGATAGGAAGGTTATAACTCCTACTCTGGAATCACACAAGGACATGCCTTTAAATGCAGCCCCCAACTGCATTAAAAACTTAACTCTGGAGATTGAGGAAGATGATAAACCTGTGCCTGGCCCTAAAGTGGCCCAGGAGTTATTCCCTATTTTCATGCCTGAGATTGGAAAAGAACCCCTGGACGATAAACCGGAGGTAAAAGAAGACAAGGGAAAAAATGGTAAACATATAAATAATAAAGGGAACAAGAGGAAGCCAATCCGAAAATACAGAAAGAAAAAGCAGCGCAGGATTATTTTCCAAAATATTGCAGCAACAAGGGAGGATGATGAAATTGATGTGGAGCCCTCTTCTACTTCCCTAAAGGTGGACATTGATTTGAACTTAACTACTTTAACCTCTGTAAAGGGGGAAAATGAGCAATGTAGTTCTATGCCTCAGGAAGTTATACCTCAAACGGAGGGCTCTCTCCCATGCTCCCCTCCACGGAGCGCTTTAGGAGCACCAATTTCATATCCATCTGGGGCTCTTAACCCTTTGGCCCCCCCCTTTACTGCAGCATTAGAATCCGAAAATCGCTGGCCACCTGTTCGGTCTTTAAATATCACTAAGGCCCCGGTGGATGTGCGTGTGTTAGACTTCTTACCTTTATTTGATACTGACCTTTTGTTAAACAGAGCTTGGCTTCTCAAACGTTTTAGTGAGATTGAAAGTCTCTATCATATTCAATCTAGGGACATAGAGTTGGTATCTCTGGTGGGTGGAAGTAGGGTAGTGAGTATACGGGTGAAATTTTACTCACCTATTATAGTAAATTTGATATTAGAACAAGCTGAAAACTTTCAGCGCTTAGGTATTGACATTCTCCCTATTTCTAACCCAGGCAAGTCAAATCTCTTATGTAACCAGGTGTTTGGGGGTGATGAGCAAAACGGGGTAGCCTCTCCCCTTAGAGACCTAAAAATTTGGGTCTCTAGGGGAAAACGCTCTGTTTCCCACGTGATGCCACTTCCACTAACTGAGAACTCTTCTCTTATAGATGACAATAACCGGTGGAATTGGCTCCACAGTGCGTTATCAACAAAAACAAAGGATAACCCCAAATTGTTTCATCATCTTTAGCACTTCATTAAAAATAATCTCCTGGAATGCGGCTGGGTTCCACAGTAGCCCAGAGAAATTCGCCTTTTTATCTTCTCTGGGTGCGGACGTATTGTGTATTCAGGAAACATGGTGCATTGATATGTTAACGCCATCAAAAGATTTTTATGTCCTGGAAGTACCTGCTGCGCCCTCTAAGAAAGGGCACGCTAGGGGGGGGGGTTGCCTGCTTATTGTCAAATAAACTGCAATGGAGATTCTCCCATTATATTGATCCTAGTAGACTTTTCCACACAATAACCCTTGAAAATTTGTTCCATAATGGTAAAAAATATTCTATGGTAATTTTGAATGTGTATATACCCCCTGAGGAGTGTTTTAATGCTAGTCTGCAGCAGGTTCTCCGATATATTGAACAGATTAAAAACACCCCATCCTCTCCGGTAATCTTGCTTGTAGGTGATTTGAATTGCAAAATTTCGAACGCTAGTCTGAAACTTTTCAGGAATAAAGTTAAGGAAGAGGTACATTTTATTCCCCAGACGCTTTTTCCTGATAAGTTGGTGACAAACAAAAGAGGGAAGATCCTGTTAAAAGAATTAGCGACTGGCGATGGTCTTATTTTAAATGGAAGATTTCCATCCGATGTCCCCGCTAATTATACTCATAAATCCCCCTTTGGGTCGTCTATTCTGGACTATGCTATAGCAGACTATGGTCTGTTTCCCTACATTCAGGACCTTAAGATTATACCTACGTCTCTCAGCGACCATAGTTTATTGTTGTTAACAATGTCTTTAAATCCTTTGAATACTGTGTCTTGGTCGCTCAATGGCAACGAGGCTACCTTCCATGTCTCTTCAGGAAGGTGCTTCTGGAACTCTGCCGCTATTAATGGGGTACAGGACCTTTTGGCCGACACCCTAATGGTAATAAATGAGTGGAACGGTAGCGAATTAGTTTATTTTGAAGAATTTATGCGAAAGATTTTATTGTACGCAAAAAAACTGTACCCCCTAGGAAAGGAGAAGTGGTCCCTAATATATTGCATACTCTGAATAGGGAAATAAATAAACTAGTTCGCGAACAGTATTTAGACAGAGTCCTGGAACGTGGGAAAGAAATTGCAAGGTTAAAAAGAAAGAGAAGCAGACTCAAGCAAAAAATTAAAAAGGAAAGGGAGGACAAAGTTTGGATTAATCTGAGGGAATCTGCTGTACATAGTAATATTAAAGATTTTTGGGCAATAATTGGGAAGGGATGTGGTACGCGTCAAAGTCCCACCCCCATTCCTATACCAGAAGATGTATGGACCTCTCATATCCGTGAGCTCTACGCAGGGAACGGGACTACCGGTATTGATAACTCCATATATGCTTCATCTGAAGATATTGAATTCTATCCCTCAGAAAAAGAAATAGAGATGGCTATAAAAAATATGCGTCCATCTGGGGCTATGGGCCCGGACGAACTCCCCATGACGGTCCTTAAACAAGATCCTTTAAGATGGAGTAAAATTTTGTACCCCTTGTTTAAGGCTTGTCATCTCTCCAAAATTGTACCTGCATCTTGGAGAGGAAGTATTTTGGTCCCCATCTTTAAGAAGGGTACAAGGGATAGCCCTAGTAATTACCGCCTGATTGCGCTCCTTGACTCCATCGGAAAGGTCTTTGCGAAATGTCTTCTTAGTTCCCTCTCTGATTGGGTCGAGGAAGGCAATATTCTGCCGTTTGAGCAGACCGGATTCCGTCGGGATCATGGTACGCTAGATAATCTCACCGCCCTTCATGTGATCACGGATAAATATGTCCAGGTGAGGGGAGGAGTGGTGTATGCCGCCTTTATTGATTTCTCCACAGCGTTCGATAAAG
This sequence comes from Lissotriton vulgaris, assembly GCF_964263255.1. Taxonomy (NCBI): domain Eukaryota; kingdom Metazoa; phylum Chordata; class Amphibia; order Caudata; family Salamandridae; genus Lissotriton; species Lissotriton vulgaris. The sequence continues at coordinate 19,548,824 of NC_141697.1, forward strand.
TAGATCGTGGAACGCTGTGGAGAAAATTGGCGACGCTTGGTGTCCCTACCCTCCTGTTGGAACTGGTTCGGTCTCTACATACTGAGACCTGGTGCAGGGTCTTAATGGGGGCGAAAGGGGGCTTTCTGCCAAAATACCATCTCGGGATGGCCTTAAACAAGGCTGCTTATTGGCTCCCCTTTTGTTCTCCTTATATACGGTTGACCTCCCTGCCGCCGTGTCTGCCAGTGAGGGGATTGCCCCGATGGTGGGAGGGATTCCTATATCCTGCCTGATGTATGCCGATGACGTTCTTATTCTGGACTTGACCTCAAGCGGTCTTGCAAATCGGCTACGGGCTCTCCATGCTTTCGCTGATGATCATCACATGAAGATTAACATTACCAAAAGTAAAGTGATGTGTATAGCTGGTAGGAAGAAGTGCCGTTCCACAAATTACGGTTGGGCTATCGGCGGGCATAGATTGGAGGTCGTAACCTCCTACACTTTCTTGGGAAAAATATTTACGGCTAATATGAGTGAGAAGCTCCACATAGAGCACTGCTCTCGCAAGGCTCTTGCCCATGGCAATGGTTTAAAGTCTCTATACCATGCAACGGGGAAAAGGCATTTTTCCAGTCTTCTAGAAGTTTTTAGAGCAAAAATCCCCGCAACTATCTTGTATGGTATTGAACTAATAGAGGTGAAAAACTGGGACTTTTGCCATAAGATTGAGGGGAAACTCTTAAGATCCCTCTCTACTCTAAACAATGCTTGCCCACTTGCCGCTTGTAGGCTTGACTTTGGACTCAGGAGTACCTGGGTTCAGGGTCTTTGTGCCCTAATAAGATGGGTGGCCAGTTTGGCTAGAGCGGGAGTAGGGACCCTGCGAGCCCTCCTCAAAAGTGAACTACTGGGCAATTTCAAAGAGTTCTCTAAACTCGTAAGTAACTTTAGAAGGGCTGTAACGCTACTTAAACTTGATGAAAGTGTTCTGTTCTCCTACTCTCCCTCACAGTTAAAACTTGTTCTCAAGGAGGCCTCGTGGGAGTTCTGTTTCCTCTCTGATAAAAAGTCAGTTGGTGACAAAAGGAACGTGGAACCTCTCATTTCTTCCTATAGGTTGAAGCAGCCACAACCCTATGCCCTATGGAATCTACCGCATGGTATACGTAGATTTTGGTTTTTGTTACGTTATGATTTAATTCCATTAAATCTACTGTTATCCAAATGGCATGGCACTTCTGCTTTGTGCAATTTATGTAAACTGAACACCCAGGACTGTATGCATGTACTATTGATTTGTCCCATGCTCCGTAATTTGCGCAATCGATGGCTAAAAGTAATTTGTCTCCGCCTTAGCATTGTCACTTTAAAGGACTTTCTTCATGCACTTTATTGCCCTCCGAACGAAATGTTCTGCTCTTATATTTTTAACTTTTTAAAGGATTTTTAGCTATTTATTAATATGTAACTGGAGATATTTTGTCTGTCCGACCTTGTTAGATTAATTTCCCGGTGGATACTACTTGTGGATTGAATCTTGTTTCTCAAACTTTTTGATTTCTTGTGTACTTGTTGTTGTTTATTGTACAATTTATGTGGCCTTCTTTGAGAGCCGAAACATAATAAAATAAATTTGAATTTGAGTGCAGAGTAGTGAGTAGTGAGTGCAGAGTAGTGAGTGCAGAGTAGTGAGTGCAGAGTAGTGAGTGCAGAGTAGTGAGTAGTGAGTGCAGAGTAGTGAGTGTGCAGAGTAGTGAGTGCAGAGTAGTGAGTGCAGAGTAGTGAGTGCAGAGTGGTGAGTGCAGAGTGGTGAGTGCAGAGTAGTGAGTGCAGAGTAGTGAGTAGTGAGTGCAGAGTAGTGAGTAGTGAGTGCAGAGTAGTGAGTGCAGAGTAGTGAGTGCAGAGTAGTGAGTAGTGAGTGCTGAGTAGTGAGTGCAGAGTAGTGAGTGCAGAGTAGTGAGTAGTGAGTGCAGAGTAGTGAGTGCAGAGTAGTGAGTGCAGAGTAGTGAGTGCAGAGTGAGTGTGCAGAGCAGTGAGTGCAGGTGCAGAGTGGTGTGTGCTGTTGAGTGCAGAGTGGTGTGTATTGGCAATGTTAATGACAATGCCCATTTATTTTTGATTTAAAGAAAAGAAATGTCATGAGCAATGCCAATAGCTCTACCTTTAATGATGCCGAGAACATTGCATTGCAAATGCTTGTGGTAACAAACACCCGCGCAGCTATAGTTATTGCTATGGCGACATTTCTCCCTTGGACCTGGGCATTACGAAGGAAACATCTGGAGGCTGCTTAGGAACATCATCCCCTATTTGATTACACCGATGGCAGTGGATCCCCAATGATAGATTTTTAGGAAAAAGTTCTTATATGGATTTAATTTTAAAAAATGTCCTTCTTAAGTAACTGGTGGGAATCTTTCGATAATGTTGATATTCAATTTTGTAGGGAATTGTATGATTTCAGTGGGATATTTTATGACACTTTTATGTCTGTATTGTGTCTTTTAGGATTGCAAATTATCGAATAAAGAGGAACTGATGATGATGATGATGATGATGAGGACAACCAGAGCGGCGCCCCATGCCAGCCTTGGCAGTGGCACTTGTTGTCAAGCCATGTTGTGGGCACCACGACTGGGCCAGTGTTATGCCCCTTGCATAGCAATGGTTCGGGAACAAGGGTGGCAATCCTTGGCACCCATGGCCTAGCAGTGCCCGCTTCTAGAATGACGTCAGCCCTCAGAGCATTTTGGCAATTACTGGCATACTGGTCTCATGGTGCCAACTGCTGGCATAGTGCTGGCTCTAGCTTAAAGCGGACAATTATCGGAATAGTGTGGGCATCTGGACGCCGGTGCCCGCCCTTAGGAGGATGCCGGCCCTGGCAGGGCACGGTGCCACGCGGTGACCTCACAGGCAGGGCACCAGTCTCTGGCGCAGGGCGGCTCCTGGCACCGTTGTGGCGTCCTGGGTGGAACGAGGCCCCACCCGCCCCGTGCCCTCGCGCTGGCAGGACTCTTCCTTGGCATAAGCCCGGTGGTATGGAATGGTAATCGGTGGCGTGCGCACAAGAGCCGACACATGAGCGACAGAGGGGGGGGTGGGGGGCATTCTAGGGAAGGGGCCCTGGTGCTCAGGGGCCACAGGTCTGCTCACTAAAACCGAGAACAACCTCAAGGTAAAACCATATATTATCCATAGAACGGACAGGGCTTACCGAGGAGACCGGAAGCGCGCGGTGCAGACACCTGCATGCAACAGCTGGAGGAGAGCGCCTCTGGAAACGAACATCTGGATCCACGTGGACAGAGGGGGGGGGGGGCGTTTACAAGCAGACGGCTCGTTATGAATGAGACCCGCGGACCGGGGCGGCACCTGCCCAGTTAGAGGGGGGAGGGCAGTGTTTAGGGGAGAGGGCCCTGGGAGCAGCGATGGGGGGGGGGGGGGGGGGGGGCGGAGGGAGCAACAAGGGGGGCACCCGCTTAGTTGGGGTTTCTAGGGGAGGGGGGCCTAGGAGCAGAAAGGGGGCCCCTTCCCAGTAAGGGGGAGGGGGTGTCGAGATGGACGAAGCTTGAAGGGGGTACGGGAGGCCAAGGGGTGGACGCACAAAATCCGAGGGGCCCCCTTGAAGAGATGGTTCATCGGGCAGGACGAACCAGGGGGTCTCTTCCGGGGTCTGGGAGACTTTAAGCCGCCGGGGGGGGGGAGGGAGGGGCGAGAGGGGGGCGCTTGAAGGGTCTCAGAGTTTGAGAGTTTCAGCGCCAATGCCAGTTTCTGATTATTATTTTTTGTGTGAGATCTTTACACATTGGCGTCAGTAATGTATTCTTGCCCCCCCCCCCCCACCTACCTCCTCGTATAGCAGAGTGGGCGCTCTCGGCTGCCTTCCTCTCTGTGCTGCCTGGCCTCGTTCTTCCCCTCTCCCGGCAGGCCTTGCGAGCAGCGATACTAACCCCTCTCCTCTTCATGCCCCCCACCACCAGGCCTCCCCATGCTCTTGCCCCATCCATACTGCCTATGCCTCATCTCGCCTCTGAGCAGTAATCTTCCTTCTGCCCCTGCCCACGTTTCAATCTCCCTATCCTCGGCCCCCTGGCACCTTCCAATGCCTAGTAATTTCTCTTTTGGCCAAAACGTGCCGATGCCACAGTCTGGTTTTTGTTATTTTTTAACTTGTGTAGTGGCATTTTCTCATTTACATTCATATTTTGTGGGGGATCTAACTGGCACTGCTTGCTGAGCCTGCAACACCGGTGTAACCTGTGCCGTGAGCCTGCAACACTGGTGTAACCTGTGCCGTGAGCCTGCAACACTGGTGTAACCTGTGCCGTGAGCCTGTAACACTGGTGTAACCTGTGCCGTGAGCCTGCAACACTGGTGTAACCTGTGCCGTGAGCCAGTAACACCGGTGTCACCTGTGCCGTGAGCCTGCAACACTGGTGTCACCTGTGCCGTGAGCTAGTAACATGGGTGTAACCTGTGCCGTGAGCCAGTAACACGGGTGTAACCTGTGCCATGAGCCAGTAACACAGGTGTAACCTGTGCCGTGAGCCTGTAACACTGGTGTTACATGTGCCGTGAGCCCGTAACACTGGTTTAACCTGTGCCGTGAGCCCGTAACACTGGTGTAACCTGTGCCGTGAGCCTGCAACACTGGTGTAACCTGTGCCGTGAGCCTGTAACACCGGTGTAATCTGTGCCGTGAGCCTGCAACACTGGTGTCACCTGTGCCGTGAGCCAGTAACATGGGTGTAACCTATGCCGTGAGCCAGTAACACGGGTGTAACCTGTGCCGTGAGCCTGCAACACTGGTGTCACCTGTGCCGTGAGCCTGCAACACTGGTGTAACCTGTGCCGTGAGCCAGTAACACAGGTGTAACCTGTGCCATGAGCCAGTAACACAGGTGTAACCTGTGCCGTGAGCCTGTAACACTGGTGTTACATGTGCCGTGAGCCCGTAAAACTGGTTTAACCTGTGCCGTGAGCCCGTAACACTGGTGTAACCTGTGCCGTGAGCCCGTAACACTGGTGTAACCTGTGCCGTGAGCCGGTAACACTGGTGTAACCTGTGCCGTGAGCCGGTAACACTGGTGTAACCTGTGCCGTCAGCCGGTAACACTGGTGTAACCTGTGGCGTCAGCCGGTAACACTGGTGTAACCTGTGCCGTGAGCCGGTAACACTGGTGTAACCTGTGCCATGAGCCTGCAACACCGGTGTAACCTGTGCCGTGAGCCTGCAACACTGGTGTAACCTGTGCCGTGAGCCTGCAACACCGGTGTAACCTGTGCCGTGAGCCTGCAACACTGGTGTCACCTGTGCCGTGAGCCAGTAACATGGGTGTAACCTGTGCCGTGAGCCAGTAACACGGGTGAAACCTGTGCCATGAGCCAGTAACACAGGTGTAACCTGTGCCGTGAGCCTGTAACACTGGTGTTACATGTGCCGTGAGCCCGTAACACTGGTTTAACCTGTGCCGTGAGCCCGTAACACTGGTGTAACCTGTGCCGTGAGCCTGCAACACTGGTGTAACCTGTGCCGTGAGCCTGCAACACTGGTGTAACCTGTGCCGTGAGCCAGTAACACCGGTGTAATCTGTGCCGTGAGCCGGTAACACGGGTGAAACCTGTGCCATGAGCCAGTAACACAGGTGTAACCTGTGCCGTGAGCCTGTAACACTGGTGTTACATGTGCCGTGAGCCCGTAACACTGGTTTAACCTGTGCCGTGAGCCCGTAACACTGGTGTAACCTGTGCCGTGAGCCTGCAACACTGGTGTAACCTGTGCCGTGAGCCAGTAACACCGGTGTAATCTGTGCCGTGAGCCGGTAACACGGGTGAAACCTGTGCCATGAGCCAGTAACACAGGTGTAACCTGTGCTGTGAGCCTGTAACACTGGTGTTACATGTGCCTTGAGCCCGTAACACTGGTGTAACCTGTGCCGTGAGCCGGTAACACTGGTGTATCCTGTTTTCCACAGGCAGCTGTGCTGTGAAATCTCTGGTAGCCGAGCTGCACCTATGCTGTCATCCTGTAACACTAGTGTAACCTGCTTTCCACAGGCAGCTGCAAGGTCTCTGTAACCTGTGGCCCGGATATGAATTTATCTTAAATAAATAAAAGTCAAGGCATTTGGCAGAACAAGAACAAGATGCTTTAATTAAATGCTGCAGCTGGGAGAGCCTGCTGCTGCTCGAAATCTCTCAATGGCAATGTATACAGTTCATGAGGTGCAATAAAATGTTCTTTACATCCCACAGGAGCATCTTCGTCCTAAATCAATCCCAAGCATATCTGAGAAGGACACAGGAGGCTCTCGGCCTGGGGAGAGGTAATGTGGGCAGTGCGTGGGTGTCCAGTGCACCCATCTACAGGTGGCACCAGCTTTGTGGCATTTCTGGGGAACGCAAGGCTTCGTCCAAACAGGTTTGATTGGGGCCAATTATCAGACTGGTTTGTGGTGCAGCCATCAGGGCTTTCCAAGGGTGCCTGCAATTTAGAGGGTGGGTGGGGGCACACCTGTGACTGTGTGGGCATGGGTGACAGGACCTGCCTGACCACGCGTCTCTGACTGGGGGTTGATGTGGGTGGGGGTGGGGGGGTACAGTTATTGCTGCTGTGGAGCTGCTGTAAGGGAACGAGTTACAGCATACGGTTATCCACCCTCCACTGGCTTCCCTTCGAGGCTAGAGCTATCTACAAGACCGCTTGTATCACCCACAAAGCCTTGCACTCCTCCTCTCCCCGCTACCTGGTGAATAAACTGAAACTCTCTGGAGGTTCTAGACCTTCACGCAATGCGGAGAATCTACTGCTTGAACCTCCCACTTTCAAGAAGGAAAGAACAATGGCCCAATCCTTTTCAGGCAATGCAGTGAGAATCTGGAACTCGTTTCCGCCTCAGCTCCGGACCACCGCCTCCTCCCAGGCCTTCAAAAGGGACCTCAAAGTTCTCCTCCTCCAGAGACACCTCCAAAAGTAATTCACGTCCTCTTGCTATTCGGAGGAAGACTTCCCACTACTGATAATTTCTACTTTCCATGACCATGGGAGTGCCTTCCCAGTGTTTTCCTGTGGTGGGAGTGTCTGCCTTTTTGCAGTATTCTCCATGTACTTGTGTTCGGTGCCCTTTTGTAACATGCACACTACACTTTGCCCATGTAACACACGGTTGCTACCTCTCACATGTTTTTACCTTTGATACTTGCACAAGTGCCACCTTGCCTACGTAACGCCTGTTCTTGTGCCTAGCACTTATTGCAGTATTATACCTCAAATTATACTCTGTTTTCTCTTATAACTGCACACTTGTCACTTTTCCTCTTGTGCACTTTTGACTACCTCATGTATTTTTAGTTGTTCACAATTTTTACTACCTCAAGTATTTTGTTTGCTCACAATTGTCACTATTACCTTTACTACCTCATGTATTTTTGGTTGCTCACAATTTTTACTACCTCAAGTATTTTGTTTGCTCACAATTGTCATTATTACCTTTACTACCTCATGTATTTTTGGTTGCTCACAATTTTTACTACCTCATGTTTTTGTTTGCTCACAATTGTCACTATTACCTTATGTAAGTAACGTATGTTTTAGTAATCTGCTCTTCTGTAATGTTTCTCATTATGTTTCATTTCTGTTCCTAATGTGAAGCGCTCTGACGCCTTCGGGTAAAGTCCGCGCTATATAAAAATGCATAAATAAATAAATAAATACGGTGACCCTGCACGGAGGGCCATGGTCGAGGTTATGAGGGCACAGGCTGGGCATACGTGCCGCTCTCAGGCCTGCATACAATAGGACATTCATTGGCATCATATTCACCCATCCCAACAAACCCAAGATGGACCAGTGCTTGTTAGCCTGTAACACTAGTGTAACATGTCTTCCACCGGCAGCTGTAAGGAGACTGAGCAGAGCTGCAGCAGTGCTCTGTGAGCACGAACACAGGTGTAACATGTCTTCCACCGGCAGCTGTAAGGAGAGACTGAGCAGAGCTGCAGCAATGCTGTGTGAGCACGAACACAGGTGTAACATGTCTTCCACAGGCAGCTGTAAGGAGACTGAGCAGAGCTGCAGCAGTGCTCCGTGAGCACGAACACGGGTGTAACATGTCTTTCACAGGCAGCTGTAAGGAGACTGAGCAGAGCTGCAGCAGTGCTCTGTGAGCACGAACACAGGTGTAACATGTCTTCCACCGGCAGCTGTAAGGAGAGACTGAGCAGAGCTGCAGCAGTGCTGTGTGAGCACGAACACAGGTGTAACATGTCTTCCACAGGCAGCTGTAAGGAGGCTGAGCAGAGCTGCAGCAATGCTGTGTGAGCACGAACACAGGTGTAACATGTCTTCCACAGGCAGCTGTAACGAGACTGAGCAGAGCTGCAGCAGTGCTCTGTGAGCACGAACACAGGTGTAACATGTCGTCCACAGGCAGCTGTAAGGAGAGACTGAGCAGAGCTGCAGCAGTGCTCTGTGAGCACGAACACAGGTGTAACATGTCTTCCACCGGCAGCTGTAAGGAGACCGAGCAGAGCTGCAGCAGTGCTCTGTGAGCACGAACACAGGTGTAACATGTCTTTCACAGGCAGCTGTACGGAGACTGAGCAGAGCTGCAGCAGTGCTGTGTGACCAGGAACACAGGTGTAACATGTCTTCCACCGGCAGCTGTAAGGAGACCGAGCAGAGCTGCAGCAGTGCTCTGTGAGCACGAACACAGGTGTAACATGTCTTCCACAGGCAGCTGTAAGGAGACTGAGCAGAGCTGCAGCAATGCTCTGTGAGCACGAACACAGGTGTAACATGTCTTTCACAGGCAGCTGTAAGGAGACTGAGCAGAGCTGCAGCAGTGCTCTGTGTGCACGAACACAGGTGTAACATGTCTTCCACCGGCAGCTGTAATGAGACTGAGCAGAGCTGCAGCAATGCTCTGTGAGCACGAACACAGGTGTAACGTGTCTTCCACAGGCAGCTGTAATGAGACTGAGCAGAGCTGCAGCAGTGCTGTGTGAGCACGAACACAGGTGTAACATGTCTTCCACAGGCAGCTGTAAGGAGACCGAGCAGAGCTGCAGCAGTGCTCTGTGAGCACGAACACAGGTGTAACATGTCTTCCACCGGCAGCTGTAAGGAGGCCGAGCAGAGCTGCAGCAGTGCTCTGTGAGCACGAACACAGGTGTAACATGTCTTCCACAGGCAGCTGTAATGAGACTGAGCAGAGCTGCAGCAGTGCTCTGTGAGCACGAACACAGGTGTAACATGTCTTCCACAGGCAGCTGTAAGGAGACTGAGCAGAGCTGCAGCAGTGCTGTGTGAGCACGAACACAGGTGTAACATGTCTTCCACAGGCAGCTGTAACGAGACTGAGCAGAGCTGCAGCAGTGTCTGTGAGCACGAACACAGGTGTAACATGTCTTCCACAGGCAGCTGTAAGGAGAGACTGAGCAGAGCTGCAGCAGTGCTCTGTGAGCACGAACACAGGTGTAACATGTCTTTCACAGGCAGCTGTAACGAGACTGAGCAGAGCTGCAGCAATGCTCTGTGAGCACGAACACAGGTGTAACATGTCTTCCACAGGCAGCTGTAAGGAGACTGAGCAGAGCTGCAGCAGTGCTCTGTGAGCACGAACACAGGTGTAACATGTCTTCCACCGGCAGCTGTAAGGAGAGACTGAGCAGAGCTGCAGCAGTGCTCTGTGAGCACGAACACAGGTGTAACATGTCTTCCACCGGCAGCTGTAAGGAGACTGAGCAGAGCTGCAGCAGTGCTCCGTGAGCACGAACACAGGTGTAACATGTCTTCCACAGGCAGCTGTAAGGAGACTGAGCAGAGCTGCAGCAGTGCTCTGTGAGCACGAACACAGGTGTAACATGTCTTTCACAGGCAGCTGTAAGGAGACTGAGCAGAGCTGCACCTGTGCTCTGTGAGCACGAACACAGGTGTAACATGTCTTTCACAGGCAGCTGTAACGAGACTGAGCAGTGCTGCAGCAGTGCTCTGTGAGCACGAACACAGGTGTAACATGTCTTCCACAGGCAGCTGTAAGGAGACTGAGCAGAGCTGCAGCAGTGCTCTGTGAGCACGAACACAGGTGTAACAGGTCTTTCACAGGCAGCTGTAAGGAGACTGAGCAGAGCTGCAGCAGTGCTGTGTGCACGAACACAGGTGTAACATGTCTTCCACAGGCAGCTGTAAGGAGAGACTGAGCAGAGCTGCAGCAGTGCTCTGTGAGCACGAACACAGGTGTAACATGTCTTCCACAGGCAGCTGTAAGGAGAGACTGAGCAGAGCTGCAGCAGTGCTCTGTGAGCACGAACACAGGTGTAACATGTTTTCAACCGGCAGCTGTAAGGAGACTGAGCAGAGCTGCAGCAGTGCTGTGTGAGCACGAACACAGGTGTAACATGTCTTCCACCGGCAGCTGTAACGAGACTGAGCAGAGCTGTAGCAGTGCTCTGTGAGCACGAACACAGGTGTAACATGTCTTCCACAGGCAGCTGTAAGGAGACTGAGCAGAGCTGCAGCAGTGCTCTGTGAGCACGAACACAGGTGTAACATGTCTTCCACAGGCAGCTGTAAGGAGACTGAGCAGAGCTGCAGCAGTGCTCCGTGAGCACGAACACAGGTGTAACATGTCTTCCACCGGCAGCTGTAAGGAGACAGAGCAGAGCTGCAGCAGGGCTCTGTGAGCACGAACACAGGTGTAACATGTCTTCCACCGGCAGCTGTAAGGAGAGACTGAGCAGAGCTGCAGCAGTGCTCTGTGAGCACGAACACAGGTGTAACATGTCTTCCACAGGCAGCTGTAAGGAGACTGAGCAGAGCTGCAGCAATGCTCTGTGAGCACGAACACAGGTGTAACATGTCTTCCACAGGCAGCTGTAAGGAGACTGAGCAGAGCTGCAGCAGTGCTCTGTGAGCACGAACACAGGTGTAACATGTCTTCCACAGGCAGCTGTAAGGAGACTGAGCAGAGCTGCAGCAGTGCTCTGTGAGCACGAACACAGGTGTAACATGTCTTCCACAGGCAGCTGTAAGCAGAGACTGAGCAGAGCTGCAGCAGTGCTCTGTGAGCACGAACACAGGTGTAACATGTCTTCCACAGGCAGCTGTAAGCAGAGACTGAGCAGAGCTGCAGCAGCGCTCTGTGTGCACGAACACAGGTGTAACATGTCTTCCACCGGCAGCTGTAAGGAGAGACTGAGCAGAGCTGCAGCAGTGCTCTGTGAGCACGAACACAGGTGTAACATGTCTTCCACCGGCAGCTGTAAGGAGACTGAGCAGAGCTGCAGCAGTGCTGTGTGAGCACGAACACAGGTGTAACATGTCTTCCACCGGCAGCTGTAACGAGACTGAGCAGAGCTGTAGCAGTGCTCTGTGAGCACGAACACAGGTGTAACATGTCTTCCACAGGCAGCTGTAAGGAGACTGAGCAGAGCTGCAGCAGTGCTCTGTGAGCACGAACACAGGTGTAACATGTCTTCCACAGGCAGCTGTAAGGAGACTGAGCAGAGCTGCAGCAGTGCTGTGTGAGCACGAACACAGGTGTAACATGTCTTCCACCGGCAGCTGTAATGAGACTGAGCAGAGCTGCAGCAGTGCTGTGAGCACGAACACAGGTGTAACATGTCTTCCACCGGCAGCTGTAAGGAGAGACTGAGCAGAGCTGCAGCAGTGCTCTGTGAGCACAAACACAGGTGTAACATGTCTTCCACCGGCAGCTGTAATGAGACTGAGCAGAGCTGCAGCAGTGCTCCGTGAGCACGAACACAGGTGTAACATGTCTTCCACCGGCAGCTGTAAGGAGAGACTGAGCAGAGCTGCAGCAGTGCTCTGTGAGCACAAACACAGGTGTAACATGTCTTCCACCGGCAGCTGTAATGAGACTGAGCAGAGCTGCAGCAGTGCTCCGTGAGCACGAACACAGGTGTAACATGTCTTCCACAGGCAGCTGTAAGGAGACTGAGCAGAGCTGCAGCAGTGCTGTGTGAGCACGAACACAGGTGTAACATGTCTTCCACCGGCAGCTGTAATGAGACTGAGCAGAGCTGCAGCAGTGCTGTGAGCACGAACACAGGTGTAACATGTCTTCCACCGGCAGCTGTAAGGAGAGACTGAGCAGAGCTGCAGCAGTGCTCTGTGAGCACAAACACAGGTGTAACATGTCTTCCACCGGCAGCTGTAATGAGACTGAGCAGAGCTGCAGCAGTGCTCCGTGAGCACGAACACAGGTGTAACATGTCTTTCACAGGCAGCTGTAATGAGACTGAGTAGAGCTGCAGCAGTGCTCTGTGAGAACGAACACAGGTGTAACATGTCTTCCACAGGCAGCTGTAAGGAGACTGAGCAGAGCTGCAGCAGTGCTCTGTGAGCACGAACACAGGTGTAACATGTCTTCCACCGGCAGCTGTAAGGAGAGACTGAGCAGAGCTGCAGCAGTGCTGTGTGCACGAACACAGGTGTAACATGTCTTCCACCGGCAGCTGTAATGAGACTGAGCAGAGCTGCAGCAGTGCTGTGTGCACGAACACAGGTGTAACATGTCTTCCACCGGCAGCTGTAATGAGACTGATCAGAGCTGCAGCAGCGCTCTGTGAGCACGAACACAGGTGTAACATGTCTTCCACAGGCGTAACATGTCTTCCACAGGCAGCTGTAAGGAGACTGAGCAGAGCTGCAGCAGTGCTGTGTGCACGAACACAGGTGTAACATGTCTTCCACCGGCAGCTGTAATGAGACTGAGCAGAGCTGCAGCAGTGCTCTGTGAGCACGAACACAGGTGTAACATGTCTTTCACATGCAGCTGTAACGAGACTGAGCAGAGCTGCAGCAGTGCTGTGTGAGCACGAACACAGGTGTAACATGTCTTCCACAGGCAGCTGTAACGAGACTGAGCAGAGCTGCAGCAGTGCTCTGTGAGCACGAACACAGGTGTAACATGTCTTTCACAGGCAGCTGTAAGGAGACTGAGCAGAGCTGCAGCAGTGCTCTGTGAGCACGAACACAGGTGTAACATGTCTTCCACAGGCAGCTGTAAGGAGACTGAGCAGAGCTGCAGCAGTGCTCTGTGAGCACCAACACAGGTGTAACATGTCTTCCACCGGCAGCTGTAAGGAGACTGAGCAGAGCTGCAGCAGTGCTCTGTGAGCACGAACACAGGTGTAACATGTCTTCCACCGGCAGCTGTAAGGAGAGACTGAGCAGAGCTGCAGCAATGCTCTGTGAGCACGAACACAGGTGTAACATGTCTTCCACCGGCAGCTGTAAGGAGACTGAGCAGAGCTGCAGCAGTGCTCTGTGAGCACGAACACAGGTGTAACATGTCTTCCACCGGCAGCTGTAAGGAGAGACTGAGCAGAGCTGCAGCAATGCTCTGTGAGCACGAACACAGGTGTAACATGTCTTCCACCGGCAGCTGTAATGAGACTGAGCAGAGCTGCAGCAGTGCTGTGTGAGCACGAACACAGGTGTAACATGTCTTCCACCGGCAGCTGTAAGGAGAGACTGAGCAGAGCTGCAGCAATGCTCTGTGAGCACGAACACAGGTGTAACATGTCTTCCACCGGCAGCTGTAATGAGACTGAGCAGAGCTGCAGCAGTGCTCTGTGAGCACGAACACAGGTGTAACATGTCTTCCACCGGCAGCTGTAATGAGACTGAGCAGAGCTGCAGCAGTGCTGTGTGAGCACGAACACAGGTGTAACATGTCTTCCAACGGCAGCTGTAATGAGACTGAGCAGAGCTGCAGCAGTGCTGTGTGAGCACGAACACAGGTGTAACATGTCTTCCACAGGCAGCTGTAAGGAGACTGAGCAGAGCTGCAGCAGTGCTCTGTGAGCACGAACACAGGTGTAACATGTCTTCCACAGGCAGCTGTAAGGAGACTGAGCAGAGCTGCAGCAGTGCTCTGTGAGCACGAACACTAGTGTAACATGTCTTCCACCGGCAGCTGTAAGGAGACTGAGCAGAGCTGCAGCAGGGCTCTGTGAGCACGAACACAGGTGTAACATGTCTTCCACAGGCAGCTGTAAGGAGACTGAGTAGAGCTGCAGCAGTGCTCTGTGAGCACGAACACAGGTGTAACATGTCTTCCACCGGCAGCTGTAAGGAGACTGAGCAGAGCTGCAGCAGTGCTGTGTGAGCACGAACACAGGTGTAACATGTCTTCCACAGGCAGCTGTAAGAAGACTGAGCAGAGCTGCAGCAGTGCTGTGTGAGCACGAACACAGGTGTAACATGTCTTCCACAGGCAGCTGTAAGGAGGCTGAGCAGAGCTGCAGCAGTGCTCCGTGAGCACGAACACAGGTGTAACATGTCTTCCACAGGCAGCTGTAAGGAGACTGAGCAGAGCTGCAGCAGTGCTGTGAGAGCACGAACACAGGTGTAACGTGTCTTCCACCGGCAGCTGTAAGGAGGCTGAGCAGAGCTGCAGCAGTGCTGTGAGCACGAACACAGGTGTAACATGTCTTCCACCGGCAGCTGTAAGGAGAGACTGAGCAGAGCTGCAGCAGTGCTGTGTGAGCACGAACACAGGTGTAACGTGTCTTGCACAGGCAGCTGTAAGGAGACTGAGCAGAGCTGCAGCAGTGCTCTGTGAGCACGAACACAGGTGTAACATGTCTTCCACAGACAGCTGTAAGGAGAGACTGAGCAGAGCTGCAGCAGTGCTCAGTGATCACGAACACAGGTGTAACGTGTCTTGCACAGGCAGCTGTAAGGAGACTGAGCAGAGCTGCAGCAGTGCTCTGTGAGCACGAACACAGGTGTAACAGGTCTTCCACAGGCAGCTGTAAGGAGACTGAGCAGAGCTGCAGCAGTGCTCTGTGAGCACGAACACAGGTGTAACATGTCTTCCACAGGCAGCTGTAAGGAGAGACTGAGCAAAGCTGCAGCAATGCTCTGTGAGCACGAACACAGGTGTAACATGTCTTCCACAGGCAGCTGTAAGGAGAGACTGAGCAGAGCTGCAGCAGTGCTCTGTGAGCACGAACACAGGTGTAACAGGTCTTCCACAGGCAGCTGTAAGGAGACTGAGCAGAGCTGCAGCAGTGCTCTGTGAGCACGAACACAGGTGTAACATGTCTTCCACAGGCAGCTGTAAGGAGAGACTGAGCAGAGCTGCAGCAGTGCTCTGTGAGCACGAACACAGGTGTAACATGTCTTCCACAGGCAGCTGTAAGGAGAGACTGAGCAGAGCTGCAGCAGTGCTCTGTGAGCACGAACACAGGTGTAACATGTCTTCCACCGGAAGCTGTAAGGACTGAGCAGAGCTGCAGCAGTGGTCTGTGAGCACGAACACAGGTGTAACATGTCTTCCACAGGCAGCTGTAAGGAGAGACTGAGCAGAGCTGCAGCAATGCTCTGTGAGCACGAACACAGGTGTAACATGTCTTCCACCGGCAGCTGTAAGGAGAGACTGAGCAGAGCTGCAGCAGTGCTCTGTGAGCACGAACACAGGTGTAACATGTCTTCCCCCGGCAGCTGTAAGGAGAGACTGAGCAGAGCTGCAGCAGTGCTCTGTGAGCACGAACACAGGTGTAACATGTCTTCCACCGGCAGCTGTAAGGAGACTCTGAGCAGAGCTGCAGCAGCGCTCTGTGAGCACGAACACAGGTGTAACATGTCTTCCACAGGCAGCTGTAAGGAGACTGAGCAGAGCTGCAGCAGTGCTCTGTGAGCACGAACACAGGTGTAACATGTCTTCCACAGGCAGCTGTAAGGAGAGACTGAGCAGAGCTGCAGCAATGCTCTGTGAGCACGAACACAGGTGTAACATGTCTTCCACAGGCAGCTGTAAGGAGACTGAGCAGAGCTGCAGCAGTGCTGTGTGAGCACGAACACAGGTGTAACATGTCTATCACAGGCAGCTGTAAGGAGACTGAGCAGAGCTGCAGCAGTGCTCTGTGAGCACGAACACAGGTGTAACATGTCTTCCACAGGCAGCTGTAACGAGACTGAGCAGAGCTGCAGCAGTGCTCTGTGAGCACGAACACAGGTGTAACATGTCTTCCACCGGCAGCTGTAAGGAGAGACTGAGCAGAGCTGCAGCAGTGCTCCGTGAGCACGAACACAGGTGTAACATGTCTTTCACAGGCAGCTGTAAGGAGACTGAGCAGAGCTGCAGCAGTGCTCTGTGAGCACGAACACAGGTGTAACATGTCTTCCACAGGCAGCTGTAAGGAGACTGAGCAGAGCTGCAGCAGTGCTCCGTGAGCACGAACACAGGTGTAACATGTCTTCCACAGGCAGCTGTAAGGAGACTGAGCAGAGCTGCAGCAGTGCTCTGTGAGCACGAACACAGGTGTAACATGTCTTCCACAGGCAGCTGTAAGGAGACTGAGCAGAGCTGCAGCAATGCTCTGTGAGCACGAACACAGGTGTAACATGTCTTCCACCGGCAGCTGTAAGGAGACTGAGCAGAGCTGCAGCAATGCTCTGTGAGCACGAACACAGGTGTAACATGTCTTCCACAGGCAGCTGTAAGGAGACTGAGCAGAGCTGCAGCAGTGCTGTGTGAGCACGAACACAGGTGTAACATGTCTTCCACGGGCAGCTGTAAGGAGACTGAGCAGAGCTGCAGCAATGCTCTGTGAGCACGAACACAGGTGTAACATGTCTTCCACCGGCAGCTGTAATGAGACTGAGCAGAGCTGCAGCAGTGCTCTGTGAGCACGAACACAGGTGTAACATGTCTTCCACAGGCAGCTGTAAGGAGAGACTGAGCAGAGCTGCAGCAATGCTCTGTGAGCACGAACACAGGTGTAACATGTCTTCCACCGGCAGCTGTAAGGAGACTGAGCAGAGCTGCAGCAGTGCTCTGTGAGCACGAACACAGGTGTAACATGTCTTCCACCGGCAGCTGTAAGGAGAGACTGAGCAGAGCTGCAGCAATGCTCTGTGAGCACGAACACAGGTGTAACATGTCTTCCACCGGCAGCTGTAAGGAGAGACTGAGCAGAGCTGCAGCAATGCTCTGTGAGCACGAACACAGGTGTAACATGTCTTCCACCGGCAGCTGTAAGGAGACTCTGAGCAGAGCTGCAGCAGCGCTCTGTGAGCACGAACACAGGTGTAACATGTCTTCCACAGGCAGCTGTAACGAGACTGAGCAGAGCTGCAGCAGTGCTCTGTGAGCACGAACACAGGTGTAACATGTCTTCCACCGGCAGCTGTAAGGAGACTGAGCAGAGCTGCAGCAGTGCTGTGTGAGCACGAACACAGGTGTAACATGTCTTCAACAGGCAGCTGTAAGGAGACTGAGCAGAGCTGCAGCAGTGCTGTGTGAGCACGAACACAGGTGTAACATGTCTTCCACCGGAAGCTGTAAGGACTGAGCAGAGCTGCAGCAGTGCTCTGTGATCACGAACACAGGTGTAACATGTCTTCCACAGGCAGCTGTAAGGAGAGACTGAGCAGAGCTGCAGCAGCGCTCTGTGAGCACGAACACAGGTGTAACATGTCTTCCACAGGCAGCTGTAAGGAGACTGCGCAGAGCTGCAGCAGTGCTCTGTGAGCACGAACACAGGTGTAACATGTCTTCCACCGGCAGCTGTAAGGAGAGACTGAGCAGAGCTGCAGCAATGCTCTGTGAGCACGAACACAGGTGTAACATGTCTTCCACAGGCAGCTGTAAGGAGAGACTGAGCAGAGCTGCAGCAGTGCTCAGTGATCACGAACACAGGTGTAACGTGTCTTGCACAGGCAGCTGTAAGGAGACTGAGCAGAGCTGCAGCAGTGCTCTGTGAGCACGAACACAGGTGTAACAGGTCTTCCACAGGCAGCTGTAAGGAGACTGAGCAGAGCCGCAGCAGTGCTCTGTGAGAACGAACACAGGTGTAACATGTCTTCCACAGGCAGCTGTAAGGAGACTGAGCAGAGCTGCAGCAGTGCTCTGTGAGCACGAACACAGGTGTAACATGTCTATTACAGGCAGCTGTAAGGAGACTGAGCAGAGCTGCAGCAGTGCTCTGTGAGCACGAACACAGGTGTAACATGTCTTCCACAGGCAGCTGTAACGAGACTGAGCAGAGCTGCAGCAGTGCTCTGTGAGCACGAACACAGGTGTAACATGTCTTTCACAGGCAGCTGTAAGGAGACTGAGCAGAGCTGCAGCAGTGCTCTGTGAGCACGAACACAGGTGTAACATGTCTTCCACCGGCAGCTGTAAGGAGAGACTGAGCAGAGCTGCAGCAATGCTCTGTGAGCACGAACACAGGTGTAACATGTCTTCCACCGGCAGCTGTAAGGAGAGACTGAGCAGAGCTGCAGCAATGCTCTGTGAGCACGAACACAGGTGTAACATGTCTTCCACAGGCAGCTGTAAGGAGACTGAGCAGAGCTGCAGCAGTGCTCTGTGAGCACGAACACAGGTGTAACATGTCTTCCACAGGCAGCTGTAAGGAGAGACTGAGCAGAGCTGCAGCAGTGCTCTGTGAGCACGAACACAGGTGTAACATGTCTTCCACAGGCAGCTGTAAGGAGACTGAGCAGAGCTGCAGCAGTGCTCTGTGAGCACGAACACAGGTGTAACATGTCTATCACAGGCAGCTGTAAGGAGACTGAGCAGAGCTGCAGCAGTGCTCTGTGAGCACGAACACAGGTGTAACATGTCTTCCACAGGCAGCTGTAACGAGACTGAGCAGAGCTGCAGCAGTGCTCTGTGAGCACGAACACAGGTGTAACATGTCTTCCACCGGCAGCTGTAAGGAGAGACTGAGCAGAGCTGCAGCAATGCTCTGTGAGCACGAACACAGGTGTAACATGTCTTCCACAGGCAGCTGTAAGGAGACTGAGCAGAGCTGCAGCAGTGCTCTGTGAGCACGAACACAGGTGTAACATGTCTTCCACCGGCAGCTGTAAGGAGAGACTGAGCAGAGCTGCAGCAATGCTCTGTGAGCACGAACACAGGTGTAACATGTCTTCCACCGGCAGCTGTAAGGAGAGACTGAGCAGAGCTGCAGCAATGCTCTGTGAGCACGAACACAGGTGTAACATGTCTTCCACAGGCAGCTGTAAGGAGACTGAGCAGAGCTGCAGCAGTGCTCTGTGAGCACGAACACAGGTGTAACATGTCTTCCACAGGCAGCTGTAAGGAGACTGAGCAGAGCTGCAGCAGTGCTCTGTGAGCACGAACACAGGTGTAACATGTCTTCCACAGGCAGCTGTAAGGAGACTGAGCAGAGCTGCAGCAGTGCTCTGTGAGCACGAACACAGGTGTAACATGTCTTCCACCGGCAGCTGTAAGGAGACTGAGCAGAGCTGCAGCAGTGCTGTGTGAGCACGAACAGAGGTGTAACATGTCTTCAACAGGCAGCTGTAATGAGACTGAGCAGAGCTGCAGCAGTGCTCTGTGAGCACGAACACAGGTGTAACATGTCTTCCACAGGCAGCTGTAAGGAGACTGAACAGAGCTGCAGCAATGCTCTGTGAGCACGAACACAGGTGTAACATGTCTTCCACCGGAAGCTGTAAGGACTGAGCAGAGCTGCAGCAGTGGTCTGTGAGCACGAACACAGGTGTAACATGTCTTTCACAGGCAGCTGTAAGGAGAGACTGAGCAGAGCTGCAGCAGTGCTCGTGAGCACGAACACAGGTGTAACATGTCTTTCACAGGCAGCTGTAAGGAGAGACTGAGCAGAGCTGCAGCAGTGCTCTGTGAGCACGAACACAGGTGTAACATGTCTTTCACAGGCAGCTGTAAGGAGAGACTGAGCAGAGCTGCAGCAGTGCTCTGTGAGCACGAACACGGGTGTAACATGTCTTCCACGGGCAGCTGTAAGGAGACAGCAGAGCTGCAGCAGTGCTGTGTGCACGAACACAGGTGTAACATGTCTTCCACAGGCAGCTGTAAGGAGACTGAGCAGAGCTGCAGCAGTGCTCTGTGAGCACGAACACAGGTGTAACATGTCTTTCACAGGCAGCTGTAAGGAGAGACTGAGCAGAGCTGCAGCAGTGCTCTGTGAGCACGAACACAGGTGTAACATGTCTTCCACAGGCAGCTGTAAGGAGACTGAGCAGAGCTGCAGCAGTGCTCTGTGAGCACGAACACAGGTGTAACATGTCTTCCACCGGCAGCTGTAATGAGACTGAGCAGAGCTGCAGCAATGCTCTGTGAGCACGAACACAGGTGTAACATGTCTTCCACCGGCAGCTGTAAGGAGAGACTGAGCAGAGCTGCAGCAATGCTCTGTGAGCACGAACACAGGTGTAACATGTCTTCCACCGGCAGCTGTAATGAGACTGAGCAGAGCTGCAGCAGTGCTGTGTGAGCACGAACACAGGTGTAACATGTCTTCCACCGGCAGCTGTAAGGAGAGACTGAGCAGAGCTGCAGCAGTGCTCTGTGAGCACGAACACAGGTGTAACATGTCTTCCACCGGCAGCTGTAATGAGACTGAGCAGAGCTGCAGCAGTGCTGTGTGAGCACGAACACAGGTGTAACATGTCTTCCAACGGCAGCTGTAATGAGACTGAGCAGAGCTGCAGCAGTGCTGTGTGAGCACGAACACAGGTGTAACATGTCTTCCACAGGCAGCTGTAAGGAGAGACTGAGCAGAGCTGCAGCAGTGCTCTGTGAGCACGAACACAGGTGTAACATGTCTTTCACAGGCAGCTGTAACGAGACTGAGCAGAGCTGCAGCAGTGCTCTGTGAGCACGAACACAGGTGTAACATGTCTTTCACAGGCAGCTGTAATGAGACTGAGCAGAGCTGCAGCAGTGCTCTGTGAGCACGAACACAGGTGTAACATGTCTATCACAGGCAGCTGTAAGGAGACTGAGCAGAGCTGCAGCAGTGCTGTGTGAGCACGAACACAGGTGTAACATGTCTTCCACAGGCAGCTGTAAGGAGACTGAGCAGAGCTGCAGCAGGGCTCTGTGAGCACGAACACAGGTGTAACATGTCTTCCACAGGCAGCTGTAAGGAGACTGAGCAGAGCTGCAGCAGTGCTCTGTGAGCACGAACACAGGTGTAACATGTCTTCCACCGGCAGCTGTAAGGAGAGACTGAGCAGAGCTGCAGCAATGCTCTGTGAGCACGAACACAGGTGTAACATGTCTTTCACAGGCAGCTGTAAGGAGACCGAGCAGAGCTGCAGCAGTGCTCTGTGAGCACGAACACAGGTGTAACATGTCTTTCACAGGCAGCTGTAAGGAGACTGAGCAGAGCTGCAGCAGTGCTCTGTGTGCACGAACACAGGTGTAACATGTCTTCCACAGGCAGCTGTAAGGAGACCGAGCAGAGCTGCAGCAGTGCTCTGTGAGCACGAACACAGGTGTAACATGTCTTTCACAGGCAGCTGTAAGGAGACTGAGCAGAGCTGCAGCAGTGCTCTGTGTGCACGAACACAGGTGTAACATGTCTTCCACAGGCAGCTGTAATGAGACTGAGCAGAGCTGCAGCAGTGCTCTGTGAGCACGAACACAGGTGTAACATGTCTTCCACAGGCAGCTGTAAGGAGACCGAGCAGAGCTGCAGCAGTGCTCTGTGAGCACGAACACAGGTGTAACATGTCTTTCACAGGCAGCTGTAAGGAGACTGAGCAGAGCTGCAGCAGTGCTGTGTGAACACGAACACAGGTGTAACATGTCTTTCACAGGCAGCTGTAAGGAGACTGAGCAGAGCTGCAGCAGTGCTCTGTGTGCACGAACACAGGTGTAACATGTCTTCCACAGGCAGCTGTAATGAGACTGAGCAGAGCTGCAGCAGTGCTCTGTGAGCACGAACACAGGTGTAACATGTCTTCCACCGGCAGCTGTAAGGAGACTGAGCAGAGCTGCAGCAGGGCTCTGTGAGCACGAACACAGGTGTAACATGTCTTCCACAGGCAGCTGTAAGGAGACTGAGCAGAGCTGCAGCAGTGCTCTGTGAGCACGAACACAGGTGTAACATGTCTTTCACAGGCAGCTGTAAGGAGACTGAGCAGAGCTGCAGCAGTGCTCTGTGTGCACGAACACAGGTGTAACATGTCTTCCACAGGCAGCTGTAAGGAGACCGAGCAAAGCTGCAGCAGTGCTCTGTGAGCACGAACACAGGTGTAACATGTCTTCCACCGGCAGCTGTAAGGAGAGACTGAGCAGAGCTGCAGCAGTGCTCTGTGAGCACGAACACAGGTGTAACATGTCTTCCACAGGCAGCTGTAACGAGACTGAGCAGAGCTGCAGCAGTGCTCTGTGAGCACGAACACAGGTGTAACATGTCTTCCACAGGCAGCTGTATGGAGACTGAGCAGAGCTGCAGCAGTGCTCTGTGTGCACGAACACAGGTGTAACATGTCTTCCACAGGCAGCTGTAAGGAGACCGAGCAGAGCTGCAGCAGTGCTCTGTGAGCACGAACACAGGTGTAACATGTCTTTCACAGGCAGCTGTAAGGAGAGACTGAGCAGAGCTGCAGCAGTGCTCTGTGAGCACGAACACAGGTGTAACATGTCTTCCACAGGCAGCTGTAACGAGACTGAGCAGAGCTGCAGCAGTGCTCTGTGAGCACGAACACAGGTGTAACATGTCTTCCACAGGCAGCTGTATGGAGACTGAGCAGAGCTGCAGCAGTGCTCTGTGAGCACAAACACAGGTGTAACATGTCTTCCACCGGCAGCTGTAAGGAGACTGAGCAGAGCTGCAGCAGTGCTGTGAGCACGAACACAGGTGTAACATGTCTTCCACCGGCAGCTGTAAGGAGAGACTGAGCAGAGCTGCAGCAATGCTCTGTGAGCACGAACACAGGTGTAACATGTCTTCCACAGGCAGCTGTAAGGAGACCGAGCAGAGCTGCAGCAGTGTCTGTGAGCACGAACACAGGTGTAACATGTCTTCCACCGGCAGCTGTAATGAGACTGAGCAGAGCTGCAGCAGTGCTCTGTGAGCACGAACACAGGTGTAACATGTCTTCCACAGGCAGCTGTAAGGACTCTGAGCAGAGCTGCAGCAGTGCTCTGTGAGCACGAACACAGGTGTAACAGGTCTTCCACAGGCAGCTGTAAGGAGACTGAGCAGAGCTGCAGCAGTGCTCTGTGAGCACGAACACAGGTGTAACATGTCTTCCACAGGCAGCTGTATGGAGACTGAGCAGAGCTGCAGCAGTGCTCTGTGAGCACGAACACAGGTGTAACATGTCTTCCACAGGCAGCTGTAAGGACTCTGAGCAGAGCTGCAGCAGTGCTCTGTGAGCACGAACACAGGTGTAACATGTCTTCCACAGGCAGCTGTATGGAGACTGAGCAGAGCTGCACCTGTGCTGTGAGCACGAACACAGGTGTAACAGGTCTTCCACAGGCAGCTGTAAGGAGACTGAGCAGAGCTGCAGCAGTGCTCTGTGAGCACGAACACAGGTGTAACATGTCTTCCACAGGCAGCTGTAACGAGACTGAGCAGAGCTGCAGCAGTGCTGTGTGAGCACGAACACAGGTGTAACATGTCTTCCACAGGCAGCTGTAAGGAGACTGAGCAGAGCTGCAGCAGCGCTCTGTGAGCACGAACACAGGTGTAACATGTCTTCCACCGGCAGCTGTAAGGAGACTGAGCAGAGCTGCACCTGTGCTGTGAGCACGAACACAGGTGTAACATGTCTTCCACAGGCAGCTGTAAGGAGACAGAGCAGAGCTGCAGCAGTGCTGTGAGCACGAACACAGGTGTAACATGTCTTCCAACGGCAGCTGTAATGAGACTGAGCAGAGCTGCAGCAGTGCTCTGTGAGCACGAACACAGGTGTAACATGTCTTTCACAGGCAGCTGTAAGGAGACTGAGCAGAGCTGCAGCAGTGCTCTGTGAGCACGAACACAGGTGTAACATGTCTTCCACAGGCAGCTGTAAGGAGAGACTGAGCAGAGCTGCAGAAGTGCTCTGTGAGCACGAACACAGGTGTAACATGTCTTTCACAGGCAGCTGTAAGGAGACTGAGCAGAGCTGCAGCAGTGGTCTGTGAGCACGAACACAGGTGTAACATGTCTTTCACAGGCAGCTGTAAGGAGACTGAGCAGAGCTGTAGCAGTGCTCTGTGAGCACGAACACAGGTGTAACATGTCTTTCACAGGCAGCTGTAAGGAGACTGAGCAGAGCTGCAGCAGTGGTCTGTGAGCACGAACACAGGTGTAACATGTCTTTCACAGGCAGCTGTAACGAGACTGAGCAGAGCTGCAGCAGTGCTCTGTGAGCACGAACACAGGTGTAACATGTCTTTCACAGGCAGCTGTAAGGAGACTGAGCAGAGCTGCAGCAATGCTCTGTGAGCACGAACACAGGTGTAACATGTCTTCCACAGGCAGCTGTAACGAGACTGAGCAGAGCTGTAGCAGTGCTCTGTGAGCACGAACACAGGTGTAACATGTCTTTCACGGGCAGCTGTAAGGAGACTGAGTAGAGCTGCAGCAGTGCTCTGTGAGCACGAACACAGGTGTAACATGTCTTCCACCGGCAGCTGTAAGGAGAGACTGAGCAGAGCTGCAGCAGTGCTCTGTGAGCACGAACACAGGTGTAACATGTCTTCCACCGGCAGCTGTAAGGAGACCGAGCAGAGCTGCAGCAGTGGTCTGTGAGCACGAACACAGGTGTAACATGTCTTGCACCGGCAGCTGTAAGGAGACTGAGCAGAGCTGCAGCAGTGCTCTGTGAGCACGAACACAGGTGTAACATGTCTTCCACAGGCAGCTGTAAGGAGACTGAGCAGAGCTGCAGCAGTGCTGTGTGAGCACGAACACAGGTGTAACATGTCTTCCACAGGCAGCTGTAAGGAGACTGAGCAGAGCTGCAGCAGTGCTCTGTGAGCACGAACACAGGTGTAACATGTCTTCCACCGGCAGCTGTAAGGAGACTGAGCAGAGCTGCAGCAGTGCTCTGTGAGCACGAACACAGGTGTAACATGTCTTCCACCGGCAGCTGTAATGAGACTGAGCAGAGCTGCAGCAGTGCTCTGTGAGCACGAACACAGGTGTAACATGTCTTCCACAGGCAGCTGTAAGGAGAGACTGAGCAGAGCTGCAGCAATGCTCTGTGAGCACGAACACAGGTGTAACATGTCTTCCACCGGCAGCTGTAATGAGACTGAGCAGAGCTGCAGCAGTGCTCTGTGAGCACGAACACAGGTGTAACATGTCTTCCACAGGCAGCTGTAAGGAGAGACTGAGCAGAGCTGCAGCAATGCTCTGTGAGCACGAACACAGGTGTAACATGTCTTCCACCGGCAGCTGTAAGGAGAGACTGAGCAGAGCTGCAGCAGTGCTCTGTGAGCACGAACACAGGTGTAACATGTCTTCCACCGGCAGCTGTAAGGAGAGACTGAGCAGAGCTGCAGCAGTGCTCTGTGAGCACGAACACAGGTGTAACATGTCTTCCACCGGCAGCTGTAAGGAGAGACTGAGCAGAGCTGCAGCAGTGCTCTGTGAGCACGAACACAGGTGTAACATGTTTTCCACCGGCAGCTGTAATGAGACTGAGCAGAGCTGCAGCAGTGCTCTGTGAGCACGAACACAGGTGTAACATGTCTTCCACAGGCAGCTGTAAGGAGAGACTGAGCAGAGCTGCAGCAATGCTCTGTGAGCACGAACACAGGTGTAACATGTCTTCCACCGGCAGCTGTAAGGAGAGACTGAGCAGAGCTGCAGCAGTGCTCTGTGAGCACGAACACAGGTGTAACATGTCTTCCACCGGCAGCTGTAAGGAGAGACTGAGCAGAGCTGCAGCAGTGCTCTGTGAGCACGAACACAGGTGTAACATGTCTTCCACCGGCAGCTGTAAGGAGAGACTGAGCAGAGCTGCAGCAGTGCTCTGTGAGCACGAACACAGGTGTAACATGTCTTCCACCGGCAGCTGTAATGAGACTGAGCAGAGCTGCAGCAGTGCTCTGTGAGCACGAACACAGGTGTAACATGTCTTCCACAGGCAGCTGTAAGGAGAGACTGAGCAGAGCTGCAGCAATGCTCTGTGAGCACGAACACAGGTGTAACATGTCTTCCACCGGCAGCTGTAAGGAGAGACTGAGCAGAGCTGCAGCAGTGCTCTGTGAGCACGAACACAGGTGTAACATGTCTTCCACCGGCAGCTGTAAGGAGAGACTGAGCAGAGCTGCAGCAGTGCTCTGTGAGCACGAACACAGGTGTAACATGTCTTCCACCGGCAGCTGTAAGGAGAGACTGAGCAGAGCTGCAGCAGTGCTCTGTGAGCACGAACACAGGTGTAACATGTTTTCCACCGGCAGCTGTAATGAGACTGAGCAGAGCTGCAGCAGTGCTGTGTGCACGAACACAGGTGTAACATGTCTTCCACCGGCAGCTGTAATGAGACTGATCAGAGCTGCAGCAGCGCTCTGTGAGCACGAACACAGGTGTAACATGTCTTCCACAGGCAGCTGTAAGGAGACTGAGCAGAGCTGCAGCAGTGCTGTGTGCACGAACACAGGTGTAACATGTCTTCCACCGGCAGCTGTAATGAGACTGAGCAGAGCTGCAGCAGTGCTCTGTGAGCACGAACACAGGTGTAACATGTCTTCCACAGGTAGCTGTAAGGAGACTGAGCAGAGCTGCAGCAGTGCTGTGTGAGCACGAACACAGGTGTAACATGTCTTTCACGGGCAGCTGTAAGGAGACTGAGCAGAGCTGCAGCAGTGCTCTGTGAGCACGAACACAGGTGTAACATGTCTTCCACAGGCAGCTGTAACGAGACTGAGCAGAGCTGCACCTGTGCTCTGTGAGCACGAACACAGGTGTAACATGTCTTCCACCGGCAGCTGTAATGAGACTGAGCAGAGCTGCAGCAGTGCTCTGTGAGCACGAACACAGGTGTAACATGTCTTCCACAGGTAGCTGTAAGGAGACTGAGCAGAGCTGCAGCAGTGCTC
This sequence comes from Lissotriton vulgaris, assembly GCF_964263255.1. Classification (NCBI taxonomy): domain Eukaryota; kingdom Metazoa; phylum Chordata; class Amphibia; order Caudata; family Salamandridae; genus Lissotriton; species Lissotriton vulgaris. Next base: position 19,575,634 of record NC_141697.1, read on the forward strand.
TGTGAGCACGAACACAGGTGTAACATGTCTTCCACCGGCAGCTGTAACGAGACTGAGCAGAGCTGTAGCAGTGCTCTGTGAGCACGAACACAGGTGTAACATGTCTTTCACGGGCAGCTGTAAGGAGACTGAGCAGAGCTGCAGCAGTGCTCTGTGAGCACGAACACAGGTGTAACATGTCTTCCACCGGCAGCTGTAAGGAGAGACTGAGCAGAGCTGCAGCAGTGCTCTGTGAGCACGAACACAGGTGTAACATGTCTTCCACCGGCAGCTGTAATGAGACTGAGCAGAGCTGCAGCAGTGCTGTGTGCACGAACACAGGTGTAACATGTCTTCCACCGGCAGCTGTAATGAGACTGATCAGAGCTGCAGCAGCGCTCTGTGAGCACGAACACAGGTGTAACATGTCTTCCACAGGCAGCTGTAAGGAGACTGAGCAGAGCTGCAGCAGTGCTGTGTGCACGAACACAGGTGTAACATGTCTTCCACCGGCAGCTGTAATGAGACTGAGCAGAGCTGCAGCAGTGCTCTGTGAGCACGAACACAGGTGTAACATGTCTTCCACAGGTAGCTGTAAGGAGACTGAGCAGAGCTGCAGCAGTGCTCTGTGAGCACGAACACAGGTGTAACATGTCTTCCACAGGCAGCTGTAACGAGACTGAGCAGAGCTGCAGCAGTGCTCTGTGAGCACGAACACAGGTGTAACATGTCTTTCACAGGCAGCTGTAAGGAGACCGAGCAGAGCTGCAGCAGTGCTCTGTGAGCATGAAGACAGGTGTAACATGTCTTCCACCGGCAGCTGTAATGAGACTGATCAGAGCTGCAGCAGCGCTCTGTGAGCACGAACACAGGTGTAACATGTCTTCCACCGGCAGCTGTAAGGAGAGACTGAGCAGAACTGCAGCAGTGCTGTGTGAGCACGAACACAGGTGTAACATGTCTTCCACAGGCAGCTGTAATGAGACTGAGCAGAGCTGCAGCAGTGCTGTGTGAGCACGAACACAGGTGTAACATGTCTTCCACCGGCAGCTGTAAGGAGACTGAGCAGAGCTGCAGCAGTGCTCTGTGAGCACGAACACAGGTGTAACATGTCTTCCACAGGCAGCTGTAACGAGACTGAGCAGAGCTGTAGCAGTGCTCTGTGAGCACGAACACAGGTGTTACATGTCTTTCACAGGCAGCTGTAAGGAGACTGAGCAGAGCTGCAGCAGTGCTCTGTGAGCACGAACACAGGTGTAACATGTCTTCCACAGGCAGCTGTAATGAGACTGAGCAGAGCTGCAGCAGTGCTCTGTGAGCACGAACACAGGTGTAACATGTCTTCCACAGGCAGCTGTAAGGAGACTGAGCAGAGCTGCAGCAGTGCTCTGTGAGCACGAACACAGGTGTAACATGTCTTCCACCGGCAGCTGTAAGGAGAGACTGAGCAGAGCTGCAGCAGTGCTCTGTGAGCACGAACACAGGTGTAACATGTCTTCCACCGGCAGCTGTAATGAGACTGAGCAGAGCTGCAGCAGTGCTGTGTGCACGAACACAGGTGTAACATGTCTTCCACCGGCAGCTGTAATGAGACTGATCAGAGCTGCAGCAGCGCTCTGTGAGCACGAACACAGGTGTAACATGTCTTCCACAGGCGTAACATGTCTTCCACAGGCAGCTGTAAGGAGACTGAGCAGAGCTGCAGCAGTGCTGTGTGCACGAACACAGGTGTAACATGTCTTCCACCGGCAGCTGTAATGAGACTGAGCAGAGCTGCAGCAGTGCTCTGTGAGCACGAACACAGGTGTAACATGTCATCCACAGGTAGCTGTAAGGAGACTGAGCAGAGCTGCAGCAGTGCTCTGTGAGCACGAACACAGGTGTAACATGTCTTCCACAGGCAGCTGTAACGAGACTGAGCAGAGCTGCAGCAGTGCTCTGTGAGCACGAACACAGGTGTAACATGTCTTTCACAGGCAGCTGTAAGGAGACTGAGCAGAGCTGCAGCAGTGCTCTGTGAGCACGAACACAGGTGTAACATGTCTTCCACAGGCAGCTGTAAGGAGACTGAGCAGAGCTGCAGCAGTGCTCTGTGAGCACCAACACAGGTGTAACATGTCTTCCACCGGCAGCTGTAAGGAGACTGAGCAGAGCTGCAGCAGTGCTCTGTGAGCACGAACACAGGTGTAACATGTCTTCCACCGGCAGCTGTAAGGAGAGACTGAGCAGAGCTGCAGCAATGCTCTGTGAGCACGAACACAGGTGTAACATGTCTTCCACCGGCAGCTGTAATGAGACTGAGCAGAGCTGCAGCAGTGCTCTGTGAGCACGAACACAGGTGTAACATGTCTTCCACCGGCAGCTGTAAGGAGAGACTGAGCAGAGCTGCAGCAATGCTCTGTGAGCACGAACACAGGTGTAACATGTCTTCCACCGGCAGCTGTAATGAGACTGAGCAGAGCTGCAGCAGTGCTGTGTGAGCACGAACACAGGTGTAACATGTCTTCCACCGGCAGCTGTAAGGAGAGACTGAGCAGAGCTGCAGCAATGCTCTGTGAGCACGAACACAGGTGTAACATGTCTTCCACCGGCAGCTGTAATGAGACTGAGCAGAGCTGCAGCAGTGCTCTGTGAGCACGAACACAGGTGTAACATGTCTTCCACCGGCAGCTGTAATGAGACTGAGCAGAGCTGCAGCAGTGCTGTGTGAGCACGAGCACAGGTGTAACATGTCTTCCAACGGCAGCTGTAATGAGACTGAGCAGAGCTGCAGCAGTGCTGTGTGAGCACGAACACAGGTGTAACATGTCTTCCACAGGCAGCTGTAAGGAGACTGAGCAGAGCTGCAGCAGTGCTCTGTGAGCACGAACACAGGTGTAACATGTCTTTCACAGGCAGCTGTAACGAGACTGAGCAGAGCTGCAGCAGTGCTCTGTGAGCACGAACACAGGTGTAACATGTCTTTCACAGGCAGCTGTAATGAGACTGAGCAGAGCTGCAGCAGTGCTCTGTGAGCACGAACACAGGTGTAACATGTCTTCCACCGGCAGCTGTAAGGAGAGACTGAGCAGAGCTGCAGCAGTGCTCTGTGAGCACGAACACAGGTGTAACATGTCTTCCACCGGCAGCTGTAATGAGACTGAGCAGAGCTGCAGCAGTGCTCTGTGAGCACGAACACAGGTGTAACATGTCTTCCACCGGCAGCTGTAATGAGACTGAGCAGAGCTGCAGCAGTGCTCTGTGAGCACGAACACAGGTGTAACATGTCTTCCACAGGCAGCTGTAAGGAGAGACTGAGCAGAGCTGCAGCAATGCTCTGTGAGCACGAACACAGGTGTAACATGTCTTTCACAGGCAGCTGTAACGAGACTGAGCAGAGCTGCAGCAGTGCTCTGTGAGCACGAACACAGGTGTAACATGTCTTCCACCGGCAGCTGTAAGGAGACTGAGCAGAGCTGCAGCAGTGCTGTGTGAGCACGAACACAGGTGTAACATGTCTTCCACAGGCAGCTGTAAGGAGACTGAGCAGAGCTGCAGCAGTGCTGTGAGCACGAACACAGGTGTAACATGTCTTCCACCGGCAGCTGTAAGGAGAGACTGAGCAGAGCTGCAGCAATGCTCTGTGAGCACGAACACAGGTGTAACATGTCTTCCACCGGCAGCTGTAATGAGACTGAGCAGAGCTGCAGCAGTGCTCTGTGAGCACGAACACAGGTGTAACATGTCTTCCACAGGCAGCTGTAAGGACTCTGAGCAGAGCTGCAGCAGTGCTCTGTGAGCACGAACACAGGTGTAACAGGTCTTCCACAGGCAGCTGTAAGGAGACTGAGCAGAGCTGCAGCAGTGCTGTGAGCACGAACACAGGTGTAACATGTCTTTCACAGGCAGCTGTAAGGAGACTGAGCAGAGCTGCAGCAGTGTCTGTGAGCACGAACACAGGTGTAACATGTCTTCCACAGGCAGCTGTAAGGAGACTGAGCAGAGCTGCAGCAGCGCTCTGTGAGCACGAACACAGGTGTAACATGTCTTCCACCGGCAGCTGTAAGGAGACTGAGCAGAGCTGCACCTGTGCTGTGAGCACGAACACAGGTGTAACATGTCTTTCACAGGCAGCTGTAAGGAGACTGAGCAGAGCTGCAGCAGTGGTCTGTGAGCACGAACACAGGTGTAACATGTCTTTCACAGGCAGCTGTAAGGAGACTGAGCAGAGCTGTAGCAGTGCTCTGTGAGCACGAACACAGGTGTAACATGTCTTTCACAGGCAGCTGTAAGGAGACTGAGCAGAGCTGCAGCAGTGGTCTGTGAGCACGAACACAGGTGTAACATGTCTTTCACAGGCAGCTGTAACGAGACTGAGCAGAGCTGCAGCAGTGCTCTGTGAGCACGAACACAGGTGTAACATGTCTTTCACAGGCAGCTGTAAGGAGACTGAGCAGAGCTGCAGCAATGCTCTGTGAGCACGAACACAGGTGTAACATGTCTTCCACAGGTAGCTGTAAGGAGACTGAGTAGAGCTGCAGCAGTGCTCTATGAGCACGAACACAGGTGTAACATGTCTTCCACCGGCAGCTGTAATGAGACTGAGCAGAGCTGCAGCAGTGCTCTGTGAGCACGAACACAGGTGTAACATGTCTTTCACAGGCAGCTGTAAGGAGACTGAGCAGAGCTGCAGCAGTGTCTGTGAGCACGAACACAGGTGTAACATGTCTTCCACAGGCAGCTGTAAGGAGACTGAGCAGAGCTGCAGCAGTGCTCTGTGAGCACGAACACAGGTGTAACATGTCTTTCACAGGCAGCTGTAAGGAGACTGAGCAGAGCTGCAGCAGTGCTCTGTGAGCACGAACACAGGTGTAACATGTCTTCCACCGGCAGCTGTAAGGAGACTGAGCAGAGCTGCAGCAATGCTCTGTGAGCACGAACACAGGTGTAACATGTCTTCCACCGGCAGCTGTAAGGAGACTGAGCAGAGCTGCAGCAGCGCTCTGTGAGCACGAACACAGGTGTAACATGTCTTCCACCGGCAGCTGTAAGGAGAGACTGAGCAGAGCTGCAGCAATGCTCTGTGAGCACGAACACAGGTGTAACATGTCTTTCACAGGCAGCTGTAAGGAGACAGAGCAGAGCTGCAGCAGTGCTCTGTGAGCACGAACACAGGTGTAACATGTCTTCCACCGGCAGCTGTAAGGAGAGACTGAGCAGAGCTGCAGCAATGCTCTGTGAGCACGAACACAGGTGTAACATGTCTTCCACAGGCAGCTGTAAGGAGACAGAGCAGAGCTGCAGCAGTGCTCTGTGAGCACGAACACAGGTGTAACATGTCTTTCACAGGCAGCTGTAAGGAGACTGAGCAGAGCTGCAGCAGTGGTCTGTGAGCACGAACACAGGTGTAACATGTCTTTCACAGGCAGCTGTAAGGAGACTGAGCAGAGCTGTAGCAGTGCTCTGTGAGCACGAACACAGGTGTAACATGTCTTTCACAGGCAGCTGTAAGGAGACTGAGCAGAGCTGCAGCAGTGGTCTGTGAGCACGAACACAGGTGTAACATGTCTTTCACAGGCAGCTGTAACGAGACTGAGCAGAGCTGCAGCAGTGCTCTGTGAGCACGAACACAGGTGTAACATGTCTTTCACAGGCAGCTGTAAGGAGACTGAGCAGAGCTGCAGCAATGCTCTGTGAGCACGAACACAGGTGTAACATGTCTTCCACAGGTAGCTGTAAGGAGACTGAGCAGAGCTGCAGCAGTGCTGTGTGCACGAACACAGGTGTAACATGTCTTCCACAGGCAGCTGTAAGGAGAGACTGAGCAGAGCTGCAGCAGTGCTCTGTGAGCACGAACACAGGTGTAACATGTCTTCCACCGGCAGCTGTAATGAGACTGAGCAGAGCTGCAGCAGTGCTCTGTGAGCACGAACACAGGTGTAACATGTCTTTCACAGGCAGCTGTAAGGAGACTGAGCAGAGCTGCAGCAGTGTCTGTGAGCACGAACACAGGTGTAACATGTCTTCCACAGGCAGCTGTAAGGAGACTGAGCAGAGCTGCAGCAGTGCTCTGTGAGCACGAACACAGGTGTAACATGTCTTCCACCGGCAGCTGTAATGAGACTGAGCAGAGCTGCAGCAGTGCTCTGTGAGCACGAACACAGGTGTAACATGTCTTCCACCGGCAGCTGTAAGGAGAGACTGAGCAGAGCTGCAGCAGTGCTCTGTGAGCACGAACACAGGTGTAACATGTCTTCCACAGGCAGCTGTAACGAGACTGAGCAGAGCTGTAGCAGTGCTCTGTGAGCACGAACACAGGTGTTACATGTCTTCCACAGGCAGCTGTAAGGAGAGACTGAGCAGAGCTGCAGCAGTGCTCTGTGAGCACGAACACAGGTGTAACATGTCTTCCACAGGCAGCTGTAAGGAGACTGAGCAGAGCTGCAGCAGTGCTCTGTGAGCACGAACACAGGTGTAACATGTCTTCCACAGGTAGCTGTAAGGAGACTGAGTAGAGCTGCAGCAGTGCTCTGTGAGCACGAACACAGGTGTAACATGTCTTCCACAGGCAGCTGTAATGAGACTGAGCAGAGCTGCAGCAGTGCTCTGTGAGCACGAACACAGGTGTAACATGTCTTTCACAGGCAGCTGTAAGGAGAGACTGAGCAGAGCTGCAGCAATGCTCTGTGAGCACGAACACAGGTGTAACATGTCTTCCACAGGCAGCTGTAAGGAGAGACTGAGCAGAGCTGCAGCAGTGCTCTGTGAGCACGAACACAGGTGTAACATGTCTTCCACAGGCAGCTGTAAGGAGAGACTGAGCAGAGCTGCAGCAGTGCTCTGTGAGCACGAACACAGGTGTAACATGTCTTCCACAGGCAGCTGTAAGGAGACTGAGCAGAGCTGCAGCAGTGCTCTGTGAGCACGAACACAGGTGTAACATGTCTTCCACAGGCAGCTGTAAGGAGACTGAGCAGAGCTGCAGCAGCGCTCTGTGAGCACGAACACAGGTGTAACATGTCTTCCACAGGCAGCTGTAAGGAGAGACTGAGCAGAGCTGCAGCAGTGCTCTGTGAGCACGAACACAGGTGTAACATGTCTTCCACAGGCAGCTGTAATGAGACTGAGCAGAGCTGCAGCAATGCTCTGTGAGCACGAACACAGGTGTAACATGTCTTCCACAGGCAGCTGTAAGGAGACTGAGCAGAGCTGCAGCAGTGCTCTGTGAGCACGAACACAGGTGTAACATGTCTTCCACAGGCAGCTGTAAGGAGACTGAGCAGAGCTGCAGCAGTGCTCTGTGAGCACGAACACAGGTGTAACATGTCTTCCACCGGCAGCTGTAAGGAGACTGAGCAGAGCTGCAGCAGTGCTCTGTGAGCAGGAACACAGGTGTAACATGTCTTCCACCGGCAGCTGTAAGGAGAGACTGAGCAGAGCTGCAGCAATGCTCTGTGAGCACGAACACAGGTGTAACATGTCTTCCACCGGCAGCTGTAAGGAGAGACCGAGCAGAGCTGCAGCAGTGCTCTGTGAGCACGAACACAGGTGTAACATGTCTTTCACAGGCAACTGTAATGAGACTGAGCAGAGCTGCAGCAGTGCGGTGTGAGCACGAACACAGGTGTAACATGTCTTCCACAGGCAGCTGTAAGGAGACTGAGCAGAGCTGCAGCAGTGCTCTGTGAGCACGAACACAGGTGTAACATGTCTTCCACAGGCAGCTGTAAGGAGAGACTGAGCAGAGCTGCAGCAGTGCTGTGTGAGCACGAACACAGGTGTAACATGTCTTCCACCGGCAGCTGTAAGGAGACTGAGCAGAGCTGCAGCAGCGCTCTGTGAGCACGAACACAGGTGTAACATGTCTTCCACCGGCAGCTGTAATGAGACTGAGCAGAGCTGCAGCAGTGCTCTGTGAGCACGAACACAGGTGTAACATGTCTTCCACAGGTAGCTGTAAGGAGACTGAGTAGAGCTGCAGCAGTGCTCTATGAGCACGAACACAGGTGTAACATGTCTTCCACAGGCAGCTGTAAGGAGACTGAGCAGAGCTGCAGCAGTGCTCTGTGAGCACGAACACAGGTGTAACATGTCTTTCACAGGCAGCTGTAAGGAGACTGAGCAGAGCTGCAGCAGTGCTCTGTGAGCACGAACACAGGTGTAACATGTCTTTCACAGGCAGCTGTAAGGAGACCGAGCAGAGCTGCAGCAGTGCTCTGTGAGCACGAACACAGGTGTAACATGTCTTTCACAGGCAGCTGTAAGGAGACTGAGCAGAGCTGCAGCAGTGCTCTGTGAGCACGAACACAGGTGTAACATGTCTTTCACAGGCAGCTGTAATGAGACTGAGCAGAGCTGCAGCAGTGCTCTGTGAGCACGAACACAGGTGTAACATGTCTTCCACAGGCAGCTGTAAGGAGACTGAGCAGAGCTGCAGCAGTGCTCTGTGAGCACGAACACAGGTGTAACATGTCTTCCACAGGCAGCTGTAAGGAGAGACTGAGCAGAGATGCAGCAGTGCTCTGTGAGCACGAACACAGGTGTAACATGTCTTCCACAGGCAGCTGTAAGGAGAGACTGAGCAGAGCTGCAGCAGCGCTCTGTGAGCAGGAACACAGGTGTAACATGTCTTCCACAGGCAGCTGTAAGGAGACTGAACAGAGCTGCAGCAGCGCTCTGTGAGCACGAACACAGGTGTAACATGTATTCCACAGGCAGCTGTAAGGAGACTGAGCAGAGCTGCAGCAGTGCTCTGTGAGCACGAACACAGGTGTAACATGTCTTCCACAGGCAGCTGTAAGGAGACTGAGCAGAGCTGCAGCAGTGCTGTGTGAGCACGAACACAGGTGTAACATGTCTTCCACAGGCAGCTGTAACGAGACTGAGCAGAGCTGCAGCAGTGCTGTGTGAGCACGAACACAGGTGTAACATGTCTTCCAACGGCAGCTGTAATGAGACTGAGCAGAGCTGCAGCAGTGCTGTGTGAGCACGAACACAGGTGTAACATGTCTTCCACAGGCAGCTGTAAGGAGAGACTGAGCAGAGCTGCAGCAGTGCTCTGTGAGCACGAACACAGGTGTAACATGTCTTCCACAGGCAGCTGTAATGAGACTGAGCAGAGCTGCAGCAGTGCTCTGTGAGCACGAACACAGGTGTAACATGTCTTTCACAGGCAGCTGTAAGGAGACTGAGCAGAGCTGCAGCAGTGCTCTGTGAGCACGAACACAGGTGTAACATGTCTTTCACAGGCAGCTGTAATGAGACTGAGCAGAGCTGCAGCAGCGCTCTGTGAGCACGAACACAGGTGTAACATGTCTTCCACCGGCAGCTGTAATGAGACTGAGCAGAGCTGCAGCAGTGCTCTGTGAGCACGAACACAGGTGTAACATGTCTTTCACAGGCAGCTGTAATGAGACTGAGCAGAGCTGCAGCAGCGCTCTGTGAGCACGAACACAGGTGTAACATGTCTTTCACCGGCAGCTGTAAGGAGACTGAGCAGAGCTGCAGCAGTGCTCTGTGAGCACGAACACAGGTGTAACATGTCTTCCACAGGCAGCTGTAAGGAGAGACTGAGCAGAGCTGCAGCAGTGCTCTATGAGCACGAACACAGGTGTAACATGTCTTCCACCGGCAGCTGTAAGGAGACTGAGCAGAGCTGCAGCAGTGCTGTGTGCACGAACACAGGTGTAACATGTCTTGCACAGGCAGCTGTAAGGAGACTGAGCAGAGCTGCAGCAGTGCTCTGTGAGCACGAACACAGGTGTAACAGGTCTTGCACAGGCAGCTGTAAGGAGACTGAGCAGAACTGCAGCAGTGCTCCGTGAGCACGAACACAGGTGTAACATGTCTTTCACAGGCAGCTGTAATGAGACTGAGCAGAGCTGCAGCAGTGCTCTGTGAGCACGAACACAGGTGTAACATGTCTTCCACCGGCAGCTGTAAGGAGACTGAGCAGAGCTGCAGCAATGCTCTGTGAGCACGAACACAGGTGTAACATGTCTTCCACCGGCAGCTGTAAGGAGAGACTGAGCAGAGCTGCAGCAGTGCTCTGTGAGCACGAACACAGGTGTAACATGTCTTCCACAGGCAGCTGTAAGGAGACTGAGCAGAGCTGCAGCAGTGCTGTGTGCACGAACACAGGTGTAACATGTCTTGCACAGGCAGCTGTAAGGAGACTGAGCAGAGGTGCAGCAGTGCTCTGTGAGCACGAACACAGGTGTAACAGGTCTTGCACAGGCAGCTGTAAGGAGACTGAGCAGAACTGCAGCAGTGCTCCGTGAGCACGAACACAGGTGTAACATGTCTTTCACAGGCAGCTGTAATGAGGCTGAGCAGAGCTGCAGCAGTGCTCTGTGAGCACGAACACAGGTGTAACATGTCTTCCACCGGCAGCTGTAAGGAGACTGAGCAGAGCTGCAGCAATGCTCTGTGAGCACGAACACAGGTGTAACATGTCTTCCACCGGCAGCTGTAAGGAGAGACTGAGCAGAGCTGCAGCAGTGCTCTGTGAGCACGAACACAGGTGTAACATGTCTTCCACAGGCAGCTGTAAGGAGACTGAGCAGAGCTGCAGCAGTGCTCTGTGAGCACGAACACAGGTGTAACATGTCTTCCACCGGCAGCTGTAAGGAGACTGAGCAGAGCTGCAGCAGTGCTGTGTGAGCACGAACACAGGTGTAACATGTCTTCCACAGGCAGCTGTAAGGAGAGACTGAGCAGAGCTGCAGCAGTGCTCTGTGAGCACGAACACAGGTGTAACATGTCTTTCACAGGCAGCTGTAATGAGACTGAGCAGAGCTGCAGCAGTGCTCTGTGAGCACGAACACAGGTGTAACATGTCTTGCACCGGCAGCTGTAAGGAGACTGAGCAGAGCTGCAGCAGTGCTCTGTGAGCAAGAACACAGGTGTAACATGTCTTCCACAGGCAGCTGTAATGAGACTGAGCAGAGCTGCAGCAGTGCTCTGTGAGCACGAACACAGGTGTAACATGTCTTTCACAGGCAGCTGTAATGAGACTGAGCAGAGCTGCAGCAGTGCTCTGTGAGCACGAACACAGGTGTAACATGTCTTCCACCGGCAGCTGTAACGAGACTGAGCAGAGCTGCAGCAGTGCTCTGTGAGCACGAACACAGGTGTAACATGTCTTCCACCGGCAGCTGTAACGAGACTGAGCAGAGCTGCAGCAGTGCTCTGTGAGCACGAACACAGGTGTAACATGTCTTCCACCGGCAGCTGTATGGAGACTGAGCAGAGCTGCAGCAGTGCTCTGTGAGCACGAACACAGGTGTAACATGTCTTCCACCGGCAGCTGTAATGAGACTGAGCAGAGCTGCAGCAGTGCTCTGTGAGCACGAACACAGGTGTAACATGTCTTTCACAGGCAGCTGTAATGAGACTGAGCAGAGCTGCAGCAGTGCTGTGTGAGCACGAACACAGGTGTAACATGTCTATCACAGGCAGCTGTAATGAGACTGAGCAGAGCTGCAGCAGTGCTGTGTGAGCACGAACACAGGTGTAACATGTCTTCCACAGTCAGCTGTAAGGAGACTGAGCAGAGCTGCAGCAGGGCTCTGTGAGCACGAACACAGGTGTAACATGTCTTCCACAGGCAGCTGTAAGGAGAGACTGAGCAGAGCTGCAGCAGTGCTCTGTGAGCACGAACACAGGTGTAACATGTCTTCCACCGGCAGCTGTAAGGAGACCGAGCAGAGCTGCAGCAGTGCTCTGTGAGCACGAACACGGGTGTAACATGTCTTCCACAGGCAGCTGTAAGGAGAGACCGAGCAGAGCTGCAGCAGTGCTCTGTGAGCACGAACACAGGTGTAACATGTCTTTCACAGGCAGCTGTAATGAGACTGAGCAGAGCTGCAGCAGCGCTCTGTGAGCACGAACACAGGTGTAACATGTCTTCCACAGGCAGCTGTAAGGAGAGACCGAGCAGAGCTGCAGCAGTGCTCTGTGAGCACGAACACAGGTGTAACATGTCTTTCACAGGCAGCTGTAATGAGACTGAGCAGAGCTGCAGCAGTGCTGTGTGAGCACGAACACAGGTGTAACATGTCTATCACAGGCAGCTGTAATGAGACTGAGCAGAGCTGCAGCAGTGCTGTGTGAGCACGAACACAGGTGTAACATGTCTTCCACAGTCAGCTGTAAGGAGACTGAGCAGAGCTGCAGCAGGGCTCTGTGAGCACGAACACAGGTGTAACATGTCTTCCACAGGCAGCTGTAAGGAGAGACTGAGCAGAGCTGCAGCAGTGCTCTGTGAGCACGAACACAGGTGTAACATGTCTTCCACCGGCAGCTGTAAGGAGACCGAGCAGAGCTGCAGCAGTGCTCTGTGAGCACGAACACGGGTGTAACATGTCTTCCACAGGCAGCTGTAAGGAGACTGAGCAGAGCTGCAGCAGTGCTCTGTGAGCACGAACACAGGTGTAACATGTCTTGCACCGGCAGCTGTAAGGAGACTGAGCAGAGCTGCAGCAGCGCTCTGTGAGCACGAACACAGGTGTAACATGTCTTCCACAGGCAGCTGTAATGAGACTGAGCAGAGCTGCAGCAGTGCTCTGTGAGCACGAACACAGGTGTAACATGTCTTCCACAGGCAGCTGTAAGGAGAGACTGAGCAGAGCTGCAGCAGTGCTCTGTGAGCACGAACACAGGTGTAACATGTCTTCCACAAGCAGCTGTAAGGAGACTGAGCAGAGCTGCAGCAGCGCTCTGTGAGCACGAACACAGGTGTAACATGTCTTCCACAGGCAGCTGTAATGAGACTGAGCAGAGCTGCAGCAGTGCTCTGTGAGCACGAACACAGGTGTAACATGTCTTCCACAGGCAGCTGTAAGGAGAGACTGAGCAGAGCTGCAGCAGTGCTCTGTGAGCACGAACACAGGTGTAACATGTCTTCCACAAGCAGCTGTAAGGAGACTGAGCAGAGCTGCAGCAGTGCTCTGTGAGCACGAACACAGGTGTAACATGTCTTGCACAGGCAGCTGTAAGGAGACTGAGCAGAGCTGCAGCAGTGCTCTGTGAGCACGAACACAGGTGAAACATGTCTTCCACAGGCAGCTGTAAGGAGACTGAGCAGAGCTGCAGCGGTGCTCTGTGAGCACGAACACAGGTGTAACATGTCTTCCACCGGCAGCTGTAAGGAGACCGAGCAGAGCTGCAGCAGTGCTCTGTGAGCACGAACACAGGTGTAACATGTCTTCCACAGGCAGCTGTAAGGAGACTGAGCAGAGCTGCAGCAGTGCTCTGTGAGCACGAACACAGGTGTAACATGTCTTTCACAGGCAGCTGTAACGAGACTGAGCAGAGCTGCAGCAATGCTCTGTGAGCACGAACACAGGTGTAACATGTCTTCCACAGGCAGCTGTAACGAGACTGAGCAGAGCTGCAGCAGTGCTCTGTGAGCACGAACACAGCTGTAACATGTCTTCCACAGGCAGCTGTAAGGAGAGACTGAGCAGAGCTGCAGCAGTGCTCTGTGAGCACGAACACAGGTGTAACATGTCTTCCACAGGCAGCTGTAAGGAGACTGAGCAGAGCTGCAGCAGTGCGGTGTGAGCACGAACACAGGTGTAACATGTCTTCCACAGGCAGCTGTAAGGAGACTGAGCAGAGCTGCAGCAGTGCTCTGTGAGCACGAACACAGGTGTAACATGTCTTCCACAGGCAGCTGTAAGGAGAGACTGAGCAGAGCTGCAGCAGTGCTCTGTGAGCACGAACACAGGTGTAACATGTCTTCCACAAGCAGCTGTAAGGAGACTGAGCAAAGCTGCAGCAGTGCTCTGTGAGCACGAACACAGGTGTAACATGTCTTGCACAGGCAGCTGTAAGGAGACTGAGCAGAGCTGCAGCAGTGCTCTGTGAGCACGAACACAGGTGAAACATGTCTTCCACAGGCAGCTGTAAGGAGACTGAGCAGAGCTGCAGCAGTGCTCTGTGAGCACGAACACAGGTGTAACATGTCTTCCACCGGCAGCTGTAAGGAGACCGAGCAGAGCTGCAGCAGTGCTCTGTGAGCACGAACACAGGTGTAACATGTCTTCCACAGGCAGCTGTAAGGAGACTGAGCAGAGCTGCAGCAGTGCTCTGTGAGCACGAACACAGGTGTAACATGTCTTTCACAGGCAGCTGTAACGAGACTGAGCAGAGCTGCAGCAATGCTCTGTGAGCACGAACACAGGTGTAACATGTCTTCCACAGGCAGCTGTAAGGAGACTGAGCAGAGCTGCAGCAGTGCTCTGTGAGCACGAACACAGGTGTAACATGTCTTCCACAGGCAGCTGTAAGGAGACAGAGCAGAGCTGCAGCAGTGCTCTGTGAGCACGAACACAGGTGTAACATGTCTTCCACAGGCAGCTGTAAGGAGACTGAGCAGAGCTGCAGCAGTGCTCTGTGAGCACGAACACAGGTGTAACATGTCTTCCACCGGCAGCTGTAAGGAGACTCTGAGCAGAGCTGCAGCAGTGCTCTGTGAGCACGAACACAGGTGAAACATGTCTTCCACAGGCAGCTGTAAGGAGACTGAGCAGAGCTGCAGCAGTGCTCTGTGAGCACGAACACAGGTGTAACATGTCTTCCACCGGCAGCTGTAAGGAGACTCTGAGCAGAGCTGCAGCAGTGCTGTGTGAGCACGAACACAGGTGTAACATGTCTTGCACCGGCAGCTGTAAGGAGACTGAGCAGAGCTGCAGCAGTGCTGTGTGAGCACGAACACAGGTGTAACATGTCTTCCACAGGCAGCTGTAAGGAGACAGAGCAGAGCTGCAGCAGTGCTCTGTGAGCACGAACTCAGGTGTAACATGTCTTCCACAGGCAGCTGTAAGGAGAGACTGAGCAGAGCTGCAGCAGTGCTCTGTGAGCACGAACACAGGTGTAACATGTCTTCCACAGGCAGCTGTAAGGAGACAGAGCAGAGCTGCAGCAGTGCTCTGTGAGCACGAACACAGGTGTAACATGTCTTCCACAGGCAGCTGTAAGGAGAGACTGAGCAGAGCTGCAGCAATGCTCTGTGAGCACAAACACAGGTGTAACATGTCTTCCACAGGCAGCTGTAAGGAGACTGAGCAGAGCTGCAGCAGTGCTCTGTGAGCACGAACACAGGTGTAACATGTCTTGCACAGGCAGCTGTAAGGAGACTGAGCAGAGCTGCAGCAGTGCTCTGTGAGCACGAACACAGGTGTAACATGTCTTTCACTGGCAGCTGTAAGGAGACTGAGCAGAGCTGCAGCAGTGCTCAGTGAGCATGAACACAGGTGTAACATGTCTTTCACATGCAGCTGTAACGAGACTGAGCAGAGCTGCAGCAGTGCTGTGTGAGCACGAACACAGGTGTAACATGTCTTCCACAGGCAGCTGTAAGGAGAGACTGAGCAGAGCTGCAGCAGTGCTCTGTGAGCACGAACACAGGTGTAACATGTCTTTCACAGGCAGCTGTAACGAGACTGAGCAGAGCTGCAGCAGTGCTGTGTGACCAGGAACACAGGTGTAACATGTCTTTCACAGGCAGCTGTAACGAGACTGAGCAGAGCTGCAGCAATGCTGTGTGACCAGGAACACAGGTGTAACATGTCTTCCACAGGCAGCTGTAACGAGACTGAGCAGAGCTGCAGCAGTGCTGTGTGACCAGGAACACAGGTGTAACATGTCTTCCACAGGCAGCTGTATGGAGACTGAGCAGAGCTGCAGCAGTGCTGTGTGACCAGGAACACAGGTGTAACATGTCTTCCACAGGCAGCTGTAATGAGACTGAGCAGAGCTGCAGCAGTGCTCTGTGAGCACGAACACAGGTGTAACATGTCTTTCACAGGCAGCTGTAAGGAGACTGAGCAGAGCTGCAGCAGTGCTCTGTGAGCACGAACACAGGTGTAACATGTCTTCCACCGGCAGCTGTAAGGAGACTGAGCAGAGCTGCAGCAGCGCTCTGTGAGCACGAACACAGGTGTAACATGTCTTCCACCGGCAGCTGTAAGGAGACTCTGAGCAGAGCTGCAGCAGCGCTCTGTGAGCACGAACATAGGTGTAACATGTCTTCCACAGGCAGCTGTAAGGAGACTGAGCAGAGCTGCAGCAGTGCTCTGTGAGCACGAACACAGGTGTAACATGTCTTCCACAGGCAGCTGTAAGGAGAGACTGAGCAGAGCTGCAGCAGCGCTCTGTGAGCACGAACACAGGTGTAACATGTCTTCCACAGGCAGCTGTAATGAGACTGAGCAGAGCTGCAGCAGTGCTCTGTGAGCACGAACACAGGTGTAACATGTCTTCCACAGGCAGCTGTAATGAGACTGAGCAGAGCTGCAGCAGTGCTCTGTGAGCACGAACACAGGTGTAACATGTCTTCCACAGGCAGCTGTAATGAGACTGAGCAGAGCTGCAGCAGTGCTCTGTGAGCACGAACACAGGTGTAACATGTCTTCCACAGGCAGCTGTAAGGAGAGACTGAGCAGAGCTGCAGCAGCGCTCTGTGAGCACGAACACAGGTGTAACATGTCTTCCACAGGCAGCTGTAAGGAGAGACTGAGCAGAGCTGCAGCAGTGCTCTGTGAGCACGAACACAGGTGTAACATGTCTTCCACAGGCAGCTGTAAGGAGAGACTGAGCAGAGCTGCAGCAATGCTCTGTGAGCACGAACACAGGTGTAACATGTCTTCCACCGGCAGCTGTAAGGAGAGACTGAGCAGAGCTGCAGCAATGCTCTGTGAGCACGAACACAGGTGTAACATGTCTTCCACCGGCAGCTGTAAGGAGACTCTGAGCAGAGCTGCAGCAGCGCTCTGTGAGCACGAACACAAGTGTAACATGTCTTCCACAGGCAGCTGTAATGAGACTGAGCAGAGCTGCAGCAGTGCACTGTGAGCACGAACACAGGTGTAACATGTCTTCCACAGGCAGCTGTAATGAGACTGAGCAGAGCTGCAGCAGTGCTCTGTGAGCACGAACACAGGTGTAACATGTCTTCCACAGGCAGCTGTAAGGAGAGACTGAGCAGAGCTGCAGCAGCGCTCTGTGAGCACGAACACAGGTGTAACATGTCTTCCACAGGCAGCTGTAAGGAGAGACTGAGCAGAGCTGCAGCAGTGCTCTGTGAGCACGAACACAGGTGTAACATGTCTTCCACAGGCAGCTGTAAGGAGAGACTGAGCAGAGCTGCAGCAATGCTCTGTGAGCACGAACACAGGTGTAACATGTCTTCCACCGGCAGCTGTAAGGAGAGACTGAGCAGAGCTGCAGCAATGCTCTGTGAGCACGAACACAGGTGTAACATGTCTTCCACCGGCAGCTGTAAGGAGACTCTGAGCAGAGCTGCAGCAGCGCTCTGTGAGCACGAACACAGGTGTAACATGTCTTCCACAGGCAGCTGTATGGAGACTGAGCAGAGCTGCAGCAGTGCTCTGTGAGCACGAACACAGGTGTAACATGTCTTCCACCGGCAGCTGTAATGAGACTGAGCAGAGCTGCAGCAGTGCTCTGTGAGCACGAACACAGGTGTAACATGTCTTCCACCGGCAGCTGTAAGGAGACTGAGCAGAGCTGCAGCAGTGCTCTGTGAGCACGAACACAGGTGTAACATGTCTTCCACTGGCAGCTGTAAGGAGAGACTGAGCAGAGCTGCAGCAGTGCTCTGTGAGCACGAACACAGGTGTAACATGTCTTCCACAGGCAGCTGTAAGGAGACTGAGCAGAGCTGCAGCAGTGCTGTGTGAGCACGAACACAGGTGTAACATGTCTTTCACAGGCAGCTGTAAGGAGACTGAGCAGAGCTGCAGCAGTGCTCTGTGAGCACGAACACAGGTGTAACATGTCTTTCACAGGCAGCTGTAAGGAGACTGAGCAGAGATGCAGCAATGCTCTGTGAGCACGAACACAGGTGTAACATGTCTTCCACAGGCAGCTGTAACGAGACTGAGCAGAGCTGCAGCAGTGCTCTGTGAGCACGAACACAGGTGTAACATGTCTATCACAGGCAGCTGTAAGGAGAGACTGAGCAGAGCTGCAGCAGTGCTCTGTGAGCACGAACACAGGTGTAACATGTCTTCCACAGGCAGCTGTAAGGAGAGACTGAGCAGAGCTGCAGCAGTGCTCTGTGAGCACGAACACAGGTGTAACATGTCTTCCACAGGCAGCTGTAAGGAGACTGAGCAGAGCTGCAGCAGTGCTCTGTGAGCACGAACACAGGTGTAACATGTCTTTCACAGGCAGCTGTAACGAGACTGAGCAGAGCTGCAGCAGTGCTCAGTGAGCACGAACACAGGTGTAACATGTCTTCCACAGGCAGCTGTAACGAGACTGAGCAGAGCTGCAGCAGTGCTCTGTGAGCACGAACACAGGTGTAACATGTCTTCCACCGGCAGCTGTAATGAGACTGAGCAGAGCTGCAGCAGTGCTGTGAGAGCACGAACACAGGTGTAACATGTCTTCCACCGGCAGCTGTAATGAGACTGAGCAGAGCTGCAGCAATGCTCTGTGAGCACGAACACAGGTGTAACATGTCTTCCACCGGCAGCTGTAAGGAGACTGAGCAGAGCTGCAGCAGTGCTCTGTGAGCACGAACACAGGTGTAACATGTCTTTCACAGGCAGCTGTAACGAGACTGAGCAGAGCTGCAGCAGTGCTCTGTGAGCACGAACACAGGTGTAACATGTCTTCCACAGGCAGCTGTAACGAGACTGAGCAGAGCTGCAGCAGTGCTCTGTGAGCACGAACACAGGTGTAACATGTCTTCCACCGGCAGCTGTAATGAGACTGAGCAGAGCTGCAGCAGTGCTGTGTGCACGAACACAGGTGTAACATGTCTTTCACAGGCAGCTGTAAGGAGAGGCTGAGCAGAGCTGCAGCAGTGCTCTGTGAGCACGAACACAGGTGTAACATGTCTTTCACAGGCAGCTGTAAGGAGAGACTGAGCAGAGCTGCAGCAGTGCTCTGTGAGCACGAACACAGGTGTAACATGTCTTTCACAGGCAGCTGTAAGGAGAGACTGAGCAGAGCTGCAGCAGTGCTCTGTGAGCACGAACACAGGTGTAACATGTCTTCCACAGGCAGCTGTAAGGAGACTGAGCAGAGCTGCAGCAATGCTCTGTGAGCACGAACACAGGTGTAACATGTCTTCCACAGGCAGCTGTAAGGAGAGACTGCGCAGAGCTGCAGCAGTGCTCTGTGAGCACGAACACAGGTGTAACATGTCTTCCACCGGCAGCTGTAAGGAGACTCTGAGCAGAGCTGCAGCAGCGCTCTGTGAGCACGAACACAGGTGTAACATGTCTTCCACCGGCAGCTGTATGGAGACTGAGCAGAGCTGCAGCAGGGCTCTGTGAGCACGAACACAGGTGTAACATGTCTTTCACCGGCAGCTGTAATGAGACTGAGCAGAGCTGCAGCAGTGCTGTGTGAGCACGAACACAGGTGTAACATGTCTTCCACAGGCAGCTGTAAGGAGAGACTGAGCAGAGCTGCAACAGCGCTCTGTGAGCACGAACACAGGTGTAACATGTCTTCCACCGGCAGCTGTATGGAGACTGAGCAGAGCTGCAGCAGTGCGGTGTGAGCACGAACACAGGTGTAACATGTCTTCCACAGGCAGCTGTAAGGAGGCAGAGCTGCAGCAGTGCTGTGTGAGCACGAACACAGGTGT
The DNA here is from genome assembly GCF_964263255.1 of Lissotriton vulgaris. Classification (NCBI taxonomy): domain Eukaryota; kingdom Metazoa; phylum Chordata; class Amphibia; order Caudata; family Salamandridae; genus Lissotriton; species Lissotriton vulgaris. The sequence goes on from NC_141697.1 coordinate 19,595,225, forward strand.
AACATGTCTTCCACAGGCAGCTGTAAGGAGACTGAGCAGAGCTGCAGCAGTGCTCTGTGAGCACGAACACAGGTGTAACATGTCTTTCACAGGCAGCTGTAAGGAGAGACTGAGCAGAGCTGCAGCAGTGCTCTGTGAGCACGAACACAGGTGTAACATGTCTTCCACTGGCAGCTGTAACGAGACTGAGCAGAGCTGCAGCAGTGCTCTGTGAGCACGAACACAGGTGTAACATGTCTTCCACAGGTAGCTGTAAGGAGACTGAGTAGAGCTGCAGCAGTGCTGTGTGAGCACGAACACAGGTGTAACATGTCTTCCACAGGCAGCTGTAAGGAGAGACTGAGCAGAGCTGCAGCAGTGCTGTGTGAGCACGAACACAGGTGTAACATGTCTTCCACAGGCAGCTGTAAGGAGAGACTGAGCAGAGCTGCAGCAGTGCTCTGTGAGCACGAACACAGGTGTAACATGTCTTCCACCGGAAGCTGTAAGGACTGAGCAGAGCTGCAGCAGTGCTGTGTGAGCACGAACACAGGTGTAACATGTCTTCCACAGGCAGCTGTAAGGAGAGACTGAGCAGAGCTGCAGCAGTGCTCTGTGAGCACGAACACAGGTGTAACATGTCTTCCACCGGAAGCTGTAAGGACTGAGCAGAGCTGCAGCAGTGGTCTGTGAGCACGAACACAGGTGTAACATGTCTTCCACAGGCAGCTGTAAGGAGACTGAGCAGAGCTGTAGCAGTGCTCTGTGAGCACGAACACAGGTGTAACATGTCTTCCACAGGCAGCTGTAATGAGACTGAGCAGAGCTGCAGCAGTGCTCTGTGAGCACGAACACAGGTGTAACATGTCTTTCACATGCAGCTGTAACGAGACTGAGCAGAGCTGCAGCAGTGCTCTGTGAGCACGAACACAGGTGTAACATGTCTTCCACAGGCAGCTGTAAGGAGACCGAGCAGAGCTGCAGCAGTGCTCTGTGAGCACGAACACAGGTGTAACATGTCTTCCACAGGCAGCTGTATGGAGACTGAGCAGAGCTGCAGCAGTGCTCTGTGAGCACGAACACAGGTGTAACATGTCTTCCACAGGCAGCTGTATGGAGACTGAGCAGAGCTGCAGCAGTGCGCTGTGAGCACGAACACAGGTGTAACATGTCTTTCACAGGCAGCTGTAATGAGACTGAGCAGAGCTGCAGCAGTGCTGTGAGCACGAACACAGGTGTAACATGTCTTCCACAGGCAGCTGTATGGAGACTGAGCAGAGCTGCAGCAGTGCTGTGAGCACGAACACAGGTGTAACATGTCTTTCACAGGCAGCTGTAAGGAGACTGAGCAGAGCTGCAGCAGTGCTCTGTGAGCACGAACACAGGTGTAACATGTCTTTCACAGCCAGCTGTAAGGAGACTGAGCAGAGCTGCAGCAGTGCTCTGTGAGCACGAACACAGGTGTAACATGTCTTCCACCGGCAGCTGTAATGAGACTGAGCAGAGCTGCAGCAGTGCTCTGTGAGCACGAACACAGGTGTAACATGTCTTCCACCGGCAGCTGTAAGGAGACTGAGCAGAGCTGCAGCAGTGCTCTGTGAGCACGAACACAGGTGTAACATGTCTTTCACAGGCAGCTGTAAGGAGACTGAGCAGAGCTGCAGCAATGCTCTGTGAGCACGAACACAGGTGTAACATGTCTTTCACAGGCAGCTGTAAGGAGACTGAGCAGAGCTGCAGCAATGCTCTGTGAGCACGAACACAGGTGTAACATGTCTTCCACAGGTAGCTGTAAGGAGACTGAGCAGAGCTGCAGCAGTGCTGTGAGCACGAACACAGGTGTAACATGTCTTCCACCGGCAGCTGTAAGGAGACTGAGCAGAGCTGCAGCAGTGCTCTGTGAGCACGAACACAGGTGTAACATGTCTTTCACAGGCAGCTGTAATGAGACTGAGCAGAGCTGCAGCAGTGCTCTGTGAGCACGAACACAGGTGTAACATGTCTTTCACAGGCAGCTGTAAGGAGACTGAGCAGAGCTGCAGCAGTGCTCTGTGAGCACGAACACAGGTGTAACATGTCTTTCACAGGCAGCTGTAAGGAGACTGAGCAGAGCTGCAGCAGTGCTCTGTGAGCACGAACACAGGTGTAACATGTCTTCCACAGGCAGCTGTAAGGAGAGACTGAGCAGAGCTGCAGCAGTGCTCTGTGAGCACGAACACAGGTGTAACATGTCTTCCACCGGCAGCTGTAATGAGACTGAGCAGAGCTGCAGCAGTGCTCTGTGAGCACGAACACAGGTGTAACAGGTCTTCCACAGGCAGCTGTAAGGAGACTGAGCAGAGCTGCAGCAGTGCTCTGGGAGCACGAACACAGGTGTAACAGGTCTTCCACAGGCAGCTGTAAGGAGACTGAGCAGAGCTGCAGCAGTGCTCTGTGAGCACGAACACAGGTGTAACATGTCTTCCACAGGCAGCTGTAAGGAGACTGAGCAGAGCTGCAGCAGTGCTGTGAGAGCACGAACACAGGTGTAACATGTCTTCCATAGGCAGCTGTAAGGAGACTGAGCAGAGCTGCAGCAGTGCTGTGAGAGCACGAACACAGGTGTAACATGTCTTCCACCGGCAGCTGTAAGGAGAGACTGAGCAGAGCTGCAGCAGTGCTCTGTGAGCACGAACACAGGTGTAACATGTCTTTCACAGGCAGCTGTAAGGAGAGACTGAGCAGAGCTGCAGCAGTGCTGTGAGAGCACGAACACAGGTGTAACATGTCTTCCACCGGCAGCTGTAAGGAGAGACTGAGCAGAGCTGCAGCAGTGCTCTGTGAGCACGAACACAGGTGTAACATGTCTTTCACAGGCAGCTGTAAGGAGAGACCGAGCAGAGCTGCAGCAGTGCTCTGTGAGCACGAACACAGGTGTAACATGTCTTCCACAGGCAGCTGTAAGGAGACTGAGCAGAGCTGCAGCAGTGCTCTGTGAGCACGAACACAGGTGTAACATGTCTTCCACCGGCAGCTGTAAGGAGAGACTGAGCAGAGCTGCAGCAGTGCTCTGTGAGCACGAACACAGGTGTAACATGTCTTCCACAGGCAGCTGTAAGGAGACTGAGCAGAGCTGCAGCAGTGCTCTGTGAGCACGAACACAGGTGTAACATGTCTTCCACAGGCAGCTGTAAGGAGACTGAGCAGAGCTGCAGCAGTGCTCTGTGAGCACGAACACAGGTGTAACATGTCTTGCACCGGCAGCTGTAAGGAGACTGAGCAGAGCTGCAGCAGTGCTGTGTGAGCACGAACACAGGTGTAACATGTCTTCCACAGGCAGCTGTAAGGAGACAGAGCAGAGCTGCAGCAGTGCTCTGTGAGCACGAACACAGGTGTAACATGTCTTCCACAGGCAGCTGTAAGGAGAGACTGAGCAGAGCTGCAGCAATGCTCTGTGAGCACAAACACAGGTGTAACATGTCTTCCACAGGCAGCTGTAAGGAGACTGAGCAGAGCTGCAGCAGTGCTCTGTGAGCACGAACACAGGTGTAACATGTCTTGCACAGGCAGCTGTAAGGAGACTGAGCAGAGCTGCAGCAGTGCTCTGTGAGCACGAACACAGGTGTAACATGTCTTTCACTGGCAGCTGTAAGGAGACTGAGCAGAGCTGCAGCAGTGCTCAGTGAGCACGAACACAGGTGTAACATGTCTTTCACATGCAGCTGTAACGAGACTGAGCAGAGCTGCAGCAGTGCTGTGTGAGCACGAACACAGGTGTAACATGTCTTCCACAGGCAGCTGTAAGGAGAGACTGAGCAGAGCTGCAGCAGTGCTCTGTGAGCACGAACACAGGTGTAACATGTCTTTCACAGGCAGCTGTAACGAGACTGAGCAGAGCTGCAGCAGTGCTGTGTGACCAGGAACACAGGTGTAACATGTCTTTCACAGGCAGCTGTAACGAGACTGAGCAGAGCTGCAGCAATGCTGTGTGACCAGGAACACAGGTGTAACATGTCTTCCACAGGCAGCTGTAACGAGACTGAGCAGAGCTGCAGCAGTGCTGTGTGACCAGGAACACAGGTGTAACATGTCTTCCACAGGCAGCTGTATGGAGACTGAGCAGAGCTGCAGCAGTGCTGTGTGACCAGGAACACAGGTGTAACATGTCTTCCACAGGCAGCTGTAATGAGACTGAGCAGAGCTGCAGCAGTGCTCTGTGAGCACGAACACAGGTGTAACATGTCTTTCACAGGCAGCTGTAATGAGACTGAGCAGAGCTGCAGCAGTGCTCTGTGAGCACGAACACAGGGGTAACATGTCTTCCACAGGCAGCTGTAAGGAGAGACTGAGCAGAGCTGCAGCAGCGCTCTGTGAGCACGAACACAGGTGTAACATGTCTTCCACAGGCAGCTGTAAGGAGAGACTGAGCAGAGCTGCAGCAGTGCTCTGTGAGCACGAACACAGGTGTAACATGTCTTCCACAGGCAGCTGTAAGGAGAGACTGAGCAGAGCTGCAGCAATGCTCTGTGAGCACGAACACAGGTGTAACATGTCTTCCACCGGCAGCTGTAAGGAGAGACTGAGCAGAGCTGCAGCAATGCTCTGTGAGCACGAACACAGGTGTAACATGTCTTCCACGGACACCTGTAAGGAGACTCTGAGCAGAGCTGCAGCAGCGCTCTGTGAGCACGAACACAGGTGTAACATGTCTTCCACAGGCAGCTGTAAGGAGACAGAGCAGAGCTGCAGCAGTGCTCTGTGAGCACGAACACAGGTGTAACAGGTCTTCCACAGGCAGCTGTAAGGAGACTGAGTAGAGCTGCAGCAGTGCTCTATGAGCACGAACACAGGTGTAACATGTCTTTCACAGGCAGCTGTAACGAGACTGAGCAGAGCTGCAGCAGTGCTCTGTGAGCACGAACACAGGTGTAACATGTCTTCCACAGGCAGCTGTAACGAGACTGAGCAGAGCTGCAGCAGTGCTCTGTGAGCACGAACACAGGTGTAACATGTCTTCCACCGGCAGCTGTAATGAGACTGAGCAGAGCTGCAGCAGTGCTGTGTGCACGAACACAGGTGTAACATGTCTTTCACAGGCAGCTGTAAGGAGAGACTGAGCAGAGCTGCAGCAGTGCTCTGTGAGCACGAACACAGGTGTAACATGTCTTTCACAGGCAGCTGTAAGGAGACTGAGCAGAGCTGCAGCAGTGCTCTGTGAGCACGAACACAGGTGTAACATGTCTTCCACAGGCAGCTGTAAGGAGACTGAGCAGAGCTGCAGCAGTGCTCTGTGAGCACGAACACAGGTGTAACATGTCTTTCACAGGCAGCTGTAACGAGACTGAGCAGAGCTGCAGCAGTGCTCTGTGAGCACGAACACAGGTGTAACATGTCTTCCACCGGCAGCTGTAATGAGACTGAGCAGAGCTGCAGCAGTGCTGTGTGCACGAACACAGGTGTAACATGTCTTTCACAGGCAGCTGTAAGGAGAGGCTGAGCAGAGCTGCAGCAGTGCTCTGTGAGCACGAACACAGGTGTAACATGTCTTTCACAGGCAGCTGTAAGGAGAGACTGAGCAGAGCTGCAGCAGTGCTCTGTGAGCACGAACACAGGTGTAACATGTCTTTCACAGGCAGCTGTAAGGAGAGACTGAGCAGAGCTGCAGCAGTGCTCTGTGAGCACGAACACAGGTGTAACATGTCTTCCACAGGCAGCTGTAAGGAGACTGAGCAGAGCTGCAGCAATGCTCTGTGAGCACGAACACAGGTGTAACATGTCTTCCACAGGCAGCTGTAAGGAGAGACTGCGCAGAGCTGCAGCAGTGCTCTGTGAGCACGAACACAGGTGTAACATGTCTTCCACCGGCAGCTGTAAGGAGACTCTGAGCAGAGCTGCAGCAGCGCTCTGTGAGCACGAACACAGCTGTAACATGTCTTCCACCGGCAGCTGTATGGAGACTGAGCAGAGCTGCAGCAGGGCTCTGTGAGCACGAACACAGGTGTAACATGTCTTTCACCGGCAGCTGTAATGAGACTGAGCAGAGCTGCAGCAGTGCTCTGTGAGCACGAACACAGGTGTAACATGTCTTCCACAGGCAGCTGTAAGGAGAGACTGAGCAGAGCTGCAACAGCGCTCTGTGAGCACGAACACAGGTGTAACATGTCTTCCACCGGCAGCTGTATGGAGACTGAGCAGAGCTGCAGCAGTGCGGTGTGAGCACGAACACAGGTGTAACATGTCTTCCACAGGCAGCTGTAAGGAGGCAGAGCTGCAGCAGTGCTGTGTGAGCACGAACACAGGTGTAACATGTCTTCCACAGGCAGCTGTAAGGAGACTGAGCAGAGCTGCAGCAGTGCTCTGTGAGCACGAACACAGGTGTAACATGTCTTTCACAGGCAGCTGTAAGGAGAGACTGAGCAGAGCTGCAGCAGTGCTCTGTGAGCACGAACACAGGTGTAACATGTCTTCCACCGGCAGCTGTAACAAGACTGAGCAGAGCTGCAGCAGTGCTCTGTGAGCACGAACACAGGTGTAACATGTCTTCCACAGGTAGCTGTAAGGAGACTGAGTAGAGCTGCAGCAGTGCTGTGTGAGCACGAACACAGGTGTAACATGTCTTCCACAGGCAGCTGTAAGGAGAGACTGAGCAGAGCTGCAGCAGTGCTGTGTGAGCACGAACACAGGTGTAACATGTCTTCCACAGGCAGCTGTAAGGAGAGACTGAGCAGAGCTGCAGCAGTGCTCTGTGAGCACGAACACAGGTGTAACATGTCTTCCACCGGAAGCTGTAAGGACTGAGCAGAGCTGCAGCAGTGCTGTGTGAGCACGAACACAGGTGTAACATGTCTTCCACAGGCAGCTGTAAGGAGAGACTGAGCAGAGCTGCAGCAGTGCTCTGTGAGCACGAACACAGGTGTAACATGTCTTCCACCGGAAGCTGTAAGGACTGAGCAGAGCTGCAGCAGTGGTCTGTGAGCACGAACACAGGTGTAACATGTCTTCCACAGGCAGCTGTAAGGAGACTGAGCAGAGCTGTAGCAGTGCTCTGTGAGCACGAACACAGGTGTAACATGTCTTCCACAGGCAGCTGTAATGAGACTGAGCAGAGCTGCAGCAGTGCTCTGTGAGCACGAACACAGGTGTAACATGTCTTTCACATGCAGCTGTAACGAGACTGAGCAGAGCTGCAGCAGTGCTCTGTGAGCACGAACACAGGTGTAACATGTCTTCCACAGGCAGCTGTAAGGAGACCGAGCAGAGCTGCAGCAGTGCTCTGTGAGCACGAACACAGGTGTAACATGTCTTCCACAGGCAGCTGTATGGAGACTGAGCAGAGCTGCAGCAGTGCTGTGAGCACGAACACAGGTGTAACATGTCTTTCACAGGCAGCTGTAATGAGACTGAGCAGAGCTGCAGCAGTGCTGTGAGCACGAACACAGGTGTAACATGTCTTCCACAGGCAGCTGTATGGAGACTGAGCAGAGCTGCAGCAGTGCTGTGAGCACGAACACAGGTGTAACATGTCTTTCACAGGCAGCTGTAAGGAGACTGAGCAGAGCTGCAGCAGTGCTCTGTGAGCACGAACACAGGTGTAACATGTCTTTCACAGGCAGCTGTAAGGAGACTATGCAGAGCTGCAGCAGTGCTCTGTGAGCACGAACACAGGTGTAACATGTCTTCCACCGGCAGCTGTAATGAGACTGAGCAGAGCTGCAGCAGTGCTCTGTGAGCACGAACACAGGTGTAACATGTCTTCCACCGGCAGCTGTAAGGAGACTGAGCAGAGCTGCAGCAGTGCTCTGTGAGCACGAACACAGGTGTAACATGTCTTCCACAGGCAGCTGTAAGGAGACTGAGCAGAGCTGCAGCAGTGCTGTGTGAGCACGAACACAGGTGTAACATGTCTTCCACAGGCAGCTGTAAGGAGACTGAGCAGAGCTGCAGCAGTGCTGTGTGAGCACGAACACAGGTGTAACATGTCTTCCACAGGCAGCTGTAAAGAGACTCTGAGCAGAGCTGCAGCAGTGCTCTGTGAGCACGAACACAGGTGTAACATGTCTTTCACAGGCAGCTGTAAGGAGACTGAGCAGAGCTGCAGCAATGCTCTGTGAGCACGAACACAGGTGTAACATGTCTTTCACAGGCAGCTGTAAGGAGACTGAGCAGAGCTGCAGCAATGCTCTGTGAGCACGAACACAGGTGTAACATGTCTTCCACAGGTAGCTGTAAGGAGACTGAGCAGAGCTGCAGCAGTGCTGTGAGCACGAACACAGGTGTAACATGTCTTCCACCGGCAGCTGTAAGGAGACTGAGCAGAGCTGCAGCAGTGCTCTGTGAGCACGAACACAGGTGTAACATGTCTTTCACAGGCAGCTGTAATGAGACTGAGCAGAGCTGCAGCAGTGCTCTGTGAGCACGAACACAGGTGTAACATGTCTTCCACAGGCAGCTGTAAGGAGAGACTGAGCAGAGCTGCAGCAGTGCTCTGTGAGCACGAACACAGGTGTAACATGTCTTTCACAGGCAGCTGTAATGAGACTGAGCAGAGCTGCAGCAGTGCTCTGTGAGCACGAACACAGGTGTAACATGTCTTTCACATGCAGCTGTAAGGAGACTGAGCAGAGCTGCAGCAGTGCTCTGTGAGCACGAACACAGGTGTAACATGTCTTCCACCGGCAGCTGTAATGAGACTGAGCAGAGCTGCAGCAGTGCTGTGTGAGCACGAACACAGGTGTAACATGTCTTCCAACGGCAGCTGTAAGGAGAGACTGAGCAGAGCTGCAGCAGTGCTCTGTGAGCACGAACACAGGTGTAACATGTCTTCCACCGGCAGCTGTAAGGAGAGACTGAGCAGAGCTGCAGCAGTGCTCTGTGAGCACGAACACAGGTGTAACATGTCTTTCACAGGCAGCTGTAAGGAGAGACTGAGCAGAGCTGCAGCAGTGCTCTGTGAGCACGAACACAGGTGTAACATGTCTTCCACAGGCAGCTGTAAGGAGACTGAGCAGAGCTGCAGCAATGCTCTGTGAGCACGAACACAGGTGTAACATGTCTTCCACAGGCAGCTGTAAGGAGAGACTGAGCAGAGCTGCAGCAGTGCTCTGTGAGCACGAACACAGGTGTAACATGTCTTCCACCGGCAGCTGTAATGAGACTGAGCAGAGCTGCAGCAGTGCTCTGTGAGCACGAACACAGGTGTAACATGTCTTCCACAGGCAGCTGTAAGGAGACTGAGCAGAGCTGCAGCAGTGCTGTGAGAGCACGAACACAGGTGTAACATGTCTTCCATAGGCAGCTGTAAGGAGACTGAGCAGAGCTGCAGCAGTGCTGTGAGAGCACGAACACAGGTGTAACATGTGTTCCACCGGCAGCTGTAAGGAGAGACTGAGCAGAGCTGCAGCAGTGCTCTGTGAGCACGAACACAGGTGTAACATGTCTTCCACAGGCAGCTGTAAGGAGAGACTGCGCAGAGCTGCAGCAGTGCTCTGTGAGCACGAACACAGGTGTAACATGTCTTCCACCGGCAGCTGTAAGGAGACTCTGAGCAGAGCTGCAGCAGCGCTCTGTGAGCACGAACACAGGTGTAACATGTCTTCCACCGGCAGCTGTATGGAGACTGAGCAGAGCTGCAGCAGGGCTCTGTGAGCACGAACACAGGTGTAACATGTCTTTCACCGGCAGCTGTAATGAGACTGAGCAGAGCTGCAGCAGTGCTGTGTGAGCACGAACACAGGTGTAACATGTCTTCCACAGGCAGCTGTAAGGAGAGACTGAGCAGAGCTGCAACAGCGCTCTGTGAGCACGAACACAGGTGTAACATGTCTTCCACCGGCAGCTGTATGGAGACTGAGCAGAGCTGCAGCAGTGCGGTGTGAGCACGAACACAGGTGTAACATGTCTTCCACAGGCAGCTGTAAGGAGACTGAGCAGAGCTGCAGCAGTGCTCTGTGAGCACGAACACAGGTGTAACATGTCTTTCACAGGCAGCTGTAAGGAGAGACTGAGCAGAGCTGCAGCAGTGCTCTGTGAGCACGAACACAGGTGTAACATGTCTTCCACCGGCAGCTGTAACGAGACTGAGCAGAGCTGCAGCAGTGCTCTGTGAGCACGAACACAGGTGTAACATGTCTTCCACAGGCAGCTGTAAGGAGACTGAGCAGAGCTGCAGCAGTGCTCTGTGAGCACGAACACAGGTGTAACATGTCTTTCACAGGCAGCTGTAAGGAGAGACTGAGCAGAGCTGCAGCAGTGCTCTGTGAGCACGAACACAGGTGTAACATGTCTTCCACCGGCAGCTGTAACGAGACTGAGCAGAGCTGCAGCAGTGCTCTGTGAGCACGAACACAGGTGTAACATGTCTTCCACAGGCAGCTGTAAGGAGACTGAGCAGAGCTGCAGCAGTGCTCTGTGAGCACGAACACAGGTGTAACATGTCTTTCACAGGCAGCTGTAAGGAGAGACTGAGCAGAGCTGCAGCAGTGCTCTGTGAGCACGAACACAGGTGTAACATGTCTTCCACCGGCAGCTGTAACGAGACTGAGCAGAGCTGCAGCAGTGCTCTGTGAGCACGAACACAGGTGTAACATGTCTTCCACAGGCAGCTGTAAGGAGAGACTGAGCAGAGCTGCAGCAGTGCTGTGTGAGCACGAACACAGGTGTAACATGTCTTTCACAGGCAGCTGTAAGGAGAGACTGAGCAGAGCTGCAGCAGTGCTCTGTGAGCACGAACACAGGTGTAACATGTCTTTCACAGGCAGCTGTAACGAGACTGAGCAGAGCTGCAGCAGTGCTCTGTGAGCACGAACACAGGTGTAACATGTCTTCCACAGGCAGCTGTAAGGAGACTGAGCAGAGCTGCAGCAGTGCTGTGTGAGCACGAACACAGGTGTAACATGTCTTTCACATGCAGCTGTAACGAGACTGAGCAGAGCTGCAGCAGTGCTCTGTGAGCACGAACACAGGTGTAACATGTCTTCCACAGGCAGCTGTAAGGAGACTGAGCAGAGCTGCAGCAGTGCTCTGTGAGCACGAACACAGGTGTAACATGTCTTCCACCGGAAGCTGTAAGGACTGAGCAGAGCTGCAGCAGTGCTGTGTGAGCACGAACACAGGTGTAACATGTCTTCCACAGGCAGCTGTAAGGAGAGACTGAGCAGAGCTGCAGCAGTGCTCTGTGAGCACGAACACAGGTGTAACATGTCTTCCACCGGCAGCTGTAAGGAGAGACTGAGCAGAGCTGCAGCAGGGCTCTGTGAGCACGAACACAGGTATAACACGTCTTCCACCGGAAGCTGTAAGGACTGAGCAGAGCTGCAGCAGTGGTCTGTGAGCACGAACACAGGTGTAACATGTCTTCCACAGGCAGCTGTAAGGAGACTGAGCAGAGCTGTAGCAGTGCTCTGTGAGCACGAACACAGGTGTAACATGTCTTCCACAGGCAGCTGTAATGAGACTGAGCAGAGCTGCAGCAGTGCTCTGTGAGCACGAACACAGGTGTAACATGTCTTTCACATGCAGCTGTAACGAGACTGAGCAGAGCTGCAGCAATGCTCTGTAAGCACGAACACAGGTGTAACATGTCTTCCACCGGCAGCTGTAATGAGACTGAGCAGAGCTGCAGCAGTGCTGTGTGAGCACGAACACAGGTGTAACATGTCTTCCACAGGCAGCTGTAAGGAGACTGAGCAGAGCTGCAGCAGTGCTGTGTGAGCACGAACACAGGTGTAACATGTCTTCCACAGGCAGCTGTAACGAGACTGAGCAGAGCTGCAGCAGTGCTGTGTGAGCACGAACACAGGTGTAACATGTCTTCCACAGGCAGCTGTAAGGAGACTGAGTAGAGCTGCAGCAGTGCTCTGTGAGCACGAACACAGGTGTAACATGTCTTCCACAGGCAGCTGTAAGGAGACTGAGCAGAGCTGCAGCAGTGCTCTGTGAGCACGAACACAGGTGTAACATGTCTTTCACAGGCAGCTGTAAGGAGAGACTGAGCAGAGCTGCAGCAGTGCTCTGTGAGCACGAACACAGGTGTAACATGTCTTTCACAGGCAGCTGTAACGAGACTGAGCAGAGCTGCAGCAGTGCTCTGTGAGCACGAACACAGGTGTAACATGTCTTCCACAGGCAGCTGTAAGGAGACTGAGCAGAGCTGCAGCAGTGCTGTGTGAGCACGAACACAGGTGTAACATGTCTTTCACATGCAGCTGTAACGAGACTGAGCAGAGCTGCAGCAGTGCTCTGTGAGCACGAACACAGGTGTAACATGTCTTCCACAGGCAGCTGTAAGGAGACTGAGCAGAGCTGCAGCAGTGCTCTGTGAGCACGAACACAGGTGTAACATGTCTTCCACAGGCAGCTGTAACGAGACTGAGCAGAGCTGCAGCAGTGCTGTGTGACCAGGAACACAGGTGTAACATGTCTTTCACAGGCAGCTGTAATGAGACTGAGCAGAGCTGCAGCAGTGCTGTGAGAGCACGAACACAGGTGTAACATGTCTTCCACCGGCAGCTGTAAGGAGAGACTGAGCAGAGCTGCAGCAGCGCTCTGTGAGCACGAACACAGGTGTAACATGTCTTCCACAGGCAGCTGTAATGAGACTGAGCAGAGCTGCAGCAGTGCTGTGTGAGCACGAACACAGGTGTAACATGTCTTCCACAGGCAGCTGTAAGGAGACTGAGCAGAGCTGCAGCAGTGCTCTGTGAGCACGAACACAGGTGTAACATGTCTTCCACCGGCAGCTGTAAGGAGACTGAGCAGAGCTGCAGCAGTGCTCTGTGAGCACGAACACAGGTGTAACATGTCTACCACAGGCAGCTGTAAGGAGACTGAGCAGAGCTGCAGCAGTGCTCTGTGAGCACGAACACAGGTGTAACATGTCTTCCACAGGCAGCTGTAAGGAGACTGAGCAGAGCTGCAGCAGTGCTCTGTGAGCACGAACACAGGTGTAACATGTCTTCCACAGGCAGCTGTAAGGAGAGACTGAGCAGAGCTGCAGCAGTGCTCTGTGAGCACGAACACAGGTGTAACATGTCTTCCACAGGCAGCTGTAAGGAGACTGAGCAGAGCTGCAGCAGTGCTCTGTGAGCACGAACACAGGTGTAACATGTCTTCCACCGGCAGCTGTAAGGAGAGACTGAGCAGAGCTGCAGCAGTGCTCTGTGAGCACGAACACAGGTGTAACATGTCTTCCACAGGCAGCTGTAAGGAGACTGAGCAGAGCTGCAGCAGTGCTGTGTGACCAGGAACACAGGTGTAACATGTCTTTCACAGGCAGCTGTAAGGAGAGACTGAGCAGAGCTGCAGCAGTGCTGTGTGAGCACGAACACAGGTGTAACATGTCTTCCACAGGCAGCTGTAACGAGACTGAGCAGAGCTGCAGCAGTGGTCTGTGAGCACGAACACAGGTGTAACATGTCTTCCACCGGCAGCTGTAAGGAGAGACTGAGCAGAGCTGCAGCAGTGCTCTGTGAGCACGAACACAGGTGTAACATGTCTTCCACCGGCAGCTGTAATGAGACTGAGCAGAGCTGCAGCAGCGCTCTGTGAGCACGAACACAGGTGTAACATGTCTTTCACAGGCAGCTGTAAGGAGACTGAGCAGAGCTGCAGCAGTGTCTGTGAGCACGAACACAGGTGTAACATGTCTTCTACAGGCAGCTGTAAGGAGAGACTGAGCAGAGCTGCAGCAGTGCTGTGTGAGCACGAACACAGGTGTAACATGTCTTCCACAGGCAGCTGTAAGGAGACTGAGCAGAGCTGCAGCAGTGCTCTGTGAGCACGAACACAGGTGTAACATGTCTTCCACAGGCAGCTGTAAGGAGACTGAGCAGAGCTGCAGCAATGCTCTGTGAGCACGAACACAGGTGTAACATGTCTTCCACCGGCAGCTGTAAGGAGACTGAGCAGAGCTGCAGCAGTGCTGTGAGAGCACGAACACAGGTGTAACATGTCTTCCACCGGCAGCTGTAATGAGACTGAGCAGAGCTGCAGCAGTGCTGTGTGAGCACGAACACAGGTGTAACATGTCTTCCACCGGCAGCTGTAAGGAGAGACTGAGCAGAGCTGCAGCAGTGCTCTGTGAGCACGAACACAGGTGTAACATGTCTTCCACAGGCAGCTGTAAGGAGACTGAGCAGAGCTGCAGCAGTGCTCTGTGAGCACGAACACAGGTGTAACATGTCTTCCACAGGCAGCTGTAAGGAGACTGAGCAGAGCTGCAGCAGTGCTCTGTGAGCACGAACACAGGTGTAACATGTCTTCCACAGGCAGCTGTAAGGAGAGACTGAGCAGAGCTGCACCTGTGCTGTGTGAGCACGAACACAGGTGTAACATGTCTTCCACAGGCAGCTGTAAGGAGAGACTGAGCAGAGCTGCAGCAGTGCTGTGTGCACGAACACAGGTGTAACATGTCTTCCACAGGTAGCTGTAAGGAGACTGAGCAGAGCTGCAGCAGCGCTCTGTGAGCACGAACACAGGTGTAACATGTCTTCCACAGGCAGCTGTAAGGAGAGACTGAGCAGAGCTGCAGCAGCGCTCTGTGAGCACGAACACAGGTGTAACATGTCTTCCACCGGAAGCTGTAAGGACTGAGCAGAGCTGCAGCAGTGCTGTGTGAGCACGAACACAGGTGTAACATGTCTTCCACAGGCAGCTGTAAGGAGAGACTGAGCAGAGCTGCAGCAGTGCTCTGTGAGCACGAACACAGGTGTAACATGTCTTCCACCGGCAGCTGTAAGGAGAGACTGAGCAGAGCTGCAGCAGTGCTCTGTGAGCACGAACACAGGTGTAACATGTCTTCCACCGGCAGCTGTAAGGAGAGACTGAGCAGAGCTGCAGCAGTGCTCTGTGAGCACGAACACAGGTATAACACGTCTTCCACCGGAAGCTGTAAGGACTGAGCAGAGCTGCAGCAGTGGTCTGTGAGCACGAACACAGGTGTAACATGTCTTCCACAGGCAGCTGTAAGGAGACTGAGCAGAGCTGTAGCAGTGCTCTGTGAGCACGAACACAGGTGTAACATGTCTTCCACAGGCAGCTGTAATGAGACTGAGCAGAGCTGCAGCAGTGCTCTGTGAGCACGAACACAGGTGTAACATGTCTTTCACATAAAGCTGTAACGAGACTGAGCAGAGCTGCAGCAATGCTCTGTAAGCACGAACACAGGTGTAACATGTCTTCCACCGGCAGCTGTAACGAGACTGAGCAGAGCTGCAGCAGTGGTCTGTGAGCACGAACACAGGTGTAACATGTCTTTCACAGGCAGCTGTAACGAGACTGAGCAGAGCTGCAGCAGTGCTCTGTGAGCACGAACACAGGTGTAACATGTCTTCCACAGGCAGCTGTAAGGAGACTGAGCAGAGCTGCAGCAGTGCTCTGTGAGCACGAACACAGGTGTAACATGTCTTCCACCGGCAGCTGTAATGAGACTGAGCAGAGCTGCAGCAGTGCTGTGTGAGCACGAACACAGGTGTAACATGTCTTCCACAGGCAGCTGTAAGGAGACTGAGCAGAGCTGCAGCAGTGCTCTGTGAGCACGAACACAGGTGTAACATGTCTTCCACCGGCAGCTGTAATGAGACTGAGCAGAGCTGCAGCAGTGCTCTGTGAGCACGAACACAGGTGTAACATGTCTTCCACAGGCAGCTGTAAGGAGACTGAGCAGAGCTGCAGCAGTGCTCTGTGAGCACGAACACAGGTGTAACATGTCTTCCACCGGCAGCTGTAAGGAGACTGAGCAGAGCTGCAGCAGTGCTCTGTGAGCACGAACACAGGTGTAACATGTCTTTCACAGGCAGCTGTAAGGAGACTGAGCAGAGCTGCAGCAGTGCTCTGTGAGCACGAACACAGGTGTAACATGTCTTCCACAGGCAGCTGTAAGGAGACTGAGCAGAGCTGCAGCAGTGCTCTGTGAGCACGAACACAGGTGTAACATGTCTTCCACAGGCAGCTGTAAGGAGACTGAGCAGAGCTGCAGCAGTGCTGTGTGAGCACGAACACAGGTGTAACATGTCTTCCACAGGCAGCTGTAAGGAGACTGAGCAGAGCTGCAGCAGTGCTCTGTGAGCACGAACACAGGTGTAACATGTCTTCCACCGGCAGCTGTAATGAGACTGAGCAGAGCTGCAGCAGTGCTCTGTGAGCACGAACACAGGTGTAACATGTCTTCCACAGGCAGCTGTAAGGAGACTGAGCAGAGCTGCAGCAGTGCTCTGTGAGCACGAACACAGGTGTAACATGTCTTCCACCGGCAGCTGTAAGGAGAGACTGAGCAGAGCTGCAGCAGTGCTCTGTGAGCACGAACACAGGTGTAACATGTCTTTCACAGGCAGCTGTAAGGAGACTGAGCAGAGCTGCAGCAGTGCTCTGTGAGCACGAACACAGGTGTAACATGTCTTCCACAGGCAGCTGTAAGGAGACTGAGCAGAGCTGCAGCAGTGCTCTGTGAGCACGAACACAGGTGTAACATGTCTTTCACAGGCAGCTGTAAGGAGACTGAGCAGAGCTGCAGCAGTGCTCTGTGAGCACGAACACAGGTGTAACATGTCTTCCACAGGCAGCTGTAAGGAGACTGAGCAGAGCTGCAGCAGTGCTGTGTGAGCACGAACACAGGTGTAACATGTCTTCCACAGGCAGCTGTAAGGAGACTGAGCAGAGCTGCAGCAGTGCTCTGTGAGCACGAACACAGGTGTAACATGTCTTCCACCGGCAGCTGTAAGGAGAATGAGCAGAGCTGCAGCAGTGCTCTGTGAGCACGAACACAGGTGTAACATGTCTTCCACCGGCAGCTGTAAGGAGAGACTGAGCAGAGCTGCAGCAGTGCTCTGTGAGCACGAACACAGGTGTAACATGTCTTCCACAGGCAGCTGTAAGGAGACTGAGCAGAGCTGCAGCAGTGCTCTGTGAGCACGAACACAGGTGTAACATGTCTTCCACAGGCAGCTGTATGGAGACTGAGCAGAGCTGCAGCAGTGCTCTGTGAGCACGAACACAGGTGTAACATGTCTTCCACAGGCAGCTGTAAGGAGACTGAGCAGAGCTGCAGCAGTGCTCTGTGAGCACGAACACAGGTGTAACATGTCTTTCACAGGCAGCTGTAACGAGACTGAGCAGTGCTGCAGCAGTGCTCTGTGAGCACGAACACAGGTGTAACATGTCTTCCACAGGCAGCTGTAAGGAGACTGAGCAGAGCTGCAGCAGTGCTCTGTGAGCACGAACACAGGTGTAACATGTCTTCCACCGGCAGCTGTAAGGAGAGACTGAGCAGAGCTGCAGCAGTGCTCTGTGAGCACGAACACAGGTGTAACATGTCTTCCACAGGCAGCTGTAAGGAGACTGAGCAGAGCTGCAGCAGTGCTGTGTGACCAGGAACACAGGTGTAACATGTCTTTCACAGGCAGCTGTAAGGAGAGACTGAGCAGAGCTGCAGCAGTGCTGTGTGAGCACGAACACAGGTGTAACATGTCTTCCACAGGCAGCTGTAACGAGACTGAGCAGAGCTGCAGCAGTGGTCTGTGAGCACGAACACAGGTGTAACATGTCTTCCACCGGCAGCTGTAAGGAGAGACTGAGCAGAGCTGCAGCAGTGCTCTGTGAGCACGAACACAGGTGTAACATGTCTTCCACCGGCAGCTGTAATGAGACTGAGCAGAGCTGCAGCAGCGCTCTGTGAGCACGAACACAGGTGTAACATGTCTTTCACAGGCAGCTGTAAGGAGACTGAGCAGAGCTGCAGCAGTGTCTGTGAGCACGAACACAGGTGTAACATGTCTTCTACAGGCAGCTGTAAGGAGAGACTGAGCAGAGCTGCAGCAGTGCTGTGTGAGCACGAACACAGGTGTAACATGTCTTCCACAGGCAGCTGTAAGGAGACTGAGCAGAGCTGCAGCAGTGCTCTGTGAGCACGAACACAGGTGTAACATGTCTTCCACAGGCAGCTGTAAGGAGACTGAGCAGAGCTGCAGCAATGCTCTGTGAGCACGAACACAGGTGTAACATGTCTTCCACCGGCAGCTGTAAGGAGACTGAGCAGAGCTGCAGCAGTGCTGTGAGAGCACGAACACAGGTGTAACATGTCTTCCACCGGCAGCTGTAATGAGACTGAGCAGAGCTGCAGCAGTGCTGTGTGAGCACGAACACAGGTGTAACATGTCTTCCACCGGCAGCTGTAAGGAGAGACTGAGCAGAGCTGCAGCAGTGCTCTGTGAGCACGAACACAGGTGTAACATGTCTTCCACAGGCAGCTGTAAGGAGACTGAGCAGAGCTGCAGCAGTGCTCTGTGAGCACGAACACAGGTGTAACATGTCTTCCACAGGCAGCTGTAAGGAGACTGAGCAGAGCTGCAGCAGTGCTCTGTGAGCACGAACACAGGTGTAACATGTCTTCCACAGGCAGCTGTAAGGAGAGACTGAGCAGAGCTGCACCTGTGCTGTGTGAGCACGAACACAGGTGTAACATGTCTTCCACAGGCAGCTGTAAGGAGAGACTGAGCAGAGCTGCAGCAGTGCTGTGTGCACGAACACAGGTGTAACATGTCTTCCACAGGTAGCTGTAAGGAGACTGAGCAGAGCTGCAGCAGCGCTCTGTGAGCACGAACACAGGTGTAACATGTCTTCCACAGGCAGCTGTAAGGAGAGACTGAGCAGAGCTGCAGCAGCGCTCTGTGAGCACGAACACAGGTGTAACATGTCTTCCACCGGAAGCTGTAAGGACTGAGCAGAGCTGC
Organism: Lissotriton vulgaris; assembly: GCF_964263255.1. Lineage (NCBI taxonomy): Eukaryota > Metazoa > Chordata > Amphibia > Caudata > Salamandridae > Lissotriton > Lissotriton vulgaris. Next base: position 19,613,905 of record NC_141697.1, read on the forward strand.
AGCAGTGCTGTGTGAGCACGAACACAGGTGTAACATGTCTTCCACAGGCAGCTGTAAGGAGAGACTGAGCAGAGCTGCAGCAGTGCTCTGTGAGCACGAACACAGGTGTAACATGTCTTCCACCGGCAGCTGTAAGGAGAGACTGAGCAGAGCTGCAGCAGTGCTCTGTGAGCACGAACACAGGTGTAACATGTCTTCCACCGGCAGCTGTAAGGAGAGACTGAGCAGAGCTGCAGCAGTGCTCTGTGAGCACGAACACAGGTGTAACATGTCTTCCACCGGCAGCTGTAAGGAGAGACTGAGCAGAGCTGCAGCAGTGCTCTGTGAGCACGAACACAGGTATAACACGTCTTCCACCGGAAGCTGTAAGGACTGAGCAGAGCTGCAGCAGTGGTCTGTGAGCACGAACACAGGTGTAACATGTCTTCCACAGGCAGCTGTAAGGAGACTGAGCAGAGCTGTAGCAGTGCTCTGTGAGCACGAACACAGGTGTAACATGTCTTCCACAGGCAGCTGTAATGAGACTGAGCAGAGCTGCAGCAGTGCTCTGTGAGCACGAACACAGGTGTAACATGTCTTTCACATAAAGCTGTAACGAGACTGAGCAGAGCTGCAGCAATGCTCTGTAAGCACGAACACAGGTGTAACATGTCTTCCACCGGCAGCTGTAACGAGACTGAGCAGAGCTGCAGCAGTGGTCTGTGAGCACGAACACAGGTGTAACATGTCTTTCACAGGCAGCTGTAACGAGACTGAGCAGAGCTGCAGCAGTGCTCTGTGAGCACGAACACAGGTGTAACATGTCTTCCACAGGCAGCTGTAAGGAGACTGAGCAGAGCTGCAGCAGTGCTCTGTGAGCACGAACACAGGTGTAACATGTCTTCCACAGGCAGCTGTAAGGAGACTGAGCAGAGCTGCAGCAGTGCTGTGTGACCAGGAACACAGGTGTAACATGTCTTTCACAGGCAGCTGTAAGGAGAGACTGAGCAGAGCTGCAGCAGTGCTGTGTGAGCACGAACACAGGTGTAACATGTCTTCCACAGGCAGCTGTAACGAGACTGAGCAGAGCTGCAGCAGTGGTCTGTGAGCACGAACACAGGTGTAACATGTCTTCCACCGGCAGCTGTAAGGAGAGACTGAGCAGAGCTGCAGCAGTGCTCTGTGAGCACGAACACAGGTGTAACATGTCTTCCACCGGCAGCTGTAATGAGACTGAGCAGAGCTGCAGCAGCGCTCTGTGAGCACGAACACAGGTGTAACATGTCTTTCACAGGCAGCTGTAAGGAGACTGAGCAGAGCTGCAGCAGTGTCTGTGAGCACGAACACAGGTGTAACATGTCTTCTACAGGCAGCTGTAAGGAGAGACTGAGCAGAGCTGCAGCAGTGCTGTGTGAGCACGAACACAGGTGTAACATGTCTTCCACAGGCAGCTGTAAGGAGACTGAGCAGAGCTGCAGCAGTGCTCTGTGAGCACGAACACAGGTGTAACATGTCTTCCACAGGCAGCTGTAAGGAGACTGAGCAGAGCTGCAGCAATGCTCTGTGAGCACGAACACAGGTGTAACATGTCTTCCACCGGCAGCTGTAAGGAGACTGAGCAGAGCTGCAGCAGTGCTGTGAGAGCACGAACACAGGTGTAACATGTCTTCCACCGGCAGCTGTAATGAGACTGAGCAGAGCTGCAGCAGTGCTGTGTGAGCACGAACACAGGTGTAACATGTCTTCCACCGGCAGCTGTAAGGAGAGACTGAGCAGAGCTGCAGCAGTGCTCTGTGAGCACGAACACAGGTGTAACATGTCTTCCACAGGCAGCTGTAAGGAGACTGAGCAGAGCTGCAGCAGTGCTCTGTGAGCACGAACACAGGTGTAACATGTCTTCCACAGGCAGCTGTAAGGAGACTGAGCAGAGCTGCAGCAGTGCTCTGTGAGCACGAACACAGGTGTAACATGTCTTCCACAGGCAGCTGTAAGGAGAGACTGAGCAGAGCTGCACCTGTGCTGTGTGAGCACGAACACAGGTGTAACATGTCTTCCACAGGCAGCTGTAAGGAGAGACTGAGCAGAGCTGCAGCAGTGCTGTGTGCACGAACACAGGTGTAACATGTCTTCCACAGGTAGCTGTAAGGAGACTGAGCAGAGCTGCAGCAGCGCTCTGTGAGCACGAACACAGGTGTAACATGTCTTCCACAGGCAGCTGTAAGGAGAGACTGAGCAGAGCTGCAGCAGCGCTCTGTGAGCACGAACACAGGTGTAACATGTCTTCCACCGGAAGCTGTAAGGACTGAGCAGAGCTGCAGCAGTGCTGTGTGAGCACGAACACAGGTGTAACATGTCTTCCACAGGCAGCTGTAAGGAGAGACTGAGCAGAGCTGCAGCAGTGCTCTGTGAGCACGAACACAGGTGTAACATGTCTTCCACCGGCAGCTGTAAGGAGAGACTGAGCAGAGCTGCAGCAGTGCTCTGTGAGCACGAACACAGGTGTAACATGTCTTCCACCGGCAGCTGTAAGGAGAGACTGAGCAGAGCTGCAGCAGTGCTCTGTGAGCACGAACACAGGTGTAACATGTCTTCCACCGGCAGCTGTAAGGAGAGACTGAGCAGAGCTGCAGCAGTGCTCTGTGAGCACGAACACAGGTATAACACGTCTTCCACCGGAAGCTGTAAGGACTGAGCAGAGCTGCAGCAGTGGTCTGTGAGCACGAACACAGGTGTAACATGTCTTCCACAGGCAGCTGTAAGGAGACTGAGCAGAGCTGTAGCAGTGCTCTGTGAGCACGAACACAGGTGTAACATGTCTTCCACAGGCAGCTGTAATGAGACTGAGCAGAGCTGCAGCAGTGCTCTGTGAGCACGAACACAGGTGTAACATGTCTTTCACATAAAGCTGTAACGAGACTGAGCAGAGCTGCAGCAATGCTCTGTAAGCACGAACACAGGTGTAACATGTCTTCCACCGGCAGCTGTAACGAGACTGAGCAGAGCTGCAGCAGTGGTCTGTGAGCACGAACACAGGTGTAACATGTCTTTCACAGGCAGCTGTAACGAGACTGAGCAGAGCTGCAGCAGTGCTCTGTGAGCACGAACACAGGTGTAACATGTCTTCCACAGGCAGCTGTAAGGAGACTGAGCAGAGCTGCAGCAGTGCTCTGTGAGCACGAACACAGGTGTAACATGTCTTCCACCGGCAGCTGTAATGAGACTGAGCAGAGCTGCAGCAGTGCTGTGTGAGCACGAACACAGGTGTAACATGTCTTCCACAGGCAGCTGTAAGGAGACTGAGCAGAGCTGCAGCAGTGCTCTGTGAGCACGAACACAGGTGTAACATGTCTTCCACCGGCAGCTGTAATGAGACTGAGCAGAGCTGCAGCAGTGCTCTGTGAGCACGAACACAGGTGTAACATGTCTTCCACAGGCAGCTGTAAGGAGACTGAGCAGAGCTGCAGCAGTGCTCTGTGAGCACGAACACAGGTGTAACATGTCTTCCACCGGCAGCTGTAAGGAGACTGAGCAGAGCTGCAGCAGTGCTCTGTGAGCACGAACACAGGTGTAACATGTCTTTCACAGGCAGCTGTAAGGAGACTGAGCAGAGCTGCAGCAGTGCTCTGTGAGCACGAACACAGGTGTAACATGTCTTCCACAGGCAGCTGTAAGGAGACTGAGCAGAGCTGCAGCAGTGCTCTGTGAGCACGAACACAGGTGTAACATGTCTTCCACAGGCAGCTGTAAGGAGACTGAGCAGAGCTGCAGCAGTGCTGTGTGAGCACGAACACAGGTGTAACATGTCTTCCACAGGCAGCTGTAAGGAGACTGAGCAGAGCTGCAGCAGTGCTCTGTGAGCACGAACACAGGTGTAACATGTCTTCCACCGGCAGCTGTAATGAGACTGAGCAGAGCTGCAGCAGTGCTCTGTGAGCACGAACACAGGTGTAACATGTCTTCCACAGGCAGCTGTAAGGAGACTGAGCAGAGCTGCAGCAGTGCTCTGTGAGCACGAACACAGGTGTAACATGTCTTCCACCGGCAGCTGTAAGGAGAGACTGAGCAGAGCTGCAGCAGTGCTCTGTGAGCACGAACACAGGTGTAACATGTCTTTCACAGGCAGCTGTAAGGAGACTGAGCAGAGCTGCAGCAGTGCTCTGTGAGCACGGACACAGGTGTAACATGTCTTCCACAGGCAGCTGTAAGGAGACTGAGCAGAGCTGCAGCAGTGCTCTGTGAGCACGAACACAGGTGTAACATGTCTTTCACAGGCAGCTGTAAGGAGACTGAGCAGAGCTGCAGCAGTGCTCTGTGAGCACGAACACAGGTGTAACATGTCTTCCACAGGCAGCTGTAAGGAGACTGAGCAGAGCTGCAGCAGTGCTGTGTGAGCACGAACACAGGTGTAACATGTCTTCCACAGGCAGCTGTAAGGAGACTGAGCAGAGCTGCAGCAGTGCTCTGTGAGCACGAACACAGGTGTAACATGTCTTCCACCGGCAGCTGTAAGGAGACTGAGCAGAGCTGCAGCAGTGCTCTGTGAGCACGAACACAGGTGTAACATGTCTTCCACCGGCAGCTGTAAGGAGAGACTGAGCAGAGCTGCAGCAGTGCTCTGTGAGCACGAACACAGGTGTAACATGTCTTCCACAGGCAGCTGTAAGGAGACTGAGCAGAGCTGCAGCAGTGCTCTGTGAGCACGAACACAGGTGTAACATGTCTTCCACAGGCAGCTGTATGGAGACTGAGCAGAGCTGCAGCAGTGCTCTGTGAGCACGAACACAGGTGTAACATGTCTTCCACAGGCAGCTGTAAGGAGACTGAGCAGAGCTGCAGCAGTGCTCTGTGAGCACGAACACAGGTGTAACATGTCTTTCACAGGCAGCTGTAACGAGACTGAGCAGTGCTGCAGCAGTGCTCTGTGAGCACGAACACAGGTGTAACATGTCTTCCACAGGCAGCTGTAAGGAGACTGAGCAGAGCTGCAGCAGTGCTCTGTGAGCACGAACACAGGTGTAACATGTCTTTCACAGGCAGCTGTAATGAGACTGAGCAGAGCTGCAGCAGTGCTCTGTGAGCACGAACACAGGTGTAACATGTCTTCCACAGGCAGCTGTATGGAGACTGAGCAGAGCTGCAGCAGTGCTCTGTGAGCACGAACACAGGTGTAACATGTCTTTCACAGGCAGCTGTAAGGAGACTGAGCAGAGCTGCAGCAGTGCTCTGTGAGCACGAACACAGGTGTAACATGTCTTCCACAGGCAGCTGTAAGGAGACTGAGCAGAGCTGCAGCAGTGCTCTGTGAGCACGAACACAGGTGTAACATGTCTTCCACCGGCAGCTGTAAGGAGAGACTGAGCAGAGCTGCAGCAGTGCTCTGTGAGCACGAACACAGGTGTAACATGTCTTCCACAGGCAGCTGTAAGGAGAGACTGAGCAGAGCTGCAGCAGTGCTCTGTGAGCACGAACACAGGTGTAACATGTCTTTCACAGGCAGCTGTAAGGAGACTGAGCAGAGCTGCAGCAGTGCTCTGTGAGCACGAACACAGGTGTAACATGTCTTCCACAGGCAGCTGTAAGGAGACCGAGCAGAGCTGCAGCAGTGCTCTGTGAGCACGAAGACAGGTGTAACATGTCTTCCACCGGCAGTTGTAAGGAGAGACTGAGCAGAGCTGCAGCAATGCTCTGTGAGCACGAACACAGGTGTAACATGTCTTCCACAGGCAGCTGTAAGGAGACTGAGCAGAGCTGCAGCAGTGCTCTGTGAGCACGAACACAGGTGTAACATGTCTTCCACCGGCAGCTGTAAGGAGAGACTGAGCAGAGCTGCAGCAGTGCTCTGTGAGCACGAACACAGGTGTAACATGTCTTCCACAGGCAGCTGTAAGGAGAGACTGAGCAGAGCTGCAGCAGTGCTCTGTGAGCACGAACACAGGTGTAACAGGTCTTCCACAGGCAGCTGTAACGAGACTGAGCAGAGCTGCAGCAGTGCTGTGTGAGCACGAACACAGGTGTAACATGTCTTTCACAGGCAGCTGTAAGGAGACTGAGCAGAGCTGCAGCAGTGCTCTGTGAGCACGAACACAGGTGTAACATGTCTTCCACCGGCAGCTGTAATGAGACTGAGCAGAGCTGCAGCAGTGCTCTGTGAGCACGAACACAGGTGTAACATGTCTTCCACCGGCAGCTGTAATGAGACTGAGCAGAGCTGCAGCAGTGCTCCGTGAGCACGAACACAGGTGTAACATGTCTTCCACCGGCAGCTGTAAGGAGACTGAGCAGAGCTGCAGCAGTGCTCTGTGAGCACGAACACAGGTGTAACATGTCTTTCACAGGCAGCTGTAAGGAGACTGAGCAGAGCTGCAGCAATGCTCTGTGAGCACGAACACAGGTGTAACATGTCTTCCACAGGTAGCTGTAAGGAGACTGAGCAGAGCTGCAGCAGTGCTGTGTGCACGAACACAGGTGTAACATGTCTTCCACAGGCAGCTGTAAGGAGAGACTGAGCAGAGCTGCAGCAGTGCTCTGTGAGCACGAACACAGGTGTAACATGTCTTCCACCGGCAGCTGTAATGAGACTGAGCAGAGCTGCAGCAGTGCTCTGTGAGCACGAACACAGGTGTAACATGTCTTTCACAGGCAGCTGTAAGGAGACTGAGCAGAGCTGCAGCAGTGTCTGTGAGCACGAACACAGGTGTAACATGTCTTCCACAGGCAGCTGTAAGGAGACTGAGCAGAGCTGCAGCAGTGCTCTGTGAGCACGAACACAGGTGTAACATGTCTTCCACCGGCAGCTGTAATGAGACTGAGCAGAGCTGCAGCAGTGCTCTGGGAGCACGAACACAGGTGTAACATGTCTTCCACCGGCAGCTGTAAGGAGACTGAGCAGAGCTGCAGCAGTGCTCTGTGAGCACGAACACAGGTGTAACATGTCTTCCAACGGCAGCTGTAATGAGACTGAGCAGAGCTGCAGCAGTGCTCTGTGAGCACGAACACAGGTGTAACATGTCTTCCACCGGCAGCTGTAAGGAGACTGAGCAGAGCTGCAGCAGCACTCTGTGAGCACGAACACAGGTGTAACATGTCTTCAACCGGCAGCTGTAAGGAGACTGAGCAGAGCTGCACCTGTGCTCTGTGAGCACGAACACAGGTGTAACATGTCTTCCACCGGCAGCTGTAATGAGACTGAGCAGAGCTGCAGCAGTGCTCTGTGAGCACGAACACAGGTGTAACATGTCTTCCACCGGCAGCTGTAAGGAGACTGAGGAGAGCTGCAGCAGCGCTCTGTGAGCACGAACACAGGTGTAACATGTCTTCAACCGGCAGCTGTAAGGAGACTGAGCAGAGCTGCACCTGTGCTCTGTGAGCACGAACACAGGTGTAACATGTCTTCCACCGGCAGCTGTAATGAGACTGAGCAGAGCTGCAGCAGTGCTCTGTGAGCACGAACACAGGTGTAACATGTCTTCCACAGGCAGCTGTAAGGAGACTGAGCAGAGCTGCAGCAGTGCTCTGTGAGCACGAACACAGGTGTAACATGTCTTCCACCGGCAGCTGTAACGAGACTGAGCAGAGCTGCAGCAGTGCTCTGTGAGCACGAACACAGGTGTAACATGTCTTCCACAGGCAGCTGTAAGGAGACTGAGCAGAGCTGCAGCAGGGCTCTGTGAGCACAAACACAGGTGTAACATGTCTCCCACAGGCAGCTGTAAGGAGAGACTGAGCAGAGCTGCAGCAGCGCTCTGTGAGCACGAACACAGGTGTAACATGTCTTCCACCGGCAGCTGTAAGGAGACTGAGCAGAGCTGCAGCAGCGCTCTGTGAGCACGAACACAGGTGTAACATGTCTTTCACATGCAGCTGTAAGGAGACTGAGCAGAGCTGTAGCAGTGCTCTGTGAGCACGAACACAGGTGTAACATGTCTTCCACCGGCAGCTGTAAGGAGAGACTGAGCAGAGCTGCAGCAGTGCTCTGTGAGCACGAACACAGGTGTAACATGTCTTCCACAGGCAGCTGTAAGGAGACTGAGCAGAGCTGCAGCAGTGCTCTGTGAGCACGAACACAGGTGTAACATGTCTTCCACCGGCAGCTGTAAGGAGACTGAGCAGAGCTGCAGCAGTGTCTGTGAGCACGAACACAGGTGTAACATGTCTTCCACAGGCAGCTGTAAGGAGGCAGAGCAGAGCTGCAGCAGTGCTCAGTGAGCCTGAACACAGGTGTAACATGTCTTCCACAGGCAGCTGTAAGGAGACTGAGCAGAGCTGCAGCAGTGCTCTGTGAGCACGAACACAGGTGTAACATGTCTTCCACAGGCAGCTGTAATGAGACTGAGCAGAGCTGCAGCAGTGCTCTGTGAGCACGAACACAGGTGTAACATGTCTTCCACAGGCAGCTGTAAGGAGAGACTGAGCAGAGCTGCAGCAGTGCTCTGTGAGCACGAACACAGGTGTAACATGTCTTCCACAGGTAGCTGTAAGGAGACTGAGCAGAGCTGCAGCAGTGCTCCGTGAGCACGAACACAGGTGTAACATGTCTTCCACCGGCAGCTGTAAGGAGACTGAGCAGAGCTGCAGCAGTGCTCTGTGAGCACGAACACAGGTGTAACATGTCTTCCACCGGCAGCTGTAAGGAGACTGAGCAGAGCTGCAGCAGTGCTCTGTGAGCACGAACACAGGTGTAACATGTCTTCCACCGGCAGCTGTAAGGAGACTGAGCAGAGCTGCAGCAGCGCTCTGTGAGCACGAACACAGGTGTAACATGTCTTTCACATGCAGCTGTAAGGAGAGACTGAGCAGAGCTGCAGCAGTGCTCTGTGAGCACGAACACAGGTGTAACATGTCTTTCACATGCAGCTGTAAGGAGAGACTGAGCAGAGCTGTAGCAGTGCTCTGTGAGCACGAACACAGGTGTAACATGTCTTCCACCGGCAGCTGTAAGGAGAGACTGAGCAGAGCTGCAGCAGTGCTCTGTGAGCACGAACACAGGTGTAACATGTCTTCCACCGGCAGCTGTAAGGAGAGACTGAGCAGAGCTGCAGCAGTGCTCTGTGAGCACGAACACAGGTGTAACATGTCTTTCACATGCAGCTGTAAGGAGACTGAGCAGAGCTGTAGCAGTGCTCTGTGAGCACGAACACAGGTGTAACATGTCTTCCACCGGCAGCTGTAAGGAGAGACTGAGCAGAGCTGCAGCAGTGCTCTGTGAGCACGAACACAGGTGTAACATGTCTTCCACCGGCAGCTGTAAGGAGAGACTGAGCAGAGCTGCAGCAGTGCTCTGTGAGCACGAACACAGGTGTAACATGTCTTCCACCGGCAGCTGTAAGGAGAGACTGAGCAGAGCTGCAGCAATGCTCTGTGAGCACGAACACAGGTGTAACATGTCTTCCACCGGCAGCTGTAAGGAGAGACTGAGCAGAGCTGCAGCAGTGCTCTGTGAGCACGAACACAGGTGTAACATGTCTTTCACCGGCAGCTGTAAGGAGACTGAGCAGAGCTGCAGCAGTGCTGTGTGAGCACGAACACAGGTGTAACATGTCTTCCACAGGCAGCTGTAAGGAGACTGAGTAGAGCTGCAGCAGTGCTCTGTGAGCACAAACACAGGTGTAACATGTCTTCCACAGGCAGCTGTAAGGAGACTGAGCAGAGCTGCAGCAGGGCTCTGTGAGCACGAACACAGGTGTAACATGTCTTTCACATGCAGCTGTAACGAGACTGAGCAGAGCTGCAGCAGTGCTGTGTGAGCACGAACACAGGTGTAACATGTCTTCCACCGGCAGCTGTAAGGAGACTCTGAGCAGAGCTGCAGCAGTGCTCTGTGAGCACGAACACAGGTGTAACATGTCTTCCACAGGCAGCTGTAAGGAGAGACTGCGCAGAGCTGCAGCAGTGCTCTGTGAGCACGAACACGGGTGTAACATGTCTTCCACAGGTAGCTGTAAGGAGACTGAGCAGAGCTGCAGCAGGGCTCTGTGAGCACGAACACAGGTGTAACATGTCTTTCACATGCAGCTGTAACGAGACTGAGCAGAGCTGCAGCAGTGCTCTGTGAGCACGAACACAGGTGTAACATGTCTTTCACATGCAGCTGTAAGGAGACTGAGCAGAGCTGCAGCAGTGCTGTGTGAGCACGAACACAGGTGTAACATGTCTTCCACAGGCAGCTGTAAGGAGACTGAGCAGAGCTGCAGCAGTGCTCTGTGAGCACGAACACAGGTGTAACATGTCTTCCACAGGCAGCTGTAAGGAGACCGAGCAGAGCTGCAGCAGTGCTCTGTGAGCACGAACACAGGTGTAACATGTCTTCCACCGGCAGCTGTAACGAGACTGAGCAGAGCTGCAGCAGTGCTCTGTGAGCACGAACACAGGTGTAACATGTCTTCCACCGGCAGCTGTATGGAGACTGAGCAGAGCTGCAGCAGTGCTCTGTGAGCACGAACACAGGTGTAACATGTCTTTCACAGGCAGCTGTAAGGAGACTGAGCAGAGCTGCAGCAGTGCTCTGTGAGCACGAACACAGGTGTAACATGTCTTCCACAGGCAGCTGTAAGGAGACTGAGCAGAGCTGCAGCAGTGCTCTGTGAGCACGAACACAGGTGTAACATGTCTTCCACAGGCAGCTGTAAGGAGACTGAGCAGAGCTGCAGCAGTGCTCTGTGAGCACGAACACAGGTGTAACATGTCTTCCACAGGCAGCTGTAAGGAGAGACCGAGCAGAGCTGCAGCAGTGCTCTGTGAGCACGAACACAGGTGTAACATGTCTTCCACCGGCAGCTGTAAGGAGACTGAGCAGAGCTGCAGCAGTGCTCTGTGAGCACGAACACAGGTGTAACATGTCTTCCACCGGCAGCTGTAAGGAGACTGAGCAGAGCTGCAGCAGCGCTCTGTGAGCACGAACACAGGTGTAACATGTCTTCCACCGGCAGCTGTAAGGAGACTGAGTAGAGCTGCAGCAGTGCTCTGTGAGCACGAACACAGGTGTAACATGTCTTCCACCGGCAGCTGTAAGGAGACTGAGCAGAGCTGCAGCAGCGCTCTGTGAGCACGAACACAGGTGTAACATGTCTTTCACATGCAGCTGTAAGGAGACTGAGCAGAGCTGTAGCAGTGCTCTGTGAGCACGAACACAGGTGTAACATGTCTTCCACCGGCAGCTGTAAGGAGAGACTGAGCAGAGCTGCAGCAGTGCTCTGTGAGCACGAACACAGGTGTAACATGTCTTCCACAGGCAGCTGTAAGGAGAGACTGAGCAGAGCTGCAGCAGTGCTCTGTGAGCACGAACACAGGTGTAACATGTCTTTCACATGCAGCTGTAAGGAGACTGAGCAGAGCTGTAGCAGTGCTCTGTGAGCACGAACACAGGTGTAACATGTCTTCCACCGGCAGCTGTAAGGAGAGACTGAGCAGAGCTGCAGCAGTGCTCTGTGAGCACGAACACAGGTGTAACATGTCTTCCACAGGCAGCTGTAATGAGACTGAGCAGAGCTGCAGCAGTGCTCTGTGAGCACGAACACAGGTGTAACATGTCTTCCACAGGCAGCTGTATGGAGACTGAGCAGAGCTGCAGCAGTGCTGTGTGACCAGGAACACAGGTGTAACATGTCTTTCACATGCAGCTGTAAGGAGAGACTGAGCAGAGCTGCAGCAGTGCTCTGTGAGCACGAACACAGGTGTAACATGTCTTTCACATGCAGCTGTAAGGAGACTGAGCAGAGCTGTAGCAGTGCTCTGTGAGCACGAACACAGGTGTAACATGTCTTCCACCGGCAGCTGTAAGGAGAGACTGAGCAGAGCTGCAGCAGTGCTCTGTGAGCACGAACACAGGTGTAACATGTCTTCCACCGGCAGCTGTAAGGAGAGACTGAGCAGAGCTGCAGCAGTGCTCTGTGAGCACGAACACAGGTGTAACATGTCTTCCACCGGCAGCTGTTAGGAGAGACTGAGCAGAGCTGCAGCAATGCTCTGTGAGCACGAACACAGGTGTAACATGTCTTCCACCGGCAGCTGTAAGGAGAGACTGAGCAGAGCTGCAGCAGGGCTCTGTGAGCACGAACACAGGTGTAACATGTCTTCCACCGGCAGCTGTAAGGAGAGACTGAGCAGAGCTGCAGCAGTGCTCTGTGAGCACGAACACAGGTGTAACATGTCTTTCACCGGCAGCTGTAAGGAGACTGAGCAGAGCTGCAGCAGTGCTGTGTGAGCACGAACACAGGTGTAACATGTCTTCCACAGGCAGCTGTAAGGAGACTGAGTAGAGCTGCAGCAGTGCTCTGTGAGCACGAACACAGGTGTAACATGTCTTTCACCGGCAGCTGTAAGGAGACTGAGCAGAGCTGCAGCAGTGCTGTGTGAGCACGAACACAGGTGTAACATGTCTTTCACCGGCAGCTGTAAGGAGACTGAGCAGAGCTGCAGCAGTGCTGTGTGCACGAACACAGGTGTAACATGTCTTGCACAGGCAGCTGTAAGGAGACTGAGCAGAGCTGCAGCAGTGCTGTGTGAGCACGAACACAGGTGTAACATGTCTTTCACCGGCAGCTGTAAGGAGACTGAGCAGAGCTGCAGCAGTGCTGTGTGCACGAACACAGGTGTAACATGTCTTGCACAGGCAGCTGTAAGGAGACTGAGCAGAGCTGCAGCAGTGCTGTGTGAGCACGAACACAGGTGTAACATGTCTTCCACCGGCAGCTGTAAGGAGACTGAGCAGAGCTGCAGCAATGCTCTGTGAGCACGAACACAGGTGTAACATGTCTTCCACAGGCAGCTGTAAGGAGACTGAGCAGAGCTGCAGCAGTGCTCTGTGAGCACGAACACAGGTGTAACATGTCTTCCACAGGCAGCTGTAACGAGACTGAGCAGAGCTGCAGCAGTGCTCTGTGAGCACGAACACAGGTGTAACATGTCTTCCACAGGCAGCTGTAAGAGGTCTGTAACCAGAGCGGCACCTGTGCTGTGAGAGCTGACAACACCTGCCCACCTCTAGAGTTCTGCATAACATTACATGTTTCACTCCACCTCTTACATGTAGATTAATCAATAACGTGATTTACACTCTAATAAGAAGCAGCGGGAAATGGTACCAATCAATGATTGGCTGTTCGGAGACCACCACAACTCTTCCGGGCACCTTGAACTGCACATGCTCGAGAATTGAAGTGTTCACAACCTACTTTATGAGATAAAGCCCCCTGCTTCCCTATTGCATATCTGCAAATACCCTCTCCTGTGCTGGAGCAGTGCTCACTCACTTTCACTGCCTGTGGGTACCGACTCCTCTGTGGGCATTTCCCACACTCTACACAGAGCCGTCATCCAATTCAACTACCCTCAGTCTCACGTCAGTGACCTTAAGGGGGCAAGAACATTTACTGTCCCCTTTCCTCAATCGTCCCCACCCAGTCACCCACTTCAATGTGAACTTCTTTTACTCCTTTTTTCACATGACAGCTTTCTTCCACACATTTCTGTCACACCGTAACTTCTGCTTTAATTGCCGCATGAGCCACCCACACCCTATCTTTGTCAACCAACCAAGCAGGCTTCTCCTTCCTACCTAGTGAAGAAGTGTGGCTCACTGGTTAGAAGTGACAGACCCTGAAGCAGAGGTCTGCCCGGGACCAGGGTTCAATTCCTGACGCGGCAGGGTCTTGGGCTCTATGTCCGCGGACTCGATAATTCTCGCCTCGGTGCCTACTCCAACCATAGGTCCCACTCTGCAACTCTGGGCAATAGCTTGCTTAATCTCCACAACAGCCCTAGCAGTGCCGGGGATGCCTGGCTTCACCTTGGGGGTGCCCTCTCACAGGGAAAGCCAGGACGGGTTCCCCAGTGGTATACAGCACCAGGACACCACGTAACGACGTAACAGTGCGCTTTACAAGTATACATACATTACATTACCTTACCTGGTTTTCTTCCCTTCAAGAAACAAAGGGGGAAATTCCAGTCACCGAATGGGAGCTGGTTCTATGTGCCCATACCAACTTCCTCAACTCTTTCCTCCAAGGTAACTTATTGGCCAATGGCAAATTATCCATAATCAAATGGTTTACTCTCTCTACCATCCCGTTAGTTTGTGGCCTGAACAAAATTAACCCGTCATGGGAAAGAACCCATTTCCCCATAAAATCCTTTATCTCACCGGATACAAACTGCACTCCATTAACAGATACAATGGTTTTTGGAACACCCTCCTCTAGAAGAACGTCAAGAAAATCTATCACATTTCGTGTGTTGATACGGTCTACTGTCTTGATTACAAACCACTTTGTAGATTTAGGATTGTACTTGTCCATTATCATACTCTTACTCCCCAACTTGTTTATAAGACCAAGGAAATCTATAGCCAACCTTTGCCGTGGTCTTTTGGATATCTCAACACACTTTAGTGGAGGTTGTCTCAGTCTTCATCTTGGCACTGTTGGCACAAGCATAATGTCTTAACACATCTTCCACCATACTGTCAAGTTTTGGCCGCCAATACGCCCGTCTTATCCTTCTCTTGTTCATGTTCTTTAAAGGATGGCCTTTATGTGCCAGTTGAATAATGCGATCCCAGACACCCACAGGAGCATTGATTCTACTTCTCTTCACTTTATCACCACAAATACTTAATTCCTCCTTCACGCCCAAATACTCTTCTACCTGAACATTCTAATGCACGTCGCAAGTGCATCTACGCCTTGCACACACTTTCACCTTGCTCACAACCAAATCTTCATCCACGGCAATTGCCCATTCCTCCTTTCCCAGCGCCCTTCCTTCAGGACCATCGAACGTGTCACTTACATCAATTTCTTCTTTTAAAACCATCTCATTCCTAGGGAGACTTGACAGGCAATCTGCCAACACATTCCTTAGCCATTTCAAGTACTCCATTTCAAAATTATATTCAAGAAAATCTAACATCAATCTGGAAATTCTAGGTGTCACATTTCCTTGCAAACCTCTGCCACCTTTAAACAAGTGGTACAAAAGGGGGTGTTGGACGGAGCATCTGAATCAAACACTCACCCCCCTTTTGTACCGCTTTTGGCCTCCATAAGTGTGGCAGGGTATGCTCAGACGTGAGTCCCTTGCTCACTTTGCCATTGGATTCAAGCAAGCCGGGCTGAAGACGGCTGGAATGCCAGAAACCAGTCCTCGGAAGCTTGTTTCCGGTCCAGGGAAGACATGGCTTGGCAGTTCGGGCTGGACTGTTCCCATGAGGCACAGGGTCAGACTGATTTGCATATAGCCATGTCTGAACTGGGGTGGCAGAGTGGGCTAAAGAACGGTGATGGATTAAACCCAGATCTTTTGACTGGGTGTGAGTGTTTGATTGATTCAGATGCTCCGTCCATCACCACCCCCTTTTGTACCACCTTTAAACAAGTGGCTTATGGTTGGTTCCAATCTTAAAAGGCAAACCCCATTGAAAGTATTTAAAGTGCCAGATTCCCCAGCAATGCGCCATGGCTTCTCTCTCAATTACAGAATAGAACTTCTCCACACCTTGTAATCTCCTAGAAGAAAAAAAAACGTTTTTTTCCTGATCTTTCACTACTTGGGTTAACACTGCCCCCAGACCAACACTACTAGCATCAGTGGTTAAATAGGTTTTCACAGTAACCTCAAAATTACCTAGTAAAGGAGCTTGCATAATCTTTTCTTTCACCTACTTAAAAGCACTCACACACCAGTCCACTCAAAAACAGCATTTTTTTTCTCAGCAACGTCCTTCATGACTCAACCTCTTCAGTAAAATTCTTAAAGAATTTTGAACAGTACTCCACCAATCCTAGGAATGATTTTAATTATCTTTGTTCTCAGGGCATGGTGCACCACTTATCCCTCGAACAATGCTTTTCTTTGGTTGTTTTCCATTACCCACTTCTGATCGTTCATTCTCCAGATAGGTGACATTTTTTTCCTCAACTGGCATTTCTCTCTCCTAACCAATAGACCATGTTAGAGTCATTTTATTACTTTAAGTAACTTATCGTGGTGCAACTCATAAGTCCCAGCAATCAGCACATCATCTTGAAAGTACCATACATTTTCCATGCTTTCAAAAAGTTGTCATCACCCTAAACACTACAGATGCAGATACCCATTCAAATGGCATCCTCAAATAACGAAATGCACATGTAGGTGTGGCGAATGACGTGAGGTATCTAGAATCTTTATGCAACTTTACTTGATGATACACTGCCGACATAACTATACTGAACACCTTCCGTCCAGCCATAGCCGACAGCATCGCCGAAATGTTTGGAAGAGTTTGCCTAGCAAACCATATGTTCCAATTTAGTTCTCAAATTTATACACAGCCTAATTTTGCCACCTCCTATGGAGGCAAAGACTATTGGAGCTAGCCACTCCGAGGATTCTATGGGTTCAATGATTTCCTGCATCAGCATCTGGTCTAACTCTTGTTGGAAAGGCTTCATCAAGAGGGGTATGTTCCCTACTGTATGCAACACAGGAATTGCCTCTTTCCTTAGAATGAGCTAAAGTTAAAAAAACCTTTGAGCAATCCTTAAATTATCCTTGAACATCCAAGGATATTTCTTCACTACATATTCCTCTAATGCAGAGTTCAATCTGTGGGGCACACCACCGTCTCAAGGGGAGCGTGCACTCCTCACGAAGATCTTCCCTTTCAGAGTCTTTTACTGCCCTGAGGCATCACAAGCTCAAATGGGAACTCTCTGGTAACTGAGGGCTAGAGTGGGGAGGGAGGGGAATAGATAAGGCAGGACCTGTGCTTTTGTCATGTAAAGAGTTAGCAGTTCACCATCCCAGGAGGGGGTTAATTGGTAGAGCTTTAGCTGCTTCAGCTGCAGTGGGAGGCAGGGACTCCTCAGCTAAAAACAAAAGCAAACCCATTCCTTTGTGTTTGATTTCAGAGGAGACTCCTTGCCTCCCACTGCAGCTGAAAGGACGGTCTTTACTTGCTTTCCATTTTAGCGAAGGAGACATCATGCCTCCCAAAGCAGTTAAAGCATTTTAGCTCTACCAGTTTAACCCTGTCCTGGGAGGCAGCTCTTAGTAGATAGGACACAAAGTTCATTTTAAATTTACAAAGGCAGGCGCTGCAAGTTACCAACAGAAAAATGAGTCATGTGTTTTTAAACAGCCTGCTTGTCTTGACACCAAATATGTTTATAAATAAACATTTGTAATGTGACGTTTCTGTCTTTGTTCCATTTTATTATCAGTCATGGACCATTCAGGCAGCCCGAGAACACAATTAAAAGTGCTACTATCTATATTTGCTGTTGAAAGTATGCACAGACATGTGCTAACAATACAGCTTTAGGTGACTGTTTATTTTTGTACCAACTGGGCCATCAAAATAATGAGCTGGCAAACCTAACCATAAAACTGGAAGTTTGTTGCAAGATCAGCACATTTACTTCCTCCACCCTGATCCCTGGATAAAGCTAGAATAGCAATAGTTTAACATATCTGAAACCCTACGCTGCCGTCAATAACCTGCTGAGTTAGTTCAAGTGTCTGGAAATGCCCCCTGCATTCAGACAACTCGCTCCTCATTCTCGCCCTTCACTTTCATGCTCTCCATGCACTCACAGTGATCTCCATGCACTCACACCATTCACCCTGCACTCATAGCGATCAAAATGCACTCACAGCGATCAAAATGCACTCACAATGATCACCATGCTCTCACCATTCACCCGCTCACCCTGAACTCACACTGATCACCAGGCGCTCACACTGATCAACGGGCACTCACACTGATCACCAGCTGACCCTGAACTCACAGTGATCACTCTGCACTCACAATGCACTTGTGCTGTTCACCCTGTACCTCACCCTGCAGTCACACTAGCACACCACTCACCCTGCACTCATGAAACACTTCACTCACATGTCCCCCTTTCTGCTCAATAGGCATACTCACTCAAATAAGACCATCGCAACAACCATAAAAGTATTTTAGATAAAAACGGGTCCACACATTTATGTTTGTGGTGTTATTAATCTAGGTCGTGTAAAACAAAGCATGCTAGTAAAAAGAATTTGCGCATATTTTATCTTGGAAAATTGTGTTTTGAGCTGCGTAATAAGCCTCACAAACCTGCAGTTTACTAAACACTCATTGCATTAAACATTATTTGCCGCACATGGCCTGTGATATGCACATGGCAGTCGATTATGTAGGGTACCAGAGTCCAGAAATTTCTGTCAGGTGGTGGGGGGGCCCAACATCTTTATAATAAAAAATCAAAAAAAAATCAGCTGGGGGGCTCAACCTACAAAAGTTTGAATGAAGACCTCTGCTCTAATGCATTTATTTGGTTCACTTGCTGAGGCTGCTGAGAAAGTGTCATGACTGGATTTTCTGCTTTTGGGATCCAGAATTAATCCCAAATCCGTATTGTAATTGCATTTATATAGCGCTTACTACCCCAGACGAGGCGTCGTAGAGCTTTTTCGGGAAGTAGCACGCTACTCCAGGACCCATAGAAGATTAGTGTTGAATTAGTATAGTGAAACATTCAAGTACATTTTAAGTGGTGGATAGGTTACTCAGTTATTTGGATTAGGAATGATAGCAGAAGGATTGAGGAAGAAAAAAGGTTTGTATTTATATAGCACTTGTTACCCCTGATGGGGTGTTGAAGCACGCTACTCCGGAAGCTCATAAAGGATTAGTGGTGAATTAGTATAGTGAAATATGAAAGTAATTTCAGTGGTGGATATTAGTCAGTTATTTGGAGTGAGAAGGATAGTGGAGGGATAAAAGGGAAGAAAGGTTTGCATTCATATTGAGTTGAAAATTAGTATAGTAAAATATGAAGTAATTTGAGTAGTGGCTATGTTATTCAGTTATTTGGGTAGAGAAGGGTAGGTGGCGGGATAGTGAAGGGAAAGGGTATGTATTTATATAGCGCTTGCTACCCCTGATGGGGTTTAGAAGCGCAAGTAGCACGCTACTCTGGAACCCATCAGGATTAGTGTTGAATTAGTATGATAAAACATGAAAGTAATTTTAGTGGTGGATATGTTAGTTATTTGGATTGAGAAGGGTTCAGGAGGGGTAGAAAAGAGGGAAGAGTTTAGAAAGGTTTGTTTTTTTGGGGGGGGGGGAATCGGTATAGTAAAAGAAATGTCAGATGATGCAATGAGGGGTAGTGTAGGGGAGAGTCTAAAAAGGGTTATTTTGGGGATCATAGTAGCGGTACGAGGTTAGGGATAAATGAGTGCATGTAGAGGATATATTGATAGGTGTATAGGATGAGAAATAGGGTAGTGCACTGGAAAGAGTACTAGAAAGAATTTTGAGATGAGTCAGAAGGTTGGGCTGAAGATATATTGAGCGAAGTATAGGCTGAGAAATAGGGAAGTGGATTGGAAATGCTAAATTAGAAAAAAATGATAAATATATTGATCCATGAATACATTGAAAGTATATAGATACATAAAGGAGGTATGTATATTTGGCAGTATTTCTGGCCCTAGTCCCGACAGACTCAAACAGGAAACTGCCCTTGTCCTCTTTGGCCGTGACAGGCCAAACAGGAAACTGCCCCGGTCCTCTCTGCCCTTAACAGGTTCAAACAGTAAACTGCCCTGGTCCTCTCTGCCCTTAACCGGCTCAAAGAGGCAACTGCCCTTGCCCTCTCTGCTCTTAGCCTCGATGCCCGGGCTAAGACGCCCCAAGCCTGGCCTTTTTTATAGCCCTAGTAATCAGGTGAGCCAATGGGAACCCTAGCCCTAACACTATCCAATCACTACACTAGCCCTAAAATCTAGAACCAATAGGAGACCAAGACCTTACAGCCAATCTTAGCCCTTGTCCAAGCACCCAATCAGTTCAAAAACCCTGACCTCTACATCCAATAAAGGCTCTAGCCCCATCAGTAGTCCCAAAACAAGTCCATGCAACCAATGTCACAGGTAGACCTTGTCCCTACTTCCAATAGAAAGACTAACCCTACTCTAAGTTCACCACCTAGTCCAGCAACCAATTACACCAGAAGCTACTTCTAATTAAAGGTCTAAACCTAGCCCTAGTCCCACCCTACTCCCAACAACCAATAACATAGGAAGGCCTAGTCCCTACTTCCAATAGAAATCCTAGCCCTAGTCCCAACCCTACAATGATTGAATCACAGACCCAGAAACCAATCAGAACCCTCAAATACCCAACCAATGAGGACATTAACCCTTATCCAATAGAACACCAGATACAACCACCAATCAGTGTACACTTGTACCAACCACTAGCAGACCATATAATGTCCGACCTCAGACAAGGTTTGCTGTCCAGGGAGCTGGAAGTGGCTTCTCCGGTTCAGAATCTCCTAGGAAACAGACAGGCTCAATCCACACTTTGGACTGCAGGTAAAGGGCCTCACTAACTTGAAATCTAACAATACTATTGTAGCAGGGTTTCCGTTCTCCCACAGAACTGTGCATAGAGATCTAGAACCTCAGTGAGTTAGGATGATCCAAAACTCATCTCAGTGTCAGAAATCCCCTTACCTAGCTAGCTACAGTGTCTCATGGATCATTATGAAATGATCCATGTCTTAGACAAACCAGAACATGATCTTTAGAATACCTCAGGAATCGTGGAACACATGAACACTCTTTCGTTATATAATCATTTCAAACCAAAACTGAGAGTCAAAGAACACACGTGCAAGTTTGAAATATTTATTATTCAATGCAAGGTTCTCAACCGCAGTATCTTGTATAATACCAAAATGCAGATTATAAAAATCAGAGTTAGCAGCATAGTAACTAATCCATAGTAAGCAAAAGGTGATAGCATGTTACAATGCAAAATCTATAGAAATCTATATCACCTATATTTCGCGCACCCTATTTAGCATATTATTTTATATCTAAGAAGGTCTTATTCGGGCTTTAGCAGGGCGGACCCATACCTCTAAATGTCAGTAGGAGTAGATCACATCAACAGCTACCAGCTCTCTTCATGCGCAGCACCAAGTGTCTACTTTCATTCCCTGTAACTATCTTAAACCCGCGTAGAGCCCAAAATGTTGGCATCAACATTATTTGTGTTATGTCTAATGTGGTGCGAGGATCAGGCCTCCCAGCAACCTTGTGTTAGGTTATTCTTAGAGTGTGCAGCTCTCAGTGTGCAGACAGTTGTACCAAGTGTACCAGGCAAAGCTGATAGCATAGTAATAACATATTATTCTCAAATAAATCGCATCACCGCTTCTAGGGTGAAAGCGACAACAACAAGTAGGTGTTGTGTGCAAAACTGAAGCCGAAGGAAAAATGGCTGTTTAAACATGTAATACACTCATGCTAACTTAACGCAATATATGTAACGAAGTATCCATATGACACCCCCCCAATGATCCGAGCACCGTCAAACATAAGGGAAAAGGCAATACTAAATCAGATACATAAAATGAAAGCAAAGTTCAATAATCTTGAGCTAAAATAAGCTAAAAAAATATGTATGAATGAATATGTATGAATACCTACAGTGGCCTCAAATCTAAAAATAAAAACAAAACTTTCGAACCAAAAGTTATCCGCCAGGTCTCCAAAATATGAAATGTAGGACCAGGTCGCATTAATTCAAATGTCTGTAAGAGAAAAAACAAGGCACTTATCCGATATCCAAAGTCATGTGCCACATTGACGTTATTCTCAGCGACATCACATGATTGAACTCTCCATCATCTGAGCACTGTTCATCCCTCCAATTCAGCAAGGGGAAAGTCATATTCCATAACAAAGCAATCCTCCCAGGCATCTCACGATTGGACAGTATATGCAAAGTAAGTTGCAACAGCCTCCAGTATGAAATCACTGCCATCATCCGAAAATAGTTCGGAAATCCAATTCAGCAATGGGAAAGAACATACGTGCTCCTCCAGCATCGGATCCTCCTGTAACGTCAGAGGACAACTCAGTGGGTTCACCAGAACACTGTGTGTCAGAAAGGCATGCGCCGCTGCAGAGATCTCCCATTGACCCAGTACTCCATTTATCGCTGCCAAGGCCATAACTCTTTCGCCAGAACAAATCAGCTCGTGAGCCACTACGGGACGCATTAGCTGATCAAAATCGACGTCAGGAGCAGTCCTCAAGCATAGGCACAAATCAATGGCCCAATCGAACTCGCAGCTCAGGCAGTGAAACACAGGTTGGACACACGTGAAGTCAGTGAACCGAAATGACAATCTATAAGCCATGCTTAATGCGGAAAGCGGCAATGTTCCATAGTAATTGAGCATCCGATTACGGCACAGTATCAGGAGGCGTTGAACTGCTTCTTGCGCAGGATGGGCATCCATGTTTTATAAAGAAAAACAATAACAAAAAGCCCGCAGCCACAGCCAGTAAAACAGGTAGTCCACCAAACAAACTTGAAAAAATAGAATGGAAAAACGTGGGAATGATACCAAAGATTTTTTCAAATGTAGTCACGAGGCCACTGCTAACCAATTTAAAAAAATGTGCGAGCCCAGTCGTGGAAGATGCATTAAAGATCTGGTGCACCAGCTCACAGAAATGAAACGGCAAGTCAGTATTTAAAAGCGCCTGCACCTCTGTGCGTGTGTTAGCTATGTGAAGGACATAATTTTCCCGGGCCGAACTCAGGGTCACTTGTTTTTGAGACAAAAGGGCCCTTATTCTGCTTAAACCATTGAACTTCGCCTTCAAGGTTGGTATCCGTGGCCAGATGGAGACATCTGAAGACCCATGCGTGGGTGGGTATAGAACATTTTTGCAACACACCACACGCTCTGATACAGTTACCACATAAGCCACACCAATTAATAACCCACAACATACTTCGTTGTTTAAAAGCAAATAACTACCATTAGTCAATAATGTAAATGTGGGAACCACAGCTGGAACTGGCGTGCCTTTTAAAACACATGCTAAATTTGGCCGGTCCAGATTACAAGAACCGTGTAACTGAATGTGTCTGCATATTAATGAATGGTCAGGTGACTGTGTGCATTC
Organism: Lissotriton vulgaris; assembly: GCF_964263255.1. Lineage (NCBI taxonomy): Eukaryota > Metazoa > Chordata > Amphibia > Caudata > Salamandridae > Lissotriton > Lissotriton vulgaris. The sequence goes on from NC_141697.1 coordinate 19,636,855, forward strand.
CTCACCATTAAGATTTACTTCTTTTCCATCCTTCAGACATCTGTATGTGTATGGTAACGACCATGCCTCATGGAGGAATGCATTGCCTAGTGGTTCATATCGTCCTATAGCAATATATCGCATACAATTAGTAAATTTGTATAAGGGAAATGGTAATGTAATTAATCCATGAATAAGCCACGTGGCAGTAGTGGTTTCAGCAACAGAAAATGGCAAGGATTCTAGCTTCTCAATATGTAACATAGAAAATGAAGCATCACGCATTGAAAGCATGCGCTGCTTTTCAGTCAGATTAAAAGGGGCGAAAAGGGACGAAACGTTCAATGAGTTCCAGGGAACTCGACCAGCCTTAAGTGTCTGTAGGGTCCATGCAAACTGCATTACAGAACGTAATTGATTTTGACCATGGTATAACGGGGACACTTCATCATGTACAATATCAACAACAGAAGAAACAATATTATCCAACGTGTAAATCCTGGAAGAAAGCATGTTAATACTGTTATCGACCACCGCAAAGCACTTTTTCCAAATTTGCTTGATCAATAGCTCTCAGGCGTTTAGCTGCCTCTATCTGTGAAAATTTCCAAATTTCATTGTAAACAGCATAAAGCCAGCGTTTAGATCTACCCCTAGCTGGGCCTTTTATAAAATCATTCAGCTCTATATTCTCATTCAACTGGGACAGATGCAGTTTAACTGCAGCCAAAGTGGAATGTTGTAACCAGTTCTGACACAATTTGCCCACTGAATACGTAGTAACAGTGTGATCTGTTTCAAAACGGGGATCAGGCCTGATTTGTGTAAAACCTTCAGACAAACCCAAAAAACGACGTTGGCAAGAATCAGAGCTTCTTTGCCATAAAAGCCACCCCTCCGGATTAAAACTGGTAATATTAAAGGAGGAATTGTGCAATAGGGCTCGTATCTCACTTATGGACAATGTAGTGAAATTATTCCAACCTGAATATTCTTCCAAATCAGGGATGGTTGGTGCATTTAATTTTTTAGATGTAGCCAATCCAAAACATGTTGTCTGAGAAATAGTGGAATTTAAAAACAACATGTGATTCAGGATGAGACATGCACGATGCAAAGCCTCAGTGCCTTGTACCTGCCAATCTCTGGTACCCCAAACCGATTTAAGGTCTATAACCTCCTTCCATAACTCATAGCCATCTACAGCCAACCTGTCTAGAAAGGACTTCGAATACAGCAATTTTGTATCGGTAAGTCTAACTTTGGACATGAATTTCTGTGTCACTTTAAAATAAAACGACTCTGGATTTGATTGATTAAAATCTGTAAAATAAGAGTATTTTCCCAGAAATGTACTTGAGCTCCCTTGCAAAGGAGCAGGACAATGTTCCCACTGTGTGTAGTTCACAGGAACCCTCCTGGAACTTGTTTTGTGTAGGAAATGATTTCCATAATGTTGATAACAAAACAAATCACCATAATTGACAGAATCTAAGTACAAATCCTCAGCATCAAAGGCCGCATAATATTTCAAATCAGAGAACAATGCTTCTACGGCCTGAAGATCCCAATCATCAGAACGAATATTTCGTTTAATCACATCTCCCATGTTTACTCTAAGCACATTAGGAACATTAATAACTTCTGTGGGGCCATGTATCTGAAACCTAACCGCATCCCACACAATCCCATCAAGGACAGGCCAAGCAGTAATCTCTACTGTATTTAAGTCTCTTTTTAGTCTGTGTGCTGAATGTGAGGAGGAAAGAGGGGCCAATGTTCCATTAAGGTACCAAATTCCTGTTCTTTCTTTCACATAATGGCCATCGATCAGGCGGAAAAAATAAAACACAAAACCAATTGACATAAAAAGATAAAATGAAAATAGTATCAGCCAAACGTATGTCCAAGGTGGAATTAAAAAATGTTTTTTAAATAACGTGGTATATTTTGCAATAGTCGATGGTTTCTTTGAAAGTTCCGAATCAGAGTCAAAAGAGAATCTGGACTGGTTAGCCAAACGAGCTTGTAAATCAGACATAGATAAATCAGCAGGATCTGCATAGGTCAGCTCATCAAAGTTAGTAACAGGAATAGTATTTAATAAAGGAATGGATATAGCAGGCATCTCGAGCGACACCTCCTGTTCTGCACCAGATGTAATAGCCAGCACAGAGTCCCTCACCACGGAAGGACAGGATACAGCCGGTGTCATGCTATGAAGAATCGGCCACCCTGTGTGTCTTGACATTGTCAATAGAAATAAATCTGTTTTCTTTACGACCTGGAAGTGGTGGTAAAATGACTGTTCTTGTGCCCTTCACTCCAAGAACCCGAACTGGTGCACGATATGAGGGACCAAACTCCTTCTTGTTATCGATCTTCTTTCGAACCAGTTCTCCAACTTGGGGTAGCCAGCCAACTACCGGGATCTGCAACGCATCATCCGACGTGGAGGGCAAGTGTTCCTTAGCAAGACTGTCTCTGGTCTTTTGTAGATCCTGTAAAACATTGCAATGTTCATCTACGTCAAAGGCCGCGGCCTGGGCCTGGCAGTCTGCACCATCGAGGTCAGGGACGTACATCTTGATACCAAAGAGCATTTCGTATGGGGTCCGCCCACCCAGAGACCTTCTAGGGAGATTATTAAGCGCACGCTGCACGCCATAGAGGTGGGTCAGCCAGTTTCTACCAGTGCCTATAACTCGGGCTGTCAAAGATTGCTTTAAGTCACGGTTCATTCGTTCTACTACACTATTGCCCTCAGGCCTGTAGGGACTTGAAAACTTGACTTGGACTCCCAACGAAACCATAGCATCCTTATACGCCTTAGAGGCGAAAGCCGGACCCTGGTCCGAATGGAAAGTACCACAGGCAAAGATTCCCACAAAGACACGCAAATCCTTAATGACAGTCCGCGAATCAGCGCTTCAATGCGGCCATACCCACACAAAGCGTGTGCATGAGTCAACTGCTACTAAGATGTATTTATACGCAGTATCAGAAGAAAAAGGACCGCAGTGATCCAAATAAACGCAACCAAGCGGTTTATTAGAGATGTACAACTGTGTCTGAGGCGGACGCGTAGCAGTAGAAGGCTTAATCTGCTGGCAAATGTCATACATAAGGACATAATCGCGCGTCTGTTTGTACAGTCCCCGCCACCAGAACCTTTGTTGTAGCTGAGTTACAGTGGCTGAGACGCCCGCATGCGCAGACGCCACACCTTCATGAGCCGCTGTAATCAGAGAAGCCCTGCGATCCGAGTTGAGAACTAGACGTTCGCCAACTTCAGGAATTTTCACATAAGGAACCTTATCGGGACTTAAGTGGTATGTGTACTTCGAAGGGAACCCCGCAGGATATTTACCTCCCTTCTCCGTGGCAGCAACAGCCGCCAAGATGTCATCATCTATTTTGCTTTTGGACCTTGTGACTGCTGCAACTAAGTATTTTGATACCGCAGACTTCGCTGCCTCATCAGCAAGCGAATTTCCAACAGCGTGGACCCCCACGCGCTGATGGCCGAGAGTATGAATCACAAACACGAGCGGCAGTTTCTCTTTAAGTTCCGCCACTCGGACCCAGATCATTTTATGTTTTATTGTGCTACCTTTGGAATCACGAAAATCATTCTGAATCCAAAAGAACAAGTTCTCATTGTAAGACTGGACACAGTAGTAAGAGTCACTTACGATTAAAGTCGTCACACTTGGATCAGCGTACTCCAATGTGAGCATTAGAGCACGAAGCTCTGCTAATTGTGCGGTGCAGTCCCCTAGCGTTTGCGTGTGCACGACACTGGACTTGAACTCATCGTTCACCATGGCACCGACCACAATGGCGCAAGCGGAAACGTAGGCATGTTTAGAGCCATGCGCCACCTGCGCCGAACCATCAGTGTAAATGATACAATGGAAATCCTCCAACGGCCGCATCGCTAAAGGAGCCGGATGAACAAATTCATACTGTAAATACTCCTGCGACCGTAAAGCGGCATCAAAAATAAACGTGACATCCTGGGATGTCAAGGATGTAGCCCACTGAATCCAACGAGGGTGCAAAGCTTTAGAATTTGGTACACTGGCTTTCGTGACTGCCTCCAAGGCAGGGCACGGGGTAACAACCAACATGCGCTTTCCCTGCGACAGGGCACGTTCCTTTAGAATCGCCATCTGCACAGCCGTTAAAACTTTCTCCACAGTGGAAAAACGCAGTTCAGCCGAAGTGTACAAGTGTGACTTGTAAGCAATAGGTACAGTATCTCCTTCATTAAAAGTCAGGTACGTGAAACCCACCGCCCCAGGGATAATTCTTATCACCAGGTTGGTTTGGTTATCACGAGTCTGTAAGTAGTCAGAAGCGAGCAAATCAGCCTACAAAGACTGCAGAATGGCTGAATGCTCAGGCAGCCAGCATGATTTGGAAAAAGAGGGTTGTATCAAGGCATACAAAGGCTTGATACGCTGGGCATATTCCGGAATGCAAGTCCTCCCGAAATTTAAAAAACCCAGCAAAGACTGTAATTTTTTCAGCGTTGTCGGAGAGCGCAACTGCGCGCACTTCTCCAGGAAGTGAGGAGCCAACCCCTTTCCTTCGTGGTTAAGTTCATAACCCAGAAACAACACTGTGTACTCCGCAATGTGTGATTTTGCAAAGTTAAACTTGTAACCCATGTCTGCAAAGTTACAAATTATGCTGTTTACTCGACACAGATGCTCCCAAAGTTCGTCGTCTGTGAGATAAATGTCATCCACATAAGAACAAGCAACTGGATCGAAGCTCTCCAAAAGAGAGACTATGCGTGCGAAAACACTCCAGGACTATTCTTATAGCCCATTGGGAGTCGTTTAAACATTTTTTGTACGCCGCCGCACGTAAAACTGGTCCATTGGGAACTTAGACCATCTAATCTGTGTGCATAAAAACCATTGGAAATGTCAAGCGTAGTTTTGAACCGTTTACGCTCAAGACTATTCACTAGGGCAGAGCCGTGAGTATTCTGTACTGCACAGTTACGGCAATGCGAGTTCAAATGCCGGTAATCCAAAACCAGACGATATGAGCCGTCCGGCTTGTTCACAGTAAAAAGGGGATTATTCATTGGTGACACACACGTTTCAATTACACCTTGATATTCCAATTGTTCAAGGATAGACGCGACAGAAGCTTTAGCTTCACGCCGTATGGGATACTGAGGTTGTGGCTGTGGCTGTGACCGTAAAGGAATCTCATGGCTAGGGGACAATTTATCCCAGCCACACTGATTGCGGTACACAGCCGGCGCAAGCGCCAGAGCCCACTCTTCTGCAAAATGCAGCGCTTCCACTCTCGATACAGTGTGCGCGAAACTGGGGAGGATCACCTCCTCCCCTCGCGGAGCTGCGAGAACAAAAGGTGGGGGCCAGTCAGCCTCCGAAAGCAAAATGTCATACGTAGACGAAAGATTTTCCCAAAATACCCCTTTTACAGTTCGCTGCATGTCACCTTCAATTAACAGGACAATTTCAAAAAGTCGTTCAGGGGGAGCAACATGTGTATCAGCCGTTTCAATCACAACATAAGTGTCAGTCGCTGTCACCTTCAACAGTGGACGGAGGGCCTCTCTCACTATGGTAATCTCCGCCGCGCTGTCCAGCAAGGTCAGAGCCCACGTCAGATTCCGAAGCCGCGTTCTCACTATCTGGGGCATATCGATGCGCCGTTAAGGCTGCGACCTTCTTCTTGGCAAACTGCGGTCTCTTGGGCGTAGAGTCGTCCCGCTGATCCCCTTCACTTCGCGTGCGGGGCTGACCACGTCCTTGCTGGCCACCCCGGCCCCTGCCGCCCCCTCCACCACCGGTTGACGGAGCCGATGAGTCCTGAAAGGAACGAGGAGAGCGTTGGTCAGAAGCCTGAAATCTTTCAGGCGATTTAATCGTCGCGCGATCGCGCAAATCATAAACTCGATCTGACTGCGCAGGTTGTGAAGGCGCCGGACTAGAAACCTGTGTCTGCTGTTGTTGTTGCTTACCCCGATTCTGCTTTTTTGGCCAATTTTGTTTTTTGGACTTGGGTTGTCCGCCCGATTCCGAAGACTGTCCCTGGGGCTGTTTCTTCTCCTTTTCAGAAAAAGCCTTTACACCCTTAGAAGTGCGGCCAACCATTTTATAAGCCGCCACAATAATCCTTGCTAACTGACGGGGTTTTTCGGCATCGGGAATTAACGCCAGAGCATTGGCCACCTGAAAGTTCACTGCATCCCCCTTGACATTTGCAAGGATAAGACCGCAAACAGTCTCAAACGAGCCACTCAGGCGCATACCTAATTCAACCGCTGACTCTGGTCCGTGATCATCCTGAACACGTTTAAGGACCGCAGAAATGTTTGACACAGACGGGGTGCCATAGCACCTCGAGTAAACCGCTGCAAAAGTCTTACCCCATGTTTCACAGTCAGCAAGTTCAGGGGCTAAATCTTTCGGTAAACTGAGCGTAAGAATCCAGTGTTTTTCACCCGGAGTCGTATTAGGAAACACAGCCTCCAGCTGGTCGAATTTCTCGGCAAGCCAGTAAGGAAAATCATCCTTATCCTGGGGCTTCTTGCCCATAACGGAATTCACCATGACAGGACTGATTTTCAAACCAGCCTGTTCTGCTCGAAGCTGCGCACCTGCGGGGGCTGCGCCATGAACATTACGACCAATGTAATGAACAAGCGCCCTAATCACTCCAACCGCGACTTCATGAAGACGCCGCAGGTCAGCCACATTACAAGTAGCGCGATTAGGGTGAGGAGTAAATCCACCCAAAGCGGGCCAATTTGTGCCCGGAATGGACAAAGGACCTAACCTCGGAGCCGTCAAGGAATGGGGTAGGACGCCACCAAACCAAACTCCGTGCTGCCAAGCATCGATAGGTACTTCCAGTGCCCTGTACGGAGCATAAGCCGCCGGTACAGCCGAGGCAGTGTATGAATGGAAGACACCCGAATTAGCGTCCACTTCCGGAAATGTCACCCAGGAATAAAACAATTCGTACGGGTACGCATGTTCCGCACTCACCACTAGAACCACAGCCAAGCCTTCCACAGGGACATTATATGCCCGCAAGTAGTCGCGAACCGCGATGCGGCTATGCTGCGGTATGTCCACGGCCATGGTAGCACAGGAAGAGAAAAAAGACAAAGAACACTTTGTAGCACAACTGGGTAGTAATTCAAAGAAACCGTTTTTAGAAGAATTCAAGCTTGAAAAGACCTATTTAAAAAATAGGTAGGTTTTTCCGACACCACCGTTTACCGGAAACGGGAATGAAGGTGTCAAGGTTTGAATGATATACTACTCGAGTGTCATGATATAAGGCCAACAACGTACGGGCGCCATGTAGCAGGGTTTCCGTTCTCCCACAGAACTGTGCATAGAGATCTAGAACCTCAGTGAGTTAGGATGATCCAAAACTCATCTCAGTGTCAGAAATCCCCTTACCTAGCTAGCTACAGTGTCTCATGGATCATTATGAAATGATCCATGTCTTAGACAAACCAGAACATGATCCTTAGAATACCTCCGGAATCGTGGAACACATGAACACTCTTTCGTTATATAATCATTTCAAACCAAAACTGAGAGTCAAAGAACACACGTGCAAGTTTGAAATATTTATTATTCAATGCAAGGTTCTCAACCGCAGTATCTTGTATAATACCAAAATGCAGATTATAAAAATCAGAGTTAGCAGCATAGTAACTAATCCATAGTAAGCAAAAGGTGATAGCATGTTACAATGCAAAATCTATAGAAATCTATATTTCGCGCACCCTATTTAGCATATTATTTTATATCTAAGAAGGTCTTATTCGGGCTTTAGCAGGGCGGACCCATACCTCTAAATGTCAGTAGGAGTAGATCACATCAACAGCTACCAGCTCTCTTCATGCGCAGCACCAAGTGTCTACTTTCATTCCCTGTAACTATCTTAAACCCGCGTAGAGCCCAAAATGTTGGCATCAACATTATTTGTGTTATGTCTAATGTGGTGCGAGGATCAGGCCTCCCAGCAACCTTGTGTTAGGTTATTCTTAGAGTGTGCAGCTCTCAGTGTGCAGACAGTTGTACCAAGTGTACCAGGCAAAGCTGATAGCATAGTAATAACATATTATTCTCAAATAAATCACATCACCGCTTCTAGGGTGAAAGCGACAACAACAAGTAGGTGTCGTGTGCAAAACTGAAACCGAAGGAAAAATGGCTGTTTAAACATGTAATACACTCATGCTAACTTAACGCAATATATGTAACGAAGTATCCATATGACACTATTTGACGCCAGACAACACGACGGACTTATGACCCCGCCACCCTCAACACACTCAACGCCGGCCCAACGCCCGCCTGCTGCTGAGCCACCCCGAAACGCACCCACGGACCCTTTACCTGCCAAGCCTGCAAGTTCACCTGCCTCCGGACCTGCACCGCTCCCGCCAAGCCGAGCACCTGCGGTAACCACCTTAAGTGCACCCTGCTCAACACCCGCTCCGTCCACAGACACGCCGTCGAACTCTGGAACCTGCTCGACAACACATCACCAGACGTCACCTTCCTCACAGAAACCTGGATGAACGCCTCCTCAGCGCCATCCCGGACGGATACAAGATCATCCGGAGGGACCGCGTGAACCAGACTGGAGGAGGCATCGCCATCGTACACAAGAACACCATCCGCATCACGACCGACTCGAGCGACACCTTCCCCGCCGCCGAGCACCTCCACTTCCAGATACACACAGACCCCAAGACAACCCTCAGAGGCACCCTCGTCTACAGACCCCCGGGACTACGCACACAATTCAGCGAAGACATCACAGACTTCATCAGCCTGCACGCCCTCCCCTCCGCAGACTACATCCTCCTAGGGGACCTCAACTTCCACCTGGAGAACAACAAGGACCGCAACACCATCGCCCTGCTGGACAACCTCACAAACCTCAGACTCAAGCAACTGGTAAACACCCCCACTCACTACGCAGGCCATACGCTTGATCCCGTCTTCTCATCCAGCAAGCACATCACCTTCAGCCACTCCATCGGACTTCACTGGACCGACCACAGCTGCGTCCACTTCAGCTTCAGAAGAACAATGACCCACCACCACCCGCAACAGGTTCCTCACAGGAGCTGGAACAAGATCACCGCCGAGCAGCTCACCACCTCCCTCAGCCAGAACCTGCCCGCAAGCACAACGGACCCCAACAAAGCAGCCCGCAACTTTACACAGTGGTTGACCACCTGCGCAGACGACCTCGCGCCACTGAAGAACCCTCCCAGCAGACCCAGAAGCAAGAAAGCCACCTGGTTCACTGACGAACTCATGGACTCCAAGAAGAACTGCCGCACCCACAAGAAAGCCTGGCTCCTCAACCAGACCGCAGACAACATGACCACCCTCAAACAAGCCACCCAAAAGCACCACCAGCTCATCCGCACTACCAAGAAGAAAACACTGAAGGAACGACTGGACAACAATGCCCACGACAGCAAGGAACTCTTCAGCATCGTCAAGGAGTTCTCCAACCCCAGCACAGGCAACAACGACATCACTCCTTCTCAAGATCTCTGCGACTCTCGCCTCGTTCTTCCACCGCAAGATCGCCGACATCCACAACAGCTTCGGTGCACCAGCCACGCTCCCCACCGTCGAACCAACGCCCCCCACCGCCACCCTCCGCACCTGGACCACAGTGACCACCGAAGACACAGCCCGCACGATGAACACCATCCACTCCGGATCTCCGACCGACCCCTGCCCCCACCACGTCTTCAACAAGTCCGACTCCATCATCGCACCCCAACTGCGGGACATCATCAACATCTCCTTCAATACCACCACCTTCCCGGAGAGCTGGAAGCACGCTGAGCTCAGCGCCCTACTGAAGAAACCAACAGCAGACCCCACCGACCTCAAGAACTTTCACCCCATCTCGCTCCTCCCTTTTCCTGCCAAAGTCATCAAGAAGACCGTCAACAGACAGCTGGCCGCCTTCCTCGAGACGAACGGATCCCTTGACCCCTCGCAGTCCGGTTTCCGAGCCAACCACTGCACCGAGACCGCCCTCATCGCAGCCACCGACATCAGAACCCTGCTCGACAACGGGGAAACAGCGGCCCTCATCCTCCTGGATCTCTCCGCAGCGTCGACTCGGTCTGCCACCGCACCCTAGTCCAACGCCTCAGCAACACAGGTGTCCAAGAGAAGGCTCTGGAATGGATCATCTCGTTCCTCGCCGGAAGAACACAGAGTCCGCCTTCCCCCATTTCGATCCGAGGCCACCGAAGTCATCTATTTTATTTATTTATTTTGAAAGTTTTATATAGCGCGAACAAGATCTTTGCAGATATCAGAGCTGTTGGACCTGACCCTCTTGGCAGGGTCATCCCTAAACTTTTTGCCTTCCTCCAATACTCTCTCTGACCTGTTTTTGTAGGTTTAATGACTCTGGGCACTTTACCACTGCTGACCAGTGCTAAAGTGCATATGCTCTCCCTGTATAAAGTGTAACTGTGATTGATGTTCCTTATTGGTTCATTGGATTTACTGTCAGTCCCCAGTAAAGGGCACCAGGAGTGCCAGGGCTTGTAAATACCAATACTGCTAGTGGGCCTGCAGCGCTGGTTGCGCCACCCACAGAAGCAGCCTTGTAAAATGTGTCTAGGGTCTGCCATTGCAGAACCTGCGTGCAGTCTGGTACTGCCATGCTGGCTGGGCAAGTGCACACACTTGCCAGCCCCTAAACCTTCCCTTAACTTCATATTAGTCACCCCTATGGTGGGCCCTAGGGCAGGGTGCATTGTAAGTGTAAGGTAGGACATGCCCTGATGTGTGTGGCATGTCCTAATAGTGAATTACAGCCAAATTCGTTTTTCACTATTGTAAGGCTACCTGCTCCCCTTAGGCCAGGATGGGCTGCTGGAATTATTACACTCTATAATCCCAGCAGACTCAGGGAACATGGTAGAAATTAATGTTTAGTATGCCTGAACTCAGAATAATAAAATATTTCTTTTAGTAAAGTTTATTTTAATATCCTGTGTTTGCAAATGCTACTTTTAGAAACTTAGCATTTGCTTGCCTAACCATTTCAGCCCGCCTCTGCAGTATGGGTATCTGACTGTCTGAGATGTGTGAGTGACAGGGCTGGGGGATGACAGGTGGTGAATGCAAGGATTACACCTTAGTGGGAGGTAGGAGTGCCCCTTGACTCTTAATCTGGCTGTGCTCTGCCACCATAATGCTGGCTCCGCCCCCCTGGGGAGCGACTGATGGCTCAGCCTGCGCCTGGCCCAGGAAGGGCGAAGCCCCATCATCAAGGTACTCCTGGCTGCCCCTGTCCACACAATGCTGGCTCCACCTCCTGTGGAGCGTCTGATGTGCCTGCCCTCACACTGAATGCAGAAGCCAGAAGTACCCCCAACAAGTGCTCAGAGGCTGAGAGCAGTTATGCAAAGGCCCCCCTGGCCTGTGAGAACAAAATAAACTGTGTATAAAAGTAGGAGCCCTGCTCCTTGTAAATCAGAATCCTGTTTTACCACAAAGGACCTCGGCCCGACCAGAAGGAGAAGAGACGCTGGAAGGACTGGCCTGCTGCTTGCCTTTCTGAGAAAGGAGAGAAGACTTGCTAAAAAGACTTTGTTGCTTTGTGCTCTAAACATTCTCCAAGGGCTTGATTGAGCTTGCCCCCTGAACTGGACCCCAGGACTAGTGGGTCCTTGGTGCTTTTGCTCGTCCTGACATTCGAGCCGTGTGTGCATCCCGCTGGAGCCAGACTGCGCCCCTCATCGCCCCTCCTAGGGCTGTGGCACTCGGGAGCTTGCCAGCCTCTGCCCTGTGAGAGCCTCGCTCCGACCGGAGTCGCTCTCTGCCCCCAGGCTTGGCTACCTGCTCCTCTGCCCCTTGCCTGCTACTGGAAGCCCTGAAGCGCTCTCCCACCTCCTGCCGGAATTCCCTCCAAAGATTGTGATCTACGCCGGGTCGACAGCTGCACAGTCCGTGCCCTGTGACCCCGCTTCGTGATCTTGGAGGCTTGTCAGGCCGCGCCGCCCCCGCTGAGGAGACCCCCACACCGTCGTGCCAAGGGTCGCGGGCCGCGCCTGCCTGATTGCACACGCCCGCTGGCGTCAAGATCCAAAAGAGCCCCCGATCGCCGGAGTCGCACAAGCCTGCGCCGACCCCCGCTGAAGAAAAAGGAAGTGTTCGTGAAGTCACCCCGGGCTAGGGGCCCGCAACGTTTGTCTTCCCCTTGATTGCCACTCCTGCCTGCAAGTGCCAAGGTACTGTTAATATCCCCCGCGGTGCGAGCCGTTCCTTTCACCAGACTCGCACCGCTCAGCTCTGTGTGCCTGCCTGCAGCCGTGAGCGCGCTCCAGTCCCTCCCGCTGGAATCCTTGGAAGCCGGGGAAGTCGCCGAGTGCCCGGAGCCCCCACGGGTGAGTGAAAGCTGAAGGCTTCGTCTGCACTCCCCGTCAGGGACTCCGAGCCTCCCCCTGCCGCCCGCACTGCTCCCGGAGCCCTCCTGCACCGCTGGGCCGGCCCACCTTTAACTCTGTCCTCGAGCCGAGAGGAAGAGCCGGGGCCGGCACAGGCGTGCTCACGCCCGATGCGTGAGCGTTGGTAGGGGCCGGGTCAGTTTCACCGCGAAGAGGCAGGAGAGGCGCTGCCAGGCACGCCGAAGGCCGGGGAGAGTTCCAAAGCCCCAGAACGGAGAGAGGCTTTCGTTTAAAGGGCAAAGACACTGACAGAACGCTGAGGAACTGACTTTAAAAAAGAAGGAATTTTAACAGAAACATCCGTTTTAAAGACTGAAAGTGCAATTTAACCTACAACAAAGAACTGTTGGTGGAACATTTGAAAGAGCAGCTTGCCTATTTACAATCTGTGGTGCTACACAAACGTTATTTGGTCTTGTACTAAGTCTGAACTGCATAGAGATATATATATTTTACATAAAGAAGCGTATTTTTATATACTCACAGCCTGGTGTCCATTTGTGGGGGGATTGGTGTATTTTACTGTGTGTGTGATTACAAATGCTTAACTAAACAACGCCTGGAGAATAGCCTTGTCTGCTCACGCCACGCACCTAGAGGGTGAGTAAGGGTCATTCTAAAGGGGTCATCCTTCGCCCTGACTTAGAGGAGAGGGTCCCTGCTTGTCACAAGTGCATACTTGCGCCAACCAGAGACCCCCAATTCTATCATTGGACGCAGCGGTGAGGATTTGCGAATTTGCATTTGTGGTTTACATACAGTAAATTGCTGATCACCACATAGTGAGAGCAGACCAATAACGCAGCCACAGATTTCCATTTGTTTAATTTTGCTGTGAGATCTCCATGTGCTGGTGAAACGTCATGCCTGGTTCAGTGAGGATGGAAAAGGCAGCAACCAGATGCCTGTCGCCAGAGGAGTTGGCAGACAGGGCAGCAACCAGGGCACATGAAATGGAGATGGCGGGATTAAAAGGACAATTGGAAATGAAGAAGCAGAAATTGGCAATGGAAGCGCAAGAACGCCAAAGAGCTCACTACTTGAGGATGAGAGAACTTGATTTGGAGCTTGAAGCCAGGAGGGCTTCAGCCCAACATCCAGAGATTTGTGTAGCTCGCAGATGGAGCTTTGCTGAGTTGGAGGTGGAGTCCAGCTCAGCTGGTGGCAGCAACATTCAGGTATCTAGTGCTGACAGCATAGTGCGCGCACCTAGAGATATGGCACCTGACTTGGAGGGGGTTAACTTACACCAGGAGGTTCAAGGGCATGAGGTAGCTCCAGTAGTGCGCAGCGTCCCTGAAGGGAATAGGGTGGCTGGCATAGGAGTTCATGGTCCTAGTGGTGGGAGGGATTCCCCCATGGTTGAGGTCCTGGTGGGTGAGTGTAAGGACCGCCCAGAAGAGTGTGGGTTGTGTGACAGAGACAGTCCGCTACTGTCTGGCCAGTCTCAGAAGAATGGTGTGGAGTATGTGTGTGAGGCACTGGATGGAGAGGTGAAGGATAGTTTGGTTAACCCTGCTAGGGGGCTGTGAGATCCAATTCTGGGAGAGCATACTTTAAGTCCCAGTTTTCCAGAGCTATGCCAACACCTGTTTGAGAGTGAGTTCTCTGACCCCAGGGAGCTCACGTTGGAGGCAGACCTTGTGGTGGATTCCAGAGGGTCTGGAGAGGCATTGGGGTGTGATCCTGTGGGGAGTGGCTCATGTATCTTCCAGCCCAGGGTGGTGGAAGTGGCGCAGAGTAGCCCAGCTAGGTCCTGTAGTAGTGAGAGGGGTGTAGGGCCTCACGTCCTGTCCTTAAGGGGAAGGAGTGAGAATGGGATTTGTCCCGGTAGTGCCCAACCTCAGTCTCAGAGCCTGGATGGTTCTTTAAGGGAACACCAGGTGGGGAGCCTAGGCTGTCCGGAGGAGTCACCCTCTGAGGGGGATCCCCCAGTGGCTAGAGAACGTGGAGGCTCTGTAAACAGAGGTCCAGTAGTTCTGGTATCTGGCAGTACCGCTCCAGTTGGGAGGGTGCAGAAGTCCAGAAAGAGAGGCGAGAGGGGGAGAGAGTCCCCAGTGGAAGAACCAGTGGGTCAGGGGCCAGCCAGCAGGGCTGCGTCCCCAGTGAATGACCATGGGGACACCACTTCTGTCCTGGGGGATCTTCCCGCACTGTCAGAGGGACAGGGGCTGGGAGATCTGCGCCAGGCAGACTGTCGCACAGCACATGAGCTATGTGCCACCCTCAGGGGGGCATGCGTGCTCCCCGGGAAGTCCTGGCGCGCCAGGCAAGGGTTCAACTGCAGGGTTGGGTCCCTGAGTTGGAGAGCCAGGTTCAGGTGTTGTCTGACCTGGAGGGTGGGAACACTAATCAGTGTCCAGACCCATGTCACTTCTAGGGGTACCACTCCAGTGGGGAGTGGGCAGTACTCTGGAAGGGGGTGCAGAGGGCGGGAGTCCTTGCCTCTGACCCCGGTGCAGTTTGAGGGTTTAGACCCTAGGAGAGAGGGCCAGGTGCAGGGTGTCCCCCCCTGACCTGGTGCCCCAGTTGCAGGATAGCACCCCTGAACTGGTGGGCGAATTGTGCAGGTCCCCCGCCACCGGTGCCCTGACAATTCTGGAAGGGGGTACCACTCCAGGTGGGAGGGTACAGAGCCCAAAGGAGGAGGACCGGGTGTGGGAGAGGCCACCACCGTGTTTGGTCCAGCCGCCAGGTACAGGCCTGGGGCTTGTGGGTCAGTGCCAGGATATCATACCTGGACTGACAGAAGAGAGAATGGACAAAAGGTGCCAAGCACCTGGGGCTACTGCCCCCAGCTCTCTGAGGCCACAGAGGTTTGAGAGCCCTGAGAGGCATGAGGCCTGGGTCTCAGCCCTGACTACTGTCAGTGGCCACTTGGATTTGATGACTGTCTGTTGGGACACACCTGTGAGCCAGTTAAGGTTAGAGGCTGCACAGGTGGTGTCCACAGAGAAAGAGAAGGGTGCCCCATGGATTCGCTGGGTGAACCCTGAGAGTATGGACAGAGGATTTGAAATAGGTTCAGATTGGCGTAGAACTGGAATGTGCCCCTGCTGTTGCGGGCCAGGTCCAGGTTCTATCGCCCAAAGCAGGGAAGCCCATCACAGTGGTGATTGGTCTACCCTGCGTTTTGGCTGGAAGGGGGTTGTGTTGGACCTGACCCTCTTGGCAGGGTCATCCCTAAACTTTTTGCCTTCCTCCAATACTCTCTCTGACCTGTTTTTGTTGGTTTAATGACTCTGGGCACTTTACCACTGCTGACCAGTGCTAAAGTGCATATGCTCTCCCTGTATAAAGTGTAACTGTGATTGATGTTCCTTATTGGTTCATTGGATTTACTGTCAGTCCCCAGTAAAGGGCACCAGGAGTGCCAGGGCTTGTAAATACCAATACTGCTAGTGGGCCTGCAGCGCTGGTTGCGCCACCCACAGAAGCAGCCTTGTAAAGTGTGTCTAGGGTCTGCCATTGCAGAACCTGCGTGCAGTCTGGTACTGTCATGCTGGCTGGGCAAGTGCACACACTTGCCAGCCCCTAAACCTTCCCTTAACTTCATATTAGTCACCCCTATGGTAGGCCCTAGGGCAGGGTGCATTGTAAGTGTAAGGTAGGACATGCCCTGATGTGTGTGGCATGTCCTAATAGTGAATTACAGCCAAATTCGTTTTTCACTATTGTAAGGCTACCTGCTCCCCTTAGGCCAGGATGGGCTGCTGGAATTATTACACTCTATAATCCCAGCAGACTCAGGGAACATGGTGGAAATTAATGTTTAGTATGCCTGAACTCAGAATAATAAAATATTTCTTTTAGTAAAGTTTATTTTAATATCCTGTGTTTGCAAATGCTACTTTTAGAAAGTTAGCATTTGCTTGCCTAACCATTTCAGCCCGCCTCTGCAGTATGGGTATCTGCCTGTCTGGGATGTGTGAGTGACAGGGCTGGGGGATGACAGGTGGTGAATGCAAGGATTACACCTTAGTGGGAGGTAGGAGTGCCCCATGACTCTTAATCTGGCTGTGCTCTGCCACCACAATGCTGGCTCCGCCCCCCTGGGGAGCGACTGATGACTCAGCCTGCGCCTGGCCCAGGAAGGGCGAAGCCCCATCATCAAGGTACTCCTGGCTGCCCCTGTCCACACAATGCTGGCTCCACCTCCTGTGGAGCGTCTGATGTGCCTGCCCTCACACTGAATGCAGAAGCCAGAAGTACCCCCAACAAGTGCTCAGAGGCTGAGAGCAGTTATGCAAAGGCCCCCCTGGCCTGTGAGAACAAAAGAAACTGTGTATAAAAGTAGGAGCCCTGCTCCTTGTAAATCAGAATCCTGTTTTACCACAAAGGACCTCGGCCCGACCAGAAGGAGAAGAGACGCTGGAAGGACTGGCCTGCTGCTTGCCTTTCTGAGAAAGGAGAGAAGACTTGCTAAAAAGACTTTGTTGCTTTGTGCTCTAAACATTCTCCAAGGGCTTGATTGAGCTTGCCCCCTGAACTGGACCCCAGGACTAGTGGGTCCTTGGTGCTTTTGCTCGTCCTGACATTCGAGCCGTGTGTGCATCCCGCTGGAGCCAGACTGCGCCCCTCATCGCCCCTCCTAGGGCTGTGGCACTCGGGAGCTTGCCAGCCTCTGCCCTGTGAGAGCCTCGCTCCGACCGGAGTCGCTCTCTACCCCCAGGCTTGGCTACCTGCTCCTCTGCCCCTTGCCTGCTACTGGAAGCCCTGAAGCGCTCTCCCCCCTCCTGCCGGAATTCCCTCCAAAGATTGTGATCTACGCCGGGTCGACAGCTGCACAGTCCGTGCCCTGTGACCCCGCTTCGTGATCTTGGAGGCTTGTCAGGCCGCGCCGCCCCCGCTGAGGAGACCCCCACACCGTCGTGCCAAGGGTCGCGCCTGCCTGATTGCACACGCCCGCTGGCGTCAAGATCCAAAAGAGCCCCCGATCGCCGGAGTCGCACAAGCCTGTGCCGATCCCCGCTGAAGAAAAAGGAAGTGTTCGTGAAGTCACCCCGGGCTAGGGGCCCGCAACGTTTGTCTTCCCCTTGATTGCCACTCCTGCCTGCAAGTGCCAAGGTACTGTTAATATCCCCCGCGGTGCGAGCCGTTCCTTTCACCAGACTCGCACCGCTCTGCTCTGTGTGCCTGCCTGCAGCCGTGAGCGCGCTCCAGCCCCTCCCGCTGGAATCCTTGGAAGCCGGGGAAGTCGCCGAGTGCCCGGAGCCCCCACGGGTGAGTGAAAGCTGAAGGCTTCGTCTGCACTCCCCGTCAGGGACTCTGAGCCTCCCCCTGCCGCCCGCACTGCTCCCGGAGCCCTCCTGCACCGCTGGGCCGGCCCGCCTTTAACTCTGTCCTCGAGCCGAGAGGAAGAGCCGGGGCCGGCACAGGCGTGCTCACGCCCGATGCGTGAGCGTTGGTAGGGGCCGGGTCAGTTTCACCGCGAAGAGGCAGGAGAGGCGCTGCCAGGCACGCCGAAGGCCGGGGAGAGTTCCAAAGCCCCAGAACAGAGAGAGGCTTTCGTTTAAAGGGCAAAGACACTGACAGAACGTTGAGGAACTGACTTTAAAAAAGAAGGAATTTTAACAGAAACATCCGTTTTAAAGACTGAAAGTGCAATTTAACCTACAACAAAGAACTGTTGGTGGAACATTTGAAAGAGCAGCTTGCCTATTTACAATCTGTGGTGCTACACAAACGTTATTTGGTCTTGTACTAAGTCTGAACTGCATAGAGATATATATATTTTACATAAAGAAGCGTATTTTTATATACTCACAGCCTGGTGTCCATTTGTGGGGGGATTGGTGTATTTTACTGTGTGTGTGATTACAAATGCTTAACTAAACAACGCCTGGAGAATAGCCTTGTCTGCTCACGCCACGCACCTAGAGGGTGAGTAAGGGTCATTCTAAAGGGGTCATCCTTCGCCCTGACTTAGAGGAGAGGGTCCCTGCTTGTCACAAGTGCATACTTGCGCCAACCAGAGACCCCCAATTCTAACAAGAGCGCTTTACAAGGACACGGGGTGAAAGAGTAATACAATGTAATAGTTGAGGTAGTTAGATACAAGGTGCTTAGTTACATAGGTAGGTCAAAAACATGAGGTAGGTCATAGGTGAGGTAGTGTCGGTACACGGTGCATAGTCAAACAGTTGTGCCAATAATATAAAGTACAAAAATAAGGAGCATATACTTGCTTAAGCGCGTTTAATATTTTTGGAGATAGCATAAAGGTGGTCATAGTTGAGGTGGGTGAGTGCAGGATGTATAGTCCCACAGGTGCATCAGTAGTACAAAAGTGGGGATCTTCGACGTCGCGTAGGTACAGTGTGCAAAGTCAAACAGGTGCGTCAACATAACAATATACAAGGTCAAACAGGTGCGTCAACAATATAACAATATACAAAGAGGGAACGTATACAATCAAGTAAGTCGATAATACCAGTAATACAAATAGGCCACGGGGGTCAGGCAGGTCTTACAGAGCAGATTCATGAGAAATACAGAATAGTAGATCATGTGTATTTAGCCATGAGGATCGCTTTTACTTCTTTCTTAAAAAGTTTGTTGGAGGAGATGAGCCTGGTTTCAGGTGGGAGTGAGTTCCAGATCCTGGGTGCCATTCCTGAAAAGGAGCGTTTATAGGTTTTTTCCTTCCAAAATCTTCGAGGCTTCTGCAGAAGATTGTTTGTGCTTCTAGTAGTTCTAGAGCCACCCGAAATTGTCAGCTTTTGAGTGAGGTAGGCGGGTGAGTTCATGTGTACAGCCTTGTGTGTCATGCAGGCGATTTTCAGATGTATTCTGGCTTCAAAAGATAGCCAGTTCAGGTATTTAAAGTCAGGGGAAATATGAGTGTGTTTTTTTGAGCCAGTGATGAGTCTCGCTGCAGCGTTAAGGGACGCTCTTAGGGGTGCCGTTGTAGTTAGGGGGAGCCCGCAGAGGGCGGTGCTACCGTATTCTATGTGCGGGATGACTATAGATTGTACTGCAGTTTGGAAGTCTTTGGCAGGAAGGAAGGGTTTAAGTTTTCTCAAGGTGTTGATTTGGAAGTTCGCTCCTTTGGTTGCCTTGCTGATGTGCTGCTGCATGTTGAGATTGGCGTCAAGTATTATGCCTAAAGATTTTGCTGAGTCTACGACGATAGGTTGTACATTTAGAGCCGTTAAGTGCTTAAGCCAGGTTTGAGCCGTGGAGATTTTTGCGGGAGGTGAGATCAGGAGGAACTCAGTCTTCAGCGCATTGAGTTTGAGGTGATTCTCTGCAAGCCAGGATTGGGTGTTTCTGATCGTGGTGTTCAGAAGCATGATGTCCTTGGGAGATTGTATTTTGAGATAAAGTTGGGTGTCGTCGGCATACATGTGAAAGTGAACATTGGATGTCTGTAGCAAAGTAGTGAGAGGTTCCATAACTAGGTTGAACAGTGTTGGGAGAGGGAGGATCCTTGAGGGACGCCTAGCGATACCGGTACCGGAGAGGACAACAGGTTGTTACTTTTGAATCTTTGTGACCGGTTGTGTAGAAAGGAGGTGAACCACTTGAGAACAGTCCCAGATATGCCCATTCTTGTGTTTAACAGTTCGAGTAAGTTCTCATGTTTAACTGTATCGAATGCTGAGGAGAGATCCAGAAGGATGAGGAGGCAGGTATCGTTTTGGTCTAGGATTTGGAGGGCGTCGTCCACTATGCGACTCATGGCAGTTTCGGTACTGTGCCCTGCTCGGAAGCCTGACTGATGAGCGTTGAGGAGATCAAACTTATCTATGTGTTTAGTCAGTTGTAGCTGTACGCATTTTTCCAACAGTTTAGCGAGGGTGGGAATATTTGTAATAGGGCAGTAATTGTTTAGATCAGTGGGGTTTGCTGTTTTTTTTAGTAGCGGTGTGACTTGCCCGACTTTGAGGGCGTTGGGGATGGATCCTTGTTGAAGAGAGCTATTGATAATCTTAGTCCAGAGTGGGAGGAGCAAAGGGGTAAAGTATTTTACAGCGTTGTTAGACGGACCGGGAGGGTCGGCCGAGATTACGGGGAGAGGTCTCCAGGGAGAGCCGTCTCCAACGACTGTACAGGTAAGTAACTTCCCCCCCACAGACGGACACCACACAAGATTGAAGGTTAACGAGACTTTATATGCAATTCTTAGGTTACGTCGCTATGATACAAGGAGGTCTGGACTCAGGGGTCCCCTCGGTTCTGATCTCTGGTTGAGGAGAAAGGGTAGCGGGACAGTCTTAGTTACCAATGAGTTAAATAGCTCTCAATCCTCGAGCTCGGCGTGGTTGCTGATCGGGCCGTGGAGGAGCCAAGCAGGTCCCGAGATGGATGAAGGATGGTCGACGGGCCGTGGAGAAGCCAAGCAGGTCCCGATGAAGATGATGGTTACAACGGTCCGCGGCCTCGCCAGCAGATCCGGACGACGGTGAAGAATGAAGGTTACGACGGCTGTGGCAGCGCCAACAGGCAGGACGATGGTGCACAGGACAGAGCTACGGCAGCGCCAGTAGTCCGTCCAGGATGAGTTCCTCTTACGTCTCTCGACTCCAAGATACAACTGACTTCCTGCTCTGGAGCTGTCCCAGTTATAGGGCTGGCGTGCTTTGATGTCCGGACCCTCGCACTTGGAGGTCGGGAGGTCCGGGATGAGGGAGTCCAGACACCCAGCAGGGGGGTGGAGCCAGCGCCCGGGGAGGCGATGGGCGAGCGGCACTGGGCGGGGGGAGAGCCATCGGCACCTCTCTCTCCCATTGACTTGCCAAGTAGCCCGCTCACCTCCTGGGTGGAGGGTGGTGCCGGATTGTCTGAGGCTGGGCTAGGCCCAGGGTTGAGGTCGATCGGGGGCCAGGCGGCCTCGTGGCGAGGCGTCCAAGATGGCGGCCCGGGCTGGGTGCATGGGCCGGCAGTGGATCGGACCCACGAGGTTATCATGTTCGAGGGCAGGGGTCCCTGAGGGGACGTAGGGCGTGCAATGGTGGTGTGTGGTGCTTGCGTGACTGGGCTCGGGCCTGGTCGAGCCGGGGGAGAGCGGCCCGTCATGTGGCCTGTCCAACATGCGTCCCCCCCAGCTGAAGGCGGGGAGAGTTACCCATCCTCTTGGGGACTCTCTTCGTCGAGGCGGAAAAACCGGGACAGGCCATCGGCGTTGGCGTGGTCGGACCCAGGCCGGTGTTCGACTGTGAAGTCCATACCTTGTAAGGAGATGGACCAGCGTAGCAATTTTGGGTTTTCCCCCCGCATATGCATCAACCACTGCAGGGGTCGGTGGTCAGTCTGCACCCGAAAGTGGGTGCCAAAAAGGTAGGGCCGGAGCTTCTTGAGGGCCCATACCACAGCGAAGGCTTCCCTCTCTATGGTGCTCCAGCGTTGTTCCCGGGGTAGGAGTCTCCGGCTGATGAAGGCCACCGGTTGATCGAGGCCTTCGGTGTTCACTTGGGACAGGACCGCCCCAATGCCCTGGTCGGAGGCGTCCGTCTGGACGACGAACTCCCGGCTGTAGTCTGGGGCCTGGAGCACAGGAGCGGAACACATGGCGGCCTTTAACTGTTCGAATGCCGCTTGACACTCTGGGGTCCAGTTCACCTTCTTGGGCTGATTTTTTGACGTGAGTTCGGTGAGAGGCCCCACGATGGTACCATAATCTTTCACGAACCTTCGGTAGTAGCCCGTGAGGCCCAGGAAGGCTCGCACCTCAGTTTGAGTGATAGGGGGTCGCCAGTTCTGGATGGCGGCAATTTTCAGCTGTAGGGGGGCCACTAGGCCGCTTCCCACCTGGTGTCCGAGGTAGGTCACCGACCCTTGTCCAATTTGGCATTTGCTGGCCTTGATCGTGAGGCCAGCTCGCTGAAGGGCTTGCAGCACTGCTTGGAGGTGGTGGAGGTGCTCGGTCCAATGGTGGCTGTACACAGCGATGTCGTCCAGGTAGGCGGCGCTGAACTCTTCGAGCCCCGCCAGGACCTGATTGACGAGCCGTTGGAACGTCGCTGGGGCGTTCTTCATGCCGAAGGGCATGACCGTAAAGTGATAGTGGCCATCGGGGGTGGAGAAGGCAGAGCGTTCTTGTGCTCGGGGTGTGAGGCCGATCTGCCAATAACCTGCCGTCAGGTCGAAGATGCTGAGGTAGCGGGCAGCGCCCATTCGGTCGACCAGTTCATCTGCCCGGGGGATGGGGTGTGCGTCCGTTCTGGTGACTTCATTCAGACCCCGGTAGTCGACACAGAACCGGAGTTCTGGTGTGGTCCCGGGGGCGGCTGCTTTGGGGACCAGTACGACCGGGCTGGCCCATGGACTGTCTGAGGGCTCGATGACCCCGAGCGTGAGCATCTTAGCTACTTCCGCCTGGATGCAGGCCCGTACCCGATCAGGTACGCGGTAGGCCCGGTGGCGGATAGGAGGGCTGTCTCCGGTGTCCACATCGTGCACACACCAGGAAGTGACACCCGGGGTGAGGGAGAACAGACTGGCGAACCGTGATAGGAGGGCTTGGCACTCTTGCCGTTGTTCTCTGGTGAGGGTCTCCGAGAGTCGGACCCCATCCACGGAGCCGTCTTGCTCCTGGGTCCGCAAGAGGTCAGGGAGAGGCTCGGAGTCGTCTTCAACCCCATTGTCTGTGGCCATCAAGAGGCTGAGTTCTGTTCGTGCAAAGTGGGGTTTCAGTCTGTTGGTGTGGAGGACTCGGAGCGGATTCCGGGCGGACTCCATATCGATCAGATAGGTGGCAGGACCCTTGCGCTCGATTACCTTGAAGGGTCCCGTCCATTTGTCTTGGAGAGCGCACGGTTCGGTGGGGGACATTACCCAGACCTGTTGCCCCGGCTCGAATTCAATGGATGAGGCGTTCTGGTCATACCATTTCTTCATGTCCTCTTGACTGGCCTCTAGGTTGGCTTTTGCTAGGTCTCTGAACCGCCGGGACTGGTTGCGGAGGGTGAGGAGGTACCGGAAGACATCTG
This sequence comes from Lissotriton vulgaris, assembly GCF_964263255.1. Taxonomy (NCBI): domain Eukaryota; kingdom Metazoa; phylum Chordata; class Amphibia; order Caudata; family Salamandridae; genus Lissotriton; species Lissotriton vulgaris. The sequence goes on from NC_141697.1 coordinate 19,660,288, forward strand.
GAGGACTCTTGGCCGGAGGCATCTCCCAGCCTTCTTTGATCAGGCTGAGTGGCCCCCGTACTGGGTGCCCATAGAGCAGCTCGAAGGGGCTGAAGCCTAGGGACTTCTGTGGGACCTCCCGGTAGGCGAAGAGGAGGCACGGCAGCAGCACGTCCCACTGGCGACGGAGGGGCTCTTCCAATCCCCCGATCATCCCTTTTAGCGTGCGATTGAACCGCTCAACAAGTCCGTTTCCTTGGGGGTGATAGGGGGTCGTGAAGCGGTAGGTGACCCCACACTGTTGCCAGAGGGACTTCATATATTTAGAAATGAAGTTCGTGCCTCTGTCACTGACGACTTCTCGGGGGAACCCCACACGGGAGAAGATCCCCATCAGGGCCCGGCCGACCACTGGGGCTGTCACGGTCCGGAGAGGAATAGCCTCAGGGTAGCGGGTGGCGTGGTCCACTAGTACCAGGATGAAGCGATGGCCTTGTCTTGTACGCGGGTCCAGGGGTCCCACAATGTCTATCCCGACCCTCTCAAATGGGGTTGTGACTACTGGAAAGGGTTGCAGGGGAGCCTTTAATTTGCGGCCGCTCTTCCCACTGGCTTGGCACGTGGGGCAAGATCGGCAATGCTGGTGCACATCGTTTCTCATTTTGGGCCAGAAGAAGTGGGTCACTAGGCGGCTGTAGGTTTTATCCTGTCCCAGGTGCCCTGCCAGGGGGGCATCGTGGGCCAGGTTTAGCAGGAAGTCTCTAAAGCGGAGGGGCACCACTAGTACTCGGTTGGCCCCCAGCTCGGCGATTCGTTGCTCGCTGTACAATAGATCATTGTCCCAGTAGACCCAATGAGTTCCGGAGGTATCCCCGGCGCTTTGGGCGAGCGCTTGTTGTCGGAGTCCCTCAAGGGAGGGACAGGTCTTCTGTTCCTGACGAAATTGTTCTTGTGTGGGTCCCCCTTCTTGAGCCCACTGATCAAGATTAGCGAGGTCGGAAGGTTGAGCAAGTTCGAGGGGGATGCCATGGTCGGGGGTCTCGGCGGGGGCGACCGGAGGCGGTGGCGCCGGCCATTCTGGTTCTTCCGGGTGATGGTTGGCACGGGCGGCCATGGACCGGGTGGTGACGCACGCCCAGTCTGGGACGCCCAACATCCCCAAGTGTTCTTTTCGCTCCACGGCTGCCCACGGGGAGCTTTCCAGGTCATTTCCGAGGAGGCATTCCACGGGGGCGTCGTCTCGGACCGTTACCTTCAACATGCCGGAGACCCCTCCCCACTCAAAGGGGACGCAGGCCATCCGACACAGACTTTCCGAGTTGTCGGCTGATCGCACAGGGCAGAGAACGTTCGGTAGATATTGTTCTGGGGTCACCAGATGACAGCGGACGGCTGTCACACTGGCCCCGGTGTCTCGAAGGGCTTCGGCCCGTTGTCCATTGATGCTCACCCATTGGCTGTACTTCTGGGTGTTAGCGGGTAGGGGGACCCGCGGGACCATGTCTCTTCCCCCTAAGCACGCGAGAGTCATGGCGGCTGGCTCCCACTCTTGATACTCTTGCTCGCCTGTTTCTTGTTCCTCGGAGATCTGTTCTTCCCCTAGTGCCGCGGCGGCCACCTGGCGGGGTCTTGGACTCTGATACTGCGGGCAGCTTGGGTCGTTTGCATAGTGGCCGACTCGTTGGCATCGGTGACATGTAACATTGGCTCTGTATCCCGGTCGCGCCGGGGTGCTGCCCCGGTTGGCCGGGGGGGTGGTGCTGGTAGCGGGGGCGGCCGGAGTATTGTCTCTTCCTCGTCCTTGGCCCCCTCCTCCTCCTCTGGGTCGGTAGTGACCATTGTTGTTCCTGTTCTGCTCGTAGGACCCATTCCGGCCCACTCTGGTGATCTCCCACCGGTCAGCTTCGGCTGCGAGCTGCCGGGGATCGGTTAACTTGCTGTCGAGGAGGTGTTGGCGTAGTTCAATGAAGCAATTGTTGGACAGATGCTCCCATACCATCAGATTGAACAGCTGCTCGTAGGTCGTGACGTTGTTCCCTCTGATCCAGCCTTCGAAGGCTCGGCTAAAGTACGTTACATAGTCCACCCAAGTTGTACCTGGAATGCGTGTGCAGTCTCGGAACCTCTGACGGTACATCTCGGGCGTGAGGCCATAGCGGGTGAGGAGGGCCGCTTTCATATGGTCGTAGGAGGTCATCTGGTGGTCTGGGAGCTGTAACAGAGTATCGCGGCCCTCATTGAGGAATTTGCCCCATAGGCCGGCTCCCCAGTCGGTTCTATCGATCCGGTGCGCAGTCATCGCGATTTCATAGGCCTTAAACCATTGCTGGATGTCGTCTTCTCGAAAATATTCTCGGACCACATCCTTGGGGATGTGCACTTTTTTCTCCGCGGTCCCTGGGGTGGACGGTCTGTCGGGCACCCCTAACTCTTTATTTTGTTTGCGCAGGTTGATCTCGGCTAGGTTCCGTTCGTGCTCGTACGTTAGTCTTTTTTCCTCGAGCTCCCTTTGCCTCTGTTTCTCCTCTCTTTCTTCTCGGAGGCGAAGGTGCTCTAAGTTTATTTTTTGCTCGGCCAATTTGAGTTCTATGTCCATCTTGAGTCGGGCCATTTCGAGTTCGTGTAGTCGGGCTTTTTCTCTTTCTTGGATCTCGTCTTGCGAGAGACTGGTTCTTTGCCCCTCAGGGGCCGTGTTGGTATTTTTCGCGGTGCTTTGCTCAGGGGTTTCGACATCCCCGGTCTCTGCCCAAGATTCTAGGGCATGCTTAAAATCGTCCTTGGTACTTAGTCCGGTGGTAGCGATACCTAGTTCGATGCAGAACTGCTTTAGTTCACGATGGCTGTATTCCTCTAGTTTTTCCATTTGGAACTTCTCAGTTGATCCGCTCTCTTTAGTCGACATTGTTGTTCGTTGTGGGGTGAGCTACTCTCTGTACGTTATGCGGTGATTCGGATCGCGCCGCTGGCCACCAATGTTAGACGGACCGGGAGGGTCGGCCGAGATTACGGGGAGAGGTCTCCAGGGAGAGCCGTCTCCAACGACTGTACAGGTAAGTAACTTCCCCCCCACAGACGGACACCACACAAGATTGAAGGTTAACGAGACTTTATATGCAATTCTTAGGTTACGTCGCTATGATACAAGGAGGTCTGGACTCAGGGGTCCCCTCGGTTCTGATCTCTGGTTGAGGAGAAAGGGTAGCGGGACAGTCTTAGTTACCAATGAGTTAAATAGCTCTCAATCCTCGAGCTCGGCGTGGTTGCTGATCGGGCCGTGGAGGAGCCAAGCAGGTCCCGAGATGGATGAAGGATGGTCGACGGGCCGTGGAGAAGCCAAGCAGGTCCCGATGAAGATGATGGTTACAACGGTCCGCGGCCTCGCCAGCAGATCCGGACGACGGTGAAGAATGAAGGTTACGACGGCTGTGGCAGCGCCAACAGGCAGGACGATGGTGCACAGGACAGAGCTACGGCAGCGCCAGTAGTCCGTCCAGGATGAGTTCCTCTTACGTCTCTCGACTCCAAGATACAACTGACTTCCTGCTCTGGAGCTGTCCCAGTTATAGGGCTGGCGTGCTTTGATGTCCGGACCCTCGCACTTGGAGGTCGGGAGGTCCGGGATGAGGGAGTCCAGACACCCAGCAGGGGGGTGGAGCCAGCGCCCGGGGAGGCGATGGGCGAGCGGCACTGGGCGGGGGGAGAGCCATCGGCACCTCTCTCTCCCATTGACTTGCCAAGTAGCCCGCTCACCTCCTGGGTGGAGGGTGGTGCCGGATTGTCTGAGGCTGGGCTAGGCCCAGGGTTGAGGTCGATCGGGGGCCAGGCGGCCTCGTGGCGAGGCGTCCAAGATGGCGGCCCGGGCTGGGTGCATGGGCCGGCAGTGGATCGGACCCACGAGGTTATCATGTTCGAGGGCAGGGGTCCCTGAGGGGACGTAGGGCGTGCAATGGTGGTGTGTGGTGCTTGCGTGACTGGGCTCGGGCCTGGTCGAGCCGGGGGAGAGCGGCCCGTCATGTGGCCTGTCCAACAAGCGTAAACAGGAAGGGGGTCAGTGAGGTGATTGGATGGTTTCAGGGTGCTGAGCAATCTGCCAATTTCTTCTTCGGAGTAGGTGCCACAGGATGACCAAGTAGCATTGTTCTTTGGTTCAGGCACTGCTGTGTGTTGGGGGTTCGAGTAAAGGGTTGCGTCATTGAGGAGATCGCTTCTTATGTTTTCAGTTTTTTGGATGAAGAAGGCAGAGAAGTCTTCGCAGGAAGGTGTAACGCCCATGGTGCTGAGTGTCTGGGGTTGTTCTTTGGATTGTGTTCTGATTAACTCAAACAATTTTCTTGGGCGGTTTTTTGCTTGGGCGAGCTGGAGGCTGAAGAAATCTCTTTTTGAGCGTTTTATTTTCCTGAAGTAGGCGTTTCTCTGTTTCTTTAGACTTTTTAGGTGCACCGCAGAAGGGGCGGACCTCCAAGTGCGCTCTGCCATTCGCATGGCCCGTCTAGCCTCATTGAGGCTCCCGTCATACCATGGGTTGGAAATCTTGGACGAGACTCTTTTCAGTTGCATGGGTGCCGCCTCATTGATTATTGTGGACATAGCATTGAGATAGTGGTCAGTTAGGAGTTGAACGTCCGTAGCGCCGGAAGAGGGGGGGGGGGGGGCGTAGGAGATTGCAGCTGTTAGGCGGTAAGGAATTTGGGTTGAGTTTCTTCAAGTCTCTTTTCCAAACTTTGGGCTTAGAGGGTTGAACTGGGTTACATTTAATTTTTTCATTGAAGAGGAAGGAGACAATATGATGATCTGACCAGTCACAAGGTTGGATTGACTCAAGTTGAATAGCGTCCTCTTTGGAGATAAGGTCGAGGATAGAACCTCTCATGGGTCGGGCTATTGCATAATTGGTTGAGATCAAGTGCGTTGAGGAAGCTTTTGAGGCTGTTTACCACTGTGTCACTGCTGTCATTCCAGTGGAGATTGTAGTCGCCAAGGAAAATTTGGATGTTCTGCCGTCCTGAGTTGGCTGATATTGTATCCATGAGTTGTTGGACAAAGGAGAGCTTGTCCCCAGGTGGGTGGTATATAATGTGTAGTGTGCATACCGGTTTGCTTTCGCTGATGACATCAAGGCAGAAGTATTCACAGGAAGTAAGGGAGGGGGCGGACGCTTTAGAGACTGAGAGGTTGCTTCTGTAGATACAGGCAATTCCACCGCCTGTCTTTTTGGTCCTGTCAAGTCTAATGATACAGTAGTTGGGGGGGGACTAGGATATCCAAGATAGGTGTAGAGGAATCAGATAGCCATGTTTCAGTCAGAATGACTAGATCCGGTTCCAGAGACATGATGAGATCGGCGACCTCCGTGGAATGTCTTTGGGCCGATCTGCAGTTGAGAAGTATGCATTTAAGGCTAGGGGTGCAAAGGGTGGAGGACGGTTCTATAATGAGGGGTACATTAGTGAGGTTGTTGGGGACGGCGCCTCTGTTATCCTTTTGGTGCCTGAGGGGGTTAGAGATAATCGTTGGGATGGACATGTGGTTGGTGGCTAGTCGATTTTGGGGAGCCCGGATGTAAGAGTGGAGAAGGGTGTGTACGTCATGGTCTGAAATCGTGTTGGTAGTGCGTCTGGGGCGATTGGTGGTATTGCGAGAGGTGGTAGAGGTCCAGTGTGGGGAGAGTTGTGTGATAAGGCGAGTAGGAGGTGCGGAGGAAGTGTTGTTCGGTGTAGAGGGAGTATTACGCTTGGTGGTAATGTGATTGCGATTGGTGGTATTGCGAGGGGGGATAGAGGTCCGGTGTGTGGAGTGGTGTGTGGTAGGGCAAGTAGGAGGTGAGGGGGGATGTGTTATTAGGTGTGAGTGGTGGTGGGAGGGGGGTGTCTGGGGTATGTGATGAGCAACTCTTTGATGGAGTGTAGTTCTTCTTTCATTTGGAGGAGGGTGGACATAATCATGTCCAGTGTGATAATGGGCGTGGGGTTGGGGGGGGGGGGGGGGGGCAGTCAGCATCAGTCATCAGTCAGCCCCACCCTCTTCAACGTCTACATGAGACCCCTGGCAGCCATCGCAGGCCAACACAACCTCAACATCACCTCCTACACCGACGACACCCAACTGATCCTCTCCCTCACCAGTGACCCCGCCAACGCCAGAACTAGCCTACACGAAGGGATGAAAGACGTCGCCGAGTGGATGAAGAACAGCCGCCTGAAACTGAACTCAGACAAGACGGAAGTCCTCATCCTAGGACCATCGCCCTCCGCCTGGGACGACACCTGGTGGCCCCCGGCCCTAGGCTGCGCACCCAAGCCAACAGACCACGCATGCAACCTGGGCTTCATCCTGTACTCCTCCCTCTCGATGACCAGACAAGTTAACGCAGTCTCCTCATCATGCTTCAACACCCTACGCACATTCCGTAAGATCTTCCGATGGATCCCGACCGAAACCAGGAAGACGGTCACCCAGGCACTCGTCACGAGCTGACTGGACTACGGAAACACCCTCTACGCCGGAACCACAGCCAAGCTACAGAAACAACTCCAACGCATCCAGAACGCCTCCGCCAGACTCATCCTGGACATCCCCCGACGCAGCCACATCTCCGGACACCTAAGGGACCTGCACTGGCTCCCCATCAGCAAGAGAATCACGTTCAGACTCCTCACCCACAAGTCCCTCCACGACCTGGGCCCCAAGTACCTCAACGACCGCCTGACCTTCTACACGCCCACCCGCCAGCTACGTTCGACAAGCCTCGCCCTCGCCGCCGTACCACGCATCCAAAGACCCACCGCCGGAGGAAGATCCTTTTCCTACCTGGCGGCCAAGACGTGGAACTCCCTCCCCACCCACCTCCGGCTGACCCAGGACCATCTCGCCTTCAGGAGACAACTCAAGACCTGGCTGTTCGAGCAATAGCAGACCCCCCTTCCCCTAAGCGCCTTGAGACCCTCCGGGTGAGTAGTGCGCTATACAAATGCCATGATTGATTGAATAAAGCTTTACTTCCCCTGCTGGCCAAAAAACGAAGTGCACAGGCCCGGATGTAGAAAAATCCCTTTTGCTGGGGGGGGGGGGTTGTGAACACAAAATGGTGGCTGGGAGTTCATGGTTTTAACATACAAGTCTTAGCACAGAGAAAAGGAGAAATTTGGAGGGAAAACAGAATTGTCACCCAGGAATGAGAGGGACAAACTACAGAGGTTGGACTGCAAATCCCACAATTCAACACGAAATGGAGGCAATTATGGGCAGGGAAAACCACAAATTTAAAACACAACACAGGTGATAAAATATGCAATTACAGGCAGCCTTTGTCAGGATCAGACCAGTCTTTATATGCACCCTCATTGCCACTATAAGTAGTAATAAAATCAGCCATTTTCTTCTCCAAGTGGGTTTATTGTGAACAGATACCCCTATCAAATTCAGCTGCACACAGTACAGCTCCCAATCCAACACTGGTCACTTTTCATAAACTAACATTCCACCCTTAGCTCTGCCCATCCTGTCCATGCTCCAGATTTCATCATCAACTTTATAGAAGGTCTTTGAATTGATAATGGTTCTCTGCTATGACAAATCGGATATATTTGTGATGTGCTGGGTGGATTGGGATGTGAAAGTAGGCGTCATTTAAGTCTAGTACGGACATGAAGTCGTGCTGCTGTATAAGCAAAAGTTTTTGTTGAAGAGTGGCCTTATGGAAGTATTCTGACAGTATGTATCGGTTTAAAGGCCTTAAATCTAAAATAGGCCGTAAACAGCCATCTTTTTGGGGAATTAGAAAGTACAGGGAGCAAACCCCGGATGTTGCATTGAAACTGGCTCCATAGCTCATTTTATTAATGGAGCTAGTATATCCTACTTGAGCAGTTGTTGATGTTCCAGAGAAAGCCTACAAGTGCTAGGTGGAATATTGTGAGGGTTGCTGGTGATCTCCAGGCAATAACCATGCTAAATAATATCAAACAGACGCTTGTCTGTTATTGACTGCCAAGTGTGAAGACACTTGCTGTAGTCGACCAGACAGGTGTAGGACGATTGGAGGAATGATTATGAAGTCACTGTTTGTTGCCAGGTTGGTAGGTACAGGTTGATGTACCTTTACCCCGCTCTTTGGAGAGGTTACCCCTGTAAAATCCTCTGGGTGGAGAGGATTGATTTTGTGGCCAGTATGAAGATGTGGAAGAATCTATGGAAGTGGTTTTTGAACCTCCTCTGTAAGAAAAGCGGTGAAAAGAGCCTCTACTAGCAGGTGTCTGAAGTGCTCCCATAAATTTAGCCACTTCAGTACCTTTTTTTCCATCTTCTCTAAGGCCTCGTCTATTTGTGGGCTGAAAAGATGCTGTTTATTGAAAGGTACATTTAAGAACATCTATTGAGCTTCTGGGTTACACCCAGAGATATGCAGCCAGGGATGCCTTCTTAGGAGGACACTGGTATTGATCCCTCTGGAAGCTCTATGAGTAGCGTCTAGTGCACATCTAATGGAAGAATGTTCCCGCCTGCACAAAGTCTTGTCACTTTTTCTTATTCTGCTTAGGAAGATATTAGAGTAATTCTCCACTTCAACCCAGTGCGCACGGTCATACCTGGCAAGTAAACGCTGTGTATTGGCTATCTGCCAAGGATTGGCCGATTATGCAGCAATTTGTTTGATTGAGGCATCTAGGAGTTTTGACTCCTAGTCTGGAGGTTGTGCTAAAGCTGTGGTTTGTGAATGTGCTCCTTTGCTAGGATTAACCACAACTAGTGAGTCTAGCGGAAGCGGACCTCAAATAAAAATTGGGTCAGATTGTGGCGGTTTATACTTTATGTCCACCCTAGGTGTAATAATGCATGCACATAGAGGGTTTATAAAAATATCCTCTGCATGGCGCATCATACCTTTTAACATCGGAAGAGGCAGATGCGTGTAGCCCCTAATGTTTCGAATAAAAAAATCTTCCACCATAGTTTCTTTGTATACTGTGACCCCATGATATGCAGCTGCCCTAGTTATAAGCTCCTGATAGGAGGCGTTATCAAGAGGGGAGGGTTTTGCAGGATGTTTCTCCTGGAGGGCCTTTATCATAATCAGGCTTTCCTGTTTTCAGTTTCTATTTTTCGAAAATTCTGGTGGGGTTTTTTCCAGTGATTTCAATACCTTAAAAAACAGTTATCAGTGGTTACACATTTTCGCGCCACTAAAAACGAAAGAAAAAAAAAAGTGTTTTTACGGTGTTTATGGAAAATTTAGCTTTTATTATTGCTTGCTTTCTGCACGGATAGAACATGGTATGTAGACAGAATGTATAGTGTATGAGGTCCAAATAGATTTTTGCAAATTAAACTTATCGTAGTACACCATAAAATACTTATTCCGTGAGTGTTTGGTCATGCACGCTCGCTCTTTCCTTCCCATGTAAACTTGTATCTGTGAAAAGGCCTCTTCAAAATTGGTACTTGAGACAGGGAATGCCAAAACAGCCAGTACACAATTTGCTAACTCTGGTTACTGACATAGCTTTCAATGTAAACTACTGGTGGTCTTGAAGAATGTGATTTTCTGCAACAGGTTCTGCAACTTATGCATTGAACTGGGCGCAAATGCCCTCAGAGTTATCAAAGCCGTCAAAATTGGGGCAGCACTTTTGAAACTATGGAGAAAATTCCTCTTTACTGAAGGGATCTAGACCTTGTACAGAGTACCACTGAGGTTTCATGGACTTCAAATGCCATTGGTGGTGAAGGGACATTTCTATGCATCATTGCAAGCCATTTCTCATACATTGTAGAATAAACGTTCCTGAATTGCTCTTCAACATTGCTTACCAAGTGGCAAGCACTCTAACATGGAACATGCTGCAGTGCCAAAGTCACTAAAGGGGTCACCCGGCCTACTCTCAAGGAGTACCAGAATGAACTAAAACGTCAATAGTATCCCTCATTAACTCTGAAGATTGTAAAGATGCGTTCAGCATACCATCTAACAAGTGGCAAGGATCTCATACAGGGAATCAGTTCAGCTCGGGTATCAATTTTGACAGGTCATCACACAACTTTTTTATATACGTAGCTGAATCACTGCAAATACAAACAATATCACTCCAATCTTTGTGTAACTAGGAAAGAACCCGTTTTGCAGGGCATTCCAAGTGACACTGTGTTCCATTTTTTTTCTAAAAGGCTGGTGTCATGTTTTAACCACTATCCCAGATGCTTGGTGATTGTGCTCTTAAAACCTAAACGTGTCGCTATACTTTGCATTGAGTGTTTAAAGCCTGAGGTGCTGGTAATACACCTACTATCAATACTGACCTACTAGAAACAACTGTAGGCTGATGTATTAAGGGTTTTTACCCATTCTCTGTGGGTAAGTGTGATGACACGCATTAGGAAACATTCTTATGAAACCAGCCATTTTACCTATCAGTGAAAGAATCAAACGCAGCCAAAATATCAAATATGATTTTGATATTTCCTGATGCTATACAGGTTATAAAATAATTAAATGAGACCTAAAACATGGTTCTGAACCCTGCATCTTTAGACCAAAGACCACAAAACTGAAAAAAGCAAAAGGAAGAAGAAACAATATTTTAGTGGCATCCCTAAACATCAAAACTCAAGCAGAATAATGTTAGCCCAGTCTTTCTTGCTGCTAGCTTGTATAACAAAGTTACATTGTATTTGCCCCTTCAGGAAGAAAAAAAAATCACTCACTTTTTTTCCTTTCTTGGAATGGCATTTAGTTGGTGGTTGTGCAGGTGTTTTTTCAGTGCTTATATGTTAACACTGGTGAGGGCCATTATCAGTTATTATAGGTTTAAACCTAAAACCCCACAGCCTAATCATAATCCAGCCAGGGGTTTGATGGTACTACATAGTTATCATCCCCCATATCTACATTCCCAGTATATACATCTAGGTCTGTGTGTGGAGACCTCCGAGGTGCGATTTTTAGATTGTTTTGAGGTGAATGATACACCAATGATACAGGTGAATGTGATGCTGGAGGAGGTGGACTGGTGGTTATGTCTTTTCTTCTTGAAAAGTAATTGTATAGTCAATTTTCTGTTGGAAAGAGGTCTTATAAGATGATACAGACGTAGTTATTTTTATACTGCGTCCCGTCTCTGAATGAATATGTAGTCTTTTTAATTTTGAGTCAATCTGTCCTGCATGTTTGGTAAAATCGGCTTTGGGAGTGTTGTAGGAGCCGATTTCTGTTTCGGTGCCATAGGTTTCAGAATGGGAGGACTCTTCTTTCGGATCCGATTATTTGGGAGCCGAAGAGTTGTTGTCCCGGCTCAGAGTGTAGCAGGAAGACTGTCTTTGCTTTCGGCAGCCAAGCGAGAGGGCGGGGCGTTCAAAGCTTACCCTCATATGCTACCATAGCCAGACAGCAGTGGTGGCCAAGAAGCCTTTTGTTTTACAGGAATGGATTGTTTGTGTGGGCAGATGGATGCTTTTGGTACTCAAGGCACCGTGACCCGGTGGAAGATAATGGGACTCTAGATTGATCTTCAACTCAGAGTCGGAATCTAGAACGAAGAAGGCCCCTTTGGCAGCCAATGCTTCTATGTCTTCCAAAGATATCTGGAGTATATTCAATATTTTGCCTCTGCATTGCTCTACATCGAACCAGACATGCCACAAGGTGGTCTTGGATCGAAATGACAGACATGCCTCAGAGTTGTTTTATTTGTGCTCAGGGGACAAACACCGATTGAGGACTTTGTGAAAGTCAGTGCATGGATACCTGGAGTGGCACCAAGAGCAGAACTGAAATGGAGTCCGTTCCATCAGAGAATTATCATTGAGTTGGTATCAAGTATAACTTCGGATTTGGTATCGAGTATAACATAACAAGGGCTCCTGGTTTTATGGAATTTATTTTTTGATATTTCAGTCTGTATTTATCTATATTTATTTTGGGTTGTGTGGTAAAGTGAAGCTGAAATTAGTATATTTCCTGGTTTATTTAACCAATAAATATGCACTCTTGCTCGAATGCCTGTCAGATTTCAGTGATCTGAACACCCACAGAAGATACATCAATGCACTTATATGTAAATATGCACATTTCAGTATCAGCCTTGTGCATATCTACTGGTGTTAAAGCCTCTATACTAAACTTCTTTTAACCCCCTCGCCTATCAATTCACACAGCTATTGGCCTGGCAGTCATAGCAGTGTGTATGGGCATTGACTCCATTGTTGGATAGAATACGGTCTATTACCAAGGAGGAGGAAATCACATTACTATGCGACTCAAAGACTTCTACGAAGAAAAACAACTTTAAAAAATCCGGATCTAACACTTGATGGCTGGAGTACGCAAAGCATGTGAATCAGCAGACATGCCTCGAACATGGAGCTCCCGAGTGCATCAAGTTGCAGATGTGACGACTTCATGGGATCCTTCTACCCCTGTGGTTCCCAAACTGTGCGCCGCGGCGCCCTGGTGCGCCGTTATCAGGAGCCAGGGGCGCCGCGCACATGTGGGAAAGGAAGTGTGAAAGACCTGAGAATGTGTCACTTTCGCCCCCCTCGCCTCCGTGATTAATTGGTTGCTCTGCCCCTAGTCTCTGCCTTTCTGAAGCAGAGCATCACGGCGACGGGGGACTCGGCTACAGACATAGCTGTGAGGCCCGCCTGCCAATGAAGATCCAGGCACTTCTTACTGAAAGGCAAAAGATGATGCCCATAAGCGCCTGGCAGATCTAACCATTTAAAAAGGCAATCAACTCTTTCAGCTGCTGATGAGCTGTGAAAGAGATGCCAGTCAGTGGTGTTGCAGCACAGGAGAGGGTCATGCTCCTTGTGGAATCACGAGCACCTTTGGTTATTTAGATGCAAATAGCATTGAAAGAGTAAATGAAACGAATTTTTTCATTTTTCCCCCTCAATTTTTATATAGAGCAAACCCAACCCAAACATTTTGGAGTGCTTTACATGAGCACTAATGACATTTCATAAGGACATGTTCCTTTTTTAGATATGGAGAGATTAAGGGGCAGATTTACATTCGTTGAGGGGTCGTCACTCGTGACTGCTGCATGTTGGAGTGTGAGGGGAGAAGGGTGCAAGGCAAAGGGGAGAAGGGTGCAAGGCAGAGGGGAGAAGGGTGCAAGGCAGAGGGGAGAAGGGTGCAAGGCAGAGGGGAGAAGGGTGCAAGGTAGAAAAGGGTGCAAGGCAGAGTGGAGAAGGGTGCAAGGTAGAGGGGAGAAGGGTGCAAGGCAGAGTGGAGAAGGGTGCAAGGTAGAGGGGAGAAGGGTGCAAGGCAGAGGGGAGAAGGGTGCAAGGTAGAAAAGGGTGCAAGGCAGAGGGGAGAAGGGTGCAAGGCAGAGGGGAGAAGGGTGCAAGGCAGAGGGGAGAAGGGTGCAAGGCAGAGGGGAGAAGGGTGCAAGGCAGAGGGGAGAAGGGTGCAAGGCAGAGGGGAGAAGGGTGCAAGGCAGAGGGGAGAAGGGTGCAAGGCAGAGGGGAGATGGGTGCAAGGTAGAAAAGGGTGCAAGGCAGAGGGGAGATGGGTGCAAGGTAGAAAAGGATGCAAGGCAGAGGGGAGTAGGGTGCAAGGCAGAGGGGAGTAGGGTGCAAGGCAGAGGGGAGTAGGGTGCAAGGCAGAGGGGAGTAGGGTGCAAGGCAGAGGGGAGTAGGGTGCAAGGCAGAGGGGAGTAGGGTGCAAGGCAGAGGGGAGTAGGGTGCAAGGCAGAGGGGAGTAGGGTGCAAGGCAGAGGGGAGTAGGGTGCAAGGCAGAGGGGAGTAGGGTGCAAGGCAGAGGGGAGTAGGGTGCAAGGCAGAGGGGAGTAGGGTGCAAGGCAGAGGGGAGAAGGGTGCAAGGCAGAGGGGAGAAGGGTGCAAGGCAGAGGGGAGAAGGGTGCAAGGCAGAGGGGAGAAGGGTGCAAGGCAGAGGAGAGAAGGGTGCAACGAGGAGGGGGAGAAGGGTGCAAGACAGGGGAGAAGGGTGCAAGGCAGGGGAGAAGGGTGCAAGGCAGAGGAGAGAAGGGTGCAAGGCGGAGGAGAGAAGGGTGCAAGGCGGAGGAGAGAAGGGTGCAAGGCAGAGGGGAGAAGGGTGCAAGGCGAGAAGGGTGCAAGGCAGAGGGGAGAAGGGCGCTAGGCAGAGGGGAGAAGGGTGCTAGGCAGGGAGAAGGGCGCAAGGCAGAGGGGAGAAGGGCGCAAGGCAGAGGGGAGAAGGGCGCAAGGCAGAGGGGAGAAGGGCGCAAGGCAGAGGGGAGAAGGGCGCAAGGCAGAGGGGAGAAGGGCGCAAGGCAGAGGGGAGAAGGGCGCAAGGCAGAGGGGAGAAGGGTGCAAGGCAGAGGGGAGAAGGGTGCAAGGCAGAGGGGAGAAGGGTGCAAGGCAGAGGGGAGAAGGGTGCAAGGCAGAGGGGAGAAGGGTGCAAGGCAGAGGGGAGAAGGGTGCAAGGCAGAGGGGAGAAGGGAGAAGGGTGCTAGGCAGAGGGGAGAAAGGTGCAAGGTAGAAAAGGGTGCAAGGCTGAGGTGAAGTAGGGTACAAGGGGAAGGGGGGAAGGGGGGGAGGGTGCAAGGTGGAGGGGGAAAGAGTGCAAGGAGGATGGTGATGAAGTTAAAAATTCCCTCCCCCCCCGAAAACATTTCTGCGGATACCCATGGTCGGAGCCCACCTCACGTAAACTTCTTGTAACGCCACAGAGCTCCTTGAGCCTTTCTCTAGCCTGGTTACTTTTAGTGGGAGTGCTTTATACTACTCTATGTATGCATTGAGATGTACTTTATAAGATCTTTGTGATTGCAAATAAAGTTTTATGACAGTGATGGCGACTCTCTGAATCCTTCATCACGTCTAGGCTTGATTCTTCATGTAGACCAGTGGTTCCCAAAGGGTGCCCCGCGGCACCCCGGTGCGCGGGTAAAACAATGGTGGGGAGCCACGGCCAACTGCCAACTAGGTCAAGGGAGCCACGGGTCTAAAAAGTTTGGGAACCACTGTTCTACCCAGTCATTTGGCCTTGCCCGCGTATAAAAGCATAAAAGACCTCGGCCCACGCACAGATTGCATGCGTACTGCAGGTATTTTCTGAGCTGGAGCCTAATGTGGTACATATGGGGATAATGGATGGTTGCCTAGATACTATGCACCATAGGCTGCTTAGCTGCCAAGATACCCAATGCCTGCAAACAGGGCATTGCTCAGCACTGGTGTCACCAAGCCTACCCCCGTTGGCTAGCTGGAGTGAAGTTAGGAACTTCTGTTGTATGCCGAAAAGGAGATACAAATGGAGAAGGTGTGCCAAAAAGCATGCAAAAGTTTCGGGGTCATGCGCCTCGTAGAGTGGGCATACTGCTTTCTTTTTTATACGATTACGTTTATTGGGATTATGGAGACATTTACTGACTGCGCGGGTGAATGCTGCTACAATATCCGTATCTGCCCCCCAGAAGCTTGTAACTTTGTGCCATTGGTTTAGAACTAGGTTTTAAAATGTAGTATTAAAAAAAAAACGAAAAAAAAAAACACGGCAGCAACAATGGCTTTTTAGCATTAAGAGTACTTCTGCCAAGCGTCCATGGGGAGGGTCGGGCCTGCTTGGCACATAAGTGCTGAGGCTTTTTAGTCAATGTCGGTTAAGAAGTATGATTGAAAATATTTAATTTTTACAACATTTTCTCATGGGGCAGAACATTTATAAACCCATCTTGATAAACTTGCCCCAACTTGGTTTAATGGTGAGCAGGTATTTGCGATACAACTTTTTAATAGCTTGCCATTCATACCGTCTGTCCCCCAAAGTGGACAGTCCAAGAGCCAGCACTGACACCACACACCCACGCACCGACACCACACACCCACGCACCGACACCACACACCCACGCACCGACACCACACACCGACACCACACACCGACACCACACACCGACACCACACACCGACACCACACACCCACGCACCGACACCACACCCACGCACCGACACCACACACCCACGCACCGACACCACACACCGACACCACACACCCACGCACCGACACCACACACCCACGCACCGACACCACACACCCACGCACCGACACCACACACCGACACCACACACCGACACCACACACCCACGCACCGACACCACACACACTGACACCACACACACACGCACTGACACCACACACACACTCACAGACACCACACACACACGCACTGACACCACACACACACGCACTGACACCACACACACACGCACTGACACCACACACACACGCACTGACACCACACACACGCACTGACACCACACACACGCACTGACACCACACACACGCACTGACACCACACACACACACACACCAGCTCCCGAGCCCCCACCCCCTTCCCACCTGCATTTGCCCCATTTTTCCACAAGTGAAGTATTAAGACCTCCGCCTAGCCGCTAGAGGTGGAAGAGCACAAGGCTATGGCTTTGGACACCGTCTGCATTAGTTGTTCAGTCTGTTGGCAAACAGCCAGCTCTGAAAGCTTGGGCAACTTTTCCAACTAGATTTTCCTTCACAACTTCCTGCTGCAGCATCAACAGGTCATAAAAGAAAGACACACCCAAACTGATCAGGCTTCCCCCAAACACAAAGTACAGGGTCCAGACTCCTAGGGGTGTCATCCAGCTCAAAGGAGCAGAGCCCACCACGTCCACTCTGCAGCTCCAGCTGTACCATCCTTTCCTCCACACATACCACTCTCTCTCCAGCTGTACCATCCGTTCCTCCACACACCGCTATCTAGCTCTCAAACAATACCATCCTTTACTACACACACACCACAATCTGCCTCATTCACACAATCTGCCTCACCATTTGTACCATCCATTCATTCATTCATTCATTCACCATTTTGGCTCCCCGTATCACAGCGTATCCTGTTTAAATCCTTGGTGCTTGCGTTTAGAGCAATTCACGATCTAGGCCCTGCATATTTGAGAAACAGATTTGCCTTCTATGCCCCCGCCCGTACCCTCAGATCATCTACTGTTTAAATTGTCTCTTCCCCGTTTTAAGCGAGCCAGGCTCGGCGGTCAATCGATTGCCGTGGTCGCGGCTCGGGCCTGGAACGCTCTCCCTCTCCATTTGCGGTCCATGCAATCTGTGGCTCAATTCAAGAAAAACCTGAAAACTCATCTGTTCAGGAGTGTAACCTAAGATGTTTTCTTGCTGCTCTTTTCTCTGCCTTTCCCTATTCGTGCCAGGATACTCCCAAGTAACGGAGCGCGTTACAAAACGGTTTATACATACATACATTTTGCCTCACCATCCGTTCATTCATACATCTGTCTCGTCAGCGGTACCATCTGTTCCTCCACACCATGATCTGCCTCTCCATCTACACCATATATTCCACCTCATGCCTCAATCCGCCTCTGTAGCAGTACCATTCAATAGTGTACACACAATACAATCTGCTTCTCCAGCTCTGCCATTTAATGCCCCACACACTACAATCTGCTTCTCCAGCAGTGCCATTCAATACTCCACAACAATCTGCCTCTCCCGTGGTACCATCTGTTTCACCACACAATCCACCTCTCCAGATGTGCCCTCTATTACTCCACACACAACAATCTGCCTCTGCAGTGGTATCACCCGCTCCTCCACAATTCTGTGCCATCTTTCCTCTACACACCACAATTCATCTCTCCAACTGTACCATCCATTCATACGCTCATCCCACAATGTGCCAATAAAGGACTACAGCTACAACAAACTTTTCCAAAACCAGTTTATTTCTAGAGCGTAAAACAAAGTGTAGCAAGGGGCGGCAGGTAAGGGGCACAGAGAAGAGGAAAGGAAACTGGAGTCTAGTCCCGCTCAGCGAGAGCTACCAAGTGCACGTCGATCTCCGTTTCTGTGAGGATTCTGGAAGAAACAAACGGAACATAGATAAAGCCAAGGTAATAATAAAGCTGTGCGCAGCGCAACTTGGAATACCTAGACAGAGGACCAATATATTTTTAGATCCTTGCACTGCACAATCAGGAAAAGGTTCAAAACAGACATCAGTGAACCCCACAGGTTTAGAGTCTGAGGCTGTGCAACCCGGGAGAGCTTCAAAGCAAACACTGATGAAGCTCGGAGGTCTATAGAGCCTTGATCTACACAACGTGGGAGAGCTTCAAAGCAAACACTGGTGAATTCTATGGGTATAGAGAACCTTGCACTGCCCAACCAGAGTGAGCTTCAAAGCAAACACTGGTGAATCCTATGGGTATAGAAAGCCTTGAAATACACAACCCGGGAGAGCTTCAAAGCAAATACTGGTGAATCCTATGGGTATAGAGAGCCTTGAAATACGCAACCCGGGTGAGCTTCAAAGCAAACACTGGTGAATCCTATGGGTATAGAGAGCCTTGAAATACACAACCCGGGAGAGCTTCAAAGCAACGATTGGGGAATCCCACAGACGTCCAGGATCTTGAAATATACAGCCTGGAGGGTTTTAAATTAACATTGTTGAATCCTATGGATAAAGAAAAGCCTTGCCCCATGCAACTCAGGACAACTACAAAGAGGAAGTTGGCAAATCCAAAAGGTTTATAACGGCAGTGCTGCACTGTGCAATCTGGGAGAGCTTTGAAGCAAAAAAGTGCACCTTATGGATTTATAGATGTCATGAGTTGCGAAGCAGGAGGTCTAGAAAAAAGAAAAACCTTTTAATTTTTAGGCCACTGCGCTGCACAACCTGGAGACATTCTAGCAAACCTGTGAATCTCCGGTTTATAGAGCCTCCCACTTTGTAAACTGGGAGAGCTTCACATCAAACCTGCAAATCTCTTATGTTTATGGAGCCTCGCACTGCTGAATCCGTGCAAGCTTCAGAGCAAACCAGTGAATCCCTTGGATATATAGCGCTTCGTGCTGCGCCGCTCAGGAAATCTACAAAGAGGACACTGGTGAATCCCATGGGTTTATCGGACAGCATGCCGAGCAAACGAGAGCAGCTAGGATTCACAAATGTCTTCTTTGTAGATGTTCGGAGATGCACAGCACGCAACTCTACATACCACAGAATTCACCAAGGTTTGCTGTAAAGCTCTTGGGTTGTGAAATGGGAGACTTTATATTCTTCTGTAATTCATGGATTTGCTTTAAAGCTCATCCATGTTGCACAACATTTGTGAATCCTATAGTTTACAGGGCCAAAGCTGCACAACCTAGGAGACCGCTGAAGTAAATCTGTTAATCTCATGGTTATAGAGACCCTCACTTGCAACCCAGGACAATTTTACAGCAAACTTATTTGAATCCTATGGGTATCTATAACCCCGTAAGAGGACATCTATTAAGAGAACATTGTAGAATCCTATACGTTTATAGAGATCCACCATCCGCACATAACACACTGGCCCCACTACAGCTTCCAGTCAGCCTGTTAATCCCAACAGTTTACACAGATCCTGAAGGTGACTGGTTTACACAGCCTGGCGGTGCACAACCAGGGGCATCTTTAAAGCGGTCTTCGGTGAATCTCGTTAGATTTTTGTTGGAAACGGGACCCTGGCTGGCCAAGACTCGCGTCGAGGTCAGTCAGGGATCACCATTCCCAAAGTCAGGGCAAGGGAGTCACACGCCAAGGCAACCCCCACTCGCCCTCTAGGTAACGTGGCGCGAGCAGCAAGGCTAAACTTGGAGGCGATGTAAGTTAAGTATTTGCGCACGCACCCCAGTAACAACAACCAAAGGCCCACCACAAAGGAAAACTCCACACAAGGTTATGTAAAAATAGCCTTTGTATTATAATAAATATACATCAGATAAAACACACATCTTGTTACACTGTGCCAACAGGCACGGGCGGAATTTACAAGGGATATTTGTACAGGACAGGGCCACTTGGACCACTGTCAAGGGTATCAGCACTTTTAGAAGCAATACTTTCAGAAATAGCACTTTAGAAAGTAAAATCAGTGTAGCACACAATATAAACATAGAGCACACATCCAGTAATCACTGGTAACAGGACCTCACTAGCACCACCTGTACTAGGGAGAAAACAACCACCTACATATCACCATACCTGTAGGGGTGTAAGAACATAACACATGATGCAATGCATAACATTCATTCAGAGGTGTAAGGGAGGAAAACACATGATGCACCAACAATACATTCAGAGGTGTAACAATAACAATTGCGCAAAATCACCTGGGCACATAAATCCTAAATGCGCCAGAACTCACATTAGTCACCACCTGTGACTGTCCCTAGGCCAACTGGCCTCTCTAGGGCTAGGACGCCCTGTGTCCAAGTGTCAGGGGGCCTAAACGGAGCAGTTGCCCACAAAGTGCTGGGCAACTGGGTAGCACAATGATGGGGCCAACACGATGGGGGAGCCTCACAGGCTCTGAGTAAACAACTGTCCCCTTGAGCCTCCCAGGAGCCTCTCTGGCTCAACCAACAATAGTGCGCCTGAGCCCCTCGTGGGCTCTACAAACAACTGTGGCGATTTTGAGCCTCTCTGGGCTTGCAAAATACAAAATTGCCCCCAGGAGCCTCGGGGCTCCTAATTAAAAATGCGGGGCCGTTGGAGTCCTTCGTGGACTCGGAATGGACGTCGGAGCGGCCCGCTGCCAACCGGGGCCGCTCTGTCACCCCCGGGATACTTGGAGCCTCTCGGGGCACAAAGAAATCACAAATTGCCCCCGGAGCCCTTGGGGGCTTCAATCACTGCAGTGCCTTTCGCAGGCACCGAAGCACACAGGGGGCTTCCTCCCCCCTTTCGGCACTCACCGGCTGCTGGCGGCCGGCTGGAGAGCTCCCGCTCCTCGGGACTCTCCTCGGTGGCGGCAGGACTCTCTCCCTCCTCTGGGGCTGGCGGAAGGTCCGGGGCTCTCCCTCACTTGGGAGCCTCGGCTGGACGTGCAGGCTGCTTCCTGCTTCCCCGCCTGGCCCCGTCACGCTGCAACTTGCCTGGCTTCCTGCCTCGGGTGTCCGCCAATGGCAGCGCGGCCCCGAGCAGGGAGGCGGGCACTTCCGGGTCGCACTTGGCAGCAGCCCGGCAACGTCTCTAAACACCTCGGGCTGCGGCGGTGAACTCGATGCTCCAATTTAAATACAAGGCGAGGTGGGCTCTCGCCACAATGGGCACGAAAATAGCGGCATGGTCCCTGGCGAGGTGGGCACTCGCCAGGGGCTTCAAAATCGGCAACCTAGACGGCAAATGCCGGGTGGGCACCGGCTCGGGACAATAAAGCGCCCTGAGGCGCTGGCAGGAAATCGAGCGCGCTCTCAGCGCTAGGGGGCTGATACAGCCCCGCAAATCAAGGGAAGCGCTCCCAGGCGCCCGGAGGGAAATCCACAGCGCTCCTAGCGCTAGCAATAATCCCAGCGCTTCCAGGTGCCCTCAGCAGGGCAGGGTCCCAGGAAAGTTCCTTGTGGAATGTAGGGGGGGGCAAGGCTGGGCCCAGAGCCAGCACACTGGGTCTCCAGACAGGGAGACACTCCAAGTGGCGGTCCTCTGGCCCAGCAGCAGCAGCAGCCCCCTCAAGTAGGACCCTGGCAGAGAACAACCTCTGTGGGGACACAGCCCCATTTTTATACAGTGAAATCCTTTGTTTCAAGGTGCAGGGTGGGGGGAAAACCAGTTTCAGCTGGCTTTGGAGCACTCTTGATGGCCCAACCACCCATTTCATTCACTGGCAGGGCTAGGGACATTAGACACACCACAGGGGGGCGGAGCCAGCATTGTGTGGGGAAAACCCAGCCCATCCAGGACACAGGTACACTCCTCCCATACATCACTCATGCTAATCTCCCACTCACCACCGGGGCAGACCCATCATGACTCATGGAGCCTGGCATCCCAGCCAGCTCCAGCCAATCACGCTCCAGCACCCTCACTGCACACATATCTCAATGTCCAGAAGTAGCACTTCCCTTCTAGACACATACATGCCGCAGACACCATCTCGCAGCATTCACTCTCACGAGTTTACACATACTAAACTCGAGCTTGTACTCCCCACGCATCAGGAACTACCAGGGACACACATTCCCCATGCATTCCTATGGGAGGGCAGGCCAGCCATACTACATGCACGCACTTTCACTCTGGGGCCCAGGGAAAAGTGCGCAGAGACCCAAAAATCACTGACACAGGGTCACAAATAAGGCAAAAAGTCTAGGGGTGAACCTGCCCTGCGGGCCAAGTCCAACAATTTTCAAAACTAACTCTTGCCACTCAGGTTACAACAGCTGCAAATAGTACATTGGGGAGCCCATGGATTTTACACTGCCTCAACTCGCCCACGGTTTTTACACTGCCTCAACTCGCCCACGGATTTTACACTGCCTCAAATCATGCATTTCTTTTTTTTAAGCATGTGTTTCGAGGTGGAGGTAACAAAAGCGTGGGCTGGGGAGGAAGCAACGCGGAGGGTTGGGAGGAGAAGCAACCGGCGAGAGAGAAGTAAGGCGCAGGTGGGAGGAAGGAACACAGAGGGCGGGAGTGAGGGGGAGAAGCAACAGGTGAGAACGCAACATGGAGCAGGAGGGGCAAGAAAGTAATCGGAAGGGGGAGGTGGAAGTTCACAAGGACGAGCGGCTTTTCAAGGCTTTGTGCATTGCTTATAAAGCAACCCACAACCAAGGACCTCGCTTTCTTTTAAATGCCCTATCATTTCATGTCCCCAATAGACCACTACGGTCTGCCAATGCCAGAACGGCTTCCTGGGGTGACAGACGTTTTGTGATGTCTACCACAAAACTATGGAACTCATTGGACCTGGAGATGAGATCCTCCGAATCCTTAATGATTTTTCGCAGAAAAATCAAAACATGGTTATTCAATCAATAACTCCCCGCTGCTCGCCTTCTCGAGTCTTAGTATACTGTTACTAGCGCCGAGACGCCCTTGGGCATTTGTGCGCTTTATAAGTTTCATAAATAAATAAATAAATAAATAAAATGAGCACAACATGGATGGAGGCAAGGAGAAGCACACTGGCAACAAACAGCAACGCGGGGGGGGAGAAGTACACGGGGAGACAGCTGGAGAACACATACAAAAACACATACAAAAAAAAGTAATACACAAGCAGTGAAAGCAGACAAGCCAGCCAATCAAGAGAGATGGTAAAGAGATTGCGTCAGTGGAGGGACAAATACAAGATTGACAGACTATTAAATAAGAAACAGGTGATTGAGAGCGACAGGAAAGGCACACCAATAGCTGGACTCCAAGGCCCTCTACGTGCTTGTATGTCTCGTCACAGACAGTGCATACAAGGTCTAGTAGGCTCGACCTAAAAAGGAGCATCTTTACGCAGAGACAAGCATGCATGATGGGGAGTGGACTGCCACAGATCCAATGGGCCCACCAGAGACGGTCGCTGCAAGCACTGCAGACGCACATGGAACGGCCAAAGTACCAGAGATCAGCAGCTAAGCCAGTCTCGAACAAACACTAAGACAACCTGGCAAAATGGACTCACCTGAATTTGGGGTTTTCCACGGTTACCACGCCCACCTCCAGCTCTGAGGGCTTGAAGTCGATGGACAGCACTGTAGACAAGCAGGTGATTGCAGTCTGAAAACCAAAAAAGAAAAGAGTGAGGGGAAAGAGGGGCATTTGCTTTTAAACAATTCAAATATCATGGCTGGTAAGGCGACTCAAGGACTGGCCGGGCGGAGCTTGAGGTCTTTACCCGCAGCACCTCCAGCTCCATTCATGACGCTTCGCAGCGCTACCAGCGCTTCAAAACACCGTTTATAAGCACTGGGTAGTTTTAGCTGCTAGGCCCTGGACTCCAACAGGCAGCCCCTGACCTTCCCACAGAGAACCCCCCTGACTAGGTCTATTCCAGAGGGACACAGCAAAACCCCCTATAAATCGGGTGACGTCACTACGTACAGAGATGCAGGGCTCCACTTAAAAAGGGTTGGTACACCTTTCTTCCAAACATATCAACTGTGTCTGCCAGGCTCTAACACACAAGGGTTAAAGCTTTCGTTAACTAAATATAAAACGCTGGTGGGACACAGATCTGAGAACTCACTCCCCGCTCCTCACCTGGACAATGGTTCAGCTGCACTCACTCACAGCTCCACACCGGAACAACAGATCAGCTGCACTCACTCACAGCTCCACACCCGAACAACGGATCAGCTGCACTCACTCACAGCTCCACACCCAGACAATGGATCGGCTGCACTCACTCACAGCTCCACACCCAGACAACGGATCGGCTGCCCTCACCCACAGCTCCACACCCAGACAACGGATCGGCTGCTCTCACTCACAGCTCCACACCCAGACAACGGATCGGCTGCTCTCACTCACAGCTCCACACCCAGACAACGGATCGGCTGCTCTCACTCACAGCTCCACACCCAGACAACGGATCGGCTGCTCTCACTCACAGCTCCACACCCAGACAACGGATCGGCTGCTCTCACTCACAGCTCCACACCCAGACAACGGATCGGCTGCCCTCACCCACAGCTCCACACCCAGACAACGGATCGGCTGCTCTCACTCACAGCTCCACACCCAGACAACGGATCGGCTGCCCTCACCCACAGCTCCACACCCAGACAACGGATCGGCTGCACTCACCCACAGCTCCACACCCAGACAACGGATCGGCTGCACTCACTCACTGCCCCACGCCCAGGCAACGGATCGGCTGCACTCACTGTCTCTCGCCCAGGCAACAGATCGGCTGCACTCACTGCCCCTCGCCCAGGCAACAGATCGGCTGCACTCACTGCCCCTCGCCCAGGCAACAGATCGGCTGCACTCACTGCCCCTCGCCCAGGCAACAGATCGGCTGCACTCACTGCCCCTCGCCCAGGCAACAGATCGGCTGCACTCACTGCCCCTCGCCCAGGCAACAGATCGGCTGCACTCACCCGCTCACTGCCCCTCACCCAGACAACGGATCGGCTGCACTCACCCGCTCACTGCCCCTCACCCAGACAACGGATCGGCTGCACTCACCCGCTCACTGCCCCTCACCCAGACAACGGATCGGCTGCACTCACCCGCTCACTGCCCCTCACCCAGACAACGGATCCGCTGCATTTACTGTCTCTCACCCGGACAACGGATCGGCTGCACTCACCCGCTCACTGCCCCTCACCCAGACAACGGATTGGCTGCACTTACTGCCCCTCACCCAGACAACAGATCTGCTGCACTCACTCACGGTCTCTCACCCGGACAATGGATTTGCTGCACTCACTCACTGCCCCTCACCCGGACAACAAACACCCATTCACAGCCTCCTGCACACGCAGGAGCGATCACTTTTAGCAGGACTTGTGGGTTTTCCTTCAGCGACAAGTCCATACTGAGCATTCGGACCCCAGCTCTCCCTGTTCCACAACATGGCTAGGTCTGGACTGGGATGAAAGCATGTACAAGCCCCACGAGGCAGAGCGAGCCAGACCACCACACCCTCGCACAAGGATGCAGGGTTCTCCTACAGAACAACTTTGGAAAAAAAATATTTTGCGGGAGAAATTGCTGAAGTATGAGGATTAGAGACAGGTTTTGTAGATGGCTCTGAAGGGGAGCGGATGAAAGTTTCCTAAACTTCAGGGTCTGGCATCCAATCCAGGAGCAGTGTATCTGGACAGCAGCAAATCCCGCAGCTGCGGATGAATGGGTACTTGGAATAAACAACTGGGTGCCCCTCAGTCAGTTCATGCCACGGGAGAAACAGCAACATCAGATACAGGGTTGCCAGCTTTAATACTAGCAGGACATAGGCCCCATAAAGCGCCTTGCCATCCACGTGTTTGCGCCACCAATAAACCAGGGACTGGACGGCATCACTGGAAGGACATGCCAGGCGCTGGCACTCGATGGAGAACAGTCAGAACACTGCGGTCTTAACCATGTGTGATCAGACCAAGCAAATGCAACCACACAAATGCCTAAACCATGCATATGCGTGGAAAAGGCAGTGAGCGGTCTAGCACTGGCTAGACGTAAGCAAAAAGACGGTGAGGTGAGTGGGGCTGGCAGGGGGGGCACAGGGTAGGTTTCAGGGCAGTAGAAGGGGTAGTCTAAGAGACAGCGCAGGGGGTCGGGGTGTTGCAAGTAAAGGGGGAGGGTTTTAGGCCTTAGGGCAGTGGAAGGGAATGGGTAGTAGGGTTAGCTTTTAGGGCTGTGGAGGAGAGTCGGGTAGGTTTGAGGGCAGTGAAAGTGGTTGGGGTAGTTTAAGGGACAGCGCGGGGGTAGAGGGTGTCAGGGTTTTGGGTCTTAGGGCAGTGGGAGGGGAATGGTAGGACAGAGTAGTTGTTTGGGCTGGGGGAGGTCAGTAGGTTTCAGGGCAGTGGAAGGGGTAGTTTAAGGGACAGCATGGTGTCGGGATAGTGATGAGGGGGGGGCAGCCCGCACACAGAGAGAGGAGGGGGGGGGGGGGCAGCCCGCACACAGAGAGAGGAGGGGGGGGCAGCCCGCACACAGAGAGAGGAGGAGGGGGGGCAGCCCGCACACAGAGAGAGGAGGAGGGGGGGGCAGCCCGCACACAGAGAAAGGAGGGGGGGGGCAGCCCGCACACAGAGAAAGGAGGGGGGGGGCAGCCCGCACACAGAGAGAGGAGGGGGGCAGCCCGCACACAGAGAGAGGAGGAGGGGGGGCAGCCCGCACACAGAGAGAGGAGGAGGGGGGCAGCACGCACACAGAGAGAGGAGGAGGGGGGGCAGCCCGCACACAGAGAGAGGAGGGGTGTTAGACGGACCGGGAGGGTCGGCCGAGATTACGGGGAGAGGTCTCCAGGGAGAGCCGTCTCCAACGACTGTACAGGTAAGTAACTT
Organism: Lissotriton vulgaris; assembly: GCF_964263255.1. Taxonomy (NCBI): domain Eukaryota; kingdom Metazoa; phylum Chordata; class Amphibia; order Caudata; family Salamandridae; genus Lissotriton; species Lissotriton vulgaris. The sequence goes on from NC_141697.1 coordinate 19,687,016, forward strand.
CCCCCCCACAGACGGACACCACACAAGATTGAAGGTTAACGAGACTTTATATGCAATTCTTAGGTTACGTCGCTATGATACAAGGAGGTCTGGACTCAGGGGTCCCCTCGGTTCTGATCTCTGGTTGAGGAGAAAGGGTAGCGGGACAGTCTTAGTTACCAATGAGTTAAATAGCTCTCAATCCTCGAGCTCGGCGTGGTTGCTGATCGGGCCGTGGAGGAGCCAAGCAGGTCCCGAGATGGATGAAGGATGGTCGACGGGCCGTGGAGAAGCCAAGCAGGTCCCGATGAAGATGATGGTTACAACGGTCCGCGGCCTCGCCAGCAGATCCGGACGACGGTGAAGAATGAAGGTTACGACGGCTGTGGCAGCGCCAACAGGCAGGACGGTGGTGCACAGGACAGAGCTACGGCAGCGCCAGTAGTCCGTCCAGGATGAGTTCCTCTTACGTCTCTCGACTCCAAGATACAACTGACTTCCTGCTCTGGAGCTGTCCCAGTTATAGGGCTGGCGTGCTTTGATGTCCGGACCCTCGCACTTGGAGGTCGGGAGGTCCGGGATGAGGGAGTCCAGACACCCAGCAGGGGGGTGGAGCCAGCGCCCGGGGAGGCGATGGGCGAGCGGCACTGGGCGGGGGGAGAGCCATCGGCACCTCTCTCTCCCATTGACTTGCCAAGTAGCCCGCTCACCTCCTGGGTGGAGGGTGGTGCCGGATTGTCTGAGGCTGGGCTAGGCCCAGGGTTGAGGTCGATCGGGGGCCAGGCGGCCTCGTGGCGAGGCGTCCAAGATGGCGGCCCGGGCTGGGTGCATGGGCCGGCAGTGGATCGGACCCACGAGGTTATCATGTTCGAGGGCAGGGGTCCCTGAGGGGACGTAGGGCGTGCAATGGTGGTGTGTGGTGCTTGCGTGACTGGGCTCGGGCCTGGTCGAGCCGGGGGAGAGCGGCCCGTCATGTGGCCTGTCCAACATGCGTCCCCCCCCAGCTGAAGGCGGGGAGAGTTACCCATCCTCTTGGGGACTCTCTTCGTCGAGGCGGAAAAACCGGGACAGGCCATCGGCGTTGGCGTGGTCGGACCCAGGCCGGTGTTCGACTGTGAAGTCCATACCTTGTAAGGAGATGGACCAGCGTAGCAATTTTGGGTTTTCCCCCCGCATATGCATCAACCACTGCAGGGGTCGGTGGTCAGTCTGCACCCGAAAGTGGGTGCCAAAAAGGTAGGGCCGGAGCTTCTTGAGGGCCCATACCACAGCGAAGGCTTCCCTCTCTATGGTGCTCCAGCGTTGTTCCCGGGGTAGGAGTCTCCGGCTGATGAAGGCCACCGGTTGATCGAGGCCTTCGGTGTTCACTTGGGACAGGACCGCCCCAATGCCCTGGTCGGAGGCGTCCGTCTGGACGACGAACTCCCGGCTGTAGTCTGGGGCCTGGAGCACAGGAGCGGAACACATGGCGGCCTTTAACTGTTCGAATGCCGCTTGACACTCTGGGGTCCAGTTCACCTTCTTGGGCTGATTTTTTGACGTGAGTTCGGTGAGAGGCCCCACGATGGTACCATAATCTTTCACGAACCTTCGGTAGTAGCCCGTGAGGCCCAGGAAGGCTCGCACCTCAGTTTGAGTGATAGGGGGTCGCCAGTTCTGGATGGCGGCAATTTTCAGCTGTAGGGGGGCCACTAGGCCGCTTCCCACCTGGTGTCCGAGGTAGGTCACCGACCCTTGTCCAATTTGGCATTTGCTGGCCTTGATCGTGAGGCCAGCTCGCTGAAGGGCTTGCAGCACTGCTTGGAGGTGGTGGAGGTGCTCGGTCCAATGGTGGCTGTACACAGCGATGTCGTCCAGGTAGGCGGCGCTGAACTCTTCGAGCCCCGCCAGGACCTGATTGACGAGCCGTTGGAACGTCGCTGGGGCGTTCTTCATGCCGAAGGGCATGACCGTAAAGTGATAGTGGCCATCGGGGGTGGAGAAGGCAGAGCGTTCTTGTGCTCGGGGTGTGAGGCCGATCTGCCAATAACCTGCCGTCAGGTCGAAGATGCTGAGGTAGCGGGCAGCGCCCATTCGGTCGACCAGTTCATCTGCCCGGGGGATGGGGTGTGCGTCCGTTCTGGTGACTTCATTCAGACCCCGGTAGTCGACACAGAACCGGAGTTCTGGTGTGGTCCCGGGGGCGGCTGCTTTGGGGACCAGTACGACCGGGCTGGCCCATGGACTGTCTGAGGGCTCGATGACCCCGAGCGTGAGCATCTTAGCTACTTCCGCCTGGATGCAGGCCCGTACCCGATCAGGTACGCGGTAGGCCCGGTGGCGGATAGGAGGGCTGTCTCCGGTGTCCACATCGTGCACACACCAGGAAGTGACACCCGGGGTGAGGGAGAACAGACTGGCGAACCGTGATAGGAGGGCTTGGCACTCTTGCCGTTGTTCTCTGGTGAGGGTCTCCGAGAGTCGGACCCCATCCACGGAGCCGTCTTGCTCCTGGGTCCGCAAGAGGTCAGGGAGAGGCTCGGAGTCGTCTTCAACCCCATTGTCTGTGGCCATCAAGAGGCTGAGTTCTGTTCGTGCAAAGTGGGGTTTCAGTCTGTTGGTGTGGAGGACTCGGAGCGGATTCCGGGCGGACTCCATATCGATCAGATAGGTGGCAGGACCCTTGCGCTCGATTACCTTGAAGGGTCCCGTCCATTTGTCTTGGAGAGCGCACGGTTCGGTGGGGGACATTACCCAGACCTGTTGCCCCGGCTCGAATTCAATGGATGAGGCGTTCTGGTCATACCATTTCTTCATGTCCTCTTGACTGGCCTCTAGGTTGGCTTTTGCTAGGTCTCTGAACCGCCGGGACTGGTTGCGGAGGGTGAGGAGGTACCGGAAGACATCTGGAGGACTCTTGGCCGGAGGCATCTCCCAGCCTTCTTTGATCAGGCTGAGTGGCCCCCGTACTGGGTGCCCATAGAGCAGCTCGAAGGGGCTGAAGCCTAGGGACTTCTGTGGGACCTCCCGGTAGGCGAAGAGGAGGCACGGCAGCAGCACGTCCCACTGGCGACGGAGGGGCTCTTCCAATCCCCCGATCATCCCTTTTAGCGTGCGATTGAACCGCTCAACAAGTCCGTTTCCTTGGGGGTGATAGGGGGTCGTGAAGCGGTAGGTGACCCCACACTGTTGCCAGAGGGACTTCATATATTTAGAAATGAAGTTCGTGCCTCTGTCACTGACGACTTCTCGGGGGAACCCCACACGGGAGAAGATCCCCATCAGGGCCCGGCCGACCACTGGGGCTGTCACGGTCCGGAGAGGAATAGCCTCAGGGTAGCGGGTGGCGTGGTCCACTAGTACCAGGATGAAGCGATGGCCTTGTCTTGTACGCGGGTCCAGGGGTCCCACAATGTCTATCCCGACCCTCTCAAATGGGGTTGTGACTACTGGAAAGGGTTGCAGGGGAGCCTTTAATTTGCGGCCGCTCTTCCCACTGGCTTGGCACGTGGGGCAAGATCGGCAATGCTGGTGCACATCGTTTCTCATTTTGGGCCAGAAGAAGTGGGTCACTAGGCGGCTGTAGGTTTTATCCTGTCCCAGGTGCCCTGCCAGGGGGGCATCGTGGGCCAGGTTTAGCAGGAAGTCTCTAAAGCGGAGGGGCACCACTAGTACTCGGTTGGCCCCCAGCTCGGCGATTCGTTGCTCGCTGTACAATAGATCATTGTCCCAGTAGACCCAATGAGTTCCGGAGGTATCCCCGGCGCTTTGGGCGAGCGCTTGTTGTCGGAGTCCCTCAAGGGAGGGACAGGTCTTCTGTTCCTGACGAAATTGTTCTTGTGTGGGTCCCCCTTCTTGAGCCCACTGATCAAGATTAGCGAGGTCGGAAGGTTGAGCAAGTTCGAGGGGGATGCCATGGTCGGGGGTCTCGGCGGGGGCGACCGGAGGCGGTGGCGCCGGCCATTCTGGTTCTTCCGGGTGATGGTTGGCACGGGCGGCCATGGACCGGGTGGTGACGCACGCCCAGTCTGGGACGCCCAACATCCCCAAGTGTTCTTTTCGCTCCACGGCTGCCCACGGGGAGCTTTCCAGGTCATTTCCGAGGAGGCATTCCACGGGGGCGTCGTCTCGGACCGTTACCTTCAACATGCCGGAGACCCCTCCCCACTCAAAGGGGACGCAGGCCATCCGACACAGACTTTCCGAGTTGTCGGCTGATCGCACAGGGCAGAGAACGTTCGGTAGGTATTGTTCTGGGGTCACCAGATGACAGCGGACGGCTGTCACACTGGCCCCGGTGTCTCGAAGGGCTTCGGCCCGTTGTCCATTGATGCTCACCCATTGGCTGTACTTCTGGGTGTTAGCGGGTAGGGGGACCCGCGGGACCATGTCTCTTCCCCCTAAGCACGCGAGAGTCATGGCGGCTGGCTCCCACTCTTGATACTCTTGCTCGCCTGTTTCTTGTTCCTCGGAGATCTGTTCTTCCCCTAGTGCCGCGGCGGCCACCTGGCGGGGTCTTGGACTCTGATACTGCGGGCAGCTTGGGTCGTTTGCATAGTGGCCGACTCGTTGGCATCGGTGACATGTAACATTGGCTCTGTATCCCGGTCGCGCCGGGGTGCTGCCCCGGTTGGCCGGGGGGGTGGTGCTGGTAGCGGGGGCGGCCGGAGTATTGTCTCTTCCTCGTCCTTGGCCCCCTCCTCCTCCTCTGGGTCGGTAGTGACCATTGTTGTTCCTGTTCTGCTCGTAGGACCCATTCCGGCCCACTCTGGTGATCTCCCACCGGTCAGCTTCGGCTGCGAGCTGCCGGGGATCGGTTAACTTGCTGTCGAGGAGGTGTTGGCGTAGTTCAATGAAGCAATTGTTGGACAGATGCTCCCATACCATCAGATTGAACAGCTGCTCGTAGGTCGTGACGTTGTTCCCTCTGATCCAGCCTTCGAAGGCTCGGCTAAAGTACGTTACATAGTCCACCCAAGTTGTACCTGGAATGCGTGTGCAGTCTCGGAACCTCTGACGGTACATCTCGGGCGTGAGGCCATAGCGGGTGAGGAGGGCCGCTTTCATATGGTCGTAGGAGGTCATCTGGTGGTCTGGGAGCTGTAACAGAGTATCGCGGCCCTCATTGAGGAATTTGCCCCATAGGCCGGCTCCCCAGTCGGTTCTATCGATCCGGTGCGCAGTCATCGCGATTTCATAGGCCTTAAACCATTGCTGGATGTCGTCTTCTCGAAAATATTCTCGGACCACATCCTTGGGGATGTGCACTTTTTTCTCCGCGGTCCCTGGGGTGGACGGTCTGTCGGGCACCCCTAACTCTTTATTTTGTTTGCGCAGGTTGATCTCGGCTAGGTTCCGTTCGTGCTCGTACGTTAGTCTTTTTTCCTCGAGCTCCCTTTGCCTCTGTTTCTCCTCTCTTTCTTCTCGGAGGCGAAGGTGCTCTAAGTTTATTTTTTGCTCGGCCAATTTGAGTTCTATGTCCATCTTGAGTCGGGCCATTTCGAGTTCGTGTAGTCGGGCTTTTTCTCTTTCTTGGATCTCGTCTTGCGAGAGACTGGTTCTTTGCCCCTCAGGGGCCGTGTTGGTATTTTTCGCGGTGCTTTGCTCAGGGGTTTCGACATCCCCGGTCTCTGCCCAAGATTCTAGGGCATGCTTAAAATCGTCCTTGGTACTTAGTCCGGTGGTAGCGATACCTAGTTCGATGCAGAACTGCTTTAGTTCACGATGGCTGTATTCCTCTAGTTTTTCCATTTGGAACTTCTCAGTTGATCCGCTCTCTTTAGTCGACATTGTTGTTCGTTGTGGGGTGAGCTACTCTCTGTACGTTATGCGGTGATTCGGATCGCGCCGCTGGCCACCAATGTTAGACGGACCGGGAGGGTCGGCCGAGATTACGGGGAGAGGTCTCCAGGGAGAGCCGTCTCCAACGACTGTACAGGTAAGTAACTTCCCCCCCACAGACGGACACCACACAAGATTGAAGGTTAACGAGACTTTATATGCAATTCTTAGGTTACGTCGCTATGATACAAGGAGGTCTGGACTCAGGGGTCCCCTCGGTTCTGATCTCTGGTTGAGGAGAAAGGGTAGCGGGACAGTCTTAGTTACCAATGAGTTAAATAGCTCTCAATCCTCGAGCTCGGCGTGGTTGCTGATCGGGCCGTGGAGGAGCCAAGCAGGTCCCGAGATGGATGAAGGATGGTCGACGGGCCGTGGGGAAGCCAAGCAGGTCCCGATGAAGATGATGGTTACAACGGTCCGCGGCCTCGCCAGCAGATCCGGACGACGGTGAAGAATGAAGGTTACGACGGCTGTGGCAGCGCCAACAGGCAGGACGGTGGTGCACAGGACAGAGCTACGGCAGCGCCAGTAGTCCGTCCAGGATGAGTTCCTCTTACGTCTCTCGACTCCAAGATACAACTGACTTCCTGCTCTGGAGCTGTCCCAGTTATAGGGCTGGCGTGCTTTGATGTCCGGACCCTCGCACTTGGAGGTCGGGAGGTCCGGGATGAGGGAGTCCAGACACCCAGCAGGGGGGTGGAGCCAGCGCCCGGGGAGGCGATGGGCGAGCGGCACTGGGCGGGGGGAGAGCCATCGGCACCTCTCTCTCCCATTGACTTGCCAAGTAGCCCGCTCACCTCCTGGGTGGAGGGTGGTGCCGGATTGTCTGAGGCTGGGCTAGGCCCAGGGTTGAGGTCGATCGGGGGCCAGGCGGCCTCGTGGCGAGGCGTCCAAGATGGCGGCCCGGGCTGGGTGCATGGGCCGGCAGTGGATCGGACCCACGAGGTTATCATGTTCGAGGGCAGGGGTCCCTGAGGGGACGTAGGGCGTGCAATGGTGGTGTGTGGTGCTTGCGTGACTGGGCTCGGGCCTGGTCGAGCCGGGGGAGAGCGGCCCGTCATGTGGCCTGTCCAACATGGGGGGGGGCGCAGCCCGCACACAGAGAGAGGAGGGGGGGGCAGCCCGCACACAGAGAGAGGAGGGGGGGGGGGCAGCCCGCACACAGAGAGAGGAGGGGGGGGCAGCCCGCACACAGAGAGAGGAGGGGGGGGGGCAGCCCGCACACAGAGAGAGGCTGGGGGGGCAGCCCGCACACAGAGAGAGGCTGGGGGGGCAGCCCGCACACAGAGAGAGGCTGGGGGGGCAGCCCACACACAGAGAGAGGCTGGGGGGGCAGCCCACACACAGAGAGAGGCTGGGGGGGCAGCCCGCACACAGAGAGAGGCTGGGGGGGCAGCCCACACACAGAGAGAGGCTGGGGGGGCAGCCCACACACAGAGAGAGGCTGGGGGGGCAGCCCGCACACAGAGAAAGGAGGGGGGGGGCAGCCCGCACACAGAGAAAGGAGGGGGGGGGCAGCCCGCACACAGAGAGAGGAGGGGGGCAGCCCGCACACAGAGAGAGGAGGGGTGGGGCAGCCCGCACACAGAGAGAGGAGGAGGGGGGGCAGCCCGCACACAGAGAGAGGAGGAGGGGGGCAGCACGCACACAGAGAGAGGAGGAGGGGGGGCAGCACGCACACAGAGAGAGGAGGGGGGGGGCAGCCCGCACACAGAGAGAGGAGGGGGGGGGGCAGCCCGCACACAGAGAGAGGAGGGGGGGGCAGCCCGCACACAGAGAGAGGAGGGGGGGGGGGGGCAGCCCGCACACAGAGAGAGGCTGGGGGGGCAGCCCGCACACAGAGAGAGGCTGGGGGGGCAGCCCACACACAGAGAGAGGCTGGGGGGGCAGCCCACACACAGAGAGAGGCTGGGGGGGCAGCCCACACACAGAGAGAGGCTGGGGGGGCAGCCCGCACACAGAGAGAGGCTGGGGGGGCAGCCCGCACACAGAGAGGCTGGGGGGGCAGCCCGCACACAGAGAGAGGCTGGGGGGGCAGCCCGCACACAGAGAGAGGCTGGGGGGGCAGCCCACACACAGAGAGAGGCTGGGGGGGCAGCCCACACACAGAGAGAGGCTGGGGGGGCAGCCCGCACACAGAGAGAGGCTGGGGGGCAGCCCGCACACAGAGAGAGGCTGGGGGGGCAGCCCGCACACAGAGAGAGGCTGGGGGGGCAGCCCGCACACAGAGGAGGAGGGGGAGCAGCCCGCACACAGAGAGAGGCTGGGGGGGCAGCCCGCACACAGAGAGGCTGGGGGGGCAGCCCGCACACAGAGAGAGGCTGGGGGGGCAGCCCGCACACAGAGAGAGGCTGGGGGGGCAGCCCACACACAGAGAGAGGCTGGGGGGGCAGCCCACACACAGAGAGAGGCTGGGGGGGCAGCCCGCACACAGAGAGAGGCTGGGGGGCAGCCCGCACACAGAGAGAGGCTGGGGGGGCAGCCCGCACACAGAGAGAGGCTGGGGGGGCAGCCCGCACACAGAGGAGGAGGGGGGGGGGGGAGCAGCCTGCACAGAGAGGGTGCTGCCACCTCCTCACGAAAGGACCAGACTCCCCAATTCACCTGCCCAGGACAGAAAATGTGTACAATTCCCGCTAAAGGTCAGATGAAGAAAGGAAGCTGCACTCTGCGTCGCCCACTGCTCAAGAGCAGTGGAAAGGGAAGGAAATATAAAATGATAAGAACAGAGTTATCACTTTAGGTTTCCTTAGCGGGTGGGCGGGGCTGCTCTGCTCTGCAAGCAGGGCAGGGGAGGAGTGGTTTGCGCAATGACTGTTTGGTCCTCCCTCTCAGGCCACCCAAACCAGTCATGCGCATTTCCCCCGTTCTCCATTGCAGCCTGTGTGGAGAACAAGTCCAGGCCACACATTCCATGTTTGAGTGTCAAACCAGGACGCTAAAAACCTATCAACGCTGCATTTCAGCTTTGTGGTTGGTCAGGGAAGCATGGCTTCCTGTCCCACAGGAAGAGCAGGATCAAGGAGCAGAGACGCGGCGGTGGGACCAGCAGCAAGGTAAGTGCTGCAAAATAATTTTATTTTTTCCATTGTGCTACCTCTGCCAGGGTCTAACCCACCCAAGCTCCCGCTCTCACCTCCACGGTCTGCTCGAAGCTCCAGTCGTATTTCTTCTTCACTTTCTTTTCCAAGAAGCTGGTGGCCTCTGTTTGTTTTACGCCGGCGGCAGTGGCTTTGAAACCACAGTAGTATCCGGCGGGGTCACACTTGTACACCTGGGCCCCGTGCTCCTCGTCCACTCCTATGAGAATCATACCTGCAGAGAGGAGACAAACAGATGAACACCTCGCAAGTCACACGGACCCCCGGAAATGAAGCCATCAGCTCTACTCCAGTTTTACAAGTGAACTTCTTGACAAAGAACTCCTGAGGAGACACCTCGGCTCTTAGCCACATCCAAAGCTCGGCCACCATCCCTTACAACCTCCTGGTCCAATGACCCGGCTGCACCTGGTTGCATCCTCCAAAAGTCACTCCCTACACCCAGTGTTCAAACACACCAGGGTCCTCCTGCCCAATAAAGTGTCACCATCAGCTCACGCCAATGCTTCATGGAACCAGTCTTTGGCTGTTGTGAACACTGACACCAGACCAATGGCAATCAGCCAGACCCAAAACCGTGTGCGAAGGCGCACGAGTGATGCCACTACCAGCGAGGATAACATTACCTGGGATAAAAACGAACTCCTATCCTTCACGTGGTACAGGTTAGTAGCCCTCTCAACCCGCACTCCTTCCCAAGAGACCTGCCCTAACTCCTCCCATCCTCCACCTGGTACAGGTTAGTAGCCCTCTCCAACCCACCCACGAACCCGCACTCTTTCCCAAGAGACCTGCCCTTACTCCTCCCATCCCTCACCTGGTTTACTCAGGCGGCCCCTCTGCTTCATCTTCCCATCCCACCTCTCCTCAACCTCCACCCCACGGAGCCCCAATAGTACTCACAGCAGCCGAGAGGCCTCATCTCCGCGTTCTGCGTGTACACCTGCGAGATGTCGGCCATCCTCTTGCACAGCATGTCCACGGGGATCTCATAACCGTACTTGTACTTCCAGTTGGCGGCTTCGTAGCGCGCTCTCTGCACCTGCGAGCGACTGTCGGCTGGGAGGAAATACAGGCCAGGTAAAGGCTATGGGATCAGTAACCTTCTCATCCCTCAACCCAAGCACTCAAAAGGCCACCCTCGAGACAATCAGTTCCCACGCACATGACATGCATCTACCCCCCAGACCCCCTGGAGACTGGGTACCACGGGAGTATCACAGCATCAACCCAACACGAGAAACTCACCGCCACAGAGTAACACTGGCTCCTCCCTCCTCTAGAACAGACGCCACAAGTGGAGCAGAGCACATAGCCACAGCATGCGCTCTGCAAACACCCCAGACTGCAACCAGCATCCGAAGGTGGGATCCTGGGGAGGGATAGGGCGGCAGAGGGAGGGAAGGAGCATTGGCTCTGCAGAACTCAGGAGTCAGAGAGGAGACACCCCAAGCAGGTAAAAGGAGATAGTAAACAAGAGACTGCCGTAAGAGCTTAGAGGAACAGTGCAGCGCCAAGGGAGAGAGAGAGATGGCAGACACCAGTCTGGAGACAAACAGGCAGGCTACAAGCAGGCTTCGGAGAGGAGGAAGGAAAGCAAGAGACTGCACACAGAGCTCTCGAGAGAGTGAAAGAAGGGGAGTGCAGGCAAAGCAGAGGCGCCTACATGCACTGATGGGACCGTGTGGCTGCTGGCCTCATCTTGCACTGCTGCCGGAACACGCGGAATGACCGTGAAGCATTGATGGCCCACAGGGAGATACTCTGGGACACAGTCTCATCTGTTAAGGTGGTAATGGGAGATCGGTCCCTGTGACTGGAGTCGCTGCACCAGCTGATGTTTACAGCTCACACATCTGTCCAGCTTGGTGGAACAACGATACCTCTGCCACTACTGAACCTAGAACTTGCACAACGACTGCACTGCGCCCGGCACTGCCTTGGTGCACGTGTGAAAATGTTAGCTGCGATCAGGACTGGATGTATGTACCTCAGTTATCTTAAAGGACGGCTAAGGTGTGCACCAAGCAAGAATGAGGTTTGAGGGAAAGGGTTGACTCCACCCAGGAACCCCCATCACTAGCTCATACTCAGACGGACTCAGAAAGGATAATGTTACTTACCCAGTACGTATCTGTTCTTGGCATGTAGAGCTGTAGATTCACATGCTTTGCATACTCCTGCCATCTAGTGTTGGGTCCGGATGTTTGCAAGTTGTTTTTCTTCGAAGAAGTCTTTCCTAATCACGAGGTAAGGGGACTCCTCTGTTCGGTGATAGTGTGCATAGTCATAGACTCCATTTTTAGATTTTACCCCACATAGAGTGAGAATAGAGTATGCAAGTTTAGAATAGAGAGGCCATGCATATGTATGAAAGTAGGAAGAACTGCAACAAGTACAGGTGTTCGGGGCAGCGGGTGGGCGCATGTGAATCTACAGCTCTACATGTCAAGAACAGACGCTTACTGGGTAGATAACATTATGCGTTCGAGGCATGTGAGCTGTAGATCACATGCTTTGCATAGACTATACAACAGTATCCTCCCAAAGCGGTGGCTGACCTGTAGTAGTTTGAAACAGTGTTTTAAGTACTGCCTGGCATACATTATCTTGTTGCCTCGCTAACACATCTACACAATGCGGTTTGGTAAATGGGTGCAGAGTAGACCATGTTGCTGCTTTACAAATGTCAGCTAGGGGAACATTCTCCAAGAAGGCCATAGCAGCCCCTATTTTGCAGGTGGGATGCGCTCTAGGGGGTATTAGCAAAGTTCTGTTTGCTTTCACATAACATGTTTGGATACATTTTACGATCCATATTGCAGTGCCCGATTTAGATATGGGATTGCCTCTGGGTGGTGGAGAGGCAGCAACAAAGAGCTGCTTTGTTTTGCAAGTGTGTGTAAAGCTCGTTCTGCTACAGAATCAGGTTGAGGAAAAGACACAGGTAACTCAACTGATTGATATGAAAAGCAGAAACTACTTTAGGATTGGTTCGAAGACCTACTCGGTCTTTGTGAAACTCAAAGAAGGGCTCTGGTGTAGTTAATTTTTGGCGTTCACAAAGTCTACTTAGTGAATTTATTGCTATGAGGAAAGCAACTTTCCATGAGAGGATTTGGCATAGACACCTATGCACTGGCTCAAATGGTGAACCCATAAGCCTTGTAAGGACTAGGTTTAAGTTCCACTCTGGTGCAGGTAGGACTCTTGGTAGTATTCTTTTTAATCCTTCCAGAAAGGCTTTAATCACTGGTACTCTGAATAGAGATCTGTGTTGTCTATTCTGTACGTTTACAGCTACTGCTGCTAGATGTAAGCAAATGGATGTGTAGGCTAGTCCAGATTACTGTGAATGTAACAGATTTTGCGCTGAAGCATCAAGAGGATTGAGATTGGTATTGTTACAATAGATAAACTGCTTCCATTTTGCTGCATAACATGCTCTAGTAGTAGGCTGTCTCGCCTCTTAGAATATTCATACGGTCTGGTGTTAATTGTAAATAACCAAACTGACTTCAGGAGCCAGATCGCCAGGTTGAGTTCTTTGGGATTTGGATGCCCGATTTCTCAACAGCTCCGACTGAGGATACTGGAGGGGAGATGCAGCTTTTGGTGTGGAACTACTGAGAGCTCCAGCAGGATGAACCAAGGCTCTAAGAGAATTAGTGTAAGGAATGCTTGCCTGAGCTTCCAAACTACCAGTGGAATAAGTGGGAAAGGTGGATAAGCGTAGGCAAATATCCCTGACCAATTCATCCATAGGGCATTGCCTTTGGAGAGCGGGTGTAGGAACCTGGCGGCGAAGCTTGGGCATTTTGCGATTTGAGCTGTGGCTAACAGGTCTAAGTGAGGATATCCCCATTCCTGAAAGTAGGGGAGGAGAATTTGAGGATGAAGTTTCCACTCATGGCTTCGGTCTGCTGAGAAGGTCTGCAATCTGATTTACTCCTGGAAGATGTTCTGCCAGGAGATAAATCTTGTGTATGGCCCATTTCCAAATGGCTTGTGCTAGGCGTGCCAGTTGGAGTGTGTCCTGCCCTGTTTCTGTATATAGTACATAGCTGTCATGTCTGTGCGGACTAGGACAACTTTGCCTATAAGGTGAATTTGAAAAGCTCTGAGCACTAGAAACACTGCTAGTAGCTCTAGGTGATTTATATGGAGACTCTGGTACTTTAGACTCCACAACCCTCGGATTGTGATTGTTTAGGTGAGCACCCCAACCAGTGAGCGATGCGTCTGCTGTTAGCACGGTCTGTGGAACAGGGTTGGTGAAGGGCATCCCTTTGGATAAAGGTTGTGGATTCCACCACTACAGAGAGCGATGGGTGCAGCGGTCTACCAACACTAGATCGGCCAATTGACCCTGTGACGGGTTACACTGACCTCCCAAGCATTCTTGAAGGGGATGCATGTGAAGTCTTGCATGGGAACAGTTACGATGCAAGATGCCATCATTCCCAGCAGTTGCATGAACACTCTTGCTGGTAATGATTGGATGAGCTGAAACGGAGTGAGAAGGGACTGAATACTGAGAATCCTGGCTGCATTGGGAGAGGCTAGAGCTCGGAATGTCTATGGTGGCTCCCAGATAGGATTGGAAGGCAGGAGATGAGACGTTAACGCACTCACTGTAAACCGCAGTTGGTGTAAGAAGTGAATTGTGGCTAGAGTGCGTTGGAGACCCTTTTGGTAAGTGCTGGCTTTGATGATCCAGTCGTCCAAGTATGGGAAGACATGTATATTCTGTTTTCTCAGATGAGTGGGGACTCCAAACGGTAGTACTTTGAATTGGTAATGTTGACCCACTATCACAAATCTGAGAAATTTGTGATAAGTGGGGTGAAATAGAATGTGGAAATATGCATCTTTTAAGTCCAGAGTGGACATGAAGTCGCACTGCTGTAGAAGTGGGAGCACTTGTTGAAGTTTCACCATATGGAAATGTTTTGACAGTATGTAGTGGTTTAGTTCCGAGGTCCAGACTAGGTCTCAAGGAGCCGTCCTTTTTGGGGATTAGAAAGTACATGGACTATACGCCGGACCCTTGATATTGTAACGGTACAGGCTCTATGGCTCCTTTAAGCAAAAGGGATTAGACTTTCTGTTTGAGCAGGCGTTAATGTTCTGGTGACATTGTGAGAAAGAGGTGGAATGTTTGAGCATTGGTGGTAATCTCTGGGCAATAATCACTTTAGATAATTCCGAACACCCTTTTGTCTGTAGTTAAGGATTGCCAAATGAGGTGGAATTGTAGAAGACGTCCCGACAGGTGTTAAATGGTCAAGGGAAGGATGGGTAAGTCGCTGCTTGTTAGGGGAGGGGAAATGACGTGACGTGGACCCTGTGCCCCTACCTTTGCCAGTGTTCCCACTATATCCTCCTCTAAAGAAGCCTATTGATTGTTGCGAGGCAGCATTATTGTCGGAGGGTGTGGTTTTGATCGCCATCATCATCAGGCTGGTGGTGGAGAGCTAGTTGGTGTGATAAGTAAATATTTTAATGTTGGAGAAGGTGGTGAATGTGCAGAGGAATGTGGTGCAGGAGGAGAAGTAGAGTTGGTAAAAAGATTCTTCTTCTTTAAAGGAATCGTATAACGTAGGTCCCCCGACTCAGGTTTGCACTTTTGAGGCAGTTTGGCAACAAGATGTCCTGTATCAGGATTAATGTAAAGTACCTTTTGTTTTGGGTTCGATTTGGAAGGTGGGACATCAAAAAAAAATCGGATCTTGCAGCTTTGAAGGAGCATTTTTTGGTTTCAACACCAATGACTTCGGTGCCGGGGGTCGAAGGACTTTTCAGCATGGAAGCTTGGGGTTCCAAAGCAGTTTTAAAATTTGGCGTTGAGGGTTTCAGCTTTGAAGCAGTCTTTGGCTTAGAGCCTGATGGTTTCGGCTCTGTGCCAGTCTGTCTTTGGCCGACTGTCGATGACAAGCTGGCAGGCGGGGCTTCAGAAACAACTTCATGGTGGCGACTGTGGACCGAAGGCAGAGGTGGAACCGAAGCCTTTTGTTTGGTCTGGGTTGGATTTCAGTGGGGTATTCGGGACTCATGGGACGTTTACCTTACGGTATGTCTTCCATCTCGAGTCGGAATCCGGAATAGATACAGGCTCTTCCTCCAACTCCCGTTGTGCATCGAATTCTTCTTGCTCAGATCCTTCACCGAAGATATTCAGTGTGTAGTAGACGTTCTGGCTTTGCATTTCACAACGTCAAGTCATATGATCAGGGAGCGTTTACTTCGATTGAAATGATCTGCACGTGTCACAGTCTTGTTAGTTGTGTTCCAGAGATAAGTACAAGTTGAACATTTCGTGTAAATCAGTGCGCGGGTACTCTGCGTGGCACTGGGGACAGAAGTTGAATGGCGTCCGTTCCATCGACTGCGAGGTGGACCAGGGCTGTTAGGCCCGACGGCCTTCCAGAAGTCCTCCGATTGAAATAGAATAGACAGGGTTGAGCTGGGTGCGATCCTTACAGGGGACAAACCGACAACAGCAGGGACAGACTGACGACAGCTGGGAACAATCCTTGAAGGGGACAGACTGACTGCAGATGGGTAGGATCCTTGACAGGACAGACCGACGGCAGCTGGGTACGATCCGTGGCTGGACAGACCGACAGCAGCTGTATGCGAAGCTTGAAGACGACAGACCAAAGAGCTGGGTGTGAAGCTTGCATGGGACAGACAGACAAGCTGAGTGTGATCCTGGAACGGGACAGACGGATGCGTGGAATGCTGCTGGATTTGGTGGCGTGCACGTAAGGTGCATACGACACGGAGGGTTGTCCGACGGAAGAACGCAGGGAAATACAGCGCATGCCTTAACCCAGAGGTCTACAGACTGTGGGGCGCGCCCCCTGGGGGTCCGTGGATGGTTTCCAAGGGGGGCGCGCACGCCTCTGCAATTACATGTAAATGAAGATGGCCTGGAACTGAAGCCTTATTTATCTGCTTCATTTCCTGGCTGTCTTCATTTACACGCATACTGAAGTGCTGTGAAGGAGGTCACAGAGTGTCAAGAAGTTGCCTAAAGGAAAATAATTAACTAGTCTGAGTATTTAGTTTTTTCGCTGTCAGCTAACTATATATGAAATAATGAGCAAACGATTCCCTGAAAAATAAAATCAAGTTGCAATACACACAGTCCATCATAGGCTGCTGCAATATCATGCAGAGTTTGAAATAAAAACACTCTCCTACAAAATATAGCCTTCAGTCATAAATGATCAGACTGTCTCTGATGTAAGCATGTTCTGAAGTATCACACCCTTACAATACCTCTAAAAAAGTATTTGTCACTTTGACGCATTAAGCAGGGCCATTGGAATTGTGGTAAGAGGATCAAGTTATGCAGGAAGAAAAGGTAAATTATGCAGCATAATCTGTCACATTTTGTGGTTAGCTTTATTTCATTTTTAGTCATGATGACACTAAGGTGAAATATTATACCTCTTTAGTACCAATTTAAAACCCAAATATATCAATAAGCAACTTCAAGACGACCAATCAGCCTTTATGAAGGGCCTTCTACTGCTCTCGAACATGTCACGAGCCACGTCTTAAGTCACTGTTAATCCCTTTGAACTAGAATCACATTATTTCGGTAAAATCTGCAGATTATGCAGCAGATGATGGGCTATGGAGCAAATGTGGTACATCCATTGCAATGCAGAAAACGCTTCTGCCTCAGAAACGTATGATTCCAGTGGCCCTGAAATTAAGTGAGTACTCAATTAACGGTGGTTGGTTAGAGGATGTAGTGTAACAGCCTTCTTTGCTGTACACTTGTCGGTGTTGATTTGGGCTCAGCGCAATAGCCCATAGGAGGGGAATAATGAATGCAGGGGAGACACCTTTGTTTGGCCTCAGAGAGATGGCAGTCCATGTTTTTAACAAACGGCAGAGGAGACGGCCCTCTTTGCCAGGCAGTAGCTAACATTAGTGAACCAGAGGTCCGAGGGGCTCACTTAAACACAATGACTTTTTCACTTTAAAAAAGGTGCATGGGAGTTTATTTCCTAACATTAGGACCAAGGACACCATTGCAGATAAAGAAAGACCACATGTGGGAGCTCTTTTTTTCCTGAAAGGGCCTGTTTTCAGAATAGAATGACGGTCCTGCATAGTGGCGAAGGGTATAAGAGTCAGAGGAGATCGCCTGCTACTCAGGACTGAAGTTATCATTTCTGCAGCAAGTGTAGTTGCTTTGAGGTCCAGTAGTGCGAGGGGCTCACAAAACCTCAATTATAGGGGCAGTATTTTGGAATCAATAACTGTTTTTCTCTGTCATTTGCTGTTTTTGAAGGCTCATAATTAGTGTGGTTCATAAGCTATCGTAAAATAACTCATAAAATGATTTCATAATCCATGCCCCCTACGCTCAGCCCTTTCTTGCCCACTCACCCAATCCTTACCGTCAAGTTTTGGAGGGGGGGGCTTGACATTAAAACATTATGCTTAGGGGGGCTCGGAGCAAAAAAATTTGAGGACCTCTGCCTTAACCACACATTTTCTTACCCATTTTTTTTTTACAATGCTTATGCTTTTACAATGTATGAGGTTACTACGCAATGTTTATATAAAACCAGTGGAAAACCCCACCAACTTACCTTAAATGTGAGGTATAGGCATGAGTTGTAAAATCATACATGTGGTAAAAACGAGTGCTAAAAATGCGTGGTAAAGTTCCAATGTGGTAAAAATCTCATTGTAAAGGCGGCTGCCCCCACCGAGCAGAACGCGGAGTAAAGACGGAAAAGAGACCAGCAGGCTACGCAATTCCAATAATGGTGACATCTTCACGTAACCGGTTTATGCGAGGAGCTGCAACAAGCACGACACCTGCTCCTCAAAGACCACTTTAAGCAAAAAGATTTGCACCAGAAGGCAAGCGGTGCTCGCATGCCTGAATCCGTCAAACACCAAACTAAACCGCAGATGTGTGAACCTTCTGACGGCGGCCGAGCAGGGAACGCCAAAACTGGTGTAAACGGAATAGAGCCGGCCGTTAACAGAAGGGCAATAGGACCCAATGACATCGGACTGAACATGTCCATCTAGCACCGGGGACACCTTAGTGTAAGAAGAGTCCACGCGATGAACAGTACACGGTTGAACAGGACGAGAGCACATTAATACGGGATCAGTCCTCTCCAGCAGCTGGTGTAAAAGAGAGCGCTTCAACCAGTTTCACCGATTTATCTTTTTAAACTGTAAGGAATTCCTATTTCATGAGCTTTTTTAAGGGTTTTAACAATGATGTTCTAAGAATGTTGTACTATGTGTTGCAATTGTTTTAACGACCTATGCAAAAATAAAATAAACTTCACCCTTCACTGAGCGGAAGGCGCCCGGGTTTGGCGGAGTGCAAGGGGGTGTCTCGCCGCTCCGCTCTCATGAGAAGCGGCGATGGAGGCCTGACTCGCAGAGTACAGAGGCCGAGCTTTAAACGACACTGCCCGAGTGAGCTGCAGTTCACACGGGTACCCCCAATAAAGAACCAAACATATCCAGGGCAGTCCCCGCTTCACGTCCACCCCAGGGAGCGCACGGACCACCACATGCACCCAACTGTGGAGAGCTCCCACGCCCAGAGGACACCTAACCATAACTGTACCCCACTCTGGAGAGCTCCCACGCCCAGAGGACACCTAACCACAACTGACCCCCACCCTGGAGAGCTCTCACACCCAGAGGACACCTAACCATAACTGTACCCCACTCTGGAGAGCTCCCACACCCAGAGGACACCTAACCATAACTGCTCCCCCACCCTGGAGAGCTCCCACACCCAGAGGACACCTAACCATAACTGCACCCCCACCCTGGAGAGCTCCCACACCCAGAGGACACCTAACCATAACTGTACCCCCACCCTGGAGAGCTCCCACACCCAGAGGACACCTAACCATAACTGCCCCCCACTCTGGAGAGCTCCCACGCCCAGAGGACACCTAACCATAACTGCACCCCCACCCTGGAGAGCTCCCACACCCAGAGGACACCTAACCATAACTCATCCAGAGGACACCTAACCATAACTGTACCCCCACCCTGGAGAGCTCCCACACCCAGAGGACACCTAACCATAACTGTACCCTTACTCTGGAGAGCTCCCACACCCAGAGGACACCTAACCATAACTGTACCCTTACTCTAGAGAGCTCCAACACCCAGAGGACACCTAACCATAACTGTACCCTTACTCC
Organism: Lissotriton vulgaris; assembly: GCF_964263255.1. Taxonomy (NCBI): domain Eukaryota; kingdom Metazoa; phylum Chordata; class Amphibia; order Caudata; family Salamandridae; genus Lissotriton; species Lissotriton vulgaris. The sequence continues at coordinate 19,706,133 of NC_141697.1, forward strand.
GGAGAGCTCCCACGCCCAGAGGACACCCAACCATAACTGTACCCCACTCTGGAGAGCTCCCACACCCAGAGGACACCCAACCATAACTGCACCCCCACCCTGGAGAGCTCCCACACCCAGAGGACACCTAACCATAACTGCACCCCCACTCTGGAGAGCTCCCACACCCAGAGGACACCTAACCATAACTGCACCCCCACCCTGGAGAGCTCCCACACCCAGAGGACACCTAACCATAACTCATCCAGAGGACACCTAACCATAACTGTACCCCCACCCTGGAGAGCTCCCACACCCAGAGGACACCTAACCATAACTGTACCCTTACTCTGGAGAGCTCCCACACCCAGAGGACACCTAACCATAACTGTACCCTTACTCTAGAGAGCTCCAACACCCAGAGGACACCTAACCATAACTGTACCCTTACTCTGGAGAGCTCCCACGCCCAGAGGACACCCAACCATAACTGTACCCCACTCTGGAGAGCTCCCACACCCAGAGGACACCCAACCATAACTGCACCCCCACCCTGGAGAGCTCCCACACCCAGAGGACACCTAACCATAACTGCACCCCCACTCTGGAGAGCTCCCACACCCAGAGGACACCCAACCATAACTGTCCCCCACCCTGGAGAGCTCCCACACCCAGAGGACACCTAACCATAACTGTACCCTTACTCTGGAGAGCTCCCACACCCAGAGGACACCTAACCATAACTGCACCCCCACCCTGGAGAGCTCCCACACCCAGAGGACACCTAACCATAACTGCACCCCCACCCTGGAGAGCTCCCACACCCAGAGGACACCTAACCATAACTCATCCAGAGGACACCTAACCATAACTGTACCCCCACCCTGGAGAGCTCCCACACCCAGAGGACACCTAACCATAACTGTACCCTTACTCTGGAGAGCTCCCACACCCAGAGGACACCTAACCATAACTGTACCCTTACTCTAGAGAGCTCCAACACCCAGAGGACACCTAACCATAACTGTACCCTTACTCTGGAGAGCTCCCACGCCCAGAGGACACCTAACCATAACTGTACCCCACTCTGGAGAGCTCCCACACCCAGAGGACACCCAACCATAACTGCACCCCCACCCTGGAGAGCTCCCACACCCAGAGGACACCTAACCATAACTGTACCCTTACTCTGGAGAGCTCCCACACCCAGAGGACACCTAACCACTGAGGTGAAGGCGCCCGGGTTTGGCGGAGTGCAAGGGAGTGTCTCGCCGCTCCGCTCTCATGGGAAGCGGCGATGGAGGCCTGACTCGCAGAGTACAGAGGCCGAGCTTTAAATGACACTGCCCGAGTGAGCTGCAGTTCACACCGGTACCCCCAATAAAGAACCAAACATATCCAGGGTAGTCCCCGCTTCACGTCCACCCCAGGGAGCGCACGGACCACCACACGCACCCAACGGTGGAGAGCTCCCACACCCAGAGGACACCTAACCATAACTGTCCCCCACTCTGGAGAGCTCCCACACCCAGAGGACACCTAACCATAACTGTCCCCCACTCTGGAGAGCTCCCACACCCAGAGGACACCTAACCATAACTGTCCCCCACTCTGGAGAGCTCCCACACCCAGAGGACACCTAACCATAACTGTACCCCACTCTGGAGAGCTCCCAGACCCAGAGGACACCCAACCATAACTGTACCCCACTCTGGAGAGCTCCCACACCCAGAGGACACCTAACCATAACTGTACCCCCACCCTGGAGAGCTCCCACACCCAGAGGACACCTAACCATAGCTGTACCCTTACTCTGGAGAGCTCCCACACCCAGAGGACACCTAACCATAACTGTACCCTTACTCTAGAGAGCTCCAACACCCAGAGGACACCTAACCATAACTGTCCCCCACTCTGGAGAGCTCCCACACCCAGAGGACACCTAACCATAACTGTCCCCCACTCTGGAGAGCTCCCACACCCAGAGGACACCTAACCATAACTGTACCCCACTCTGGAGAGCTCCCACACCCAGAGGACACCCAACCATAACTGTACCCCACTCTGGAGAGCTCCCACACCCAGAGGACACCTAACCATAACTGTACCCCCACCCTGGAGAGCTCCCACACCCAGAGGACACCTAACCATAACTGTACCCTTACTCTAGAGAGCTCCAACACCCAGAGGACACCTAACCATAACTGTACCCTTACTCTGGAGAGCTCCTACGCCCAGAGGACACCTAACCATAACTGTACCCCACTCTGGAGAGCTCCCACACCCAGAGGACACCCAACCATAACTGCACCCCCACCCTGGAGAGCTCCCACACCCAGAGGACACCTAACCATAACTGTACCCTTACTCTGGAGAGCACCCACACCCAGAGGACACCTAACCACTGAGCGGAAGGCGCCCGGGTTTGGCGGAGTGCAAGGGAGTGTCTCGCCGCTCCGCTCTCATGGGAAGCGGCGATGGAGGCCTGACTCGCAGAGTACAGAGGCCGAGCTTTAAACGACACTGCCCGAGTGAGCTGCAGTTCACACCGGTACCCCCAATAAAGAACCAAACATATCCAGGGTAGTCCCCGCTTCACGTCCACCCCAGGGAGCGCACGGACCACCACACGCACCCAACGGTGGAGAGCTCCCACACCCAGAGGACACCTAACCATAACTGTCCCCCACTCTGGAGAGCTCCCACACCCAGAGGACACCTAACCATAACTGTACCCCACTCTGGAGAGCTCCCACACCCAGAGGACACCTAACCATAACTGTACCCCCACCCTGGAGAGCTCCCACACCCAGAGGACACCTAACCATAACTGTACCCTTACTCTGGAGAGCTCCCACACCCAGAGGACACCTAACCATAACTGTACCCTTACTCTAGAGAGCTCCCACACCCAGAGAACACCTAACTATAACGGTACCCTTACTCTAGAGAGCTCCAACACCCAGAGGACACCTAACCATAACTGTACCCTTACTCTGGAGAGCTCCCATGCCCAGAGGACACCTAACCATAACTGCCCCCCAACCTGGAGAGCTGCCACACCCAGAGAACACCTAACCATAACTGCCCCCCACCCTGGAGAGCTCCCACACACTGGAGGACACCTAACCATAACTGTACCCCCACCCTTGAGAGCTCCCACACCTAACAATAACTCATCCAGAGGACACCTAACCATAACTGTACCCCCACTCTGGAGAGCTCCCACGCCCAGAGGACACCTAACCATAACTGCCCCCAACCTGGAGAGCTGCCACACCCAGAGGACACCTAACCATAACTGCCCCCCACCCTGGAGAGCTCCCACACCCAGAGGACACCTAACCATAACTGCACCCCCACTCTGGAGAGCTCCCACACCCAGAGGACACCCAACCATAACTGTCCCCCACCCTGGAGAGCTCCCACACCCAGAGGACACCTAACCATAACTGTACCCCACTCTGGAGAGCTCCCACACCCAGAGGACACCTAACCATAACTGTACCCCACTCTGGAGAGCTCCCACACCCAGAGGACACCTAACCATAACTGTACCCCCACCCCGGAGAGCTCCTACGCCCAGAGGACTCCTAGCCATAACTGTACCCCACTCTGGAGAGCTCCCACACCCAGAGGACACCTAACCATAACTGTACCCCCACCCTGGAGAGCTCCCACACCCAGAGGACACCTAACCATAACTGCACCCCCACCCTGGAGAGCTCCCACACCCAGAGGACAACTAACCATAACTCATCCAGAGGACACCTAACCATAACTGTACCCCACTCTGGAGAGCTCCCACACCCAGAGGACACCTAACCATAACTGTACCCCCACCCTGGAGAGCTCCCACACCCAGAGGACACCTAACCATAACTGTACCCCACCCTGGAGAGCTCCCACACCCAGAGGACACCTAACCATAACTGCTCCCCACTCTGGAGAGCTCCCACGCCCAGAGGACACCTAACCATAACTGTACCCCACTCTGGAGAGCTCCCACACCCAGAGGACACCTAACCATAACTGCTCCCCACTCTGGAGAGCTCCCACACCCAGAGGACACCTAACCATAACTGTACCCCACCCTGGAGAGCTCCCACACCCAGAGGACACCTAACCATAACTGCTCCCCACTCTGGAGAGCTCCCACACCCAGAGGACACCTAACCATAACTGTACCCCACCCTGGAGAGCTCCCACACCCAGAGGACACCTAACCATAACTGCTCCCCACTCTGGAGAGCTCCCACACCCAGAGGACACCTAACCATAACTGTACCCCACCCTGGAGAGCTCCCACACCCAGAGGACACCTAACCATAACTGCTCCCCACTCTGGAGAGCTCCCACACCCAGAGGACACCTAACCATAACTGTACCCCACTCTGGAGAGCTCCCACACCCAGAGGACACCTAACCATAACTGCTCCCCACTCTGGAGAGCTCCCACGCCCAGAGGACACCTAACCATAACTGTACCCCCACCCTTGAGAGCTCCCACACCCAGAGGACACCTAACCATAACTCATCCAGAGGACACCTAACCATAACTGTCCCCCACTCTGGAGAGCTCCCACACCCAGCGGTATCTAACTGGATCTGTACCCCACACTAGAGGCCACACATACCCTGATGACACCCGATAGTACCTGTACCCCCACCCTGGAGCGCGCCCCAACGCCGAGGACACCTTCTAGCCGAACCGTACCTCCACTCGGACAAGCCCCCCCACCCCCGGGGGCCCCTCATTACCATACCTGTCATCCCCGTCATCACACAGCCGATGTTCTCCGTGATGCGGAAGAGGTGGCTGACCGTGCTGTAATCCAGCAACTTGTCCTAAAGAGACAAAAAAAAAACACATTACATTACCTATGCTGGGGTAGGTGGAGAACACTAATCATTGTGTGCACCTCACACTGGATGCAAGGGGGGGGGGGGGTGGGAGGGCTGTAGACACGCACAGTGTGCACCTTACACTGGATGCAAGGGGGGGCGGGAGGGCTGTAGACACGCACAGTGCGCACCTTACACTGGATGCAAGGGGGGGGCGGGAGGGCTGTAGACACGCACAGTGTGCACCTCGCACACAGCCCCAGGGCCCAGACACAAACTTCATCTTCAAGAAGCGGGAAATCCCCGCCTGGGAGTTTCCATCACCAGGAAAACAAACACCAGCAGCGCAGGGAAGAGCAGGGGGGCCGACGGAACCTACAGAAGGAGGAGGCACAGAGAGACGCACGGGCCCTGCAGTCAGAGCATCAGAGGGAAGAACGGGGTGGGAGGCTGCAGGGCCCCAGAGGGAAGCACGGGGATGGGGGAGGGGGGGGGGGTGGGCTGTAGCCAGGGCCCCAGAGGGAAGCACGGGGTGGGGGGCTGCAGCCAGGGCCCCAGAGGGAAGCAGGGGGTGGGGGCTGCAGCCAGGGCCCCAAAACGAAGCAGGGGGTGGGGGGCTGCAGCCATGGCCCCGGAGGGAAGCAGGGGGTGGGGGGGGGGCTGCAGCCATGGCCTCGGAGGGAAGCAGGGGTGGGGGGGGCTGCAGCCATGGCCTCGGAGGGAAGCAGGGGTGGGGGGGGCTGCAGCCATGGCCTCGGAGGGAAGCAAGGGGTTTGTGGCCCTGCAGCCAGGGCCCCAGAGGGAAGCATGCAGTGGGGGGCTGCAGCCAGGGCCCCAGAGGGAAGCAGGGGGTGGGGGGCTGCAGCCAGGGCCCCAGAGCGAAGCAGGGGATGGGGGGGCTGCAGCCATGGCCTCAAGGGGAAGCAGGGGGTGGGGGGCTGCAGCCAGGGCCCCAGAGGGAAGCAGGGGGTGGGGGGCTGCAGCCATGGCCTCGGAGGGAAGCAGGGGTGGGGGGGCTGCAGCCATGGCCTCGGAGGGAAGCAGGGGTGGGGGGGCTGCAGCCAGGGCCTCAAGGGGAAGCAGGGGGTGGGGGGCTGCAGCCAGGGCCCCAGAGGGAAGCAAGGGGTGTGTGGCCCTGCAGCCAGGGCCCCAGAGGGAAGCATGCAGTGGGGGGCTGCAGCCAGGGCCCCAGAGGGAAGCAGGGGGTGGGGGGCTGCAGCCAGGGCCCCAGAGCGAAGCAGGGGATGGGGGGGGGGCTGCAGCCATGGCCTCAAGGGGAAGCAGGGGGTGGGGGGCTGCAGCCAGGGCCCCAGAGGGAAGCAGGGGGTGGGGGGCTGCAGCCATGGCCTCGGAGGAAAGCAGGGGTGGGGGGGCTGCAGCCATGGCCTCGGAGGGAAGCAGGGGTGGGGGGGGCTGCAGCCAGGGCCTCAAGGGGAAGCAGGGGGTGGGGGGGGCTGCAGCCAGGGCCTCAAGGGGAAGCAGGGGGTGGGGGGCTGCAGCCATGGCCTCAGAGCGAAGCAGGGGGTGGTGGGGCTGCAGCCAGGGCCTCAAGGGGAAGCAGGGGGTGGGGGGCTGCAGCCAGGGCCTCAAGGGGAAGCAGGGGGTGGGGGGCTGCAGCCATGGCCTCAGAGCGAAGCAGGGGGTGGTGGGGCTTCAGCCAGGGCCTCAAGGGGAAGCAGGGGGTGGGGGGCTGCAGCCAGGGCCCCAGAGGGAAGCAGGGGGTGGGGGGCTGCAGCCATGGCCTCGGAGGGAAGCAAGGGGTGTGTGGCCCTGCAGCCAGGGCCCCAGAGGGAAGCATGCAGTGGGGGGCTGCAGCCAGGGCCCCAGAGGGAAGCAGGGGGTGGGGGGCTGCAGCCAGGGCCCCAGAGCGAAGCAGGGGATGGGGGGGGCTGCAGCCATGGCCTCAAGGGGAAGCAGGGGGTGGGGGGCTGCAGCCAGGGCCCCAGAGGGAAGCAGGGGGTGAGGGGCTGCAGCCATGGCCTCGGAGGGAAGCAGGGGTGGGGGGGGGTGCAGCCATGGCCTCGGAGGGAAGCAGGGGTGGGAGGGGGCTGCAGCCAGGGCCTCAAGGGGAAGCAGGGGGTGGGGGGCTGCAGCCATGGCCTCAGAGCGAAGCAGGGGGTGGTGGGGCTGCAGCCAGGGCCTCAAGGGGAAGTAGGGGGTGGGGGGCTGCAGCCAGGGCCTCAAGGGGAAGCAGGGGGTGGGGGGCTGCAGCCATGGCCCCAGAGGGAAGCAGGGGGTGGGGGGGCTGCAGCCATGGCCTCGGAGGGAAGCAGGGGTGGGGGGCTGCAGCCATGGCCTCGGAGGGAAGCAGGGGTGGGGGGGGGGGGCTGCAGCCAGGGCCCCAGAGCGAAGCAGGGGGTGGGGGGCTGCAGCCATGGCCTCAAGGGAAAGCAGGGGGTGTGTGGCCCTGCAGCCAGGGTACTAGAAGGAAGAACGGGTGGGAGGCCCTGCAGCCAGGGCCCCAGAGGGAAGCAGGGGTGGGGTCTGCAGCCAGGGCGGGGTCTGCAGCCAGGGCCTCAGAGGGAAGCACTGTCCGTCAGGGGCCCGCACTGCGCTGGGACTCAGGGGCCCATTACTGAAACCAGAGCTGCCACAAACAGGTCGGACCGGAGACAACGGATAGACAGGCCCGGCGGGGACTTTCCACCGCCCGGGCTGAGAGGAGGAAGCGCTGTGGGGAGGGAGGAGGGGGGGCGGTAGCTCCCCCCCCCCCCCCCCTTCAATGCTCACACGCCTTCGAGCACGAGGCTTTCCAGGGAATTTTCGAAGACCTGAACTTCCTCCAAGCCTCGCCCCACATCCTCGGAAAGCCCCACCCCGGTCACGGTGACCCCCCCCCCCCCCCACCCCCCCCCACACACACACACACCAACAATCAGCCGACTCGGACCTGTACCTCCATCCCCCGCACAGGGCACACTGAGTAACAACCCACATGGGTGCAGGGTGTGAAGAAACGCACCCACCAGACTCAATACAGGGGTGCGGGGTGCGGGGGGGGGGCTTCCTGTCTGTACCAAAGAGGAGCGTAAATTACAGAAGCAGCTACTTTTCCATGCCCGCAAGAAAAAAACAAGCTTTAGCAAATCCAATAGCTCTCGCCTATACAGGAGCTGTTGGCTTTGGTAATGTGGTGTCGCAGGATGCACACCGGTGTGGCTGCTGGTCAGCACGGCTGAAAGTTAGTGGCGTGTAGTGTGTGGGTGGGGTTGGGGGGGTGGAGGGAGTAGTGTCGTCGAGTAGAGTTCAGTGGTTTAGTGGCAGACTGGCGTAGAGGGAGGGGGTAGATTGAGGTAGTGTCGGCTGGGTTGGACTAAAGGACAGTGGAGTGGATTGAAATGGGGCGAGGGTCCGAGGTGGATTGGAGTGGCATGGAATGAATTGGTTTGGTTTGGGGCGGATTGGATTATATAGTGGGTTGGTTAGGAGTGGGGTGAATTTGAGTGGGGTGGGGTGGGCTGTTTTGGATTGAGAGGGGGCATGAACTGGGGTGGATTGTGGTAGAGTTGGGTAGAATAGTGAGAGTATTTAAGTGGGATGAGTGGAATGGAATGGGGTAGATTGGATTCAGTGGAGCAGATTGGAGTGGGGTGGATTGGGGTGTACTGCACCATTATGTGTTAAAGCATGTCAGAAATTACCCACAAAAATGGAACAAGGTCGCTTTGCAATAACACAATCCTCTTTGAGAAACTCGCCCACAAGCAAAAACAGAAGAACACGAGTGCAAAGTGAGAATAGAATGTGTGGCAAAATAAACTATAGGAAATAAATCTCAGCTAATTTGTTTGTGCTGTTGTAAACGTTACCAGTCATTTGCCTTCTGTGGGCAGGGCACTAAAAGTTAGACAGAACAAAATAGTAATCAGGTCAGGAGCAGCAGCCAGGCATTGATTAAGTTGAATCAGTTGGTGCTTAGTCTCTGCTCCACAGAGAGGAACGGAAATGTTAGGCCTGCAGTGACAAATGGCTGTAAAGAAGCGTGCAACGCGAACCCACAAATGGTAAGCAACAGAGCGGATCCAAGCTCTTTGTATACACGTCTGGCGAGCGACTCTAAAAATAATGGAATATGGTAAAAAAGCGTGCATCTGCTCCAGTCGCACCCAGCAGAGCTATCCTACTGGAGACTCAGAGCTTTCAGACTTACCTACTTCCAGAGCTGCCCAGATCTTGCTCTAGAGTTTACTGCCCTGTTCGATCAGAGGCTCAAGGGGCAGACAACCGAGCTATCTCTCTACTAAGACCGAATTTACAGGTGTGGGGTGCAATCCTAAAGGCATCTGCCTTCGACAGCCCACCCATCTCTTTGCTGGCACTAACTTGAGAAGCCTTACTAACCTGTCCGCTCTCCACACACTGTAGGGAGGGTCGTCAAGAAGAGTGAGGGAAGGCCACACCAGCTCGCGAATAAGAAGTCTGGCATAGTTTCTGCACCAATCCATGCCCGGCACAGGGTCTCACAGCACTCACGTTTCCATCAGGTTCCGGAAGTTCTTTGGACTGACTGGAAAGGCTGCTTGCGGCACATTCTCCTGTATGGAGGCGTTACGTGGGATGTGTTTGCTCAAAGTCTTACTCAATATTGGAGAGACGATATTGGTGTGTGCGTGTAACCACAAAACATTCTAGTGTACAACATAATATTGTAAATGGGGATACCTACTTTAAAAAAAAAAAAAAAAAAAAAAAAAAAAAAAGGGGTGAATGTGACACTGCTTTTATCTTTTTAGAACTTGCCATAATGCAAAATGGTCGTCACGTTAGGTTTGTTTTTGGAGGGAACGATTTCTTAATTACAGGCCACACAAGCTTCACTATAAAGAGTAGCTAGAGGGGACACGTATGGACGGAGCCGGGCCACATCGCATAGTTGTACATGGTGGTGGAGATCACGTTGGTCAAGAGAGGAGAGAAGCCATTGAAGGCATAATGCACAAAGTACTTTGCTCTGAACATAGTAAGTCTCGTCCCAGGCAACCATGCATGGGAGAGGAGCAGCATGCCACGGAGTTGCATCTCTGCTGCTTTTGGGTCACCGTGGGGATGCGGATGAGCGCGCGCTGATCTAGGCTCATACAAGAAGACGCTCCTGAGCTACAGGTAACGCGTCAGCCACCTGCAAGGAGCTCTGCAGTATGCAACCCAACGTACATCAAAAGCTTTGGCTCAGTTGAATTTACTTAAAATAGAATGGACTCGAGATGAAAATGTATGTATTAGCAGATGTTTGAAAGTCAATCATTTTTCTCCAACCTTTCCAACAATTGAGTTGTGCAAAGTGTTGTTTCAGTGCCAATTAACCGTTTAGGCACCAACATTGGTACGCTACATACAATGGCAGCTTCCTACACTTACGTTGAATATTGGCCCCTAACTTAATTTCCCACTTACACATTTCAACTGCCACAAAAGCTGGAATGTATTTAATTCATTCCCCCTGGTACATGAGTTAACCACAGGCATTCCCCACAAGAGCTAAACACTAGAGTGTAGGAAGGTGGATACCCGACTATGGTTGCCCCCAACTTTTTGCCTGGTGTTTTGCTGGTTTTCCGACTTAGTTGGCCTGGGACCCTGCCAATCAGGACCCCAGGCCTACTGCTCTCTCTAAAATGGATTCCATGTACCTTAGGTACATTTCCAATTGGTACTGGGCCACCTTATCAGACCCTGTAACTCAGGGCATAGGTGTACCCAGGGCCTACCAGGGGCTGCAGTATGTATTATGCAACCCCTGGATGGCCATCTAAATCGGACACAACTGGCTGCACGACAGCTGGGGCAAGGTGGTGTAATCACCCTTTGCTTTAGATATAGTATACCTATATCTAACCCTAAAAATGGACACAGAGATTCCTATCAGTCACTCCTATGGCAGGCCTCGACAATCCTGCAGGCAGAGTGCTTGGAATCGTGTGAGATGGTGCTCTGGCATGAGCTGAGCCCGTTTGCAGCTTGCGGAACCAAGTCCTAATAGCTGTTCCATGATAACGCATACCATATACTCTTAAGTGCATTATAATCCTCGCGGTTAAATGCCATCTTTGGTATTGCTTTAACAAAACATGTTGAGTAAGGTGTCATACGAATTGGAATACTAACCCCTTGCCAATTCTGGCGACGGGGTTAGCATTCCACCCTTCTAGAGGGACACGACATGTATGTAACTGTGAACCCCGGTTAAAGTTAACTCAAGCCTCAGCATCACAAAATGGATGCTGCCACCACAGACACGAGTCTGACCCCCTGCAGCTGGGAGTCCTTCCAGCGAGGGGAGCTTGGACAAAGGGTTTCCTGTCAGGGGCGGTGCTAGCACCATCCCAGACAGGGTTTTGTGTATCCTGGGTAGGCAGGGCTTTACAGGAAGGTGACTGCAAGTGGCACCCCGGTGCTCACTACGCATCTGCCGGCTAGAACCAGTTCCAGGGGCACACCAGCCCCTGGCCTGGGGAAAGTCCGGCATGGGAGAGGGGTGTAACCACCCCCCCTTCCAGGTCCCACCCCTAGGGCAGGACCTAGTCGCGTACCCACCCCTTTCTTTAGGATAAAGGCAGGAGCAGGGACCCTTCCAAATTAGATCATCTTTGATTCAAGAAACTACTTTCTACGAAAGGAACTCTCGGCTCTTCTCAAGATTTCTCCCTTGTGGCTAAGGAGTAATCACCCTGCATCCGCAGGCACCATCTAAGAACTCTGCGGTTTGCTGCACGTCCTTCCTCCGGAATCCGACTGACCAGCTCGACGAGACCCGGCTTCCCTGGCACCTCTGACCTCTACAGCTAAGCTGAGAACCGTAGGTGCGACGAAACCGAGGGACCGGCCATCATCAGAACTGCACAACTTCTATCCAGCACGACCGCCGAGGGATCCTCTGGTGAGTGCTTTGGGGTCCGAGAAGCCCCGACCCTGAGCAGCTCCAGCACCGAAGACCAGCCCCCCCCCAGCATCCACGAGATCTGCGTGGGGCCCTTCTGCTTTTTGGCTGCCCACCGCGTTGTCTGGCTACTAGCCCGCTGGCTTGTGGCCTTCCCGACGACGATCAACGACAACACTGCTGGTATGGTTGCTCCAGACTGGCCCTTGCTCCCTTCCAAAAGAGGAGCACCCCGGACCCTACTGGTCCACCGCGTGGGCTTGAATTTGCCAAGACTTGTTGCCCCAATCCTGGGTCCAGCGACGTCGACAGCATCAACCATCGTGGGACAGCTCGCACCTCCATCCTGGTCGCCGACAACGCCTCCTGGTCCGTGAGACTGCAGAGCCCAGCGTCGCCCACTCACCTGGTCGAGGTGACTACCATCCGGTGCCATCCTGGTGCCCATCTGATCACTGGCTAGTGATTAAGAACTTGGTCCCCTCTGCTTTCAGGTGTCATCCATCTTCGATCCAGGCTTGGATCACTTCGAACAATCTTCACTGGTCGCCTGCCAGCAACTCTTTCTTCAGGCTCCTGGTTAGTCAACGAGGATTCCCGACGTCTTTTCAGACCTATGCAGCCGCAGCCCCTGGGCTAGGTAACTTCGGCATTTCGGTGCCCCAGCATAGCCTCACTATCCAAGGGTCCAGATCCACTTTCGTTTTTGACCTACCTAGTCGGGTTCGCCCGAGAACACTAACTTTGCTTTTACTAGCCTCCATAGACTTTGTCCCGCATCCCGCGTGAGAGTGCACACTCTGCACCCGAGTCCCCTAGGCCTCCTACTAGTAATCTTAAGGTTCAGTAACGTAGTCCTAGCGATTCCAAAGCCTATTAGTCCAGTACTTACCTGCTAGTAATTTCGCATTCCACTTTCATAGTATATGGTTTTTCGTGCCCCTCGGGCATTTGTGTAAATTGTGCAACTTAAAGTATTTTCGTAAGAGTTTTGTTGTGTGCTTAGTACCCTGTCCTCATAAAGAGTACAGGGCTGTTGTGATCTAAATAAATACACTGTTTATTTTCATAACACTTGTGTGGTGTCCTTTCACTTGGTGTTCAAGGGGTATATGTGATGGTATAACAGCTGGCTTAACACGCCCTCTAGAATTTAGCCCGAAGACTGCTCTTGTCCATGCTACTAGGATAGCTGGTCTATCGGTTGACTTACAACCAATCACCATAAGGGTTGTTTGGACTGATACATAGTGATCACTAGAATAGTGAACACTGAATATCAGGCCAACTTCTCACATAGAGTATCACCAAACTTGGAACAAGCGAATAAATATTCAGTGTTATTAAGGATTGTACTGCTCTTGCCTCATTACACCTGGCTAGTGTGCAATATTACTGCCTCGTGCCCATGCTGTACTCATGTGTGTGGACACACACGTCCTGACACTAGGGGCGGGAGGTGTGGGGTGTGTCGCTTGACCTACTGTTGCCTGTGATGTACATGTTTGAATTCACTTGGCATGATGAGGACCATTCAAAAACTGCTCCATGTATGAGGGAAGCCTGCGCTGCCCTTACCCATGCTGGATCCATTCTGAATTAAAGTATTATACAGTTGTAGCAGTAATGTCCCACCGTATGCTAAACACACAAGCTGCCACTGCCAAGGATGTATGGACAATCAGACGCTTGTTGGAAGCTCAATTTTTTGTATCCGTTTGCTGCAATTATAAGGTCAGTTCAGCTGATTTAATGAATAAACAAAAGCGCCCTGAAGCTATAACTCACCGGCACCTTCTTCTGTGTGACCAGCACCGCACAGTCCTTGCCCCGCACAGCCACGGACGTCAGGCCGCCCTGATTAATAGCCTTGAAGGCATACTCTGCAAAGAAAGAAGAGCAGTCAGTGACAGCACACAAGCACAACACAAGGCTTAGCGGTTATTGAACAACACTGCACAATGTATCCAGATAGGGTGGTCACGGGGGAGGGGGGGGGGGGGGGGGGGCAAGAGGGAAAGCAGCCCTTCCAAAGGGGAGTTAGGGCTGTCTTCTCTTAGAGAAGCCCACAGATGATGAAGTTGTAATGTTTTATTATTCCATTTTGTAAAGCGCAACAGCTACCTCCAATGGAGGTGTCGCAGCGCTGCCAGCGAGTTGAGAGAGATCTGGAGAGTAAATTGAGAAGGGGGGGTGGGGGGATCTAGGGTAGACTTAAAAGCCAGGTTTTAAGATTCTTCCTAAATATCAATTCAGAGTTGGCCTTTGAGAGATGCTCCGGCATGGAATTCCAGGCAGAGGCGGTTATGCAAGAGAAAGAGCGACCGCCTAGTCTGCTTTTTTTTTTTTTTAAACGTGGAAATACTAAGAAATCCCTGGAAATTCGATCTCAGAGTCCTGTTTTGGGTATATTTGGGAAGTCTTAGTTTTAGGTAATCAGGACCACTGTCATTAGTGGACCTGAAAGCCAACTGGACCCGATTTTGGATAGTCAACCAATGTAGGCTGCGCAGATGTGGAGAAATGCGATGACGAAAAGGTATATTTCTAATGAGCAGCGCGGCCGACTTGAATTACCTGCAGCTTTCTAATGAGATAGTCTGGAAGACCCAAGTAAAGACTGTTCGTATAGTCCAGTTGAGAAGCAATTGGAGCGTGCCCCACCGTTTTTCTGCAGTCCATTGGTAAGAGATACACAAATCTCTTTAGGGTTTTCAGCTTCCAGAAGCATGAGGACGAGACTTGGCCTATCTGGGCATTGCCTGAGAGGGTGGCTTCAAATTTGAATCCTAGGTTTCTCGCCGAACGAACTGGTGTAGGGGGGAGGATTCAGTTCCACAGGCCACCACAGTTCGGCTTTAGGGGGTGACGGCTGATTAAAAAAACATAACCTCAGTTTTGTCCGTATTTAACTTTAAATAAAAGCAGCCTCCGAGTGGTCCTTAAAAGAGAAAACGAGCTGGGTGTCGTCAGCGTAGGAAACCACCATGACACCATGGTGCTCGAGGATTGAGGCAAGTGGGGCGAGGTAGACCTTAAAAAGGGTTGGACTAAGAGCCGAACCCTGTGGGACTCCACATATGAGTGGACAGGCAGTGGAGACATGAGGATGTAAACAGATTTTCTGGGATCGTCCTTTAAGAAAGGAGGGGAACCATTTAAGGACAATGTGCCCAATGCCCAGCTGCTCAAGCTTCTCCAATAGGATCAGGTGTGAGACAGTGTCAAATTCTGCAGACAAATCCAGCAGCACCAACATAGAATTGCCGCGATCCAGGGATTCTCGTATCGTTTCTGCCACTTCCAGTAGAGTGGTCTGAGTGCTGTAACCGGCCCTGGAACCAGACAGAGTCATGCAGAAGATTGTTCGATTCAAGGTATTGATGGAGCAGATTTCCTCTGCAGTCAGGCATTGTTTTATTTTTTGTGCTTCAGACAGACTGCATTTAAATTGCCACGCACATTTTGGTGCAAGTTAAAAACATGGCACATGAAAAACATGAAAGTGAGGCCTATTCAGTCTGAAATGCTTTTGCTGAATTAACATCTGTTTGTGTAGAGAAAAGTGGCCTTTTTAGCTTTGAAGATTAATAGAATGTGTTTCTCTCTTCCCAACTCATCCATTGCAATCTAAATTCACTATTCCCGTCTTAAAAGACTTTGGCTTGTGTGTGAATTAAAAATGCACCAAACACTACACATGGGGCTAAATGCTTTTTGCATGAAAATCCATCTAAAACACTAAAGCATGTTGCTGTGTGCGCTGTATTAACTGTGTGTCCTTTTAAATTTTACACTAAAGCATAAAAATGTTATGTTGCACATTGCACATTTATTTTGCATATCGTCATAAATAATAGAAAAGCTGCTTGAAACTAATAGCTTGGCTAGGTAAACATTTTTAATGGGTATTATTATGGAGTTGGGGAACCTAATGGGCTGATTTACATGAAATTAATATTCTTTTTTTTAAAAAATTTTTTGAAAACCTTTATTGTGCACAAGGAAAAGTAACAAATACGGGCCTACAACCATCCGGCCGGCCACGAACACTCAGTTGAGCACTACAGCTTACATTATGGCGACACAGTACTGCATCAGAACCGCTAACATTGAAAGGAAGAAAAACTGGAGGATATCGCAGCACCGTGGCACAGGATGAATGAAGGTTACATTTTAAAGTTTTTTGTTATGCAACTATCGCACAGGCCGTAGTGTTCCGTACTAATAAAATAAGAAATAAGAACAAGGTCCATGTAGGTGGGACACGACATTAGCAACTACAGCAAGCAATTCGCGTATCAACAATCAAGTCCCCGCCAGGCAGGATGGTTACACAATATCCATGCTACAGAGTAGCGCCTATAACCCAGTCATGTTACCACTGCCACCCAACACCCAGCACTCCCTACCATGGGCAAAAAGGTGAAATCATAAAGGAATAAAACAGGTCCCATAGAAACTAACATAAAGGAAGTATAACCCCCCACCCTACACACATGCAGAGGCTATGGCCTACCCCCCCTCTAGCAGCGTGCCTGTCGCCCTATAAACCCGAAATTTAGGAAGAAGAGAAGTCGGAAGAGAGGAAAGGAGACAGCAAGAAACGCCAAAAGGAGGAAGAAAGATGAAAAGAAAGAAAATGTCACTTTTGACTATAGGGAGGGAGAAAAGGACAAGCTAATCTACCACTCCCAAAAAAAGGAGGCGGGGAGGAGCCCACCCAGTCGCCGATCTCCCGGACTCCCAGCCACCTGCAACCCTAGCGCCTTGCGGAGTAAACAACCAGCGTCATGTAGGAGAAAAGGAGCAATTCTGAGGAAACAGGCAAGGGAAACCGAAACAGTCCCAACCCACCACCGCCCGCCACTGTATCGATCACATTGAGTAAAGCCTAGTTGTAAATATTACCGGACAGTCCCGCCATGCAATCCACCACCGCCCCGGAAATTCTAGTAAGCAGTTGCAACCTCGGTAAAATATGAGACGGGGCGAGGCCTATAAAGTCGCACATTTCAACATATATTCGCAAGTGTTCCGTTCCGAGTCCCCGCCAACCTTTCAGTCCCGGTCACAAAGCTCAGTGTATCAGCCCTGGCCAGAGCGCGAGAGTCCCTCCAGACTCGGCAACCGAGGGGGGCCAGTTCCACATAGTACCTGAAAGCAAAATGGCCACCGCCGATGAGGAGGAGGGAAGAAGAGGCAAGATGGACATCCAGCAGCAGCAGCCGAGCAGCAAACAAGCAGAAAAAGTATCCCCGAATACCAGATTCGAAATCCGGGCCAAAGCTGGAGAAAGGGCACTCGGGAGGCAGTAAATGCAAGGGGATACATATGTAGCGGCAGTGAAGGTCGGGAGCACAACACCAATCCTAGAAACAAAGTTCCAAGTTCCGCAGAGAACTGCAACAATGTATCCCCATCAAAGTCCGCGAGCTGTCCTGTGCTGGAATCGCAGCTTCGGGAAACAACCGCCACCTCACCTGCAGCGGCCGGCTCCGCATTCTCCTCCGTGTCCGTGTCAGCTGGGAAGGTCGATCTCACACGGTGCCAAGGATCAGCCACACAGTCCCGCTGCAGCTGTTGCGCCGCTCCGTCCATCCGGTCCCCAAGCCGTACTGAGAGTGTCCGCCATTCCGCCCTAAGCTCGACGAGCGCATCCACAATATCCCGGCATGTCAGCTCCCTCTGAGCGTTAGGCTGCCGCTCCTTACTCGGCGGGTGTTGCAATGGAGCCTCCAGTTCACCGTCGGGCGGCGAGATAATACCAGGGGGCGAGTTCGCCATCGGCGCTGTGGAAGAGGCAGCCGCCATTTCGGTCGTCCAGGGGGGGGGGGGGGGCTGCACACCAGGATGAAGCCAAATCGGACCCAGGGAGCTTAGGGCTAGTCGTGGGAGTCAAGCGAAACAGGAGGGGTGTACGGGGGGGTTTCGGGGGGGGGGGGGGGGGGTTTCGCCTCGCAGCAAGCAGGGAACAAGTCGTATGGCGACCCGCCCAATGGCCGCCGCGGGTCAGCTACAGCGTCGGCCAAAGGAGCGAGAACTGAAGCGAACACCGCTCCTCAACACTTCGGCCCGCCGAGACGGGGCTCTCGGGTGCAGCGCTGATATTTCGTCCCAAGCCCCCAGTACCGGCTCCAAGAAACAGGGATGATCGCATTCCCAGGGTCTCAGCAGGCGGCAGCCGTCCTGAGGGTCCGCGACGGCAGGGAGCGGCGCCGGTCTCAGAGCGCGGCCGTGGAGCCCATCGCCCGGCACGGCGCTATCTTCGGGAATCCGGCAGGCAGTGACTCCGGAGGAACACCCAGAGTATCAGTGCGGTCGTGGCTACATTCCGCGGCTGGTCAATCACGGATTTGCGAGCAGGATGTGGGTGCAGAACGCACTAGCTTGCGGAGCCGGGAATCGAGCGTCCGTTCAGGTCGCCATCTTGGCTCCTCCCCCTGAAATTAATATTCTTAGTGTTTGTTTTATTTTTGGGGCCTAAGAACATGGCTGCCTGTGAATCCATCAAGGCTATGACTTGCAAATCAGCTTTCCTCAAGCCACGAGGAAATCAAGGCCATCTTGAATTTTGTACATTCTTGTGAATGTGCCAATGTACCAGTTAGTTAAATATCCGTCCTACTGCGCTGTGGAAGGAAGAGAATTCCAATGAAACATTTTTCCTAGCAGATGTTGCAAATATATATATATATAAAATGTATTTACTCATGTATGCTTCTTTTGTTAAGACTGGTATGCTCTAGAATTTTCAATGAGTAAGGATAGTGAGATGTCATGCTATTATGACTGACCAATCGCATACAAGTTTTCCTGAAGATACAACATTTTTGTGTAGACTGCCAAGAATTAGAGTATAAAGAATGACCTCTCTGTATGTGTGGTTGGCCTTTTGCTCATTTTGGCTTAGGCTTTGCTTCATTCACATGGGTTAGATACGAGAACGTCCCGGGAGATAGCTGATAGGGTGGAGATTGCTTTCGAGCAGAGGGGAAGTTTTTTTTCCAAAGAGTCCTTGTACGTCATATTTTGGCATTGCAGGCCACACTCCTTTGAGGTCCTGTGAAGGGCGGGCAGTTTTGCTCTTTAGACACAGACAGGAGCAGAATGCAGTGGATTAGGATAGAATTAGATGCTAAACTTTAAGTTTATGCTTTGACTAATTAAGTCTAAAAAGATTTGACTTATGCATTTATTTCTCTTGATGTGAGAATTTTGCCAACTATTTAATTATTGATTAGCTTTGCAAGACTATTTTTCTTTTCTTAGAAACTGTTAAGAATTTTGACTGATATTTTGCACCACATTTTATTTCCTACATGTAATGCTTATATGCAGACTAATGTGTTGTGTATTAATGCTATTTTTCCTGTTTTCAAAATTCTGTAACCGGATTGATATTTTACTAATGAATAAAGGGACAAAGAAAAATTAACTTTTGACTAGAAAATAAAACCCATTAAAATACTCAACTCTTTATTGGCTTAAAATATTAATTGCATTTTGACTGTTCAGGTTTACATGGTGTGAAGAGCCCAACACCTTTTCAGCGGTAAAATAGAGGTAGCATGAGGGTTTTGCATTGAGAAATTACCAGAAGAAATTACAGCTCCATCAGTATAATGAATGTTGTTTCTGCACTTCTTTTTCCAACTGGTAAGAGGGAGATCGGCCTGTAGTTTTTTAGTTCAGCATCTACTTTAGGATGGGCTGTATTGAGCCAATTTTCCAACAAGATGGATAGGTGTCTGTATTCAAGGAGGTATTATTAATGGGGCGGGGGAGGGGGAGAGAAGAGAGGGGAGTAGTGGGGCAAGGGAGGTGAAGAACTTGGCTGGACACGGATCAGTCGGCGATCCGGATTGGACTTTCAAAAGTTGTTTAAGAGAGGCTTCAGCGCTGAATTGGTGAAAGTTGCACCAGGCGACTGGGCAGTGTTTAGGCGGAATTGGGGGGTTGTAGGAATAAATGCCGAATATATTGCATGGATTTTATCCTGAAAAAAATAGCAAGGTCCTCGCACAGGGAGGCCGAAGGGGCGAGAATACATTTCATGGCCTAAACACTTCTTTGGAAGAGTTGTCTGAGGAGGTGATTTGAGCATCAAGAAAGCCCCTAATGGCCTGACATTTGAGTTTTTAAAAATTGTTTTAGTGCTGCTCTATAAGAGTTCTTAGTGTCATAGTTTTTGCGCCATATCCGTTCCAATTTTTTTACAGGAGACTTCTCTTTGCGGAGTTAATCTGTAAACCAGGGGGCAGATGGTTTGCTTTTAATCTGTTTTGTAATTCTGATCGGGCCACTTTATCAAGAGCAGTGGTCACCCAGTCACTGAAGGAAGAGGCGTCCTGGCTGGGTTCTCCTGTTAACAGCATGGGGTATTAGAGAGTGCCGGTCCCATAGATTCTAGCGAGACTTTCCTCCAATTCCTTTTTTCTTCGTGTGAATTTTTCACTGGGTCTTTATTGCTTGGACCGAGGAATGTAAATGGTATAAGGCTATGATCTGACCATACAAGTATAACAGGATCTGCCACCTTTAAAGTTGAGATATTTGTAAAAATCAGGTCAAGTAGATGACCAGCATTGTGAGTTGGAAGTGCGACCAATTGGGTGAGGTTTAGTCCCATTAGGGAGTCTGAGAACTGAGAGGCTAAGGGACAGTTCACATTGCCCATGTGCACATTGAAGTCACCAAGAACAATGAACTTTGAGTGTCTCAGTGAGATATCAGCGATCAAATCGCACATCCCCAACAGTTCAGATTTCCTCAGAGTTCGGAGGTCTATAAACCAGTAGACCTGCTGCGAAAGTGGGGGATATTTTAAGGCTGAAGGACATTGCTTCAATTTGTCTGGTCTGATCAATTCTTTTATGCGAGATTTCCCAGTGGTCCCTTAAGATAACAGCAATCCCCCTCTTCTGTTGCCTGTCCAGTTAGCTGCAACTATTTTGTAGCCTTCTGGAATAACCACAATATATCCAGGTTGGAGCAGTCCCTCAACCAAGTTTCCGTAAAAAACAGGATGTCTACAGTCTGAGATTCAAATGTGAGCCATATGTCATCTCTTTGTTTAGGGAGGGATCGACAATTTATAAGGAACGCTTTAATAATGGGCCCCTCGGTTGGAATACGGGTGTTAGGCAGAGTTTTTGTAATAATGTCTTTATAGTTGCGACCTTCGATTGTCCATTAATGAAAGAAAAGGATCATGCCTTATAATGCCAATCTTGGCCGGCTTCACCTCGTTTACTGGTACAACGAGTAACATTAGGGTGCCGATTGCAGCTTCCCCTGGACAACTTCAACAGTTCATGCCTAGACCAAACCTTTGAAGGAGTATAGTCCGGATGGGCAGCATGGCTGGCGCTGGACGCAGGCGGGCTTGCCTTTGGCGCGCCCACTGCGCGTCCGCTGTCCCATCTGTTTTTAAATGGGCAGCGCGCGTCACGAGGATCCACCCAATATGGCGACAACTGCCAATCCAGCCCTCCACACAAACGGCTGCCTGCCGCAATAGACCGGAGCAGTGGCAGGGAAAAAGTGCAAGCGAGTTAAAAATAGTTTCAGTATTTTCAAAAACTAATATCAGGAATTCTAAAAACACATTCAGTTTAAAGAGTGAAGTGCTAAACCCCCACAAAATTCCCACCGCCGTCGGTAGCCGCCAAGCACTTCTACCGAAGCTTGCTGTGCGTCCGCTGTCCCATCTGTTTTTAAATGGTCAGCGTGCCCTTTTAATGGGAGATGGGGCACAGGAGATTACGAACAGGAAGAGTTCAAAGTGCCATTAGCATATTGCCCTTAAACAGCGTAAATTGTACTTTCCCTCGCGCAGCTGTCGCTGGGCCAAAGACCACAGCGCAGAGTGCTGTGGCAGGTTGTAAAAGCAGAGTGTACCTCCCAAGTCTTAGGACCTGCTCCACTTGTTTTATTTGGCCTCCCCATGTCACACGGATTCTAGTGATGCGCCCTGGCCCTTTGCCTTGGGTCTAGGTCTTCAGATTACAGTAAATCTAAGTCAATAGCACATTTTATTTGCACCAATAAGAATTATTTCCTGTGATGTGCATTAAATCTAAAAGTGGTTTCATTACCAGTTATAAATCCACCCGCCTTCTAGGAAGCTTCACAAATAATTGTAATCATATGTTTCTTTGGAGGCATACGTGTGAGGCAGGTACAGGTGGCAGCATTTTTTAGTATTTGTGTAGCATGTGCACACTAAAATAAAAAAAACAACCATTGCACAATCTTGAAAAGGTCAGACCAGTGTCTTATGGTCTGGCTTGGCAGCCCAGCTGTCATCAGACAATATGTGAGAATAACCAGGATTGGGGTTTTGGCTCTGCCTACATGCTGGGGCCAGGAGTACGTTTTGATTGGGCAGATGCTAATTGCTTCCACTAAAAAAGTGCTTGCTCTCCACGCAGCTGTGATCCTTTTGTTTATTTATCCAGCTGCCTCAGCTTGAACTTTCAGGGGCGCACACACACAGGGCTTTACAGGATCTCCAAAAACTGAGCTTTCAGGGTCCTATGGAGAGAAGAGCTTAGGCTCCAACCACATGTTAATACCAGAGTATAGGATTTGATTGGGGCGAATTTTGGTGCTTACACTCAAAACTTTTGGTTATTGGCAAAGTTTAGACTCCGTGCAGCAGGGTTGAGTTGGTTATGGAGGCAAGCCGATGATAATGGCTGTAAGACAGGTTATTGAGAAAAGCATGTTACAGTCAATATGCATTAACATGTGGATGGTTTTTACTCTACATTAAAGCCTACAGATAGGTATTGTGTTGCATGGAATCTCAGATTAATGTAGTAGGCACGGGCTTTTCATCATTGGGCGCCCGCTCGGACAAACCCTGGGAGTTTCACGGTGATGACTCGTTAGGCTCTGTTGAGAGGGGTTGTATGTTGTTTTGAAAGCTGTATTATTCTACATATTTGTATGTTGGTGCCTGATGGTTGCCAGTTTATGTGCACTCCAATAGCCTGGTGTTGGGTGAAGTGTAAAGCTTTCATCAATTCATTGGAAACAGCATCCATCGATATGATCAGTTACGAAACATTATGACCAAGTCAGTATACCAGACCTACTTATTGTGAAAAGCAGGAGTTAAAGACAATAGGCTTTTATGGATGGATTGTTTATTTTGCCCAATTTTGAACATAAACATACATATCAAAACGGAATAATTCAGAACAAAAGAGCAAAGGCTAAATTTGGAAAAGAACTAGACTGATTGGTATCCAAGGGTTGCATAACAGATGGCCAATGTCAAAGGTCTTGTAGATGGGTGCAGTTATATTGGCATTGTGTACTGGATCTGCTCATAGGCTATTCCAAATACCCATCAATTGTAAAATCCCCTTTTGAAAAGAAATAATTGTTCAATAATTATGCGGTTTCCCCATTTATGGACAATACATCAACAATAACAAATCCATAACAGAAACAGTGGCCGGATCTTGTACATTGAAGTGGTGAGTTAACACCAGAGAAACTGCAATACACAGAACTTAAGGTGCCATGTTTAAATCAAAAGTGTGTTACAGGAGTCAAAGTGTAAAAACAATAAGTCCAAAGTCCAGCAGCAAAAAATTTAGCTGCTCCTAAAAGCATCTACAAGGGAGATTGTGTAGGTCCATTCCTTGGGATCCAAGCAGAGAATAGGTACTTGCTCAAAGCAAACAACTCTCCTATTAGTGTCCAACTCAGGGGCGTGGAATTTAATAAAATATCTACTTGTCCATGGGGCAGGTTGCTTCATAAATCTACTGGTCCTGTAACAAAATCCACTTGTCCATTTGTTCAATGTAATGAGGCGACAAATTATTAAAGCAATCTCATTATATAAGAGTTCTGAAATATCCTCTCTGACTATGCCAGGGCTCATACCATAGTAGGGTTTGAATACTAGCAGTTCTCATATGTTACCACGCTTCTGTAGATCTACATGCTGGGGGCTGAAGGTAATAGTAAGCAACATTTCCAGGGTTGGAATACTCTTGAGTCTGTGCAAACCTACTATCTTGCATGTTTTACGGGTTTTTACCAACTCTTCTCTAAACTTAGAGTACCATACTGAGAAAGGTTGGAAAAGTACTCCTGACAATGGCAGACATAAAACTTCTTCCAAGTTTGGGAAAAAAAGTGAAGGAAACACTACTTGCAAATCATCAAATTTTCACATGAGCAAATCTACACCTGCAGATTTGATCATGCTAAAATGCAGTTCACTTTTTTAGGAGTACTATTTCTTAGCCTACTTCTGTAAAGTATTGTGAATTCACAAAAGCCGTATATCTGCACTTAATGCAAGGACATGGGTGCACTTTTGAGACTATATTTAATAATTGGGTCCCTAAGTAGGTCTGGCGTTAACGCTTTCCATGCTCCTGACGAGCTGAGCTCCTCATGACCACACCCGTTTTTATTGCTGTGCAGCACAGCAGAGGAATCTCTCAAGCAGCGATGTGGTTAACCATGACCTTTTGTGTTTATTAAAAATGTGTCTCTCTCTATGTTTATCGGCTAGCTTCACTGCGAGTGACAGCATTCTGTTCTTTCACAAGAAGCACATCGGCACATAGGTGTTTTGGTGGCTCAGTGGACTAATGCGTCCACTGCAGGGGCCTGTGTTCGACCTCATGGTCACAGGTTCAAATCCCGGCGGGTCCACTCAGCCTTTCATCCATCTGAGGTTGATAAAATGAGTACCATTGAGTTGGGTAACAATAAACATCTGTTATTCAGCGCCAAGAAACCGCTGGGTGAACGTGCGCTTTACAAATACACATGTTATGTTATGTTATGTTTGTTTAGTGCCAGGAACTACTGAGGCAATGTGTGCCTTTTGAGTCCAAAACAATTTTTGCTTTTGCCAGTGTTTGTTATAATGGCGAGGGTCCTGCAGCTGCTTCCACACCAATACATTTTTTACAAAAAACATGCCAAAACAAGTCACACATTGACAAAACCAAAATGTTAACTAACAATTTCAGACCTTCTGGCTTTACCAATGCTTGTTTATTTTTATGATTCCCATAATCTTATTAAGACTGGTTACACTGATTTTCCATTATGAATATTTGGGGGAAATGCTAGCATACATCAACACATTTTACAAAATGCTGCTGCAAAGAAGTGTTGCCTAAAATTTGACAGTAGTTTAGCAAAATGTTTTTGCATTATTTTGTGAAAGTTTTTATATGAAAGCAAAGAATCAAACTTGATTTCAGCTTCTGCAAATATCTGCATCCGATTAGAGAGCATTCTGGGAGCACTATACATAGCCTCATATTGCTAAAGATAGAAAAAGTCGGTGCACATTTTTTAACTGGAACCAATGTCAGTAGTGCGGGGAGGAGTGGGGGGAAATAAACTGATTGGAAAGATTATTAAAAAAACTAAAATTTAGGAAGAGGCTAAATAAAGCAGTGAGGTTTCCTAAGCAAACAGAGCGGTGCCACTGGGTTGTAACACAGTCCCAACAGGATGGTCATTACACTGTGCTAAAGCCTGTAGGCAGTTACTATGTTACTCCGACTTCCGCATATTACTGTATTAAGCAGGGGTTTGGTGTTGGTGACTCACCTGAACGGACTGTGGGGATAGACAATATGCACTATAATAGGCCTTATTAGGATCTCTTAGAGATAGAATTTAATTTTATTACATTTGCATAGTTACTTAAAAACACTGCAATAAGAGTTTCAAATAATACAATAAAATCATAAGATAAAATTACATATTTGCAACAATTCATAGCGCCTTAAAAAAGGTTAAAACAGTTAATTTGCGATCAGGTAAAAATTGCTTTGTTCTTCATACACAGTTCTCAATGTAACTTATGCGTTCTGCCCGGCTTCATACTCTGTCTGGGCGGGACTACTACCAAAAAGGAGACGTTATTGAGAACATTGTCCAAGTGCTTATTTGGACATTTCCCAGGTCAACGTGGCAGTCTCGTGTCTTAGTTAGGAGTGCGCGCAGTAGTCGCCGCTTGCACTTTGCCTAGGTGGAGTTTAGGCGTTCAATGGCATTTTTTTCTCAGCTGCATCTAGAAATCTCACTAGTCTACAGTATAATTGAGGTGTTGCTGGATCAAAAAATGCCAGAACTGCTCGTCTCCTTGAGCGAATATTCCTTTGGTTTAAGGGGACACTTAGAATGGCTCCCTCTTCCATGGTGGATGAGGTGTGACGCAGTGGCCAGGGCGACTCACGCCGGAGTTTGCGGTTTGATCGATCCACTGGCGGCAGGGGTCTGCCCAGCACCATGTGACTCTGGGCAATAGCTTGCTTAACCTTCCCGACGGCCCCCAGTGCCAGGAAACTTACGGGTAGCTGTGCACTTTACAAATACAGGATTATTATTATGGTGGAAGGTTCTGAGTGCACGGGATCAAGCAAAGGCGAAGTTTTAAGAATTTTAGTTTGTGGTTTCGGGTAGCCCAGATTGACATTTTTTTGAGGGGCCAAGGCTTTGTAGTTGTTCGGAGTCATCCAGGCATGAGATCTTACTGAAAAAGCTGCTTTGTCTTCCACCAAAGCCAGCTTTTTCAAGGATTTCCACACTTATTTCTTAAAAGCTGATGGGTGGATCTGCGTGTTCCAAATGGCCAAGAGTCCAGTGCATGCTAGAGCCTCCTGAAGATAGCATCTTGCAGGTGAATCCTTCCTCTGCTGAAGATCTTGCCAAATAATTTTATTTAGAGTTTTGGGAGCAGATAGTCTAATTTTGATCCAGCAGTTGATATATGCGCCGTATCTGGCCCATGATTGCTTCAGTAGGCCGAATTCCAGTCTAATTTGCGCCGGTTCTGTATGCTGTTACTAAGGTTATGTCCAACAATTTTGCATCTCCCCCTCTTAAGGCTTCACTACCATAAGTAATTGTGGGAAGAATTTTGGCCAGCGCTACTGTTAGTAGGGGGCTTAATGTTGGGCCCAGTAGTTTAGATGTTAAGCTTTACATGGTGAATGCTAGCACCAGCCCCATTCTTTTAATCTCCTCTAGTGGTCGGACAAATGATCCTTCCTTCTCAATGTAAACACCTCTGTATTTATAGACTCCCGCTGAGTTAATTCGTGTGCAGCCCAGCTGCCAGCTTCTCTCTGGCTTCCTTTTATTGTTAATGGATGTTGGACAGGCCTCGTGGTAGGCCCGACCCCTCCCCGCATGGCGGGCCACGGATCACTGCTACCCCTGTTCCCCGGACAAGAACCACCCCTGCAGCCGCCGGGTCAACCCCCAGCTCTTCCCCGACGGGGCCCCGGCCCATCACAACAACATTCTCGGCTGGCCCGGGTTCCTTCCCGAACAACCGTCCCCCCGGCCCAGCCGCCATCTTGGACCCTCCATGACCAGGCCTCGTGGCCACGGGTCAACCTCCGCCTCAGGCCCAGCCAGGCCCCGACATCGAGGCACCACCATCCACACAGGGGGTAAGGAGACCACTTGGCGAGTCAATGGAAGAAGGAGTATCGATGGCTCCCCTCCGCCAGGTTTCGATCACCCCCCAGCCTCCCTGGGCGCTGGCTCCACCCCCCTGCTGGGTGTCTGGACTCCCTCATCCCGGACCCCCCGACCTCCAAGTGCGAGGGTCCGGACATCAAAGGGCGCCAGACCTATAACTGGGGTAGCTCCAGAGCAGGAAGGCAGTTGTATCCTGGAGTCGAGAGACACCGAGACAAACTCATCCTTGGAGGCCTGCTGGCGCTGCTGCGGCCCCTCTTTGTGAACCATGATCGAAAGCCTGCTGGCGCTGCCGCGGCTCATCCTCTTCGTGAACCACCATCGAAAGCCTGCTGGCGCTGCCGCGGCTCATCTTCTTCGTGAACCATCTTCGGAAGCCTGCTGGCGCTGCCGCGGCCCATCCTTGCGAACCATCTATGGAAGCCTGCTGGCGCTGCCGCGGCCCCTACTTGCGAACCCTCCAGCTCGAGGATTGAGAGCTATACGCCAGCTACCCCTGTACCGGACCGGTACTGAGACTTTCCCGCTACCCCCTTTCCCACAGACACTAGAATTGGTGAGATCGTATCCTTGTCTTGCTGTATCGTCAAGTTTACCCTGCCTAAGAATACCTATAAAAGTGTACAGAACCTATCTTGGTGTGGCGTCCATCTGTGGGGGGGTGGTTGCTTGTCCGTACGATCTAAGGAGGGGGCCCTCACCAGGAGGCCTCTCCCCCTTGCTCGGCCCACCCTCCGGGTCTCCGTCTAACAATGGACATAGTTCTGGTTTTCTTTAAGTTGATTAACAACTTATTTGCATGAGCGTAGTCCTGCATGCTGTTAAGAAGATGTTGCAAGCCTACTACTGTAAGGCTGAGCAAGATTGTGTTGTCCTCAAAGGAGATTGGACAGAGTTGTGCCCCTCATCCCGGCTGCGTGAGAGTTTCTGGTGTTGAGTAATTGCGGGAGGTCTGCCATGAAAAAATTAAACATGGGTGCCAGCACGCAACCTTGTTTGAGGCCCTTCGTTGTTTTTACTTTCCTTGTCAAATGCATCCCTGTGCCAAGTTTTACCTGTACCCAGGTATCAGTGTGGAGAAGCATTATCATGTTTAAGAGAGCATTTGGGATCCCCCAGCTTACCAGCTTCGCCCATGGTCTTGATCTGTCCACATTGTTCGCCCATAGTCTTGAGCAGTCTTAGAGAGAGTATTTTTGCTTTGCCATTCAAACTTTTGTATATATTTTTACTTTTATAAGAGTCTTGTATTGATTACGAAAAGTGTATGTTAAAAGCCAATAGGCATTTGGAGTGTAATGTTATTACTCTGAATTAATGCCTTCAGATAGGTTTTGTTGCATGGAATCTCAAATTACCTTAAAAGGCAAGGGTTTTGGTGTAAGTTACCCTCTCTGAAAAACTATGAGTGTTGAAGATTTCCACTACAAGAATCTTTGTTAAACCCTGTTAGGAGAGATGCTACTTTGTGAACTATAATTCGGTCTATAATTGCAATGTTATGACTGTATGCCAGATGGTTGCGGGTAAGCTTACGCTCCGTACAGTAGGCCTCAGCTGGTTATGGAGACAAGCCGAGGATAAAAGCTAAAGGCTTGATTAGTGTGCAGGGAAATGCTTTGCCCTATACCATAGGTCTGGCCTGTTTATTATAAAAAGGCAGAAGGCCCATCTTAGTAATTTTGAAATGCATAGGTTAAAGCCAGTGGATTGTTATCACATTATGTTACAGGCTGTAGAAAGGTATTTGGGTGCATGTAATCCGACAGACTACCAAAGTAGACAAGGGTTTGTTTTGATCACCGCCTGACAAATCCTGCGAGTAGAATATCCCGGGGATAACTCTGGTTAGGCTCTGAGAAGAGCTGATGGTTGTGTTACCAACTGTAATTTTGTACATATTAGTAATTTTCAAATGTGTGCCCGGTGGTTGCCAGCTTCTGCACACTTCAGTAGGCCTGGGTTGTATAGTGTCACGTGTGGATTCCTTAGGTGTGATCAGTTAATAATGAAAAGTTCTGAGAAAGCATGCAACCCATAGTTGTTGTAAAAAGTATGCGTTAAAAGCAAGTAGCTTGTGCTTAAACAGTATTAAACCCTGTAGGTAGGCCTTGTGTTACTCGGAATCTCACAGATTACTGTAGAAGGACGGGGGTTTTGGTGTTGGTAACCCACCTGAACAAACTGTGTGAATAGATCGCTTGAGCTACGATCCTGGAATCGGCTCTATTAGCAGGAATTCTATATTGTTTTGCCAATGTATGCTGTACTTATTTGTAATTTTACTTCAGCATACTTAACGGTTACCTTGTGGGAGGCCTGTAAACCAGCACACTGGGCTCGAGTTGCTAGGTGACAAGTCAATGATAAAGGTTATAGCTTTGATGATTTACAATGAAAAGTTACAATAAAAGCAGTAGGCTTGACATACGGATTGTGAAACCACATGTTAAAAACAAACAGGCATTTAAGAGGGAATTGTTCTCTCTCTGTGCCAAAGCCTACGGATCGGTAATTTGTTACACAAACTGTCAAATCTGTAGGGCACAGCTTTCCAAACTTCATGTTGGCGACACCTTTTTGCGAACAAAAATTGAGGGACACAGTAATGCGCGTGAGCCCCTAACTGTAACACAGAACCCCACCCACCCCCACATTCGAATGTTTTTTTTAATGTAGCACAAACTCGACTAGAAGGTGTCAGAGCGCTTTACACAAGCACCAGTTGCATTACATTCATTTTAGGCACCGGGAGATTAGGTGATTTGCCCAAAATCACAAAAAGATAAAAACAAGCATTGGAAATGCAATAGGTCTCGCATTAGGAAAGTTTGAGCGATTGGTATTGTAAATGACACTTTTTTTTATTTGTGTTGGTTTTAAAAATAGCAAAATTAATAGCTTTGTCAGTTACAATGTCAATAGTTTAAACTTTCGCAAATGGGACACCTATAGCATTTGTAATGCAATGTGTGTTGTATTTACGTGACTTAGATGTATTGATATTACAAATAACAATGGCTTTCAATTTTGTAAATAATTAATACTTAAATAAAAGTTATTGTAATTTATAATGGCAATAGCTTAAACGTTTGTAAATAACTTTTGTGAAGATTATGTTCAGTGTATTTTATTGTGACGAAAATCCAAGAACATTGCATTTGCACCTACACACACAGAGCCACACACACAGAGAGATGTGGTGATGGTGGATCTGGGGGATGTGGTGGTGGTGGATGTGTTGGTGGTGATTGTGGATGTGGTGGAGGTGGTGGATGATGTGGATGTGGAGGTGGTGGTGGATGATGTGGATGTGGTGGTGGTGGATGTGAAGGTGGTGGTGGATGTGAAGGTGGTGGTGGATGTGAAGGTGGTGGTGGATGTGAAGGTGGTGGTGGATGTGAAGGTGGTGGTGGATGTGAAGGTGGTGGTGGAGGTGGTGGTGGTGGTGGTGGATGTGGATGTGGTGGTGGTGGATGTGGATGTGGTGGTGGTGGATGTGGTGGATGTGTTCCTCTGTGTTACGTGTTTGGAATAGTGTCTAATTAAATGCAGTTGTATTGATTAAAAAAAATTGTACAGCTGCCCATCTGGAGTGTCGCTTGTTTATTTGTTACACTACATAGCATCTGTTGCAAGGGTTGATTGTAGGGCGAATATCTGGACACTTGGCTGCGCCCTTCATGTGACCCTGGTTGTCAGATGGCCACAAGGGAGGACGCACAAGTTCAGCCAAGGCGTGTTACTTAAAGGTAATTACATTCATTTATTTATTTATGCTGACCCCCTCTGATCCCTCTAGTTATGGAATGATTCATGGAAGCTTTCAGCAAAACAGGAAGGTGGGTGGACACATCATCGCTAATTACGCATTAGGAGTGTTTCTAATATTTATTTGCATTTGTTGGGCTCCAGGTGAGCAGAATATGTAATCGAACGGAGTCTACCGAGCTGTGAAACTAACTTCCAAGCGCGCAGTGGGATTGTTGCTCTTGTCATTCAGCTGTACAATTATTAATTGCTCCTCCTGTCATCGTTGCAAATCTTCCACAGGAAGCCGCCGAGAAGCTTCCGCTCGGTTCCGGACGTTGATTGGCTCCCCAGTCGTTCTCTGTTGCTGGACGGGGTGTCCTTGCGCCAGTTTTAAGCAGGATGTGTGTGATTTCTTCCACAGCTGGACCGGCACATTCCATGTATGCCCAGAGGGGACGCTAAGCGGTTTCTAAACTGGCGATTTTAGTAATGGTAACACCCGGAACCTCCGCCGTCTAGCCCACAGAGGGTAGGAATTATCAGGTGATAAATATACCCAAAGCTCCACAAAGCCGGTTTCTTTTTGTAGAGCCAGGACACTTTCACTGAGGGAAAGCGAGTGCCAGCGTAAAGTAATTCAAAGTATCCCATTAATGCCGGGT
This sequence comes from Lissotriton vulgaris, assembly GCF_964263255.1. Lineage (NCBI taxonomy): Eukaryota > Metazoa > Chordata > Amphibia > Caudata > Salamandridae > Lissotriton > Lissotriton vulgaris. The sequence goes on from NC_141697.1 coordinate 19,737,738, forward strand.
GCCGGCTGTGTCTGCTGCCATCAATCAAAGAACAATGTGTGAGAAGGGTTGCATTACAGCGCTTATAAATGTACGCTAGGAGTGTGGGAGCTGGCAGCCGGCCACTGCGGCCTATGTGTGCACTATCTGAGCTCCTGATTCTCAGGGCTTCTCGTGCACGTGGAGAGGGTTTGCCTCCTGGCAGGGGCCGCCTGCTTGGATGTTTGTAAATTGTGGTCCTTTGCACACGTGGTCCAGAGGTAAATGGCCCGATGCCTCTAGGGAAGGCAAAATATGTGTATTGAATTGTACTGCTATTTGCATTTCAGAAGAGCCAACACGTGTATTTCTCACTTTATTTTCGCCTGGTCGTTAAAACAGCTATGGGTTTAAATTAATTATATTAGTTGTGTTTGTCCCGTAAGGTATCAAGGGTATCTACAAGGTTAACCAATTCTGAACGGCCTGCGCCCGTCTAAGTGAATGTACGGCCGGCGGAGGGCATTGCTGTGGGGAGGGGGGAGGAGAAATGCGACACGGCGGGCAGGGGAGGGGGCGGAGCGGGGAGAGCGGCATGAGGGTGTGAAGCAGCAGGGGAGGAGTGCTGCTGGCGATTGACTGGCGATTTGATGATGTGCACGCGCATTTTAGGTCAATGCGCTTGCGCATTGACCTAAAAGCCACGGGCACAGCACCAAATCGCCCAGTTAGTTTAACTCTGGTTAAAGCCCTATATGCTCGCAAGCTCAATGCGCATGCGCATCGAATAGCGAGACCTAAAAAACATTTTTAAAGACACTGATGACGGAATTAAACTTATGCATTATGCTTAGATCTCGCACATTTTACAAACATTGATTGATGAAAGTGCATAGCATACTCCAACGCCCAGCTACAACAAGGCATTGGACAATGTGCACAGATCATGAATCTGATTTCTAACTGACTGCATCCATCACAGAGTCTAAACTGGCTCACTGCCAGTTGAACAATCAAAATCAAACAGAACAAATGAGCAAGAGTAGTGAAGTTGTGTCAGACGAGCTTCAACATTGTGATGAACAGGGCAGCAGTGAAATTGAGGACGAGGCAACGAATGAATAAGAAAAAAGAACTGCAGAGTTTTTAAGATCTCCAAGTTAAGAAATAAGACGGCGAGGAAAAGGAGAGATAAGCGAGTTAAGTTATGGAGGGAAAAGCCATACTGTATTTCGGAAGTGGTGTTTGCTAAACAAGGCTGAACAATTACTTTAGCATAAATTAAAAAGCAACATTCAGCACATTCTAGACGTTAGGTGGAAAATGAGAGGTCAGTGGAACCTCACAGGAGCAGTAAATTACTAGCTGTAATGTAAATATGCATCTAGTTTCAGCCACTTTTAAGAAAACAATCTTGGAACATTTTTGCTGAATGAGGCCGCATGCAAAACCCACGATATAAGATCACAGATCAATTTGAGGGCAAGTATGATTGCTTTGCCTACAATTAGTCAGTGAATTCTTTCAGTCGGCCTATATGTAAAACACCACATGTTCAGCCTTAAAGTCAAATTGTATAAAATCAGACATTAAGCTGGACGCCTTCATGAGCGAGAGCACTGTGCGTGCGGCGAGTCTCTTCGTGAAGCCCAGGGTTACTCTAGATGGGGTGAATGCGCCACTCATTACATTCCTGGATACTAGGATGGCGGTACAGAGTTGCTCGGAGGCACTTGAGCGACCTCTAATGAACATCCCGCTCGCTCCTCAATGTGCAAGGTGCACCGACGCTACGTACTTCCGTGGAAATATCCCAGGCGTGACACCTACGTATGGGGCGAGACACAGTAACGTGTCGCGCCACACAGTTTGGAATGCTGTGCTGTAGGAAATGAATTTTGGTGTTGCACTTCACTAATACTAGCTAGAATTTCTTCTTAAATGTCTTCCAGGGTCATATATGAAAAAAATCATGAACTACATGAATCCATATAAATAAATATATATCTTCATATAAATACATAAAGGGCCTTTAGGTCTATTCGGTTTTGCCATTGGTCTGTCTGAGCGTCATTTACACTCTTTTTCCATTCAGGACAGTGAACTGAAATCTGCCCAAGTCACTGCTTCTTTTGGCCTGTAAATGATTACATTTCCTGGTCATCTGTGCACATTTACCTGAAAATTAGTGAACTTCAGTATCAGGGCTGGTTGGAAAGCCAGTTAGTTTTAAAACTTTGCCTTTCATTTATTTACTTTTCCTCTTTTTAGTTTAATGTTTCTTAAAAGCATACTACAGCTCTCCTGGCAATGCTAACAGGTTGCTTGCTTCATCTGCAGTGAGCCGCATTCCACAAGACTTGCTCTAAACCAGGGATTATGGAATGTTGTTGTCTACAGAGTATCATTGTTTTACCATTTCAAGAGGGCCAACGGGCTAGTTCCAAGTGTGGTGGCCATGCTTAGAACTAATAGTAGACTACTTACAATACCTTCAAAAGACTGATACCCTCTACTATGTCTTGTTTTTACAAACATATGCCTGCCATGTTTAAAAGGCTGCATGTTCTCTTTTTTCTACTTCTAGTCTTAATTTAACCTGCTTATGCTGTTAAGTTTCTGTGTGTGTTTTATTCAGGTTGTGTCGGGGTAAATGGCAGGATAAGTCAGAGGATTGATGGATGCATGAATGCACGAGTGCAAAGATGAGTGATAGAGCGTGTGTATGATGACTTATTGAGTGTCTGCACCCATCAGTGACAAAACGTACTTTCCTTCAGAAGCCAGACCTATTGGCATTGCCAATACTGGTTTATTTTAGGTCAGTTAAGTATGAATGAAAAAATGTTATGCCAGGAATTTTTGGATACAATTTAACAAGTAATGGGTCAAACTAAAAATGAAATAAGCAATAAGTCAATCTCAGCAAAGAAAGAAATCAAAGAGAAATCCACAAAAATTAGGATGTTCAGTTTTGATTCGAAATCAAAAAGACTGATCATCACATTGTAATCTACGATCGGTAGCTCCAAGTGACGGGTGCAGTGTATTTGCAAAATGTACAGGGGCCAGTACCCGCTGTACGCCTGAATGAGTCAAACACAAACTCAATGATACGAGCATTTGAATTTGGAAGGCCTTCAATTAAAAGTAATGGGTAGGCCCATGAAATGTCAACATTGACCCTTATTATCCCCTTCGCTGCGGCGGCTATTCCGCCACAGCGCTATGGGGGAGGCAGGGCCGCGCGGTGCTCCCGTGCTCGTGACGGAACCGCTCCGCCACGGTCCGCGGGAGAGCTGTGCTTGTGACGGAACGGTTCCGTCACGGCCCCGCCCGCTCTTTAGAACGTCAGCGCAGGCGTGGAATTCGCGCCGCGCAGGCGCGGCGAGCGGGCTGTGACGGAACCGTTCCGTCACCAGCACAGCCCACCTGAGGCTCGTGACGGAACAGTTCCGTCACGAGCATGGGAGGGGTTAAGACAAATCAACTGGGGTCTTAATCAGGACAAAGGGTAGCGACCTACAGCGTGAAATACACAGCAAGTTTGAAATCATTTATCACGTACTAATGACTAGGAGAGGGCAAAAAGACAAATGGAGGAGTCTTACCCAACCAGATCAATGTGTAAATAAAGTGCAATAGTGGTCACTTTCTGGATTAAAGGAAAAGAGAAAGAAAGACTCATACAATTAAAGGGGGTGAATCCCCAGAGCTATGTCCAAAGACAAGGCATTACTCTAGAACACAGGTTTGAGAACTACGAAAGGCAACTGGCAGTTAGAATACCTCGCTGTGACAATACAGCATTTGAAGCAAATTAGGCTCTGGAGCATAAGCTTCTGGGGATAGCCCTTGCAAATCCAGGGGATAATCACAGCCCTGTATTCCAATAAAGGACTTTATGGTTCTGCAGGTAATAACTTGTGGCTCAAAAGACATTGTGCTTTGTGAGAGCGGGAATAATTGTGATTTTCAGTTTTACGACCCCTAAGGTGCAACCTGCTGCACTTGCATCTTGGCCTTGTAAAAGCTATCTAAGCTGCGACTGCGTAGAGCATACAAATTCCAATTCTATGGGCCCGATTCACAGAAACTTACTACTATTTTGGTATTCACAGACTGCACCTACTACTTTCGGTATTCACAGAATGAACTTACTCATTTTGGTATTCACAGAAGTTAGGACTCCTAACTTTAGGACTCCTAAATGCCTTCTGTGAATACCGAAAGTCTTAAAATTTGGATTTTTCTCAATGTAGTAGTAGTAGTAGTAAAGTTAGGAGTCCTAATTTTACTACTACTAAATTGAGAAAAATCCTAATTTTAAGACTTGGTATTCACAGAAGGCATTTAGGAGTCCTAAAGTTAGGAGTCCTAACTTCTGTGAATACCGAAATGAGTAAGTTCATTCTGTGAATGCCAAAAGTAGTAAGTGCATTCTGTGAATACCAAAAGTAGTAGGTGCAATCTGTGAATACCAAAACAGTAGAAAGTTTAGGATTGAGTCTAAAGTTTATTCTGTGAATCGGGCCCTATGTGTTTGATCTATACATGTACCCCATTAATGTTCTCTCCTTTGACCGACATTGTGACGAACCCAGCTTGGAGATATACCTCCACTTTGATTGATTTGATATTTAATAAAGCGCAGCATTCACCCGAAGGCATCAAGGCACAAGAGACCAGCCGTACATACATCGGAAAGTAGAAAAGAAAGATCACCGCTAGGCTGTAAACAGCCAGGTTTTGAGGGCTTTTCTGAAGGGGAGGAGAACGGAGATAGATCTGAATGTAAGGAGTAGGGAATTCCAATTGCTGCTACAGAGAATGCCATGTCCTCCCACTACTTCTTGGTGCCGACGGTTGTATTTTGAGCGAAGAACGTAATGGTCTGCTGGGAGAGTGCCAATTGCAGATAGTCTTCAACCTTGAAGGGTAGGGAGCATACAACGACTTACGAATCAGAGAGAAATTCAAAACTAATGTGTTGTTCAATAGGAAGCCAGCGCAGGCGTTCTAGCCCCTTCCTGGCCGTTTGTTTTCTGGGAATGTCCAGAATGAGTCTTGCCAGAGCATTCTGCAGTACCTGGAGCTTGTGCTGCACGCCCTTATTAGCAGCCAGGTACAGAGCATTACAGTTATCAAGTCTGGACATTACCAAGGCCAGCGATACCTGTATCCTAGCTGGTCGTTGGATAACAGAAGATTTTTTTTTTTTTTTTTTAACATCCTTACGTGCCAGTAGCATGTAGAAATGGTGCGATTCACTTGGATATTGAAACGGAGTTCAATATCCATCAAGACTCCAAGGTTCTCAGCCTTTATGCTCGGGGCAGGACAGTATCCCAAAGAATGAGGCCAGCAGCTACTGTTCAGCTTGGAAACCCCTGATCCAAATATCATCAGTTCAGTTCTCTCCATTAAGTTTCAGAAAGTTAGCAGACATCCAGTCTGCCCCTCTAGTCATACATCCAAAGACATTTTCTGACAATGAGCCCTGTCCCTTGGGGATGGTAACCATAATCTGTGTATCATCTGCATATGACACCACCTCCAATCCAAAGGAATGGACTACAGTTGCAAGGCGTGCCACAGAGATTGAAAAGAGTAGGGCTCAGAGAAGATCACCGTGGGACTCCACAAGGTAGAACATAGTCCGGGAGTAAGGATTTTAAGCTTACCCTTTGGGATCTCCCTGTTAGAAATGAGGACAAGTGCTTGATGTGAGATACCAAGACTCCCGAGTCTGTCCAGCAACAAAGCAGGAGAAATAGTATCAAATGATGTGGACAGATCCAAGAGGATCAGCACTACCCCCGGTCCCTCATCCACTGTGTGCCTGATATAATCAGTGGATGATATTAAGGCTGTTTCTGTTCCCTGATGCCTCCTAAATCCAAACTGCAGTCATTAAGCCACGTTAGGGCCATCTTCATATTAGGGCTGTGTAATCCAGCTTCCTAACATGAGGGAAGGAAGATTCCTAACATTAGGAAGTTATTCACATCACCCATTCTTTACTTCACTTCTGGATCATTCACTTGGGTGACAATGTTGCAGCAAGACTGAATACAGTGGTATGCCCTGTCATGGTCCTCCAAAGTGACTCCCCTGTCAACACTCTTAATCCCACGCCCCCTGGGGGTGGGTCCTCAAAACTGATTGTAAAAAATGCCTTTGGCACAACTACCTGACTGAATAAATGACAGACCGCATAAGCAACACAATTTGGACCCCATTGCTAGGGGCATGATAAAACTCAGAAGAACATAAGGACCTGAAAGGAAACAGTCAACATGAAGTGCCAGGAGATTCGTGGATCAAGGTGGTTATTGAGACAATGAAGGGGCAGAGGCGGATGTGCCAGGTTTGAGCTTTCAACTAGAGTGGTCTGTACCTATCCCCCAATTATTCCACAAGTATCCATTCCCCTTATCTGAACCCCAACAGCCGATCACTCTATTCTTAAAGACTCGCTCGTTGGAAAGAGACTTTCAATGCCGATGGCGTGACAAGGGCTCAGGCCCACCGGACTGATCTATGGCCTCTCAATGTAGCCCCTCAGGGCCCCCCTGGTCTCCTCACTCAAGGCTCAGTCTTTAGAAAGGGCCAGCCCTGGAGATTCAAGGCAGCAACATGCAAACTCGCTGGGCCACTGGTGTCCTGGCCTCTCCCTGCCCTCTCCAGGGACTCCGGCTGCTGGACCCCTGCTCTCATGGACTCTCAACCCCCTGCTCTCATGGACTCTCAGCCCCCTGTCTGCCCAGGGGGTCCATCACTCCTTACACAAACACTCCCTTTGTTTCACTGCTCAGGTTCTGGGGAGGATGCACTCATGAGGCTCGGACACAGGCGAGGGCCCCATGTTCACCTCCTGCACCCCTCTGGCGCCCATGGGCACCCCGGGCTCTCCCTCTTGGTAGAGCCGGGCTGACGGTGCCCATAGAGCGCAGACAAATACAACCACCCCTCCACAGGAGCCCTCTCTGCTCACTCCCTCCCCCAGGGGCCCCTCTCTGCTCACTCCCTCCCCCAGGGGCCCCTCTCTGCTCACCCCATTGTATCTCCCAGACTCTCCCACTTAGCAGACAACTCAAGCACCCCCTCTGCCAGGCTCCCCCTCTGCTCACCCCCTCTCTGCTCACTCCCCTCCCCCAGGGACCCCTCTCTGCTCACTCCCCTCCCCCAGGGGCCCCTCTCTGCTCACCCCCCTCCCCCAGGGGCCCCTCTCTGCTCACCCCCTCTCTGTTCACTCCCCGCCCCCAGGGGCCCCTCTCTGTTCACTCCCCGCCCTCAGGGGCCCCTCTCTGCTCACCCCCTCACCAGGGGCCCCTCTCTGCTCACCCCCTCACCAGGGGCCCCTCTCTGCTCATTCCCCTCACCAGGGTCCCCTCTCGGCTCACCCCCTCACCAGGGGCCCCCCTCTGCTCACCCCCTCTCCAGGGGCCCCTCTCTGCTCACTCCCCTCCCCCAGGGTCCCCTCTCTGCTCACTCCCTCTCTGCTCACCCCCTCTCCAGGGTCCCCTCTCTGCTCACCCCCTCTCCAGGGGCCCCTCTCTGGTCACTCATCTCCCCCAGGGGCCCCTCTCTGCTCACTCCCCGCCCCCAGGGGCCCCTCTCTGCTCACCCCCTCTCCAGGGGCCCCTCTCTGCTCACCCCCTCTCCAGGGGCCCCTCTCTGCTCACCCCCTCTCCAGGGGCCCCTCTCTGCTCACCCCCTCACCAGGGGACCCTTTCTGCTCACCCCCTCTCCAGGGGCCCCTCTCTACTCACCCCCTCTCGCCCCTCGGAGTCTCCCGCACTCACCCACTTGGTAGAGCCGGCCCTCCGGGCTGAAGATGGTGATGTGCCGGTCAAAGCCGGCGCTGGAGCCACGGGACATGATGCAGCGATTACAGGAACGGGGACTGCTTAAGAAGACAGGCGGAAGCACAACAAGACTCTTCCGGGGCCAAGGGGAGCCATCGACACAGGAGAAGGACCAGCGCCGGCGCCGCCGCCATCTTGGAGAGTCTTTGAGGGGCCTGACCACTTCACGCAGACCGAGGGGGGCGTCGCGGCCTGGGGGGAGGGAATCCTGACATAAGACAAGAGAAGCTGGGCTGGTAGAGGGCGATAAACGGGAGGCAAGGCTGAAAATGTGATTACTGCGTAACAGGGAGTAATTCCACCACGATGGATGTGTCCTTCGGACTAGGCGCCGTGCAAACCAAAGTAGGCAGATTTTTAAAGTAACATTTAAAATACCATCCGTTCTATCGCCCCTGGAGACAAAGCACAATAAAGACGAATTCAAGATGGCGGCGCCCGCCGACTGCAAGGCTCACGGTCCGCACCGGCCGGCTCCCCAAGATGGCGGCCATCCTTCAGCGCGCACTGTTTACAACGTGAGGCGCGAGCTGTGGTGCGCAAACATAGAGGAAGGATGCCTGTGATGTCACGATACGGTGGCCATCTTGGATCAGGAAGGGAGAAACTGCTGAATCCTCCTGAGTCAGCACAACTTAAATACTGATGTCCAGGAGAGGCCCAATAGCTCCTGCAGCATGGGTGTCAGTAATCCCGACTGCTCAGCAGCGGCACCCTTACATGGTCGCCCCACCAGAATCCCAATAAATTCAGACCACAACAAATTAGTCTTTTATGGAAGAATTGAGGCTGCAGTTATTAGGCATTTCCAACTTACAAGCGATCCTTTACACACCATTATTTTGTCCGGTGAGCCTGTGTCCTTACCCCATCAGCTCTGCACTGTGCCTTACATTCAATGGAGCTCTCTTTGCCCTGGTGACCTATCACCTGGGGACGCAACCCTTCCCTTTCACTCCGGGCAAGCTTTTGCTTCCTGACCGACCAGGTAACCTTTTACTTCCGGTTGCCACACACTCCTTGGGTAACCGTCTGCTCCCAACCCAACCAGATGACCCTTTCACTTCCGGTGCCCACACACTCCTGGGTAACCAGCCGGCCGGGTAACCTTTCACTTCCAGTGTCCACACATTTCCTTCCGGGTAAGCGTTCGTTTCCACCCCAACCAGGTGCCTCTTCACTTCCAGTGTATACCCTCTGTTACCTGGGCAAGCCAATGTGCTTCCCCCGCCAAACGGGATTGACTGTTCCCCCACCCATCTCTGTGAAGGTGACCCTGTAACCTGTACCCAACTTCCTCCATGCCACAGGCTCTGCCCTCAGTTGTGTAATTAATTGTTGACTTCCGGTTCACCTGAACACAGGGCCTTGGGGAGCTTGCCAGTGACCCATGGGTCCTAACTGCCCCGTTTGCGGTCTGTGCCCACTTCGCATCCTGTTTTTGTATTCCTCTTGGATCGCTTTGTAAGTACCGCCATGCCTTGCTGGGAGCTATCGCTGCCAGTGAGGCCTCCCATGCCATACCTGCAGCCCCATTCTTGAGGTCTACCAACAGCCCCTTGCATTCAATGCTTCTAGCATATTCTGTAGCAGGACATCTGTTCCAGTGTCCGATAGGTACACCCCATCTGCACTGTATTAGCGCGGCTGCCGCAAGATAATCAGGGTGTGCCTGATGCTGCCTCAACCTTCTCTCCCCCCCCCCCCCACCCCCCTGGAAATTCAGCCATGAGGCTGTTTAGCCTCTTCCTTGACAATTCCATGCCGTTTTGGCAGAAAGCACCAGCCCATACCCTGCTAGGAATGATCTCGGACCATACAACTTCTGTGGTATCCATGCTCCTGGCTAAATTGGTGAGATCCTTCCTTAACATGTGAAGTAGTTTACCCCTCCCTATCACTGGAAGGTAGTTTCCCCCTAGCTGAATTACTAAAATGTCCAGGTCCTTTGAGCGGGTGTGGAATTCTTCAATGATGCTCCCCAATTCTCCCCAGTGCAACCCTGGCTTTCCAAACCATCGCACCCTTGTACGTTGAAATGGGAATGTCGCATTCTACCCAATGTTGTGGGCTCTGTTAGCAGCCATGGGCACGTAAGAGTGCCAGATGACCCACACTGTTTTGTATTCTGTGGAGTAGAACAGAAGCACAGGGATGTTGAGTATGAGTCTTCAATCGGCCTTTTATTATACGTGTAACTTGGTGTACACCCTGGGGGAGTGGGGGGGGGGGCGAACCAAGGGGCATATATGTGACAGTTCCATATTTTCAGTGTGCCTATGCCTGACATTGTATTTGTATTTATTTATTTCTAAAGTTTTATATGGTGCTAGCTATACCCTTGGGTATCAGAGCGCTTTACATACATAAAGGAAAAATGTCATAACATCACAGGGCATGAGGATGCATAAAGATAAAAGCAAAGATAAAATCCTTAAGTATCCAGTGAGGAGAGGAAGACGCAGGTGGTTTACACCGTCAGATAATCACCATCCTTGCAGGTCAGAGTGAGGGGGAGTCCATTAGGTTATTGATGTCTAGGTTGGTTGCCTTGGTCGGTAAAGTATTGGTTGAGGGGCAACAATCATCCTGAGAGATATCACAGTGCTGGAAAGCAATGCCCTGATACAACAGTGAGGAGATGCCCGACGGACTAAAGAGGGGACCCAGATGTGCAGAGGGCTGGTAATGTTGTTTATAGCTTGGGCAACAGTGTTGTTTTCAGCTTCTTTCTGAAAGACATACAGTCGTCCATACGGCAACGGTCTAGGGGGAGTTCGTTCCAATTGACGGCCGCCAAATTGGAGAAGGACCTGCCTCCCACTCTAGCTTTCCTAATGCATTTAGTTTTGGCTAGAGCGAGATTGCAAGACCTAAGTTGCTGTGCAGGGATATAAAAATCAATTTTGTCCTGCAGTATTCGGGGGCCAAGCTTGTGTAATACTCTATGTGCAATACACAAGAGTTTAAACTTGGCTCCCCTGCGCACAGGCAGCCAGCGAAGCTCCTTCAGGCACTCTGATCCTGAGCTGTACTTGCTTTTATTACAGACAAGTTGGCAGCAGCGTTTTTAATCATTTGCAGTCGGTAGAACAGGTAGTCTGACATGCCCACATAAAGCATGTTCCCGTAAACCAGCCTGCTAGTAGCTAATGCCTGAGTGATGGTCTTACAACAGTTCAAAGGAATCCATAGAACAAGTCTTCATAAGAGCTTTAATTTTACAACAACAAGGGGCCCCAAATCAGTCAGCAGGGACCTCGGGGAACATACTTATCTTCAAACAACATTGGTTCCATGCATACAAAAATTAGAAAAGAATACAATATAGACAGAGTCAATCTATATTAAGGTTAGACATGTCCAGCCGGACAGTGGTCTTTCATAGTTTTACTTAAATTAGAAGTGGTTATATCACACAGAGTACCTTCCACAAGTCAGCCAGTGTGGAACACAAGCCTGTGTCCAGCACTTACAGAGCGGGTACAGAAAGTGGAGATAGAAAGCAAAGAAGGGCTTTATAAGGCAAAAGACAGTTTTCTGTCATGGATGCAAATGTACAGAATATTTCCACAAAGCACCTTAAAACACATAGTAATCACGTTTTTGTTTTGGTACTTAAAGGTCGACGGCGTTTCGGACCCCTATTAAATCACGGGACCATCATCAGGACATTTTCAGTGAAAGCCTTAACAATAAATAAGCCTCTAAATGCCTAGAAGGGGGAGAAAAAAAGGGGGAGATATATACATTTAAAAACATTGATTAAGAAGTCTCAATAAGTGACTTAGATAGACCAGTTCGCGATGTGCAATTACCTAGGTGAGAAAAGTAGCCAATCCAATGGCTCGAGCGAGCGTGCAGGTGACTGATACGGTAGTACAGCTGATTTCAAGTGTTTAACAACCGGTTGTGGGTCAAGTTGTGCGTGGAGTCATGCTGCAGAGCAGCCGAAGGGCTCAAGGCTCGTGGGTGATTGTGGCTAAGCAGTGAGCTATTCCATTTTAGGAGTATCAATGATAGAACGAGGTATGGGGGGTACTTGTGATTATGGCAGGCTAGAGCCACGTGAAGTCGGCGCTTAGACGAGTGATGGTGTTAAAGGAGTGCCGCGCATGCACGTAAGTGGCCTCGGTGCGGGCAATTCTCACATTGGAGGATTGCGTGTCAACACGCCTACGCCAGCATTAATCAGCGCTGTTGAAAGATATTTAGATCGTGTACCTTCCTAAGGCAAATTGCAGGATCAATTGAGCGATGCGGAGGCAGGCGGTGAAAGCCGAGTTGAAAGGCTTACCGATTGGGCTAAACGATAGCCACGGAGAAGTGTTGAATTAAGCCGCCGCCCTAAAGAAATAATTGAAGATTAAGTGATCGGACTAATGGGGTGATGTAATGGGCACTGGAAACCGGAGAACCGGCAGTGTGGATCTTACCACAGTCAGGCGGGGGAAGCCACGGTACACGGTAGTATCCGTCAGCGGCCAGGGAACCTATAGAGGGGATACGGAGCATTAAACCTGGCCAAGATTGTAAGGCATAACAGTCGTCTATTCCTCATTAGTTAAGCTTACCGGGTCAGTCGGTAGTCTTGCTTCCTGGCGTGCTTACGAGGAAGTGGAGAATCACTGAATATAACGGGTGCCCATTGGTCAAAGACCATGTGATGGAGACGGCATAGTAATGGAAGAGGGACTAGAGCCCTGAACTGATAAATTGTTTTAATAGAATACTCTATACTTTTATACAAATAATGTTGCCATGTTTATGATTGAACTTGGACTTGCTTGTGTCCAAGACCAGTATTTGGGCTTTAGCTTATATTGAACTTAGCCAAGGGATAACGAGACTACACTGTGTAACAGTACCCTATTCCCCTGGTTCTAAGGGGTCTCTCTCAATATTTTTTTTAAAAAACCCTTTGGCTGTATGCCTGTATGAAAAAAAATAACACCTCAAATGGCTGGGCTCCGCGGTTGCAATGGACTGTGCTTACGACACAATCCAACTAGCACTGGCAAAGGCAGTGAAGAAAGTTTGAGCTATTGGCATTGTAAAAGACATTTTTTATGTGTTGGTTTTGAAAACATACATTAATAGCATTGTCATTTACAATGCCAATAGCTTATCCTTTCGCAAATGTGACACCTATTGCATTTGTAGTGCAATATGTGTTGAGAGTGAGTGAGTGAGTGAGTGAGTGAGTGGGAGAGTCAGTGGGAGAGTGGGAGAGTCAGTGAGTGAGTGGGAGAGTCAGTGAGTGAGTGGGAGAGTCAGTGAGTGAGTGAGTTAGTGAGTGAGTGAGTGGGAGAGTGGGAGAGTCAGTGGGAGAGTGGGAGAGTCAGTGAGTGAGTGGGAGAGTCAGTGAGTGAGTAGGAGAGTCAGTGAGTGAGTGAGTGAGTGAGTGAGTGAGTGGGAGAGTCAGTGGGAGAGTGGGAGAGTCAGTGGGAGAGTCAGTGAGTGAGTGGGAGAGTCAGTGAGTGAGTGAGTGAGTGGGAGAGTGGGAGAGTCAGTGAGTGAGTGGGAGAGTCAGTGAGTGAGTGAGTGAGTGGGAGAGTGAGTGGGAGAGTCAGTGAGTGAGTGGGAGAGTCAGTGAGTGAGTGGGAGAATACTTAGAGTAAGAGTGGGAGAGTCAGAGTGGGAGAGAGTCAGAGTGGGAGGGGGAGAGTCAGAGTGAGAGTGTCAGTTAGAGTGAGTGTGTCAGTTACAGTGAGAGTGTCAGTTAGAGTGAGAGTGTCAGTCAGAGTGAGAGTGTCAGTCAGAGTGAGAGTGTCAGTTAGAGTGGGAGTGTCAGTTAGAGTGAGAGTGTCAGTTAGAGTGAGAGTGTCAGTTAGAGTGAGAGTGTCAGTCAGAGTGAGAGTGTCAGTTAGAGTGAGAGTGTCAGTTAGAGTGTCAGTTACAGTGAGAGTGTCAGTTAGAGTGAGTGTGTCAGTTACAGTGAGAGTGTCAGTTAGAGTGAGAGTGTCAGTCAGAGTGAGAGTGTCAGTCAGAGTGAGAGTGTCAGTTAGAGTGAGAGTGTCAGTCAGAGTGAGAGTGTCAGTCAGAGTGAGAGTGTCAGTTAGAGTGAGAGTGTCAGTGAGAGTGTCAGTTAGAGTGAGAGTGTCAGTCAGAGTGAGAGTGTCAGTCAGAGTGAGAGTGTCAGAGTGAGTGTGTCAGTTAGAGTGGGAGTGTCAGTTAGAGTGAGAGTGTCAGTTAGAGTGAGAGTGTCAGTTAGAGTGAGAGTGTCAGTTAGAGTGAGAGTGTCAGTTAGAGTGAGTGTGTCAGTTAGAGTGGGAGTGTCAGTTAGAGTGAGAGTGTCAGTTAGAGTGAGAGTGTCAGTTAGAGTGAGTCAGTTACAGTGAGAGTGTCAGTGAGAGTGTCAGTTAGAGTGAGAGTGTCAGTCAGAGTGAGAGTGTCAGTCAGAGTGAGAGTGTCAGAGTGAGTGTGTCAGTTAGAGTGGGAGTGTCAGTTAGAGTGAGAGTTTCAGTTAGATTGAGAGTGTCAGTTAGAGTGAGAGTGTCAGTTAGAGTGAGTGTGTCAGTTAGAGTGAGAGTGTCAGTGAGAGTGTCAGTTAGAGTGAGAGTGTCAGTCAGAGTGAGAGTGTCAGTCAGAGTGAGAGTGTCAGTCAGAGTGAGAGTGTCAGAGTGAGTGTGTCAGTTAGAGTGGGAGTGTCAGTTAGAGTGAGAGTGTCAGTTAGAGTGAGAGTGTCAGTTAGAGTGAGAGTGTCAGTTAGAGTGAGAGTGTCAGTTAGAGTGAGTGTGTCAGTTAGAGTGGGAGTGTCAGTTAGAGTGAGAGTGTCAGTTAGAGTGAGAGTGTCAGTTAGAGTGAGTCAGTTACAGTGAGAGTGTCAGTTAGAGTGAGAGTGTCAGTCAGAGTGAGAGTGTCAGTCAGAGTGAGAGTGTCAGAGTGAGTGTGTCAGTTAGAGTGGTGATAGAGGGGCCTTTTTATCAACCCTGGTAGCTTGAAGGCCCTAACTGGCCCTGCTAGAGTAAATCTGAAAATATGCTTGAAATCCCACAATTTTTGCTATGTATAATCAGCAAATGGGATCCCACAGATTCCCTGAATTTCAGGTTTATGGGCCTGAGCAAAAGGCCAAAGGTCACACCTTATGTTAGCAAAATCCACTGGGCCTAAATCATTTTTAAAACGTGCCTTTCTAGTGTGCAGGACACAGCGAGGTAACTTGAGCAACTTTGGGAAAGTACAGTAGCCTTTCACAAGCGCCATTTCAAGACACCCCACTCTCACACGTACACAAGACTCAGCTGGTGCAGAGGCAGATTGACACATTTCAGGGACTTTCCACTGAAACACGTAAGTTCCGCTCGCACATATATTTTTAGAAATGTACAGGACAAGAAGTCTTTTTCTATGTTCTGGGGTCAAGCAGGGCCAACCAACCATTGGGACACCTGACCGCCCCCACTGTCCTAGGACAATGAGGTCAAAGCCACCTGCGTCAGAAAAGGCGTCAGAACAGTGTTAGTTCTGCATTTTTCAGGTATATTAGATTCAGCCCGTCAAATCTGAAGCCAGAGCTCTGCTGATGCGACCTTTGCATGCAAGCTCTCCGGCTAGCCGATTGTCTGACTTGGGACTTCAAATCCTCTCTCTCAGGTGGTAGACTTCCTAAGCCAGATAATACTTTTGTCTTTTTAAATCTCTGTCCTTGCTCTGTATTTTCCATTCACACCCAATTCCTTGCATTTTTAGGTTCCCTTAAACTATTAGGCCCTGCTGGGATAGTCTCCATAGTTAAAGTGCTTCAAGGCACTAGACTTTATAAAGTGTTCTGCTTTCCCTAACTAATTTCTATTGTGCCTTTTGAAAGATCCCAGTCCTTTTGCACCTTGAATCTCTTTAGAATGTTAAACTTGCTTGGGTAATTCCTTCAGAAAAGCACCTTTGTAGGCGCTATGTTTTCTTTGAATGTATTCTGAGCCTTTTTGAATCGCCTACTGATTTAGATTATACCGGTTTACAGGTCCTCATTCCAGCCTGTTTTCTAGGACATAATGAATGTGAACATGCGTTTTGTTTTTATCCTGACAGATTAAAAGTCAGACTTTTAAACATTTCATTGCTCAGGCTGATCAATTAATAAATGCATTTTCTGATGTACTTAAGACTTAACAAATAAAATGCCACTTCAAATGTGATCTTTGTCATCTCATATCATTGCTCCTTGTTCCTCAGTGAAGTGTGCGTCGGTGACCTGTGACCACGGCTCCTGACCACAGCAGGGTGGTTTGTGGGTTGCGACTCGTGACCACACCCCAGAGGGCTTCCTTTCTCCCTCAACAGTGGGAGTGTCAGTTAGAGTGAGAGTGTCAGTTAGAGTGAGAGTGTCAGTTAGAGTGAGAGTGTCAGTTAGAGTGAGTGTGTCAGTTAGAGTGGGAGTGTCAGTTAGAGTGAGAGTGTCAGAGTGAGAGTGTCAGTGAGAGAGAGTGTACTTAGAGTGAGAGTGTCAGTTCGAGTGAGTGTCAGTTCGAGTGAGAGTGTCAGTTCGAGTGAGAGTGTCAGTTAGAGTGAGTGTGTCAGTTAGAGTGAGAGTGTCAGAGTGAGAGTGTCAGTGAGAGAGAGTGTACTTAGAGTGAGAGTGTCAGTTAGAGTGAGAGTGTCAGTTAGAGTGAGTGTGTCAGTTAGAGTGGGAGTGTCAGTTAGAGTGAGTGTGTCAGTTAGAGTGAGAGTGTCAGTTAGAGTGAGAGTGTCAGTTAGAGTGAGTGTGTCAGTTAGAGTGAGAGTGTCAGAGTGAGAGTGTCAGTGAGAGAGAGTGTACTTAGAGTGAGAGTGTCAGTTTGAGTGAGTGTCAGTTCGAGTGAGAGTGTCAGTTCGAGTGAGAGTGTCAGTTAGAGTGAGTGTGTCAGTTAGAGTGAGAGTGTCAGAGTGAGAGTGTCAGTGAGAGAGAGTGTACTTAGAGTGAGAGTGTCAGTTCGAGTGAGAGTGTCAGTTCGAGTGAGTGTCAGTTAGAGTGAGAGTGTCAGAGTGAGAGTGTCAGTTAGAGTGGGAGTGTCAGTTAGAGTGAGAATGTCAGTTAGAGTGAGAGTGTCAGTGAGAGAGAGTGTACTTAGAGTGAGAGTGTCAGTTCGAGTGAGAGTGTCAGTTCGAGTGAGAGTGTCAGTTCGAGTGAGAGTGTCAGTTAGAGTGAGTGTGTCAGTTAGAGTGAGAGTGTCAGAGTGAGTGTGTCAGTTAGAGTGAGAGTGTCAGAGTGAGAGTGTCAGTGAGAGAGAGTGTACTTAGAGTGGGAGTGTCAGTTAGAGTGAGAATGTCAGTTAGAGTGAGAATGTCAGTTAGAGTGAGAGTGTCCGTTAGAGTGAGAGTGTCAATTAGAGTGAGAGCCAGAGGATTTTGGTCCTCCTCCGGTTCCGAAAGAAGAGCTTAGGAACCTCGGTGTTGTATTCAACAAACAATCAACTATCATTTAAGCCCCAAGTGGGATATTGCAGCTGCATGCATCTTCCTCTTAAAACTCTGAAAGACGACTCTAGTATTTTAACCTGACCATTCTCTCAAGATGGTAATTCACACTATGATTATGGCAAAGTTGGACTACCAAGAGGACTTCTTAATAAACTCCAACTAGTCCAAAATGCAGCGGCCTATCTTATTTTGGCATGCCCCAAAAGACAATACTATGTAAAACTTGAAGCCTCTACATTGGCTCCCATTAAACAGAGGATAATGTTGAAAACCCTGACCATCGCTGAGAGGGCCTGGCATATTTGCAGCTCTCTCTATCTACGAAGGAGAGAGAAACAGTGCGCTCCTATCAGAACTCGAAGCTCTTCCAACGAGGGCTTAGGAGTTATCCCTAAATACACATGGAGAGGCTATGAGGATGCTCTTGCGCCTATTTGACAGCAAAAAACGTGAACCTGCTTCCCAAAGCACTTAGATATTCGGATACAGAAAGAAACCTTTAAGGCTCCATTAAAGACATATATATTTTTTTGGAGACGTCCAAGTTGTCGTTCCCTTTTTACATGCTTTAACACCAGGAATGATTCACACAAAGCAGCTGCATGCTTCATGAATAATTATTAATTCATTCATACAAATATGGGTATTGTTCAGAATAGGTCTTTGACAGGAGACTGCTAGATGCAGTCCATGGGCGCGGAGGCACTGCAGCACTGCTCCAATGCCGGCTCTACCCCTGCAGCACCAGAAATATGAAGTATACTTGCCAGCACGGATGAACTGCAATAAAATGCTGCCCTCGATTAGAAAAGAAACTGAGCAGGTTGGGGAGCAACAGATTTATGTCGTCCCATCTCCGTCACCTGTGAGGTAAGAGATGAGGGATTACAGGGTTCAAAATACGCTGCTACAGATCACAAGCAGTGGACATATGGCAGTCCCGCCACTCATCATAGTTTCTGTCTACACCGCTGACAAAGAGCTGCTCAAGCCCCTAGACCGTGCCATTTCATAGGGAAAGCACAGTCAAACGCAGTTTTGCTAAGGAAATTACAAATTCACTTTTTTTTTTTTAAGACCTTTATTGTACACTTGAAAAAATAGTACGGTGTAGGGCCTACAACCCCCTGGGCCGGCCGCGATAGCAATTAAGTCATCAGCAAAATAATCAGGATTACACAGCCGTTCAGCCGACAACCCAGGGTCCGGCGGCGAATAAAAGTATGCTGTACCGTGATGCAGGCGATAGGAATGTGCGATATGGCTTAGGTCTATGGTTTTCTGTTTTTACCCCACAACAAAACCTTACAATAAATGACAAGCATTGGAAATGCAATAGGTCTCGCATTAGAAAAGTTGGAGCTATTGGTCTTGTAAATTACAAATATTTTATTTATTTGTTGGTTTTAAAATAGCTAAATTGATAGCTGTGTCATTTACAATGCCAATAGTTATAACTTTCGCGAATGTGACACCTATGGCATTTGGAATGCAACATGTTTTGTATTTACGTGACTTAGATGGCAGCTCTGGTCGTTAGACCACATCTCTAGAGAGCAGGAGAGTGCAGCAGGGGAGAGAAGCACAGCAATGCAATAGGTCTCGCATTAGGAAAGTTTGATCTATTGGTATTGTAAAAGACACTTTTTATTTATGTGCGTGTTTTGAAAATAGCGAAATTAATAGCTTTGTTATTTACAATGCCAATAGTTTTATCTTTCGCAAATGTGACACCTATTGTAACACAATATGTGTTGTAGCACTGAGTGGGATGGGGGTGATGAGGTTGAGGGGGGGTGAGGGGGGTGAGGGATGAGGGGTGTGGGGGTGAGGGGGTGTGAGGGTGAGGGGGTGTGAGGGTGAGGGGTGTGAGGGTGAGTGGGGGGGTGAGGGTGAGTGGGGGTGTGAGGGTGAGTGAGGGGGTGTGAGGGTGAGTGAGGGGGTGTGAGGGTGAGTGAGGGGGTGAGGGTGTGTGAGGGTGAGCGTGTGTGAGGGTGAGTGAGGGTGTGGATTAGGGGGTGCGAGGGTGAGGGTGTGAGGGTGACTGAGGGTGTGTGAGGGTGAGGGGGGGTGATGGTGAGAGGGTGCGAGGGTGAGGGGGGGTGAGGGTTTGTGAGGGTGAGGGTGTGAGGCTGAGTGAGGGTGAGAGGGTTTTGAGGGTTTCCTTTCATTTGCCTCTTTTGTAAAGGCCTATAATTTCCCACCGCAGCAATGTGGGGAGAACTGCCCTCCCTCCCGGGTCTCTTGGGGGGGGGGGGGGTCCCACAGGGATCTCGCAAGGCCAAAAGAGCGATTTGTTTTGTTTAATTTGTGGGACTTCACCTGTGAAACTTCAGAGTGAGCGTAGTAAAGAATGGTATCAAAAAACATCACTGTACACTTTAAATTATTGCCTATGATCCCCAGGACTGACTTGTAGTCTTGAAGGTACATTACAGTGTATGGAGAAGAGTGGGTAGCTTTAGCTGGATGTCCGGCTCTTCCCAATTCAGCGGAGAAAGCTTGAATCATGTTCCTCCAATAACCACTATGACCAAGGGTGATTCCAGATCCTGGTCCGCGATAGATCAAGTGCTGTGACTCCCATACAATTTAAAGTGACATGAGATATTTGAGAAGCTATAAGACCCAGGAAGAAGGGACTTCAGTCTCTTTTCCGCAAACAGCTCTCCAATCCATGTAGTTATCGAAACAAGACTATTGAAATCCATTCTCTTTAACTTAGTAACAAAGGTTTTTGTTATTGGGGGTAAGCTGTTCTCTCACGTTTGTTGTAGGGTAGATGAGACGAACTTCAGGATATTGACACCTTAGGGCAGTCTACACAAAAGAGCGTAACAAAATATTTTTTTCGGAAAACTGGTTTAACAGTCTTGCTTAGTGGGAAACACTTTGATTTTCTTCATGACTAGGGCAATGCAGACCTCTAAAGATGTCTTTGTTTTGGATTTTTACAAACATATGTGTATGGAATTTCTGTGACGGTTTATATTTGCAATAAATATGACCCACATTTTTTCCCTGAATTGAGTGTTTTTATTTCATACAGGCGGATGGTGGGGTGCAATTCAGGATCGAGGCAGTAAACAAAGAAACATTACCACTACTGCAAGGGAAAGCGTATTTTTGCATTGCCAATTACAAAAGTACCGTCCCTCCCCACCTCAGCCCTTCGCGTGTTCTTTTGTAACAACAGAGCACAGGACACTGACTAATTTGTGGGCTAGCTTTTCAAGGGGTGGGGATAAGTGGGGCAAGGTCGGGCGGGGCAAGAAATGCAGAAGGCAAAGAGAGAAGGCATCACTTGCGCTTACGGGAGGAGAAAACAGAGAAAGGGCGGAGAGATGTGAAGAGCTGGTCGGGAACTATCAGATAGCTGGAGGAGAGGGGGCATGGCGGCGGGGGGGGGGTTGCAGCCAGGAAACACAGTTTCACAAGTGACCATCTTAACATTAAAGTTCGACGGTAATTGAAAAGCCTCGTTATACAAACAGGCAAACCTTCGCTGACATCACCCCCACATTTCCCTGTGACATCGCCCGACAAACCTCTTGTGTGATGAAATACCAGGCAACCCTTTCTTTGCCACAAGCGTCTTGCTATGCACTGTAATTCCATGTATGCATCGCTTCATACCCATGACCAGGCATCGACGCAAATGTGCGGTCGGGGAGACCTCTACTCCATGGGAGGGGTATGAACCACCTCCATTACTGGACCGAGGACGGCCTCTCTGTAGAAATTAAGACCAATCCTGTATTGAATAAGGAACCTGAAACACGGTTGCGTTAAAGCACCACATTGTTAAGTAGTACGGGTCGTGGTGGATGGACGAAATAAACAGGTTTAGGAGAGAGACTGTGTGTCGGTCTGTCTCTCTGTTGGGGTGTGGGGAGGCTTGGCACGGGGCTGGTTAAAATGTGGTGACTTTGTCACAGTCACGTACTATGTCCTACATATTATTATATGCCCCTGCTTGTTATATGCAAAACAGTAGATATAAACAGACGGAAAATATCAATGTGGATACTTTGGGAAATACGGAAAACAACAACGCCAAATATAGACCTCAAGTTTCGTTTGAAAAACTGAAATTGCAAAGCCATGTTTTCAACCAGGAAGGTGTAGGATTGAACAAACCAACAGCAAGCATTTGACTGGGCGAGAAAAGTTTAGATAGAATGCCTGGTTTTGGTTTAGTGCACATCACTTTTCCTGAGAGGAGGTTATGTTTAAGTGGTTGTCTTTCACGGCTGCACCTGGCTATTGAGTTTTTGCGCTCATGAGACTGTCCACGCACCTGGCTCCAACAGATGAAGTCGTTAGTCTTGGGATCTTCCACCAAAGCCCAGATCTTGGTCAGGAATTTGGGAACGCTATAATGGGGCTTCATGTTCAACATTGTTTCTTCGGGTGCAGCTACTGCTCTACCAGCATAAACTCATCTCATGTGATCAAAACCCAGTACTGCTGCATCAGATACCCCGAACGCACACTATAGAGACATAGAAGACGGGCAAGCGCATTCGAACTTGTGAGGCTGCGAGCGGAGCAGCCATGTTTGAACAGTGATGTGTTCGTATCTCAGTGAGAGAATCTTAAAAAACGCACCTCCGGTTATGGTAATAAAACATAATCCGAGTCTCTGTACGTTTTACCACGCGTGTGTTGTACATGCTATTATCGAAACTGTAATTATACATAAACAAGTAGACTTTATGGCATACTGAAATGTATCAATTATATTAATCAACTGCTATTTAAATAGTGTTTTTCATTTATTTATTTATTTTAATGTTTCTAGAACACTAAAGACAACCCAAGCATTAAAAAAAAAGCAAAATACTATTGAGACAAGCAAAAAAAGTAAAATAGGGAGACACGGCCGGCCGAGCGGCCGTGAAACTGAAAGCACGGCCGCTCGGCGTGAAAGCCTTTGATCCGGCAGGGGGTGGAGCGGCACCAAGCTGGGCAACAGATGGCTGGCGATTTGATGCTGTGCAAGCGCATTTTAGGTCAATGCGCTTGCGCATTGACCTAAAAGCCACGGGCACAGCATCAAATCGCCCAGTCAGTTTAACTCTGGTTAAAGCCCTATATCCCCGCAAGCTCAATGCGCATGCGCATCGAATAGCGAGACTTAAAAAAACGAATCAGTAGCTTCATTTCTTTCCTAGCGACAAAACAATGTTCAAGTAAACAACGTAGCAACCATTGGCAGTGCACCCTTGACCCACCCTCCATCATCCAACGGCATATAGTCAGGACGGAGTACCTCGTAACAGTCGACACATTTCAACACACATGCAACTCAGACCCGTGCTCTAATCTGAAAGACACTCATCCGGGTCAGCTCGTGGAGGCTCGCATATGTCCCCCCTAAATTTATTCCAAGCCCCCCAGATTTGTCCCCACTTTGTGGGGCACCCTCGATGAATAAAGACTGCTTTCTCCGCCACCATTGCTTCATCCATGTCCGTGCACCAGTTTCTCAGCGTGGGCAGCACGTGAGAGCCCCACAGTCTCGCAATGTTGCGTTTCGCTACCAACATTCCTAGCATGGCCCAGTCCTGCTGCCGATGGGTCAGGTCTTCTGCATCCCAAATATTCAATAGGCAGCGACGTGGGTTGGGCAGCAGGGAGACATCCATGGTCTGTGAGATGGTTCGCATCACCGCTGCCCAGTACATGGCTACCTGGCTACAGTCCCAAACAGTATGGAAGAACGTCCCTCTTTCACCGCAACCCCGGAGACAATATTCGTGGGAGGCTCTCCCAATTCTGCAAAGGACCGTCCTGGTATAGTACGTGCGGTGCAGCACCTTTAACTGAACCAGCTTAAGTCTGGAGGGAATCGCAGTTTTTCGGGGTGACGAGAGAGCCTCCTGCCATTCCGAGTCATCGAGTTCACCTATATCATTCACCCAAGACTGACGTAGTTTGGACAGCATGTCAGGGAGATTGTTAACCAGTTTCCTGTATGTGTAGGACGTCGCTTTGTGGGACATATGTTCTGTCAGTAGCCTGTCTTCTAGAGGGGTGGACTCCTGCAGTTTCGTTCCCGCCGGAACGGCTGAGAGAAGCGCGTGTCGTATCTGCATGTACCTTAAGTACTCTGACTGCGCCATATCGTGTTTGGTTTGTAGATATGCGAAGCCCACTATGTTGTTTCTTTTCCAAAGGTCACCCACCACTGATATGCCTATGGTGTCCCATACCCGAAACCCTTTACTATTGCCCATGAAGCCCAACCTGTGTGAGCCCCATAGGGGTGTCATTTGTGTGACAATGTTCGCGCACTGAAGATGTCTATGTGCCTTGTACCAAAGCTGAACCGTGTGACGAGTTGGACCCAGAAGGTCAGTTGGGGCCCTACGACTATATAGGTTTCTTAATAACCCCCTAGGTTCGAGACTTTGCCTGTCCGCCATAAAGGCGGGTTCTGTCTGTGGGGCGTGTAGCCAGTAATTGATTTGCTTGACATGGGCAGCCCAGTAATACAGTTCGATATTAGGGAGCGCTATGCCCCCATCGTACCAATCCTTCACTAGTTTACATTGTGCAATCCTCGCTGGCTTCCCATCCCACAGCAAAGTAGAGACCGCTGCTTCGATGGCCCTGAAATAGGAGGAGGGAACTGGGAACGGGGTATTCTCAAGGACGTAAAGAAACCAGGGCAATGTCATCATTTTAAATAACGCTGCTTTGCCCAGGAGGGTGAGAGGGAGGGACCGTCACACCTTACGTCTCGATTGAAACGTTCCAAAGGGGGTTTCAGATTCAGTGCATGGAATTCGTCCGGGTCGGGCGACACGTGAATTCCCAGATATTTGAAGGGAATGTCAGTGTATCGCAGTGGACAATCAGCCGGGAGTGGCGGCGGGCAACCAGCAAGGATGTATAGTACTGATTTAGCCCAGTTAATTCTGTAGCCAGAGACTCTCCCGAACTTCTCGCAGACATTAAGCAATTCCAGAATCGATTTCTTAGGGGAGGTCAGATAAAGAAGGATGTCGTCCGCATAGAGTGATATCCGATCCTCCCATGACGGGGACCATCTGATACCCTTGATGGACGGCTCCCACCGGACCCAAATCGCCAGAGGCTCAAGGACGAGCGTGAACAATAAGGGGGACAGCGGACAGCCCTGCCGTGTCCCACGTCCAAGCGGGAAGTCCCTGGAGATGTGACCATTAGCTGCTATCTGGGCCAGAGGCCCGGTATAAAGCAGGCGGACCCACGCACAAAACTTAGGTCCAAAGCCCATGTGGCGTAGCACCGCAAACAGGTAAGGCCACTCCACGGTGTCAAACGCCATGGTGGCGTTAAGGGAGAGAAGTACTGCTGGTTCCTGTATGTACTCTTGACGAGCTAGCACCGCCTGTAGACGGCGCAGGTTATGGGAGGTGTTACGGTTTGGCATAAAGCCGAACTGGTCAGGGTGCACCAAGGTAGCAAGGTGGGGGGCCAAGCGGTGCGATAGTAGTTTGGCGAGGATCTTTGGCTCGGCGTTTAGCAAAGAGATGGGACGATAAGAGCCGCAGACTTCCGGAGCTTTACCGGGTTTATGGATCGGGATAATCGTGGCCAGGCGTTGATCTCTAGGGAGTTCTCCTACTTTAGGGCTATCCACGAACATTCCGAGTAAATGGGGGGGCGTTATGGAAGCGGTTTGCTTGTAGAGTTCCACTGGGAGGCCGTTGGGTCCCAGGGCCTTGCCGGACGCCAGTGCGTCAGTCGCTTCCCATACCTCCTCCACAGTAATGTCCGCCTCCAACGAAAGAGCCGCCTCAGGTGAGAGGCAGGGGATTGTCAAATCTTTAATGTAGTCGTACGCTTCATCTGCCGTGTATGACGCTTGGGGAGCGTAAACTGTCTCAAAGTGGTCAGCTAGCTGTTCAACTATAACTCCGGGGTCCGAGTTCAGATTACCCTCAGGCAATTGCAGTTGCGCAATGACCCTGCCTGCTTTTTCTTTATTGTCGAGCCAAGCCAGCATCTTCCCGGCTTTATCCCCCAGCTCATACACCCTATGGCGGGTGGCCCGAATTGTAGCCAGCACCCTTTCTCTTTGGTATGCCCTCCATTCAACCTGCCGGAGTTGGACCGTTTGAGCAGTTCCTTGGGACGGGTGGGCCTCGTGATCAGAGATAGCATCCCTGAGAGCGCACTCAAGGGCGCTAAGTTCTTGATTCTGAGTCCGCCTAAGGGTAGTTATGGATGCAATGGCCTGCCCACGTATAACTGTTTTATATGCCTCCCATAAAATACTGTGGGAGCCCACGGTGCCCAAATTCTCCTGAAAGTAGTGTGTAGCAGCGTTGGAAAGGGACTTCCTGAAAGGGGCGCTCTGAAGGTAGCCTGCATATATAGGAAAAACGCGGCCTCTACTGGGGCGATGAGTCTTGAGTGTGGGTCGCAACGGAGAGTGATCAGAGATTCCCCTGGGGCGGATGTCTACCTCCTCAATATCCTGCAGCCCGTCACCGGACATTAAAATGTAGTCTATACGTGATAAGCAGTGATGTGTCGCAGAGTAATAAGTGTATTGTTTGTCGTGGGGATGTTTATGTCGCCAGCAGTTCGTCAGACCCAAGGCATCTAATAAACCAGCAAGTCGCCAGCTTCCCCGTGCCGTTGTAGTATAAGGGTGTCTATCCATCTCATGGTCTAGAGCGTCATTGAAGTCGCCCCCCAACACCAGCGTCGCCGCCGGCAATGATAGGAGAAAGGTAGCAAGGGCAGTGTGTGCAGTGGCGTGCAGCCCAGGAGGGACGTACACGGACACAAAATTGTACAGTTGGCCCTCCCATAGTATCGTCACCGCTGCAAAGCGCCCCTGATTGTCTATTTTAGTCTGTTGACACACCATTTGAAAGTTTTTTCGGATAAGTATGCCCGTCCCCCTTGAGCCGGAGGAGAAGTCTGCATGCGCAACGAACCTGTACCCCCATCTATCCATCGCCTTCGAGGTCATGCCAACAAGGTGTGTTTCCTGTAATAGAATTATTGCTGACTTGCAGCGCTTCAGATATTGTAGGACTAGGCCTCTCTTCACCCTGTCCCCCAGTCTCCTGAAGTTCCACGTCATCACTGTTAAGGTCGATGTGTGAGAGGGATGCGGTGTGGGATTATACAAATTCACTTTTACTTACAAAGCCAATATATTTCCTCAGCAGTTAAGCAGTTGGTTACATGCTTGCAGTTACTTTGTGCATTTAAGGGAACAGGATTGTGAAAAGGCAATGCAATGTCCTGATATGACGCAATTCGAGTTTCTGCCTCATCTTGAGTCACATGACCCAAAGTACGATAATTAACAAAACAGACCACAATACCTCGAGGGTTCTCAAAGGCACCTCACAAACAGCAGCACACACTTGTGTGCTGCCATCAGCAGCATTTTATTTGGTTGCACCCTTTAAATGTGCTTGGATGCACTAGTAAGGCCTTCAACGTGGAGGACAGGCACGCAATGAAAGCAGAATACTATTAAACGCATCTTTATTCTGAACCTCTGTGTTCTCCCAACATTGTAATGTGCATGTAGTACTTATAACGGGAACAAAGCCATCTGATTGTTGCAAAAAAAGGGGACGAACATAATCAACAATTTCAACAAAGTAAATGTCCAATGTACTACATACAGTCTTTTAAGTATCAATCATCAACTGTACAATGAGGTAAATGCTGATTAAGAAAACGAAAAAACCAAATCCCAATGCATTTCGGGTTCCTACATTTGAACCCTTCGTCAGGGGAAGACAATAAATGAACAAAACATATGTGTGAGAGTCAGCAAAATCCTCCGATCGTTATCATCATCCGCAGGACGCCTACAACACAAAAGTTGACTACTGTCACTTCTAAATGGTATGCATAGTCATACCCAAAACGAACTTCACCTGTTACAAAGTGATGACATAGAATTTGCACTCATGTGATAAGTGAAACATGCTAGAAATGAAATGTGGTGGAGAGAAGAGATAAAGGTAAAGGAGTGTGAAAAAGGAGTGTGAAAAATGTGAAATCCCCCGAGGGGTGAGAAATGTTTATGATAATGCTCGTGAGTAGTATCCAGTGCAAAATAATGAGGACGCAATGAGGTTTGTTATCCATGCTCTGAACCACGAGTTAAGTGAAAGTGAGCGATCTACCTCAACCCCGAACCGGGTTAAATAAACTGTGTTCTTACCCTTGTTTGAAGGCAATAAGACAGAAAAGAAGTTAAACTCTGTGTAGTGCTAATACACGTCGATGAAGACGTGTAATGATTCTGTCTGGAGGATAACAAAATAATTGTACTTATATGGCTGTTGTATAAACGCTAAGGTATGCGTGAGGTGACAGAAATAAGTCGCTTACCCGTAATCTGTGTCAGAGTGAAGTATACAGTCTTCGTGTATATCGTATGATGTCCTGTTATTGAGCTGTGCCTTCGGTTCTATAGCAGATAAAAAGTGAAAACTAATGTAAATAGTGTTTGGGGAAAGTGGTTGCCACTATGTGTGTGCAAGGCAATAACAGGAGGTTACCTGTAATCTCGGGTCCGTGCTCGTATTCTCCGTCCGCGCTTCCGCATTCGAAAGACGCTATCCCAAGATCCTTTGCGGTTTTAAAGGGATATGATCACTGGTAATCGGAGTTGTGAGCAGAGTTCGAGTCCCGCAGTTTCAAAAAACAGGACTGGCTGCGTTGCCCAAATAAATGATGATGTTTGTCAAGAAAATCGAAATGGTATTTAGATATGAGTGAAATGATATCCTGATATATATGTGGGTATTTCGTGATAAGCAATGTTTTGTAAATGAATGGCCACTAAAATGTGGATCAATTGAGATTTGAGAGTTTAGAGAATTATAAAACCCACAGATAATGTGGTGGCCTGTTTAAATTATTGCAGAGAAAGTAAGCAAGAAAGGTTACTCTCGTATGAAAAGGGTACATGAGAGTAAAGTAAAGTAAAGCATGAGTGCAAATTCTGTACAATGATATCTGTCTAAGCTAACAGTTATTTCACAGAAAGCATAACATTTCATAATGGTCATTTAAACCTGCTGGCGCCACGTTCCCAGCTGTTTGATCCAGAATGTTTCTCTGCGTGCTAAAGCTGTGTGTGTGTCTATTCCAGAGTGTGTGTCTATGCGTTCTAGCACTGTGAATCTTAGCTGTGGTATGGTATGACATGCCTGAGTCCAATGCACTGCCAGTGGTGAGGTAGTATTGTGATTGCGTATCCGGCTCTTATGCTCTACGATTCTGGTCTTAATTTTGCGACGTATACCAAGCCACAAGGGCATTTTATAGCATAGATAACCTGTTCGGTATTGCAATCAGATGTGTGACGTAGTTTAATTATCTTGCCTGTTTGAGGGTGTGCAAAAGTATTGCCCTGAATTACATTGCTGCATTGTCCGCAATTGTAACATTTCCTCATGCCTTTGTGTGTGACAGGTTTAGAGGGATTGGTTTTCAACAATTCCCTAGGGGCCCGATGTAGGTCGGTTGGTAACGGCCGAAAATCGGTATTTTCGGCCGTTACCGATCGGTAAATAGGTGATAGGCATGTAGGGGGCATTATTTTACCGAATCGGTAAAATTACCGATTCGGTAAAATAAAAAATCGGTAAATTTACCGAATCTGAGCCACCCATATGTAGGTGTGACTCTTCAGAGTCCCAGGAGCCTCACCGAATCGGTATTTTACCATCAAATCCAATTTGATGGTAAAATACCGATTCAGGTGTGCATGCACATGTGTGCATGCACACCTATGCCATGTGACAGGCAGACCTGCCCTTAGGGCATCTATGCCTGCCACATGGCACCTGAGCCTGTTTTGGGGATGCCAGAGGGTGTCAAAGTGACACCCCCTGCACCTTTGTGAAAAATCGGTATTTACCGATTCGGTAAATACCGAATCGGTAATGCCCATTCATTCCTATGGGCTTCAAAGCCCATAGGACTGAATGGGCATTACCGATTCGGTATTTACCAGATCGGTAAATACCGAATTCATCCGATTCGGTATTCCAGCACATCTGGAATACCTACATGTCGACCCCATAGATTTACCGATTTTTAATTACCGAATCGGTAAAATTCGGTAATTTAAAATCGGTAAATCTATTTCACCTACATCTGGCCCTTAGATTCCTAGGTCTGGTGTGAGCAAAAAGTGGGGGACCTTGAAACAAGTCTTTGAAATCCGGTTCATTTTCAATGATGTCCCATCTGTTTCTTATGATATTTTTGATTTTTGTAGCTTTCACAGAGTGTTTTAATACAAACACTTCGCATTTTTGCATGGATCTAGGTCGAGGTTTTAACAGTTCTTCTCTTGGTTTCTCTTGGATAAGAGATACTGCTCTGTCCAAGGTGGCTTGAGGGTATCCTCCGTCTAAGAATCTTAAACATTGTGCTTGTATCTCCTGGTCACACGTACTGCTTTACGATGTGATTCTCTTGATTCTCATTAGTTGAGATAACAGCAGATGTTGTTTTAACGTCATGGGATGTGCGCTGGAAAAATGTAGAGCATTATTGACATCTGTAGGTTTTCGGAAAACCGAAGTCACTAGTCCTGATTCCGTTTTTTTGATTTCTATGTCTAGAAAGTGAATGCACTGTTTCTGTATGTTGTGTGTGAATTGTATTCTTGGGTTCCGTGAATTGAGCTGTTCAATACTTTCTTCCAACTGTGCTTGATTTCCTTTCCAGATGACAAGAATGTCATCGATGTATCGAAAAAAAGCTGTTGATGATTGATACTTAAAAGACTGTATGTAGTACATTGGACATTTACTTTGTTGAAATTGTTGATTATGTTCATCACCTTTTTTTGCAACAATCAGATTGCTTTGTTTCAATTATGATATTTCTAATGAACTAAGCTTTGAATGACAATTGAGTCGATTTTGTTTATTGTTTAAAATTATACTGTAAATAAGGGAGACAACAGTTAGTTGTCCTTCAAGCGGTGCTCCGTGTTCAGACTCTGGTAGTCCAGAGCCTTCTTCACATTGCATACAGTTGGAGTGACAAGGGTCTTCTCACTCTTAGATCACGGTAGCACGCGTACATACATTTAACCACGGAGTACAGACCAAATTGAGGTTTACTATATAAAATTAGGTGTGCAGTAACACTCAACCCCCTTCTTTTGCGTACTTATAACGGGGGCACATTTCAAAGTTGGCATGGCTATTAATGTCAGTCCTCCTGGTCTTTTCTATACATTTCTCAGGACGCCTGGTATAGTTTGCTTTTTTCTTATGCGTAGCAGGTATTGAGAACCCTCGACATGGATATGCCAGCGTTTCATGCTCCTCCTATAATTGACATGATCAATACATCGTATTATTTGTGCATAAATCAGGAAGGATTCCGATATTCTGTGCGAAAACATTCACAAACCAATTATTATGTTCAATCTACCAAAACACGTTAATCCAGGGAAGGCTACAGTGAAAGAAATGCAGGAGATCAGGCTAGCTCAAGCTTTGAGAACACAGCAGTTTTACTCCCCATCTAAATGTTCCACTCCCTTCAAAGGTGTGGGAGGAGTGCGGCTGAGGCAGAGCGCACGCTGGGGGAAGCTTGTGGGGCGGAGCGGGAAGAGCTGCTGGGGAACAGATGGCTGGCGATTTGATGCTGTGCACGCGCATTTTAACTCATTGCGCTTGCGCATTGAGCTAAAAGCGCACATGCACTTCATCAAATCGCCAGTCTGGTTAAACTCTGTTTAAGCCCCTATAGTCTCGCTCCACTCAATGTGCATGCGCATTGACAGGCGAGACCTAAAAACGAATTAAGAGCATGGCATGCACGGGCAAACCATGAAAATTACTGAGTATGTGGACAGCAGTTTTCACTATCACCAAAAACACCTCCAAAAGGCCAGGGCACAAATAAACAGTGCTGGGGTAAAAAGTATAAGCAATGCGTAATAAAATTGCACAGAGTTACATCACATGAAGTAATTTCACACTCCCCTTGTTCATTCATTAAAAGAAATAGTCATGTCACGGTCCGAGCAGAGATACAATAGGTGATATATTAATGCATGTACACAATGCATGTATACAAATAATGTACACTTATGTAGATTGCATATGCAATGTTTTATTTCCAAGTATAAGATGTTTTGAGAACAAAACCCAAATTTAAATAATGTATGCAAACAGTAATTTGCATGTTACCAAAAAGTGAAGAATCTTGCATAGCTGGCACAGAGTAAAAAACATAAGCTTGTCAGAAAATGCACAATTACCTGTGATACATGAAAAAGATTTGTTATCTGGGCTCTAAAATGCGGTCTTTACTGCAGGATAACGTTACAAAAGCAAATATACTCACATCCAAACATGTGAAAAGAAAATTTTGCATTTCAGTTTGACTTTGTAAATTGCTTGTACATTTTACATCCATAGGGATAATTGAGTTTAGAAATGACTCAAAGAAACAGACACAGACACACACACACACACACACACGCACACATACACACATAGACACACACACACACACAGACACACACACCACATTGTGTTTGTATACAACAGCAAACAAAAAAGGGCAATGCGGCTCCGTCTGATTCAGACCGTGGGAAGGCAGGGAAGGACAGAAGTTAGGCAAACAGAAGGAAAGTGAGAGGAGAGTGTAAGACTCGGACTGGAGTCGGAGCTGAGAGGGATGGGGTTAGGAGTTGAGGCCTGTGAGTGGCTGAGACAAGGCTGGGAAGCAGGCTCTGCCGCCACAGTTCACTTCAAGTGAAAAAAGGTGCCTACAAAAGTGCTTACAATAATAATAATAAGGGTAGCTTATAAAGCGCTTGGTTACGCCAAAGCGTGTCCCCGCGCTGCAACTGAAGAACTCTGAGCGAGGTGGAGACCAGTGATCCGTTATCTGGAGAACAGGTGTGTTTTTAGGTTCTTGCGGAAGCTGGATTCGGATGGATCCAGACGGAGATGGAGAGGGAGGGAATTCCAGCTTTTCGCTGCCAGATAACGGAAGGAGCGTCCGCCCATACGGGCTCTTTTGACCCTGGGAACCTGAAGTAGGCCCTCATATGAGGAGCGCAGCTCGCGTGCAGGTGTATACCTTGTCACTAAGTTCTGGAGTGGGATAGGTGATTTCTTAGCCAGGATGCGGTGGCATGTACAGAGGGCTTTGAATTCCACTCTGCTTCTTACTGGCAACCAGTGGAGGGTTTTGAGAGCGGCTTTGGTGTCTGATCGTTTAGGGATTTTTAGGATGAGACGGGCTGCCGCGTTCTGTATTACCTGAAGGCGATTCATAGCTTTGCAGGTGGTACCCAGGTAAAGTAGGTTGCCGTAGTCTAGGCGTGATGTCACAAGGGCGTGTACCAGTGTTTTCCGTGCTGACATAGGAAGGAGGTCAAGAACCTTCCTTATGGTTTTTAGGACACCAAAACAGACGCCTGCAACTCGGTCTATTTGGGGTCCAAAAGATAGGTCAGCGTCGAGCCATACGCCTAGGTTTTTTACTCCCTGGCTGGGTATGGGAGCTTCATCCAGACATGGAGGCCACCACGCCGATGACCAAACAGATGGGTTCCCCCCCACAACGAGCACCTCGGTCTTGTTGCCGTTTAACTTAAGGCAGTTGGTGGACATCCAGGCTGCAAGTTCTTGCATGCAGTTCCTGAAACTGTCCATCGCAAGATCGGGTGCACGCGATAGGGAGATAGCCAGCTGCGTGTCATCGGCGTATGACACGATGCTCAATCCGTGACTCACGGCAATTGAAGCCACTGGAGAGACATAGAGATTAAACAAGGTTGGGCTCAGGGACGAACCCTGAGGGACGCCCTGGCCCAAACCTATGTCTCTCGAGTAGTGGTCGCCCTGGCGAACCTGGAAGCTTCTCCCTGTCAGGAAGGATTGTAACCATTGGAGTGCAGCTTCGGATATACCTCCGTTGTTCAGACACTGTAGCAAGTTGTCGTGCGCCACAGTGTCGAACGCTGCACTCAGGCCCAGTAGGATGAGGGCCATGGTGTGTCCCTCATCTACCCCCTGACGTAGGGTCTCAACTGCAGTAAGCAGTGCGGACTCTGTAGAGTGGCGGGGGCGGAATCCGAACTGGGTGTCATGCAATAAGGCAGCCTTTTCCACGAAGTCCATTAGTTGTTTATTGACCGTTTTTTCAGCCACCTTGGCTAGGTAGGGCAGGAGTGAAATTGGGCGGAGATTGTCAAGTTTCTCAAACCTGATGGTAGGTTTCTTCCTGAGGGGCAGAACAACCGCCTTTTTCCAATCCCTAGGTACTGTCTTGGTGGTAAAAGATACATCGAGTACATGTCTAATGTATGGTTCTAGTACCCTTAGACTATCCGTCAGGCGTTTAGGTGTGGTAGGGTCTCTCGGAGAGCCCGACTTCACCGACCTGCAGATTTTTAGAAGATCTTCCGTGGGAGGGGTAGTAAAGTTGGTAGGTCTAGGTTTATCTACCCACTGCCTTGGGCTTTCAACAAAGTCTGCCCCGGTTTTGGACTGCGTAGGGAATGCTGAGTAGATGTTTGTTATTTTATGAGAAAAAATCTGCAATTTTGTCACACAATTCTGGCGAGCAGTCATCGGGGGCAATAGCTGGGTTTCCGCTTGAAAGAGTTTTATAGAGTGAAAACAGCTCTTTCGTCGAGTTACCAGCCTCACTGATCCTATTCGTAAAGTATGCTGTTTTTGTCTTTCTGATTAGTCCATGGTAGGTTCGTCTCTCGGTTAGATAATTCTTTCTGGTTTCTTCAGAGAGAGTCTTGCGCCATTCTCTTTCGGTTCTTTTTAGTGCGGTTTTCTGAACTCTTAGTTCAGCGTTGAACCACGGGGCAGTTTTGTTTATGCGTCCCCCAGATTTGGTTTTTAGCAAAGGGGCTGTGCAGTCTAGTGCCTGATTAATGCGTGTGCAGAGGTTAGCATTGGCTGTGCCAGCATCCTTCCCTCCTGGGCTTCCTCCTTTCGTTAATTCAGCACAGAATTTGGACTGAGAGAATGTAGCCCATTTCCGTTTGAGGTGGTACATAGCTGGTGGCTGTGGGGGTCTGCTTCCAGGGATTCATATGGAAAAAGGGACCAAATAGTGGTCTGACCATGGAATGGGAATTGGGGTCATAGCTTCCGCTTCCCCCCAGTTGACAAATATGGGGTCCAGCAGATGACCCTGTTGGTGGGTAGGGCCTCTAACAATTTGGGTAAGTTGGAGGGCTTTCAGTGCCTGGCCAAAATTCTTACTGACGTTGTCTGAGGGGTTATCAAGATGAAGATTGAGATCCCCGAGTACCAGAAACTTGTCAGTGCACAGTACGGTTTCCATGATTCCTTCAACCAAACTCTCCTCGAACCTGGCTATGGGGCCTGGGGGTCTGTAAATTAGTATGCCCTTTAGCGTGTAGTTATTATTCACTTTGACAGTGAAGCTCCCTGCCTCACTGTCCAGGATGGGAGAGCTATCTAGCTGGCATCGTAAGTTTTCACGGGCTATAATTGCGATTCCGCCTCCTCTGCCTGTGGGTCTATCCAGTCTATGTATTGTATACCCTCCTGGAGTTGCCTCAAGGGCGTAGGGTGTAGACTCATTATCTAGCCATGTCTCTGTTAGAAACACAAGATCCCATTTGTTCTCAGTGATTAGATCATATAGGTCTACCCCACTAACACTCACAGCAAACCAAAACCCTTTGCGGATGAGTACATAACACAGATACAAGATTACTAGCAACAGCAAACATGGGCAGGAAACTAAGAAAAAAATAGTCCACCAAAGGAACAGGTGGTGCTCTGTGGGAGGAAAGAAACACACATAGGGGGTACAAAGAGGAAGGATTAACCAATAGCAAGCAAGCATTTTCGAAGGACAATTGAAGGGGTGAAGAGAAAAGGTAATGGGCGTGCTGTAGGCCTATAGAGTGGCTACAACATGCCTCGAAGAGACAGGGCATGCACTGTCTAGGCTCGACCTAAAAATGACAAAATAATGATGTAATACTGTCACAAAATGAGCTGCATAACTTGCCTTTTCTTTCTGCATAATTTACGCAGTCCTGCAGCACGACCTGGCCCTCTCCAGCAGTATAATTGCAGTGGCCGTGCTCATGAGCGACACTGTGACTGACATCTGATTGCAAGCAGTGGAAAAAGAAAAATGGTGCATTGCAGAAAGTTTCATTTTTGTTTTATTGTTTCATCTCCGTACCCGATCTTCAAAGTTTACACTGTGAACGGTAAAGCTGAAAGTACCAGATTTAAAGGGAGTAAACTGATTAGATTACCTACTTACATCTGCTATATGATTACCTCAGATTACCGAAGTTGTCCCAGGTCAGTCCCCAGCTCACTCTCTCCTCTTTATTTATAATGTCCAATCACCTAATTAAACTAACACACCTGGCAGCCATTATTTCTGCGTGACATGCCCAGGACTAGAAATAGCGCTTAGAGACAGCGTGAAGTTGGCACTCTAATCACAGCCCTCGTGGTTTCAAAATATCTTAGAAGTAATCGTTTTCCAAATATGTGGTATCTCAGATGACATTAACAATATAATTTTGTAAACAAAGCTTCCTACGCGTTCTACAAGTTTAGTGCAGGCAGCAGAAAGCGACGCTTTGGAGCAGGAGCCAAGTATAGGAGCCACAGACTCTTTCCGAGAGGCAACTTGCTACTACCAGGGTGTTCATGGTGGCACCCCTCCCTCCCCCATAAATACCATAATACATGGTGTGAAGTATTCTGTTGGTCTAAATGCCATATGTATCCTATTAATATATGAAGGTGTATATAAATCGTCAATAAAACAGGCGAGAGTTGGAAGATAGACTAGGCGGCCCCAAGTTGGCAGCACAAGTATATCTCCCCAAAAAAATGTTGTGTATGTTAACACCTCATTTTATTTTAACATCTTGATTGTAGACTAGTTGGTGAAATTTAAACAATAGGAAGTGTAAAACATAATTCGTTTGGCACAAATACTATATCCATCCACTAGTTATTGTAGGTTCGCTTCTCCACGTTATCAAAAAATTTAGTTATTTAGGTATTAGGTGAATCTAAAAAGCACACATACAGCTGTCACATGTTAGGTGAGAGGAAGGGCAAGCGGTAATATCGTAACATGATATAAGATTGCAAATGTCAACACATATTATTTTGCTTGACATTCATCGTGACATAATTGAATATTTGATTAGTGATGGTTGTGTAACAATATGTGATCAAAATATAACCTGTCTGGGACTCAAATTTAGGGCAGTAATATATCACATCTCTCGTGTTATTCTCCTCGGAAATAATGTCGCTCATGGTCTATATTGGTTACCTTGTCTACAGCGTTCGCGTTAGTCTGACTCGAGATGCGTGGCACTTGGAAGGGCGGCATTTTAGCGCTGGTGTCCGCATCACTGCACTAAAACATATTACAGCTTCCATATTGTGCGACAATGTGCTGCAGGATATAATAAACTAAAGCAGTGAGCACCCTTCAGGTCGCTCTGCATTGCTGCCCGTGCAGTCATCAGCCCAATCACCAGCAGGCTTGCCCAAGTGCCTCAGCCTACAATCCGCACTGTCAGCAGCCCGGTGGCACCACAGCCTGGCACGAAGACCTTTGTTAACAGCCCGGCCAGGTGCATCTCGGGTTATAGTAACTCATTTCTCCATATCCCCACACCCCCGGGGATCCGTCACCCCGGTTAGCTCAGTTCAGCCTATAGTTTGTTTGAAACTGACAATCCATAAGTGACATTATCCTCTTAAGATGGGCAGTCAGCTGCTCTACCTCCCCAGTGCGTCTGTCGGCCATTGGCCGGCACCGGGAGAGTTATAAAGGCCCCTCTGGGGCTCTTTATTTTTTTTCCCATCAGAGGCTCAGGAAGACCCTCCTGAGCACCAGGATTGTTTTTACTGCAATAACGATTGGCGCCCTGGGAGAAAGAGCCGATGGGCTCCCATTGACCTTGGTTTGATCCGTTCCTGTTGCGGGCACTGGAACTAACCACACAAGTGTGGCAGCGTTTTTATCTGCACAAGTCAAGTAACGATGGGCGGTAGGGATTTTGTGGATTCCTGCAGATTCCAGACTTTTCCCTCACAGAAATGTGAGGAAAATGCGTGATTTCAGGCAAAGTTTGAGGTTTGCAGGGCCTTGTGGGTCAGAAAACCTGCCTCATGGTATCCATGCAAGGCACACCACCCTGGACTCCCCTAGATGTCTAGTTTAAAAAATGTGCCGATAGGAGGAAAGGCGTAGCAGTTAAGGGGTTAGTATTCCTTTTCTTATGTTTACATTTGAATAAACACAAACATGTGTTATTGAATTCACAATTGAACCTAGATGATTTTAGAGGAAGGAAAAATCATTAAAAAAAACATATTATGTACACGGCACCTGCCCTGAGGTACTGTGGCACTGTTTATGAACGCGGATTATAACATTTCCACCCCCCAGATGGAGTCCATTGAAGGGACATGTATGCTCCACTCATTTTATGAAACTCCTGGAATTCCTTGAGAAGAATATGAACAAATTATAACTTTACTTTTAGTTCTTTTTATTAGCTGTATTGTGCCATCTAGAGATGTGACGCCCCCTAGCTTTGAACAGGCAGGCAGCCCGGCTTTAGCTTCACAGGAATGTAGAGAAACACTATTGAGATGTGGGCGTTTGGTTCCCAGTCTGCTGAGTTCAAGACAGACTGCACTGGTTCACACCTTGGGGAAGGGGGTTCAGGGGGGCTTATTGCTATCAGTAGGGCCTATCACCCCTAAGACAGCAATAATTGTAATTGGTATTTATATAGCGCTTACCACCACTGACGAGGCGCCAAAGTACCCCTGGACAGACAGACTCCCTTGGATCAGTCATTTCAAGTGTTATAACAGTGAGTGAAGTGGAAGACAGAACCTCACATACATACATTGAAATAGGAGGCACAGCCCTTTAGAAGAAAAAATCTGCCTCCTCGCTACAAGATGGTCTGCAGAGCTTTTGAATGGTGATTTATTCCCTCCTCCTACTTCATTCCTGCTAGTGGGGCCACTCGTCAGCTATGTAGGAGAGCGAGGCGTCCATTGCTGTTGTGAGGTAATGCCGCTGCCCTCGACAGAAGCAGGATGAGATCTACTGTGGGACTAAACATCTGTCCAGAACAACCCTCCCAGAAAATATCAAATGTGTTAGTGACTTTGTATGAAGACCTGAAACAAGTGCATTGCAGCGGGTTTAAGGTCCTTTCCTGAGCACTACTTAAAAAGGGGCTAAAATGAGAAACCTGCCTCAATATGTGATGGGGAAACCTTTTAATCAAAATAAAGTGTCCCTCCGTGTCACACAGGTGGCAGTGAAATGTCAACAACCAGCACACTGAAATGACACAAATAAGCAAAGTGAAAACTTGCCAGCTATGCTCTGGCTTAGCCTGGCATTCACCGAGGAGGCACGGGGTGGCACGGGTGAACCCAGCGGGCACTGAACTCACCCTGAGTGCAATAGGGGCCGCTTCAAAGTGTGGGGTCGGGATGAAAAGCAAGGCGGAAAAGGACAAAGTATTCTGTAACTATTTTGTTGGTCTTTCACCTTCAGGTAATTCCGCATCTAAAATAACACCATCTTAAATGAAAGGTAAATGTAAGTTAAAGTAATCGGGAAATGCACTCTTTTACGTTAGGAAACCTCAGTTGGTTAATGCAATCACTGCAGGTGTCTGTGTGTGACAAGAGAGAGACAGAACTGAATCCTGGTTGATGCAGTCGGAAATAATCTGGTGTATATTTATAGTGCTATGACGCCCCAGCCTGCGACGGAGAAGGCACTGTCAATATGCAAACCATTGTTTTATAAGTGTAATACACACAGTGTAAGATAGGCTGCAGCGAAAAATGCCAAGAGATTTAGGGCCCGATGTAGGTCACCAAATACCGGTCGGTAACGGCCGAATTCGGCCGTTACCGACCGGTATTTGGTGATTGAGATGTAGGGGGCTATATTTTACAGAATCAGTACATTTACCGATTAGGTAAATTCCTGATGTAGGTAGCACTGTTTGTAGTGCTACAGGCCTTTCAGATTCGATATTTTACCACCCAATCCAATTGGGTGGTAAAATACTGAATCCAGGTGTGCATGCACATTTGTGCATGTACACCTGTGCCATGTGACAGACAATCATGCCCTTATGGCATGTCTGTGTGCCACATGACACACATGCCTTTATTTGGGGTGCTAGAGGGTGTCAAAGTGACACCCCCTGCACCCTTGCTGGAATCGGTATTTACCGATTCTGTAAATACCGATTCGGTAATGCCCATTGATTCCTATGGGCTTCAAGGCCCATAGGAATCAATGGGCATGACCGAATCGGTATTTACAGAATCGGTAAATACCGAATCTTAAGATTCGGTATTTACCGATTCAGTATTACCTACACCCCCCCCTCTATTTTACCACTTCTTAAATACCGATTCAGTATCATTCGGTATTTAAAAAGTGGTAAAATAAAATTACCTACATCGGGCCTTTAGTGTTTAATAAAAAAATGAAGCTTTCAAAATATATATATTTAATAATGCACCCCCTTTAATGAAAGATAAATGCAAGTCAAAGTAATCACTGCACCTACAATTCCTAGCACGAGCTAAAGTGGCGCCAGCGTGGTCCCCGGGCCATCCAGAGACAAAGCCCACGGTGGTCTTCCCGACACCACAAGGCAGCCTCTGTTTGCAGGCCCCCTCTACTGCAAGTGCTCCCAGTGACGGAAACCCAACCCCTAAAGACACATCCGCACTTGTCGCCCCTGGAGAAGAGGACCAAAGATGTCCTCATGTCACCGAGCATCGCAAGAGTGGAGCCCCCTGTTGGTTCAGTCCGACTGGTCCCCCAGTCCAATCTAGCAGCCTCTTTTCCAACTGCCACATCTCCATTGACTTGAATGGGGCACCGACGCGGTGAGACACCTCTGCACCCAGCCGCCCCAGTGCTCTCCGAAGTGAACGACTGCTGCTGCCTTGGACCTTTCTCACCTGAAGTCCAGAAGATTATTCCTGTAAGACACTGTTAAGTGCCCAAAAGCAATACATGTCTTTCCTCCGTAGGATAACATCACAGTGAAATGCTTCAATAGCGATTTAAAGTTCCAAGATCACCTGATGCTGAAAAACACACCTTTGCACCCAGACGCCCGGTGCCTCCAGAGGTGACCTCTTGGCGCTTCCTTGGACCTTGCCTCGGCTCACCTTAAGTCCCAGGGAAGGGTCACGTAAGTCGCCATTAAGTGACTGTATGCAGTGCATGTTTTCCTCCGGGGATAACATTGCACACAAAGTGCTTCAATTACGATTTAAAGTATCAAAAACCTGTTTTCTTCAAACCTGTTATTTTAAAAAGTACTTTTGATGAGCCAGGTCCCTAAAATGATATACAGATGTGTTATTTCGTATAAATTAGTGGGGATCTCCTTCTTGGGTCTCGTTTATTGACTATTGTGTGTATTTACAGATGGCAAACATTCATCTCTGATAATCCTGAAGCTGCTCAACCACACCACCCCCTAGAGGAGCACCCTGGGATTGCCAGAGCACGCCCAGTTCCACTAGTAAGGGAACCCCTGGACTCTGCGCGGTATACCTCGGTTAGGTATAACATATAAAGAGCCAGCTTCCTACAGGAATAGTGACTTATTAATTTATGGTGCTTTGAGGTCCCTGCCTGTGACTTAGAAAGCGCTAGGAATGTTCATGTAATTATTTTAAACTTGTATGTTACATGGTATAAGGCAAGTGCCACACATGGTATAAGGCAAGTGCCACACATGGTATAAGGCAAGTGCCACACATGGTATAAGGTTAATGCCACACATGGTATAAGGTAAGTGCCACACATGGTATAAGGTAAGTGCCACACATGGTATAAGGTAAGTGCCACACATGGTATAAGGCAAGTGCCACACATGGTATAAGGCAAGTGCCACACATGGTATAAGGTAAGTGCCACACATGGTATAAGGTAAGTGCCACACATGGTATAAGGCAAGTGCCACACATGGTATAAGGTTAATGCCACACATGGTATAAGGCAAGTGCCACACATGGTATAAGGTTAATGCCACACATGGTATAAGGTAAGTGCCACACATGGTATAAGGCAAGTGCCACACATGGTATAAGGCAAGTGCCACACATGGTATAAGGTAAGTGCCACACATGGTATAAGGCAAGTGCCACACATGGTATAAGGCAAGTGCCACACATGGTATAAGGCAAGTGCCACACATGGTATAAGGCAAGTGCCACACATGGTGTAAGGTTAATGCCACACATGGTATAAGGTTAATGCCACACATGGTATAAGGCAAGTGCCACACATGGTATAAGGCAAGTGCCACACATGGTATAAAGCAAGTGCCACACATGGTATAAGGTAAGTGCCACACATGTATTAGGCAAGTGCCACACATGTATTAGACAAGTGCCACACATGGTATAAAGCAAGTGCCACACATGGTATAAGGAAAGTGCCACACATGGTATAAGGAAAGTGCCACACATGTTAAAAGGTAAGTGCCACACATTTGGGCAGCAGAATGCCACTCAAACGTGCACTGAAACCATGAAATGTCACACATCATCAATCTGAAAACTTTGCAGCTATAACTGGCTGGATGTTGGACAGGCCTCGTGGAAGGCCCGCTCCCTCCCCGCCTGACGGGGACCGGACCCCTGCTCTCCCTGTATTCTCGACAAGAACCATCCCGGCAACCCACCGAGGCAACCCGCAACCCGTCCACAACGGAACTCCAGCCCCCGAACACCCCAGTATCGGCTAGCCCGGGCCCCCGTCAGCACTATTGCCCCGGCCCAGCCGCCATCTTTGGACACTGCATCACGAGGCCGCGTGGCCTCGGCTCGACCCCAACCCTGGGCCTGGCCAGGCCCCGACATCGAGGCACCACCATCCACCCAGAAGGTGAAGAGACCACTTGGCAGGTCAATGGGAGAAGGAGCGTCAACGGCTCTCCCCCGCCAGGTGTCGATCGCCCCCGGCATCCCCGGGTGCTGGCTCCACCCCCCTGCTGGGTGTCTGGACTCCCTCATCCCGGACCTCCCGACCTCCAAGTGCGAGGGTCCGGACATCAAAGGAGACCAGACTTATAACTGGGGCAGCGCCAGAGCAGGAAGTCAGTTGTATCCTGGAGTCGAGAGACACCAAGAAGAACTCATCCTTGACGGACTGCTGGCGCTGCCGCAGCCCTGCATTGTGAACCCATCTCTGAAGCCTGCTGGCGCTGCCGCGGCCCTCTGCAACGTGCACCTTCGTCTTAGCCTGCTGGCGCTGCCGCGGCACATCCTTGTGAACCATCGCCTTGGCCTGCTGGCGCTGCCCCTCTGCAACGTGAATCGTCATCCTAGCCTGCTGGCGCTGCCGCGGCCCTACTCGTCGTAAAGCATTCACCCTGGCCTGCTGGCGCTGCCGCGGCCCTCCTTGCCGAGAACTATCATCCTAGCCTGCTGGCGCTGCCGCGGCCCTCCTTGCCGGGAACTATCATCCTAGCCTGCTGGCGCTGCCGCGGCCCTCCTTGCCGAGAACTATCATCCTAGCCTGCTGGCGCTGCCGCGGCCCGACCTTGCAGACCCCTAAGCTCGAGGATTTTGAGCTCCTTCTTGCGCACCCTGTACCAGACCGGTACCAAGACTGTCCCGCTACCCCTTTCCCTACAGAGACTAGAATTGGGAGGACCCTCGTGTCCTGAACCCACTGTATCGCTGATAACCTTGCCTCAAGAACCTTATATAAAGTGTGTATACTTCATCCTTGTGTGGTGTCCATCTGTGGGGGGGAAGTTACTTGTCTGTACGATCGCCGGAGATGGCCCTCACCGGAGGCCTCTCCCCCCTGTACTCGGCCGACCCTCCGGGTCTCAGTCTAACATTGGTGGCCAGCGGCGCGATCCGAACCAACGCGTAATCGTACAGAGAGTAACTCACCCCACGACACAACCACAATGTCAACAAAAGAGAGCGGAACCACAGAAAAATTCCAGATGGAAAAACTAGAAGAATACAACCACAGAGAACTGTTAGACGGAGACCCAGAGGGTCGGCCGAGGACAGGGGGGAGAGGCCTCCGGTGAGGGCCGTCTCCGGCGATCGTACAGACAAGTAACTTCCCCCCCACAAATGGACACCACACAAGGATGAGATCTACACACTTTATATAGGGTTCTTGAAGCAAGGTTATCAACGATACAGTGGGGCAGGACACGAGGATCCTCCCAATTCTAGTCTCTGTTAGGGTAAGGGGTAGCGGGACAGTCTTGGTACCGGTACGGTACAGGGGCGGCAGAAGGAGCTCACAATCCTCGAGCTCAGGGGTCTGTAAGGTCGGGCCGTGGCACCGCCAGCAGGCTAGGATGATAGTTCTCGGCAAGGAGGGCCGTGGCAGCGCCAGCAGGCTAGGACGATGATAGTTCTCGGCAAGGAGGGCAGCGCCAGCAGGCTACGATGATGGTTCACAGCAAGAAGGGCCGCGGCAGCGCCAGCAGGCTAGGATGAGGGTTTCACGTTGCAGAGGGCCGCGGCAGCGCCAGCAGGCAGGAGCGATGGTTCACAAGGATGGGCCGCGGCAGCGCCAGCAGGCCAAGACGAAGATGCACGTTGCAGAGGGCCGCGGCAGCGCCAGCAGGCTTCAGGGATGGTTCACAAGGCAAGGCTGCGGCAGCGCCAGCAGTCCGTCAGGGATGAGTTCTTCAAGGTGTCTCTCGACTCCAGGATACAACTGCCTTCCTGCTCTGGAGCAGCCCCAGTTATAGGTCTGGTCTCCTTTGATGTCCGGACCCTCGCGCTAGGAGGTCGGGAGGTCCGGGATGAGGGAGTCCAGACACCCAGCAGGGGGGTGGAGCCAGCGCCCGGGGAGGCCGGGGGCGATCGGCACCTGGCGGGGGAGAGCCATCGACACTCCTTTCTCCCATTGACCTGCCAAGTGGTCTCTTCACCTCCTGGGTGGGTGGTGGTGCCTCGATGTCGGGGCCTGGCCAGGCCCAGGGTTGGGGTCGAGCCGAGGCCACGCGGCCTCGTGATGCAGTGTCCAAGATGGCGGCTGGGCCGGGGCAATGCTGCTGGTGGAGGCCCGGGCCAGCCGATACAGGGGTGTTCGGGAGCAGGCGTCCCGTTGGGGACGGGTTGCGGGTTGCCCCGGTGGGTTGCCGGGATGGTTCTTTCTGGGGATACAGGGAGAGCCGGTGTCCGGGCCCTATCATGTGGGGAGGGAGCGGGCCTTCCACGAGGCCTGTCCAACATGCGTCCCCCCCAGCTGAATGCAGGGAGAGTCACCCATCCTCTTGGGTACTCTCCTCGCCGAGGCGGAAAAAGCGTGACAGGCCGTCCGCGTTGGCGTGGTCCTGGCCAGGACGATGCTCCACAGTGAAGTCCATCCCCTGTAAGGAGATGGACCATCGCAACAGTTTTGGGTTTTCCCCCCGCATTTGCATCAGCCACTGCAGGGGTCGGTGGTCTGTCTGTACCCTGAAGTGAGTACCGAAGAGGTAGGGCCGGAGTTTCTTGAGGGCCCATACCACTGCGAAGGCCTCCCGCTCGATGGTGCTCCACCGTTGTTCTCGAGCCAGCAGGCATCGGATGATGAAGGCCACTGGCTGATCGACTCCCTCGGCGTTGAGTTGAGAGAGGACTGCCCCAACGCCATGATCTGAGGCGTCCGTCTGGACTATTAATTCCCGGCTGTAGTCGGGGGCCTG
Organism: Lissotriton vulgaris; assembly: GCF_964263255.1. NCBI lineage: Eukaryota > Metazoa > Chordata > Amphibia > Caudata > Salamandridae > Lissotriton > Lissotriton vulgaris. The sequence continues at coordinate 19,782,729 of NC_141697.1, forward strand.
GAGCACGGGGCGGTGCACATGGCGGTCTTCAACTTCTTGAAGGCCGCTTGACAGTCCGGAGTCCAGTTGACTGTTTTGGGGTTTTTCTTGGATGTGAGTTCCGTGAGGGGCCCCATAATGCTGCCATAGTCCTTTACAAACCGCCGGTAGTATCCGGTGAGCCCCAGGAAGGTTCGGACCTCGGTTTGGGTGACAGGGGGTTGCCAGGACTGGATGGCAGCGATCTTGAGCTGAAGGGGGGCCACCAGACCGCTCCCCACTTGGTGTCCGAGGTAGGTCACGGACCCCTGGCCAATCTGGCATTTGCTGGCTTTTATGGTGAGGCCGGCCTGCTGGAGGGCGTGCAGGACTTCTCGGAGGTGGTGGAGGTGGTCTACCCAGTGGCGACTGTACACAGCAATATCGTCCAGGTAGGCGGCGCTGAATTCTTAAAGGCCCGCCAGTACCTGGTTCACGAGTCGTTGGAAGGTAGCTGGAGCGTTTTTCATGCCGAATGGCATCACTTTGAAGTGGTAGTGGCCATCCGGGGTAGAGAAGGCGGATCGTTCTTGGGCCCTGGGGGTGAGGCCGATTTGCCAGTAGCCCGCTGTTAGATCGAAGATGCTCAGGTAGCGGGCAGCCCCCATGCGGTCAACTAGCTCATCTGCCCGGGGGATGGGGTGAGCGTCGGTTCTGGTAACGGCGTTCAGGCCCCGATAGTCCACACAGAACCGGAGCTCGGGGGCAACGCCCGGGGCGGCAGCCTTGGGGACCAGTACGACTGGGCTGGCCCAGGGGCTGTCGGATGGTTCGATCACTCCTAGCGCCAGCATTTTGGTGACTTCGTTCTGGATGCAGGCGCGCACCCGATCTGGCACCCAGTACGCCCTGTGTCGAATAGGCGGACTATCCCCGGTGTCGCCGTCGTGAAGGCACCAGGGGGTGACCCCGGGGGTGAGGGAGAACAGGTTTGCAAATTATAGCAGGAGAGCTCGACAGTCTTGGCGTTGCTCCGGGGTCAAAGCGTCGGAGAGTCTGACCCCTTCCACTGAGCCATCCTGTTCACGGGTTCTCAGAAGGTCAGGGAGGGGCTCGGAGTCTTCCTCCGTCCCACTATCTGTTGCCATCAGTAGGCTGAGTTCCGAGCGTACGAAGTGGGGTTTGAGTCTGTTGGCGTGGAGGACTCGTAGGGGGTTCCGGGGAGACTCCATGTCGCTCAGGTAGGTGACGGGGCCCTTGCGCTCTATCACCTTGAAGGGTCCTGTCCATTTGTTCTGCAGGGCACAGGGTTCGACCGGAGACATCACCCAGACTTGTTGTCCCGGTTCGAACTCGATGGAGGAGGCATGCTGATCGTACCATTTCTTCATGTCCTCCTGGCTGGCCTCAAGGTTGGCTTTGGCGAGCTCCCTGAATCGCCGGGTCTGGTTGCGGAGGGTCAGGAGATACTTATACACATCTGGAGGAGTCTTCTGGGGGGCCATCTCCCATCCTTCCTTGACCAGGCTGAGGGGACCCCGGACTGGGTGTCCATACAGGAGCTCAAAGGGGCTGAAGCCGAGGGATTTCTGGGGGACTTCTCGATAGGCGAATAGGAGGCACGGGAGCAGTACGTCCCATTGGCGACGTAGGGGCTCTTCCAGGCCCATGATCATTCCCTTGAGAGTGCGGTTAAACCGCTCGACCAGTCCATTTCCTTGCGGGTGATAAGGGGTCGTGAATTTGTAGGTGACCTCGCACTGTTGCCAGAGAGACCTCATGTACTTCGAGATAAAGTTCGTGCCCCTGTCTCTGATGACTTCCCGGGGGAAGCCCACTCGAGAGAAGATCCCCATCAGGGCTCGGCCTACCACAGGCGCTGTCACGGTCCGAAGAGGAATGGCCTCGGGGTAGCGGGTGGCGTGGTCCACCAGGACCAGGATGAACCGGTGCCCCTGTGTCGTTCGGGGGTCCAGGGGCCCCACAATGTCTATTCCCACCCGTTCGAACGGGGTGGTGACGACGGGAAAGGGTTGCAAGGGTGCTTTGATCTTTCGGCCGCTCTTCCCGCTGGCCTGGCAGGTGGGGCAGGCCCGGCAGTGGTTGGAGACATCATTTCGCATTTTGGGCCAGTAGAAGTGAGTTACCAAGCGGTTGTACGTTTTGTCTTGCCCCAGGTGCCCAGCGAGGGGGACATCGTGTGCCAAGTTCAAAAGGAAGTCTCTGAAGCGGAGGGGTACCACCAGCACCCGACTGGCCCCCAGCTCAGCAATTCTTTGCTCACTGTAGAGCAAGTCATTGTCCCAATAAATCCAGTGGGCCCCTGAGGTGTCTCCTGCGCTCTGGGCGAGGGCTTGCTGCCGGAGTCCCTCGAGGGAGGGACATGTTCTCTGATCCTGTCGGAATTGTTCCGGGGTGGGACCACCCTCTTGACGCCACTGGGCCAGTTCGGGAAGGTCCTGGAGTCGAACGGGCCCTTCTTCGTTTTGTTCTGGGGGATTGGCTCTTAGGGCGGCTCCCTCTGGGACGATCGGGGGAGGAGGCTCTGGCCATTCTGGTTCTTCGGGACTGGGGATGGCGCGAGCGGCCATGGGCCGGGTCGTTATGCAGGCCCATTCAGGGAGGCCCAACATCCCCAGGTGCTCTCTTCTTTCGATGGCTGCCCAGGGGGAACTTTTGAGGTCGTTCCCCAGGAGGCAGTCCACAGGTGCATCATCGCGGACAGTCACTTTCAGCATTCCGGACACTCCTCCCCACTCGAAGGGGACACAGGCCATCCGACACAGGCTTTCTGAGTTGTCGGCTGACCGGACGGGGCAAAGGATGTTTGGCAAGATCTGATCCGGGGTCACCAGATGACAGCGGACTGCTGTCACACTGGCCCCGGTGTCGCGTAGGGCTTCAGCCCGGCGCCCATTAATGTTGACCCACTGGCTGTATTTCTGCGTATTGGCGGGTAGGGGGGCCCGCGGGATCATGTCTCTTTCCCCTAGGCAGACCAGGGACATGGCGGCTGGTTCCCACTCGGGCTGGTCCGCCTCGTACTCCTCAGGGTCTTCTGGGGTTTGCCCTTCCCCCAGGGCGGCGGCAGCGACCTGGCGGGGCATAGGGTTCTGTTTCTTCGGGCAATTAGGATCATTGGCGTAGTGGCCGGGTCGCTGGCATCTGTGGCAAGTAACGTTGGCCCGGAACCCCGGACGCATCGGGGGGTTTCCCCTGCCGGCCGGGGGCGGGGCGTTGCTGGCGGTAGCCACCGGGACGGCGTCTCTGCCCCGACCCTGGCCTCCTCCTCCCCCTCGGGGGCAATGGGGTCCTTGGTTGGTTCTGTTCGGTTCGCTGGGCCCGTTTCGGGCAATTCGGGTGCTTTCCCATCGGTCAGCTTCGGCGGCGAGTTGCCGAGGTTCAGTCAGTTTACTGTCGAGGAGGTGCTGCCTGAGCTCAACGAAGCAGTTGTTAGAAAGGTGTTCCCACACAATAAGGTCGAAGAGTTGCTCGTAAGTGGTCACCTTGCTGCCCTTGATCCCCCCCTCGAATGCTCGGCTGAAGAAGTTCACGTACTCCACCCATTTGTACCCGGGATCCGTTTGCAGTCGCGGAACCGCTGGCGGTACATCTCGGGCGTGAGTCCGTATCGAGTGAGGAGGGCGGCTTTCATGTGGTCGTAGGATGTCATCTGATGGTCCGGGAGTTGCAGCAGGGCGTCTCGCCCTTCGTTGACGAACCTCCCCCATAATCCGGCTCCCCAGTCGCTCCGGGGAATCCGGTGGGAGGTCATGGCTACCTCATAGGCTTTGAACCATTGCTGGATATCATCGTTCCGGTAATACTCTCTGACGACATCCTTGGGGATGTGGACTTAAAGGTCTGTAGTGGCAGGAGTGTTCGGGCGCTCGGGAACCCCGAGATCTTTGTTCTGTTTCCGAAGCTCTATTTCTTTGAGGTTGCGTTCATGTTCGTAGGCTAGCTTTTTCTCTTCTAACTCTCTCTGTCTTTGTTTCTCTTCCCGCTCCTCTCGGAGCCGCAAGTGTTCCAACGTTATTTTTTGTTCCGCCAATTTCAGTTCTCCATCCAAACGCAGTCGAGCCAGCTCCAATTCTGGAGCCGGCTTTTTTCCCGTTCTCGGATCTCCTCTGAGGAGAGACCCGATCTTCTTTCTTCCGTCGGAGTGGTGCTCGTTTCCGGTGCCTCGAGGCTTTGGTTTTGGGGTACGGCCGTACCCGTCTCTGCCCAAGATTCCAGGGCCTTTTTGAAGTCTTCTTTCGTGCTCAGTCCTGTGGTAGCAATGCCTAGTTCTATGCAGAATTGCTTTAGTTCTCTGTGGTTGTACTCTTCTAGTTTCTCCATCTGGAATTTTTCTGTGGTTCCGCTCTCTTTTGTTGTCATTGTGGTTGAGTCGTGGGGTGAGTTACTCTCTGTACGATTACGCGTTGGTTTAGATCGCGCCGCTGGCCACCAATGTTAGACGGAGACCCAGAGGGGCGGCCGAGGACAGGGGGGAGAGGCCTCCGGTGAGGGCCGTCTCCGGCGATCGTACAGACAAGTAACTTCCCCCCCACAAATGGACACCACACAAGGATGAGATCTACACACTTTATATAGGGTTCTTGAAGCAAGGATATCAACGATACAGTGGGCAGGACACGAGGATCCTCCCAATTCTAGTCTCTGTTAGGGTAAGGGGTAGCGGGACAGTCTTGGTACCGGTCCGGTACAGGGGCGGCAGAAGGAGCTCACAATCCTCGAGCTCAGGGGTCTGTAAGGTCGGGCCGCGGCAGCGCCAGCAGGCTTGGATGATAGTTCTCGGCAAGGAGGGCCGCGGCAGCGCCAGCAGGCTAGGACGATGATAGTTCTCGGCAAGGAGGGCCGCGGCAGCACCAGCAGGCTACGATGATGGTTCACAGCAAGAAGGGCCGCGGCAGCGCCAGCAGGCTAGGATGAGGGTTTCACGTTGCAGAGGGCCGCGGCAGCGCCAGCAGGCAGGAGCGATGGTTCACAAGGATGGGCCGCGGCAGCGCCAGCAGGCCAAGACGAAGATGCACGTTGCAGAGGGCCGCGGCAGCGCCAGCAGGCTTCAGAGATGGTTCACAAGGCAAGGCTGCGGCAGCGCCAGCAGTCCGTCAGGGATGATTTCTTCAAGGTGTCTCTCGACTCCAGGATACAACTGCCTTCCTGCTCTGGAGCAGCCCCAGTTATAGGTCTGGTCTCCTTTGATGTCCGGACCCTCGCGCTTGGAGGTCGGGAGGTCCGGGATGAGGGAGTCCAGACACCCAGCAGGGGGGTGGAGCCAGCGCCCGGGGAGGCCGGGGGCGATCGGCACCTGGCGGGGGAGAGCCATCGACACTCCTTTCTCCCATTGACCTGCCAAGTGGTCTCTTCACCTCCTGGGTGGGTGGTGGTGCCTCGATGTCGGGGCCTGGCCAGGCCCAGGGTTGGGGTCGAGCCGAGGCCACGCGGCCTTGTGATGCAGTGTCCAAGATGGCGGCTGGGCCGGGGCAATGCTGCTGATGGAGGCCCGGGCCAGCCGATACAGGGGTGTTCGGGAGCAGGCATCCCGTTGGGGACGGGTTGCGGGTTGCCTCGGTGGGTTGCCGGGATGGTTCTTTCTGGGGATACAGGGAGAGCCGGTGTCCGGGCCCTATCATGCGGGGAGGGAGCGGGCCTTCCACGAGGCCTGTCCAACAAGAACTAAAACAATTCTGCATAGAACTAGGCATTGCTACCACAGGACTGAGCACAAAAGAAGACTTCAAAAATGCACTGGAATCTTGGGCGGAGATAGGTACGGCCGTACCCCAAAACCAAAGCCTCGAAGCACCGGAAACGAGCACCACTCCGACGGAGGAAAGAAGATCGGGTCTCTCCCCGGAGGAGGTCCGAGAACGGGAAAAGAGCAGGCTCCATGAATTAGAACTGGCTCGACTTCGTCTAGATGGAGAACTTAAATTAGCGGAACAAAAAATAACGTTGGAACACTTGCGGCTCCGGGAGGAGCGAGAAGAGAAACAAAGACAGAGAGAGTTAGAAGAGAAATAGCTAGCCTACGAACATGAGCGCGGCTTAAGGGAACTAGAGATTCAGAAACAGAACAAAGATCTCGGGGTCCCCGAGCGCCCGAACACTCCTGCCACTACAGACCCAAAGGTCCACATCCCCAAGGATGTCGTCAGAGAGTATTACCGGAACGATGATATCCAGCAATGGTTCAAAGCCTACGAGGTAGCCATGACCTCCCACCGGATTCCCCGAAGCGACTGGGGAGCCGGGTTATGGGGGAGGTTTGTCAACGAAGGGAGAGACGCCCTGCTGCAACTCCCGGATCATCAGATGACATCCTACGACCACATGAAAGCCGCCCTTCTCACTCGATACGGACTCACGCCCGAGATGTACCGCCAGCGGTTCCGCGACTGCAAACGGATCCCGGGTACGACTTGGGTGGAGTACGTGAACTTTTTTAGCAGAGCCTTCGAGGGGTGGATCAAGGGCAGCAAAGTGACCACTTATGAGCAACTCTTCGACCTTATTGTGTGGGAACACCTTTCTAACAACTGCTTCGTCGAGCTCAGGCAGCACCTCCTCGACATTAAACTGACTGAACCTCGGCAACTCGCCGCCGAAGCTGACTGATGGGAAAGCACCCGAGTCGCCCGAAACGGGCCCAGCGACCAGAACAGAGCCGCCCAAGGACCCCATCGCCCCCGAGGGGGAGGAGGAGGCCAGGGTCGGACCAGGGACACCGTCCCGGTGGCTCCCGCCAACAATGCCCCGCCCCCAGCCGGCAGGGGAAACCCCCGATGCGTCCAGGTTTCTGAGCCAATGTTACTTGTCACCGATGCCAGCGACCCGGCCACTACGCCAATGATCCCAACTGTCCGAAGAACCAGAGCCCTATGCCCCGCCAGGTCGCTGCCGCCGCCCTGGGAGAAGAGCAAACCCAAGAAGACACTGAAGAGTACGAGCCAGACCAGCCCGAGTGGGAACCAGCCGCCATGTCCCTGGTCTGCCTAGGGGAAAGAGACATGATTCCGCGGGCCCCCCTGCCCGCCAACACGCAGAAATACAGCCAGTGGGTAAACATTAATGGGCGCCGGGCTGAAGCCCTCCGCGACACCGGGGCCAGTGTGACCGCAGTCCGCTGTCATCTGGTGACCCCGGACCAGATCTTGCCAAACATCCTTTGCCCAGTACGGTCGGCCGACAACTCAGAAAGGCTGTGTCGGATGGCATGCGTCCCCTTCGAGTGGGGAGGAGTGTCCGGAATGCTGAAAGTAACTGTCCGCGATGATGCACCCGTGGACTGCCTCCTGGGGAACGACCTCGAAAGTTCCCCCTGGGCCGCCGTCGAAAGAAGAGCGCACCTGGGGATGTTGGGCCTCCCTGAATGGGCCTGCGTAATGACCCGGTCCATGGCCGCCCGCGCCATCCCCAGTTCCGAAGAGACCGAATGGCCAGAGCCTCCTCCCCCGATTGTCCCAGAGGAAGCCACCCTAGAAGCCAGCCCTCCAGACCAAAATGCAGAAGGACTCGATCGGCTCCGGGACCTTCCCGAACTAGCCCAGTGGCGCCAAGAGGGTGGACCCACCCAGGAACAATTCCGACAAGAGCAGAGGACATGTCCCTCCCTCGAGGGACTCCGGCAGCAAGCCCTCGCCCAGAGCACAGGAGACACCTCGGGGACCCACTGGATTTATTGGGACAATGACTTGCTCTACAGTGAGCAAAGGATTGCTGAGCTGGGGGCCAGACGGGTGCTGGTGGTACCCCTTCGCTTCAGAGACTTCCTCTTAAACTTGGCACACGATGTGCCTCTCGCCGGACACCTGGGGCAGGACAAAACGTACAGCCGCCTGGTGACCCACTTCTACTGGCCCAAAATGCGAAATGATGTCTCCAACCACTGTCGGACCTGCCCCACCTGCCAGGCCAGCGGGAAGAGCGGCCGAAAGACCAAAGCACCCTTACAACCCTTTCCCGTTGTCACCACCCCGCTTGAACGGGTGGGAATAGACATTGTGGGGCCCCTGGACCCCCGAACGGCACAAGGGCACCGGTTCATCCTGGTCCTGGTGGACCACGCCACCCGCTATCCCGAGGCCATTCCTCTTCGGACTGTGACAGCGCCCGTGGTAGGCCGAGCCCTGATAGGGATCTTCTCTCGGGTGGGCTTCCCCCGGGAAGTCGTCAGCGACAGGGGCACGAACCTTATCTCGAAGTACATGAGGTCTCTCTGGCAACAGTGCGGGGTCACCAACAAATTCACGACCCCCTATCACCCGCAAGGAAATGGACTGGTCGAGCGGTTTAACCGCACTCTCAAGGGAATGATCATGGGCCTAGAAGAACCCCTATGTCGCCAATGGGACGTGCTGCTCCCGTGCCTCCTGTTCGCCTATCGAGAAGTCCCCCAGAAATCCCTGGGCTTCAGCCCATTTGAGCTCCTGTACGGACACCCCGTCCGGGGTCCCCTCAGCCTGGTCAAGGAAGGTTGGGAGATGGCCCCCCAGAAGACTCCTCCAGATATATATAAGTATCTCCTGACCCTTCGCAACCAGACCCGGCGATTCAGGGAGCTCGCCAAAGCCAACCTTGAAGCCAGCCAGGAGGACATGAAGAAATGGTACGATCAGCATGCCTCCTCCATCGAGTTTGAGCCGGGACAACAAGTCTGGGTGAGGTCCCCGGTCGAACCCTGTGCCCTACAGGACAAATGGACAGGACCCTTCAAGGTAATAGAGCGCAAGGGTCCCGTCACTTACCTAATCGACATGGAGTCCTCCCGGAATCCCCTACGGGTCCTCCACGCCAACAGACTCAAACCCCACTTTGTACGCTCGGAACTCAGCCTCCTGATGGCTACCGATAGTGGGACAGAGGAAGACTCCGAGCCCCTCCCTGACCTACTGAGGACCCGTCAACAAGATGGCTCCGTGGAAGGGGTCAGATCTCCGATGCCTTGTCCCCGGAGCAACGCCAAGACTGTAGGGCTCTCCTGCTACAATTTGCGAACCTGTTCTCCCTCACCCCCAGGGTCACCCCCTGGTGCCTCCACGACTTGGACACCGGGGATAGTCCGCCTATTCGACACAGGGCGTACCGAGTGCCAGATCGGGTGCGCGCCTGCATCCAGAACGAAGTCACCAAAATGCTGGCTCTGGGAGTGATCGAGCCATCTGACAGCCCCTGGGCCAGCCCAGTCGTACTGGTCCCCAAGGCTGCCGGCCGTTGCCCCCGAGCTCCGGTTCTGCGGGGCCTGAACGCAGTTACCAGAACCGACGCTCACCCTATCCCCCAGGCGGATGAGCTAGTTGACCGCATGGGGGCCGCCCGCTACCTGAGCATCTTTGACCTGACAGCGGGCTACTGGCAAATCGGCCTCACCCCAGGGGCCCAAGAGCGATCCGCCTTGTCTACCCCGGATGGCCACTACCACTTCAAGGTGATGCCATTCGGCATGAAAAACGCCCCAGCTACCTTCCAGAGACTCGTGAACCAGGTACTGGCGGGCCTTGAAGAATTCAGCGCCGCCTACCTGGACGATATTGCTGTGTATAGTCGCCACTGGGCAGACCACCTCCACCACCTCCGGGAAGTCCTGCACGCCCTTCGGTAGGCCGGCCTCACCATCAAAGCCAGCAAATTCCAGATCGGCCAGGGGTCTGTGACCTACCTCGGACACCAAGTGGGGAGCGGTCTGGTGGCCCCCCTGCAGCTCAAGATCGCTGCCATCCAGTCCTGGCAACCACCTGTCACCCAAACTGAGGTCCGAGCCTTCCTGGGACTCACCGGGTACTACCGGCGGTTTGTGAAGAACTATGGCAGCCTTGTGGGGCCCCTCACAGAACTCACATCCAAGAAGAACCCCAAAACAGTCAACTGGACTCCGGACTGTCAAGCGGCCTTCGAGGAGTTGAAGACCGCCATGTGCACCGCCCTTGCCGAGAACTATCATCCTAGCCTGCTGGCGCTGCCGCGGCCCGACCTTGCAGACCCCTAAGCTCGAGGATTGTGAGCTCCTTCTTGCGCACCCTGTACCAGACCGGTACCAAGACTGTCCCGCTACCCCTTTCCCTACAGAGACTAGAATTGGGAGGACCCTCGTGTCCTGAACCCACTGTATCGCTGATAACCTTGCCTCAAGAACCTTATATAAAGTGTGTATACTTCATCCTTGTGTGGTGTCCATCTGTGGGGGGGAAGTTACTTGTCTGTACGATCGCCGGAGACGGCCCTCACCGGAGGCCTCTCCCCCCTGTACTCGGCCGACCCTCCGGGTCTCCGTCTAACACTGGACAAACACACCTGATAACAATGCTGTGTCAAAGAAAGGCGACAAATAAAAGTGGTGTACCTCACCTTATTTATGAGTGGTACATTCAGCCAAGAAGGCCTTTTTAGCAGCTCAACTGTTCTGTGCATTGTGAGACTTGTAGTTTTGTTTTTTATACAAAACGCGGCTAGAAAGTCAGGTCAGAACTTCTTGAAAGTGTGTCACACTTATCTCAGCATTATTATAACACAATCAACAGCACCCAAGGCTCTCAGGTGGAACCTCATGGCAGGCGGCTGTGGGACCATGGAGGGACCCTGGCCGCAGGAGGCTGTGGGACCATGGATGGACCCTCACTGCAGGCAGCTGTGGGATCCTCACGGCAGGCGGCTGTGGGACCATGGATGGACCCTCATGGCAGGCGGCTGCGAGACCATGGAAGGGCCCTCACTGCAGGCAGCTGTACGACCATGGATCCTCACCACAGGCGGCTGTGGGACCATGGATTGACCCTCACTGCAGGCGGCTGCGAGACCATGGGTGGACCCTCACTGCAGGCGGCTGTGGGACCATGGTTGGACCCTCGCCGCAGGCGGCTGTGAGACCATGGATGGACCCTCACCGCAGGCGGCTGTGGGACGACCATGGATGGACCCCCACTGCAGGCGGCTGTGGGACCATGGATGGACCCTCACCACAAGCGGCTGTGTGACCATGGATGGACACTCACCGCGGGCCACTGTGGGACGACCATGGATGGACCCTCACCGCAGGCGGCTGTGGGACGACCATGGATGGACCCTCACAGGAAACAGCTGGTTTAACGCCTAATGCCTGATGAGTGACACTTGGCAGGACTGTGGTAAATCTTAAAAATGTTATCTCAACTGGTACAAGACCCGCTGCTTCTGGACATCTGAGTGGCATTCAAGCACTCCACCATCACAAAGTGATGGAGCAATGCTTGAATGAATGTCAGTCACCAGAATTACAGAGGCCTCAAGTCTCACTGAAGCGGGTGAGGCTCACACATTCAGGTCAGGTTGAGGTCACAGCAGGATAAATGTCACACTTGGCGAGGTGGGCTAGCGCCTACTCTCTAAATGCACTTCAATTTAGCACTTTGCTTTGTGGAGGGCAGCTGGGAGTTTGTAAGAGGCGGAGGCTCCAGGAAGATGTTTCACCCCAGGAGTAGCGCTTATCACAGCCACTTCAGGTGATGGGAGCCGCCCCTCTGTCACTTTAAGCAAGGGGACGACTTTTATAGGTTTTGGTTTGTTTAATACATCATAGCTATATTTGAACTTTTTACATTTACTATTTTGGGACATTGGTATGTTCAAGAGTGGCTGTAGGACCTAACGCGAGACGCCCTCCTTGGACGGACACTGGACACCTCTTCCTGCCACACACTAGACAGGAAGCGTGAGCAGTTGCAGCAGAAGGATCAGGGATGGAAGGAAATGCAAGGGGAAACATCATTTACCACGAAGGCATTACCACTAATGACGTTTACCACGTGACACTTACCACGCAAACGTCTTTACAACGAGGGTGCCTTCCACGACCGTCTTTACCACGGGCTGGGGGGGGACGTGGTATTCCTTCAAGTCGTTCTGCGTGGGCTTGGTGGGGCTGGGGGGGGCTCGGAGGGGGGCTGGGGGGGTCCCCCCCCAAAAAACAAACAAACAAAGGAGCGGATTACTCAAATTAAAAAAAACGCACTTCAGTACCACCGAAATAAAAGGAAAGTGCCTCCCCCAAAGACATGCCGTGTACGTCAAAATAGCAGTCCTTTTTTAGTTTTGGAAGACGTGTTTTGACGCTTGTTTCGATGGTGGATGGAAGTACGGCCTGCTGGTGAAAGACAGGAAGGTGTCAGGTAAGAAAATAATCTTTATCATTTGTGCTTAAAGGACGTTAAAATGCGTGGTATAATCCTTCGTTGCAAATTCCAGCGTGGTAAAGCCACTTGCAAACTAAAATTCGCATGGTAATGCCATGCGTGGAACTTGTAATCGTGGTAAAATCATATATTCAAATGCAAGGATGGAGACAAGATACCCAGGTCACGAGGGATGAATGTACAGGGAAGGGAAAAACATGTCAAAAATAAGCATAGCTTCACATTTTTTGTTGCCTCTGGAATCTAAAACACGTTTTATTTTTTAAAATGCAAAAAAAATGAAAAATTAGGCCTTCCGCCAGTACTCGATTCTCCCTGAAAGTAATGTTTCCCAAACTGGCACGGCTTTTCTTCTCCTGTTTAGGGTTCGGGGGTTGCTATTGCTTATATTTCTGCATGGGGCTTACACAGCTCAATATTGTAAGATTGCGACGCTAATCATTACTTGCTGTAGTCAAAACAGGTAAAGACTTCAGAGCTCTGTGATCACTCTGCGCCACATTCCCCTCCAGCAATTTACTGCAGGTCCCGAGGTTTGGGTTACGATTTCAATATGTTTTACTAGCTAAGGCACCTAAACCAGAAAAGCACAACGCACTTCAAAGTTACAGGTCATGAACTACAAGTAGCCTTTCACCCAGCAGCTTCCTCGTCCCCTAGTGACGGAGGCTGTTTAGGGTGAGAATTTGAGACCTCTTGTACATACTTTAGTATATACTTATATGTGTATGTACTTTGTGCGCTCTGGAGATCAGCCCTAGGACTTGTCTCTTTCCCTCCAGGGACTTTTTTTTCTGTTCAACTGCCTCTATTTAACTGTCTGGCTAGAAATCGTCCAGTAGAGGTCAGTAAAATACCAGAATTGCTTGCTGCTGAGGGACTTTATTTTTATTTTTTTGATGGCAACTGCCTCTATTTAACTTTCTTCATAGAAAACAGTCAGCAGAGGTCAGTAAAATCCCAGAATCACTTTAGAATTCTCTAGATTCCAGTCCATAGAACTTGTCTTCCACGAGCACCTGTAGACAATAATATTTTTTCAAATCTTGTATTTTCAGTGATATGACCACCCAAGACCCTGATTTTATATTTAAAGCGGAGCTTTTGTCCTGAGTTAGTAACACCCACCTTTTATTTGGGTGCAGGATGCTTTGTTAAAGATTCATAAAAAGTTCGCAGTGGAACATGAGGCTCCATGCATTCCCTGTACGGAAAAAAACATTTATATATGGCTGGTAATTCACTATCTATCTATGACTTGATATTTATACACACACTATTTTGTTCAGTAGTTTTGATTCCCTTAAATACTGATGTTCCCGACATAGTTGGTTTATTCCACCTAATGTCCCCTATGTTACTCCACCCCCCCCAATGTTGGCGATTTCATAACAATTGCGGTTCAACATATTTACTACTGGGGAACTTTGAGAGGTTGGAGTATTTCATCCGCCAAGATTTTATACATTGTCGGGAGCATCAGTATATAAGGGATTCAAAACTACCAAACAAAATGGTATATGGTATACTCCGCTGGCCGAAACGCGTCATCTTGTCTGATTTTGCGCTGATGGCTGAATAAAGAGTCACTGTAGCCAACAGTGAGTGAATTGAATTACGAAGTGTCAGTTTTTCTCTGTATGGTGGGTTGCAGCACTAGGAGCGGTATATATATATATATATATATATATATATATATATATATATATATATATAAATATATATATATATATATATATATATATATATATATATATATATATATATATATATATATATATATATATATATATATATATATATATATATATATATATATATACTAGCAGCCGGCCCCAGCTTTGCCCGGGGCAGAAGGGGGCTGGGGGCAGCATTTCAGGCTTGCGTGCACTCCCGCCCCCCGCCCGCCACAACATTGTCTGTGTCCCGGACAATGTCGTGGCGGGCGGGGGCCAGGGCGGGTGTGCACGGAAGCCTGAAATGCTGCCCCCAGACCCTGAGCCTTACCGCAGTTGTTCCGGGCCAACCTCCCGCACAGGCTCCCTCCCGTCCCGTGTCCCAGTGCCTTACCTGAGCTGCCGCTCCTCCCCAAGCTCCTCACTTCACCGCCGCTCCTCCTCGTCATCACGTACGTTGCGGCCAGCGCTACGTCGTGGCCGTCAGCGTCGCGGCCGGCGCTACTTTCAGGGCACTACTTTTTTTGAAGTTATATTTTTAAATTTACGTTTTATTTTTATTTTCTATAGCCTATGTCAATCTGCACACCCTGAGGATTACAACAATGTATTTGGTGTGTGGATTGGCGCTGTGGTTCCCGAGTTTACCTTGCCAAAAGGTTTGTGTTCTCTCTTTATAATAGTAGTATATAAGTATATACTACTATAATAAAGCAAGAACTTTGGACCTTTGAGGCGGGTAAACTCGGGAACCAGAGCGCCAATCCAAACACCCAATACATCATTGGAATTGGCAGGGTCTGCAGAGTGACATAGGCTATATACCCCCCAAAAAAATACGTTCTTTAAAAAATACACCTTAGAAAAAAGAATAGTCCCTTGGAAGTAGCGCCGGCCGTCGTGTGCGCTACGGTGCTGACATCATGCGAGGAGGAGCGGCGGACAGCAGTGGGGAGGGAAAAGTAATGCGGCGTTCAGCGGGAGGAACGGAACCTCCGGCCGTCGTGTGCGCTAACGTGCTGACATCATGCGAGGAGGAGCAGCGGACAGTTGGGGAGTGTCACTTCGACCATCCAACAGAGCCCAATACTGCAGAGGCGATGCTGATCCCTATCTCCTACCCTCGCCCTAGCAGAGTGCACCGAAATAATGTACAGGGCACTAACTACTAGAACGCTGGAAGAGGGAGGGGGGAAAAAAGAACAAGGGAGCCTTTGGACTCTCGGAGAGGCTGGTCCCGTCAGACTGATGAGCGCACCTGTAGTAAGAGACAGAAAGACAAAAGCTCAACAGTAACACATTAAGGGGAAATAACCCAACAAGTAATCGTTCTATGGCCAAGTACAGTAACAGATTCCCCTAGACCCAAAAGGCCCCTCTTACCGAAGAGCGGTCTCCGTATGCTGTATAGCAGTAGGTGTGTTTGGCTTCCCAACACGCCACGAGTCCAAATCCAAACAAACAATATAGGGCATGAACGAAGGGGAAAAAGTCAACTGACATAAAAAACCCTTGTTAGGTTCAGCAAGTGTTCATAAAGCAAGTACGAAGTCCAGAAATAAAGGCTTCCCCCACCTGACTAACTGACTAAGGAAAAACGCTATTCCAGTCACCAGAATCCAAAGGTGTTCGGAGAAAGAACCAAAAAAAGGGCATAACGAAGGGAATAGGCCGCTACAAACCCCAGAAGTCTCTGCACAGTAGTCTGCACGCAGCCGCGTACAGATTCAAAGTTCCGGCAGAATCGCTGACGGAGTCCCAGCGGCTAGCAGAACACTAAGATCGGAGGAATGTCACAGGTAACAGTCGATAAGGGAGCAAAAATAGAATGCGGGACTCAGAAAAGGGTGGAGAATAAAAACACGAACCGGCAGCCGCCGGTCAGCAAGGCAAAGCTTCTTGAGTCCCCACGGAAGGCAAAGCTTGATCCGAAGAGCAGAACGAATCCAAACAGAACTGGTCCAAAACGACAGGAACACAAAACCAAGCAATGAGACACTAGTAGGAAGTCCATATATACAGAAGCCCCTCCCGCTCAGTGTCAGGTGATCTATCTGTACATGGCCAAAGAAAGAGGACTGGATCCTAACAGTACCTCCCCCCCAAGGGTCTTCCTACGGGACGGGGTTTTGTAGGGTGTCTCACATGAAATTGGCGCACCAACCGAGGGGCCTGAACGTTACTTGCCAATTCCCAAGTCCTGTCTTCAGCTGTAAACCCCTTCCAATCTACCAGATAATACAGCCTACCCCTTCGGCGGCGTGCATCCAAAATGGACTGTACTTCGAACTCCTCATGGCCATCGATAACCACCGGTGGCGGAGGAGGTAGGGTTTGTGTAGTTGGTACATAGGGCTTAATAAGGGATGTGTGGAAGACAGGATGAACCCCATACTCATTCGGAAGTTCTAACTTCATAGCCACTGGATTGATCACTTTACATATGGGATAAGGGCCCACATAACGGGGCAACAGTTTCCGAGATCCTCTAATGCGCAGATTTTTTGTAGCTAACCACACTTTATCTCCTACAGCATACAAGGGGGCTGGAGTCCTATGTTTGTTTGTCTGCCTGCTCTTTCATTGTCTCCTTAGCTTTGTGTAAGTGGACCTGTGCCTCCTCCCATATATGCCGCAAAGTTCGGCCCAGTTCAGTAACAGCAGGCACAGATCCCGAGGGCTGCATCGACAATGTTCTTGGATGATATCCCATTAACAATAAAAAGGGGACAAACCTGAGGCAGAATGCACACTGTTGTTATAAGCGAATTCTGCCAAAGGGATAGCCTCCACCCAATCACAGGACAAAGAAGACATCAAACAACGAAGATATTGTTCCATGGTTTGATTGGTGCGTTCTGTCTGCCCATCCGTCTGCTGATGATACGCAGAGGACAGACGAATCTCCATGCGCAAAAGAGAACACACCTCTGTCCAGAAATATGAAACAAATTGAGCCCCTCTATCTGAGACTATGGCTGTTGGCAACCCAAGGAGTCTCACTACAGAAGTCATAAAGGATTTAACCATTTCCCTTGCTGTTGGTATTTTGGGCAAGGGGACGAAGTGTGCCATTCTAGTGAACAAGTCCACTACCACCATAATGGCAGTACACCCAGAAATTAAAGGGAGGTCAGTCACAAAATCCATGCTGATGGTATGCCAAGGTGTAGGGGGAACTGGTAAAGGCAGTAACTTCCCTGAGGGACTTGAATGCTAAGGCTTGCTGATGGCACAAACAGAACAAGAAGCCACAAACACCTGCACGTCATGAGCCAATGTATCCCAAAAAAACACCGTAAACACATCTCCTTGGTTTTAGGAACTCCTGGATGGGCAACCAAGGCAGTGGAATGACACCAATGTAACACGGAATCCCTCAGCTCAGGAGGGATGAACAAACGTTTCTCATGATACAGTAGCCCATCACGCACCTTATACAATGATTGCGACAACCATGGAACAAGATCTACATTGTTCATCTTTTCCCTTATTGAATCCATAAAATCCTCCACAGAGACGCTCCCTATGATCCTATCTGCTGCAATCATGGGTCTCACTTCTCTCTCTGGATCAACGTTCCCTTGACCCACATGAATGCGAGACAAAGCATCAGACGTTACTTGTAGGGCTGCAGGACGATATGTGATGACAAAGTCATATTCGTTGAAAAACAACACCCAACGCATCTGTTGGGGTGTCAATGCCCTAGCGGATCTAAAAAACTCAAAATTCTTATGATCCGTGTATATAGTGACTGGATGACGTGCACCCCATAAGTAATGCCTTCATTCCTCAAATGACAGTTTAATAGCAAGTAGCTCCCTCTTGCTCACTGTATAATTACGCTCTGCTGGCAACAGGGTTTTAGAAAAGAAGGCAAACGGGTGCATATCTCCGGTGTCAGGATCTCTTTGCGATAGCACACCACCAACCGCACATAAAGAGGCATCAGTCTCCACAAAAAAGGGCAAGGAGGGGTCAGGATGCACAAGCACCGGAGCAGACGTAAACCTGTCGATAAACTTTCTAAAAGCAGCCTGTGTCTCTGATGACCATGCAAATAACACCCCTTTTTTCAATAAAGCCGTCAAGGGTGCTACCAAGTCAGAAAAATGCGATATAAAACGCCGATAGAAATTGGCAAACCCCAACAGTATTTGCACTTCCTTTACACAGGTCGGCCTAGGCCAGGTGACAATGGCATCTATCTTTCGCGGATCCATCTGAATACCATCCCCTGAGATTATGAATCCCAGAAATTCCACACTAGACCTATGAAACTGACACTTCTCCAGTTTCACGCACAACTGATGCTCCATTAACTTCTGTAACACCTGGCTAACATGTACCTCGTGCTCAGTCATGGACGCAGAAAAAATCAATATGTCATCGATGTATACGATGACACTCAAATCCAAAAACTCTCTCAACACTTCATTAATGAAAAACTGAAAGGCTGCCGGAGCATTACATAAACCAAAAGGTATAACTAAATACTCAAACAAACCAAACTAAGTCCTAAGGCAGTTTTCCGTTCGTCGCCCGGCCGGACGCGAATGAGGTGATAGGCTCCCCTTAAATCCCTGCTTCTCATTGCACCGAGTTCCTGTCGGAACCCCAGATTTTCTTGCCTTAAATCATGCATCTGAGACTGTAGGGCAGTAATAGCCCCCATAAGGTCAAGCAGCGTAACACTACCCTCTTCAGCCATCTCCTGACCAATCCCATGCAACATCGCCCGGGCAGTATTTCAATTCGTGGGCTTGGTTTTCTGTCACTTCGACCATCCAACAGAGCCCAATACTGCAGAGGTGATGCTGATCCCTATCCCCTACCCTCACCCTAGCAGAGTGCACCAAAATAATGTACAGGGCACTAACTACTAGAACGCTGGAAGAGGGAGGGGGGAAAAATAACAAGGGAGCCTTTGTGTCGTAATTTGACAGTGATCGGGTTAGCGTTAAGCTTTGCTACACGAATTTTCCCTCATCTTGACTAAAGTATTCGGAGGCCATTTTGAGAACACTGGCGTCCATTTTAAATAAACGTGCTGCCTCGTGGTCAGCATGCCCTTTTGTCCTTTCTCTGTACTACTGACCACTCAACTTGCCCATCAACAGGCTATTTTTAGTACTGGTCAAGCTTGAACATGCGTAGTTAAACCCTCTTTACTAGTGGACAGTCATCACTTAGGAATGTTCTCTCAAACTGACCAGTGGTGCTATAACCCCTCCCATGAGTTGGCTGTGTTCCAAAAATGACCTTATATGTACCTAAACTGTGCAAATGTGTTCCGCCTACTCTTTTTATTACTGTAAAACTGTATAAAAGATGTCTCGCACCGATGTTCGGTGTGATACTTCTTGCATTGCCGAAGGGTGCTGTAGGAATGTACCACCACCCCATGGGGTCTTAATAAACTTGTCTTTTGCATTTTCCAGTTTCCGTGCCAACGTCTGTTTTATGGTGTAGCGGGTTTATGCGGAATATGTAGGCCTGAAGAACCCAATACCACAAATTGGCGACCACGAAGGGACTCATCGGCGACTCGGATGTCCGAAGGAGAGGTCATGACGAAGGATTGGAAACTCGCCATGGACGCGTACGCTGCCACTGAGTGACCCGAGTCTTGGCACCCACGGTGTTTTCTTCCTTTCCTTCTGATCTGACCTTCCAGGTGGCGCCGGTCCTCGACTGAGATCCTGCTCGTTCGAATTGTCGTACAGTGCCGGTTTGGCTGATTCGATTAAAGAACTTGGCAGTTGGAACCTGGATATTTGAGATTTTGGTAAGCTTGTGATTGGTAAGATAGTCTACGGACGCTTACTGTGGCTTTTTGAATATGTTTTGAGTTAGCTAACATTTGGTTCTATGATTTGAGTTATATGTGCAGTACACTTCACATAGGCGGGCATGTGGAGATATTTCTCTAGATCTGCATTTGTTTGAACGGCACACCTTGTGTGAAGTATATTAAGTGCCATTTTTGTGATATCGCGTTTTCGTGATATTTTGACATGCCTGTTTTAAGCACACTCAGAGGAATGTGCTGTCTTGGAAAAGGTACCAATTATCGATTAAATGAATCTCAGCCGGCTCCCCCAGAGGGGACCCCTAATCGTGAAATGTACGTTAAATTTGGCATTCCCCCTATCCTATACAGCACATTGTGGCACAGATACACCAAGTCTGATCCCGAATTGCAATGGCCACTACATGGGTCGTTTGCTTTACGAAAGGTTCAGTATGTGGAGCAATGTTTGTTTCAGCGCAGGTCTAGACAAGATATATTTGATTGTGTACGTATGTGGGAGAAAGCGGTGCATGAATGAATGAAGCGTGAATTAGCCTTGGCGGACAAAGAGCAGCGGAAGGCTGCTCGGGATAAGGCTTTACAGCTGGAGGAGAAAGAGTTGCAGGAAAAGAAAGAGAGGGAGGCACAGGAACGTAATTTGCAAACGAATGGTCAACTTCCTATTCGACGTCCTTTTTATCCTGTCCTTACTAATGAAATTGATGATTTTTCGTTATTAGATCGTTGCCCGCCTCCGTATGTTCCACCTACGGCCCCCGCTGAGGATTCGGATGGAGATGATCAAGGAGGTAGTCGTATTAGGTTAACTGCCAGTGAAGCTGCGGAATTGCGCAGTTTTGCTTGCAAACTCAATTTGAATGCAATAACTATTGCAGAGATTAATGACCAAATGCATAAGTGGTCCAAGCGAGAACGGTTGTATTTTTTGAGCCAATTTGGAGATGAAGTTGTAGAACGATTTAGAAAGTATTCAGATGATTTGGAGCCTAAGGATATATCAGTTGGTCGTGAGGATATGCGTAAAGGTCTTTTTGTTATTACAGATGCGGATCGGTTTTTCCAACGGTGGTCCAGCTACGGGAAGAGGCGTCGAGAATTCGGGAAGCGAGAAAAGCATCAGATGAGCCTGCGCCGGGATCGACGGAGAAGTCCAAAGAGTGTTCCATCTTTGGAGCAGATAAGAGTTCTACAGTTCATGTTATGCCTATGCGTGAAGCTGCACCTTTGTATGTCCCTCCTAAAGGGCAAGGTACAAGCGATGACAAAATGTCTGGGGATGCAAAGGGTTATTTCATATACAATTGGGTTTACACACCGTGGAACAGAGCAGATGTTATGGCACTTAAAAATGCTTTGCCTGACCCCCGTAAGAATCCGGCAGCTTTCTATGAAGGAGTGGAAGGGGCTATTTCTTCGTGTGTTATGACGTTAGTTGATATTGATCTTTTCTTTGGGTTAATATTGCCTCCTGATATGTGGAGGGCGATTTGTAAGTTCGATGATCGAGCGATCCTGGGGGCGGATTGGAAAACTTTATCCCAAGCTGATATAGACAGGGAGCCTGCATGTAAGCCATGTCAATTAATCTTAGATCTTCCGACGGCTATTTTGAATAAATTAAAAACGCTCGTTCCCCCTAAAAAGATAGATTGGACCATGCTAGCCTCTTGCAAACAGAAGGTGGATGAGTCGGTTTCTGAATTCTTCACACGTTTTGAAGAAGCATTTCATGACTATATTGGGCAGTTACTAACAGATGATACGGGTAGGCATTTGTTCGTTGACAAGTATGTAGCGAATCTCCTACCGGAGATTGCAAAACGTTTAAAGACTAGTGAAAGTTCCTGGACCACGGCGACCCCTGCTTCTTTACTAACTATGGCTCAGTATTATGAACGTCAGGAATTGGAGGCTAAAGAAAGTACTGATAAGAAAGCGAAGGAATTAAAGACGAAAGTGATGTTGGCTCAGGTTTATGCTACACAGCCAAGAGGGAACGATAGAGGCAGGCGTGGATCGTACGGTACGTCTTCTGGTCGTACCGACATTTCTGAGGATCAGTGTGCATACTGTAAAAAGTTTGGACATTGGGCCTCAGACTGTCCGGTGCTTCGAGAACAATGGAATCAGCGTGGTCGAGGAGGTGGAAGGACACGGAATAGTTATTCAGGAGTGAGAGGCGGAACAAGTGATCGTGGCAGGTTTGAAGCAAGGGGTCGTGGTCAGGTTGACGATAATACTTTTGATCGACGGAATCAGTATCAGATAGCGGAAGGTGAACATGCAGAGTCTCAGGACTATGTCCATGCATAGGATTGCGTAGGATGGGGTGTGGAATCGGTTGAAATACCAGTAGATCAAAGAGGTCCATATGTATCAGCGGGCGTTCTGAGTTCTACTGATCAGTTCCTGGTTGATACGGGAGCTACTCGTAGTGCTCTGTCTAAACACTTGGTTCCAAGGGCTCCCCTGTCTGGCGAAATGATTACATCGATAGGGTTCGATGGAACACCCTCTCTTAGCCCATTGTCACAACCCCTTACATTTTACATTGACAGATTCTTTGGTCCGTGCCCGTTTTTATTGTCACCAAACACACCAGACAATATTATGGGAATAGATATGCTTAAATATTTTCGAGCAACAATACGCTGCGCTCCTGAAGGAGTGCGGGTTATCTTGAATGACAATTACCCAGATGTAGAGAGATTGTGCACTATGCAAGAAATTGAAGCGTTGGCCTCTCTCCCACAAACGTTATGGGCTACTTCAGACACGGATGTGGGACAGATGCTTATTCCCCCTATTTGAATAACTGTAAAGGAGGGAGCGTCTCTGCCTCGGGTGCCACAATATAAAATTTCCAAAGGAAGGTGAAGTTGCCTTAATGCACATTGTACATGATTTTATTATTGGCGGCGTAGTGGAGGAAGTCCCCTATAATGTCTGTAACAGCCCTATTCTTCCGATTTTAAAGAAAGATACTGATGACAAAATCTATCGATTTATTATTGATCTGAGAGAAATTAACAAGATAGTAGTGCCCCAATACCCGGTGGTGTCTGATACTACTACTTTACTTACTTTGATTCCGCCCACTGCCACCACGTTTACCGTGATTGACCTGAAAAATGCCTTTTTTTCCATTCCCATCCATCCTGATAGCCGATATTTATTTGGCTTCACATTAAATAATAAATCGTATAGATTTTGTCGAGTTCCTCAGGGCTATACAGAAAGTCCTAGCATTTATAGCCAGGCTCTGAAAAGACAGCACGATTCTTTCAATCTACAGTCTGGAGTTGCTCTTATTCAATATGTCGATGACATTTTACTGGCAGCAGATACGCAGGAACAGTGTGAAGAGAGTAGTCTTGGTTTGCTTTCCTTTCTTGCTCAGACTAATCACAAGGTTTTGAGGAAAAAGCTTCAATATTGTAGACCAAAGGTGACCTACCTCGGTCATCTTTTGTCTAAGGAGGGCCGTGCATTGACATCTGATCGAATCCAAGCGATTTTAGATACACCAGTCCCTCGCACCCAGAGAGATGTTCATGCTTTTATAGGCCTGACGTCCTTTTGTAGGCAGTGGATAATGGGGTTTTCACACATTATAAAACCTTTGTTAGCATTATTGTCCAAGACTACACCAATGCCCCTTGAATGGACAGATGAATGTCAGAACGCTTTTGAACAATTGAGACAAGCCCTTTGTTCCACACCAGTGTTAGGTACACCAGAATTTACGAAGATTTTTACATTATATGTGCACGAGAAGGATGGGTGTGCATTGTCAGTCCTAGTGCAGACACACGGGGATAAACAGAGACCTTGCGCGTATTTCTCAGCAGTACTTGACCCAGTAGCACGAGGATTACCTGGGTGTTTTCGAGCAGTTGCAGCAACAGCAGTGGCCATACAATAGAGCAGAGGTCTTCAAACTTTTTGATGCCGAGACCCCCCCTGTCAAAAATTTTTAGGCATGAGGACCCCCTCCGACAAAAAATTCTAGAACTTGGTACTCATCATCATAGACAACCAAAAGCACCCCCAATATTACTGCCCTTATGTGTTTGTTATGTGCAGAGAAGGATACTTCAGATTTATTTAGCTGGGGGCACAGGGTCATGCTAATTCACCTGATATTTTTTGGGGTTTTGTTATTTCTTTCAGTTTTGGTATCATTTTGACCAAGTGAACTGTAACTTCTGAAGGCCACGAGAAAATGCTAAGAGGCTGGCTTCCCTGGTGTCCAGTAACCTAGGCTATAATTATGTTCATGTGGTGGTGAAAGAACAACCATGGGGTATGCCCTTGTGATGTGTGTGCTTGGGCTATACACAAAGGTCATCTTGAAGTAGACTACCTATGCTCACGGTGTATCTCCTGTCCCTAGCAGATGACCTCTGACCTTGTTCATGTCAGTGCCCCTAGAAGTGCCCTGCTCTGCAGGCCAGACATTTAGTACAGTGGGGGGCTTAGTGTCTGGAAGTAGAATGGCACCCATTGTAAACACGTGTTCCCATGCATTTGGTGCAGGTGGAGGAAGGATAGTGGAGAGATGTTTTGGAGCTCACAGTAGTAGTAGGAGGCTTGGGATGAGTAAAAGGGAGACGGAGGGGGAAGAGTTTAGAAAGACTTGTTTTTTGTGGGGGTGGGGGTCAGATTAGTAAAAGTGGTATGAAAAAGTTAAGAATTAACTAAATGGACATTTCTAGAGTTAGTGCTTGGCCACGTTTGCTGACTAATGCTATGGTTTTACTCATGAGAAGATACTTATGCATTAAAACTGAAGTTGTATCTACATGGCTGACTAAATGTTCTGGCATATTCTTATGTTTTGCTGAATTACCGCAAATAGTACTTCTATTGCTCGTCATCTATAGAAGCTGTCTTAATACATTTGAACTACACAATTTTAAATACTCCATGTCTTGGAATCTTGTTTTTTAGCAAAACACACGAATAAACATAATTTTGTAATTACAAATATCATAATTTTTCTAATGTGTATAGCACCAATATCTTTCTTTGCAGGACATAATGATCTGTTTGTAACCACAGCTGAAATTCCGAAGGCTATTTAGGTTTCTATGAGCTCATATTCACCAATCTATTTAGAACTTTTTGACAAAAAATTATGTCCTCAGATGAAGTCTTCCCAGACCGGTTATAAATGATTCCTCCACGTGATAGTTTTTTGTACTAGAAAAACCACCACATCAAGTAAGGTGCAATCATGGATGCTTTACACATGAACAATTAACCATCATTTTTGTTTGGAGTGGGTCAACTGCAGTTGGACAAACTCCTGTGTCAAAAATAAAAACGAAAAGAACATGGAAAATAAACATTTCAATGTCACAAAAATGAATATGAAACTGCTGCAACAAAAACAAAGTACACCGAAAACAAACAGAATTCCAGAGTCATAAAATGTAACTGGAACCTTTTTCCTGTCCCCCTCCCGCCCCCCACCCACATTGCTCAATCGAAGAAACAGATAAGAATCTGTGTGTGTGTCTTTGCGGTGCGTGAAAGATTCAATGTACATCTTCTGCAACTGAAAAGCCAGGGTATGGGGGATGAGGAGGGGGCTTACCTAATTATTCCTGGAAGCTTCGGGTTGCCATGGAAACCAGCCGGGACGGAGATCCTAATGCAGAGGCAGCCACGAAGATGTGTTGGAAAAAGGGACACGAGGTGAAAGCAGCGAGGACCACGAAATACAGATGGATCCAGTTAAAGGCAGAAGTGAGGGCGCAGAACTCCGTGGAAATACAGCCCGCATTGTCGAAGGTGCTGGTCCATCTTTAAAGTTCGCAGGCATTTCCTGGTGTGCATGCGGCAGTCTCTGATTGGAGGACAGGCATTAAAGACATAGCCACATTATGATTGGCTTATTTTGCACTGTCCTCCAATCACAGAGGTTTCTGAGATGTAGTGATTTCGAATCCAAAACGAAAGGTAAATGTTTTGGATTCGAGGCAACAGCGAGGCAGGTGAATGCACGACCCCCTTCCAATGACTCCGCACCCCCCCTGGGGGTCGCGCCCCATAGATTGAAGACCCATGCAATAGAGTGAGGGAATAGTCTTGTCACACAAATTGTTGGTGTTAGTTCCCCATGCGGTAGATGCTCTGCTAAACCAAACAAAAACTCAGTACCTAACGAGTGCACGTTGAACAGGATATGAGCTAACACTGTTGGCGCCACATATCACACTAAAGAGATGTGCTACTCTGAACCCTGCTACTTTATTGCTGCATCCAATTGCTGAGGGCCAGGAGGAAGAACACCATGATTGTGTTTTCCTGACTGAAGAACAAACAAAGGGTCGTGTCGACTTACAGGATACGCCACTTCCAGGTGTGGATGGGGAACTGTGGGTTGATGGATCGTGTTTGAGGCTGCCAGATGGTACAACTTCCGCAGCATATGCGATCACGACACTTAAGACAGTGGTAGAAGCAGCACGAATACCACAGAAATCGGCCCAAGCAGCGGAATTGATAGCCTTAACAAGAGCATGTGAATTAAGCGCTGGTTTATGTGTAAACATCTAC
Organism: Lissotriton vulgaris; assembly: GCF_964263255.1. Classification (NCBI taxonomy): domain Eukaryota; kingdom Metazoa; phylum Chordata; class Amphibia; order Caudata; family Salamandridae; genus Lissotriton; species Lissotriton vulgaris. Next base: position 19,808,921 of record NC_141697.1, read on the forward strand.
ACTGATAGCCGGTACGCCTTTGGAGTAGCGCATGATTTTGGCCTACTCTGGAGAGAGCGAGGGTTTTTGACTTCACACGGAGTGCACATCATGCACGGAGAACTAGTGCGTGATCTCCTGAATGCGCTACTATATCCAAAGAAAGTGGCGATAATTAAATGCAGTGCACATAAGAAAGTGACAGACAAAGTAGGACAAGGAAATGCTCTTGTAGATTACATAGCGAGGGAAACTGCTATGTCACGAAATGCCTCGCCAATGTATGTAGTGAAATCGCAGGCTGAGCGATGGCATGATGCTAAAGAAGAGATACAAGACATTCAGAAATCAGCGTCTAAAGCAGAACTCGCAACCTGGGTAACGTAGGGAGTGTTGGACGATGAGGGTTGTTGGAGAAGCAAAGATATGGAAAGATGGAAATTGCCTGCAGCTTACTTGCAAGCGATGGTCCAAATGACACATGGATTGGCACATGTTGGAGCTCTTGCAATCACTAAATTGCTTACGCGAGTCTGGGAGCATCCTGAGATTGCCAATACGGCCAAAAGAGTAGTGCAGACCTGTCTGATATGCTTGCAGCACAATCCTGCTAAAGGGACGTATACTCCGAAAGGAGGGTTTGTTCCACCTACTGCACCATTCGAAGTGCTACAATTGGATTACATCCAGCTTGAGCTGCAATAACCTTAAGTATGTCTTAGTGGTGGTGTGTGCTTTCAGTAAATGGATTGAGGCCTTCCCCACGAAGGATATTACAGCGCTGACAACAGCCAAGGTGTTGCTCAAAGAGGGCTTCCCGCGCTATGGTGTTTGTAAATTTTTGTGGAGCGATAATGGTCCTCATTTTGTTGGGAACATTGTGGAATATGTCATGAAGGGATTGGGAATTCAGCAAAAATTCCATGCTGTATTTCATACGCAGTCAGCAGGTCTGGTGGAAAGGTACAACGCTACTTTGAAACTAAAGCTAGCAAAGATCGTGGCATCCACGTCTTTGAAGTGGCCGGATGCTTTGCCTCTGGCATTGCTATCTATTAGATCAGTGCCCCATTCCCGAACTGGCCTCACACCTTATGAAGTGGTGTTTGGAAGGCCTATGAATATATGGGGAGTTCCTAAGCCTCGATTGCTACATGATGTGCCTTGTATAATGATGAACGATTATTTGGCACGATTAACAAATGATTTACTTTCTATTCATCAACAGGTTCGAGAAGCGCTCCCCGACAATTCCATTGGAGAGGCTCACAATCTTCGTCCTGGCGACCATGTGATGGTCAGGTCCTTTGAGAGAACAAGCAGCTTGGAGCCGAGGTGGCGTGGCCCCGAGCAAGTGCTACTCGCGACTCGAACGGCTGTGCAAGTTACTAACAGGAAACGTTGGGTGCATTCGACCCATTGTCGACGTGTCTCTCCGGATCTGGTGAGCCCAACTGTGCTGTCTGATTATCGAGACATCTTGGACGAGGAGAAGAGCCCAGCTGTTACGCCTACTGAATCGGAGGGAGCCTTCCCGGACCACACTGTCTCTGGTAGAGAGAGATATAATCTACGGGCAAGAGAAGCAGTTATTTTGTGCAAGACTGGTTGAGTTACCGCTCCAGGTTTGTGAAACGGAAGCCGGGAATATCATGGGGGGGATCAGTTTTGCCAAGTGTAGCGACACCCGTCTTGAATCTCGGAGAAGAAACCAACGGCTGCCTCGGAGCTCAGCACTCATATTTTTATTTTTTAGTTGCTTACTTTTTGAGACATTTGTACTTTGAACTATGGCATCTTCTACGATGCGAAATAAGAGAATTCTTGGTGCAGTACTTTTTGTGATAACAATTGTGGTGATAGCAGTAATAGCTTGGGTGGTAGAACTGCTGGTACCGGCAAGAGAACATTTATTGCCTACTACCCCAATTCCATCTGAACATTTTTATTTCACTTTACCCTATCATGAAGAACGACATAGACAGACTTATCTGAATAATAGTTTTATCCAGATTCTGCATCACACCCATAATATGACGAACACTTCGAACTGTTGGGTATGTGGGATGTTGCCTGGACATCAAAAGAAAGGAGGCACTCCGCTTATTCCTCTCCCGTTTTCTCACAATGGTTCCTGTAATACTTGGTACACTCTCCTGTTCACTTTGAGATGGCCAACAAAGGGTGGACTACTTTTTCGACTCAACAAGGTCTGTTTTAATGATTGAGATGGTTATCCACAAGCTGAAGGAACTAAATTTGAATGGGAAGAATATCGACCCGATAATGTATCTTCGCCTCGAGTGTACACTAATCAAAGAAATGTAAATACGTCTAGCCTGCATGTGATTACAAAAGCAGAGCTATGTGTCCGAAATAAAGGTACAATCCCAGTAGGAAGAAGTGAATGTAACACTACTCTCACCTTTGACACTCCAAATGGTATCACCTTTGTGGCTTCACGAAATACTTATTTTATCTGTGGAAATAAAGGTTATCACTGTCTCCCTTTAGGATGGTTAGGAACATGTTATATATCCTTTGTATAACCTCCTGTCTTTATTGCCCCACCTATGTACCATAATGACTTTGTGCTTTATCACGATTTTATATTGAATAGAGTAAAGAGAACATTAGCCCTCGATGACATTGACCAGACCGACACTTCTCTGCAGCAGTATGTCGATTTTAATTTAGGTCTCTTCTCAATTGTTGGCGCTGCCCTAAATAGCAGAAAAATTAGACGACTGACACGTGTTGTAGAAGCTGTTGCTAATGACAGTTTTTGCTTTAGGGAATTTGACTGAGGAACTTCAAATTACCAGAATTGTAACGCTCCAGAATCGAATGGTTTTAGACGTAGTGTTAGCTGATCGTGGGGGTACATGCCGCATTATCGGAAGTAGTTGCTGCGTGTACGTGCCAGATAATTCTCCCTCTGTATATGATGCTATTTCTAAATTACACAAGATAGCTGCTGAGATACATCCTGATAATGGCACTTGGACACTTTCGGGTTGGTTTTGGACATTGCTTAGTACATGGGGCTGGAAACTGTTAACGATCTTATGTATTATAATTGAGTTGCTATTCTTTCTATGTTTGTGTATTCAGTGTGGCCCTATGTTATGTTCCATGTGCCTTTCTGCTTGTATTCCCTCCAAACGAGCTATTGTTAAAAATGAACAAATGATTCATAGAGAAGTAGCAAACATTATGTTGATCAATATTGATGATGAATATCCTGATTATGTTCACTATGAGGTAGCTTCAGCTGAACGCTAAAAGGGTCGTCTGTCGTAATTTGACAGTGATCGGGTTAGCGTTAAGCTTTGCTACACGAATTTTCCCTCATCTTGACTAAAGTGTTCGGAGGCCATTTTGAGAACACTGGCGTCCATTTTAAATAAACGTGCTGCCTTGTGGTCAGCATGCCCTTTTGTCCTTTCTCTGTACTACTGACCACTCAACTTGCCCAGCAACAGGCTATTTTTAGTACTGGTCAAGCTTGCACATGCGTAGTTAAACCCTCTGTACTAGTGGACAGTCATCACTTAGGAATGTTCCCTCAAACTGACCAGTGGTGCTATAACCCCTCCCATGAGTTGGCTGTGTTCCAAAAATGACCTTATATGTACCTAAACTGAGCAAATGTGTTCCGCCTACTCTTTTTATTACTGTAAAACTGTATAAAAGATGTCTCGCACCGATGTTCAGTGTGATACTTCTTGCATTGCCGAAGGGTGCTGTAGGAATGTACCACCACCCCATGGGGTCTTAATAAACTTGTCTTTTGCATTTTCCAGTTTCCGTGCCAACGTCTGTTTTATGGTGTAGCGGGTTTATGCGGAATATGTAGGCCTGAAGAACCCAATACCACATTTGGACTCTCGGAGAGGCTGGTCCCGTCAGACTGATGAGCACACCTGTAGTAAGAGACAGAAAGACAAAAGCTCAACAGTAACATATCAAGGGGAAATAACCCAACAAGTAATCATTCTATGGCCAAGTACAGTACAGATTCCCCTAGACCCAAAAGGCCCCTCTTACCGAAGAGCCGTCTCAGTATGCTGTATAGCAGTAGGTGTGTTTGGCTTCCCTACACGCCACTAGTCCAAATCCAAGCAAACAATATAGGGCATGAACGAAGAGGAAAAAGTCAACGGACATAAAAAAAACCCTTGTTAGGTTCAGCAAGTGTTCATAAAGCAAGTACGAAGTCCAGAAATAAAGGCCTCCCCCCACCTAGACTAACTGACTAAGGAAAAACGCTACTCCAGTCACCGGAATCCAAAGGTGTTCGGAGAAAGAACCAAAAAAAGGGGATAACGAAGGGAATAGGCTGCTACAAACCCCGGAAGTCTCTGCACAGTAGTCTGCACGCAGCCGCGTACAGATCCAAAAGTTCCGGCAGAATCGCTGACGGAGTCCCAGGGGCTAGCAGAACACTAAGATCGGAGGAATGTCACAGGTAACAGTCGATAAGGGAGCAAAAATAGAACGCAGGACTCAGAAAAGGGCGGGGAATAAAAACACGAACCGGCAGCCGCCGGTCAGCAAGGCAAAGCTTCTTGAGTCCCCATGGAAGGCAAAGCTTGATCCGAAGAGCAGAACGAATCCAAACAGAACTGGTCCAAAACGACAGGAACACAAAACCAAGCAACGAGACACTAGTAGGAAGTCCATATATACAGAAGCCCCTCCCGCTCAGTGTCAGGTGATCTATCTGTACATGGCCAAAGAAAGAGGACTGGATCCTAACAGGGAGGGAAAAATAACGCGGCGTTCAGCGGGAGGAGCGGAACCTACACCCGGTTCCCTGAAGTGCTGAGCCGTGGGGAGGAAAACGAATGCGGCGTTCGGCGGGAGGAGCGCGGAAGACAGCGGCGCCGACAGTGGGGCCGTGGGGCTGAGACGGCCCCCGAGGATGACGCGAGGTAAGGGAGTTCCTGCTACCTGGAAGCGTCATTGCCCCCGGGAGGTCTGCAACTGTGGGGTTTTAAAGGACGGACAAAATGTGTAGTAGGGATAGATAGTGTAATACCAGCCTTATATAAATATGTTTTGTTTCGTACAGGGCACGCATCGAGCTTCATGTTCCGCTGCAAACTTTTTTATGAATCTTTAACAAAGCATATTGCACCCAAATAAAAGGTGGGTGTTACTAACTCAGGACATCTATAAAATGTACACGGGGGAGGGAGCACACTGCCTCTCATCCCAACACAGTTCACCTCATTGCATCCTGGTAAATGCAGTATGCTTACTTTCAAAGTTGCTGTAGTCTTTCACCAAAGTTGATGCAGGCAGTGCTGTTATCTCTAGACACGTGTTTCTGGGTTTAGCCCGTCATCAGTAGAGAGCAAAGTGTAGTAAGGAGCAGAGAAAAGTCATCAGGGCTTGCTGGAGTGGTGCCCAAGTCTTCACAGGCCACAGTACCTCTTCACAGGCACACAGGCGCATCCCAGGAGAACGCGTCAGCTTGTTGACTCAAGGGAGCCTTTTGAACACAGGAGGGGAGGGAGCACACTGCCTCTCGTCCCAGCACAGTTCACCCCATTGCATCCTGGTAAATAAAGTACACTTACTTTCAAAGTTGCTGTAGTCTTTCACCAAAGTTGGTGCAGGTAGTGCTGTTATCTCTAGACCCATGTTTCTGGGTTTAGCCCGTCATCAGTAGAGAGCAAAGTGTAGTAAGGATCAGAGATAGGTCATCAGGGGTTGCTGAAGTGGTGCCCAAGTCTTCACAGGTCACAGTACCTCCCCACAGGCACACAGGTTTATCCCAGGCGAGCCCGTCAGCTCGTTTGCTGAAGTTAGCCTTTTGAACACAGGGGGGGAGGGAGCACACATGTGTCTAGAGATGACAGCACTAATCTGCACAAACTTAGGGGGAACACTCCTTTAGAATACCAAGTAAGCGTGCACTGCAAATTGCATTTACCATAATGCTGAGGGGTGAACTGTGCTGGGAGGTCAGCATTGTGCTCCCACCCCTTCCTATCTATAAAATGTATGCCTAGAGCTTTTTCCATATGCTCGAGCAGGGGGAGGGAATACCCAATGTGATCCTTTCCTTGTTTTCTAACGATAGGGTAGCAATCATTGACTGGACTACCAAAAAGCAGTACCCAACGACCATATTTTAATTGCTTTCTGCCGGAGGAGGTGAAGTTTGGATAACCCCAACCTCTACAGTGGTCTAAAACAAATAGGGTAGGTTGAACCCATGGGACTGCAGAGAATATGTTATGTTAAAAATATTTCTTAAGCGCACTTACACCAGGCGGTTTCATGGCGCTGAGAGAAGAGGAGCTGAGACGTAGGGTACTTATTGATATGCTTGAGAAAATAAAAGAGTTTTCAGGAGAGTTCTGAATTTGGTGTAGCATGTGGCCAGTCCTAGCTCGTTAGGGAGGGAGTTCAAAAAACGGGGGGGCTAAAAAAGAAAATCTCAGACCTCCATGCTTTTTCCGTCTGAAGATGGGAATGGTGAGCAAGTGACGATGGGAGGAATGGAGCTCGCGTGACGGGGTGTAGCGTTGAATCCGGGAAGAGATGAAGGCAGGGGATTGGTCGGCGAGAGCTTTAAAGATGGTGCAGCCAAGTTTGAAGAGACAGCGTTTGGCTACAGGTAGCCAATGCAAGCTCTTCATAAGGGGACTAACATGTTGGTGTCTGGGTTGGTGAAAGATGAGCCTACCTGCCTGATTTTGTATGAGTTGCAGGCGATGGAGTTGGTATGCTGGGATGCCGACATACAGGGCGTTCGCGTAGTCGATTCGGGTGGTGACAAGAGCCATAATGACAAGGACGAGAGCTTCCTTAGTAAGGAATCTGCAGATTTTGCGGATTCTGCGGAGGAGGAAAAAGCAGGAGGAAACTACTGCATTGATTTGGGGCTTAAGCAATAGGTCGCTGCAGATGATTACTCCAAGGCTCTTTACAGAGTTAACTGGGTTGGGAGCGGAGCCTAATGAAGACGGCCAGAGCTGGGATTCCAGGGGTTGACGGAACCTCCGACTAAAACCAGCTCGGTTTTATCGGGTTTGAGTTTGAGTTGACTGTGGTACATCCATTCACTGATAAAGGTCATGGTGGCTTGGAAGTCAGTGATGGAAGTGTCTGTCAGGCTCCGTCTTCTCCAACTCTTCGGGGCTGTGCTGAATAGCCTATAACCTCCCATACCCGACTCCCCCAGAGCCTGAAGTATAAACACAGGCGACTAGGAGAGTCCCGCAGGGGAGGGAAAGGAAGGGGACAGCGGGGAGGGAGATCTGACACGAGAACGACAGCCTGTTAGAATGAGCTCCCCCCCACTCCCTCGTACATGTACATTAACCACCTTCTTTCCTTCTAAATACAGTACTATGTCACCCCTACCTGTAAAGGAAAATACGTTGGACCTGTAATCTAGGAGAAGAGACTCAGGGCGATGCCAGTGTGTTGTAACCAGCTGCTAGGAAAGACACATTAAATGGCTTTAGCATTCACAGTCCTAGCTGGGCGGACATTACATACACACAATTATCTTATCTCGTTTTCTCCTGTTTTGGGATGAAACAAGGCATAAAACAAGGTGAAAAGCTTCTCGAACAGATTGAGAAGTCGAATAGGTTAACAGGTTCAGTTGAACCGTAAAGTTCCAAGGTTCACGGGTGTCTAATACCTCTTAGACATCCATGGAATTGTTCATAACAATAATGAATCAACACGTGATTTGAGCCCCGACTTCTAGTCACTTAAAGTTCGACACCCCAAATCTCCCTTGCTCAGGTTTCTCCCTGCAATGAGACAAACGTACTACGTCTCCTCCAACAGGGGAACAGCAATAAAGAATGCCAAAACAGAGTATGCCCCAAAGTTCTTTAGCGTTCGAAACTATGAGGCTTTAGCTCGGACTAATAGAAACAAAGTACCCAATACAGAACGGGGCCTAAGTGGTTTCCAGGAAATGCACTGGGAAGAGGCTTACCGGCACGGCTCAATACCAACCATCTCCGTCTCCTCCTCAAAACGAATAATCGACGAGTTCGGCGTCTCTCTGCCCGCTATTTACTTCCGCGTTGTGCGTGACGGCGTCGTGCACGCAACGTGCTCCCGGGCATGCAGGGAATTGTAGTTTTGCTGAGACGCGGCTGCCGTCTTCGAGTCTCGGAGTGTCAGCCGTGACTTTTGTTGATTCGCGGACACAGAAATCCTGACAGTGTCAGAGGAGTCAATGTTAAAAACCAGCTGGAGGTCGTCAGCATAATTGAAGATAGTGACAGCGTTGTTGCGTAAAGACACGATCAGGGGTTGTATATATAAATTATAAAGAAGGGGCGAGAGGGCCGAGCCCTGGGGAACCCCACAGGTAAGGCTATTTTTTTTGCCGAGAAATTATTTAGGCGCACAGCCTGGGAGCGCCCGTCAAGGAAGGAGATGATTCATTTTAGGGCCATGCCCTGGATGCCGGCGTTGCCGACACGGTTGATCAGGAGTTCATGATTGACCGTGTCAAACGCCGCCGAGAGATCCAGGAGCACCAGGGCCTGAGAGATGTTATTGTCAGCTCCAATCCTGAGTTCGTCCATCACTGCCAGAATGACGGATGCTGTGGAGTGGGCGGGCCTAAAGCCCGCTTGCCGGGAAACAAGGAATTGCGTATGCTCAATGAATGAACTGAGGCAGTTTGTGACATGGGCCTCCGGGATTTTACTGAGGTTGGGGAGCAAAGAAATGGGACGAAAATTACTAACCCTGGGCGAAGGACTTCGCTACGCCCAAGGAGTGGGCATAGTGTTGCTTACTTCGCTCTTTGCAAAGTAGGCGTAGGAGGCAACACTACGCCCACTCCGTGGGCGTAGCGAAGTTGGCCGCCACCCGCCTCCCTCCCGCCCTCCGCTACATACCTTATTTTTGTAAAATAGCCTTAAAAAAGGAAATAAAAAGCATGGATACCAATGCGCATGCCCGGCCGCCCGCGCATGCGCATTTCTCTTCTAATCGCGCCGCCGTCTTGGATACCAATGCGCATGCGCGGCCGACATCGCATGCACATTTCTCGCATGCGCATTGGTATCCAAGACGGCGGCGAGATTAGAAGAGGGAGCCCCGGACGCAGCGGACAAGGTAAGTGCTTTTTATTTCCTTTTCTAAGGCTATTTTACAAAAATAAGGGATGTAGGGGAGGGGGGCAGGCGGCGCATAGGGGGGCTACGCGAAGTGCGTAGGTGGCTGTAGTTTCTCGCCCACTTTGCGTAGCTTCGCATAGCCCCACTATGCATACTACGCCCAGGGTTAAAAATTACTTAGCACTGAGGGATCTACATTGGGCTTTTTCAGTATGGGGACGACTGTAGCGCATTTAAAGATATCTGGAACAACGCCTGTTTTAAGAGAGTTATTGAGGAGCGACAGCAGCGGGTCCGGGCAGGTGGTAAAGGCCTCTTTTAGGATAAGGGGGGGGGCAACAGTCATTGGGGTAGCCGGATGCCACTCTGTTTAGGACTGTCAGAAATTCTTCTCTGGAGATCAGAGGAATGAGGTCGAGCGTGGAAGGGTTTTTACAAATAGCAGGGAGGGTGGAGGGGGAAGTGGGGGTAGCGATATTATTTATGATAGAGGTAAGTTTGTCTATAAAGAACGAATTTAGAGAGTTGCATAGTATTTGTGAAGGTAGAGATTTTTGGGTGACCCTATCAGGTTGGGCAAGCTCGTTGACAATCGAAAAGATGTCCTTGGCCTTCGTAGTAGAGTTCGTTATTTTTTGGGAGAAATAGGCCGTTTTAGCCTTAACAATGGACACTTTGTAACTTTTTTGTAAGGCAACATATGCCGCTCTCTCCTCCGGAGCATAGGCTCTGCGCCAACGGCGTTCTGCCTGTCTAAGTGCTAATTTTTCCTTTTTTAGGGCGTCAGAGAACCAGCGTTGGGCATCATGGGGGTGTTTGAGTGAGATTTTTCTCAAAGGGGCTACCTTGTTGCTGGCTGCTGAACTTCACAACTTCATGGTTTTAATGAAGGATTAACTGTCCATTCCCTAATTGTTTGAAAGAGAGGCAGAAAAATCAGATTTGGATTGATACTCTCGAAGGTAGGTGTATCTACCCATCCTAGGATTAGACCAACATCCATATATTGGATGTACCTTAAAATTAGATTCTATTTATTCCTTAGGTTTTGAAAAAGTGAAGAAGCCTAATCATCGAACAAGCAAATATGAACAGCCTGTTTTAGTGAGAATCAACATACATTTGACAGGTGAGTTAGATAGTCCTGAAGGAGTGGAGGACTGAAAGTTGAATGGATGAATGACCAATACAGGTTTCCACTTCACAGTTGCACATTAAAAAAGAGGGGTAGTGTTGGACCTAGATTACCCAAGCCTACATATGGTAGCTTGGCACAGTAGTGGTCTACAGCTAACTCAAGGCGTTGGCTAAGTACTTACAAGTCTCACTCACAGTAACTCAGTGATGAACCACTAAAATAAAAGACACAACACCACTCTTTGGAAAAATACCGTTACCTTTTATAAAAATAATATGACTCTTTGGATTCAAATTATACAGATTACCACATCAGTTTCGCTCAGAAATAATCATTACACTTTTGTCTTGGGAAAATACATGACGCTCTTCTTGCTGTGGAAAAATTACAGTGAAACACATTCTATTGACAATGGATACGGTGATGAATGAATAACACTCTTCTGGGATTAGAAATATTCCAAGAGAATTACACTATGCAATATCACTTTACATTAACAATCAATGTCATCAACATTTCATGACTTGAACCGGCCCAAATACCTGGTTACTTCATTACCAAAGGGTTAAGAACTCCCTCCCCTTCTCTGTACCTTCACACAGAGCTAGGATGCACACTTAAAGTCACCTACAGGGCTATAAATGCCTGAGGAAAGTTCCCCAATGGGCAAGTACTGTCAGCGCTCTATTGACAGTAATTTATATGTCAAACAACCTATAAACCTGAGGTGGGGGTTATAGAGTTATTATCCCCTCAGCTACTATGGCACAATTTAGAGTTTAATCAGACAACACGTCAGGGCACCTTGTTATAAGCAAGATCTAGTAGTTTTGTTTAACATTAGTCCCCAGGGCACAGCACCTTCCTTTCTCTCCCCCACTCTCCTTACTGTCACAGTGGCCGAACCGCCACAGTCCTCCTCTCTTGCCTGACAACCGCCCTCAAAGGGTTTTGCCCAGCTTCCCTGATTGACTCCTCAGCTTGAGCTGGCGCTGGGGCTTTTGGTGTCACACTGAAGGGCTTGCCGTGGGGTCTCTCCCTTTTCTGCTGCTCGGGGCGCTGTTCCTGTGGTGTTCTTGTGGTGCGCTGAGGCAGGTACAAGGCGGGGCACTTCAGGCGAGGAAGCGCCAAGCGGGCTCCCCCGACGATCGTCTCCCTCGGCGTCTGGGCGTCTCCTGCGCGCTCCGGCTCGTTTGCGCAGCTGCGGGAAGGTAGTGCTCCGGCGGGAAGTCGGCGCTGGTCACCTGACGCGAACGCGTCTCTTCACGGAGGCTGCTCACAGCTCAGACACGCCTCCCGTAGGCCTCGCCTCCTCCGATCCGCCTCCTCACGGCCAAGGGTAGGACAGCGCGGGCGCGAGGGATTAGTATTCCCGCCCGGCGCTGCACTTTCGCCGCTTTTCCTGCACAGTCTCTCCCCTCACCTGGCTCCACGGGGATCACGCTTTGAAGCGGCGACTCGCTCCTCCAGGCTGCCAACGTTCTCCTGACACGCGCCTTCTTATCAGCGCGACTAGGGACACTGGCCACAACGTGGGGCCCACAGCTCCTCCTACAGACTGGAAGGTGAGCGTTGGCAAGGGGGAAATCAAGAATGATCTTCAATAAAAGTGTCCTGACAGCTTCCACTGGAGTGCAGATTAAGAAGGGTCTCCCTTCACATTCAGTTAGCTGTTCTTCTCCGCAATTGATGTATGGGGAGGGATTAGTCAGAGGCTGAAGGGGGAACAATCCTCTGAAGAAACTGTCAGCCTCAGAGACAAACTAGCTGCTCTCAGTGTGTCCACCTCCTCTCACCACTGCCTCACTCCTCCACTCTTGGGTCAACACAAAATGGCTGCTGGTCACTGGCCTTATATAGGGTGGCCTGAGACCTGCAGAATTCTCTAGTGTATTCTAGAAAGTTCCCTAATGTTAACCTATGGACCTGTCCTCCAGTAGTGTCCGTTATGGCAGTTGGTGGACACCATTTTAGGTCTCTGGAGATCCCTAGATTTTCAAGGGGGCTGACTAGGCCTCACAGGTTATGAGGGAAAAATGGCGTCATCGCCAGGGAACACCTAGCCCCCTGACAGCATTAAAAATTCCTGATGGACACATGTAAAAATAAAAATAGAAACTCTGGGAGGCTAAGGGGGACACAAATAAATCATGGTGGTTAGAGTCTTCCCAGAAGCAGACAGGTCTAACACGCGTCCCCCCCAGCTGAAAGTGGGGAGAACTACCCAACCCCTTGGGAGTCCTCATCACTAAGGCGGAAGTACCTGGATAGACCGTCTGCGTTGGCATGGTCTGCCCCAGGTCGGTGTTCCACCCTAAAGTCCATTCCCTGTAGGGAGATGGACCACCTTAGCAACTTGGGATTCTCCCCCTTCATTTGCATCAGCCAACGAAGGGGGCGATGGTCAGTCTGAACTAGGAAGTGCGAACCAAACAGGTATGGTCGCAGCTTCTTCAGAGCCCAAACCACCGCAAAGGCTTCTCTCTCAATTGTACTCCACCTCCTTTCCCTGGGGAGTAGTCTCCTGGACAGGAAGACCACGGGTTGATCCAAGCCCTCATCATTTAGCTGCGATAACACTGCCCCAATGCCATGTTCTGACGCATCTGTTTGGACAATGAATTCTCTAGCAAAATCAGGGGCCTTGAGAATGGGAGCGGAACACAATGCTTGTTTCAAGGTCATGAAGGCTCGCTGGCAAGCCTCCGTCCAGACTACCCGTCGGGGTTGCTTCTTGGAAGTAAGCTCAGTGAGAGGGGCCACGATAGTGCCATACCCCTTCACGAAGCGACGGTAGTATCCAGTGAGGCCCAGGAAGGCTCGGACCTCTGTTTGAGTCTTGGGGGGCTCCCAGGCGATGATAGCCTCAATCTTTGCCTGGAGGGGCTGCACCGTCCCTCTGCCCACCAAGTGACCTAGGTACACCACTGACCCCTGTCCGATCTGACACTTGCTGGCCTTGATTGTCAATCCAGCCTGTTGCAGGGCATGAAGAACAGCTTGCAGATGCCGCAAATGGTCCTCCCAGCTGCTACTGAAGACAGCAATGTCGTCCAGGTATGCAGCAGAAAAAGCTTCCATTCCAGAAAGGACCCTGTTCACCAGCCGCTGAAAAGTGGCAGGGGCATTCTTGAGCCCAAAGGGCATCACACGAAATTGGTAGTGTCCCTCAGGTGTAGAGAAGGCTGACCTTTCCTTCGCCTCCTCGGTAAGGGAAATCTGCCAGTACCCTGAAGTTAGGTCAAAGGTACTTAAGTATTGAGCAGCTCCCAGCCGGTCAATCAGCTCATCCGCCCGTGGGATAGGATGGGCATCAGTTTTGGTCACTGAGTTCAAGCCTCGGTAGTCCACACAGAATCTCAATTCAGGTGTGGTGCCTGGTGGGGCAGCTTTTGGTACCAAAACCACCGGGCTAGACCAAGGGCTTCCAGAAGGTTCAATTACTCCCAGTTCCAGCATCTTGGCGACTTCACCCTTGATGCTGGCCTTCACCTTGTCCGACAGCCGGTAGATTTTAGACTTCACAGGTGGGCTGTCTCCTGTGTCCACGTCATGGGTACACAGGTGGGTCCTACCCGGGACAAGGGAGAACAGAGAAGAAAATTGCTCCAGGATCTGGCGGCAATCACTCTGCTGTTCAGGAGTTAGGGATGGCGAGAGAATTACTCCCTCCACCGACCCATCCTTTTCTTGGGACGAGAGAAGATCAGGGAGAGGTTCGCTTTCTTCTTCCTCTGCTCCATCGGTTACCATCATCAAGACAACCGCGGGCCTCTCATGATGTGGCTTGAGGCGATTGGCATGCAGCACCCTGTGGGGCTGCCTCGGGGCCTTAAGATCCACCAAGTAGGTGGACTTCCCCTTCTTTTCCAACACCTCAAAGGGGCCTGTCCAACGGTCCTGGAGGGCATTTAGCTCTCCAGGTTCCATCACCCACACCTTCTGTCCAGGCTCCAGTTCCACTGGGTGAGCGTTGTGGTCATACCACTCTTTCATCACTGCTTGGCTGGCCTCCAAGTTGTCTGAAGCTTGCTTCCACAACTTAGCCATTTGGCTCCGGAAGGCCAGCATGTAGCTCACCACGTCCTGGGGAAGCTTTCTGGGAGTCCGTTCCCATCCGTCTTTCACCAGGCTGAGAGGTCCCCGTACAGGGTGCCCGTACAAAAGTTCAAAGGGGCTGAAGCCCACTCCCTTTTGTGGCACTTCCCTGTAAGAAAACAAGAGACAGGGTAGGAGGATGTCCCATTTCCTCCGCAGGCTCTCAGGTAGACTCCGTATCATACCTTTCAAGGTTTTGTTAAACCTTTCCACAAGACCATTGGTTTGTGGGTGATAAGGAGTGGTAAACCGATAGGTAACTCCGCACTCCTTCCACATAGCCCGCATGTATGCGGAAAGGAAGTTAGTCCCCCTGTCGGACACAACCTCCTTGGGGAAACCCACTCGGGTAAAGATCCCCATCAGGGCCCTTGCCACCACAGGTGCAGTGATGGTCCTCAGAGGTATTGCCTCTGGGTACCGTGTGGCATGATCCACCAAAACCAGTATGAACCGGTGACCAGCTGAAGTTGGTGGATCCAATGGCCCCACAATGTCGATGCCCACCCTCTCAAAGGGGGTGCTAACGACAGGTAGTGGTTCCAGGGGAGCTTTAAGCTTCACTCCTGTTTTCCCACTAGCTTGGCAGGACACACACGTCCGACAATATGTATCAGACGCCACTTTCATTCGAGGCCAGTAGAAGTGGGGGACAAGCCGGGCAAAGGTCTTGTCCTGTCCTAGATGTCCTGCCAATGGTATCTCATGAGCCAGTTCCAGTAGAAAGGCTCTAAAGCATTGAGGGACCACCAAGGCTCTGGCTGAACCGTGGCCAGGTGCCTTGGGCTCACTGTAGAGGAGTCCATCCTCCCAGTAAATCCGGTAGCTCCCTTCAATGTTTCCCGCTGCCTGGGCGTTGGCCTGTTGCCGCAGCCCCTCGAGAGTAGGACACTCTTTCTGAGCTTTGCAGAACTCTTCCCGGGAAGAACCTCCCTCCACATGCCATTCAGTAGGGATGGGTAGGTTCTCCAGGGAAGCAACATTCTCCCCTGTGGACTCCAGATCCACCTCCGCAGGTGGTCCAGCTGTCTCACAAGTTGGAGATGTCGAGGCAGGGTCCTCCGGCCTCTTGTCCTTCTCCTCTCTGGCAGCCGGCTGGGCCATTGTTCCAGGCTCCAGCGTAAGCAAACTTCCCCTTCGGGTAGTCGCTGACCTTGTGCTGACACAAGTCCAGTCAGGGGATCCCAGCATCGCAGAGTGAGTCTGGTACTCCACCCTCCTCCAAGCATTGTGCTCCATATCATTCCCTAACAGGCAGTCAACAGGCACGGCAGGGCTTACGGCAACTCGAAGTGGACCTGCAACCCCTCCCCACTCAAAGGGAACCTCAGCCACAGGGTAGTGGCCCAATCTGCCGTCAGCCATTACGGCGGGATGGAGTACATCTGGGATGACCTGCTCTGGAGACACCAGCTGACTCCTTACCATAGTCATGCTGGCTCCTGTGTCTCTCAGAGCCTCCCCTCTACGGCCATTGATGGTGACCCACTGCTCATACTTAATAGTATTGGAGGGCAGCTGGGTCTTGGGAACCATCTCCTTATCTCCCAGGGACACTAAAGTGACACCCGCCCGCTCCCCTCCATTAACCAAAGGCATCTCCTCCCCGAGCACTACACTAGTGATTCCCGGGGCTTTTCCTCCAGTGGGAGGGGGTGGTCTTTTTGGGCATCTCACATCTCCTTTATAGTGTCCCACACCACCACACTCAAAACAATGAACAACCCTTGGCTGCTGGCTTTGGCCAGGGGTAGGGTTGCGAGGGGGGTTACTCTTGGGGATGAATCCTCTGCCCCTTCCTTGCGAAGTATTTTGTGGCCCTCTTGAGAACTCCCTCTTAGTTTCCCCTCCCTCTTTCTTCTGGGGGGCGCCCTGTCCTTGCTTCTGGGAATTCCCTCCAGTCCCCTTAGTCGACACCCGGGTACTAACCCAGATGTCCGCCTCCTCAGCAAGCTTCCTGGGGCTGGTCAGCTTGCTGTCCACCAGATGCTGTCTTAGTTCGGGAAGACACTTCTCGAGTAGGTGTTCCTTGAGTATGAGGTCATATAGTCCCTCATAGTCTCCTACTTCGCTGCCTCTTACCCAACCCTCCAGGGCCTTCCTGGAGTAGTCCAAAAAATCTACCCAGTTTTGTGTGCCCAGCTTGTAGCTGCCCCGGAACTTTTGCCTATATTTCTCAGGGGTCAACCCAAACTTCCTGAGCAGCGCTGACTTCATAGCCGGGTAGTAGGTCTGTTCACTCTGATCAAGGGCCAACAAAGTATCCCTGCCAGTGGGGGGCATGTATTTGTATAACCCACCTCCCCAGTGGACTTCCAGTATCCCGTGGGCCCTCAGCGAGACCTCGTAGGCGGCTAGCCATTTGGCAATGTCGTCGCTGGGTACATAACAAGCCATAATATCTTTTGGTAGGTACGGTCTAGGTTCCCTGGTGTTGGTCTGGATATCGCTGCCACCATTCTCTGGTTTGGGGGTACGTAAATTTAGGGCTTGCAAATCCATCTCTTTGATGGTCCGCTCATGCTCCAACCTCTTTTCCTCCCTCACCATGTCCATCCTGGCTAGTTCTATTCTCATCCTCCTCTCCTCCCTCCTGTCTTCTAACTCGGCGTCGGTCAGGCCCCTCTCTGACACACTACTGCCCACTCTGGAAGGTGTTCTAGGACCTGTTACAAGGTTCTCCCCTCCCGCCTGGTACAGTGTTGCGGTCTCCAGGACAGTGTCCTTGTCACTCTCTTCAGGATCTACCTCCTCCCCGGAATGAGCCTCTACCCATGCCCGAATACTGGTCAGCAGCTCAACTTTTCTGGCGCCTTTCTTGAAAAACACCCCCTGCTGCTGACACCATTCCTTCAATTGGGTCACAGTATAATTGTCTAGCTCTTCCACATTTATCTCCATTCTTATTTGAAGTATAAAATGCTACACAGGAGAAATCCACAGAGTGACCTGAGGTCAACCTCCACCCACCGCCAGAAGTCAATTTAGAAAAACCAAAAATGTAAATTAGGAGGGCCGCAGGGAGAAAACTCCAGGTGGGGTCTCGTGGTTGGCACTGCGTTACTAATAGGTGAGTGTAAGTACAAATCCGCTATCCCACCGCTGAAACACCAATTATGTTGGACCTAGATTACCCAAGCCTACATATGGTAGCTTGGCACAGTAGTGGTCTACAGCTAACTCAAGGCGTTGGCTAAGTACTTACAAGTCTCACTCACAGTAACTCAGTGATGAACCACTAAAATAAAAGACACAACACCACTCTTTGGAAAAATACCGTTACCTTTTATAAAAATAATATGACTCTTTGGATTCAAATTATACAGATTACCACATCAGTTTCGCTCAGAAATAATCATTACACTTTTGTCTTGGGAAAATACATGACGCTCTTCTTGCTGTGGAAAAATTACAGTGAAACACATTCTATTGACAATGGATACGGTGATGAATGAATAACACTCTTCTGGGATTAGAAATATTCCAAGAGAATTACACTATGCAATATCACTTTACATTAACAATCAATGTCATCAACATTTCATGACTTGAACCGGCCCAAATACCTGGTTACTTCATTACCAAAGGGTTAAGAACTCCCTCCCCTTCTCTGTACCTTCACACAGAGCTAGGATGCACACTTAAAGTCACCTACAGGGCTATAAATGCCTGAGGAAAGTTCCCCAATGGGCAAGTACTGTCAGCGCTCTATTGACAGTAATTTATATGTCAAACAACCTATAAACCTGAGGTAGTTATTATCCCCTCAGCTACTATGGCACAATTTAGAGTTTAATCAGACAACACGTCAGGGCACCTTGTTATAAGCAAGATCTAGTAGTTTTGTTTAACATTAGTCCCCAGGGCACAGCACCTTCCTTTCTCTCCCCCACTCTCCTTACTGTCACAGTGGCCGAACCGCCACAGTCCTCCTCTCTTGCCTGACAACCGCCCTCAAAGGGTTTTGCCCAGCTTCCCTGATTGACTCCTCAGCTTGAGCTGGCGCTGGGGCTTTTGGTGTCACACTGAAGGGCTTGCCGTGGGGTCTCTCCCTTTTCTGCTGCTCGGGGCGCTGTTCCTGTGGTGTTCTTGTGGTGCGCTGAGGCAGGTACAAGGCGGGGCACTTCAGGCGAGGAAGCGCCAAGCGGGCTCCCCCGACGATCGTCTCCCTCGGCGTCTGGGCGTCTCCTGCGCGCTCCGGCTCGTTTGCGCAGCTGCGGGAAGGTAGTGCTCCGGCGGGAAGTCGGCGCTGGTCACCTGACGCGAACGCGTCTCTTCACGGAGGCTGCTCACAGCTCAGACACGCCTCCCGTAGGCCTCGCCTCCTCCGATCCGCCTCCTCACGGCCAAGGGTAGGACAGCGCGGGCGCGAGGGATTAGTATTCCCGTCCGGCGCTGCACTTTCGCCGCTTTTCCTGCACAGTCTCTCCCCTCACCTGGCTCCACGGGGATCACGCTTTGAAGCGGCGACTCGCTCCTCCAGGCTGCCAACGTTCTCCTGACACGCGCCTTCTTATCAGCGCGACTAGGGACACTGGCCACAACGTGGGGCCCACAGCTCCTCCTACAGACTGGAAGGTGAGCGTTGGCAAGGGGGAAATCAAGAATGATCTTCCATAAAAGTGTCCTGACAGCTTCCACTGGAGTGCAGATTAAGAAGGGTCTCCCTTCACATTCAGTTAGCTGTTCTTCTCCGCAATTGATGTATGGGGAGGGATTGGTCAGAGGCTGAAGGGGGAACAATCCTCTGAAGAAACTGTCAGCCTCAGAGACAAACTAGCTGCTCTCAGTGTGTCCACCTCCTCTCACCACTGCCTCACTCCTCCACTCTTGGGTCAACACAAAATGGCTGCTGGTCACTGGCCTTATATAGGGTGGCCTGAGACCTGCAGAATTCTCTAGTGTATTCTAGAAAGTTCCCTAATGTTAACCTATGGACCTGTCCTCCAGTAGTGTCCGTTATGGCAGTTGGTGGACACCATTTTAGGTCTCTGGAGATCCCTAGATTTTCAAGGGGGCTGACTAGGCCTAACAGGTTATGAGGGAAAAATGGCGTCATCGCCAGGGAACACCTAGCCCCCTGACAGCATTAAAAATTCCTGATGGACACATGTAAAAATAAAAATAGAAACTCTGGGAGGCTAAGGGGGACAAAAATAAATCATGGTGGTTAGAGTCTTCCCAGAAGCAGACAGGTCTAACAGGTAGTTTATGCATTGTCCTGAACAAGGTGTTTTTTTAAATCTTTTATACAACCGAAACGCGTCAACGCTTACCTGTGTGGGGTTACAGCCGAGGAACACAGTATTGTCTAAAAAATATCAAATGTTGCCATTACTATTTGGATTCTCTCAGAGTAACTTCTGTAAATGACAAAAATTGGTCTCTGTTGTTCATTATCTCTCTTTGAGGTTTTTAATACAAAATCGTTGTATGTTAGGGCTTTTTTAACTCTCATTACCGATGAAATTGATGATGTTTTTATGTAATTTTAATTACAATTTGTGATACATACACACACCCTTTTGTTTTCTGGTTCCTTAGATTGATGAGTCTGCTGGTGGTAAACAGTGCCGCCCACAGGTGTCTGCTAGTGGAGGCAACGGGCAGTGTCCACCGTGAGAGCCTGCTGGTGGAGCAGTGAGCAGTGCTGCCCACAAGTGTCTTCTAGTGGGGGGCAACAAGAGTGTGTTCCATGGAATGGTGAGCCTTCTGGTGGGGGCAACAAGCAGTGCCCCCCAGGGGAGAGCTGTTGTGGCAATGCGCGGTGAGTCTGGTGGTGGGGCAATGAGCAGTGTCACCCCTGGGAGCCTGCTGGTGGAGTCAAGAGTAGTGTCACCCCAGAGAGTCTGCTGGTGGAGTCAAGCGTAGTGTCACCCCTGAGAGTCTGCTGGTGGAGTCAAGAGTAGCGTCACCGCATGGGAGTCTGCTGGTGGTGTCAAGAGTAGAGTAACCCCCGAGAGTCTTCTGGTGGAGTCAAAAGTAGTGTCTCCCCTGAGAGTCTGCTGGTGGAGTCAAGAGTAGTGTCACCCCTGAGAGTCTGCTGGTGGTGTCAATAGTAGTGTCACCCCTGAGAGCCTGCTGGTTGAGTCAAGAGTAGTGTCATTCCTGAGAGCCTGCTGGTGGAGTCAAGAGTAGTGTCACCCCAGAGAGTCTGCTGGTGGAATCAAGCGTAGCGTCACCCGAGAGTCAGCTGGTGGAGTCAAGAGTAGTGTCACCCCTGAGAGTCTGCTGGTTGAGTCAAGAGTAGTGTCACCCCAGAGAGTCTGCTGGTGGAATCAAGCGTAGCGTCACCCGAGAGTCAGCTGGTGGAGTCAAGAGTAGTGTCACCCCTGAGAGTCTTCTGGTGGAGTCAATAGTGTCACCCCTGAGAGTCTGCTGGCGGAGTCAAGAGTAATGTCACTTCTGAAAGTCTGCTGGTGGAGTCGAGGGTAGTGTCACCCCTGAGAGTCTGCTGGTGGAGTCAAGAGTAGTGTCACCCCTGAGAGCCTGCTGGTTGAGTCAAGATTACTGTCCCCCCTGAGAGTCTGCTGGTGGAGTCAAGCGTAGCATCACCCGAGAGTCAGCTGGTGGAGTCAAGAGTAGTGTCACCCCTGAGAGTCTTCTGGTGGAGTCAAGAGTAGCGTCACCCCTGAGAGTCTGCTGGTGGAGTCAAGAGTAGTGTCACCCCTGAGAGTCTGCTGGTTGAGTCAAGAGTAGCGTCACCCGAGAGTCAGCTGGTGGAGTCAAGAGTAGCGTCACCCGAGAGTCAGCTGGTGGAGTCAAGAGTAGTGTCACCCGAGAGTCAGCTGGTGGAGTCAAGAGTAGTGTCACCCCTGAGAGTCTTCTGGTGGAGTCAAGAGTAGCGTCACCCCTTGAGTCAGCTGGTGGAGTCAAGAGTAGCGTCACCCCTGAGAGTCTGCTGGTGAAGTCAAGAGTGGCGTCACCCCTTGAGTCAGCTGGTGGAGTCAAGAGTAGTGTCACCCGAGAGTCAGCTGGTGGAGTCAAGAGTAGTGTCACCCCTGAGAGTCTTCTGGTGGAGTCAAGAGTAGCGTCACCCCTTGAGTCAGCTGGTGGAGTCAAGAGTAGTGTCACCCGAGAGTCAGCTGGTGGAGTCAAGAGTAGTGTCACCCCTGAGAGTCTTCTGGTGGAGTCAAGAGTAGCGTCACCCCTTGAGTCAGCTGGTGGAGTCAATAGTAGTGTCACCCCTGAGAGTCTTCTGGCGGAGTCAAGAGTAGCGTCACCCCGGGGAGTCTACTGGTGGAGTCAAGAGTAGCGTCACCCCTGAGAGTCTGCTGGTGGAGTCAAGAGTAGCGTCACCCCTGAGAGTCACCTGGCGGAGTCAAGAGTAGCATCACCCCTGAGAGTCTGCTGGTGGAGTCAAGAGTAGCGTCACGCCTGAGAGTCTGCTGGTGGAGTCAAGAGTAGCGTCACCCCGGGGAGTCTGCTGGTGGAGTCAAGAGTAGCGTCACCCCTGAGAGTCAGCTGGTGGAGTCAAGAGTAGCATCACCCCTGAGAGTCTGCTGGTGGAGTCAAGAGTAGCGTCACGCCTGAGAGTCTGCTGGTGGAGTCAAGAGTAGCGTCACCCCGGGGAGTCTACTGGTGGAGTCAAGAGTAGCATCACCCCTGAGAGTCTGCTGGTGGAGTCAAGAGTAGCGTCACGCCTGAGAGTCTGCTGGTGGAGTCAAGAGTAGCGTCACCCCGCGGAGTCTACTGGTGGAGTCAAGAGTAGCATCACCCCTGAGAGTCTGCTGGTGGAGTCAAGAGTAGCATCACCCCTGGGAGTCTGCTGGTGGAGTCAAGAGTAGCATCACCCCTGAGAGTCTGCTGGTGGAGTCAAGAGTAGTGTCACCCTTGAGAGTCTGCTGGTGGAGTCAAGAGTAGCATCACCCCTGAGAGTCTGCTGGTGGAGTCAAGAGTAGTGTCACCCTTGAGAGTCTGCTGGTGGAGTCAAGAGTAGCATCACCCCTGAGAGTCTGCTGGTGGAGTCAAGAGTAGTGACACCCCTGAGAGTCTGCTGGTGGAGTCAAGAGTAGTGTCACCCCTGAGAGTCTGCTGGTGGAGTCAAGAGTAGTGTCACCCTTGAGAGTCTGCTGGTGGAGTCAAGAGTAGCATCACCCCTGAGAGTCTGCTGGTGGAGTCAAGAGTAGCATCACCCCTGGGAGTCTGCTGGTGGAGTCAAGAGTAGCGTCACCCCTGAGAGTCTGCTGGTGGAGTCAAGAGTAGTGTTACCCTTGAGAGTCTGCTGCTGGGGTCAAGAGTAGTGACACCCCTGAGAGTCAGCTGGTGGAGTCAAGAGTAGCATCACCCCTGAGAGTCTACTGGTGGAGTCAAGAGTAGCATCACCCCTGAGAGTCTGCTGGTGGAGTCAAGAGTAGCGTCACGCCTGAGAGTCTGCTGGTGGAGTCAAGAGTAGCGTCACCCGGGGGAGTCTACTGGTGGAGTCAAGAGTAGTGTCACCCCTGAGAGTCTTCTGGTGGAGTCAAGAGTAGCGTCACCCCTTGAGTCAGCTGGTGGAGTCAAGAGTAGTGTCACCCCTGAGAGTCTTCTGGTGGAGTCAAGAGTAGTGTCACCCCTGAGAGTTTTCTGGTGGAGTCAAGAGTAGCGTCACCCCTTGAGTCAGCTGGTGGAGTCAAGCGTAGTGTCATCCCTGAGAGTCTGCTGGTGGAGTCAAGAGTAGCGTCACGCCTGAGAGTCTGCTGGTGGAGTCAAGAGTAGCGTCACCCGGGGAGTCTACTGGTGGAGTCAAGAGTAGCATCACCCCTGAGAGTCTGCTGGTGGAGTCAAGAGTAGCGTCACGCCTGAGAGTCTGCTGGTGGAGTCAAGAGTAGCGTCACCCCGCGGAGTCTACTGGTGGAGTCAAGAGTAGCATCACCCCTGAGAATCTGCTGGTGGAGTTAAGAGTAGCATCACCCCTGAGAGTCTGCTGGTGGAGTCAAGAGTAGCGTCACCCCTGAGAGTCTGCTGCTGAGGTCAAGAGTAGCATCACCCCTGAGAGTCTGCTGGTGGAGTCAAGAGTAGTGTCACCCTTGAGAGTCTGCTGGTGGAGTCAAGAGTAGCATCACCCCTGAGAGTCTGCTGGTGGAGTCAAGAGTAGCATCACCCCTGGGAGTCTGCTGGTGGAGTCAAGAGTAGCGTCACCCCTGAGAGTCTGCTGGTGGAGTCAAGAGTAGTGTCACCCTTGAGAGTCTGCTGCTGGGGTCAAGAGTAGTGACACCCCTGAGAGTCTGCTGGTGGAGTCAAGAGTAGCGTCACCCCTGAGAGTAAGCTGGTGGAGTCAAGAGTAGCGTCACCCCTGAGAGTCTGCTGGTGGAGTCAAGGGTAGCGTCACCCCTGAGAGTCAGCTGGTGGAGTCAAGAGTAGTGTCACCCCTGAGTCTGCTGGTGGAGTCAAGAGTAGTGTCACCCCTGAGAGTCTGCTGGTGGAGTCAAGAGTAGCGTCACCCCTGAGAGCCTGCTGGTTGAGTCAAGAGTAGTGTCATTCCAGAGAGTCTGCTGGTGGAGTCAAGCGTAGTGTCACCCCTGAGAGTCAGCTGGTGGAGTCAAGAGTAGCATCACCCCTGAGAGTCTGCTGGTGGAGTCAAGAGTAGTGTCACCCTTGAGAGTCTGCTGGTGGAGTCAAGAGTAGTGTCACCGTTGAGTCAGCTGGTGGAGTCAAGAGTAGTGTCATCCCTGAGAGTCAGCTGGTGGAGTCAAGAGTAGTGTCACCCCTGAGAGTCTGCTGGTGGAGTCAAGAGTAGCGTCACCCCTTGAGTCAGCTGGTGGAGTCAAGAGTAGTGTCACCCGAGAGTCAGCTGGTGGAGTCAAGAGTAGTGTCACCCCTGAGAGTCAGCTGGTGGAGTCAAGAGTAGTGTCACCCCTGAGAGTCTTCTGGTGGAGTCAAGAGTAGTGTCACCCTTGAGTCAGCTGGTGGAGTCAAGAGTAGTGTCATCCCTGAGAGTCTTGTGGTGGAGTCAAGAGTAGCGTCACCCCGGGGAGTCTACTGGTGGAGTCAAGAGTAGAGTCACCCCTGAGAGTCTGCTGGTGGAGTCAAGAGTAGCGTCACCCCTGAGAGTCTGCTGGTGGAGTCAAGAGTAGCGTCACCCCTGAGAGTCTGCTGCTGAGGTCAAGAGTAGCGTCAACCCTGAGAGTCTGCTGCTGGGGTCAAGAGTAGTGACACCCCTGAGAGTCTGCTGGTGGAGTCAAGAGTAGTGTCACCCCTGAGAGTCTGCTGGTGGAGTCAAGAGTAGTGTCACCCTTGAGAGTCTGCTGGTGGAGTCAAGAGTAGCATCACCCCTGAGAGTCTGCTGGTGGAGTCAAGAGTAGCATCACCCCTGGGAGTCTGCTGGTGGAGTCAAGAGTAGCGTCACCCCTGAGAGTCTGCTGGTGGAGTCAAGAGTAGTGTCACCCTTGAGAGTCAGCTGGTGGAGTCAAGAGTAGCGTCACCCCTGAGAGTCTGCTGGTGGAGTCAAGAGTAGCGTCACCCCTGAGAGTCTGCTGCTGAGGTCAAGAGTAGCGTCAGCCCTGAGAGTCTGCTGCTGGGGTCAAGAGTAGTGACACCCCTGAGAGTCTGCTGGTGGAGTCAAGAGTAGTGTCACCCCTGAGAGTCTGCTGGTGGAGTCAAGAGTAGCGTCACCCCTGAGAGTCTGCTGCTGAGGTCAAGAGTAGCGTCACCCCTGAGAGTCTGCTGGTGGAGTCAAGAGTAGCATCACCCCTGGGAGTCTGCTGGTGGAGTCAAGAGTAGCGTCACCCCTGAGAGTCTGCTGGTGGAGTCAAGAGTAGTGTCACCCTTGAGAGTCTGCTGGTGGAGTCAAGAGTAGCGTCACCCCTGAGAGTCTGCTGGTGGAGTCAAGAGTAGCGTCACCCCTGAGAGTATGCTGGTGGAGTCAAGAGTAGCGTCACCCCTTGAGTCAGCTGGTGTAGTCAAGAGTAGCGTCACCCCTGAGAGTCTGCTGGTGGAGTCAAGAGTAGTGTCACCCCTTAGAGTCTGCTGGTGGAGTCAAGAGTAGCGTCACCCCTGAGAGTCTGCTGGTGGAGTCAAGAGTAGCGTCACCCCTGAGAGTCTGCTGGTGGAGTCAAGAGTAGCGTCACCCCTGAGAGTATGCTGGTGGAGTCAAGAGTAGCGTCACCCCTTGAGTCAGCTGGTGTAGTCAAGAGTAGCGTCACCCCTGAGAGTCTGCTGGTGGAGTCAAGAGTAGTGTCACCCCTTAGAGTCTGCTGGTGGAGTCAAGAGTAGCGTCACCCCTGAGAGTCTGCTGGTGGAGTCAAGAGTAGCGTCACCCCTGAGAGTCTGCTGGTGGAGTCAAGAGTAGCGTCACCCCTGAGAGTCTGCTGGTGGAGTCAAGAGTAGCGTCACCCCTGAGAGTATGCTGGTGGAGTCAAGAGTAGCGTCACCCCTTGAGTCAGCTGGTGTAGTCAAGAGTAGCGTCACCCCTGAGAGTCTGCTGGTGGAGTCAAGAGTAGTGTCACCCCTTAGAGTCTGCTGGTGAGGGCAACGAGCAGAGTCCCCCTTGAGAGTCGATGAACAGTTTCTGTGACAAACCCTTGTTTATCCTGGTGGTGCACACACAGAGGACGCTGTTCTACCCTCACTGTGCCTGAAGGGACAGGCTGGACTGGCCATGGAGTTTGTGTCCGATTGGCACTATGCATGAGATTGATTGGGTGTCTGGCAAGGCAGACCCTTGTACCAGAGAGAGAGCAAGCCTAGGTTGGCCATGGAGCCCCCAGATCACAGAGGGCTAGCTAGGGTTGGCAGATGAGTCCCAGTGTCGGAGAAAGTGAGGCTGATTCAACGATGGAATACCTGTACCCAGGGAAGAAAGGCTGGTCTGCTTCTGGAATGCATGCGTGTGCAGAGATTTGCTGAGATAGACATGGGGTTCTTATGGCTTGGACAGAGGCTGGGTTGGCCATGAAACACCCATGATAGAAAGGGAGAGAGAGGCTGGGTTGGCCATGAAACACCCATGATAGAAAGGGAGAGAGAGGCTGGGTTGGCCATGAAACACCCATGATAGAAAGGGAGAGAGAGGCTGGGTTGGCCATGAAACACCCATGATAGAAAGGGAGAGAGAGGCTGGGTTGCCCATAATTCACCCATGATATAGACAGTGGGAGAGAGAGGCCGGGTTGCCCATGAAACACACATGATACAGAGAGGGAGAGAGAGGCTGGGTTGGCCAAGAAACACCCATGACACAGAGAGGGGGAGAGAGGCGGCTTGGCCATGAAACACCCATGATACAGAGAGGGGGAGAGAGGCGGCTTGGCCATGAAACACCCATGATAGAGAGGGAGAGAGAGGCCGGGTTGCCTATGAAACACCCATGATCTAGAGAGGGAGAGAGAGGCTGGGTTGCCTATGAAACACCCATGATCTAGAGAGGGAGAGAGAGGCCGGGTTGCCTATGAAGCACACATGATACTTAGAGGGAGAGAGAGGTTGGGTTGGCCAAGAAACACCCATGATACAGAGAGGGGGAGAGAGGCGGCTTGGCCATGAAACACCCATGATACAGAGAGGGGGAGAGAGGCGGCTTGGCCATGAAACACCCATGATAGAGAGGGAGAGAGAGGCGGCTTGGCCATGAAACACCCATGATAGAAAGGGAGAGAGAGGCTGGGTTGGCCATGAAACACCCATGATAGAGAGGGAGAGAGAGGCCGGGTTGCCTATGAAACACCCATGATCTAGAGAGGGAGAGAGAGGCTGGGCTGCCCATGAAACACCCATGATATAGAGAGGGAGAGAGAGGCCGGGTTGCCCATGAAACACACATGATACAGAGAGGGAGAGAGAGGCTGGGTTGGCCAAGAAACACCCATGATAGAGAGGGAGAGAGAGGCCGGGTTGCCTATGAAACACCCATGATCTAGAGAGGGAGAGAGAGGCTGGGCTGCCCATGAAACACCCATGATATAGAGAGGGAGAGAGAGGCTGGGTTGCCCATGAAACACACATGATACAGAGAGGGAGAGAGAGGCTGGGTTGGCCAAGAAACACCCATGATACAGAGAGGGGGAGAGAGGCGGCTTGGCCATGAAACCCCCATGATACAGAGAGGGGGAGAGAGGCGGCTTGGCCATGAAGAACCCATGATAGAAAGGGAGAGAGAGGCTGTGTTGGCCATGAAACACCCTTGATAGAGAGGGAGAGAGAGGCCGGGTTGCCTATGAAACACCCATGATATAGAGAGGGAGAGAGAGGCTGGGTTGTCCATGAAACACCCTTGATACAGAGAGGGAGAGAGAGGCCGGATTGTCCATGAAACACCCTTGATACAGAGAGTGAGAGAGAGGCTGGGTTGGCCGTGAAACACTCATGATAGAAAGGGAGAGAGAGGCTGGGTTGGCCATGAAACACCCATGATAGAAAGAGAGAGAGAGGCCGGGTTGGCCATGAAACACCCATGAAAGAAAGGGAGAGAGAGGCTGGGTTGTCCATGAAACACCCATGATACAGAAAGGGAGAGAGAGGCTGGGTTGGCCATGAAACACCCATGATACAGAAAGGGAGAGAGAGGCCGGGTTGCCCATGAAACACCCATGATACAGAAAGGGAGAGAGAGGCTGGGTTGCCCATGAAACACCCATGATACAGAAAGGGAGAGATAGGCTAGGTTGTCCATGAAACACCCATGATACAGAAAGGGAGAGAGAGGCTGGGTTGGCCATGAAACACCCATGATACAGAAAGGGAGAGAGAGGCTAGGTTGTCCATGAAACGCCCTTGATACAGAGAGGGGGAGACAGGCTGGCTTGGCCATGAAACTCCCATGATAGAGAGAGGGAGAGAGAGGCTGGGTTGGCCAAGAAACACCCATGATACAGAGAGGGAGAGAGAGGCCGGGTTGCCTATGAAACACCCATGATAGAAAGGGAGAGAGAGGCTGGGTTGCCCATGAATCACCCATGATATAGAGAGTGGGAGAGAGAGGCCGGGTTGCCCATGAACCACACATGATACAGAGAGGGAGAGAGAGGCTGGCTTGGCCATGAAACACCCATGATACAGAGAGGGGGAGAGAGGCTGGGTTGGCCATGAAACACCCATGATACAGAGATGGGGAGAGAGGATGGGTTGGCCATGAAACACCCATGATAGAGAGGGAGAGAGAGGCTGGCTTGGCCATGAAACACCCATGATACAGAGAGGGGGAGAGAGGCTGGGTTGGCCATGAAACACCCATGATAGAGAGGGAGAGAGAGGCTGGCTTGGCCATGAAACACCCATGATACAGAGAGGGGGAGAGAGGCTGGGTTGGCCATGAAACACCCATGATACAGAGAGGGGGAGAGAGGCTGGGTTGGCCATGAAACACCCATGATAGAGAGGGAGAGAGAGGCTGGCTTGGCCATGAAACACCCATGATACAGAGAGGGGGAGAGAGGCTGGGTTGGCCATGAAACACCCATGATACAGAGAGGGGGAGAGAGGCTGGGTTGGCCATGAAACACCCATGATAGAAAGGGAAAGAGAGGCTGGCTTGGACATGAAATACCCATGATAGAGAGGGAGAGAGAGGCTGGCTTGGACATGAAATACCCATGATAGAGAGGGAGAGAGAGGCTGGCTTGGCCATGGAGTCGCTGTGTGGTGTAAAGCCATGCTGCTTTGGCTATAGAGTCCATTTGCCAAAGAGAACAGAGGTTGGGAGTACAACTGGATCCTCTTGGAATTCCTGAACATGAAAATATACATTTTTTTCACAAACTATTGGTTCTTTCAAAAAGAAGGCACTGATAATTTGCACAACAAGCACACATTTTTATTTGTTTCCTGCTCTGTTGACTTTCGGGAGCTCATGGTGTGACCGAAGCGCCCACAGGGGGAGCCCTTGCAGTTTTCTCAAGTCCATCCACTCCACTCATCTCCGATGGAGCTGCCCAAGATCCAGGAGTACCGAAGGTGCCTGGATGACGACAGTGCTGGAGTCTTTGATCATGAGAAGCCTTCTACAGTGCCTTGTTACCACTATAGTCTGACAAGATCCCCTGGCTGCCAATCTGGACCTCGGTGTCCTCCTTCCCTCAATGCGGAGGTCTGAGGGCCTCAAACACGTCAGCCCCTCCTCACCAGGCACAACCACCTTCTGGGTACCTCATAGGTGGATCTCTCCACCGCATCTTCATCGTAGGGCACATGCCACGAGTCCCCAGTCGTCTGGACCACAGTGTCGTAACTGGCAACAGTCTAAGGACAGAAGAGGGCAGAGGATTAGAAAGGGCAACCCGTCAGGCATGCAGTCACAGACACGTGCAGGGCACAGTACACGAGGTGCAAGGGCCTAGTCCAGCACGCGTGCGCCAGCTCACAGTAGCGCGGTGGTGAGGACTAAAGCATTACTTGCACAATACCTCGAGTCAAGGCAGTACAAACAGCGCATCTTACTTAACAGTCATGGGAAGGGGGAATCAAATACTCACATCTTCTAACACATTTCAACTGTGATGTAGGACTTCTCATGGAACCATGTTGAACAGTGACTGGAGCACTGGAGCGCCACATCATAGAAAAGCCACAGTGTGGGGTTAAAGATGTGCCAGTAGACATGGGTTAGGTAAAGCGGTGCCCTCAGCGAAGAGCGAGGCTAAACGTATACCCGCACCCATGGGTGAAGCTAACGGTACACCCACAGCCATGGGTGGGGCTAATAGTATAACCGCAGCCATGGGTTCAGCTAATGGTACACCCGCAGCTATGGATGGGGTTTAAGTTAAACCCGCAGCCATGGATGTGGTTAAAGGTATAGCCACAGCCATGGTTGGGGTTAAACGTATACCTGCGCCCATGGGTGAGGCAAAGCTGTACCGGTATGGATGAGCGAGGCTTAACGTATACCTGCACCCATGGGTGACGCTAAAGGTATACTTGCATCTATGGGTGACGCTAAATGTATGCCCACAGCCATGACAGAGGCTAAACGTATACCCGCACCCATGGGTGAGGCAAAGTTGTACCCGCAGCGATGAGCAAGGCTTAATGCATACCTGCACCCATGGGTGAGGCAAAACTGTACCCGCTGCGATGAGCGAGGCTTAACGTATACCTGCACCCATGGGTGATGCTAAAGGTATACTTGTATACATGGATGACGCTAAAGGTATGCCCACAGCCATGAGCGAGGCTAAACGTGTACCCACAGCCATGGGTAGGGTTAAAGGTATACCCACAGCCATGGCAGGGGTTAAAGGTATCCCCGCAGCCATGGGTGGGGTTAAAGGTATACCCGCAGTCATGGCAGCGGTTAAAGGTATACCAGCAGCCATGGGTGGGGCTCAAGGTATACCTGGAGCCATGGCAGGGGTTAAAGGTATACCCGCAGCCATGGCAGGGGTTAAAGGTATACCAGCAGCCATGGGTGGGGCTCAAGGTATACCTGGAGCCATGGCAGGGGTTAAAGGTATACCCGCAGCCATGGCAGGGGTTAAAGGTATACCCACAGCCATGGCAGGGGTTAAGGGTATACCTGCAGCCATGGGTGGGGCTAAAGGTATACCCACAGCCATGGCAGAGGTTAAAGGTATCCCAACAGCCATGGCAGGGGTTAAAGGTATACCTGCAGCCATGGGTGGGGCTAAAGGTATACCCGCAGCCATGGGTGGGGTTAATACGGACACATCATCAACAGGTAGCGATACCACCCAAAAATCACAGAAAACCCAACCCATGAGAAAAATGCCAGACACCACCCCAGCAGAACAACCACTATGAGCATACCAACCGAAACTAATCCTTTTTTAGACCAAGGCCAATCACAAAAAGGAGACCCCGGAGAGGAAAAAGGAAAGGAAAAGGACAGAGAGCCACCCAACACGAGGAGTGTGACAGGAATCAGCAAGGACAAGGAAAATGTTAATGTTAATGTTAATGTTAATGTTAAGGGAAATTTATTGAGCGCACTGTCACCATGAGTTTCCTGGCGCTGATAGGACACTGAGGTTGAGCAAGAGGAGTTTAGTGGGGATGTGAAAAGAGCAGTGTTTTTAAAGATTTCCTAAAAGATAGGAGGGAGCAAGAGGTCTTGAGTGACAGTGGAAGAGAATTCCATAGCTTGGGAGCCAGGTGAGAGAAGCTGCGGCCGCCAGATTTAGTGAGTTTAAACCGGGGGATAACTAGAAGCTGAAGGTGGGTGGACCTCAAGGTGCGGGGAGGACGGTAAGGGGTGATCAGGGACTTCAGGAAAGCAGGGAAGGGACCAGTTAAGGCTTTGAAGACCAGGCAACAGACCTTGAAGGCTATTCTTTCACTGACTGGTAGCCAGTGTAGTTGATGTAACAGAGGTTTGGCCGACTGCCATCTAGGGATTTTAAATGCCAGTCTGGCAGCCTGGTTCTGGATGATCTGTAGCCTAGCCAGCTGGGATTTGGGGAGGCCATGGTATAGGGCGTTAGAGAAGTCCAAACGGGACAGCACCAAAGCTATTAAGACTTGTAGCAGGGCTTCGGAAGTCAGAAGATGGGCAACTTTCCGTATCCTGTATAGCTGGAACATACAGGAGGATGTTACAGCACTCACCTGGGCCTTGAGAGTGAGCTCAGAGTCAATAATGACCCCGAGACTCTTTACGCAGCAAGCGGGAGAGGGAGGTGACCCAAGCTCAGTTGGCCAGTACTGAGGGCCCCAATGGGGGGCACTTCTCCCAGGGAGGAGAAGCTCAGTTTTGCCAGGATTGAGCTTTAATTGATTTTGGTTCATCCAGTGTTGGATGTGTGTCATGACCGCCTGGAAGTTGGTGACAGCGTCAGGGGAGGTGAGGGGGAAAATAATTTGTAAATCGTCCGCGTAATTGAACACTGTGACGTCCCACCTACCTAGGGAGTGAAGGAGAGGTTGAAGGTATAAATTAAAAAGGAGGGGGGACAGAGAAGATCCCTGGGGAACCCCGCAGGATGAAGGAACACTGGTGGCGCTAAAGGGACCCAAGCTCACTGCTTGAGATCTACCCTCTAGGAAAGATTTGACCCAGGACAAGGCAGGCCCACAGACTCCGGCGGCCTCGACACGGTGGAGTAAGATGTTATGATCCACCGTGTCGAATGCCGCCGATAAGTCTAGTAGGACTAATGCCTGGGGGAGTCCTCTGTCAGCATTGCTTCTGAGGTTGTCCAGCACGGCGAGAATCACAGCCTCAGTGGAATGGGCTGGTCTAAAGCCGGCCTGGTTTATTTCCAGGAAGTTGGACTCCTCGATAAATTGCGAGAGGCAAGTAGTAACATGTGCCTCCAGGATTTTAGACAGGAAAGGCAAGAGGGAGATGGGCCGGTAGTTGGTGAGGACCGCTGGGTCCGCGCCAGGTTTTTTTAGCAGAGGCACCAGTACAGCCTCCTTAAACGACCTGGGGACTGTGCCAGAGTTAAGGGAGGTGTTGAGTAAGGGTAGGATACAGTGCGGAAGTGTGTGACAAAGGTCGCGAAGTACTGAAGGAGGACAACAGTCCTTGGGGGAACCGGATTTCACTCGGGTGGCCAACTTGGCAAGGGAGTCAGAATCGAGTGTGGGGAAACAGGACAAAGTGGAGATGTTAGCAGGGGGGGCTACAGCTGCAACTGAGGGGAGGGAATAGGGAATGGAATTTTTAAGAGAGGGAAAGAAAGGGAAAAAGAACTGAATCCAGAACAACTTGTGATCAACATAAGTGATTACCATCTCAAACCTAACGAGCTGCGACTCTTACAAAAGGTAACATCATTTGTACCAACGACGATCACTGACAGTTTGGAACTAGAAGTGAGCTTTTTTAAGCTCATGCGAAAACTACGACTACGGCATTTTTTTGACAACGTACTTCCAGAACAACCGAAGGAAGAGAAAGATCAACTACAAGGTTTACGTCCGCACAGCAGTTTTCAAGCACCTGTTAGTCACAAAACACTCGATATATTCGAGAAATTGGTCAAACAGGACCTAGTGAAGATCTAACACATAAAAGCAGAGAACAAAAATGTAACCCAAAAGGATTTAGATACCTTACGTAAGCTATCGGCCAATGAAAATATCATCTACACGAAGGCCGACAAAGGCAGAGCTTTAGTCATTATGAATAACTCTATGTACGAAGTGAAGGTGATGGAACACATCGCAGACACCAACACATATATGAAGTTGGACAATAACCCTACATCAGAATTCTTGAAAAACCTACTCAACATTGTTGAGAAGGCCCACGAACAGGGCATTATCACAGACAGAACAAAGAATTTTCTAATCAAGTCCAACCCGAGGAGCCCTACTTTACGAATGGTACCAAAAATACACAAAAACATCGTGGACTCCCCCCGATGAGACCAATTGTCTCGACTTGTGGTAGCCTCCACGAGCCGATTGGACAACTTTTGGACAAGTATCTCCAACCGACAGTGCAAGCCATGAGAACATACATTAAGAACACCACACAATTCCTTCTTAAATTACAGGAGGTAACCTTTGAACCGCAAGAACAGCTTATACTATGTACAGCGGATGTCCGCTCATTATACACCAGCATACCCCATTCCTTGGGTATAGAAGCTATTGATGAGGCATTACTTAACACAGATTTGGATTCTAGTTTCCAAACACTCCTGATGGAGCTCATGCTCTTCACGCTTTACCAAAGTTACTTGAAGTATCAAGATAAATGGTATCAACAGTTAACTGGAATGGCGATGGGCAACTCTGCAGCACCGGTATACGCCAGCATCTTTATGCAATGGTATGAGAACATGCACATCTCTGCCAAGAGAGAATGGACAGATAACCTCAAACTTATCATAAGATACATAGATGACATATTCATCACCTGGAAAAACTCTAAGGAGGAGCTACATACGGCTCTCATGAAATTCAACCAAGCAGACGATCGTATGCAATTAACTTGGGAGATATCTGAAACTTCAGTCAACTTTCTAGACGTCAAAGTCTCCTTAACCCCGGAAGGATTCACAACAGACCTGTTCGTAAAAACTACTGACAGAAACAATATGCTACATTTTTCTAGCTTCCATGAACCCAACCTTAAAAGGAAGCTACCGTTCTCACAGATGGCACATGTGAAAAGGATTACTTCAGACTCAAACATAGTGGACCAAAGGATCAATGAAACAGCAAAAAAATTCCTCAACAGAGGGTACCCTCAATCCACAATTGAAGAATCTAAAGAAAGGATCGCAAATATAACACGGACAAAACTATTATCACCAACAGTTAAGAAAGATCAGACCTGCGCTGTGGTAGTTTCAAAATTCTCCACCTCAAATGGGAAATTAAAAAAAACGATCCTGAAACATTGGGCACTCTTGAACCTAGAACCAGATTTTAATCAGATTTTCAACCTTCCACCCATATTTGCATTCACTAGAGCGCGTAACTTGGGTGAAATTCTACAAAACAAACCTACCTCAAAAATCAACTATTCAGGAACCAAACCATGTTTAAATTGTGGAAATTGTAACAGCGTAATCAAGGGTAACAAGATCAACCACCCTATGAAGGGACAGGAAATAAAACTCAAAGTGAACGCCACCTGTGATTCGAGCAACTTGATATATGCAATAAAATGTCCATGTGGGAAACTATACGTGGGTAAAACGGAACAACGTATGAAGGTGAGACTAACAGAACACAAATCGAACATTCGTTTAAAGAACATGAAATCATCTCTGTCAGCCCACTTCGTGGAAGAGCTACATAATATCTCTCAACTTAAATTTATCATCCTGGAAACTGTGTGTAAAACAGAAGGAAGGGACAGTACGAAACATCTACTCAGAAGAGAAAACTCCTGGATACAGAGACTTTCTACCCAGAAGCCTTTTGGCTTAAATGATAGAATCGAAATGTCATGCTACCTATAAGGAATGCTTAATGGACTACGATGTAGTAACTGTGACCGTTCACACAGATTAACTTAACTATGATATTTTACTTTATCTTGTCTTTTTAGGTTTTCTGTACGTATTCTTTATGTATTCTTTATGCATACTTTGAGGTAACACATGGGATGATCTCGCCATCACAGCGTGTCCCTACATACATCTAGTAGCCCCTTAGCTCAGATGGATCAAGCCGACTAACTGTACACTCAATACACGAGTTTGAATTCTTATAATGCATGCTATTCTTATTTTTTCATCTTAGCATTTTTATCGCACTCGGATAAATCTTAATTATTTACCTAGAGACCCCACATATTAACGGCGCTTTTTTACGCACCAGGTGCTCACTACAACTTGGACATCACAAACCATAGTCTGTCTTCCAGGCTATTGATCACGTGACCGCAACCATGTTTACATCCTAAACGCGGCTACCGGCGTCCTCGCTCTATGCCGGCGTTCGTAAGGAGTCCGCGGATTTGAAACCTCACTGAAGCATAACCCTTCAGCTTTAAGGTTAGTTAACCTAACGAGCCACCATATTTCCTTGCGCTCAGATTCATGAGGAGCGATTTGTTTATATTGATCCAGCGTTTTTTTTCGTTTGTTTTAGCTTTTACTCAGCTCCAAGTACAATCAGGCAGAAAGTGACGATAGGCTTGTAAGTGACACGGCTTTCCTCCAATTCATTTTTTCTTTGAAATTCAGGGGCCCACGGGTTATTTAAGGTGCCACATTTCCGTTGACACTCCCCAGCTTTACATCTCATAAACCACACGTGAACTTTGTCATATGAGACACCCAATAGGTTTATTAACACGTTGTTTATGTACATTTTTTTAGTGTCTGTTCCCTGATGAAGGGCATCCAGCAATGCCCGAAATGCATTGGATCTGCTAATAAGACATTGCCTGAGGTTGAAAATGTTTACAAGAAGGAATTACTAATGAATGAAAACTATGATGAATGAACATATGAATAAATAATATGTGAAGGAACCAATTTACAAAATTAGTGTGGAACTCTCTTTCTGGTAAGGAGATACGAGTGTGTGCCTAAAGGGATGGAGCTAGTGATCCACTAGCCTCACGTTAAGCTACTAGGGGTTAAAGGTATACCTGCAGCCATGGGTGGGGTTAAAGGTATACCCGCAGCCATGGGTGGGGTTAAAGGTATACCTGCAGCCATGGGTGGGGTTAAAGGTATACCCGCAGCCATGGGTGGGGTTAAAGGTATACCTGCAGCCATGGGTGGGAGGTATAACCTCAGCCATGGCAGGTGTTAAAGGTATACCTGCAGCCATGGGTGGGGTTAAAGGTATACCCGCAGCCATGGAAGGGGCTAAAGGTATACCCGCAGCCATGGCAGGGGTTAAAGGTATACCCGCAGCCATGGAAGGGGCTAAAGGTATACCCGCAGCCATGGAAGGGGCTAAAGGTATACCCGCAGCCATGGCAGGGGTTAAAGGTATACCCGCAGCCATGGCAGATGTTAAAGGTATACCCGCAGCCATGGGTGGGGTTAAACGTATACCCGCAGCCATGGAAGGGGTTAAAGGTATACCCGCAGCCATGACAGGGGTCAAAAGTATACCCGCAGCCATGGGTGGGGTTAAAGGTATACCCGCAGCCATGGAAGGGGCTAAAGGTATACCCGCAGCCATGGCAGGGGTTAAAGGTATACCCGCAGCCATGGAAGGGGCTAAAGGTATACCCGCAGCCATGGAAGGGGCTAAAGGTATACCCGCAGCCATGGCAGGGGTTAAAGGTATACCTGCAGCCATGGCAGATGTTAAAGGTATACCCGCAGCCATGGGTGGGGTTAAACGTATATCCGCAGCCATGGAAGGGGTTAAAGGTATACCCGCAGCCATGACAGGGGTCAAAAGTATACCCGCAGCCATGGGTGGGGTTAAAGGTATACCTGCAGCCATGGCAGGGGTTAAAGGTATACTCGCAGCCATGGGTGGGGTTAAAGGTATACCCGCAGCCATGAAAGGGGTTAAAGGTATACCCGCAGCCATGGGTGGGGTTAAAGGTATACCCGCAGCCATGGGTGGGGTTAAAGGTATACCTGCAGCCATGGGTGGGGTTAAAGGTATACCCGCAGCCATGGGTGGGGTTAAAGGTATACCCACAGCCATGGGTGGGGTTAAAGGTATACCCGCAACCATGGCAGGTGTTAAAGGTATACCCGCAGCCATGGGTGGGGTTAAAGGTATACCCGCAGCCATGGGTGGGGTTAAAGGTATACCCGCAGCCATGGCAGGTGTTAAAGGTATACCCGCAGCCATGGCAGGGGTTAAAGGTATACCCGCAGCCATGGTAGGGGTTAAAGGTATACCTGCAGCCATGGCAGGGGTTAAAGGTATATATCTGCAGGAGGGAGACCAACAACAGCAGAATTAAGTAGAGATGTAGGGGATTGCACCATCGGTTTAGCTCACCAAGCCTGGTGCAGGGGTGCCGTTTGACATCAGAGTCTTCTTACCAGAGCTAGACGCGGTCAGGGGAAGCCTCTGGATTCACACTGCAGGCACCTCCGTGGAGATCAAGAGAGGTCAGCCAACGCTGGACTCGAGGTCAGGATCGCTGGGGAGACTTCACTACACAGGTGAGCCATTCAGACTCGGTCCGTTGGCGTCATGTGCAGAGTGGGCAGGGATTGCGGTTCCAACTATATCCGGAGCCCTTAGAGATGATTTCTTCTGGACAGGTCCACTGTCCACGAGAGACTGGAGTCTTTTCTGAAGGCAGCCGTCCTCTCTGGGTTTTCAGAGGTCGCTGGCAGCAAGACAGGTCGCTGGTTTGAAGGCCCCAGGCTGGTAAGGCTGGGGCTAAGGCAGTTGTTGTCTTCAGTCTGCAGAGAAGCCTTCTTTCTTCATAGGTTGTCACAGAATTAGTTTCTAGTTCTGGAGGAGCCACCTAAATACAATATTTAGGGGCTTTTTAGGGGAGTAGCAGGTAGGGCCAATGGGCACCTTACCTGGGGTGACTACAACCTCTATTATGCCACCCTCCTGTGGGAGGGGGCATACACCCAACTCTGACTGGAGGGGTCTTCCCATCCTCAAGATGGCAGGGACTGAAAGATGAGCCTCACCTTGCCTCCCCCACCTTAGGGGTAGTGTGGCAGAGGGGAGGCGCACCTCCTATTCTCCTAGGTGTTCCCGGTGGTTTTCTCACCCAAAGTGGTGGTGAGAACTGGGAGCTGTCATCTGCTGCTAGCAGCAGAGATTGGAGGTCGCATTACCAAGGTGGCAGGCCTTTGAAGCTTCCCCTTCGAGCACTGGCCCATCCTGGGAGAGGAGGTGTGACACCTCTGCCCAGGAAGTGCATTGTTTCTGGTGCCAGAGAGCAGTGGTTCTCTACCCAGGGGGTCCAGAAACAAGTCTGGTGGTGGCTGACTCCCTACAGCCAGTCAGAGACTAAACCAAGGTTTGCAGGTTTTCAGGGGATACCTCTGAGGTGCCTCTGAGTATATGGTACAATGAATTCCACACGGACATCAGTGTGGGTTTATTGAAATGAGAAGTTTGGTACCAAACACTCCTGTGTTCAGTGAAGCCATCTTGGTGCTGTGGAACTCGAGTTGTCAAGTTTCCAGCCCATGTACTCGCTTTGGCTTCCCTGGCACTTACAATATTAAGGAATGGACCCTAATATTGTAGGGGCATATCAGCTCTTGGAGGTAGGCCCTCACCTGTGGTTTAGTGTGCCCTGCCTTACGGCTGTGAGGCCTACTAGAGGGGGACTTACCTATGCCTTCAGGCAGTGCTGGCTGGCATGGTATCCAGGCAGGTTGCATTGCCGACTGTCGTTCTCTCCCTCACAGAGCCATGCAAGCTGCAAAGGCAGAGACATGGTGCCAGTAAAGGCCCAGAAGGTATCAGAGTGCTTCACATGAGGATTGGTGAGTTACAAGTTACAAATTACATCCTTTACAAGAGTATAGTAGCACACAGGACAAAGAAAACAATGTTACGTTAGTTCGTCTTCATACAGACCATTTACTGCAGGCCTATGTTGTCAATGCCCTTTTCGATTGTAAATAGTGTACATATCCCTAAATTAATTTGGAACTCTCCATACAGATGTTTGAACGTCTGGTGCAGTTTGTTTTCTTAGAAAAGTCATAACGGAGCGTGTGGCCTGGCTTGGTCCTAAGAGCTAATCCACAAGCCATCAAGGATTTAACATATGCACACCACAAAGCAAACATCATTTACAAATGTAAGGATGCTTTAAAATTCAAAAACGTATATTTGATTAACATTTCTGTTTCCAGTTAATATAATAGATTATAGCTAGGGCTCCCGGTTTTATGGTATTTATTTTTGCCATTTCCGTCTGTATTTACGGTTACCATTTACTAGGGACTCACAGGGGTTTGAAGTACCAATTGTGGACATGTTTTAGGGAAGAAGCACTGGCCCAGGGGACCTGGTTGGCAGGGACCCTGTGCACTGTAATTGAAACCACATCAAAACCACTCAAAAAAGTGGGGGCTAACCATGCAAAATGAGGCACTTTATCACACCCAAATGGTCCTCATTTCTTCAGAGTAAAGCCTTCTTAAGTTTCAATCCGGTTTCTTCACAATCTTACCCTCCAAATAACTGTTACAATCTAGAAGAAAGACCAAAATATGCAGCACTTCCGGACTGTGAATCTGATGAGTCAAGCAGAAGAGCCGCAACCCGCCCCTCCAAGCACCGCTTCCTTAAAGAGGAGATTTCGACTGAAACTGCGGCTGAACTTCTGGGAAAGATGAAGCCTCGAGTCCCTCTTGTAATCCTGCTCGTTTTCCGGGAAGGATGAAGCCATCAGGCTCTCTTGTAATCCTGCTCGTCTTCCGGGAAAGATGAAGCCTCCAGGCTCCCTTGCAATCCTGCTCGTCTTCCGGGAAAGATGAAGCCTCCAGGCTCCCTTGCAATCCAGCTCGTCTTCTGGGAAAGATGAAGTCTCCAGGCTCTCTTAGCAATCCTGCTCATCTTTGGGGAAAAATGAAGTCTCCAGGCTCTCTTGCAATCCTGCTCGTCTTCCTGGAAATATGAAGCCGTCAGGCTCTATTGCAATCCTGCTCGTCTTCTTGGAAATATGAAGCCGTCAGGCTCTCTTGCAATCCTGCTCGTCTTCTGGGAAAGATGAAGCCTCCAAGCTCTCTTGCAATCCTGCTGGTCTTTGGGGAAAGATGAAGCCTCCAGTCTCTCTTGCAATCCTGGTCGCCTTCCAGGAAAGATGAAGCCTCCAGGCTCTCTTGCAATCCTGCTCGTCTTCTTGGAAATATGAAGCCGTCAGGCTCTCTTGCAATCCTGCTCGTCTTCTGGGAAAGATGAAGTCTCCAGGCGCTCTTGCAATCCTGCTCGTCTTCTTGGAAATATGAAGCCGTCAGGCTCTTTTGCAATCCTGCTCGTCTTCTAGGAAAGATGAAGTCTCCAGGCTCTCTTGCAATCCTGCTCGTCTTCTAGGAAAGATAAAGTCTCTAGGCTCTCTAGCAATCCTGCTCGTCTTTGGGGAAATATGAAGCCTCCAGTCTCTCTTGTAATCCTGCTCGTCTTCCAGGAAAGATGAAGCCGCCAGGCTCTCTTGCAATCCTGCTCGTCTTTAGGGGAAGATGAAGCCTGCAGGCTCTCTTGCAATCCTACCACTCTCCCCGAAAGATGAAGCCATCAGGCTCTCTTGCAATACTGCTCGTCATCGGGGAAAGACGAACCCCCCCAGGCTCTCTTGCAATCATGGTCATCTTCTGGGAAAAACGAAGCCTCCAGGCCCTCTTGCAATCATGGTCATCTTCTAGGAAAGATGAAGCCTTCGGGCTCTCTTGCAATCCTGATTGTCTTCTTGGAAATATGAAGCCGCCAGGCTCTCTTGCAATCCTGCTCGTCTTCTTGGAAATATGAAGCTGTCAGGCTCTCTTGCAATCCTGCTCGTCTTCTAGGAAAGATGAAGTCTCCAAGCTCTCTTGCAATCCTGCTCGTCTTTGGGGAAATATGAAGCCTCCAGTCTCTCTTGAAATCCTGCTCGTCTTCCAGGAAAGATGAAGCCTCCAGGCTCTCTTGCAATCCTGCTCGTCTTTAGGCGAAGATGAAGCCTGCAGGCTCTCTTGCAATCCTACCACTCTCCCCGAAAGATGAAGCCATCAGGCTCTCTTGCAATCCTGCTCCTCTTCTAGGAAAGATGAAGCCTCCAGGCTCTCTTGCAATCCTGCTCGTCTTTAGGGGAAGATGAAGTCTCCAGGATCTCTTGCAATTCTGCTCGTCTTTAGGGGAAGATGAAGCCACCAGGCTCTCTTGCAATACTGCTCGTCCTCGGGGAAAGACGAACCCCCCCAGGCTCTCTTGCAATCCTGGTCATCTTCTGGGAAAAACGAAGCCTCCAGGCTCTCTTGCAATCATGGTCATCTTCTGGGAAAAACGAAGCCTCCAGGCTCTCTTGCAATCATGGTCATCTTCTAGGAAAGATGAAGCCTTCGGGCTCTCTTGCAATCCTGCTCGTCTTCTAGGAAAGATGAAGCCTCCAGGCTCTCTTGCAATCCTACCACTCTTCCCAAAAGATGAAGCCATCTGGCTCTCTTGCAATCATGGTCATCTTCTGGGAAATATGAAGCCTTCAGGCTCTCTTGCAATCAAGGTCATCTTCTGGGAAAGATGAAGCCTCCAAGCTCTCTTGCAATCCTGCTGGTCTTTGGGGAAAGATGAAGCCTCCAGTCTCTCTTGCAATCCTGGTCGCCTTCCAGGAAAGATGAAGCCTCCAGGCTCTCTTGCAATCCTGCTCGTCTTCTTGGAAATATGAAGCCGTCAGGCTCTCTTGCAATCCTGCTCGTCTTCTGGGAAAGATGAAGTCTCCAGGCGCTCTTGCAATCCTGCTCGTCTTCTTGGAAATATGAAGCCGTCAGGCTCTCTTGCAATCCTGCTCGTCTTCTAGGAAAGATGAAGTCTCCAGGCTCTCTTGCAATCCTGCTCGTCTTCTAGGAAAGATAAAGTCTCCAGGCTCTCTAGCAATCCTGCTCGTCTTTGGGGAAATATGAAGCCTCCAGTCTCTCTTGTAATCCTGCTCGTCTTCCAGGAAAGATGAAGCCGCCAGGCTCTCTTGCAATCCTGCTCGTCTTTAGGGGAAGATGAAGCCTGCAGGCTCTCTTGCAATCCTACCACTCTCCCCGAAAGATGAAGCCATCAGGCTCTCTTGCAATACTGCTCGTCATCGGGGAAAGACGAACCCCCCCAGGCTCTCTTGCAATCATGGTCATCTTCTGGGAAAAACGAAGCCTCCAGGCCCTCTTGCAATCATGGTCATCTTCTAGGAAAGATGAAGCCTTCGGGCTCTCTTGCAATCCTGATTGTCTTCTTGGAAATATGAAGCCGCCAGGCTCTCTTGCAATTCTGCTCGTCTTCTTGGAAATATGAAGCTGTCAGGCTCTCTTGCAATCCTGCTCGTCTTCTAGGAAAGATGAAGTCTCCAAGCTCTCTTGCAATCCTGCTCGTCTTTGGGGAAATATGAAGCCTCCAGTCTCTCTTGAAATCCTGCTCGTCTTCCAGGAAAGATGAAGCCTCCAGGCTCTCTTGCAATCCTGCTCGTCTTTAGGCGAAGATGAAGCCTGCAGGCTCTCTTGCAATCCTACCACTCTCCCCGAAAGATGAAGCCATCAGGCTCTCTTGCAATCCTGCTCGTCTTCTAGGAAAGATGAAGCCTCCAGGCTCTCTTGCAATCCTGCTCGTCTTTAGGGGAAGATGAAGTCTCCAGGCTCTCTTGCAATCCTGCTCGTCTTTAGGGGAAGATGAAGCCACCAGGCTCTCTTGCAATACTGCTCGTCCTCGGGGAAAGACGAACCCCCCCAGGCTCTCTTGCAATCCTGGTCATCTTCTGGGAAAAACGAAGCCTCCAGGCTCTCTTGCAATCATGGTCATCTTCTGGGAAAAACGAAGCCTCCAGGCTCTCTTGCAATCATGGTCATCTTCTAGGAAAGATGAAGCCTTCGGGCTCTCTTGCAATCCTGCTCGTCTTCTAGGAAAGATGAAGCCTCCAGGCTCTCTTGCAATCCTACCACTCTTCCCAAAAGATGAAGCCATCTGGCTCTCTTGCAATCATGGTCATCTTCTGGGAAATATGAAGCCTTCAGGCTCTCTTTCAATCATGGTCATCTTCTGGGAAAGATTAAGCCTTCAGGCTCTTTTGCAATCCTACCACTCTTCCCGAAAGATGAAGCCATCAGGCTCTCTTGCAATACTGCTCGTCTTCGGGGAAAGACGAAGCCTTCAGACTCTCTTGCAATCCTGGTCATCTTCTGGGAAAGATGAAGCCTTCAGGCTCTCTTGCAATCTTGCTCGCCTTCCGGGAAAGTTGACGGCTCCAGGCTCTCTTGCAATCCTGCTCGCCTTCTGGGCAAGATTAAGCCGTCAGGCTCTCTTGCAATCCTGCTCGCCTTCTGGGCAAGATGAAGCCGTCAGGCTCTCTTGCAGTGCTGCTGATTTTCTGGGAACGATGAAGCCTCCGGGCTCTCTTGCAATCCTGCTCGCCTTCCGGGCAAGATTAAGCCGTCAGGCTCTCTTGCAGTGCTGCTGATCTTCTGGGATAGATGAAGCCTCCGGGCTCTCTTACGATCTTGCTCCCTACAAACACTGTTTGCATCTCATCAGCAATATCGGCTGCTCTTTTGAATACTTTCACTTTGCAACTTCCTAAAAGTTTGAATCGTACAAATACTTAGCCTCCTCTGACATACACCTTGAATCCTCCTGAAATTAGCAGCTCCCGCCCAGCTGCCAACCGCTCATAATGTTCTAAACAGAGAGAAAGAACAGTTTACATTCAACTTCCAAATAATCAGTTCTCTTCTGGACACACAGAAGGAAGACTTCTTCTGGGACATGGCTCTTCTGGCCATGCGGGGCAAGGATCTCTCCTCAGTTGTCAATGACATTGCCCATTCTTGTGGTCTTCAGCATGATTGATGATGGGGTACTTTTGGCCCATTTTCAGCAGATCATCAAGACTGTCTCTAGGTCCAGGTTCACCACATGCCTACTCTCACCTCCTCAGCGCCTGGATACCCTCACGAGTGACAAGCAGCACTCTACACTACATATCATAGCAAAGGTGGAAAACAAAATCCAAGCAGGTTTAAAAAAAAAAAATCCAGCCACGGATCCCAACAGGTCCTCATGAACTTGCCCGTGTTTTCCTGTCTCTTGTGCTGCTTGGAGTCCACGTCTACCCATAAATGGTCATGTTCAACCTGTTTTCCCCGCATTTCCATTTTTCAGAGTTAAGCCAACAATACTTGAATTTACAGTAGGCCTTGGCGGTAAATTCTGCTCCGCTCGCGGAATTTGCAGAATTTGGGTAATTTTGCGTTCCTCGGAGAGCGCGGAATTGCCAAAAATTCTGCGATCCTCTGAATGTTTTGCTTGTTCAAGCTTTCAAAAGCGTGTTCGCAAGATATTTCTCCCCGAGCATGCAAACAGTGTTCACGAACAGGAAAAAAGCTTTGCCAATAGGAAAAAAGCATCACGAACAGGCGGAACAAGCAATTCCGCGTGTTTGTGGAACTTTTGCATGCTCGCAGAGATTTTTTAACGTTTCACAGAGACTCCCCTACTTTACAGCAATGCCGCAATGCTCTCTGACCAGCATTTGCAGCTAGAATGCTACCTTGAAGCCATCAGACTGCTCTCTGACCAGCATTTGCAGCTAGAATGCTACCTTGAAGCCATCAGACTGCTCTCTGACCAGCATTTGCAGCTGGAATGCTGCCTT
This sequence comes from Lissotriton vulgaris, assembly GCF_964263255.1. Taxonomy (NCBI): domain Eukaryota; kingdom Metazoa; phylum Chordata; class Amphibia; order Caudata; family Salamandridae; genus Lissotriton; species Lissotriton vulgaris. The sequence continues at coordinate 19,853,823 of NC_141697.1, forward strand.
GCAGCCATCAGACTGCTCCCTTACCAGCATTTGCAGCTAGAATGCTATCTTGAAGCCATCAGACTGCTCTCTGACCAGCATTTGCAGCAAGAATGCTACCTTGAAGCCATCAGACTGCTCTCTGACCAGCATTTGCAGCTAGAATGCTACCTTGAAGCCATCAGACTGTTCTCTGCCAGCATTTGCAGCTGGAATGCTACCTTGAAGCCGTCAGACTGCTCTCTGACCAGCATTTGCAGCTGGAAAGCTACCTTGAAGCCATCAGACTGCTCTCTGACCAGCATTTGCAGCTGGAATGCTACCTTGAAGCCATCAGACTGCTCTCTGACCAGCATTTGCAGCTAGAATGCTACCTTGAAGCCATCAGACTGCTCTTTGACCAGCATTTGCAGCTGGAATGCTACCTTGAAGCCATCAGACTGCTCTCTGACCAGCATTTGCAGCTGGAATGCTACCTTGAAGCCATCAGACTGCTCTCTGACCAGCATTTGCAGCTAGAATGCTACCTTGAAGCCATCAGACTGCTCTCTGACCAGCATTTGCAGCTAGAATGCTACCTTGAAGCCATCAGACTGCTCTCTGACCAGCATTTGCAGCTAGAATGCTACCTTGCAGCCATCAGACTGCTCCCTTACCAGCATTTGCAGCTAGAATGCTACCTTGAAGCCATCAGACTGCTCTCTGACCAGCATTTGCAGCTGGAATGCTACCTTGAAGCCATCAGACTGCTCTCTGACCAGCATTTGCAGCTAGAATGCTACCTTGAAGCCATCAGACTGCTCTCCGGCCAGCATTTGCAGCTAGAATGCTACCTTGAAGCCATCAGACTGCTCTCTGACCAGCATTTGCAGCTAGAATGCTACCTTGCAGCCATCAGACTGCTCTCTGACCAGCATTTGCAGATAGAATGCTACCTTGCAGCCATCAGACTGCTCTCTGACCAGCATTTGCAGCTAGAATGCTACCTTGAAGCCATCAGACTGCTCTCTGACCAGCATTTGCAGCTAGAATGCTACCTTGAAGCCATCAGACTGCTCTCTGACCAGCATTTGCAGCTGGAATGCTACCTTGCAGCCATCAGACTGGAGGACGTGTTTCCATATGTGTCACAGTAAACCTGTCTCAACATGGTTGCTTTCTCGTCGGGCTACCAGACTTGCTTTTTTGTTAAATCTAAACCGATCCGTAGTAAATACAGGTGCGCCTAACCTGGATTACTCGGATCCACCCCCTTCTCTCAGCTGGGCTGTGAGATAGAGCGCATACATTCAGGGTGCGCTGGATGAACTCAGGCTCACAAGGGGCTGATGTGCACACTTGACCAGACCTGCTCCTCAGGTGCTCCCTTTACACGCTCCCTTTAAGGATTCTATACATCGCCCACATACGTCGCTGTATGTGTGCCGCTGTCTCTCAGAAGCAGGTATCCCTGAGATCACAAGGTGTACCTTACTTCGATCTACAGGTCACCACGTCTTAAATCCTGCACTTCACGCATGGCTGTGTCATGTCTAGCAGGGCTTTCATGGTACCACATGCCTACAGGCCAGGCCTGGTTGTATGTAACATGGGGGCCCATTAACCCTTTACAGTGAGCACGTGTGAGGCGCAGGGTCGAGGAAGTTCATTGTTTTGAGTTCTCATTTGCGAGATTACTAGATTAGTTCAGCTGTAGATTGACAATAATTGCGCTAAAAAAACACTCAAAACACAGCAGAAAATAATCTTCCATTCTGTGGCCCACATGACTACATGTGTGTAGTGATTTACAATGCAATGCTGTCCAGCCTAGCACAGAACATGCTTGGAAGGAAGACATAAGCAGCACTGGTTAAGGAAGCTTGCTTTTCAAGCGTTTCACTAACAGAGGCATTGTTTGTGCTATTATAAGAGGCTGCACAGGAACTTTGCGTCTCCAAACGGCAGATACGGAGACTGGCTGCCCGGGGGGCCACGCCGGAGAGATGTTATCAGACTGCAGGCCCGACAAGTTTCTGAGGTTAGTTCCATGACTTGGCATAAATCAGGTCTGGAGATTACTTATAGCTCAGCCTATATGATAACCATGAGGCGGATAACATATACAATATTTCCATGGCTTGGCTTGACATAAGACAGGTCGCGAGGTTACTCGGCCTATATAATAAACATGAAGCAGATAATACATTTACAACTAGCTACCCGGCCACGCGTTGCTGTGGCTCTATCAAAAACACGTGCGTATTCGACTCCAACGTTGTGTATATAAAAACACGCCTCTATTCAAATCCAACGTTGTGTCAAAATTTGCATATTCGACACGCGCGTATTCGAATCCAACGTTGTGTATATAAAAACACGCCTCTATTCGAATCCAACGTTGTGTCAAAATTTCAAATCAATCGGTGAAGAACTTTCGGAGACTTACGATTTTGAACAAACGAACATTTACATTTTTATTTATATAGATAGTTACATGGCTTGGCGTAAAACAGGTAGGGAGATTACTGATAGCTCATACTATATAATAACCATGAAGCGGATAACATATATACGATAGTTTCATGGCGTGGCATAAGACATGTAGGGAGATTGTAATTGTGAGGGAATTTATAAAGCACTGGAATCACCTGCCGAGGGATATCTCTGCGCTGCAGCAAAGACAAAGAACAGGGCAGGCACAAATCAGTACCGGAATAATTCTGTCTTAAGGAGTTTCCTGAATCGAGAAAGACTGGGGCCTCATTGGGGCAGTTCAGGCTGGACTGTTCCCATGAGGCACAGGGTCACGGCTGATTTGCATATGGCCATGTCTGAACTGGGGTGGTGTGGTGAGCAAAATAACGATGGATAAAACCCATATCTGTGACTGGGGGTGAATGTTTGGCCACTGTGCAACATTCCGTCCATTATCTTGTGTGTTTTAAGTGTTAAGGATGTCACAGATAGCAGGCGCCCGGAGTGGGGCAAGTAAGGCAAACGCATATGCTGGTATAATATGGCATAATATCAAGGGCAGAGACGGATTTTGATGTTATCAACATGGCTTCTACTTGAGAAGTCTGTATCGCATTAAAGTGTTGGAGGCCCACCACAGACAATCTCAGAGTACAGGCAGCAGATTTGAAGAATCCAGGGAATTAGAAACCTGAGGGAATTGATCACAGATTAAGTTTATTTTTCAATTAAAAGTAATTGGCTATCTTGTCACATAGTTCTCGGGAAGGAGGAATTTGTGAACTACAAGCGGTGGGGTTGAAGAAAGTGCTAAAAATTTTGTAGAGTTCTTTTGTTGAATTGCCTGCTTGATTGAGCTTTAGAATAACATGGACTTTCTGTGCCTTTCTTAGATTTTTATGGTAAGAGCTTCTTTAATATTAAGTTTCTCCATTTCCATATGGGTTCTGCACTAAAGTTTGTCCAGGTTTTTACATTTCGATTTTTCGTTGCGTAGATCCTGGATGTACCAGGCTGCGCGTTTTTTTATGGCCGTTGCTTTGTTGTCATTTTAGAGGGGCAAGTACCGTTCTTACAGCCTCATAAGAGACCCTAAGCTTTTTGTCTGTGTCCATAAGCCCATCAAATGTTGGGGGGACAAAGTATTTGTTGAAGGCATCAAGAGTAACTTTGTGCCATTGTGTTTTATGGCTGTGCGGTTTGTGCGCAGGAGCTTGAGATTCAACACAGCCCTTGATCTGAAATGGAATAAAAAAGGGGTCTGACCAGATTATTGGGCAGGGAGGATCATCAGATATACAGGGTGAATTAGTGAGTAGGATATCCAGCGTATGACCTGCCGAATGGGTAGCTCCTGTATTGATCTTTGCGAGGCCCAATACCGCCATATCGGCGAGAAGATTAGCTGTATCTCTATTCTCGTGGTCTTCACCATCGATATTGAAATCCCCCAATAACAAGAAGTGTTGAACAGTTATTGATAGCTCAGCCCACATAATAATCAGGAGGACCATAACATATATATAATAATTACATGGCTTGGCTTGGCATAAGCCAGGTAGGGAGATCACTGATAGCTCCGCCTATATGATAACCATGAGGTGGATAACATATATACAAAAGCTGGGTAGGGATTAGACTAATCTATCAAGGGAAGCAGGGATGTGAGATGTAAAATGCTTTGGGTTTTTCTGATATTCATGTTGTTTTATGCAGTGACGGCTGAGAATACCACTGTAAATACCATCACACTGATACATAGGATGTTTGTGCTGAAAGTGCGTAATAAATATTTCACTATAAATAATGAAATCTCAACAGCTTTGTGTGTCTATTGCTTCTGGAGCTGGTGAGGGTTGTGCACTTACAGACCCCTCAATGAGGAAGATATCTCTGGCAAGCTTCTCTGACTCATAACACTTTAAACAAGCATCCTCCCCTGGGGGCTAAGGAGCTCTAAGCAGGTGCGGCCCCAACCCCAAGCTTGGAAGTTTACGGCAGCTGCTGGTGGTCCTGTCCTATACGTCTGGAGGTCTGCTCGCTGTACTTCTTTAATGCTCCCTGGACTTCTTTAATGCTTGCTAGTATTCTTTAATGCTCGCTAGTATTCTTTAATGCTCGCTAGTATTCTTTAATGCTCCCTGGACTTCTTTAATGCTCGCTAGACTTCTTTAATGCTCGCTAGACTTCTTTAATGCTCGCTAGACTTCTTTAATGCTCGCTGGACTTCTTTAATGCTCGCTAGACTTCTTTAATGCTCGCTAGACTTCTTTAATGCTCGCTAGACTTCTTTAATGCTCGCTAGACTTCTGGACTTCTTTAATGCTCGCTAGACTTCTTTAATGCTCGCTAGACTTCTTTAATGCTCGCTAGACTTCTTTAATGCTGGCCGGACTTCTTTAACGCTCGCTCGGTGACTTTTTCACCGCTTGCTGGACAACTTCTATACCGCTCGTTGGACGACTTCTTTACTGCTCGTTGGACGACTGCTTTACCGCTCGTTGGACGACTGCTTAACCGCTCGTTGGACGACTGCTTTACCGCTCGTTGGACGACTGCTTTACCGCTCGTTGGACGACCGCTTTACCGCTTGTTGGACGACTGCTTTACCACTCGTTGGACGACTTCTTTACCGCTCGCTGGACGACTGCTTTACCACTCGCTGGACGACTGCTTACCACTCGCTGGACGACTGCTTTACCGCTCGCTGGACGACTGCTTTACCGTTCGTTTGACGACTTCTTTACCGCTCGCTGGACGACTTCTTTACCGCTCCGGACGACTTCTTTACCGCTCCGGACGACTTCTTTACCGCTCACTGGATGACTGCTTTACCGCTCACTGGACGACTGCTTTACCTCTCGCTGGACGACTGCTTTACCTCTCGCTGGACGACTGCTTTACTGCTCGCTGGACGATTGCTTTACCGCTCGCTGGACGACTGCTTCACCGCTTGCTGGACGACTTCTTTACCACTCGATTGACGACTTCTTTACCGCTCGATCAACGACTTCTTCACCGCTCGATGGACGACTTCTTTATCGCTCGATGGACGACTTCTTTACCGCTCGATGGACGACTTCTTTACCGCTCGATGGACGACTTCTTTACCGCTCGATGGACGACTTCTTTACCGCTCGATGGACGACTTCTTTACCGCTCGCTGGACGACTGCTTTACAGCTCGCTGGACGACTGCTTTACAGCTCGCTGGACGACTGCTTTACAGCTCGCTGGACTACTTCTTTACCGCTCGTTGGACTACTTCTTTACTGCTCACTGGACGTCTTCTTTACCGCTCGCTGGACGTCTTCTTTACCGCTCGCTGGATACCTTCTTTACAGCTCGCTGGATGACTGCTTTACCGCTCGCTGGACTTTTACCGCTCGCTGGACTACTTCTTTACCGCTCGCTGGACTACTTCTTTACCGCTCGCTGGACTACTTCTTTACTACAAGCTGGACTTATTTACTGCTCGCTGGACTTATTTACTGCTCGCTGGACTTATTTGCTGCTCGCTGGACTTATCTACTGCTCGCTGGACTTATTTACTGCTCGCTGGACTTATATACTGCTCGCTGGACTTATATACTGCTCGCTGGACTTATATACTGCTCGCTGGACTTTACTGTTCGCTGGACTTATTTACTGTTCGCTGGACTTATTTACTGTGCGCTGGACTTATTTACTGTTCGCTGGACTTATTTACTTTGCATCTAAGCCTTGGACAGTCACCTGCGTTCCACAATGCGATTAATAAGTCACCTGACCCTGCTTGTTCATTCTGGGTCATGATGTCGAGCGCCATGAGGCGGTTGGGTCCTCAGTGTGCCCTATATGAATTGTCAGACTCACCCACTCGCTGAGGGTCTCTCACACCTCCAATACTTGTGCACCACTCATATCACTCCCACGACCCTGTATGACCCTTCTACACCCAGGGGTTCTCCCACTGTGTGTCCCTGTGCATCCGTGATGACATCCAGCATCCACAGTTCACTGTTACCTACAGGGGTCCGCTTTGAGCCACATGTGAAATGAGTTGAGACTCTGTAGACGATGCCTACCCTGCACTCCCGTGTATGTTACCACATCATTCATTGATTCTCTGGCTCGCCCCCTGTCATTACTTATCTGGTTCAGGTTTTGTCATTAGTTCTCTGGCCCAGCCCACCTCTTGCCATTGATTCTCTGGTTCGCCCACCTCTATCTTGCACCTCACCTACCTACTTGCATGCTTGGCGCCCCCCGCAAGCATTACCTGAAAGGTGACTCTTTTGCCGGGAACATAGTCGGGGAGCACCAGCTGGTGCCCCCGCTGCCACTTGAAGAAGAGCTGCCGGATGCGGCCGTCCCCCAGGCAGGCCTTGTGGTCCCTCAGGAGGTCCCTGGTGACGAACCTGCACTGGTTGCCGGAGCTCAGCGTGGCGTAGAGAAGGAAGGGGTCATCCTCAGACCTGCGGGATCACAGGAGACATGGATGAATTAATGGCTGGATGATGGATAGATGAATGAATGAATAGCGCGCCTGGAAGACACACGCTGATGAATTATGGAAGATTTCAAAGGAGCACAAGACATTAAGGGATTTCACAGGGTGACACAGGGTATTGCAGGAGATGAGAGGGAGGCACATGGATTATGGGAGATCACAGATAGATGCAACGGATTATGGGAAATCACAGGGTGGCAAGAAATGACTGTAAAACAAAGGGGACAAGAAATGACTGTAAAACAAAGGGTGACAGTATATACTGGGACGCTAAAGAGGGACGCACAGAGAATAATAGAATATAAATTAGAAATGAAGAAATATTGATGATCACAGACAGCACAAAGAAAGAAGAGATACTCAAAGGAACCAATGGCAAAAAAGAGTGTGACACAGTGAACTATAGGAGACGATGGACAAAAGAAAGGAATTATGAGAGATACAAGTGAAACATAGGAAATACCGGGAGATGATAAACACAAATGTGATGAAAACCAATGGCAAATGAGAGAGAAGGTAGGAGGGGGTAAGAGGAGAAATCTTAAAATGGTTCTGCTCATTCCTACAAAACAGATCTCAATGAGTCCTAATCAATCATGACTTATCCGATCAACACCGGTCACTATCTGCGTTCCCCAAGCTTCTTCACTTTCGCCCATCCTGTTTAATCTTTACATGGAACCCTGGACTGAAATCCTCAAACACTCCAACATCTACTACCATATGTACGCTGATGATACGCAATTGTACATGAAGATTTTCTCCCCCAACGACATAAGCACTCTCAATAACATCTTGAGCAAAACTCAACACTGGTTAACACTTAACCACCTCAAACTTAACACGCTCAAAACTGAATTTCTATTAATCCCCCCTCCCAACCCCACCTCTAACATCAAAGACTGGCTCCCACTACTCACCTACCTGAACTGTACCCCACTTATCATTGATTCAGCAAAATCCCTAGGAATAACACTAGACAACAACCTCTCCATGCTGAACCACATGAGCTCCACAACCAGAGGGTCAATTTCAATCTCCACGTCTTAAGAAAACTGAGGCCTTTCCTGCCCAATTCAGATCTCACGATGGTGATTCAAGCACCCATGAGCTCCAAACTTGACTATGGGAATGCTACCCTTGTTGGCCTAAAGAAAATAAAACTAACACCGCTGAGGGCTACCCTCCATGCGGCTGCTCGGCTCATCATAGGCTAAATGATCAAATCCCCCCAGTCCTCTGCTCTCTGAACTGGCTACCTTATAAATCTAGGATCCAACAAAAAATAGCATGCATGACATACAAAGCCATCCACCCCAACACTCCTCGCTCTCTGGCTCAGAAACTGGTGCTATCAGGAAGGAATAGAGCTTCTCGTAGTACATGCTCCCTACTGATGAAACCCCCAACATTTCACAAAAAGAAAACCTATAAGATCTTTCTCTGGAATTGCCCCAAGTATTTGGAACTTTCTTTCCCCAGAGGTGAGGACCATTCCTTCCTTCGTTCTTTAAAAAAAAAGAAGTAAAAGTGAGACTACTGAATAATCTCCTTCCTATCTGAGGCGGCTATCCGTGCCAATTTGATTTCTTTGCTGGTGTTTTCACTATGTTTCTTTGTATTATCTTTTTATTATCTTTTTATGCTGTATATTCTATATTTTGCTCCTGATATATTTCAAGCTATTTATTAGGTTGTACAGCGCTCTAACACCAAACTTTTGGTCATGTTTAAGCTTTACAAAACTTTATAAATAAATAAAATTAAAATAAAACCAATGTAAGATAAGGGCAAGCAACAAACAGGAGCTCACAGGGAAGAAAAGGGAAGATACAGGATATCTGACAGACAGGGGGATATATAGGAGATCTGGCAGATGTGGGATTTTAGCAGATCAGTCCTACAGGGGAAATATAGGATATCAGGTAGACTGGGGAATGATAGGAGATCTGGCAGACCGGGAACATTCTGAAAAGGAATCCTTGCCGTCGCAGAGTGGATGAAAGCCAATTGGTTGTATTTTCACAAGAGCAAAACAGAAATTCTCCTACTGGGAATAGATACACGCTCTTGAGGCAACCATTGGTGGCCTCCCTCCCTCGCCCCGCCCGCCTCCCACTGCTCAAGATCTTTATTAAAAATCTAGGTGTATGGGAGGACAGCACTTTAACTTTCGAAGTGAAGACCAAATCAGTAGCAGGCATGTGCTTTGGGCTCTTGAGAGGGCTTAACCCCATCCTTGGTCTTTTTGATCCTGGTTTTTGATAAACCATTATTGGGGCCGTTATCTTATCTCTGTTGGATTACTGCAACATTCTGTAGTTGGGAGCCAATAAGTCTCTAAATAGAAGACTCTAGCTGGCACAAAACGCTGTGGCCAGGCTACTGTTTTCCCTTCGTATACAAATTGCATTGGCTCCCTGTTGGACTGCCGTGTGCACTTAGAGACCTTGTGTACTGCCCATAAGAGTCTGCCTTCCCAGGAGGCTCCTATCTTGTTGAACCGGATATCTCTGATCGACCCTCGCGTCCTCTGAGCTCGATCGATCTTAATCTGCCCATTAACCCATTACCCTTTATGGGTTCCAGAGTAGCGTCCTACTCGCCAGAAAAGCGATTCAACAGCCGTTGAGGGTAACAGGTGAATGCAAACCTTTCTTCCCCTTCTATCCCTTCGCTATCCTTCTCACTCCAAATAACTGACTAATATCCACCACTGAGATTACTTTCATATTTCACCATACTAATTCACCACTAATCCTTTATGGGGTTCCAGAGTAGTGTGCTTCAAGATTCTGCTATCTTTCCAAATCCTAATCCAAATAATTGACTAACCTATCCACCACTTAAAATTTACTTGCATGTTTCACTACACTAATTCATCACTAATCCTTTATGGGTCCCGGAGTAGCGTGCTACTCGCCGAAAAAGCGTTTTGATGCCTCGTCTGGGGTAGTAAGTGCTATATAAATGCAATTACAATACAATACGTGTTAAGGGAGTAAGGGCGGGAGGCTGCTTTTTTTGTGCAAAGGCCTCGGCTCTCTGGGACTCTCTCCCCTTTCCACCGGGAGCATTCAGAATCATTTTTAGTTCAGTTAAACCCTGTAGACCTGGTTCTCCTCTAGTTAGAGCCCCTTGCTGTCCTTCCTGTTCTAAGTCGCTTGCTGCAGTCCGTTTCATGCACTGGACTGGCGCTGGGATGACCCATCGCTGGGGCCGCTACGCGCTTTACAAATGTCATGACATAACTACTGAACGTGGAAACATGGACTGTAAAGTCCTACTCCAATCTGGACAACCGGAGGTCTTTTTGAACTCTAATAACGTTATCATGTTTATCTCTACAAACGACTGAGATGCAGAAAGGTTTGCCTGTTTTATTTTTTGTGTGTGAAAGAAGAGAATGAGCAAAGTGAGTTTATGGAGTGCAGTGTCTGGAGACAAACTCTGCCACACACCCAAGCAGCATGAAGGAGCTTCTCTTGATGGCACACAAAGATCTCATGGAGTTGGTGGCCTTGCGCCATGGCTGGTACTCACAAGTTGTCAGTGAAGAAGCATGCGGCCCGCTGCTGCACAATGGCCATGTGGCGGCGGTCCCAGTTGCGCGAAGGGCTAAGCATGTGCTGTCTCCCGAGCACCAGGATCCTCGCGTTCTGCTGGGCGAGAGAAGATACAACATCCAGGAGCTGGAACCAAGGGAAAGGCATGTTATGCTGGTGGGCAATGGGAGCGAATCTCCCAATCAAACAAAGGCTGGTGAAATGTAGTCAGAGAGTACAGTAAACCAGAGCACGGTCAGAACAAATATGATCAAATGGAAGATGGGAAAAGGAGGTACAGTCAAAGGAACCACATAGAAAGGGTCAACCGTCAATGCAAGAGTATTCCAAGGAAGCACCACAACAGCTTGGTAAACCAGCACGGTCATAGGGAACAGAGCAAACTCAATGGATGCATGGCTAAAGCTGAAGGCGGCACAAGTGCACAAAGGGAGTACCGGCAAATGACAAAGGGCTGGCAAATGCATCAACCCTGCAGGATCATCTACATGCTTGTAACCAAGCTCTGCAAACCTTTGACCCTTCCACGCAGAGCACCCACAATCTCATTCTTTTCATCTGTACATGGGAAATTTAAATATCTCCCCAGTGATCATGATTACATACAACCAACATTTCTTTGTCATCGTCAATGTTCTCCAGACAGCTGCAAGAGGTCTAAGTCTCCCATATATCTTTCCTTCTACAGTCACTAGCTCCACTGATGGTATTTCTATCCTGCTTTATATGCCGCAGGGTATGAAACACTCAACGAAGCTCCAAGGTCCTGGTTCCACACGGGGCGCAGTCCATAGGACACGTGACTGGGCTAGAACACGGTCAGCTGCTGTTGAAACGCGACAAAGGAAGGAATGTCTGGTAACTCACAAGGAGGCGCATTTCAAACATTGGACTGGAAAGCAAAGTTCCGCCTCCCTGCACATTCTGTTTAAAAGGCGGACCACATAATAACCGATAGCACCCCTCGAGCTGACAAAAACGGAAGGTATTTCTTTGGATGAGGTGGAGCCCTACCATCATCATCTTCATTGTAAACTTTATTCAGTAAGAATTCCATAAAAGTACAACATTATACATTTTATAAAAATCAAAACAGCTAATACTCAAAATCAATGAGGTGCATCCTCAAATGCACAAGATCTTAAAAACATTAGGTCCTTCATTGGCAATGGGTTCAAGGGTTTTCTGCCTGAGAGACAAGATCTCAGCTTTTTAGGCCACAGATTAAATGATGTCAACACTTTGGCTCAGTCATTCTATGCATGGGTGCATAGAAAGGATCACACAAGGGAGTGTAGTTCATCGCAGTACCCCAAGTGGGAGATTGCTGGTGCCGCACAGAGCAGAGATTTGCATTTTGCAATTAAGGGTTGGCATGAAGTGGGGTAGATGTTGAAACTAAAAAGTACAGCTTTTAATCCTACTGATTTGGAGTTTAGAGGACATGTCTTTATCATATGGAACACCCAGTATTTAACCTCAGACACCACTCATAGGGCTTGAAAAGGAGCAGGGTAGGAGGATTTTTTTTACCAGGAATCTTTGCCCTGTAGACCCGAAGGAAAGAAGCCCAATGTTGCCCCCATGCTTCAGCCTCTGGCACATATGCCCACCCATGAGGGCAGACGGGCAGTCGTGCTGCTGCAAAGCTCCCCGGCATCTTAAGCTCTTCCGTGACCGCCAAGAGTGGGTCTTAGTGCTGTGTTGTGGGCAGAACGCTGTCTGCGTAGGGTGAAGGACCCTGTCTGCGCAGGGTGAAGGACCCTGTCTGCGTAGGGTGAAGGACCCTGTCTGCTTAGGATGAAGGACCCTGTCTGCGTAGGGTGAAGGACCCAGTCTGCGTAGGGTGAAGGACCCAGTCTGCGTAGGGTGAAGGACCCAGTCTGCGTAGGGTGAAGGACCCGGTCTGCTTAGGATGAAGGACCCTGTCTGCGTAGGGTGCAGGACCCAGTCTGCGTAGGGTGAAGGACCCAGTCTGCGTAGGGTGAAGGACCCAGTCTCGTAGGGTGAAGGACCCAGTCTGCGTAGGGTGAAGGACCCAGTCTGCGTAGGGTGAAGGACCCAGTCTGCGTAGGGTGAAGGACCCAGTCTGCGTAGGGTGAAGGACCCAGTCTGCGTAGGGTGAAGGACCCAGTCTGCTTAGGGTGAAGGACCCAGTCTGCTTAGGGTGAAGGACCCTGTCTGCTTAGGGTGAAGGACCATGTCTGCCTAGGGTGAAGGACCCAGTCTGCGTAGGGTGAAGGACCCAGTCTGCGTAGGGTGAAGGACCCAGTCTGCCTAGGGTGAAGGACCCTGTCTGCTTAGGGTGAAGGACCATGTCTGCCTAGGATGAAGGACCCAGTCTGCGTAGGGTGAAGGACCCTGTCTACGTAGGGTGAAGGACCCAGTCTGCGTAGGGTAAAGGACCCAGTCTGCGTAGGGTAAAGGACCCAGTCTGCGTAGGGTGAAGGACCCTGTCTGCGTAGGGTGACAGACCCAGTCTGCTTAGGGTGACAGACCCAGTCTGCTTAGGGTGACGGACCCTGTCTGCCTAGGGTGAAGGACCCAGTCTGCGTAGGGTGAAGGACCCTGTCTGCCTAGGGTGAAGGACCCTGTCTGCCTAGGGTGAAGGACCCAGTCTGCGTAGGGTGAAGGACCCTGTCTGCGTAGGGTGAAGGACCCTGTCTGCGTAGGGTGGCAGACCCAGTCTGCTTAGGGTGACAGACCCAGTCTGCTTAGGGTGACAGACCCAGTCTGCTTAGGGTGACAGACCCTGTCTGCCTAGGGTGAAGGACCCTGTCTGCGAAGGGTGAAGGACCCTGTCTGCGTAGGGTGAAGGACCCAGTCTGCGTAGGGTGAAGGACCCTGTCTGCGTAGGGTGAAGGACCCAGTCTGCGTAGGGTGAAGGACCCTGTCTGCTTAGGATGAAGGACCCAGTCTGCCTAGGGTGAAGGACCCAGTCTGCGTAGGGTGAAGGACCCTGTCTGCGTAGGGTGAAGGACCCTGTCTGCGTAGGGTGAAGGACCCAGCCTGCGTAGTGTGAAGGACCCAGTCTGCATAGGGTGAAGGACCCAGTCTGCGTAGGGTGAAGGACCCAGTCTGCTTAGGGTGACAGACCCAGTCTGCTTAGGGTGAAGGACCCTGTCTGCGTAGGATGAAGGACCCTGTCTGCGTAGGGTGAAGGACCCTGTCTGCGTAGGGTGAAGGACCCTGTCTGCGTAGGGTGAAGGACCCTGTCTGCGTAGGGTGAAGAACCCTGTCTGCGTAGGGTGAAGGACCCTGTCTGCGTAGGGTGAAGGACCCTGTCTGCGTAGGGTGAAGGACCCTGTCTGCGTAGGGTGAAGGACCCTGTCTGCGTAGGGTGAAGGACCCAGTCTGCGTAGGGTGAAGGACCCAGTCTGCGTAGGGTGAAGGACCCAGTCTGCGTAGGGTGAAGGACCCAGTCTGCGTAGGGTGAAGGACCCAGTCTGCGTAGGGTGAAGGACCCAGTCTGCGTAGGGTGAAGGACCCTGTCTGCGTAGGGTGAAGGACCCAGTCTGCGTAGGGTGAAGGACCCTGTCTGCTTAGGATGAAGGACCCAGTCTGCGTAGGGTGAAGGACCCAGTCTGCGTAGGGTGAAGGACCCTGTCTGCGTAGGGTGAAGGACCCTGTCTGCGTAGGGTGAAGGACCCAGTCTGCGTAGGATGAAGGACCCTGTCTGCGTAGGATGAAGGACCCTGTCTGCGTAGGGTGAAGGAACCTGTCTGCGTAGGGTGAAGGACCCTGTCTGCGTAGGGTGAAGGACCCAGTCTGCATAGGGTGAAGGACCCAGTCTGCGTAGTGTGAAGGACCCAGTCTGCGTAGTGTGAAGGACCCAGTCTGCGTAGTGTGAAGGACCCTGTCTGCGTAGGGTGAAGGACCCTGTCTGCGTAGGGTGAAGGACCCTGTCTGCGTAGGGTGAAGGATCCTGTCTGCTTAGGGTGAAGGACTCAGTCTGCGTAGGGTGAAGGACCCAGTCTGCGTAGGATGAAGGACCCAGTCTGCATAGGGTGACAGACCCAGTCTGCTTAGGGTGAAGGACCCTGTCTGCGTAGGATGAAGGACCCTGTCTGCGTAGGATGAAGGACCCTGTCTGCGTAGGGTGAAGGACCCTGTCTGCGTAGGGTGAAAGACCCTGTCTGCGTAGGGTGAAGGACCCAGTCTGCGTAGGGTGAAGGACCCAGTCTGCGTAGGGTGAAGGACCCAGTCTGCGTAGGGTGAAGGACCCAGTCTGCGTAGGGTGAAGGACCCAGTCTGCTTAGGGTGAAGGACCCTGTCTGCCTAGGGTGAAGGACCCTGTCTGCGTAGGATGAAGGACCCAGTCTGCGTAGGGTGAAGGACCCAGTCTGCGTAGGGTAAAGGACCCAGTCTGCGTAGGGTAAAGGACCCAGTCTGCGTAGGGTGAAGGACCCAGTCTGCGTAGGGTGTGGGACCCAGTCTGCGTAGGATGAAGGACCCTGTCTGCGTAGGGTGAAGGACCCAGTCTGCGTAGGGTGAAGGACCCAGTCTGCGTAGGGTGTGGGACCCAGTCTGCGTAGGATGAAGGACCCTGTCTGCGTAGAGTGAAGGACCCAGTCTGCGTAGGGTAAAGGACCCAGTCTGCGTAGGGTAAAGGACTCAGTCTGCGTAGGGTGAAGGACCCTGTCTGCGTAGGGTGAAGGACCCTGTCTGCGTAGGGTGAAGGACCCAGTCTGCGTAGGGTGAAGGACCCTGTCTGCGTAGGTTGAAGGACCCTGTCTGCGCAGGGTGAAGGACCCTGTCTGCGCAGGGTGAAGGGCCCTGTCTGCGTAGGGTGAAGGACCCTGTCTGCGTAGGGTGAAGGACCCTGTCTGCATAGGGTGAAGGACCCTGTCTGCGTAGGGTGAAGGACCCTGTCTGCCAAGGGTGAAGGACCCTGTCTGCGTAGGGTGAAGGACCCTGTCTGCGTAGGGTGAAGGACCCAGTCTGCGTAGGGTGAAGGACCCTGTCTGCGTAGGATGAAGGACCCTGTCTGCGTAGGGTGAAGGACCCAGTCTGCGTAGGGTGAAGGACCCTGTCTGCGTAGGGTGAAGGACCCTGTCTGCGTAGGGTGAAGGACCCTGTCTGCCTAGGGTGAAGGACCCTGTCTGCGTAGGGTGAAGGACCCTGTCTGCGTAGGGTGAAGGACCCAGTCTGCCTAGGGTGAAGGACCCTGTCTGCATAGGGTGAAGGACCCTGTCTGCCTAGGGTGAAGGATCCTGTCTGCCTAGGGTGAAGGACCCAGTCTGCGTAGGGTGAAGGACCCAGTCTGCTTAGGGTGAAGGACCCTGTCTGCCTAGGGTGAAGGACCCTGTCTGCGTAGGATGAAGGACCCAGTCTGCGTAGGGTGAAGGACCCAGTCTGCGTAGGGTAAAGGACCCAGTCTGCGTAGGGTAAAGGACCCAGTCTGCGTAGGGTGAAGGACCCAGTCTGCGTAGGGTGTGGGACCCAGTCTGCGTAGGATGAAGGACCCTGTCTGCGTAGGGTGAAGGACCCAGTCTGCGTAGGGTGAAGGACCCAGTCTGCGTAGGGTGTGGGACCCAGTCTGCGTAGGATGAAGGACCCTGTCTGCGTAGAGTGAAGGACCCAGTCTGCGTAGGGTAAAGGACCCAGTCTGCGTAGGGTAAAGGACTCAGTCTGCGTAGGGTGAAGGACCCTGTCTGCGTAGGGTGAAGGACCCTGTCTGCGTAGGGTGAAGGACCCAGTCTGCGTAGGGTGAAGGACTCAGTCTGCGTAGGTTGAAGGACCCTGTCTGCGTAGGGTGAAGGACCCTGTCTGCGCAGGGTGAAGGACCCTGTCTGCGTAGGGTGAAGGACCCTGTCTGCGTAGGGTGAAGGACCCTGTCTGCATAGGGTGAAGGACCCTGTCTGCGTAGGGTGAAGGACCCTGTCTGCCAAGGGTGAAGGACCCTGTCTGCGTAGGGTGAAGGACCCTGTCTGCGTAGGGTGAAGGACCCAGTCTGCGTAGGGTGAAGGACCCTGTCTGCGTAGGATGAAGGACCCTGTCTGCGTAGGGTGAAGGACCCAGTCTGCGTAGGGTGAAGGACCCAGTCTGCTTAGAGTGAAGGACCCAGTCTGCTTAGGGTGAAGGACCCAGTCTGCGTAGGGTGAAGGACCCTGTCTGCGTAGGGTGAAGGACCCAGTCTGCGTAGGGTGAAGGACCCAGTCTGCGTAGGGTGAAGGACCCAGTCTGCGTAGGGTGAAGGACCCAGTCTGCGTAGGGTGAAGGACCCAGTCTGCATAGGGTGAAGGACCCTGTCTGCGTAGGGTGAAGGACCCTGTCTGCGTAGGATGAAGGACCCTGTCTGCGTAGGGTGAAGGACCCAGTCTGCATAGGGTGAAGGACCCTGTCTGCGTAGGATGAAGGACCCTGTCTGCGTAGGGTGGAGGACCCAGTCTGCTTAGAGTGAAGGACCCAGTCTGCTTAGGGTGAAGGACCCAGTCTGCATAGGGTGAAGGACCCTGTCTGCGTAGGGTGAAGGACCCAGTCTGCGTAGGGTGAAGGCGGGAATTTTCTTCCATGAATAGAGAAAGATTTTGGCTTACTTACTTTTCTAATATGCGACCCACTGCCAGAAGCAGGGATTTAGGCCTGTAGTTCCCTGGAAATGAGGGTCCAGCTTGATTTTTTTTAATGGTTTTGCCACCGCGTGTTTCCATGCAGGGGGGGACAATGGCAGTAGACCCCCACCCCCTGGGGGGCTACTGCCATTGCAGTATTTACTACAAAAAACAAAAACAATTCTGCTCCGGGAAGGAGTGTGGGGGAGGGCTCTAGAGGGGAACCAGATCTCACTTTACTAAAAAGTGTTGGTTGCAGTTCTATAGTAATGGCGGGGCGTCTGTAAGGCGCGCTCCGGGTGCGCCCAATGTCCTTCTCTGGGATGGAGTTAGCTGGACTCTGTACTTTGAAGGGAACAGCAGATGTCGGAGACTTTGCCAGATCATTGCAAGGTGCGACCGTGGGTTCTGGGCAGTTAGGGCCAGACTTTGATGTATTTGGGGATTTAATACTTGGGAATAATTTCCCAAGTATTAAAGTGAGCTGTCTGGCCAATCTGGCTTCAAAACAGGAAGCTTGGGCCTTTCAACGGCCCTGCGGGCGGTGGTTTCTCCCGCTCATCACATGGTTTGAGACTGAATGGATGTTGTCTTCATAGCCTTGGAAGGGTGCGGTCAAGAGGTCTGGATCTTCTGGTTGGCTAGACTTGGATGAGTAGGAATCCTTCAAGAGGTGGAGCCTGACACAGTAAAAGTTCAAGTAATACAATGGAGTGGTTGTTAATATTCCCACATGGTTGTCAGCTCGAGTGAGGGCCCACGGAGCAGGAACAATCAATGCAGGATCATGCCCCGGGGGCCGGTGAAAGGAAAGTATATATTCATTTTTAGAAGAGCGCATCCTTCACCAAACATCAAGGGGATTGAGGTCGGAGTCGCGATAGAAATCCAGCCTCACTGAACACTGAGGAACAGTCCGAGCCAGCACCAGCATCTGTCCCACGGCCTCGAGTTTGTGAAGACACATCTGTCCCTCGGCCTCGAGTTTGTGAAGACACATCTGTCCTTTGGGTCTGACCAGTGGGTGAGTCTTGCGATCAGTATTGCTACGCAACACTTCCTAGATAGGCCTGTGCAGGGCTCCTGGAGGAATCGCTGCATGTGTGAAGCCCCTAATGATGACCCTTACCACGCGTGACCCATGGCATGGAGAAGTACGTGTGGCCCATGGCATAGAGAAGAACATGTGGCCCATGGCATGGAGAAGAACATGTGTGGTCCATGGCATGGAGAAGAACATGTGTGGCCCATGGCATGGAGAAGAACAAGTGTGGCCCATGGCATGGAGAAGAGCATGTGTGGCCCATGGCATGGAGAAGAACGTGTGGCCCATGGCATGGAGAAGAACATGTGTGCCCCATGACATGGAGAAGAACGTGTGGCCCATGACATGGAGAAGAACGTGTGTGCCCCATGGCATGGAGAAGAACCTGTGGCCCATGGCATGGAGAAGAACATGTGTGGCCCATGGCATGGAGAAGAACGTGTGTGCCCCATGGCATGGAGAAGAACCTGTGGCCCATGGCATGGAGAAGAACATGTGTGGCCCATGGCATGGAGAAGAACATGTGTGCCCCATGACATGGAGAAGAACGTGTGGCCCATGGCATGGAGAAGAACATGTGTGCCCCATGACATGGAGAACGTGTGGCTCATAGCATGGAGAAGAACGTGTGGCCCATGGCATGGAGTAGAACATGTGTGGCCCATGGCATGAAGAAGAACATGTGTGCCCCATGACATGGAGAAGAATGTGTGGCCCATGGCATGGAGAAGAACACGTGTGGTCCATGGCATGGAGAAGAACACGTGTGACCCATGGCATGGAGTAGAAAACGAGAGACCCATGGCATGGAGTAGAAAACGAGTGACCCATGGCATGGAGGAAAACGTATGACCCATGGCATGGAGAAGAAGGCGTGACCCATGGCATGGAAAAGAACATGTGTGGCCGATGGCATGGAAAAGAACATGTGTGGCCCATGGCATGGAGTAGAACATGTGTGCTCCATGACATGGAGAACGTGTGGCCCATGGCATGGAGAAGAACTTGTGGCCCGTGGCATGGAGAAGAGCGTGTGGCCTATGGCATGGTGAAGAACACGTGTGACCCATGGCATGGAGAAGAACAGGTGTGACCCATGGCATGGAGAAGAACGTGTGCCCCATGGCATGGAGAAGAACATGTGTGGCGCATGGCATGGAGAAGAACATGTGTGCCCCATGGCATGGGGAAGAACATGTGTGGCCCATAGCATGGAGAAGAACACGTGTGCCCCATGGCATGGAAAAGTGCATGAGTCGTCCATGGCATGGAGAAGAACACGTGTGCCCCATGGCATGGAGAAGTGCATGTGTGGTCCATGGCATGAAGAAGAATACATGTGCCCCATGGCATGAAGTAGTGCATGTGTGGCCCATAGCATGGAGAAGACCATGTCTGGTCCATGGCATGGAAAAGAACATGTGTGGCCCATGGCATAGAGAAGAACATGTGTTGCCCATGGCATGGAGAAGAACACATGTGGCCCATGGCATGGAGAAGAACACGTGTGACCCATGGCATGGAGAAGAACACGTGTGACCCATGGCATGGAGAAGAACGTGTGACCCATGGCATAGAGAAGAACATGTGTGCCCCATGGCATGGAGAAAAACATGTGTGGCCCATGGCATGGAGAAGAACATGTGTGGCCCATTGCATGGAGAAAAACATGTGTGGCCCATGACATGGAGAAGAACATGTGAGCCCCATGGCATGGAGAAGAACATGTGTTGCCCATGGCACTGAGAAGAACATGTGTGTCCCATGACATGGAGAATGTGTGGCCCATGGCATGGAGAAGAACGTGTGGCCCATGGCATGGAGAAGAACATGTGCGGCTCATGGCATGGAGAAGAACATGTGAGCCCCATGACATGGAGAAGAACGTGTGGCCCATGGCATGGAGAATAACGTGTGGCCCATGGCATGGAGAAGAACATGTGTGACCCATGGCATGGAGAAGAACACGTGTGACCCATGGCATGGAGAAGAACACGTGTGACCCATGGCATGGAGAAGAACACGTGTGACCCATGGCATGGAGAAGAACGTGTGACCCATGGCATTGAGAAGAACATGTGTGCACCATGGCATGGAGAAGGACATGCATGACCCATGGCATAGAGAAGAACATGTGTGGCCCGTGGCATGGAGAAGAGCATGTGTGGCCTATGGCATGGAGAAGAACACGTGTGCCCCATGGCATTGAGAAGTGCATGTGTGGTCCAAGGCATGGAGAAGAACATGTGTGCCCCATGGCATGGAGAAGTGCATGTGTGGTCCATGGCATGAAGAAGAACACGTATAACCCATGGCACGGAGAAGTGCATGTGTGGCCGATAGCATGGAGAAGAACATGTCTAGTACATGACATGGAGAAGAACACGTGTGGCCCATGGCATGGAGAAGGACATGTGTGGCCCATGGCATGGAGAAGAACATGTGTGGCCCATGGCATGGAGAAGAACATGTGTGGTCCATGGCATGGAGAAGAACACGTGTGCCCCATGGCATGGAGAAGAACATGTGTGCCCCATGGCATGGAGAAGAACATGTGTGGCCCATGGCATGGAGAAGAACACGTGTGGTCCATGGCATGGAGAAGAACACGTGTGCCCAATTCCATGGAGAAGAACATGTGTGCCCCATGGCATGGGGAAGAACATGTGTGACTCATGGCATGCAGAAGTGCATGTGTGGCCCATGGCATGGAGAAGAACACGTGTGGTCAATGGCATGGAGAAGAACACGTGTGCCCCATGGCATGGAGAAGAACATGTTTTCCATGGTATGGAGAAGAACACGTGTGCCCCATGGCATGGAGAAGAACATGTGTGGCCCATGGCATGGAGAAGAACATGTGTGGCCCGTAGTACGCATTAAGTCACCTGGTCGCGTCCTGCACCAGTCGCTCTGGCGTCCTCCACTGAATTGAGCAAGACGGTTACAACTCCCTCACCCAACAGCCAGGACTGGGCAGGTTGAACCCCTTTAGTTACACTGCAGCTGACCCCTTATACAGGGAGGCGCATATGTCCTATCAATGCTGCCCTTCTGCCTTCGAGCCAATAAAGAGGTGCTGCATAAGAAACTGCACGAGAGCATGCCCTGTGCTCCACTGCATGCACTGGTCCCTTTGCTGCAACCCCCAAACGAAACACAGCTGCAATGCTCCTGTACACAACTACACGCAGCAATGTGCCTGCACTCACCACTCCGCTGCAAGGCTCCTGCACAGACTGCACGCAGCAATGTGCCTGCACACACCACTCCATTGCAAGGCTCCTGCACAGACTGCACGCAGCAATGTGCCTGCACACACCACTCCGCTGCAAGGCTCCTGCACAGACTGCACGCAGCAATGTGCCTGCACACACCACTCCATTGCAAGGCTCCTGCACAGACTGCACGCAGCAATGTGCCTGCACACACCACTCCGCTGCAAGGCTCCTGCACAGTCTGCACGCAGCAATGTGCCTGCACACACCACTCCGCTGCAAGGCTCCTGCACAGACTGCATGCAGCAATGTGCCTGCACACACCACTCCACTGCAAGGCTCCTGCACAGACTGCACGCGGCAATGTGCCTGCACACACCACTGCACTGCAAGGCTACTGTACACAACTCCATGCAGCAATGTGTAAATGTAAATGTAAATGTATAGGCATTTATATAGCGCACTACTTACCCGTAGGGTCCCAAGGCGCTTCGACCGCTGCGAAACCCTTCCTGGCTTCCCTGAGAGATGGTCCCTTAATGGGTATCTCCAGGGTGAGACCAGGCATCCCCGGCGGTCTGGTGGGGCCGTTAGTGAAGATGAGGCAAGCTAATGCCCAGAGTTGCCGAGTGTGATCGCTGATCAGAGTGGGCACCGAGTCCGCTGACCCTGGTCCAGAAACCTGCCGCGCCGGGAATCGAACCCTGGTCCCGGGCCATCCTCTGCTCTCGGGTCTGCCGCCTCTAACCAGTGAGCCACACACACCACTCCGCTGCAAGGCTCCTGCACACACTGCACCCAGCAATGTGCCTGCACTCACCAGTCCGCTGCAAGGCTCCGGCACAGACTGCTCTGCACCACTGCCCCCACACACCAGCCTGTGCAAGGCTCCTGCAGACTGCACGCAGCAATGTGCCTGCACACACCACTCCGCTGCAAGGCTCCTGCACAGACTGCACGAAGCAATGTGCCTGCACACACCACTGCACTGCAAGGCTCCTGCACAGACTGCTCTGCACCACTGCCCCCACACACCAGCCTGTGCAAGGCTCCTGCAGACTGCACGCAGCAATGTGCCTGCACACACCACTGCACTGCAAGGCTCCTGCACAGACTGCACGAAGCAATGTGCCTGCACACACCACTCCTCTGCAAGGCTCCTGCACAGACTGCACGCAGCAATGTGCCTGCACACACCACTCCGCTGCAAGGCTCCTGCACAGACTGCACGCAGCAATGTGCCTGCACACACCACTCCGCTGCAAGTCTCCTGCACAGACTGCATGCAGCAATGTGCCTGCACTCACCAGTCTGCTGCAAGGCTCCTGCACAGACTGCACGAAGCAATGTGCCTGCACACACCACTCCACTGCAAGGCTCCTGCACAGACTGCACGCGGCAATGTGCCTGCACACACCACTCCGCTGCAAGTCTCCTGCACAGACTGCTCTGCACCACTGCCCCCACACACCAGCCTGTGCAAGGGTCCTGCACAGACTGCACGGAGCAATGTGCCTGCACACACCACTCCGCTGCAAGGCTCCTGCACAGACTGCACCCAGCAATGTGCCTGCACACACCACTCCGCTGCAAACTCCTGCACAGACTGCACGCAGCAATGTGCCTGCACACACCACTCCGCTGCAAGGCTCCTGCACAAACTGCACCCAGCAATGTGCCCCCACACACCAGCCTGTGCAAGGCTCCTGCACAGACTGCACGCAGTAATGTGCCTGCACACACCACTCCGCTGCAAGTCTCCTGCACAGACTGCACCCAGCAATGTGCCTGCACGCACCCACTCTGCTGCAAGGCTCCTGCACAGACTGCATGCAGCAATGTGCCTGCACTCACCAGTCTGCTGCAAGGCTCCTGCACAGACTGCACGCAGTAATGTGCCTGCACACACCACTGCACTGCAAGTCTCCTGCACAGACTGCACGAAGCAATGTGCCTGCACACACCACTCCGCTGCAAGTCTCCTGCACAGACTGCATGCAGCAATGTGCCTGCACTCACCAGTCTGCTGCAAGGCTCCTGCACAGACTGCACGAAGCAATGTGCCTGCACACACCACTCCGCTGCAAGTCTCCTGCACAGACTGCATGCAGCAATGTGCCTGCACGCACCCACTCCGCTGCAAGTCTCCTGCACAGACTGCACCCAGCAATGTGCCTGCACTCACCAGTCTGCTGCAAGGCTCCTGCACAGACTGCACACAGCAATGTACCTCCATGCACCACTCCGCTGCAAGGCTCCTGCACAGACTGCACGCAGCAATGTGCCTGCACCCACCACTCCGCTGCAAGGCTCCTGCACAGACTGCACGCAGTAATGTGCCTGCACACACCACTCTGCTGCAAGGCTCCTGCACAGACTGCACACAGCAATGTACCTCCATGCACCACTCCGCTGCAAGGCTCCTGCACAGACTGCACGCAGCAATGTGCCTGCACCCACCACTCCGCTGCAAGGCTCCTGCACAGACTGCACGCAGCAATGTGCCTGCACACACCACTCCTCTGCAAGGCTCCTGCACAGACTGCACGCAGCAATGTGCCTGCACACACCACTGCACTGCAAGGCTACTGTACACAACTACATGCAGCAATGTGCCTGCACACACCACTCCGCTGCAAGGCTCCTGCACAGACTGCACGCGACAATGTGCCTGCACACACCACTGCACTGCAATGCTCCTGTACACAACTACATGCAGCAATGTGCCTGCACACACCACTCCGCTGCAAGTCTCCTGCACAGACTGCACGAAGCAATGTGCCTGCACGCACCCACTCCGCTGCAAGGCTCCTGCACAGACTGCACGCAGCAATGTGCCTGCACACACCACTCCGCTGCAAGTCTCCTGCACAGACTGCATGCAGCAATGTGCCTGCACACAACACTCCGCTGCAAGGCTCCTGCACAGACTGCACGAAGCAATGTGCCTGCACACACCACTCCGCTGCAAGGCTCCTGCACAGACTGCACGAAGCAATGTGCCTGCACACACCACTCCGCTGCAAGTCTCCTGCACAGACTGCATGCAGCAATGTGCCTGCACTCACCAGTCTGCTGCAAGGCTCCTGCACAGACTGCACGAAGCAATGTGCCTGCACACACCACTCCGCTGCAAGGCTCCTGCACAGACTGCACGCAGCAATGTGCCTGCACGCACCCACTCTGCTGCAAGGCTCCTGCACAGACTGCACGCAGCAATGTGCCTGCACACACCACTCCGCTGCAAGTCTCCTGTACAGACTGCACGAAGCAATGTGCCTGCACACACCACTCTGATGCAAGGCTCCTGCACAGACTGCATGCAGCAATGTGCCTGCACATACCACTCCGCTGCAAGTCTCCTGCACAGACTGCACGAAGCAATGTGCCTGCACTCACCAGTCTGCTGCAAGGCTCCTGCACAGACTGCAGGCAGTAATGTGCCTGCACACACCACTCCGCTGCAAGTCTCCTGCACAGACTGCATGCAGCAATGTGCCTGCACGCACCCACTCCGCTGCAAGGCTCCTGCACAGACTGCACGCAGCAATGTGCCTGCACACACCACTCCACTGCAAGGCTCCTGCACAGACTGCACGCGGCAATGTGCCTGCACACACCACTGCACTGCAAGGCTACTGTACACAACTACATGCAGCAATGTGCCTGCACTCACCAATCCGCTGCAAGGCTCCTGCACAGACTGCACGAAGCAATGTGCCTGCACGCACCCACTCCGCTGCAAGGCTCCTGCACAGACTGCACGCAGCAATGTGCCTGCACACACCAATCCGCTGCAAGGCTCCTGCACAGACTGCACGAAGCAATGTGCCTGCACGCACCCACTCCGCTGCAAGGCTCCTGCACAGACTGCACGCAGTAATGTGCCTGCACACACCACTCTGATGCAAGGCTCCTGCACAGACTGCACGCAGTAATGTGCCTGCACACACCACTCTGATGCAAGGCTCCTGCACAGACTGCACGCGACAATGTGCCTGCACACACCACTGCACTGCAAGGCTACTGTACACAACTACATGCAGCAATGTGCCTGCACACACCACTATGCTGCAAGGCTCCTGCACAGACTGCACGCAGTAATGTGCCTGCACGCACCACTCCACTGCAAGGCTCCTGCACAGACTGCACGCAGCAATGTGCCTGCACACACCACTCTGATGCAAGGCTCCTGCACAGACTGCACGTAGCAATGTGCCTGCACGCACCACTCTGCTGCAAGGCTCCTGCACAGACTGCACGCAGCAATGTGCCTGCACGCACCACTCCGCTGCAAGGCTCCTGCACAGACTGCACGCAGCAATGTGCCTGCACGCACCACTCCGCTGCAAGGCTCCTGCACAGACTGCACGCAGTAATGTGCCTGCACACACCACTCCACTGCAAAGCTCCTGCACAGACTGCACGCGGCAATGTGCCTGCACACACCACTGCACTGCAAGGCTACTGTACACAACTGCATGCAGCAATGTGCCTGCACACACCACTCTGCTGCAAGGCTCTTGCACAGACTGCACGCAGTAATGTGCCTGCACTCACCACTCTGCTGCGTGCAGTCTGTGCAGGAGCCTTGCAGCAATGTGCCTGCACTCACCACTCTGCTGCGTGCAGTCTGTGCAGGAGCCTTGCAGCAATGTGCCTGCACACACCACTCCGCTGCAAGGCTCCTGCACAGACTGCACGCAGCAATGTGCCTGCACTCACCAGTCTGCTGCAAGGCTCCTGCACAGACTGCACGCAGTAATGTGCCTGCACACACCACTCCGCTGCAAGGCTCCTGCACAAACTGCACCCAGCAATGTGCCTGCACTCACCAGTCTGCTGCAAGGCTCCTGCACAGACTGCACGCAGTAATGTGCCTGCACACACCACTCCGCTGCAAGTCTCCTGCACAGACTGCACAAAGCAATGTGCCTGCACGCACCCACTCCGCTGCAAGGCTCGTGCACAGACTGCACGCAGCAATGTGCCTGCACACACCACTCCGCTGCAAGGCTCCTGCACAGACTGCATGCAGCAATGTGCCTGCACACACCACTCCGCTGCAAGGCTCCTGCACAGACTGCACGTAGCAATGTACCTGCACACACCACTGCACTGCAAGGCTACTGCACAAACTGCACCCAGCAATGTGCCTGCACTCACCAGTCTGCTGCAAGGCTCCTGCACAGACTGCACGCAGTAATGTGCCTGCACACACCACTCCGCTGCAAGTCTCCTGCACAGACTGCACGCAGCAATGTGCCTGCACGCACCCACTCCGCTGCAAGGCTCCTGCACAGACTGCACGCAGCAATGTGCCTGCACACACCACTCCGCTGCAAGTCTCCTGCACAGACTGCACGCAGCAATGTGCCTGCACGCACCCACTCCGCTGCAAGGCTCCTGCACAGACTGCACGCAGCAATGTGCCTGCACACACCACTCCGCTGCAAGTCTCCTGCACAGACTGCACGAAGCAATGTGCCTGCACTCACCAGTCTGCTGCAAGGCTCCTGCACAGACTGCAGGCAGTAATGTGCCTGCACACACCACTCCACTGCAAAGCTCCTGCACAGACTGCACGCGGCAATGTGCCTGCACACACCACTGCACTGCAAGGCTACTGTACACAACTGCATGCAGCAATGTGCCTGCACACACCACTCTGCTGCAAGGCTCTTGCACAGACTGCACGCAGTAATGTTCCTGCACTCACCACTCTGCTGCGTGCAGTCTGTGCAGGAGCCTTGCAGCAATGTGCCTGCACACACCACTCCGCTGCAAGGCTCCTGCACAGACTGCACGCAGCAATGTGCCTGCACTCACCAGTCTGCTGCAAGGCTCCTGCACAGACTGCACGCAGTAATGTGCCTGCACACACCACTCCGCTGCAAGGCTCCTGCACAAACTGCACCCAGCAATGTGCCTGCACTCACCAGTCTGCTGCAAGGCTCCTGCACAGACTGCACGCAGTAATGTGCCTGCACACACCACTCCGCTGCAAGTCTCCTGCACAGACTGCACAAAGCAATGTGCCTGCACGCACCCACTCCGCTGCAAGGCTCCTGCACAGACTGCACGCAGCAATGTGCCTGCACTCACCAGTCTGCTGCAAGGCTCCTGCACAGACTGCATGCAGCAATGTGCCTGCACACACCACTCCGCTGCAAGGCTCCTGCACAGACTGCATGCAGCAATGTGCCTGCACACAACACTCCGCTGCAAGGCTCCTGCACAGACTGCTCTGCACCACTGCTCCCACACACCAGCCTGTGCAAGGGTCCTGCACAGACTGCACGCAGCAATGTGCCTGCACACACCACTCCGCTGCAAGTCTCCTGCACAGACTGCACGGAGCAATGTGCCTGCACACACCACTCCGCTGCAAGGCTCCTGCACAAACTGCACCCAGCAATGTGCCTGCACTCACCAGTCTGCTGCAAGGCTCCTGCACAGACTGCACGCAGTAATGTGCCTGCACACACCACTCCGCTGCAAGTCTCCTGCACAGACTGCACGCAGCAATGTGCCTGCACGCACCCACTCCGCTGCAAGGCTCCTGCACAGACTGCACGCAGCAATGTGCCTGCACACACCACTCCGCTGCAAGGCTCCTGCACAGACTGCATGCAGCAATGTGCCTGCACACACCACTCCGCTGCAAGTCTCCTGCACAGACTGCACGAAGCAATGTGCCTGCACACACCACTCCGCTGCAAGGCTCCTGCACAGACTGCATGCAGCAATGTGCC
Organism: Lissotriton vulgaris; assembly: GCF_964263255.1. Classification (NCBI taxonomy): domain Eukaryota; kingdom Metazoa; phylum Chordata; class Amphibia; order Caudata; family Salamandridae; genus Lissotriton; species Lissotriton vulgaris. The sequence goes on from NC_141697.1 coordinate 19,881,888, forward strand.
TGCACATACCACTCCGCTGCAAGTCTCCTGCACAGACTGCACGAAGCAATGTGCCTGCACTCACCAGTCTGCTGCAAGGCTCCTGCACAGACTGCAGGCAGTAATGTGCCTGCACACACCACTCCGCTGCAAGTCTCCTGCACAGACTGCACGCAGCAATGTGCCTGCACACACCACTCCGCTGCACGGCTCCTGCACAGACTGCTCTGCACCACTGCCCCCACACACCAGCCTGTACAAGGCTCCTGCACAGACCACTATCCACCGATGTTCCCACACTCTGGCCTGCAAGGCTAATGCACACACTGCTGTGCACCACTACCCCCACACAGGGCTCCACGGCTTCTGAGAATAGAGCTGTGGGAGGGGGGGGGGATTGGGAGCCAAATGTTGCTATTAGAGTGACACCTGCTGCTGAGGGTAGAAAGTGCTGCTTGGTAACATTCCCCAGGGATAGGTGGGGTAAAAAAGACAAGGGCTGCTCTTAGAGTGCCACCTGCTGCTGAGTGTAGAAAGTGCTGCTTGGTAACATTCCCTGGGGAAGTGTGGGGTGGAGAAGACAAGTGCTGCTCTTACAGTGCCACCTTCTGGCGAGGGTATAAAGTGCTGCTTTGGTAACACTCCCCGGGAAGGGTGGGATGTATACAAGTGCTGCTCTTACAGTGCCACCTAATGGCCAGGGCCAGGAATGGTGCAGAAGCGGTAGAGATGAATGATGCTGCTGCGGTGACCCCTGCTGGTCGAAGCTGGAAGCGCTTCTCAAGTGACTGCGAGTCAAGCGAGTTCCTTTCTGAACTGATTATCGGGGAATCTATAAAACCGACAGTCAGATTTGTGTACAATCGTACACGGTAAATATACAAGTCAATACTCATTATTCACAGATCTATAAAGCGGCACTTGCAAGAGTGCGCCAGCAGGGAGAATGGAAGGCGCAGCTGCAAGGAATGCAGGAAATGCAAACTAAAGAGTCCAGAGCTGCAGGCATGAGGGCTCAGCGCCTACATTAATGTAAGGCTGTAAATACTTTGTCACAAGAAGCTATTGGCATTGCTAAATATTGCACCACCAACTGTGCCTGGTGGAAGCACGCACTGACGTCCGGTGGTGTGAGTGCCTGGTGGAAGCGCGCACTGACGGCCGGTGGTGTGAGTGCCTCGTGGAAGCGCGCACTGACGGCCGGTGGTGTGAGTGCCTCGTGGAAGCGTGCACTGACGTCTGGTGGTGTTTGCGCACAGTGAAAGCGTGCACTGACAACTGGTGGTGTGTATGTCTGGTGAAAGCGTGCACTGACGGCTGGAGGAGTGTGCCTGCTGAAAACATGCACAGCCGACAGCACCCCTCAACCCCCAACGCCTAAATCACCACTCAACCCGCAACGCCGACAGCACCACTCAACCCGCAACGCCTACATCACCACTCAACCCGCAACGCCGACAGCACCACTCAACCCGCAACGCCTACATCACCACTCAACCCCTACCGCGAACAGCACCACTCAACCCGCAACGCCTACATCACCACTCAACCCGCAACGCCTACATCACCACTCAACCCGCAACGCCTACATCACCACTCAACCTGCTACGCCTACATCACCACTAAAACCCCACCGCGTACAGCACCACTCAATCCACACCGCCTACAGCACCACTCAACCCGCAAAGCCTACATCACCACTCAACCCGCAACGCCTACATCACCACTCAACCTGCTACGCCTACATCACCACTAAAACCCCACCGCGTACAGCACCACTCAATCCACACCGCCTACAGCACCACTCAACCCGCAACGCCTACATCACCACTAAATCCCCACAGCATACAGCACCACCCAATCCCCACCGCGTACAGCACCACTGAACCAGCAATGCCTACACCACCACACAATCTGCAACGCCTACATCATCACTCAACCAACAACGCTTATTTATGAATGAGGGGGGAAAAAGACCCAACTGCATACACACAGCATAGATAACAGGAAACACTCACAACTTTCGCCGTATCATATTTGCATGCAAGTTTATCAGACATGCGCCATACTCCCCCTTTGAGGACTCGCCATCCTCCCTTTATTCTGCAGTTGCTTCCTGGCCAAAGCCATTGCATGAGCAGAGACGCAAGCAAGCACAATGTTCATCTTCAAAAATAGTTACATTACCGGACTGGCCATCTGGGTATTTTTGCACGTTTCCGCTGGGCCAATAGGCAGTGCTTGAAATGGAAAAGGAAAAGTACAGAGTACCTGCTTGTTTCTGAGAAGTGCCGGTACTCTGCAATTAAAAGTATTACATTTCTCTTGAGAAGTGCCGGTAGTCTCCCCCTCAAAATAAAAAAGTGCTGGTACTCAATAAGAGTTACGAGGATCGAAAATGGATAGGGTTTGCACGATCATGGAGCATGGACAGCTAAGGGATTAGTAGGGTGCGCCTAATAAGGAGGGTGATAATATCTTGTTTCTCAAACAGATCAACTGGTGCAGTTTCTAAGCGCTGTAAGCAACAGGTCTTACTATTGCTCAGCCTAATTTAATAGTACTGAATTTATCAATCTGGAAGGATGGAAGCCTGACAGGACTTTGATTTGTGATCTGCAGCTCACAGTATATGTCAACATTGAGCACTAACACAATTTGACTTGGGACAGAGAACTGATATTGTGCAGAAAAGAGTTTCGTGGTTAGTGAATGGAATTCACTAAGTGCCAGACAAAATATAGCGCCGCCGGAGCACGCCCTTGCGGAAATAATAACAGTGTCACCTTGGCATGATGCTTCACAGCGTGGAAGGTGTGACTGGAGCCCTCCTCTGGCGGCCTCACAGCTGCAACACTGTCCCAAGGACACGAGACAGCGCAGTATTGGCACTTAGTGGCAGAACCGCAGAGGAAAGTGCAGAACCGCGGAGGAACCTTAGCTGCACTTACCTGTGGAAACCCCCCCCCTGACTGGGGTACTGGGGCTATGCTCCCCTTTATCAAGCCGACCGAATCAGTGGGTATTTAACATTATAGTGTACAGCTGGAAAGGGTAAGCTCGAAGTCTACTGTCCTTTATTTCGGATGATCAGAATTTTCTGCGCTATCCTGTGAACTACAATTGCTTGAGGAATTACCTGAGGAAAGGTACAGAGGCCGCCTGCTACCTCACCTGAGACAAGGCACAGAGACCCCTGCTACCTCACCTGAGACAAGGCACAGAGACCCCTGCTACCTCACCTGAGACAAGGCACAGAGACCCCTGCCACCTCACCTGAGGCAAGGCACAGAGGCCCCTGCTACCTCACCCGAGACAAGGTACAGCGGCCCCTTGCTACCTCACCTGAGGCAAGGCACAGAGACCCCTGCTACCTCACCTGAGACAAGGCACAGAGACCCCTGCTACCTCACCTGAGACAAGGCACAGAGACCCCTGCCACCTCACCTGAGGCAAGGCACAGAGGCCCCTGCTACCTCACCCGAGACAAGGTACAGCGGCCCCTTGCTACCTCACCTGAGGCAAGGCACAGAGACCCCTGCTACCTCACCTGAGGCAAGGCACAGAGACCCCTGCTACCTCACCTGAGACAAGGCACAGAGACCCCTGCTACCTCACCTGAGACAAGGCACAGAGACCCCTGCTACCTCACCTGAGACAAGGCACAGAGACCCCTGCTACCTCACCTGAGGCAAGGCACAGAGGCCCCCTGCTACCTCACCCGAGACAAGGTACAGCGGCCCCTTGCTACCTCACCTGAGGCAAGGCACAGAGGCCCCCTGCTACCTCACCTGAGACAAGGCACAGAGACCCCTGCCACCTCACCTGAGGCAAGGCACAGAGGCCCCCTGCTACCTCACCCGAGACAAGGCACAGAGACCCCTGCTACCTCACCTGAGACAAGGCACAGAGACCCCTGCCACCTCACCTGAGGCAAGGCACAGAGGCCCCTGCTACCTCACCCGAGACAAGGTACAGCGGCCCCTTGCTACCTCACCTGAGGCAAGGCACAGAGACCCCTGCCACCTCACCTGAGGCAAGGCACAGAGACCCCTGCTACCTCACCTGAGACAAGGCACAGAGACCCCTGCTACCTCACCTGAGACAAGGCACAGAGACCCCTGCTACCTCACCTGAGACAAGGCACAGAGACCCCTGCCACCTCACCTGAGGCAAGGCACAGAGGCCCCTGCTACCTCACCCGAGACAAGGTACAGCGGCCCCTTGCTACCTCACCTGAGGCAAGGCACAGAGACCCCTGCTACCTCACCTGAGACAAGGCACAGAGACCCCTGCCACCTCACCTGAGGCAAGGCACAGAGGCCCCCTGCTACCTCACCCGAGACAAGGTACAGCGGCCCCTTGCTACCTCACCTGAGGCAAGGCACAGAGACCCCTGCTACCTCACCTGAGACAAGGCACAGAGACCCCTGCTACCTCACCTGAGACAAGGCACAGAGACCCCTGCTACCTCACCTGAGACAAGGCACAGAGACCCCTGCCACCTCACCTGAGGCAAGGCACAGAGGCCCCCTGCTACCTCACCCGAGACAAGGTACAGCGGCCCCTTGCTACCTCACCTGAGGCAAGGCACAGAGACCCCTGCTACCTCACCTGAGACAAGGCACAGAGACCCCTGCTACCTCACCTGAGACAAGGCACAGAGACCCCTGCTACCTCACCTGAGACAAGGCACAGAGACCCCTGCCACCTCACCTGAGGCAAGGCACAGAGGCCCCCTGCTACCTCACCCGAGACAAGGTACAGCGGCCCCTTGCTACCTCACCTGAGGCAAGGCACAGAGACCCCTGCTACCTCACCTGAGACAAGGCACAGAGACCCCCTGCTACCTCACCCGAGACAAGGTACAGCGGCCCCTTGCTACCTCACCTGAGGCAAGGCACAGAGGCCCCCTGCTACCTCACCTGAGGAAAGGTACAGAGGCCGCCTGCTACCTCACCTGAGACAAGGCACAGAGACCCCTGCTACCTCACCTGAGGCAAGGCACAGAGGCCCCCTGCTACCTCACCCGAGACAAGGTACAGCGGCCCCTTGCTACCTCACCTGAGGCAAGGCACAGAGGCCCCCTGCTACCTCACCTGAGACAAGGCACACAGACCCCTGCCACCTCACCTGAGGCAAGGCACAGAGGCCCCCTGCTACCTCACCCGAGACAAGGTACAGCGGCCCCTTGCTACCTCACCTGAGGCAAGGCACAGAGACCCCTGCTACCTCACCTGAGACAAGGCACAGAGACCCCTGCTACCTCACCTGAGACAAGGCACAGAGACCCCTGCCACCTCACCTGAGGCAAGGCACAGAGGCCCCCTGCTACCTCACCCGAGACAAGGTACAGCGGCCCCTTGCTACCTCACCTGAGGCAAGGCACAGAGACCCCTGCTACCTCACCTGAGACAAGGCACAGAGACCCCTGCTACCTCACCTGAGACAAGGCACAGAGACCCCTGCTACCTCACCTGAGACAAGGCACAGAGACCCCTGCCACCTCACCTGAGGCAAGGCACAGAGGCCCCCTGCTACCTCACCCGAGACAAGGTACAGCGGCCCCTTGCTACCTCACCTGAGGCAAGGCACAGAGACCCCTGCTACCTCACCTGAGACAAGGCACAGAGACCCCTGCTACCTCACCTGAGACAAGGCACAGAGACCCCTGCTACCTCACCTGAGACAAGGCACAGAGACCCCTGCCACCTCACCTGAGGCAAGGCACAGAGGCCCCCTGCTACCTCACCCGAGACAAGGTACAGCGGCCCCTTGCTACCTCACCTGAGGCAAGGCACAGAGACCCCTGCTACCTCACCTGAGACAAGGCACAGAGACCCCCTGCTACCTCACCCGAGACAAGGTACAGCGGCCCCTTGCTACCTCACCTGAGGCAAGGCACAGAGGCCCCCTGCTACCTCACCTGAGGAAAGGTACAGAGGCCGCCTGCTACCTCACCTGAGACAAGGCACAGAGACCCCTGCTACCTCACCTGAGGCAAGGCACAGAGGCCCCCTGCTACCTCACCCGAGACAAGGTACAGCGGCCCCTTGCTACCTCACCTGAGGCAAGGCACAGAGGCCCCCTGCTACCTCACCTGAGACAAGGCACACAGACCCCTGCCACCTCACCTGAGGCAAGGCACAGAGGCCCCCTGCTACCTCACCCGAGACAAGGTACAGCGGCCCCTTGCTACCTCACCTGAGGCAAGGCACAGAGACCCCTGCTACCTCACCTGAGACAAGGCACAGAGACCCCTGCTACCTCACCTGAGACAAGGCACAGAGACCCCTGCCACCTCACCTGAGGCAAGGCACAGAGGCCCCCTGCTACCTCACCCGAGACAAGGTACAGCGGCCCCTTGCTACCTCACCTGAGGCAAGGCACAGAGACCCCTGCTACCTCACCTGAGACAAGGCACAGAGACCCCTGCTACCTCACCTGAGACAAGGCACAGAGACCCCTGCTACCTCACCTGAGACAAGGCACAGAGACCCCTGCCACCTCACCTGAGGCAAGGCACAGAGGCCCCCTGCTACCTCACCCGAGACAAGGTACAGCGGCCCCTTGCTACCTCACCTGAGGCAAGGCACAGAGACCCCTGCTACCTCACCTGAGACAAGGCACAGAGACCCCTGCTACCTCACCTGAGACAAGGCACAGAGACCCCTGCTACCTCACCTGAGACAAGGCACAGAGACCCCTGCCACCTCACCTGAGGCAAGGCACAGAGGCCCCCTGCTACCTCACCCGAGACAAGGTACAGCGGCCCCTTGCTACCTCACCTGAGGCAAGGCACAGAGACCCCTGCTACCTCACCTGAGACAAGGCACAGAGACCCCCTGCTACCTCACCCGAGACAAGGTACAGCGGCCCCTTGCTACCTCACCTGAGGCAAGGCACAGAGGCCCCCTGCTACCTCACCTGAGGAAAGGTACAGAGGCCGCCTGCTACCTCACCTGAGACAAGGCACAGAGACCCCTGCTACCTCACCTGAGGCAAGGCACAGAGGCCCCCTGCTACCTCACCCGAGACAAGGTACAGCGGCCCCTTGCTACCTCACCTGAGGCAAGGCACAGAGGCCCCCTGCTACCTCACCTGAGACAAGGCACACAGACCCCTGCCACCTCACCTGAGGCAAGGCACAGAGGCCCCCTGCTACCTCACCCGAGACAAGGTACAGCGGCCCCTTGCTACCTCACCTGAGGCAAGGCACAGAGACCCCTGCTACCTCACCTGAGACAAGGCACAGAGACCCCTGCTACCTCACCTGAGACAAGGCACAGAGACCCCTGCCACCTCACCTGAGGCAAGGCACAGAGGCCCCCTGCTACCTCACCCGAGACAAGGTACAGCGGCCCCTTGCTACCTCACCTGAGGCAAGGCACAGAGACCCCTGCTACCTCACCTGAGACAAGGCACAGAGACCCCTGCTACCTCACCTGAGACAAGGCACAGAGACCCCTGCTACCTCACCTGAGACAAGGCACAGAGACCCCTGCCACCTCACCTGAGGCAAGGCACAGAGGCCCCCTGCTACCTCACCCGAGACAAGGTACAGCGGCCCCTTGCTACCTCACCTGAGGCAAGGCACAGAGACCCCTGCTACCTCACCTGAGACAAGGCACAGAGACCCCTGCTACCTCACCTGAGACAAGGCACAGAGACCCCTGCTACCTCACCTGAGACAAGGCACAGAGACCCCTGCCACCTCACCTGAGGCAAGGCACAGAGGCCCCCTGCTACCTCACCCGAGACAAGGTACAGCGGCCCCTTGCTACCTCACCTGAGGCAAGGCACAGAGACCCCTGCTACCTCACCTGAGACAAGGCACAGAGACCCCCTGCTACCTCACCCGAGACAAGGTACAGCGGCCCCTTGCTACCTCACCTGAGGCAAGGCACAGAGGCCCCCTGCTACCTCACCTGAGGAAAGGTACAGAGGCCGCCTGCTACCTCACCTGAGACAAGGCACAGAGACCCCTGCTACCTCACCTGAGGCAAGGCACAGAGGCCCCCTGCTACCTCACCCGAGACAAGGTACAGCGGCCCCTTGCTACCTCACCTGAGGCAAGGCACAGAGGCCCCCTGCTACCTCACCTGAGACAAGGCACACAGACCCCTGCCACCTCACCTGAGGCAAGGCACAGAGGCCCCCTGCTACCTCACCCGAGACAAGGTACAGCGGCCCCTTGCTACCTCACCTGAGGCAAGGCACAGAGACCCCTGCTACCTCACCTGAGACAAGGCACAGAGACCCCTGCTACCTCACCTGAGACAAGGCACAGAGACCCCTGCCACCTCACCTGAGGCAAGGCACAGAGGCCCCCTGCTACCTCACCCGAGACAAGGTACAGCGGCCCCTTGCTACCTCACCTGAGGCAAGGCACAGAGACCCCTGCTACCTCACCTGAGACAAGGCACAGAGACCCCTGCTACCTCACCTGAGACAAGGCACAGAGACCCCTGCTACCTCACCTGAGACAAGGCACAGAGACCCCTGCCACCTCACCTGAGGCAAGGCACAGAGGCCCCCTGCTACCTCACCCGAGACAAGGTACAGCGGCCCCTTGCTACCTCACCTGAGGCAAGGCACAGAGACCCCTGCTACCTCACCTGAGACAAGGCACAGAGACCCCTGCTACCTCACCTGAGACAAGGCACAGAGACCCCTGCTACCTCACCTGAGACAAGGCACAGAGACCCCTGCCACCTCACCTGAGGCAAGGCACAGAGGCCCCCTGCTACCTCACCCGAGACAAGGTACAGCGGCCCCTTGCTACCTCACCTGAGGCAAGGCACAGAGACCCCTGCTACCTCACCTGAGACAAGGCACAGAGACCCCTGCTACCTCACCTGAGACAAGGCACAGAGACCCCTGCTACCTCACCTGAGACAAGGCACAGAGACCCCTGCCACCTCACCTGAGGCAAGGCACAGAGGCCCCCTGCTACCTCACCCGAGACAAGGTACAGCGGCCCCTTGCTACCTCACCTGAGGCAAGGCACAGAGGCCCCCTGTTACCTCACCTGAGACCATGAACAGAGGCCCCCTGCTACCTCAACTGTGGCAAGGCACAGAGGCCCCCTGCTACCTCACCTGAGGCAAGGCACAGAAGCCCCCTTCTACCTCACCTGAGGCAAGGTACAGAGGTCCCCTGCTACCTCACCTGAGGCAAGGCACAGAGGCCCCTGCTACCTCACATAAGACAAGACAGAGGCCCCCTGCTACCTCACCTGAGGCAAGGATTAGACACCCCTGCTACCTCACCTGAGGCAAGGAACATAGCCCCCTGCCACCTCACATGAGGCAAGGCACAGAGCCCCCTGTCACCTCGCCTAAGGCAAGGCACAGAGGCCCCCTGCTACCTCACCTGAGGCAAGGGACAGAGGCCCCCTGCTATCTCACCTGAGGAAAGGAACAGAAACCCCAGCTACCTCACCTGAGACAAGGCACGAAGGCCCCTGCTACCTCACCTGAGGCAAGGCACAGAGGCCCCTGCTACCTCACCTGAGGCAAGGAGGCCCTCACACCACCGAGGAAAGAGGCAGAGGTCCCTGCCACCTTACCCAAGGAAAATAAACAAAGGTGTCCGCTACCTCACCTGAGACAAGGGAAAGAACCCTCTACTGCCTCACCTGAGATAGGTAAGATGAGGACAATTTTAGATTGTAGGATGGCTAGCTAGGAGGGTAGAATCATGCATGAACTTGTAATCATTCTTCTGAACAACAAACTCTCTAACGTTACATGTAATAAATAGAACGAGCAATGAACAGAGAGTGAAAAAAAACCTGCAGCTTAGTTACTATCCTGTCTGTCTGTTGATTTAGTTTCAGCTGATGTTCAAAAGTATGTGCAGGATGAATGTAAATGTTATATATTATGGGTAACCCAATTTATTGGTTTCGAAATTATGGTTTTTGGTCTGGTATGTTTATAAATTAGGGGTGAATGTGTTTATAAGGTTATAACGCATTGTTTAATTTAGTTACTTAGTAGGGAGATTTAATATTTTTCATAAATGAGTTGTACTTCAAATAAATACTAAATTACCTTTCCTTTGAAGGGTTTAGGTTTGACCATTGATGTGAAGTGCTTGAGCACGAGTTGTATGAACATGCACAGACAGATAACTTGAAGTAAGGGCAGCAGGCTTCAGAGCATCTAAATTAGTGAGCAGCCATTTTTGTTCTGGGTTTCGTGTGACGACATAGCATCATCAAGTGGTTGTTTTTAAAGGGGATTGGGCTGACAGCAGAGTTTTAACCTGTTTCAATGCTAAAAAAAAGATTCATTTATTGAATATTTAACTGTTTAAGAGTAGTGGATCTGTGTAAAAAAAGAAGGTATAGTGAAATTTATTAGGAGAGTGAGGTTTAAGATAAATCTGGGAATTGGCAAAACAAAACAGAAAAGAAAAAACACAAATGAATGAGCAGGTTAAAACTGTAAGATTCCCAAGAACAAAGAAACATAGAAAGAAATGAAGGAGACTGATCAGGAAACAGTTAACATATTATTAAAGGATAATAAAAGAAAAGGATTAAGGTAGAAGAGGAGGAACATTGGACTATTTTGGATGGAAGGGAAATAACCAATAGAGGTCCAGGAGGAAAACGTACAAAAGAGAGGAAACATTAATCAAATGTCGCAGAGGTGTCTGAACAAAAAAGGCAGGAGCTCTTAGTGACTCGCAGGAAAGAGGTGTCCTACACAACACGCAAAGGCGGCAGGATATCCCTGCAAGTGCTAGGGTTCTTGTATATACCATGGACCAATCAGGCGCAGATGAATACATCTTAGACCCAAGTTATGATGATTGCTTAGCGAATGAGTCTGGAGAGAGTGATCGTTCTAAAGATATAAAAAAATCAGTAAGAGATCCTATGGGGCGGAAGCGATTTGATCCCAAGGATATTAGACATCCTGAAGCTCTGATTCGTGACCTCAGGAACACGTAACAGAGTAGATTAAATTTAAGAGGCCTTTGAAGAAAGAGGAAAGAAACACAATGAGAGAAGAGTGCTCAAGATCATCATTGATGAAGTGAAGACAATGACCCTAAACTTAGACCCGGGGTTAACTACCTCTTCAAGTTAGGGGGAGACCCTAGGAAAGTGTTGGAAAGGTCACTAAAACAGAGCACGGACAACTTATTAGACGTTCTGGATTCTCTGGCAAGAATATTTGACGTGGCCGAAAACTCTTATGAGAAGAGACATGACTTTGATCTGAAACTGTTAAGAGGCTGGAGCCATAGAGCAATGAGTTCTCTAGGAAACGCAAAACACAAAACCTCATAGCGGAAAGGCGCCTGACAGTATTGATGCACAAAGGTTCAAAATTGGGAGATTAACCAAGGAAGGTGTCTAGCGAGGTCACCAGAGAAGTTTTATTTGGTGAAGGAATGGTGAAGCCATTAGGGACTGTGAGAAGTTGGCCTGATATGCAGTGCTCACTATTCTAGTGATCACTATGTATCAGTCCAGACAACCCTCATTGATGATTGGTTGTAAGTCAACCTTATAGACCAGCTATCCTAGTAGCGTGGATACGAGCAGTCTAAGGCTAAAGACTCGAGAGGGCGTGTTAAGCCAGCTGTTATACCACACATATACCCCTTGAACACCAAGTGAAAGGACACCACACAAGTGTTATGAAAATAAACAGTGTATTTATTAGAATCACAACAGCCCTGTACTCTTTATGAGGACAGGGTACTAAGCACAAAACAAAACTCTTACGAAAATACTTAAGTTAGCACAATATACACAAATGCCCGAGGGGCACGATAAACCATATACTCTGAAAGTGGAATGCGAAATTACTAGCAGGTAAGTACAGTACTAATAGGCTTTGGAATCGCTAGGACTTGACTATAGAATCGTTAGATTACTTCTAGGAGGCCCAGGGGACTCGGGTGCAGAGTGTGCACTCTCACGCGTGATGCGGGACAAAGTCTATGGTAGCTAGTTAATGCAAAGTTAGTGTTCTCGGGCGAACCCGACCTGGTGGGAGGAAAACGAAAGTGGATTCTGACCCTTGGATAGTGAGGCTATGCTGGGGCACCGAAATGCCGAAGTTACCTAGCCCAGGGGCTGCATAGGTCTCAAAAGACGTCGGGAATCCTCGTAGGCGGACCAGGAGCCTGGAAGAAAGATGCTGGCAGGCGACCAGTGAAGAGAGTTCGAAGTGATCCAAGCCTGGATCTTGAAGATGGACGATACCTGAAAGCAGAGGGGACCAAGTTCGTGACTACTAGCCAGTAGTCAGGTGGCACCGGATGGTAGTCACCTCGACTAGGTGAGTGGGCGACGCTGTGCTCTGCAGATCTCACAGACCAGGAGGCGTTGTCGGCGACCAGGATGGAGGAGCGAGCTGTCCCACGATGGATGAAGCTGTCGGCGCCGCTGGACCCAGGATTGGGCAACAAAGCCTTGGCTAATTCAAGCCCACGCGGTGGACCTAAAATGGCGTCTTGAGTGGACCAGGAGGGTCCGGGGTGCTCCTCTGTTGGCAGGGAGCAAGGGCCAGTCTGGAGCAACCAGACCAGCAGCAGTGATGTCGTCGGGCGTCGTTCAGAAGGCCACAAGCCAGCGGGCTAGTAGCCAAACAACACGGTGAGCAGCAAAAAGCAGAAGGGCCCCACGCAGATCGTGGAGATGCTGGAAGGCTGTACTTCGGTGCTGGAGCTGCTCAGGGTCGGGGCTTCTCGGACCCCAAAGCACTCACCAGAGGGTCACTCGACGGGCGTGCTGTGAAGAAGTCGTGCAGTCTTGGCGATGGCCGGTCCCTCGAGGTCTCGTCGCACTCACGGTTCTCAGCTTGGCTGTAGAGGTGAGTAGAGGTCAGAGGTGCCAGGGAAGCCGGGTCTCGTCGAGCTGTGTCGTCGGATTCCTGAGGAAGGACTTGCAGCAGACCGCAGTGTTCTTTAGATGGTGCCTGCGGATGCAGGGTGACTACTCCTTAGCCACAAGGGAGAATCTTGAAGAAGAAATTTTGAAGTCCTTTCGTAGAAAGTCGTGTCTTGATTCCAAAGATGATCTAATTTGAACAGGGGGCCCGCTCCTATCTTTATACTAAGAAAAGGGGCTGACCCGGTGACTAGGTCCTGCCTATGGGTGGGACTAGGAAGGGGGTGGTTACACCCCTCTCCCAGGCCGGAATTTCCCCAGGCCAGGGGCTGGTGGGCCCCTGGAACTGGTTCTAGCCGCCAGATGCGTAGTGAGCACCGGGGTGCCCCTCAGCAGTCACCTTCCTGTAAAGCCCTGCCTACCCAGGATACACAAAACCCTGTCTGGGATGGTGCTAGCACCGCCCCGGACAGGAAACCCTTTGTCCAAGCTCTCCTCGCTGGAAGGACTCCCAGCAGCAGGAGGTCAGACTCGTGTCTGTGGTGGCAGCATCCATTTTGTGGAGCTGAGGCTTCGTTTAACTTTAACCGGGGTTCACAGTTACATACATGTCGTGTCCCTCTAGAAGGGTGGAATGCTAACCCCGTCGCCAGAATTGGCGAGGGGTTAGTATTCCAATTCCTTTGACACCTTACTCGACATGTTTTGATAAAGCAATACCAAAGATAGCATTTAACCGCGAGGATTATAATGCACTTAAGAGTATATGGTATGCGTTATCATGGAACAGCTATTAGGACTTGGTTCCGTAAGCTGCAGACAAACTCAGCTCATGCCAGAGCACCATCTCACACGATTCCAAGCACTCTGCCTTCAGGATTGTCAAGGCCTGCCATAGGAGTGACTGATAGGAATCTGTGTGTCCATTTTTAGGGTTAGATATAGGTATACTATATCTACAGCAAAGGGTGATTACACGACTTTGCCCCAGCTGCCATGCAGCCAGTTGTGTCAAATTTGGGAGGCCAGCCAGGGGTGGCATAATACATGCTTCAGCCCCTGGTAGGCCCTGGGTACACCTATGCCCTGAGTTACAGGGTCTGATAAGGTGGCCCAGTACCAATTGGTAAATGTACCTAGGGTACATGTCGTAATTTAGAGAGAGAACAGCCAGGCTGTGGGTCTGATTGGCAGGCCCACAGCCAGAGAAAATCGTAAACCAGTGAAACAAAAGCAAAAAATGTGGGTGATCATAGGATTGCAGACCCTACTCTCCTACATGACCCCCCCCCCCCCAACTTTGGGACAATAAGCTAACCTTGACCAGGTGAGTCTTCTTGTTCTAAGTGGAAATATCTGGAGAGCCCATCAGCATTGCCATGATCAGTACCAGGTCTATGTTCCACTGTAAAGTCCATCCCCTGTAGGGAAATGGACCACCTAAGCAGTTTGGGGTTTTCACCCATCATCTGATTTAGCCACAAGAGGGGCTTATGGTCGGTCTGAATCTTGAAGTGAGTTCCAAACAAGTATGGCCTCAGCTTCTTCAGGGCCCCAACCACAGCAAAGGCCTCCCTCTCAATAGCTGACCAATTCTTCTCTCTGGGGGTCAGCCTTCTGCTTATAAAAGATATGGGCTGGTCTTGACCATCAAAATTCAGTTGAGATAGAACAGCTCCCACACCCAACTCAGAAGCATCTGTTTGGACAATGAATGGTTTGGAGTAGTCTGGACTCTTGAGGATAGGTGCTGTGCACATGGCCTGCTTTAGGTCATCGAATGCTTTTTGACAGCCTGCTGTCCACTGAACCTTTTTTGTCATTTTCTTACTTGTCAGTTCATTTAATGGAGTCACAATTGATCCATAGTTCCTGACAAACTTTCTGTAGTAACCAGTCAGGCCCAAGAAAGCTCGAACCTGAGTCTGGGTGGTTGGAGGAGCCCAGTCCCTGATTGACTGTATTTTGCTCTCCAGTGGCTGAACCTGGCCTCCACCTACAAGGTGGCCCAGGTACACAACCTGTGTCTGCCCTATCTGGCATTTGGTGGCCTTGATAGTGAGGCCTGCTGCTTGCAGAGCCTCTAACACTTTCCTCAGGTGGACCAGGTGATCCTCCCAGGTGGAGCTAAAGACAGCAATATCATCAAGATATGCTGCACAGAAGTCATCCAGCCCAGTGAGGACATGATTCACCAACCTTTGGAAGGTGGCAGGTGCATTTTTCAGACCAAAGGGCATTACCACAAACTGATAATGCCCACCAGGGGTTGAAAATGCTGTCTTGGGCTTGGCATTCCCAGCTAACCTGATTTGCCAATACCCAGCTGTCAGGTCAAATGTGCTTAAGTAGTTGGCAGAAGCCAATCTATCTATAAGCTCATCTGCCCTTGGTATTGGGTGGGCATCAGTCTTAGTGACTGCATTGAGACCCCTGTAGTCTACGCAGAACCTCATCTCTTTCTTACCACCCTGGGTGTGAGGTTTTGGCACTAGAACTACTGGACTAGCCCAAGGGCTATCTGAGGGTTCAATGACTCCCAACTCCAACATTTTCTGCACTTCAGTTTTGATGCAATCTCTAACGGGATCAGGCTGCCTGTAGATTTTACTCTTGACTGGCAGGCTGTCACCAGTGTCAACCTCATGGGTGCACCAATTGGTCTGACTGGGTGTCAGAGAGAACATATGTCTGAAAGACTGAAGAACCTGTTTACAGTATTTCTGTTGATGCTCAGAGAGGCTGCCACAAAAGACAACACCATCTACTGACCCATCATCAGGATTCTGAGTGAGCAGGTCTGGGAGAGGGTCACTCTCTTCCTCCTGTCCCTCATCTATCCCATTAGCAAGCTCATGTCCTTCCTGTCGACATATGCTTTGAGCCTGTTGACATGGAGCACCCTGTGGGGGCTCCTGGGAGTTCCAAGGTCCACCAGGTAGGTGACCTCTCCCTTTTGCTCAAGAATTGTGTGGGGCCCAGACCATTTGTCTTTGAGTGCTGCTGGGGCCACTGGCTCCAACACCCACACCTTCTGTCCAGGCTGATAAACAGTCAGGACAGCCTTTTGGTCATGCCAAGCTTTTTGGAGTTCTTGACTGGCCTTAAGGTTTTCAGATGCCTTCTCCATATACTCAGCCATCCTGGAGCGGAGACCAAGTACATAGTCCACTATGCTGGTTGCAGGCTTTTTGAGAGGTCTCTCCCATCCTTCCTTCACCAAGCACAGGGGTCCTCTTACAGGATGCCCATACAAAAGTTCAAAAGGGCTGAAGCCAACCCCCTTCTGTGGGACCTCTCTGTAAGCAAACAGAAGGCAGGGAATCAGGACATCCCATCTACGCCTGAGCTTTTCAGGTAGTCCATGAATCATCCCTTTTAGGGTCCTGTTGAACCTTTCAACAAGCCCATTGCACTGTGGGTGATAGGGTGTAGTGAATTTGTAATTGGCACCACATTCCTTCCACATAGCAGTTAAGTAGCTTGACATGAAGTTTGTACCTCTGTCAGAGACAACCTCCTTAGGGAAGCCCACTCTGGAGAATACTCCAACTAGGGCCCTTGCCACTACAGGTGCTGTAGTGGTCCTAAGTGGAATAGCTTCAGGATACCTGGTGGCATGATCCACTACCACCAGTATAAACTTGTGCCCTGATGCTGTCTGGGGTTCCATTGGACCAACAATGTCAATCCCCACTCTTTCAAAGGGCACCCCCGACACAGGCATTGGTATAAGGGGGGCCTTTGTTGTGCCACCTGACTTACCACTGGCTTGGCAAGTGACACAGGAGCGACAAAACTCCTTGGTATCCTCATTCATGTGAGGCCAGTGAAAGTGTGAGACAAGCCTGTCCCAAGTCTTTGTCTGGCCTAAGTGACCTGCTAAGGGAATCTCATGGGCCAAGGTAAGGAGGAAACCTCTCTGAGACAAGGGGATAACCAGCCTCCTGGTCATGCCAGGCTTGGGGTCTCTTGCCTCAGTGTACAGGAGTCCATCTTCCCAGTATACCTTGTGGGTACCTGTGGCGTTCCCAGCAGCCTCAGCAGCAGCCTGCTGTCTGAGGGGTTCAAGGGAAGGGCAGTCTAACTGTTCCTTCCCCAGGTCTTCTCCTGAGGGGCCATCTGAACCCAGAAATTCAACTTGATCAAGTTCGAACTCTTTAGGCTCAGTTTCCCTCAATTCCTGTAGGTCAGCCTCCTCTGAGACTTGATCCACAACCTGGGGCAAGGGGGAAGGCAATGCCTTAACCCTACTGCTCTTCTTCTTGGAAGGTGACTGGTC
Organism: Lissotriton vulgaris; assembly: GCF_964263255.1. Taxonomy (NCBI): domain Eukaryota; kingdom Metazoa; phylum Chordata; class Amphibia; order Caudata; family Salamandridae; genus Lissotriton; species Lissotriton vulgaris. The sequence continues at coordinate 19,899,008 of NC_141697.1, forward strand.
CATTGTTCCAGGATCCAGTACCTGTTCAGTGGGGCATTTTCTGGCCTGTGACCTAGTCACAGCAAGCACATGTGCTGGCAAGCCTAACATCTCCATGTGAGTCCTATGCTCCACTTCTGACCATTGTGATGACTCCAAATCATTGCCCAACAAACAATCCACTGGGAGGTCTGAACTAACTACAACCTTCTTCTGGCCATGTGCCCCTCCCCAGGAGAAAGCAACAATTGCCATACTATGACTGGTAGTGACATTGCTTGCATTGGTCACCAGGAAATCTGTACCTGGCATGATCTGTCCAGGGTCCACAAAGTTAGGTGTCACCATTGTGACACTGGCACAAGTGTCCCTATAGGCCTGAGCCATTTTTCCATTTATTAAAGGTGTCTGCCTGTATTTGCACAAAGTATTGGGACTTATATCAGGGGATATATCCACATCCCCTGTACAGACAAGGACAGCCTGAGTGAGTGTGCCAACTAAGTTGTCATACCCCTCAGAACCCAAGGTTAACCCAACTAAACCCTTGGGAGGTGCACTACCACTGCTGACTGTACTAGGGGGCACAGGTGCCTTAGGGGCTGCAGTGGCAGGAGTCTGCCCTCCTCCTTTCTTGGTGCACTCACTAAACCAGTGAGTTTTACTTTTGCAGTATTGGCACCACCTTTTAGATTGGCCTGCTTGATTCTTCTTTTTCTGGGGAGCCTGACCCCCACCCTCTTTGGGATGTTGGGGACCTGTTGAAGACTTCTGGTCATTTTGTTCCCCCTTAGAATCTTTACCCTTCTGGTCTGCTTTCTTCTGACCACCTTGATTCTGGCCCTGGTTCTGCTTAACTCTTGTTCTGACCCATCTGTCTGCCTTCTTTCCCAATTCTTGGGGAGAGGTCAGATACGAGTCAACAAGATGCTGATGCAACAACTGGTTCTGACAATTGTTTAAAATTTGTTCTCTCATGATCAAATTGTACAATCCTGTATAATCAGTAACCTTACTGCCCAGCAACCAGCCCTCCAAAGCCTTAGTGGCACAATCTACAAAGTCAGACCAATCCTGAGACTGAAGTTTCTGGGTATCCCTGAACAGCAACCTGTACTGTTCAGTGGTTAGGCCAAACCCATCAATTAGTGTGTTTTTCAGGACTTGGTAATTATTGGCATCCTCAGCTCTAGTAGTGAGGAGCTTGTCTCTACCTTTACCTTCAAAGTAGAGCCACAAGATAGCTGCCCACTGACTTTGGGGAACACCCTGCACAGTGCAGGCCCTCTCCAAAGCAGTTATCCATTTGTGGATGTCATCCCCTTGCTTAAAGGGGGGCACTATCTTACTTAGGTGTCTTGTATCAAAACTCCTTTCCCTATTGCTAGGTATAATGCTGCCACCAGTGGGAATTGTCCCACTCAATTCTTGCTCTCTAGCAAAGGCAAGCCTTTCTTTGGCCAGGGCAAGTTCTTCCCTTTCAATCCTCAGATTGACTTCCCTTTCTTTAGCTTCATACACTCTCCTCTGAAGGGATGTCATCCCTCTGTGAGAAGAGTGTTGAGAGCCATTGGTTCGAATAGATCTGTTAGAGCCTCTGGATAGAGACCTAACTCGTCCATTCCCAATGTTAAGCTGGCCTGAGAGGGGTCCCAGGGGTCCCCTAGTACCATTCTCATGCCTGCTTAAGTTGGACCTGGTTAGTCTGCTGACTTCTACCTGTCCCTTGTCTGCCTCATCTCCTGAGAGATCCTCATCCTCTTCCCCTTCATCAGTCTCAACTGTGAGGTGGATTAGGTCAGGATCACCTCGGGTTCCCTCTAGGGGAGGCATGTTCCCATCTGGATTAAAAGGGTCTGGGTTACCAGCCCTCCTGGCATCATAGGTCTCTAAGAGACCAATCAGAAAGGGAATTGTAGGGTTAGCACCCTGTTTTAACTTCCTGGATGTGCAGATTTGCCTCATCTCCTGGAAGCTAAGAGCAGCATATCTGGAAGTGACCTGTGGAAGCTCGACTGACACAAGGGGAGACTCAGAGTTTCCTCCTTTGTCTGACATGCTGATTCTAGTGTGGTGTAAGTGATGCACCTACCTACACTATTTGTTTGCCTACTGATCCCTTGCTAAGAGTTGCAGCCAAGGTGTGCTAGGCCTTGAGGAGCTACAACAGCTGGTTCAGTACAACTCAGAGTATTCTAAGCTAAGTTATATGTACCTGAAGTACTTATGTGATCTTTCAACAAGATATTCTTAGGATACGTGTGGTAAAACAACAGCAAGCTCAAATCCCAACCGCTGCTCACCAATGTGAGAAGTTGGCCTGATATGCAGTGCTCACTATTCTAGTGATCACTATGTATCAGTCCAGACAACCCTCATTGATGATTGGTTGTAAGTCAACCTTATAGACCAGCTATCCTAGTAGCGTGGATACGAGCAGTCTAAGGCTAAAGACTCGAGAGGGCGTGTTAAGCCAGCTGTTATACCACACATATATCCCTTGAACACCAAGTGAAAGGACACCACACAAGTGTTATGAAAATAAACAGTGTATTTATTAGAATCACAACAGCCCTGTACTCTTTATGAGGACAGGGTACTAAGCACAAAACAAAACTCTTACGAAAATACTTAAGTTAGCACAATATACACAAATGCCCGAGGGGCACGATAAACCATATACTCTGAAAGTGGAATGCGAAATTACTAGCAGGTAAGTACAGTACTAATAGGCTTTGGAATCGCTAGGACTTGACTATAGAATTGTTCGATTACTTCTAGGAGGCCCAGGGGACTCGGGTGCAGAGTGTGCACTCTCACGCGTGATGCGGGACAAAGTCTATGGTAGCTAGTAAATGCAAAGTTAGTGTTCTTGAGCGAACCCGACCTGGTGGGAGGAAAACGAAAGTGGATTCTGACCCTTGGATAGTGAGGCTATGCTGGGGCACCGAAATGCCGAAGTTACCTAGCCCAGGGGCTGCAGCTGCATAGGTCTCAAAAGACGTCGGGAATCCTCGTAGACGGACCAGGAGCCTGGAAGAAAGATGCTGGCAGGCGACCAGTGAAGAGAGTTCGAAGTGATCCAAGCCTGGATCTTGAAGATGGACGATACCTGAAAGCAGAGGGGACCAAGTTTGTGACTACTAGCCAGTAGTCAGATGGCACCAGGAGGGCACCGGATGGTAGTCACCTCGACTAGGTGAGTGGGCGACGCTGGGCTCTGCAGATCTCACGGACCAGGAGGCGTTGTCGGCGACCAGGATGGAGGAGCGAGCTGTCCCACGATGGATGAAGCTGTCGGCGTCGCTGGACCCAGGATTGGGCAACAAAGCCTTGGCTAATTCAAGCCCACGCGGTGGACCTAAAATGGCGTCTTGAGTGGACCAGGAGGGTCCGGGGTGCTCCTCTGTTGGCAGGGAGCAAGGGCCGCCAAACAACGCGGTGACAGCAAAAAGCAGAAGGGCCCCACGCAGATCGTGGAGATGCTGGAAGGCTGTACTTCGGTGCTGGAGCTGCTCAGGGTCGGGGCTTCTCGGACCCCAAAGCACTCACCAGAGGGTCACTCGGCGGGCGTGCTTTGAAGAAGTCGTGCAGTCTTAGCGATGGCCGGTCCCTCGAGGTCTCGTCGCACTCACGGTTCTCAGCTTGGCTGTAGAGGTGAGTAGAGGTCAGAGGTGCCAGGGAAGCCGGGTCTGGTCGAGCTGTGTCGTCGGATTCCTGAGGAAGGACTTGCAGCAGACCGCAGTGTTCTTTAGATGGTGCCTGCGGATGCAGGGTGACTACTCCTTAGCCACAAGGGAGAATCTTGAAGAAGAAATCTTGAAGTCCTTTCGTAGAAAGTCGTGTCTTGATTCCAAAGATGATCTAATTTGAACAGGGGGCCCGCTCCTATCTTTATACTAGGAAAAGGGGCTGACCCGGTGACTAGGTCCTGCCTATGGGTGGGACTAGGAAGGGGGGTGGTTACACCCCTCTCCCAGGCCGGACTTTCCCCAGGCCAGGGGCTGGTGTGCCCCTGGAACTGGTTCTAGCCGGCAGATGCGTAGTGAGCACCGGGGTGCCACTCACCAGTCACCTTCCTGTAAAGCCCTGCCTACCCAGGATACACAAAACCCTGTCTGGGATGGTGCTAGCACCGCCCCGGACAGGAAACCCTTTGTCCAAGCTCTCCTCGCTGGAAGGACTCCCAGCAGCAGGAGGTCAGACTCGTGTCTGTGGTGGCAGCATCCATTTTGTGGAGCTGAGGCTTCGTTTAACTTTAACCGGGGTTCACAGTTACATACATGTCGTGTCCCTCTAGAAGGGTGGAATGCTAACCCCGTCACCAGAATTGGCGAGGGGTTAGTATTCCAATTCGTATGACACCTTACTCGACATGTTTTGATAAAGCAATACCAAAGATAGCATTTAACCGCGAGGATTATAATGCACTTAACAGTATATGGTATGCGTTATCATGGAACAGCTATTAGAACTTGGTTCCGCAAGCTGCAGACAGGCTCAGCTCATGCCAGAGCACCATCTCACACGATTCCAAGCACTCTGCCTTCAGGATTGTCAAGGCCTGCCATAGGAGTGACTGATAGGAATCTGTGTGTCAATTTTTAGGGTTAGATATAGGTATACTATATCTACAGCAAAGGGTGATTACACGACTTTTCCCCAGCTGTCATGCAGCCAGTTGTGTCAAATTTGGGAGGCCAGCCAGGGGTGGCATAATACATGCTTCAGCCCCTGGTAGGCCCTGGGTACACCGATGCCCTGAGTTACAGGGTCTGATAAGGTGGCCCAGTACCAATTGGTAAATGTACCTAGGGTACATGTCGTAATTTAGAGAGAGAACAGCCAGGCTGTGGGTCTGATTGGCAGGCCCACAGCCAGAGAAAGTCGTAAACCAGTGAAACAAAAGCAAAACAGGATGACAGGTCGGCTTCATAAGCGCTATGTTTTTGTGACTTACAGACATTTCAGAGTAAAAGGGATTCGTCTGATCACAGATGATTTACAAGAATTGGATTGGATGGTGAAGATGGAGCTGAAAGATGCTTATTTCACAGAGCCAATAGCATTAGAGAGTCAGAGTTACCTTCAGTTCAGATGGAAGGGACAATTATACCAGTTCCAATGCCTTCCAATTGGTCTATTGTTAGAATTGAAAATGTTATTCCCCTATTGCTTCCATTTTATGCTGTGTTAAGTTAGCATTCATAATGCCATTTTATTTAATGGCCGCCATTTTGTTCTATGATTGTACTAAGCTTCTGTCTCAATTTGCTTGCCTCAGCAGAAAGCTGCCTGGATGCATTTGCATCACAACGGTTAGGCCTCACTGAAGTATGAGAAAGTCGCTCGCTAATGCATACCTTTCCCATTAGATAGAGGTTCACTCCCACTGTTCCAGCTGCAAGTACACACTGAATAACCTTGCCGGAGAGATAGTATGTGCCTGGTCCCAGACTCTTAGCTCATCTTTGTGTGCCCCTTTGTTTAAGCTGTTTCCCTGTGGAAAGTTACAGAGTGGGCGAGTCACTGCCAAGTGTACAACAGTCACCTTCATGCTGGGGAAAGTCAGTCCCTCAGCAGTTATCTCAGGAGACTGGACAGCTGGGCTCCGCTGCAGCTCCATCTTCATAAATGCTTTGGTTTGTATTCTCTACTGTCTGATCGACTCTTCATTTCTTGGAAGGCAGAGGGGTGGTCGCAAGTGACCCAGCTGGCCCAATTTGGGTCACTTCCTTCACTATTGGCGGCCCCTTGATGTTTTGTGCAGGTGCTGGGACCAGTAGTGAGTTTTTTGAGAGCAAGAGGATTAAGAATGATAAAATACGTGGACAACATTTTAATTATGAATCAGAATGTGGACGAGTTAAGTTCACAGTTGGTTATGGTAAAGGATTGCTGGAATCACTACGGTTCATTGTGACTCAGGAGAAGTCCGTCTTAGTGCCCTCTGAAAGCCTGGCGGTTTTGGGGTTCTGTGGAAATCGATAAACCTTAAGTATACATAAGCGGCGTTCATTTATGTTCGCCACAGCCACTGTTGAGAGCAAAGTGAAGATCGTGAAACATTGCCAGCGCCAACTTGCTTAGCGAGGGCCTTCGCGTGCGCGTAAGCAGCAACCATTTTAGATATCGCAGCCATTTCATTCACCGCTAGTCACCTATAATTCACCCTGACCTCGCAATCATCCCCTGCACCCTGACTAAGCCTGAATCAATATACTGGGGTTGTAAAACCTTGTCCTCGTGACAAAGCCCCGGAGCCACTTCCCGCCCTAAACCCATTTTGTCCTTTCATCCTCCGCACATGAGCAAGGTGTGGTATCGTCCTTACATTCGCACCCACCACCCTCCTGTCCCACTGTACGCTTTGGAACACTCTGTGGTGACATTGATGGAGCAAGGATTCGCACGTAACGCGACTTGCTCTCTTCATGAACCTCGCCTTAAATCATAACTGTACTAACTCCGATTGTTTGTCATTTATTTGTATTTCCCCAACACACGGGTGTCCCTAGGAGGCTTGCCTATGTGTTTTTCATCGTAATCAAGCTTGCACATTAATAAAATGGCCGCTTTGCAGAAATCCAGTCTGCGCATGCGTCGGTCATACCCATGTGATGTGACGCACTCGCAATCTGGAGGGAAAAGTTCGCACATGCGCATTGGTGTTAAAATGGCCGCTTGTCACTAATCATGCTTCATGCTATCTTAAGCCGCTTTTGTTTATGCATCTTTCTGCACTAACTCTTAATGCTATAAGTATTATAAAATAAGGGATTAAGAGTAGTTGGTCATGGTGTACAGTGTATTCATTTTATTCTGTGTTATTAATTTGTTTTCGCTTACTTTTCATGTACCGCGTAAATGAGGGCCTTGAATTGGGGATGGAATCCATTTTGCAGCTGACGTATCCCTCATCACGTGATCAAAGATCTGGGACGTGCAGCAATGGAACCTGGCCAGTTGGCCATTGAAAAGGGGACTGTCCTTTCCAGGCGTACCTTTGCCCTTGAAGATGTGCTATTTTTATTCTGAAATGCGCAACAATGTTGCAAACCTTTTCTTCACTATTGTACTTTCCCACACGTAGGCCTGGGAACCCAGATGTTAGGGGGAGGGTAAAATGTCACGTGAACTTACGTAATAGAAATATAGGTGGTGACAAATGTCTTAAACCACCTCCCTTGACCAATCAGAAGATGGGACTTTGTCATTTTGCAACATTTATGGGTGGTCTTGGGGACTTAAAACTGTATATATAGCCTAGCTTAGCTTAGAGAAATTGTCCAACTTGTCCGACTAGCAGACCTGTCACTGACCCTACGAACTCTATAGGTGCCTGATACAGAGTGCTGCGGAGCATTCTGCCTGAAACTTTCCACAAACTCCAAGGGGTGGAAATTAGTCCTAAGTGCTAAGCGAAGCACTTTGCTGGGAGATTCGAAAACCCAATCGGGGTTATTGGCGGATTCCGTGCAGAAGAGGGGGTAACGCTGGCGTTGCATCCGATGCTGTGAGGGGTTGGTCGTGCCTTGGTGAACCCAGTCCTGACCCAGACCTGAGGGGTATCCTGTCCTGACTGTCCATGAGCTGTACCTGCTCGCCTTCTGGTATTCCCTGAATCCTTGAGGGTCCTTGTCCCGTTCTTTCCCAGCTGACCCGTGGCCAGGGTTAAGTCCTCATTCTCACCTAGGTAACTATTGGCATAGGTGTCTGTCTATACTATACCCTCAACTTTTCCTCCGCTGATTAAAGCAATCTTGCCTGTGATATGCTCCATATCTCCTTTGAATGTAATTTCATGCAATTGATTATTAGTAAATGTTCCACTCTTACCCATCCTATAGGACATTGTTAAACCCGACTGTTTATCTAGATTGTTCCACTTATTCCCTTTCCCTTAGTATGGTTGCCGTGAAGTTAGAAAGATAGCATAAGGTTTAGGAAGTAGTATAAATTTATTAGGTCACACATTTAGGTTTTCCTCACGTCCTTGCCCTAGGTTAAAACTGTATTAGATAAATATTCATTATGATTCATGCCCTATAGTGTTCCCTTTTATTCTATGATACTCACTCTCCTCCAAAGTTATATTCTGGTTCTAATACTTATCATTGATGTATTACTGTGCATTTGCCTGCTTGTAATGGCATTTTCGTCCTAAACTTATACTATATAAAACCCTTAAAACCATCAAGGTGTCTGTGGTCATTATACATTAAAGTAATATTAAAGGTATCAAATGTGTAAGTTAGAAATTTCTTCCTTTTAGGAAAACCCTTATCACCTGTCCACTGCTAGCTCCTGATCTGTCAGGAGTAATGTGCCTGTGGTAAGTCAGGTACATGAATAGTAAGTGGTGTAAGAGTCACCCACTCGATTACTGATAGTAGCGTGATAGAGGTTTTCACCCGGTTCATTTGCAAAACACTGTCATCATATGCACGCCAGGGCCCAGTGCGTGGAAAATTTGGTAATCTAAGTGACCCGGGTGACCCGCGCGCTCTATCAGTAATTTCTGGTAAGCAGAGGAATGGTTAGGACTAGTAAGATAGGTAGATAAGATAGTTAGAAAATAAACCGTGAAAAATAAATGTGCTGCTAAAATTGTTTTTAATATTGATTGTGTTACTTAATATTTTTGCAAAAGAAATCGATTTCAAAATTGTTTTAAATGACTTTATATATGTATTGCTGCTAAATATTATATGTTTTGTTAACCAATTGTGTGTGATTGTTGAGTGTTGTCTGAAATCCCCGGGGAATTGTATAACGGATGGTGAGTAGAATCCATCGCGTTCTGAGGTCATTTGTAGGGAGGAAAGGTTAGTGCATGGTTCAAGTGGAACTGGAAGCGCTAATTTGGTCTTTTCAGAAAAAACTGAGTGAATGACAGTAACGGGACTGCTGATAGAAACCTTGGTCTGATATCACCTAGTAAGGGTCACACTAAGGGAGTAATAGAGTCATCGGAGCTTGTATGATAGCAAAGGGAAACGCTGACGAACCCCAGGCTTAGTATATATCCCGAGAAGAAGTGGATGAGACTGGGTAATAGCAGGTTTTCTAATGCTTACGTGAGGGTGGGCAAGAGAAGTCTATCCGAAGTGTATGAAAAGTAGACAGAAGTGGTTTACTTGCAGTAAAAGAAGAACTTTCTATCTCTTTAGAACACTCCTACACAATGGCGAATGTTACACGTTGTTGACTAAAATTAACAATAGCACCGTAGAGAAAATACAAAGTTTCCGTTACCTTGTAAAGGAGGGAGACAGTCGAAGGGCTGCTCTGACGTCACTCCGTGCCGCGCTGGTATTGGTTAAACCAGCGGGTGTGTAGTGAAGCCGAAATTGTAAGGGAGGGGTGAGTGCCTGAAGCGTGAGAACGCGTCTCGCGAAAAAGGCCGCACACCCATTGGTCAAGAACTTTTGCAACCTCTGCACTGATTGGTTGTTAAGAAATTGGAGTCGCGCTAGCATTGGAAGCACAAACGAAGTAAACATTTTCCGCACCGAGCTTATAGGTTGTTACGAGCGGTGTATGTGGTACCCTGATTTTCTGCCTGATCCACGAAATCTAGGGTGTCATAAAGAGTTGATGAGCAAAGGCAGACCTCACAACATGTACGGAGGAAAGAGAAAAATGTCATTTGCCAGCAAAATAAAGAATTTCTTCAAAACTGACAAACCCGTACGAACTAGGGAAGGCGTGATCATTCCTCCGCCAAATACTCCAGCCTCTTTCATGATGTTAGAGAAAGGGTATCATACCTGTGTATGGTTAGAGAACTGGGTAAAGTACACTGCGGAGGATGGAGTTTTAGCTTTTCCCATTGATGGTACTTTTAACGGGAGAGTCCTATTTAACCTGAGGACCCGAATGAATGAATTACATCCCAGACCTAGATTAACCCAGTATGAAGCTTTAGAGGAATGGGAAATTGAGGCTCTAGAGCGAGACAGACCCCGGATGGACAAAGGAGTGACCCGATGGTATCCAAAAATGGTAAAAGAAACCAAGGAGCAGAAATTGAAACAGTGGAGACAAAATATGATGGTAGAAGGGTTATTCCCCATGTTCGGAGCTAATGAAATGGCGGGAGGGAAGAAATGTACTGAGAAAACCAGACACATGATGCCCCTGGGTGAATCGGAAGATGAGTTTTTAGAGGACTTATTTATGAAAGGTCCCCCGCCTTATAATGAAGAAACCAGATCTCAAAGCTTAACTACTCCATTGAGACCTTCAGGAAGAAGAAGTACTAGTGAAGCCGATTCCACAGGGATAGAACAGAAAAGAGCGGGAGGAGAGGGATTTGGTAGACCCGACCCCGTGGTCCCGAATTACAACCCCTTTGGTGAGGAAAGATCAGTTTTATCCACTCCATCTGCTCCGAATTTATATCCTTCTCTAGTACCCCAAATGATACAGGATCCCCCCATGAATCGAGTATTACACGAGCAGGAAAGGGATGCCCTGAGAGGACAGCGGAATGATCTCATACATGCCATAGCTCAGATTAATCCAAATCCTGAAGCCCTGACAATTCCAGTAACCATTGGTCCAGTTTTTCCTCTATATGGGGACAGAATGAATACTCCCAAAACTCCAGTCATAACCCCGATGATGCCCCCGCCCAGAAGGGAACCACTCATTATTGATGACCAAGCAAGTGAATGTGAGTCCATGGCTTCCTTGATGGATCTACCTAATAGGGAGCAGGGACCTAGTATGTCTCGAATGAGAACTCAGACTGGGAACAAAGATGTACTAATAGAGTCTTCATCAGGAACTCAAAGTGCGACAGTGGTAACTCCAGAGGAAATAGAAAGATGGACCCGAGAATTAGAAAAGGGAACCCCTCATCCGAAACCACTAGATATTTATAAGCTAAGAATAGAGCTAGAGGAACTAAGCGCAGGGAATGTGGGTTTAGAACGATTGAATGTCCGGGAGGAAGATGAGTTGTTGTTCATGTGCAAACACCTTACTCGGAACGCAAAAATATACTATGACAAATTAATGGACACGGCAGTATGTATGGGAATAGATATCAGCAGATCCAAAGTACTACAGAAATCCTACAGAGTAGAATTTTCAGACAAAGATCTAGAAAACCTGAATACTGCAGGGAAGAAGACGCAGATTAAAGAACTGATAAACTTAGCACAGAAATGGGGAGATCTAGACAAGTGGAAAGCCAGGTGGGCAAAGAAAAAGGAGGATAGCAAGGAGAGACCACGGACTGCTGAGTACGTCTTACAAGAAGCTGGCAAACCAGAAAAATTATGTCCCATGAGAGAAGTCCCAGGGGGAAAATATGTCCATGTCCCTTGGTCCAGACAAGATATAGTATCATTTACCAATGACTTTCCAAAATTACGGGAGAAACCAGTCGATTGGTACCGACAGGTCGAACGCTTCATAAAAGTTCAGAAATGTCTTCTGAAAGACCTGGATGGGTTTTTCGACATTGTGGTCCCTGTAGATTTGTGGACCGACTGCAAAATTGAAATTGATTGGCCTAGCGAAGAATATGCGAGAGACGAGATAACAGGAGCTCCCGCACCTGAAGTAATGAGGAAGTATGAGCAAGTCATACAGTACCTCAAGAAGAAGGTGCCCGCAAAAGAAACTGATTGGACCCGTATAGATAGAACTACCCAAGAGCGTGATGAATCAGTCCACTCTTATTATGAAAGATTACTGCAGGTCTTCAAAACTTACAGTGGAATCGATAATGTGGACCTGAAGGATATGACACATTTCTGTTATCGATTCGTGTTAGGATTGAGACCTGAAATATCCCAGTGGATTAGGGATAACAAAATCAGTTGGCAAGGGAAACCCATTGATGATGTTCTCAAATATGCCAAATACTGCGAAGATGAGATCGAGAACAAAAAGAAAGCCCTAAAGGAGAAAGTTATGTGGGCTCAGGTGAAATTAGCTGAACAACAAGAAAAACAGTTAAGTAAAATGACTAACAGTAATAATGCTCCAAATCCGAATGCTGGGGGTGGAGGCAGACCCCGGGTAAAGATGAGTAGGGAAGAGGCTATGGAAAAATTCCCCTGTCACGGATGTGGTCACATGGGACATTGGAGAGATAAATGTCCGCAATTGCAGGCTGGTAATGCCCCCGTAAATGGTTTAAATCCACAGGTGCAGAAAGAGGGGATCCGAAAGACCCAACAGCAGGTAAATCAACCCCCGGTGCCACGCGCACCTAGACAGAATTATAGGAATCAGGGTCAACAGAATGAAAGGGTCGAAGTGTGGGAAGGAGATAATGAAAGAAATGCACCCATTCCACAGTACCTGTTAAATGATACTTTTCTTTGTGATGATCAATACTGACGGGGCCTGAGAGGGGAGGACAAGGAGTGCGTGCTTGGTGCCTCCTTACCGGTAGACCAGACTGGACCATACATTGAAGGAAAGGTTGAAGGGACAGATGTCACCTTTCTGTTGGACACTGGTGCTACCCGTTCCACTGTGAGAACAGCGGACGTTCCTAACCTACCCCTCTCGGGAGAAGCTATCCAAGTAGTGGGAGTTTCTAATCAAATAATCAGTACTCCGGTAACAGAACCTATGGAAATTTCCATAGGAAATTTCAAAGAAATGCACAGATTTGTGGTCTGTGATTCCAGTCCTGTAAACCTATTAGGACGAGATTTGCTATGCAAAATGCGTTGCACCATCTTTTGCTCACCAAATGGTGTTGAAATTCAGACCCCAGATGAAGATGGCCTATATAAATTGATGTTACTAAGGCCCGACACAGACATTAAGCCCATGTCCATTGAAAGTCTACCTGAAGAACTGCAATCAAGCGTAATACCTGAAGTTTGGGATTTTACTGGAAAAGATGTAGGCTTAATGGCAAATGTAGACCCAGTTAAAATAACTATAAAAGCAAATGCTGTATACCCAAATACCAAACAGTATAAAATGAGTGCAGAAGTGAAAGAAGGAGTCGCAAAGGAATTAAACAGATTGCTCAAAGCAAACATCATTCAGGAAGTGATGAGTAGTCCCTGTAATTGACCCATACTTGGAATTAAGAAGCCTAGCGGAAAGTATAGGGTAGTGCAGGACCTGCGCAAGGTAAACCAAATTGTAGTACCTTGCTGTCCCATAGTGCCAAACCCCGCAGTAATACTGTATCAAATTCCTTGGGAGGCGGAATGGTTCACTGTCATAGACTTGTGCCATGCGTTCTTTTCCATCCCATTGCATCCAGAAAGCAAATTCCTTTTCAGTTTTGAATTCAACAGCCAGGTCTATGTCTGGAATCGTGTCCCCCAGGGGTACACCGAAAGTCCATCGATTTTCAACCAGATCCTAAAGAAATGTCTTGAATCCTTAGTACTGCCTAAAGAGTCTGTCCTGGTACAGTACATAGATGACCTACTGGTGGCATCTAGAAGTCAAGACGACTGTGTCACTGATACCATTGCCTTGCTGAATCACCTAGGAAAAGGAGGACATAAGGTCTCACCAGACAAATTACAGTTCTGCAAAACTTCAGTAAAATATCTGGGGCACCAGATAGAGAAAGGGATCAGGAAAGTCACTACAGAAAGAATTAAAATAATTCGAGAAATGTCACTACCAGTAACCCAGAAAGAAGTAAGAACGTTCCTAGGAGTTGTTGGGTACTGCAGACAATGGATCGTGGGTTTCGCGGCTATAGCTAAACCCTTGATTAACATGACAAAGAAAGGAGCGGAAGACCCAGTTTGTTGGAATGATGAAAGCATGACTGCTTGGGTAACATTGCGAAATTGTCTGTGCACAGCTCCAGCCTTAGGAATGCCCGACTATTCCAAGAACTTTGAACTGTTCTGTGACACGAGAGACAATTGTGCGCTCTCGGTCCTAACCCAGGAACATGGTCTGATTAGACGTCCCGTGGCCTACTTTTCGGCCGCCCTAGATCCAGTGGCTGCTGGATTACCTGGGTGCCTGAAAGCAGTAGCTGCTACCTGTACAAGCCTAGAGCAGAGTGAAAACATTGTGATGGGACATCCTGTCACTGTATTTGTTCCACATTCAGTTGTGATCTTGCTCACCCGAACCAAGACACAGTATCTCACCCCTAGTCGGCTGACTAAGTATGAGAGGATTCTCATTGGTGCAGAAAATGTAATAATTTCCCGATGTAACGTTCTGAACCCTGCCACTCTATTGCCCCTCCCCATTGATGTAGAGGCAGGAGGTGAAATTGACCATAACTGCATAGACTTGACTGAATTTAGCACAAAACCCCGTCCTGATATCAGAGAAGTGGCCTTAGTGGATGAAGACCTCAAAATGTTTGTGGATGGTTCATGCTTGAGACATGAGAATGGAGGTTTGAGTGCTGCCTATGCTGTAGTCACTTTGGAAAAGACCCTGGAAGCTTCCTATCTTTGCGAGGTTAAATCTGCTCAAGTAGCGGAGCTCATTGCTCTAACAAGAGCCTGTAAAATTGGGAAAAACAGAAGGGTAACTGTTTATACTGACAGTCAGTACTGTTATGGGGTTGTTCATGACTTCGGCCAGCTCTGGTTGCAAAGAGAATTCATGACTTCCTCAGGTTCTCCTATACGAAATGGAAAACCAGTACAAAACTTACTAGAAGCCATCCAATTGCCCAAAGAATTGGCTGTGGTCAAATGTGCGGCTCACCGATCTGGAAATGACGAGGTGACAGCCGGAAACAGATATGCTGACCAAATTGCCCAGTACTGCGCCCGACACAAAATGTCCCTCCTAATTAAATTATGGGGAGGTGAAAGCAGCTGCCAACTGATGTTGTTTGAAAGGTTGGGAACATGGGATGAATTGAGAGAACTACAACAGACAACAGACAAGAAAGAAAGGGACATGTGGAGGCAGGATGAATGTCAACCCAGGAAAGGGGATGGTGTTGTGGTCCACAAGACTGGTATGCCTGTACTACCTGAACGACTGGTTACCGCAATGGCACGGATAATACATGAACCAACACATATTGGGAGGGATGCCATGTGCCGAATGTTTGAAAAGGTGTTCTACAGTCCAAAATTCAGGAGCACAGCAGACAAACTTTGTCAGAGGTGTTTAGTGTGTCAACAGTTCAATGCAGGAAAGAAGACAGTAGTGGAACAAAGTACCATTGGGAGAGCAGAAGGTCCCTTCATAAGGATGCAGGCAGACTTCATAAAACTGCCCCTGTGCAAAGGATATCAATATGTCCTGGTCATAGTTTGTTTGTTTTCCCGGTGGGTGGAGGCTTATCCAACAAAGAAGAATGATGCCCTGACGGTAGCTAAATTGTTACTTAGGGAACTGATCCCCCGCTTTGGAATTCCTGAGACAATTGAAACAGACCAAGGTGGACATTTTTCAAACGAAGTCCTAAAAGAACTCTGCAAAGCATTCAAAATGGAGCAAAGGCTGCACTGTGCCTATCATCCAGAGGCTTCTGGAATAGTCGAGCAGATAAACGGCACTCTCAAGTCCAGGCTGGCAAAACTGTGTGACTCCACAAAAATGAATTGGATAGAAGCTTTGCCCATGGTGCTGATGAGCTTAAGAAGTATTCCAAACAGAAAGACAGGCCTGAGCCCCCATGAAGTGCTGATGGGAAGAATGATGCGACAGGCATGGGTACCTGGACACAAACTGCTAAGTATTTCTGATGATATGGTGCTAGAGTACTGCAGGCAGTTGGGTGACCAAGTGCGTTCTATCTCTCACCAGATTGGAGAGACTGCTGTCGAATGGCCTACCACCCCAGCACACAAGCTGAAACCAGGTGATTGGGTGGTGTTGAAGAAACATACCCGGAAGAGTTGCCTTAAACCGAAGTGGGGCAAGCCTCGACAAGTGATCCTTGTCACCACAACTGCTGTGAAGTGTGCTGGTGTACCAAAGTGGATCCATGCAAGTCACACGAAGAAGGTGACTGGAGAAAACGCGACTGAAGCCGAAGGTGGTCCAGCTGAGGAGACTCCAGAAGAGGGTCCGGATCCCGCTGACATCGAACTACCAGGCACAAGTCAAGAAGTTGAATGGTTTCCTGCTGATGACCAGGTTCTTGATCCAATAAGAACCAGAAAATACTCTTACCTAGGTAGTGAGTGGGACAGTGCAGGTGAGTCAGAACAAGAAGGAGAAGGTCAGATCATCAAAGCCATCATAACATCTGATCAGGGAATAGGGCAAGTAGGGACAGAACAAGTCATCGACACTCCTCCTCCTGAGCCAGAGGAGACTGGAAAGGGACAGATAGTAGTCAAAGCAGAAGTTCATGCGGAAGAAAATCAAGAGATCGAAGAGCATGAACCAGGCCAGTTAGTAATAGATGAACGTGTTCAGGAAGAAGAGTCCAGTGAATCACTGACAAACCAAGATCAAATACAGTTTACCCCTGAACTAGGTCAGATTAAGGACCAGGCAGAAGAAATAGATAAAAGACCTGGAACTAGTCAGACAGGTAGGGAAAAGGACACTGCTGAAGCAATAGTGCGACAAAGAAGAAAAAGCAAAAGGGTTCATGAGGAAGAGCAAGTTTCCTCGACTACAAACAGGATC
The DNA here is from genome assembly GCF_964263255.1 of Lissotriton vulgaris. Lineage (NCBI taxonomy): Eukaryota > Metazoa > Chordata > Amphibia > Caudata > Salamandridae > Lissotriton > Lissotriton vulgaris. The sequence continues at coordinate 19,915,559 of NC_141697.1, forward strand.
GAAAAGAAGGATGAACCCCGATATGTAAAAAGACTAAGAATAAGAATAAAAACAGTCGAAGAAAAACTAAAGGACCAACAACGGGCTGAAAGTGAAAGGAAAGAAGCCCGAGGAAAGTCCATCCGAAAGGGCGGCAGAGTAAAGAAACAGAACCGACTGTATCGAAGCCCTGAGTGGACCTATTTGGTGTTGGAAGAAATTGATGAGCCCGAAGCTTGTGGCAAAAGCGACGAAGGGTCCATTGCTGGTCGGAGTTCTGACGAAGACCCTCCTTGAGGTGAAACGAAGTAAAACCTCAGCTGAGAAGAAACGAAGAGGGGTTGGAAAACGCCACCTGTAAGATAAAATGTCTGATTCAAATGTCACTGGAAGGTCCAGATTTAGCTGTTGCAAGACATGCTGTAAAATATGCATCTGTAGTGTAGTGGTACTAGTAATGATATGGATAGGATTAACAGTGTTTATACCTTTTATGATAAGTAAAGACCCTAACATGTATCCTACAGACTTGACGACACAAGACGCAGAAGTTGTACATACTGAAGAAACACCACGAAGAGTAGAAAGACGTGACAATGCAATGAGTCTGAGACATACACGACCCGATTTAGAAGCATCAGATGAGGGAGAACTACATTATCCCCAAATGAAGAACAGGACACACTTAAATGTTTTCGCAAACCTTTTAGTGCACTATGTAGAAGCTATGGAAATAGAAGATTGCTATGTCTGCATGATGCTACCTACTTCAGTAGCTGAAGGCGTGACATACCACCATTTGCCCCTGACCTATGGAATTTCCTGTAGTATTTTAGCTAGTTTATTTTATAGAAGCACTTTACAGTATTATTACTCAAACACTGACGTTATCTTTTCAGAACTTCCTATTAGAGGGAATCTGAACCTTGTACATACCCTTGGTGGAGTGACTCGCTACATGGGGGAATATTTCCTGACTATAGGTGACATAGATCTGAATGAAGCTCGTAGAGACAACTTGACGTGTTCCTTACATGCTCAAGAGAAAATGTTCTTGAAAATGGCAGAGAAGAGAAGGGAAAAGTTTCAGAAAAAGGCAAATGACGAACAGAACAGAACCCCTAGATGGGCAGAAAACATGGATAACACCTCACAAAGCGAAGTTACTCCTGCTCTGTTGCTGGATTTTGAACGGAAAGGGAAACTCTGTCTTCATAGAGAAAAGACTAGTTATTATAACAATGTATTCATTGGTTCCAGCGAGTGTGAACATAATTACAAGGTAATTGGAGGTTGGGGTTTCAAAAATGGGTCAGAACCTGTGTTTCCAGGAATTTATTATATATGTGGAAACAAGGCTTATTTCAAATTGCCGGATCACTGGTATGGAAGCTGCTACTTTGGCATTGTCTTTCCGAAAATATACCATGTGAACAATGCAGCTGGAAGCAATGAGATTACTAATGGCTTAGTGCGTAGAAAACGTGAAAGTGTAGGAGAAATTATAGGTGATATTTTTAGCGCACTGATACCTGGAATGGGGGTAGCTCTGAATACTCATAGAATCTGCAAATTATCTACAGTAGTGGATCAGTTATCAACTGACACTGCTGCTGGATTTCTGATGATCAATACCGAAATGGTTGCGATCAGATCGATGGTTTTACAGAATCGCCTTGTTCTTGATACCTTATTGGCAAAAGAGGGCGGAGTCTGCAGGATGCTGAGGGCACAACATTGTTGCACTTACATTCCTGATAAAAGTGTCGAAATAAAGAAGTATATAAGAAACATTACTAATTTGGAAAAAGAACTCAAACCATTAGAGGTTGACAGTGCCTGGAAGAGACTGACTGATGGTCTCTCCTCTGTAGGTAGTTGGTTCTCTAACTTAGGTAAAAGTCTTTTATGGAAAATACTGATGCCAATAGTAGGAATAGGTGTGATTGTCCTGATCATATTCATCTGTTGCAAATGTCAGAAATGCAGAAAATATGTAGTGAATAAAAGAGGAAAGCGAAAGGCTGAAGACTTAGAATTAGAAGAATTAAGAAACCAGATATATAAGAAAATAAAGAACAATCATACACACAGAGAGGCGGAGAGAAAGCTCAACAATAAGTTCATTGAGGTTGAGATGGACGAATTGGATGAATGAAGTTGGCATCTGTTTTCATGTGTAGTGATGATAGTAAATATCATCAAAGAGGGGATTGATGGAGCAAGGATTCGCACGTAACGCGACTTGCTCTCTTCATGAACCTCGCCTTAAATCATAACTGTACTAACTCCGATTGTTTGTCATTTATTTGTATTTCCCCAACACACGGGTGTCCCTAGGAGGCTTGCCTATGTGTTTTTCATCGTAATCAAGCTTGCACATTAATAAAATGGCCGCTTTGCAGAAATCCAGTCTGCGCATGCGTCGGTCATACCCATGTGATGTGACGCACTCGCAATCTGGAGGGAAAAGTTCGCACATGCGCATTGGTGTTAAAATGGCCGCTTGTCACTAATCATGCTTCATGCTATCTTAAGCCGCTTTTGTTTATGCATCTTTCTGCACTAACTCTTAATGCTATAAGTATTATAAAATAAGGGATTAAGAGTAGTTGGTCATGGTGTACAGTGTATTCATTTTATTCTGTGTTATTAATTTGTTTTCGCTTACTTTTCATGTACCGCGTAAATGAGGGCCTTGAATTGGGGATGGAATCCATTTTGCAGCTGACGTATCCCTCATCACGTGATCAAAGATCTGGGACGTGCAGCAATGGAACCTGGCCAGTTGGCCATTGAAAAGGGGACTGTCCTTTCCAGGCGCACCTTTGCCCTTGAAGATGTGCTATTTTTATTCTGAAATGCGCAACAATGTTGCAAACCTTTTCTTCACTATTGTACTTTCCCACACGTAGGCCTGGGAACCCAGATGTTAGGGGGAGGGTAAAATGTCACGTGAACTTACGTAATAGAAATATAGGTGGTGACAAATGTCTTAAACCACCTCCCTTGACCAATCAGAAGATGGGACTTTGTCATTTTGCAACATTTATGGGTGGTCTTGGGGACTTAGAACTGTATATATAGCCTAGCTTAGCTTAGAGAAATTGTCCAACTTGTCCGACTAGCAGACCTGTCACTGACCCTACGAACTCTATAGGTGCCTGATACAGAGTGCTGCGGAGCATTCTGCCTGAAACTTTCCACAAACTCCAAGGGGTGGAAATTAGTCCTAAGTGCTAAGCGAAGCACTTTGCTGGGAGATTCGAAAACCCAATCGGGGTTATTGGCGGATTCCGTGCAGAAGAGGGGGTAACGCTGGCGTTGCATCCGATGCTGTGAGGGGTTGGTCGTGCCTTGGTGAACCCAGTCCTGACCCAGACCTGAGGGGTATCCTGTCCTGACTGTCCATGAGCTGTACCTGCTCGCCTTCTGGTATTCCCTGAATCCTTGAGGGTCCTTGTCCCGTTCTTTCCCAGCTGACCCGTGGCCAGGGTTAAGTCCTCATTCTCACCTAGGTAACTATTGGCATAGGTGTCTGTCTATACTATACCCTCAACTTTTCCTCCTCTGATTAAAGCAATCTTGCCTGTGATATGCTCCATATCTCCTTTGAATGTAATTTCATGCAATTGATTATTAGTAAATGTTCCACTCTTACCCATCCTATAGGACATTGTTAAACCCGACTGTTTATCTAGATTGTTCCACTTATTCCCTTTCCCTTAGTATGGTTGCGTGAACTTAGAAAGATAGCATAAGGTTTAGGAAGTAGTATAAATTTATTAGGTCACACATTTAGGTTTTCCTCACGTCCTTGCCCTAGGTTAAAACTGTATTAGATAAATATTCATTATGATTCATGCCCTATAGTGTTCCCTTTTATTCTATGATACTCACTCTCCTCCAAAGTTATATTCTGGTTCTAATACTTATCATTGATGTATTACTGTGCATTTGCCTGCTTGTAATGGCATTTTCGTCCTAAACTTATACTATATAAAACCCTTAAAACCATCAAGGTGTCTGTGGTCATTATACATTAAAGTAATATTAAAGGTATCAAATGTGTAAGTTAGAAATTTCTTCCTTTTAGGAAAACCCTTATCACCTGTCCACTGCTAGCTCCTGATCTGTCAGGAGTAATGTGCCTGTGGTAAGTCAGGTACATGAATAGTAAGTGGTGTAAGAGTCACCCACTCGATTACTGATAGTAGCGTGATAGAGGTTTTCACCCGGTTCATTTGCAAAACACTGTCATCATATGCACGCCAGGGCCCAGTGCGTGGAAAATTTGGTAATCTAAGTGACCCGGGTGACCCGCGCGCTCTATCAACATCACTTAGAATGTCACCACTGTGAGCATTACAGGGCGAGCGCCGGTGGCTGTGATACCGGCAGTTGTGTGTTTCAGCTGTGGCTGAGGTCGTCGTTGGTTCTTTCTTGAATAAAGAACATTTCATCTACTTCCTTGCGTCTCTCATCTGTAATACGATTCTACACTGGCGACGAGGATGGAGAGAGGAAAAGGATTACGAGACCTCAACACACTAAAGAAGAAGTAAGAAACGAGGATGGAAAGAAGAGCGTGTCATCACTAAATCAAGCTGTCAAATCCAGCGTGACGGAAGTAGCAGGGAAATCCTAAACGCAATTATATAAAAGTATATAGTGGAAACCTACCCGGTGAGTGTCATCGAGGAGCTAAGTGAGGGACTCCTCTAAGTGTAATACGCTGCCACATCTGAGCGACTGGGGACAGTCGGACTGACATTTGATCCCACAGACTCTGCGGGTGTACACCATGAACAAAGGTACCGCGTAAGGAGAATCAACAACAGCTGAGGAAGGAACAAATTAGAGCCTGCACAAGCGTACCAGCAGGGAAGAGATCCAGGCATAGCGAGGCACTCCAGGTGAGCGTGGCTTGGTGTTGTGTGGCAGCGCGACCTGCGACTGCGGGGTGCCGCACGGAAGTTGAGGAAGACTGTCGCTTTCTCAGAGTGTGTCAACGCGGATCTGAAGGTCGTGGCGGAAGAGTTGAGGAGAGACTGTCAACCCGCGCACTAGAGGGAAACGGCGGATATTAGCGACGGAGAGACGGCTGCGAGTGTGAAGGGCAGCTGTTGGTCATCGCAAGATGAAATAACTAGTGCCTGTGGTAACGCGCGAGACAATTTCTTATAGTGGCGCGATAGACTTGACAGCCTGAGGCAACTGAGGAGTGTTTTCATTGTATCATCAAAAGAGACTAGCTACATGTGACTTTATGGGTTGGACTCTGACTTGTTTTGTCAGTTGGCACCTTGTCGGTGTGATCATGAAGCCCTCACCCACCAACCTGGTTGGTGGCATGCTTCATCATCGGGCCCACCCAGTGACACCTAAAGTGTCCCGGGTGTGCTATGATGCCTGATTACAGCGGAGCTGGTATTTTTCTGAGAGTGCAGTGTTGGGGGTTGGTGAAGTGAAAATTAAAACGGCTTGGCGGGGTCCCAGTACCCGAGGGTAAATTAAATTTTAATAACTGGGCCACCGTCAGCGGTTAAAACAAGGCAGAAGGATGTTTGGTGGCTAGTTACGACCACCTACATCCATTATGGGTCGACATGTTTCAGCCAGTCCCTTTGTATTAAATCTGGCTTTCCTCAGGACCTTTATAAAAACGTGCTGGTGCAAATTAAAAAAGTGGAGTGTTATACAGACTATGTGTTACACTCGCTAAGGTGTTTTTCTAGGTGTGAGAGGGGGATTCCCTTCTTATGCATACGCTGGAGATTAGCAGCCGATGCTTCCTGGAGTGAATCGGCAAGGGATTGACCAGCCGTTCTGGTCAAAGCCTGCGGTGTACCTGTTGCGCCGTCTTCACATTCCGGAGTGTTTTAATTGACCTGTGGCATTTCCCGTCACTCCTAGAAACGCCAAAGAACTGATTTGTGTCAAGTGGAACAATGCACTGACTTAAAGCGGTCACACGACGTGACACTGCCACCTAGTGAGCTCCTGGGTGCACTGCGTTCTTCTCATAAATTGTGGTTAAGCTGTTCAGTGTGATATGTAGAATTCTGTTCATACCTCCCCCGTAGCAAATAGGTGTAATTAACCTGTGTCATCCATAAATATTGGTTCTTTTAGAGCCCTATTACACACCTGTAGGGTGGGCATTACCAAGTGCAGTGGGTAAAGAGATTAGCAGAGTGTTTTAGGGAAGCATGCAAAACGTAACACTACCTCCTTTCTTCCTATCGAGTCCAGGGGAGCCCACCATACAGTGGAAAAAATGGAAAAAAGTGTTTATGAACTATGCAGTTGTATGCGGGCCGAATATGGGGTTGGAGAGAAAAGTGGCTTTATTGTCGTATTATTTGGGGGCAGAGGGTGAAGAAGTGTTGGAGAACCTCCCAGAATTAGGCGCACATGAAGCTAGGGGTTTGAATGAATTCGAAATCAGCCTCAAGAAGCTAGATCTACACTACCTGCCAAAAACTAGCACTATAATGGAAAGATACCATTTTGGAAAAAGGGGACAGAAAGAAGGGGAATCTACAGAAGATTTTGTGTCTGATTTACGAAAACTGGCGGCAACGTGCAAGTTTGGGAGCGCAAGTGAAGAAAGAATCAGGGATCAGTTCGTGTTAGCATGCAGAACTGAACGTGTGCGTGAGGAGTTGTGGCTAAAAGATGACCCACCACTAAGAGAGGTACTTATAGTTGCTAAGCAGGTGGAACACATGATGCAATGTGTAAGTGAAATCAAACAGGACAGTGAAAGCAAAGCCAGCGAGAGCAAGGTTAAGGTGAGCGAGGTGGTGGCAGAAAGTGACAGTGTGCTGGAAGTCAAAGAGCAGAGGGTGGTGCATAAAGAGCAGAAGGAGAGCAAAACAGGATGGTCCTTCAAAGGCAACTGCTATAGGTGTGGAAAGCAAGGGCACATGGCGAGTGACAAAGATTGCCCTGCGCTTAAATATACGTGTAGTAAGTGTGGCAGGAATTTTCATTTTAGACAGTATTGCAGGAGCGGTCAGGGCTATAAGAAGCAAGCAAAGGACAACACAACCAGGGTGTGTGATGAAATCGTCCTGCAGGTGCAGAGTGGTCAAGTCAGTAATCCTAAAGACACCATAAAGGTTGAAGAAGCTGGTGTAGAAGCTATGTTTGACTCGTGCTCCAAACTAACGACCATTAATGCCAAAGAATTCGAAAGGGTGGCCAAAGGTAAAATCAGGTTGAGCAAGATGGATGTAAGGCCGGGGGGCTATGGTGGACAACCCATTAGTATGAAGGGCTACTTCTGGGGAACAGTAGAATATAAAGATAGACTGACAGTGTCTAAAGTCTACGTGTCCTCGTTGGGTGACAACATACTGGGGTGGCAAGCCCAAAAAGAATTAGGCATATACCTCAACCCAAACAAAATCCCACACATTTTGGTACAGGAAGTAGAGGAAACTTGGGACAGCATCGAGACAGAGTTCAAAGAAGTATTCTGTGGCGAATTGGGGTGCCTGAAGAATTACTCACACAGGATAAAACTGAAAGAGCACGCTGTACCAGTTGTAGCTAAAGTTAAGAACCTTCCCATAGCAATCCAGGAGGCAGTTAGGGCTGAAATAGAAAAGTTATGCAGCCTAGGGGTCATAGAACCGGTGCAGGCGACGGAATGGCTGACGCCGATCGTCGCAGCAAGAAAAAAAGATGGATCGGTCCGCCTATGCATCAACCTCAGGGCACTGAACAAGGAGGTTGTGGTCGACAAATTCCCGCTGCCAAACATCACACAAATGATGAGCATGTTGGAAGGAGCAAAAGTATTCTCAACCCTGGATCTGACATCGGCATACTTCCAAATCAGGCTCCACGAAGACTCGCAGGAACTTACAGCGTTCGTGACGCCAATGGAAGCGTTCAAATTCAAGAGAATGCCCTTTGGGCTAGTCTCGGCTGCAGCCGTATTCCAAAGGATCATGGGTGGCATCCTGAGAGACATTCCAGGCGTCTTGTGCTATCAAGATGATGTGTTGGTGTTTGGCACAGATAACAAACAACACAACGCAAGGCTAAGACAAGTGTTGGCGAGATTCAGAACACAAGGACTCACAGTAAAGAGAGAAAAGTGTAGGATTGGATACAAGGAACTAGATTTCTTAGGATACAAGGAGACACCAGGTGGGATCCGTCCTAAGGCCGAACTCCAGAACACCATAACCAACTTGATACCACCTAAGAACAAGGATGAAATAAAATCGTTTATGGGAATGCTGGAATTCTACAGCAAATTTGTGCAGAACTTCGCTGGAAGGACATATGCTATACGCCATTTGCTCAAGAATGATGTGGTGTTTGCTTGGGATGAGGAGTGCCAGAAAGAATTTGAGGATGTGAAGACAGCACTTGCAGAAGCACCCAGCCTCAAAGCATTCATACCCAATAGGAAGACAGTGGTAACAACCGATGCGAGCTCGAAAGAGCTTGGAGCAGTCCTCACACAAGTAGGGGTGTGTGGAGAGGAGACTATATCCTTCGCCTCGAGGTCCCTGCGGAAGTCCGAGATCAACTACTCGGTAATCGAGAAAGAGGCATTGGCGGTACACTGGGTGTGAGAAGGTGGCCTGATATGCAGTGCTCACTATTCTAGTGAACACTATGTATCAGTCCAGCAACCCTTATTGATGATTGGTTGTAAGTCAACCTTATAGACCAGCTATCCTAGTAGCGTGGATACGAGCAGTCTAAGGCTAAAGACTCGAGAGGGCGTGTTAAGCCAGCTGTTATACCACATATACCCCTTGAACACCAAGTGAAAGGACACCACACAAGTGTTATGAAAATAAACAGTTATTTATTAAGAATCACAACAGCCCTGTACTCTTTATGAGGACAGGGTACTAAGCACAAACCAAAACTCTTACAAAAATACTTAAGTTAGCACAGTATATACAAATGCCCGAGGGGCACAGAAAACCATATACTTGAAAGTGGAATGCGAAATTACTAGCAGGTAAGTACAGTACTAATAGCCTTTGGAATCGCTAGGACTTGACTATAGAATCGTTAGATTACTTCTAGGAGACCCAGGGGACTCGGGTGCAGTGTGTGCACTCTCACGCGAGATGCGGGACAAAGTCTATGGTAGCTAGGAATTGCAAAGTTAGTGTTCTCGGGCGAACCCGACCTGGTAGGAAGAAAACGAAAGTGGATTCTGACCCTTGGATACTGAGGCTATGCTGGGGCACCGAAATGCCGAAGTTACCTAGCCCAGGGGCTGCAGCTGCATAGGACTCAAAGGACGTCGGGAATCCTCGTTGACGGACCAGGAGCCTGGAAGAAAGAAGTTGCTGGCAGGCGACCAGTGAAGAAAGTTCGGTGGATCCAAGCCTGGATCGATGGAAGATGACACCTGAAAGCAGAGGGGACCAAGTTCGTGACTACTAGCCAGTAGTCAGTGGGCACCAGGAGGGCACCGGATGGTAGCCACTTCGACTAGCCGAGTGGGTGACGCTGTGCTCGGAGATCTCACGGACCAGGAGGCGTTGTCGGCGACCAGGATAGAGGAGCGAGCTGTCCCACGAAGATAGAAGCTGTCGGCGTCGCTGGACCCAGGATTGGGCAACAAAGCCTTGGCAAATTCAAGCCCACGCGGTGGACCTAAAATGGCGTCTGGAGTGGACCAGGAGGGTCCGGGGTGCCTCTCTTGAAGAAGGAAGCAAGGGCCAGTCTGGAGCAACCAGACTAGCAGCAGTGATGTCGTCGGGCGTCGTTCAGAAGGCCACAAGCCAGCCGGCTAGTAGCCAAACAACGCGGTGCACAGCAAACAGCAGAAGGGCCCCACGCAGATCGTGGAGATGCAGGGAGGCTGATCTTGGGTGCTGGAGCTGCGCAGGGTTGGGGCTTCTCGGACCCCAAAGCACTCACCAGTGGAAGACTCGGTGGGCTTGGTACAAAGAAGTCGTGCAGTCTTGGCGATCGTCGGTCCCTCGAGGTCTTGTCGCACTCACGGTTCTCAGCTTTGCTGTAGAAGTGAGTAGAGGTCAGAGGTGCCAGGGAAGCCGGGTCTCGTTGAGCTGGGTCGTCGGATTCGTGAAGAAGGACTTGCAGCAGACCGCAGTGTTCTTAGGATGGTGCCCGCTTGATGCAGGGTGACTACTCCTTAGCCACAAGGGAGAATCTTGAGGAAGAAATCTTGAAGTCCTTTCGCAGAAAGTCGTGTCTTAATTCCAAAGATGATCTAATTTTAACAGGGGGCCCGCTCCCATCTTTATACTAAAAAAGGGGGCTGACCCGGTGACTAGGTCCTGCCTATGGGTGGGACTAGGAGGGGGGTGGTTACACCCCTCTGCCATGCCGGACTTCCCCAGGCCAGGGGCTGGTGTGCCCCTGGAACTGGTTCAGACCGGCCTAGGCGTAGTGAGCACCGGGGTGCCACTCAGCAGTCACCTTCCTGAAAAGCCCTGCCTACCCAGGATACACAAAACCATGTCTGGGACGGTGCTAGCACCGCCCCGGACAGGAAACCCTTTGTCCAGGCCTCCCTCGCTGGAAGGACTCCCAGCAGCAGGAGGTCAGACTCGTGTCTGTGGTGGCAGCATCCATTTTGTGGAGCTGAGGCTTCAGTTAACTTTAACCGGGGTTCACAGTTACATACATGTCGTGTCCCTCTAGAAGGGTGGAATGCTAACCCCGTCGCCAGAATTGGCGAGGGGTTAGTATTCCAATTCGTATGACACCTTACTCGACATGTTTTGATAGAGCAATACCAAAGTTAGCATTTAACCGCGAGGATTATAATGCACTTAAGAGTATATGGTATGCGATATCATGGAACAGCTATTAGGACTTGGTTCCGCAAGCTGCAGACAGGCTCAGCTCATGCCAGAGCACCATCTCACACGATTCCAAGCACTCTGCCTTCAGGACTGTCAAGGCCTGCCATAGGAGTGACTGATAGGAATCTGTGTGGTTATTTTAGGATAAGGTATAGGTATACTACACCTACAGCAAAGGGTGATTACACGACTTTGCCCCAGCTGTCATGCAGCCAGTTGTGTCAAATTTAGGAGGCCAGCCAGGGGTGGCATAATACATGCTGCAGCCCCTGGCAGCCCTGGGTACACCTATGCCCTGAGTTACAGGGTCTGATAAGGTGGCCCAGTACCAATTGGTAAATGCACCTAGGGCACATGTTGTAATTTAGAAAGAGAACAGCCAGGCTGAGGGTCTGATTGGCAGGCCCACAGCCAGAGAAAGTCGTAAACCAGTGAAACAAAAGCAAAAAATCTGGGTGATCATAGGATTGCAGACCCTACTCTCCTACATGACCCCCCCCCCCAAACTTTGGGACAATAAGCTAACCTTGACCAGGTGAGTCTTCTTGTTCTAAGTGGAAATATCTGGAGAGCCCATCGGCATTGCCATGATCAGTACCAGGTCTATGTTCCACTGTAAAGTCCATCCCCTGTAGGGAAATGGACCACCTAAGCAGTTTGGGGTTTTCACCCTTCATCTGATTTAGCCACAAGAGGGGCTTATGGTCGGTCTGAATCTTGAAGTGAGTGCCAAACAAGTATGGTCTCAGTTTCTTCAGGGCCCAAACCACAGCAAAGGCCTCCCTCTCAATAGCTGACCAATTCTTCTCTCTGGGGGTCAGCCTTCTGCTTATAAAAGCAATGGGCTGGTCTTGACCATCAAAATTCAGCTGAGATAGAACAGCTCCCACACCCAACTCAGAAGCATCTGTTTGGACAATGAATGGTTTGGAGTAGTCTGGACTCTTAAGGATAGGTGCTGTGCACATGGCCTGCTTTAGGTCATCGAATGCTTTTTGACAGCCTGCTGTCCACTGAACTTCTTTTGGCATTTTCTTACTTGTCAGTTCATTTAATGGAGTCACAATTGAACCATAGTTCCTGACATATTTTCTGTAGTATCCAGTCAGGCCCAAGAAAGCTCGAACCTGAGTCTGGGTGGTTGGAGGAGCCCAGTCCCTGATTGACTGTATTTTGCTCTCCAGTGGCTGAACCTGGCCTCCACCTACAAGGTGGCCCAGGTATACAACCTGTGTCTGCCCTATCTGGCACTTGGTGGCCTTGATAGTGAGGCCTGCTGCTTGCAGAGCCTCTAACACTTTCCTCAGGTGGACCAGGTGATCCTCCCAGGTGGAGCTAAAGACAGCAATATCATCTAGATATGCTGCACAGAAGTCATCCAGCCCAGTAAGGACTTGATTCACCAACCTTTGGAAGGTGGCAGGTGCATTTTTCAGACCAAAGGGCATTACCACAAATTGATAATGCCCACCAGGGGTTGAAAATGCTGTCTTGGGCTTGGCATCCTCAGCTAACCTGATTTGCCAATACCCAGCTGTTAAGTCAAATGTGCTTAAGTAGTTGGCAGAAGCCAATCTATCTATCAGCTCATCTGCCCTTGGTATTGGGTGGGCATCAGTCTTAGTGACTGCATTGAGACCCCTGTAGTCTACGCAATACCTCATCTCTCTCTTACCACTCTGGGTGTGAGGCTTTGGCACTAGAACTACTGGACTAGCCCAAGGGCTATCTGAGGGTTCAATGACTCCCAACTCCAACATTTTCTGCACTTCAGTTTTTATGCAGTCTCTAACATGATCAGGCTGCCTGTAGATTTTACTCTTAACTGGCAGACTGTCACCAGTGTCAACCTCATGGGTGCACCAATTGGTCTGACTGGGTGTCAGAGAAAACATATGTCTGAAAGACTGAAGAACCTGTTTACAGTCTTTCTGTTGATGCTCAGAGAGGCTGCCACAAAAGACAACACCATCTACTGACCCATCATCAGGATTCTGAGTGAGCAGGTCTGGGAGAGGGTCACTCTCTTCCTCCTGTCCCTCATCTATGGCCATGAGCAAACTCATGTCCTTCCTGTCGACATATGCTTTGAGCCTGTTGACATGGAGCACCCTGTGGGGGCTCCTGGGAGTTCCAAGGTCCACCAGGTAGGTGACCTCTCCCTTTTGCTCAAGGATTGTGTGGGGCCCAGACCATTTGTCTTTGAGTGCTGCTGGGGCCACTGGCTCCAACACCCACACCTTCTGTCCAGGCTGATAAACAGTCAGGACAGCCTTTTGGTCATGCCAAGCTTTTTGAAGTTCTTGACTGGCCTTAAGGTTTTCTGATGCCTTCTCCATATACTCAGCCATCCTGGAGCGGAGACCAAGTACATAGTCCACTATGCTGGTTGCAGGCTTTTTGAGAGGTCTCTCCCATCCTTCCTTCACCAAACACAGGGGGCCTCTCACATGATGCCCATACAAAAGTTCAAAAGGGCTGTAGCCAACCCCCTTTTGTGGGACCTCTCTGTAAGCAAACAGAAGGCAGGGAATCAGGACATCCCATCTACGCCTGAGCTTTTCAGGTAGTCCATGAATCATCCCTTTTAGGGTCCTGTTGAAACTTTCAACAAGCCTATTGCATTGTGGATGATAGGGTGTACTGAATTTGTAATTGACACCACATTCCTTCCACATAGCAGTTAAGTAGCTTGACATGAAGTTTGCACCTCTGTCAGAGACAACCTCCTTAGGGAAGCCCAAACTGGAGAACACTCCAACTAGGGCCCTTGCCACCACAGGTGCTGTGGTGGTCCTAAGTGGAATAGCTTCAGGATACCTGGTGGCATGATCCACTACCACCAGTATAAACTTGTGCCCTGATGCTGTCTGGGGTTCCATTGGACCAACAATGTCAATCCCCACTCTTTCAAAGGGCACCCCCACCACAGGCATTGGTATAAGGGGGGCCTTTGTTGTGCCACCTGACTTACCACTGGCTTGGTAAGTGACACAGGAGCGACAAAACTCCTTGGTATCCTCATTCATGTGAGGCCAGTGAAAGTGTGAGACAAGCCTGTCCCAAGTCTTTGTCTGGCCTAAGTGACCTGCTAAGGGAATCTCATGGGCCAAGGTAAGTAGGAAACCTCTCTGAGACAAGGGTACAACCAGCCTCCTGGTCATGCCAGGCTTGGGGTCTCTTGACTCAGTGTACAGGAGTCCATCTTCCCAGTATACCTTGTGGGTACCTGTGGCGTTCCCAGCAGCCTCAGCAGCAGCCTGCTGTCTGAGGGGTTCAGGAGAAGGGCAGCTTAACTGGTCCTTCCCCAGGTCTTCCCTTGAAGGTCCCCCTGAACCCAAGAATTCAACTTGATCAAGTTCAAACTCTCTGGGCTCAGTTTCCCTCAATTCCTGTAGGTCAGCCTCCTCTGAGACTTGATCCTCAACCTGGGGCAAGGGGGAAGGCACAGCCTTAACCCTACTGCTCTTCTTCTTGGGTGGTGTCTGGTCCATTGTTCCAGGATCCAGCACCTGTTCAGTGGGGCATTTCCTGACCTGTGACCTGGTCACAGCAAACACATGTGCTGGCAAGCCTAACATTTCCATGTGAGTCCTCTGCTCCACTTCTGACCATTGTGATGACTCCAAATCATTGCCCAACAAACAATCCACTGGGAGGTCTGAACTAACTACAACCTTCTTTTGGCCAGTTACCCCTCCCCAGGAGAAAGCTACAATTGCCATACTGTGATTGGTAGTGACATTGCTTGCATTGGTCACCAGGAATTCTGTACCTGGCATGATCTGTCCAGGGTCCACAAAGTTAGGTGTCACCATTGTGACACTGGCACAAGTGTCCCTATAGGCCTGAGCCATTTTTCCATTAATGAAAGGTGTCTGTCTGTATTTGCCCAAAGTATTGGGACTTATGTCAGGAGACATATCCATATCCCCTGTACTGACAAGGACAGCCTGAGTGAGTGTACCAACTAAGTTGTCACACCCCTCAGAACCCAGGGTTAACCCTACTAAACCCTTGGGAGGTGCACTACCACTGCTGGCTGTACTAGGGGGCACAGGTGCCTTAGGGGCTGCAGTGGCAGGAGTCTGCCCTCCTCCTTTCTTGGTGCACTCACTAAACCAGTGAGTTTTACTTTTGCAGTACTGGCACCACCTTTTAGATTGTCCTTCTTTCTTCTTTTGGGGAGCCTGACCCCCACCCTCTTTGGGTTGTTGGGGACCTGTCGAAGACTTCTGGTCATTTTGTTCCCCCTTAGAATCTTTACCCTTCTGGTCTGCTTTCTTCTGACCACCTTGATTCTGGCCCTGGTTCTGTTTAACTCTTGTTCTAACCCATCTGTCTGCCTTCTTTCCCAATTCTTGGGGAGAGGTCAGATCTGAGTCAACAAGATGCTGATGCAACAACTGGTTCTGACAATTGTTTAAAATTTGTTCTCTCATCATCAAATTATACAATCCTTTATAATCAGTAACCTTACTGCCCAGCAACCAGCCCTCAAAAGCCTTAGTGGCACAATCTACAAAGTCAGACCAATCTTGAGACTGAGTTTTCTGGGTATCCCTGAACAGCACCCTGTACTGCTCAGTGGTTAGGCCAAACCCTTCAACCAGTGTATTCTTCAAGACTTAGTAATTGTTAGCCTCCTCTACCCTTGTGGTGAGGAGCTTGTCTCTTCCTTTACCTTCAAAGGAGAGCCACAAGATAGCTGCCCACTGAGTCTGGGGAACACCCTGCACAGTGCAGGCCCTCCCCAGAGCAGTAATCCATTTGTGGATGTCATCCCCTTGTTTAAAGGGGGGCACTATCTTCCCAAGGTGCTTTGTATCAAAACTCCTTTCCCTATTGCTAGGTATATTGCTGCCACCAGTGGGGACTACCCCACTTAACTGTTGCTCTCTAGCAAAGGCAAGCCTCTCTTTGGCCAGGGCAAGTTCTTCCCTTTCAATCCTCAGATTGGCTGCCCTTTCTTTAGCTTCATACACTCTCCTCTGAGGGGATGTCATCCCTCTTTGAGAAGAGTTGTGAGAGCCATTGGTTTGAAGGGATCTGCCAGAGCCTCTTGATAGAGATCTGGCTCGTCCATTCCCAATGTTAAGCTGACATGATAGTGGCCCTAGGGGTCCCCCAGTACCACTGTCATGTTTGCTTAAGTTGGACCTGGTTAGTCTAACGACTTCTACCTGTCCCTTGTCTGCCTCATCCCCAGAGGGATCCTCATCCTCATCCTCCTCCCCATCTTCATTCTCAGTGGAGAGGTGGATTAGGTCAGGGTCTCCTCTGGTTCCCTCAAGGGGAGGCATGCCTCCTTCTGGAGTAGAAGGGCTAAGAAGTCTCTCAGCCTTTCTGGCATCATAAGTCTCTAGGAGACCAATCAGAAAGGAGGTGGTGGGGTTAGCCCCTTGCTTAATCTTCCTAGAGGTACATACTTGTCGTAACTCATGGAAGCTAAGCACAGTATATCTTGAAGGGATGACCTGTGGAGGGTCAACTGACACAAGGGGAGACTCAGTGTTTCCTCCTTTGTCCGACATACTGTTTCTAGTGTGGTGTAAGTGATGCACCTACCTACACTATGTGTTTACCTACTGATCCCTTGCTAAGAGTTGCAGCCAAGGTGTGCTAAGCCTTGAGGAGCTGCAACAGCTGGTTCAGTAGAACTCAGAGTATTCTAAGCTTAGTTATATGTACTAACAGTACTTATGTGATCTTTCAACAAGATATTCTTAGGATACGTGTGGTAAAACAACAGCAAGCTCAAAGCCCAACCGCTGCTCACCAATGTGAGAAGGTGGCCTGATATGCAGTGCTCACTATTCTAGTGAACACTATGTATCAGTCCAGCAACCCTTATTGATGATTGGTTGTAAGTCAACCTTATAGACCAGCTATCCTAGTAGCGTGGATACGAGCAGTCTAAGGCTAAAGACTCGAGAGGGCGTGTTAAGCCAGCTGTTATACCACATATACCCCTTGAACACCAAGTGAAAGGACACCACACAAGTGTTATGAAAATAAACAGTTATTTATTAAGAATCACAACAGCCCTGTACTCTTTATGAGGACAGGGTACTAAGCACAAACCAAAACTCTTACAAAAATACTTAAGTTAGCACAGTATATACAAATGCCCGAGGGGCACGGAAAACCATATACTTGAAAGTGGAATGCGAAATTACTAGCAGGTAAGTACAGTACTAATAGCCTTTGGAATCGCTAGGACTTGACTATAGAATCGTTAGATTACTTCTAGGAGACCCAGGGGACTCGGGTGCAGTGTGTGCACTCTCACGCGAGATGCGGGACAAAGTCTATGGTAGCTAGGAATTGCAAAGTTAGTGTTCTCGGGCGAACCCGACCTGGTAGGAAGAAAACGAAAGTGGATTCTGACCCTTGGATACTGAGGCTATGCTGGGGCACCGAAATGCCGAAGTTACCTAGCCCAGGGGCTGCAGCTGCATAGGACTCAAAGGACGTCGGGAATCCTCGTTGACGGACCAGGAGCCTGGAAGAAAGAAGTTGCTGGCAGGCGACCAGTGAAGAAAGTTCGGTGGATCCAAGCCTGGATCGATGGAAGATGACACCTGAAAGCAGAGTGGACCAAGTTCGTGACTACTAGCCAGTAGTCAGTGGGCACCAGGAGGGCACCGGATGGTAGCCACCTCGACTAGGCGAGTGGGTGACGCTGTGCTCGGAGATCTCACGGACCAGGAGGCGTTGTCGGCGACCAGGATAGAGGAGCGAGCTGTCCCACGAAGATAGAAGCTGTCGGCGTCGCTGGACCCAGGATTGGGCAACAAAGCCTTGGCAAATTCAAGCCCACGCGGTGGACCTAAAATGGCGTCTGGAGTGGACCAGGAGGGTCCGGGGTGCCTCTCTTGAAGAAGGAAGCAAGGGCCAGTCTGGAGCAACCAGACTAGCAGCAGTGATGTCGTCGGGCGTCGTTCAGAAGGCCACAAGCCAGCCGGCTAGTAGCCAAACAACGCGGTGCACAGCAAACAGCAGAAGGGCCCCACGCAGATCGTGGAGATGCAGGGAGGCTGATCTTGGGTGCTGGAGCTGCGCAGGGTTGGGGCTTCTCGGACCCCAAAGCACTCACCAGTGGAAGACTCGGTGGGCTTGGTACAAAGAAGTCGTGCAGTCTTGGCGATCGTCGGTCCCTCGAGGTCTCGTCGCACTCACGGTTCTCAGCTTTGCTGTAGAGGTGAGTAGAGGTCAGAGGAGGTGCCAGGGAAGCCGGGTCTCATCGAGCTGGGTCGTCGGATTCGTGAAGAAGGACTTGCAGCAGACCGCAGTGTTCTTAGGATGGTGCCCGCTTGATGCAGGGTGACTACTCCTTAGCCACAAGGGAGAATCTTGAGGAAGAAATCTTGAAGTCCTTTCGCAGAAAGTCGTGTCTTGATTCCAAAGATGATCTAATTTTAACAGGGGGCCCGCTCCCATCTTTATACTAAAAAAGGGGGCTGACCCGGTGACTAGGTCCTGCCTATGGGTGGGACTAGGAGGGGGGTGGTTACACCCCTCTGCCATGCCGGACTTCCCCAGGCCAGGGGCTGGTGTGCCCCTGGAACTGGTTCAGACCGGCCTATGCGTAGTGAGCACCGGGGTGCCACTCAGCAGTCACCTTCCTGAAAAGCCCTGCCTACCCAGGATACACAAAACCATGTCTGGGACGGTGCTAGCACCGCCCCGGACAGGAAACCCTTTGTCCAGGCCTCCCTCGCTGGAAGGACTCCCAGCAGCAGGAGGTCAGACTCGTGTCTGTGGTGGCAGCATCCATTTTGTGGAGCTGAGGCTTCAGTTAACTTTAACCGGGGTTCACAGTTACATACATGTCGTGTCCCTCTAGAAGGGTGGAATGCTAACCCCGTCGCCAGAATTGGCGAGGGGTTAGTATTCCAATTCGTATGACACCTTACTCGACATGTTTTGATAGAGCAATACCAAAGTTAGCATTTAACCGCGAGGATTATAATGCACTTAAGAGTATATGGTATGCGATATCATGGAACAGCTATTAGGACTTGGTTCCGCAAGCTGCAGACAGGCTCAGCTCATGCCAGAGCACCATCTCACACGATTCCAAGCACTCTGCCTTCAGGACTGTCAAGGCCTGCCATAGGAGTGACTGATAGGAATCTGTGTGGTTATTTTAGGGTTAGGTATAGGTATACTACACCTACAGCAAAGGGTGATTACACGACTTTGCCCCAGCTGTCATGCAGCCAGTTGTGTCAAATTTAGGAGGCCAGCCAGGGGTGGCATAATACATGCTGCAGCCCCTGGCAGCCCTGGGTACACCTATGCCCTGAGTTACAGGGTCTGATAAGGTGGCCCAGTACCAATTGGTAAATGCACCTAGGGCACATGTTGTAATTTAGAAAGAGAACAGCCAGGCTGTGGGTCTGATTGGCAGGCCCACAGCCAGAGAAAGTCGTAAACCAGTGAAACAAAAGCAAAAAATCTGGGTGATCATAGGATTGCAGACCCTACTCTCCTACACTGGGCCATGAACAAGTTCAGGGATTTCATCTGGGGAACGAAGTTCCTTCTACGTACAGACCACAAGCCATTGAACGAGGTATTCAACAGGAAGGGGTTCGACGCGATTTCAAGCAGCATCAGGCGCTGGGTTGTAAACCTCCAAGAATACACATTCTGCTTCGAATATGTGCCCGGGACAAGGAACCTAGCAGCGGACTGCCTCTTGCGCCTAGTGGAAGAAAAGGAAGAAGATGAATCCTGCGAGAAGAATAGTGAAGACAAGGATGATTTCCAAACAGAAAATGTATGTGTGATTACTCAAGGGGCCATTGGAGAGGAATCTTGGAAAGAGGCCCTTAGGGCAGATGACCTGCTCGTGGGAGTGTGCGAGAGAGTAAAAGGAAAGGGGAAACACGAAGACAAACAAGACAAGTCCATACGCCCATTCTGGATGGTCAGGGAGGAACTGTCTTTCATTGACGAATGTTTGTTCCATGGAACGAGGCTGATCCCACCCAGAAGGAGTAGTTTCTGTCCTGTAACTCCAGTTCTGTAGTAGGGGTATCTCTGTTATAGTCATAATCTAGTGAATAGTCCCGCCCATGTGCCTGGACCCCGGAGCAATCAAAAATAATCTCTTAAATTGTCAGAAAATGCAGACCTGCACAGACACTTAAGAGAGAATTTAAAGACAGATAATGCAGCCTATATCCACAGGCTACACTGTCCAGTACTTCAACTAGAAATTCCACCAAAAACCCACAAACTGCACAGCCTGTCCAGTGTTTTCCACAGAGAAAATCCTTCCCCTACCAGCAGAAGCCTCTGGAATGATAGAGAAAGTGGTGGACAGACAAGCCCCATAGGCTACCATTATGTGGCTCAGAACAGGATACTGTGCCTTTAAGAGAACTTTCCAGAACTCTCTCAGTATCCCAGAATGCACAGCAGGTCCCTTTTACTTTCAGTTCTTTTTGAACGCGTAACACGCCAGACCTGTAGCATTCCTTACATGAATATCCTTCTCCACCGGGGAGGAGGGTGGGCGCTTATGACTATAACAGAGATACCCCTACTACAGAACTGGAGTTACAGGACAGAAACTACTCCTTCTGTAGTAGGGGATCTCTGTGTATAGTCATAATCTAGTGAATAGAATGGCAAGCCCATCCCCACACCAAAGCGGCGGTGGAGAGAAGAAAATTAACACCACTACTGTGCGAACAGATTTCGCAGCGAAGCCTGCCCAACCTGAGCGTCTGTCCTGGCATCAGTGTCCAGGCAGTAATGCTTAGCAAAGGTATGGACCGACTTCCAAGTGGCCGCCTTGCAGATTTCTGCAATTGGAACATTACGCAGCAAAGCAGTCGTGGCAGCTTTGCCCCTGGTGGAATGAACCTTAGGTTTACCCCCTAAGGTCTTAATAGCATTTTGGTAACACAATTGTATACAGGACACAATCCATCTAGAGATGGACTGTTTCGAGGTAGCAAGACCGGTCCTGACTGATCCATAATTGATGAACAATTGGCCTGACCTACGAATATCCTTGGTTTTATCCAGATAAAATTTCAACACCCTCCTCACATCCAGAGATTGCAGAGACGTTTCTGCTGGAGATGAAGGATTCTGAAAAACCGTAGGTAAAGTTATGGTCTGGTTGACATGGAAATCAGAGATAACCTTTGGAAGAAATTTAGGGTGAGTACGCATAACAACCTTAGCAGCATGAAATACAGTGTAAGGTTCGTGGCAACACAACGCCTGAATTTCACTCACCCTGCGGGCCGATGTGATGGCCACGAGGAACGCTGCCTTCCAGGACAGGTGCTGCAACGAAGCCTTATGAATAGGTTCAAAAGGCTCCTTCATCAACCTGGACAGCACCATGAAGGCGAAGGAAGCCGGACAGGAGGGAACACTTTCTTCAAGCCTTCCAAAAAATCCTTGATCACAGGGATCTGGAAGAAGGAAGTCTGTGAAGGGCATTTCCTGTAGGCAGTCAGCGCAGCAAGATGAAACTTAATGGAATAGAAATTAAGGCCTGACTGCGCCAAATGTAGAAGATACAGAAGGATGACATCTTCCTTACATGTAGTTGGATCATAATTCTTGGACTTGCACCAGATGCAGAATCTCTTCCACTTGTAAGCATAGGAAGCCCTAGTGGAAGGTCGCTTCGCCTCCTTCAGTATGTCCATACAATCTTCCGGTAGATTCAAATGGCCATATTGCACTATCTCAGGAGCCATGCCGCCAAACTCAAAGAAGAGAGGTTGGGGTGCACCATCTGCCCCCCGAACTTCGTGAGAAGGTCCGGCCGGCACGGCAGCCGTATGTGAGGAAGGAGGGACCGGTGAAGCAGGTTCGTGAACCACCACTGCCTGGGCCATTCCGGGGCTATCCGGATCATTCGCGCTCTGGACTGGGACAGCTTGATGAGCACCGCCGGAATCAGGGGAATGGGTGGAAAAGCGTACCGAAAGCTGTTCGACCATTTGATCCATAGCGCATTCCCCAGCGTCCCCTGCTGGTAGTACCTGGAGGCGAAGTCTCGGCATTTGCTGTTTTCGGCGGTGGCTAACAGATCTACGTCTGGAGTCCCCCACCTTGCGAAGACTTCTCCTAGTACTTTGTAGTTTATGATCCATTCGTGGTTTTCCTGAATCAGTCTGCTCAGTGCGTCCGCCTGAACATTCTGCACACCTGGTAGATGGGTAGCTGTTATCGTCAATTCTCTGGCTAGAAGCCAGCGCCAGATCCCCTGCGCCTCCTGCGACAGGGTGCGCGATCTCGAGCCCCCCTGCTTGTTGAGGTAATACATCGTGGTCGTATTGTCCGTCTGTACAAGCAGAGAGTTGGTCTGGAAGGACGGATGAAAGGCCTTCAGCGCCAAGTGAACAGCTCTGAGTTCCAGGAAGTTGATGTGGTACGTGGACTCCGTCGGGGACCACGTTCCTTGTATCTGTAAGTCTCCGGAGTGCGCCCCCCAGCCGTGGAGAGACACATCCGTCACGATAGTCTGTGTGGGAATGTCCTTGTGGAAGGGAACCCCTCTGAGGAGATTCTCCGCTGAACACCACCACTTCAGAGCTTGAAGAGCATGCAGAGACAGTCTTATCTCGTCGTCCCAAGATCCTTTCCTCTGATCCCACTGATTCTCCAAGCACTCCTGCAATGGTATCATGTGCAATCGAGTGTGTGGCGTGAGGAAGATACAAGAGGCCATCGACCCCAGTAGAGAAGACACCGTCCTCACTGTTGTAGATGGAGTGGTCATAAGAGACTGAGCCTTCCGAAGGAGTGATAACCGTCTCTCCTCCGAAGGAGACACGCTTGCTGACAGCGTATTGATGGAGGCTTCCAGGTACTGTATGCACTGGACCGGAGTCGGGACAGACTTGGACATATTGATGTGCAACCCCAGCTTGTTCAAGAGAACACACGTCTTCTGGAAGTGCACTTGAGCTTCCGAGAAGGAGGAGGCCTTGATCAACCAATCGTCCAGGTATGAGTAGACAAACACCTTGTTCTTCCTCAGGTGTGTAGCTACCACTGCCATGCACTTCGAGAACGTTCTGGGCGCAGACTTCAGCCCGAATGGCAGGACTATGTACTGATAATGATTGGCGCCGACTTGGAATCGCAGGAACTTCCTGTGTTTGTGTGCAATGGGCACATGGAATTAAGCATCCTGTAGGTCTATAGCACACAGCCAGAATCCTGTTGCAGCTGAGGATAAATCTGATGCAACGACAGCATGCAAAATTTCTCTCTGCGAATCCACTTGTTTGCTTGTCGCAAATCCAGAATGGGCCTGAACTCGTTCTTGTCCTTCTTGCGAACCAGAAAGAACCGTGAGTACAGACCTCTTCCTCTTTGAGACAGAGGTACGTCTTCTATCGCCCTTTTCCTTAACAGGGTATTGGCTTCCGCCTGCAGCTCGCGCAGTTGAAACTGCGAGCTGACCGGTGGAATCGATGGAGGCGGGCTGGTGAACCGAAGACTGTATCCATTGCAAACAATATTCAGCACCCACTTGTCCTGAGTAATTTTTCTCCACTCTGCCAGAAAAAATTGAATGCTTTCCCCCACCGGAGTGGGTAACGGATGCGGGGGAAGTAGTCGCTCAGGGCCTAGACCCGGCCGGGCCTTTGTTCGCTGTTGCGGACTGCTGGCCGCCTCTGCCCTTCTGGCGCTTCTGGAAGGGCCTCCAGATCTGCTGCTGCTGTTGTTGCTGCTGTCCCGAAGCCTGTCCTCGCCCTCTGCCCTGCGCCCCGAACCGTCTCTGGAACGGGCGGTAGGTCTTCTTCTCCTTGGGCTTCTCCAACCCGACGGCCATCAGGATCTCGGCCTCCGCTTTCATGCGGGCCATTTCGTCATCGGCATGCTTGCCAAACAGGGTTTCCCCTTAGAAAGGCAGGTTGGCCACCCGCTGCTGAGCCTCTGGCTTGAGGGATGTAAGGCGAAACCAAGCGTGGCGCCAATGGTTGATACCATGGCAGTATCCATGCGCCGCCAGAAGAGACACATCAGCAGCCGCGCTGATGAGTTGGTTAGACACCAACATCCCCTCATTCAGGATCTCCTGAAAGTCCTCTCTCTTCTCCCAAGGAAGGAGCTCCACGAATTGCTGGAGGGACTCCCATAGGGCTTGATCATATCGCCCTAGCAAAGCCCCGGCTTTGTGGTATAAGCTGTCCCACAGACCTTCTTGCCATCCGAGTCTATCCAGCGGCTTTCCTTATCAGGAGGCACCTTAGATGACGGGATGGTGGCGTGCTGCTTCCTAGCCGCCGTCACTATGACAGAGTCCGGTGTAGGATCCATCGGAAGAAAGGCCGGGTCAGCCTCCGGAGCCCACTATTTCTTGAGAAGCCTGGAGGGGGCCACCTTCGTAACCGCTGGAGTTAGAAACAACTCCTCGGCGGGTTCAACCAGTCCTGGCACTAGAGGCAGCAAAGGCCGAGACAGGTGCTTTTTATGCAGCGTCTCGAAAATCACGGACGTCGTGGGCGTAGGCACCGTCACTGTAATGCCCAACTTAGCCGCACCACTCAGTAGAACATCTTGAAAGGAGAGGATGTCGTCTACCGGCGACACTCTCGTACCCGGGGATTCCGACAAGGTCGGCGAATAGTCCCTGGTCCCAGAAGAGTGTGTGCGGGATCTTGATCTGCGCCTCCTGTGGGGTCGTCGGGATCTTGTCGAC
Source organism: Lissotriton vulgaris (assembly GCF_964263255.1). NCBI lineage: Eukaryota > Metazoa > Chordata > Amphibia > Caudata > Salamandridae > Lissotriton > Lissotriton vulgaris. Next base: position 19,940,057 of record NC_141697.1, read on the forward strand.
GACCAGTGGCGACTCCGCGACCTGCCCCTCCTGATGGAGCGAGAGTGTGATCTTCTCGGCTGCGGACGCTCCACAGGTTTCACCGGAGCAGGAGACTTCGGACGCTCCACAGGCCTCACCGGAGCGGGCGACTTCGGACGTTCCACAGGCCTCACAAGAGCAGGCGACTGCGGCCTGACCGGGCGCCGCGGTTGAGGGGTCCCCTTCGGCGGCGTCGGGTACTGAGGCAGCGAAGCCGTCCTAGGCGGCGGAAGTGGAGACGGGGTGGGAGTCCGCAGGGGAGGGCCCCTCGGAAATGGAGGCGGAGGAGTGGGAGTCCTCGGTTTTGGAGGTGTATATACCTCAGAGTACACAGAGCCCTGTGACTCCCTTTTCTTCTTGGGTGGCGGCGAGGTTGAGGCAGAGCCTGTCGGAGCACGCCCTGCCGGCGAGTCCCAGCGGACTCCCAGCGGACCCAGAGGAACTCTTGGCGCCAGAACTCCTACTGCGCTTCCCTCGACGTCGTACGTCCTCGTCTCGACGACGAACGCCCTTGTCTCGACGACGAGCGTCCTCGCCTCGACGCCGAACGCCTCCGTCTCGCCGGCGAACGTCTCCTCGATGGCGAATGCCTCCTGTACGACGAGCGTCTCCTCGACGCTGAAAGTCTGCGAGACTTTGACGTCCTTCTCGACGTCAAGGATCCCCTCGACGCCGACCTCCTCTTCTTCGGCGACGGCGAGCGCCGACGCTGGTGCGCCGGCGCCGGTACGCCTCTTGACGTCAATGACTCGACGATGCCGACGACAACGATGAAGATATCGTCAACGGCGATCTCGACGGCGGTCTAGTGAGGTCCCTCGATGCCGAACGTTGACGTCGTCTCGACCCATAGCCCTGGAGAGCCGGGGAACAGACAGCAGTCATCCCTCTCGACGCCGTCGTCGGTGCAATCGACGCGGGCAGAGAACGGGGACGTTTGCTGGACTTCCTGCCCTTCGGGAGTCCCCCAGAGGCCTCAGCATGGGCAGACCCAGACCCACCCTGTGCCTTCAGTCTTCTTTATTCCAAGCCTTGGAGCCTAATCTTCAATCTGTCCCTCAGGGTCCTGCTGGTAAAGGACTGGCAAATGTTGCACTCCTCAGGGGCATGAGAGGAATGAAGGCAGAGGATACACACCATCATGTGGGTCCGACTTGGCCTTCTTCCTCGAGCACTCCGGGCATTTATCAAATAATGCAGGCATATTTGATAAACATAGAGTGCTCAGATGATAGATGTAGGAGAGTAGGGTCTGCAATCCTATGATCACCCCAGATTTTTGCTTTTTGCTTCACTGGTTTACGACTTCCCTGGCTGTGGGACTGCTAATCAGACCCACAGCCTAGCTGTTCTCTCTCTAAATTGACACGTGTACCTTAGGTGCATTTACCAATTGGTACTGGGCCACCTTATCAGTCACTGTACCCAGGGCATAGGTGTACCCACGGCCTACCAGGGGCTGCAGCATGTATTATGCCACCCCTGGCTGGCCATCTAAATCTGACACAACTGACTGCACGACAGCTGGGGCAAGGTGGTGTAATCACCCTTTGCTTTAGATATAGTATACCTATATCTAACCCTAAAATGGATACATGTATTCCTATCAGTCACTCCTATGGCAGGCCTTAACAATCCTGAAGGCAGAGTGCTTGGAATTATGTGAGATGGTGCTCTGGCATGAGCTGAGCCCGTCTGCAGCTTGCGGAACCAAGTCCTAATAGCTGTTCTATGATAACGCGTACCATATACTCTTAAGTGCATTATAATCCTCACGGTTATTTGCTATCTTTGGTATCGCTTTATCAAAACATGTCAAGTAAGGTGTCATACGAATTGGAATACTAACCCCTCGCCAATTCTGGCGACAGGGTTAGCATTCCACCCTTCTAGAGGGACACGCCATGTATGTAACTGTGAACCCCGGTTAAAGTTAACTCGAGCCTCAGCATCACAAAATGGATGCTGCCACCACAGACATAAGTCTGACCTCCTGCTGCTGGGAGTCCTTCCAGCGAGGAGAGCTTGGACAAAGGGTTTCCTGTCAGGGGCGGTGCTAGCACCATCCCAGACAGGGTTTTGTGTATCCTAGGTAGGCAGGGCTCAGGAGGAAGGTGACTGCAAGTGGCACCCCAGTGCTCACTATGCATCTGCCGGTTTGAACCAGTTCCAGGGGCACACCAGCCCCTGAGCTGGGGAAAGTCCGGACAGGGGAGAGGGGTGTAACCACCCCCCTCCTGGTCCCACCCATGGGCAGGACCTAGTCGCGTGCCAGCCCCTTTCCTTAGTATAAAGATAGGAGCGGGCCCCCTTCCCAAATTAGATCATCTTTGAATCCTGAAACTACTTTCCACGAAAGGAACTCAAGACTTCTTCTCAAGATTTCTCCCTTGTGACTAAGGAGTAGTCACCCTGCATCAGAAGGCACCAACTAAGTATCTTGCGGTTTGCTGCACGTCCTTCCTCCGGAACCAGACCGACCAGCACAACGAGACCCGGACTCCCTGCCATCTCTGACCTCTACCTGCCTCTACAGCACAGCTGAGAACCGTGGGTGCGAAGAGACCAGAGGAACCGGCGATCATCAGAACCAGCACGACACTGATCCAGCACGACCGCCGAGGGACCCTCGAGTGGGTGCACTGAGGTAAGAGAAGCCCCAACCCCAAGCAGCACGAGCACTGAAGTCCAGCCCCCCAGCATCCACCAGATCTGCGTGGGGCCCTTTTGCTTCTGTGTTGCTTGCCAAGTTGTCCGGTCACTTGCCCGTTGGCTAGTGACCCTCCAGACGACGTCCTACGTTTGTTTCACCGCTGGTCTAGCTCCTCTAGACTAGCCCTTGTCTCCTCTTGAAGGGGAACTTCCTCGGACCCTCCTGGTCCACTCTAGACGCCATTTTGTGTCGCCGCGTGGGCTTGCCGTAGCCAAGGCTTGTTGCCTCCTTCAACGGATCCAGCATCACCAGCAGCAGACATCCGACGTGGGACAGCTCGCAGACCTCCAGCCTGGTCGACATCAGCGCCCTGGTCCGTGCAGCAGCAGAATCCAGTGTCACCTTTTCACCTGGCTGAGTGACCTCGTCCGGTGCCATCCTGGTGCCCACCTAATCACTGGCTAGTGATTCAGAACTCGGTCCCCTCTGCTTACAGGTATTCTTCTTCACTGATCCGTCCCTGGATCAACCCGGAACATCTTCACTGGCCGCCTGCCAGCAACTTTTACTTCAGGCTTCTGGTTCGTCAACGAGGATTCCCGACGTCACTTGAACCCTATGCAGCCGCAGCCCCTGGGCTAGGTAAACCGAGTACCACGGTGCTCCAGCGTAGAACCACTCTCTAAGTGTCTAGATCCACTTTCGTTTTTGACCTACCTAGTCGGGTTCGCCCGAGAACACTAACTTTGCATTTGCTAGCATCCATAGACTTTGTCCCGCATTGCGCGTGAGAGTTTCCACTCTGCACCCGGCGCCCCTAGGCCTCCTGCTTCTAATCTAAGGGTTCAGCATTGTAGGCCTAGCGATTCTAAAGTCTCTGAGAACTGTTACTTACCTGCTAGTAATTCGCATTCCACTTCCATAGTATATGGTTTTTCGGGCCCCTCGGGCATTTGTGTAAATTGTGCGACTTTCAGTATTTCTTTAAGAGTTTTGTATTGTGCTTAGCACCCTGTCCTCATAAAGAGCCCAGGGTTGTTGTGTTATAAATATCCTTTTATTTTCATAACAACTTGTGTGGTGTCCTTTCACTTGGTGTTCAAGGGGTATATGTGATGGTATAACAGCTGGCTTAACACGCCCTCTAGAGTTTAGCCTAAAGACTGCTCTTGTCCATGCTACTAGGATAGCTGGTCTATAAGGTTGACTTACAACCAATCATCAATAAGGGTCGTTTGGACTGATACATAGTGATCACTAGAATAGTGAGCACTGCATATCAGCCCAACTTCTCACAATAGAAACCAGGAAGAGGGCACCAAAACACGTCGTGTGAAGACTCTAAAACACTTAAAAGTGCAAAAAATTATTTAATAAACCCAAAAAAGAGAGAGCTCAATGCTCCAGGGTCTTGCTAGCAGGAGCCGGAAAAAAGAACTGAAAGTAAAAGGGACCTGCTGTGCATTCTGGGATACTGAGAGAGTTCTGGAAAGTTCTCTTAAAGGCACAGTATCCTGTTCTGAGCCACATAATGGCAGCCTATGGGGCTTGTCTGTCCACCACTTTCTCTATCATTCCAGAGGCTTCTGCTGGTAGGGGAGGGATTTTCTCTGTGGAAAACACTGGACAGGCTGTGCTGTTTGTGGGTTTTGGTGGAATTTCTAGTTGAAGTACTGGACAGTGTAGCATGTGTGTATAGGCTGCATTATCTGTCTTTAAATTCTCTCTTAAGTGTCTGTGCAGGTCTGCATTTTCTGACAACTTAAGAGATTATTTTTGATTGCTCCGGGGTCCACGCACATGGGCGGGACTATTCACTAGATTATGACTATAACAGAGATCCCCTACTACAGAACTGTGAGAGAACACTTGGTAGACCTAGCCCATGACGGACACCTGGGCATCACCAAGACCAAACAGAGGATGCAGGAGGACTACTAGTGGCCGTGCATGGACCATATAATTGAAAGGAAAGTAAGAGACTGAGGTGAAGTTGGTACCTGAGATCACTACGAAAGCAGTCATCGAGTTCCTTCAGGAACTATTCCTCAGGGAAGGTCTACCCAGCAGTCTGTTGATGGACAACGGGGTGCAACTGTGTTAGAAAGAAATTAGAGATTTTCTTGAGAAATATGGGATTGAACACAAATGCTGCGCGCTTTACCACCCTGAGACCAATGGGATGGTCGAGCGGTTCAACAAGACCCTCAAGGAAAGCATCCAGTTAGCAAAAGCCAATGGACTGAACGGGAGGGAAGAAGTTGCGAAGCGTCTGGAAGCCTACCGCTTGACGCCACACCAGACAACGGGGGACACCCCCTTTGAATTGCTCCGGGCGAGGAGGCCCAACACCAAACTTTCACCGGGATGGATGGGTTGGCACAAAGGATGAAAAGATCACTCTAGGGAATACAAAGGGTTAGACAGACAGCGCAAGGCAATGACAGAGAGGAAAGAAAGATTTGATAAATTACATTCCACACAAGAGGCAGGATTCAAGGTGGGGGATGACATAAAAATCAAAGCGCCCACAGGCAGAGCGAGTTGGTCTGAGTTCAGGGAAACCAATAAGATCACTAAACTATTTAGAAATGCCATAAAAACCCAGGAGGGGAAGATTTGGAACTTGGGAAGAGTAGTAAGATACCACCCTCCCAAGGAAGACACTAACCTTGAGGATGAGAGGGTAGACAAATCCCAGGTGCGAAGAGAGCTGCCCTCCATACCCTTCCATACCGGTTGCTCCCTCAAGCTGCCTGGCGCCAGCCCGTGATTGCCCACAGCTGCTACCAATCGCTCCTGCATACCGCAATTTGATATTTGGTATTGTAACTATATACTGCAGTTAAGCGCATTGTGCATTTACCCCCAATTGACTTTTAGCGAGCTGTAATTGCTGTGAGCACTAACTTCGCTTTTGTATCTGTGGCTTTAAATCGCGCTCCACTTGCAGCCTGGTTTGCTCTCTCACCCGGAGGCTCAGAGGGGACGCGTTGTTGCTCCTTCAGCTGTGCGTGTATTTGTTTGGCACTGTGCTTCCCTAGGTTTCGATATTACACCCACCCACCATCTTGTTGTCGTGTTGACCCCTGCCCCGCCTCCCCGCTACCGCCTCCCTGCTGACCCTCCCACGCTCCGCCCCCTCCACTATCCATTAATGCCAGATGTCCCAACGCGCAGCGTCCACGCGCTACGGCCACGCCGAAGGTGCGCCAAAGGTAAGCCCGTCTACGCCCGTCCGCGCCTGGACCGCGCCCAGCGCCAGACCCCCTGCCCCTCGCGCTGCCCAGCCCTCCCGCATTACCTACGATGCCGCCACCCTCCTAGCTCTTAACCCCGGTCGCGCCCCCAACTGCGGCCAAGCCGCTCCTGGACACACCCATGGACCTTTCTCTTGCTACTCCTGCAGATTCATCGGCACCGACAACATTTCCGCTACAACCACACCACAGATTCCCGACCCCAACCACCCACAATGCAACCTGCTCAACACCCGCTCGGTCCACAGGCATGCCATTGACCTCTGGAATCTACTAGACACCATCTCTCCAGACATCGCCTTCCTTACAGAAACATGGATGAACGCTTCCTCCGCCCCAGACATCACCATTGCCATCCCTGAAGACTATAAGATCACACGCAAGGACCGTACTGGCCACACAGGAGGAGGAATCGCTATCGTCCATAAAAAATCAATCCACATCTCAACCAGCTCTGACGTCAACCTCGCCAACTCTGAACACCTTCACTTCCAGATCCACATCGACCCCAAGACCACACTCAGAGGCACCCTCCTTTACAGACCACCAGGACCCCGCGCAAAATTCAGTGAAGACATCACGGACTTCATCACTCCACACGCGCTCCCCTCCAAAGATTACATCCTTCTGGGAGACCTCAACTTTCACCTTGAAAAGAACAACGACCGCAACACCACCACCCTCTTGGACAACCTCGGACTTAAACAACTGGTCACTTCCCCCACCCACATCGCAGGTAACACTCGATCCCATCTTCACCTCCAGCAATCATGTCTCCTTCAGCCACACTACGGATCTCCTCTGGACTGACCACAGCTGCGTTCACTTCACCTACAACAAGCCGAAACCCACCAACCACCTCCAACCAACTCTGCAAAGAAACTGGAACAAAATCACTATCGACCAGATCTCCTCATCGCTCCTTCTAAACACCCCAGCCCACTCTTCTAACCCAGACCAAGCCGCCGCCAACTTCACCCTATGGTTATCCAACACCGCCGACATCCTAGCACCACTGAAAAAACGTCAACGCAAACCTGGCAGCAAGAAGGCCTCATGGTTCAACGATGATCTTAAGAAGTCCAAGAAACTCTGCCGCTCCCTTGAAAAGGCCTGGAAAAAAGACCCAACCACTAGCACCAAGGACACCTTCAAAAAGGCCACCCGCACACACCACCAACTAATCCGAAAGGCCAAGAAAACAGCATTCAAGGATCGACTAGACAACAACGCCCACAACAGCAAGGAACTTTTCAACATCGTCAAGGAATTCACCAACCCCTCGGCCAACTCCAACGACATCACCCCTTCTCAAGCCCTCTGCGACTCCCTGGCTTTATTCTTCCACAACAGCTTCGACAACCAACCCGGAGACCAACCCACCCAACCATATGCTGAACATTCTCCCCCCTCGAACACTCTTAACGACTGGAACCCAATCTCCACTGAGGACACCATCCGCCTGATGAACTCTATCCACTCAGGATCCCCCACAGACCCATGTCCTCACCACATCTTCAACAAAGCAGACTCCGTCATAGCACCGCACCTCCGAGACGTCATCAACTGCTCCTTCAACTCCGCCACCTTCCCGGAAAGCTGGAAACACGCTGAACTCACCGCCCTTCTGAAAAAACCCACAGCGGACCCCACCGAACTCAAAAATTACCGCCCCATATCGCTCCTTCCTTTCCCAGCCAAAGTCATCGAGAAAGCTGTCAACAACCAACTCGCCACTTTCCTCGAAGCCAACAAATCCCTCGACTCCTCACAATCTGGCTTCCGAGCAAAACACAGCACTGAGACCGCCCTCATCGCAGCAACAGACGACATTCGAACTCTACTGGACAATGGAGACACAGTCGCCCTCATCCTCCTCGACCTCTCTGAAGCCTTCGACACAGTCTGCCACAGCACCCTTTTACAACGCCTCAGAAACATCGGAATACAAGGAAAAGCACTTGAATGGATCACCTCGTTCCTCACCGGAAGAACCCAGAGAGTCCGCCTTCCACCATTCAAGTCCGAGGCCACTGAAGTCATCTGTGGCGTACCACAAGGATCCTCACTCAGTCCCACCCTCTTCAACGTATACATGAGCCCCCTTGCGGCCATCGCTCGCCAACACAACCTCAACATCATCTCCTACGCGGATGACACTCAACTGATCCTTTCTCTCACCAATGACCCCAGCACCGCCAAAACAAACCTACACGAAGGAATGAAAGAAGTTGCCGAATGGATGAAACAAAGCCGTCTGAAACTGAACTCAGATAAAACAGAAGTCCTCATCTTAGGTACATCCCCCTCTGCATGGGACGACTCTTGGTGGCCGGAAGCCCTTGGAAAAGCACCCATCCCGACAGACCACGCACGGAACCTAGGCGTTATCCTGGACTCTTCACTCTCAATGAACAGACAAGTCAACGCCGTATCCTCATCCTGCTTCAACATTCTTCGCATGCTCAAAAAAACATTTAGCTGGATCCCCACCGAAACCAGAAAAACAGTCACCCATGCTCTGGTCACGAGCCGACTGGACTACGGAAACACCCTCTACGCAGGTACTACCGCTAAACTCCAGAAGAAACTCCAACGAATCCAAAACGCCTCAGCCAGGCTCATATTAGACATCCCGCGTAACGAACACATCTCTGGCCACCTGAAAGACCTCCACTGGCTACCCGTCAATAAGAGGATCACTTTCCGACTGCTAACCCACGCACACAAATCACTCTACGACATCGGACCAGAATGCCTCAACTCACGACTGTCCTTCTACACCCCCTCCCGCCAACTACGTTCTTCCAGCCAAGCCCTCGCCACTGTACCCCGCATCAACAAGACCACCATGGGAGGCAGATCCTTCTCATACCTGGCAGCTAAAACATGGAACTCCCCACCTACCTTCGTCTTACCCAGAACCACCTAGCATTTAGAAAGCAACTTAAAACGTGGATATTTGACAAGTAATCCTCCTCCCCTACCTAAGCGCCTTGAGACCCTCTGGGTATGTAGTGCGCTATATAAATTCTCTGACTTGACTTGACTTGACTAGGGAGTATTTTGGGGCATCCCACCCTGCTAGCAGAACCAGCCAGAGAGTGGTTAAACGACCCAGGCCTCTGGAGCAATTTGTAACCAAGTAGTGTTATTATTCTTTTGTATTGTTGCAACCCTGTTTATCTACAGTGTTGTGTAGGGAAGGGGGATGTGTGGTAACGTTCTTACATTCGCACTCACCACCCTCCTGTCCCACTGTACGCTTTGGAACACTCCGTGGTGACATCACTTAGAATGTCACCACTGTGAGCGTTCCAGGGCGAGCGCCGGTGGCTGTGATACCGACAGTTGTGTGTATCAGCTGTGGCTGAGGTCCTTGTTGGTTCTTTCTTGAATAAAGAACATTTCATCTACTTCCTTGTGTCTCTCATCTGTAAGACGATTCTACACAAGGCCTCCTGATAACCTCCCTGACCGCACCTGGCTGCTCAATCCGTTTCTCAGGCACTAACTGACCCCATGCAAACATAGTTTATTGCCCCCACACGGCAGGACTTGTAACACTAACAAAGAAGTCTGATTTAATCAATAGCACGAACCCTCAGATCTGACCGATCCCACGCACTTTTAGATCCTGTCGGAATGCCCAGCTGCAAGATAGCAATCATCTGTTAGATTTGGGAGGGGGGGGACAGCTGCTGGGTCTGTGTGGGAAACTGCTGGCGGCAGGAATTCCAAGGATGTTTAACCACCAATAAACTGACTGAAATGTGTATAAAAGACTGAGCAGCGGAGAAGTTGTTAGAACACCTCCCAAAGACATTCTGCGTGTCCAAGTTGATGTGTTCTCCTCTGGAGTAATAAACCTGTTCTTGCCTTCCAGTTTAACCAGCGCCTGCCTCTTTATTTTGGTAACTATTATTGAAGGGAATTAGAGGCGTCTTGCGCCAGTTAGCCTTGTTATTCGTTAGAGATTGGCTGCTTTTCTACAATTGGCGTCCCAACGTGGCGCCCATCAGTGACACGTGTGTCCGGTAGAGAGGTCCTAACGACGGAGGGAACATCTAAACGATTGGAGTGCACCTGCCCAAAAAAGACCCTCGTCTGGGCTGCCGATCAACCTGAACTTCACTGGTTCCGAACAGACCTCTATCGAGTGACCTGCAGTCCTGACTGGGATCCCACAGGAGTGCCGCGGTAAAATTGGAGTAAGAGGACGATTGGGCGCTGGAAGGGTAAGGCGAAGAACTGTCCATATGGTCCGAGTAAGGTCGTGATATACGACAAAACTGATTGTCTGATTGTATTGAAATTGTTTGATTGAATACTAGTATTCAGTTCTTGAAGATATTGGTAGTAATTGAGACATTCCCTGCTTGCAAACCACGTAGAATGGGAATATTCCCTCTTTGCAGGCAGCGAAGGGCAGGTAGTGCGGACCCTTGTCCACGACCTATTGAGATATTTATATTGACCGCTTGTACGACATACCTGTCTTCTCAAAATTGTTTGATTGTTTTGGACCAGACCGTTTATTAGAGGTCAGTCATCCGGCTCCACCGGAGGGCACCCCTAATAAGGACATGTATGTGAAATACGGATTAATCGCTGTAGCTTATAGCAAACTATGGCATAAAACCCACTAGGAAAAATCGAGAAAATCAGTAGGCCACTGATGGGATCTTTCGACCCTGCTAAAATGGAAGCGCTAGGAATAGCCCTTCACAAGAAAAATGGAATTAGCATTGTAAATATTGATTGATTGGTAGTTTTGAACAATGGTTACTATTTGCAAATAGTAAAGGACAGGTAATGTAGACTTCTTGTCTGAATTCAGGATTAATTGAGAGATTTGTTTTAACCGATATCCATCATGCCTGTCTTTTCTGAAGTTATTGGAAAATGGTTGTTTAAGCCTGTATCGTTTGTCGAATAAAAAGTATGGTATTTGTCCCATAATGTTTGACTTGTGGAACAAATACGCAAAGAAGAAACTCAAATTTTAATGGCCAGTAGAATGAGTAACTCGATTCTAAAAAGTTAAAAAGATACAGTACGCAGAAACAACGTCAAAAGAATAGTCAAGATCTGTAGGAGAGTAGGGTCTGCAATCCTATGATCACCCAGATTTTTTGCTTTTGTTTCACTGGTTTACGACTTTCTCTGGCTGTGGGCCTGCCAATCAGACCCACAGCCTAGCTGTTCTCTCACTAAATTGACATGTGTACCTTAGGTGCATTACCCAATTGGAACTGGGCCACCTTGTAAGACCCTGTCACTCAGGGCATCGGTGTACCCAGGGCCTACCAGGGGCTGAAGCATGTATTATGCCACCCCTGGATGGCCATCTAAATCTGACACAACTAGCTGCACGACAGCTGGGGCAAGGTGGTGTACTCGCCCTTTGCTTTAGATATAGTATACCTATATCTAACCCTAAAATGGACACCCGAGTTCCTATCAGTCACTCCTATGGCAGGCCTTGACAATCCTGAAGGCAGAGTGCGTGGAATCGTGTGAATTGGGCTCTGGCGCGAGCCGAGCCCGGTTGCAGCTTGCGGAACCAAGTCCCAATGGCTGTTCCATGGTAACGCGTACCACCTATTGCTAACTTCGGTATCGCGTTATCAAGACATGTCGAGTAAGGTGTCATACGAATCGGGATACTGACCCCTCACCAATGCTGGCGACGGGGTTAGCATTCCACCCTTCTAGAGGGACACGACATGTACGTAACTGTGAACCCCGGTTAAAGTTAACTGAAGCCTCAGCTCCACAAAATGGATGCTGCCACCACAGACACAAGTCTGACCTCCTCCTGCTGGGAGTCCTTCCAGCGAGGAGAGCTTGGACAAAGGGTTTCCTGTCCGGGGCGGTGCTCGCACCATCCCAGACAGGGTTTTGTGTATCCTGGGTAGGCAGGGCTTTACAGGAAGGTGACTGCTGAGTGGCACCCCGGTGCTCACTACGCATCTGCCGGCTAGAACCAGTTCCAGGGGCACCCCAGCCCCTGACCTGGGGAAAGTCCGGCATGGGAGAGGGGTGTAACCACCCCCCTTCCTGGTCCCACCCCTAGGGCAGGACCTAGTCGCGTACCTACCACTTTCTTTAGGATAAAGGCAGGAGCGGGGACCCTTTCAAATTAGATCATCTTTGAATCAAGAACTACTTTCTACGAAAGGACATTCAAGACTCTTCTCAAGATTTCTCCCTTGTGGCTAAGGAGTAGTCACCCTGCATCCGCAGGCACCATCTAAGAACTCTGCGGTTTGCTGCACGTCCTTCCTCAGGAATCCGACGGCCCAACTCGACGAGAACCGGCTTCCCTGGCACCGCTGACCTCTACCCACATCGTCAGCACAGCTGAGATCCGTGGGTGCAACGAGACCTCGAGGGACCGGCCATCTTCAGAACCTGCACGATTTCTTAAACCAGCACGACCGCCGAGGGATCCTCTGGTGAGTGCTTTGGGGTCCGAGAAGCCCCAACCCTGAGCAGCTCCAGCATCGAAGTTCTGCCTCCCAGCATCTCCACGATCTGCGTGGGGCCCTTCTGCTTTGGCCGCTCATCACGATTGTCTGGTTACTAGCCGCTGGCTTGTGACCTTCTTGACGACACTCGACAACCAACGCTGCTGGTCTGGTTGCTCCAGACTGGCCTTTGCTCCCTTCTGAGAGAGGAGCCCCCCGGACCCTCCTGGTCCACTCAAGACGCCATTCTAGGCCCACCACGTGGCCCGGAATCTGCCAAGGCTTGTTGCCCCAATCCTGGGCCCAGCGACGCCGACAGCATCAACCTTCGTGGGACAGCTCGCACCTCCATCCTGGTCGCCGACAACGCCTCCTGGTCCGTGAGACTGCAGAGCCTAGCGTCGCCCACTCACCTAGTCGAGGTGACGATCATCCGGTGCCTTCCTGGTACCCTCTGACTACTGGCTAGTAGTTACGAACTTGGTCCCCTCTGCTTTCAGGTATCATCTATCTCTGATCCAGGCTTGGGTCACTACGAACTATCTCCACTGGTCGCCGGCCAGCAACTCCTTCCTTCCGGCTCCTGGCTCGTCAGCGAGGACTCCCGACGTCTGTAAAGACTTGTGCAGCCGCAGCCCTTGGGCTAGGTAACTTCGGCATTTCGGTGCCCGCATAGCCTCCTTATTTAAGGGTCCCGAGTCCTCACCGCTTCCGACTTGCCTTATCGGGTCCGCCCGAGACCACTAAACTTTCCGTGCCCTCGGGCACTTGTATTGATTGTGCACTTGAAGTATTTTCTTAAGAGTTTTGTTGTGTGCTTAGTACCCTGTCCTCATAAAGAGTACAGGGCTGTTGTGATTCTAATAAATACACTGTTTATTTTCATAACACTTGTGTGGTGTCCTTTCACTTGGTGTTCAAGGGGTATGTGATGGTATAACAGCTGGCTTAACACGCCCTCTAGAGTTTAGCCCGAAGACTGCTCGTATCCACGCTACTAGGATAGCTGGTCTAAGGTTGACTTACAACCAATCACCATAAGGGTCGTTTGGACTGATGCATAGTGATCACTAGAATAGTGAGCACTGCATATCAGGCCAACTTCTCACAAGATCTGTTTTATTTTGCACTCCTACAACGTAAGCAATTGGTAAAGATCCTGACGTTTAGATATATCAATGAAGAGGACAGTAGATCAAACCTCTTTTACTTAGCAGCTCCCTCGGAGGAGCAAAAGCACACATTTTCATATTCGAAATTTTTGTTTATATTACAGTTGTAAGGTTCACAAGGAAGTACATTAGCCTGAAATTGGTTAGCTGTGAACCCCAAGTGCATTCTGGTTCTTGGAGTACTAAACATCGTAATCTTTATTTTCGTGCACCATGTGTTCAGGGGAGTTTTTCAAATGCTCCTGAGCCTCACCAGGAAAATGCATCGAGTCTAACATTAGACAGAAGTGAGTTATAAACGTATTAAATAAAAAGGAGAGAAAAATCTTCTCTAAACCTATTTGCCTGCATGGCCAAAGCCAGGGCTCGAAAAACATCGCAAGAAAGCTTGTTTTAAATGTTAGCTTTTGATGTCCTCACACAAGTTGCGTGATTGGAATGAGCATTTTTAGGAAAGGCCTTTTCTGTTTTAACCACTCGTAACCTCCTAAAGCAGCAGTCATCTGTTTAGATTATATATGGGAAAACATTTCTAGGCACTGTATTTTAGCAGTCAGGCACAAATGAATATTACCGGTTTTAGAAAGGCACAGTTTCTTTTATGTGTTATAGATTGCTACGCCTTACACAAACATTTCAGGCATGGCCTAGTCTGTGTTTACGGACCCCATGAAAAGGTCTGCCAGCTATGGCAATTACGAATCTGTGATTTTATGACACAGCTGTGCCCCCGCGTTATCGAACTAGAGCTGCGCTGTGTCCTCCACCCGCCCGCAAAACTGATCTCCATGCAGATATTAGACAAGTCTGTGAGTGGTCTTACCATGTAGCAAAAATGCATACCGTTGGAAACACGAATGCACCCAATGAAAATCGCCACCTCCTATAGTTTCCCTGCTCCGTGAATAGGAACAGCCCCAGACCACTGCAGATTGTTTTCTTTAGTGAAAGCATTGATCCATCACCCCCTCGCCTTATACTGAGTACCTCTGGCATCTGACCCTTTTCCCACACGCGGTCGTAATACCGCACTCGAATGATCTATGTAGTGAGCGTCCTACCATTAGTTATCTTTACCGCACTAACAATTCTTCTGGGCTTCAATGCCGAGATGCCGAGGACTGCATCCCAAGAAATAAGTCAGATACATGGTAAGTAAAAATATTTTCATTATCACGCGCGTTAATGTGCTTTAAATGCTGCCCCCTCCCCCTCTTTTATTTTTCTTTAGGTTACATCAGAGTTTCAGCTGAAGAATGGAGAAGGCATAGCACACTGTATTCCACACGAAAAATAGGCTAGTACTGTGAGATAGTACGTTGTATGCAGAGGCTAACTCTGGGGGCGTGAAATATTTGTATAGTATGAATGCGTATGTGTCATGTGCGCCTGAGTCGATATGAGAACGCTTTTTGTATGACTGAGGTGTTGATCGAGCGGTCAATAGGATGCGAAAAATAGGCCTGAACATAGTGCCTACATGCAAAAGACGAATAGCATTTTTTTTTTATATAGCACATTCCTTACTTAGAAACGAGTCTCTCTGAAGCCAGTGAATGGGAGGGTAGTCTACATCAGGGGCTTGAAGGATTATTGCATTACAACGAGCCAACTCCAACCGATATCCCAAGTGTGCGACCTTTTCAAGGAACACTTTTTATCCTGTTTAGACCAAAGTAATGCGCACCAGGGAGTTGATTTGTTAGACGGGGACCTGGAGGGTCGGCCGAGTACAGGGGGAGAGGCCTCCGGTGAGGGCCCTCTCCGGTAATCGTACAGACAAGTAACTTCCCCCCCACAGATAGACACCACACAGAGATGAGTTCTGCACACTTTTATATATATCTTGAGGCAAGGTGATAAGCGATACAGCAGGACCAGGATACGAGGATCCCGTCAATTCTAGTCTCTTTGAGGAAAAGGGTAGCGGGACAGTCTGAGTACCGGTCTGGTACAGAAGCAGCAAGAGATGGAGCTCACAATCCTCGAGCTGGAGGGTTCGCAATGAGGGGCCGCGGCAGCGCCAGCAGGCCTTGTAGATGGTTCACGATGAGGAGGGCCACGGCAGCGCCAGCAGGCTTCGAAGATGGTTCACGATGAGAAGGGCCGCGGCAGCGCCAGCAGGCTTGGAAGATGGTTCACGACGAGGAGGGCCGCGGCAGCGCCAGCAGGCTTCAAAGATGGCTCACGATGAGAAGGGCCGCAGCAGCGCCAGCAGGCTTGGAAGATGGTTCACGACGAGGAGGGCCGCGGCAGCGCCAGCAGGCTTCGAAGATGGTTCACGATGAGAAGGGCCGCGGCAGCGCCAGCAGGCCTTGAAGATGGGTTACGACGAGGATGAGCCGCGGCAGCGCCAGCAGGCCTTCAAAGGTGGTTTCACGAAGAGGAGCCGCGGCAGCGCCAGCAGGCCTCCAAGGATGAGTTCGTCTCGGTGTCTCTCGACTCCAGGATACAACTGCCTTCCTGCTCTGGAGCTGCCCCAGTTATAGGTCTGGTGCCCTTTGATGTCCAGACCCTCGCACTTGGAGGTCGGGAGGTCCGGGATGAGGGAGTCGAGACACCCAGCAGGGGAGTGGAGCCAGCGCCCAGGGAGGCTGGGGGCGATCAACACCTGGCGGAGGGGAGCCATCGACACTCCTTTTCCCATTGACCTGCCAAGTGGTCTCTTCACCCTCTGGGCGGATGGTGGTGCCTCGATGTCGGGGCCTGGCTGGGCCCGAGGCCGAGGTCGACCCGAGGCCACGAGGCCTGGTCATGTAGGGTCCACGATGGCGGCTGGGCCGGAGACCGGGGTTCTGGAAGGAACCCGGGCCAGCCGATACGGTGGGGTTCAGAAGCCAATGTTCCGTCGGGGAAGGGCTGGTGGATTGCCCCGGCGGGTTTGCACGGGTGGTTCTTGTCCGGGGAACAGGAGGAACAGGGGTCCGCGACCCGCCATGCGGGGAGGGGACGGCCGGCCACGAGGCCTGTCCAACATGATTTATGTACTGACCAAATAGAGAAGTGAAGAGTACCCCCAGGTTGGGGTTCATCCAAATCCTCCTCCACCCAGAAGTTAGAGATATTGTCATGTTTTAGATTTACCCCTTCTTCTTCAATCCACATAGAAAGATAAGAATTGTACCGTTGCACGTCTGGCTGGCGTCCCTCCTTTACACCTGTACCTCAACTTGGACCATCGTTGCTAGATGTTGGGGGACCCCACCGTGAGTATCAGTACGACTGGGCTAGTGTCCGATCATTAAAGGAAGTAAGTATTTTCAAAAGAGGTCATTTTCTTAAATGATCAACTGTTAGGAAGGAGGGAAGGAAGGAGCCTGGCCCCCGAGTAAATTAAATGACCTATGAGATGCGCGACGTGCATGAAAAAGTCCTTTTGTCCAAACTAACCCTGCGTCTTTGTCTTCGGTTTCTGTGCTTGGTGCATGTACTGTTGCGTCCTATTCGGTATTGTGTGTATGTAAACTGTGCATTTATGTTTTCCCTTGACTTGTGTGTTTAATATGTAAATCGTCCTGTACTGTTCTGTGTTGTACGTGTACTGAATAGCCTATTGTTGTGCACGCACACACACTCTCTATCTCTCTCTCTCTCTCTCTCTCTCTTGAGCCTACCTACGCTGTCCAGGAATGACCATACTGGGACCCATTCCATAAGACAACTGGGTGGACTCACTCTTAGCAATTCACTTCATAGAATGCGGTTAATTTGCTTTTTAATAAATTAAGACACTGTACCTCCCAAGTACACGTCTGAATTGGCCTCAACACGACAGTGTTTGAACAAATTGTCAGGAACAAAACACCATATTATGCCATGTCACTACCCCTCCTTTCCGTAAAATGGTGGAATTTCAATTGGCTGAAAATGAAAGGTCGGGTACACTGATGTCCCTTATCTGACCCATAAAAGGGGGCTATATGTCGATGGCTTTTGTTCGAGATGCCTCAATGGCATCACCATCATCGTTCATGTTACCACATACATTGCACAATAGGTTGTAGGGACATCACAAGTCCTTCATTAGCTAGTGAAGTAATTAGGTTGTAAAAGAGGATGTAAAGATAAGAATAAGGTTTACAGTAAATGATTAACTAAACTGAAACGAATGTTGTAGTAAGCCCTGCTGAATGGGTACTGAAGTTGAAATGTTTAGCTAAAAGTAAGGAACATTGACAGGATGGGACAATGCTCAGCCTGTGTACTTCATGGTAAACAATAGCTAGGAAGGGTACCTGTATGCCCATGATAATAGCACATCACACTTTTTGTAGTTAGCAGACCTTGAAGAAAATATAGCTCAACAGGATTTTGTTTATAACGACAAGTCTCTGCCGGAGGAGCCGGTTTGAATTTGACAGACTATATAATTGATAGATATTAGATTTCTTGCCACAATCAAGAACGTAAAAGGAATGGACACTGAAGATAAAAATTATGGTGGAAACTCATAGAAATGCTTGCAGAACTGCACAACAGTAATGGTTCATGAGTAAATAATATGCACAGATGTAAGGATTAAGAGTATCCATGCTAGCGTCATTTTTGAGTAAACAATAAATGTTTCCCCAGCTACTTGGGGTTGGGAGAGAAATTAAATTGTGTAAAAGTCTTCCCCTGCCAGTTCTCTAAAAATTGTTTTATACCCATTGCTAGATTAAAGATATCCTCCAGTCTTCGGAAGAGAGGGGTCGGACGCGTGGCACAGCCTGGCTGCAGATCATGAGACACCTAGGACCACGACCAAGGTGGAGCCGCAGAGCAAAGAGATGCTGGACGAGGCACCATCCCCAAAAAGGAAAATGAAAGAAAGAAGGGCTGTCCAGAAGCCCCCAGACTGTTGATCCACCTGTGCCGGAAGTCCCAGCCCATTGAGCCTAATTGGTGGGCTCACTTGCGTGAAATTTCTGCTCCCCTTGGTCCATTTCAGATCTGACCCCACTCAACCCTCTCTTCCCTTGACCTCCCCAAACACACCCCCCCTTTTTCATATGGGGTTTTTGTAATTAACTTGATGAAGAAACACATCACGAAGATAGAATAGGGTTAGTAGGGATGGACTTCACAGATCAAGAATAGGGTGAGGTATCCTGTCTAAGGTGCCAGCAAAAGATTAGTTAGGGAACAGGGCAAAAGGGACTGTGATCCCAGAGCAAGAACGACCTCGCCCTGCAACGTGGAATCTGGATCTGAGCTGGACGCATAACTCTGCCGCCGGTGCTCAACAGCGCCAACGAAAGAAGGAAACAATGGGAGCCTACCAGTGATGGCTCGCTGTAAAAGACACTGGAAAGAAGAGAACAATGGGGGCCTACCAGTGATGGCTCGCTGTAAAAGACACTGGAAGGAAGAGAACAATGGGAGCCTACCAGTGATGGCTCGCTGTAAAAGACACTGGAAAGAAGAGAACACTAGGAGCCTACCAGTGATGGCTCGCTGTAAAAGACACTGGAAAGAAGAGAACAATGGGAGCCTACCAGTGATGGCTCGCTGTAAAAGACACTGGAAAGAAGAGAACAATGGGAGCCTACCAGTGATGGCTCACTGTAAAAGACACTGGAAAGAAGAGAACAATGGGAGCCTATCCGTGATAGCTCACTGTAAAAGACACTGGAAAGAAGAGAACAAAGGGAGCCTACCAGTGATGGCTCGCTGTAAAAGACACTGGAAAGAAGAGAACAATGGGAGCCTACCAGTGATGGCTTACTGTAAAAGACACTGGAAAGAAGAGAACAATGGGAGCCTACCAGTGATGGCTCGCTGTACAAGACACTGGAAAGAAGAGAACAATGGGAGCTTACCAGTGATGGCTCGCTGTAAAAGACACTGGAAAGAAGAGAACAATGGGAGCCTACCAGTGATGGCTCGCTGCAAAAGACACGGGAAAGAAGAGAAGAATGGGACCCTACCAGTGATGGCTCACTGTAAAAGACACTGGAAAGAAGAGAACAATGGGAGCCTACCAGTGATGGCTCGCTGCAAAAGACACGGGAAAGAAGAGAACAATGGGAGCCTACCAGTGATGGCTCGCTGTAAAAGACACTGGAAAGAAGAGAACACTAGGAGCCTACCAGTGATGGCTCGCTGTAAAAGACACTGGAAAGAAGAGAACAATGGGAGCCTACCAGTGATGGCTCGCTGTAAAAGACACTGGAAAGAAGAGAACAATGGGAGCCTACCAGTGATGGCTCACTGTAAAAGACACTGGAAAGAAGAGAACAATGGGAGCCTATCCGTGATAGCTCACTGTAAAAGACACTGGAAAGAAGAGAACAAAGGGAGCCTACCAGTGATGGCTCGCTGTAAAAGACACTGGAAAGAAGAGAACAATGGGAGCCTACCAGTGATGGCTTACTGTAAAAGACACTGGAAAGAAGAGAACAATGGGAGCCTACCAGTGATGGCTCGCTGTACAAGACACTGGAAAGAAGAGAACAATGGGAGCTTACCAGTGATGGCTCGCTGTAAAAGACACTGGAAAGAAGAGAACAATGGGAGCCTACCAGTGATGGCTCGCTGCAAAAGACACGGGAAAGAAGAGAAGAATGGGACCCTACCAGTGATGGCTCGCTGTAAAAGACACTGGAAAGAAGAGAACAATGGGAGCCCACCAGTGATGGCTCGCTATAAAAGACACTGGAAAGAAGAGAACAATGGGAGCTTACCAGTGATGGCTCTCTGTAAAATGAGGAAATATAAATTTTATGGTCAAGAAATGTTCCCTAACGTGTACCCCACCGTCTCCATGTACGAGCTTAAAGTGCATGTAACTTCCCTCCTGTGCCAGCTATGAAGACGCAAATACATTTGCGTCCAACGTTAACATGTCCTCTTTCAGATCCACCCGGAATGGGTTGAATATTCCGTTCCTACGTATGCCTTGCCAACGTCTTTTTGTGGTGTACTTTACACGTTTTTCAGCCCAGGCGAAGTAGGCCCTGAATTCTGCCATCGAGCCCTTTCCTGCCTTCTGACTCCGAATGCCTCAGCCTGGGCCTGCCTCTGTACCCGTGACCTCTGCCTTACTCCCTGCGCGGCTAACGGCGCTTAGCTCAGCCTGTTGCCTGCCAAGACTGTATTCAACCTTCGAATTATCTGCTCCGCTCCTCGAAAATACATTCCTGCCTACTAGTTCAAGTAAACATCCTTCCAGCTGCAGAGCAAAGGGCCCGGCCTCACTGTCTCCGTGCAAGTAATTCATAGTTCCTGTTACCATGGTAGGCCCATGCCCCCTCGCATCTCATGCAGACACGTAGACGCTTATACACGCACTCACAGTCAGTATAGAATAGCCTCTGCCCAAGAGACCTTTCCCTCTAGATAATATGGTTCCCAAACATCAGATATCAGATATGATATAGGAACGAGTTGATCTGACATGCTAGACTTCTGTCTCTTTCCTCTAGTGTAAATGTCAAGTCCCCTGCACCCTGCAGCTTCACGTCAATCACACGTCATGCAGCTGCGCGCGCATCCAGATCTCAGATTTCTGCTGACACTGTAAGATTCTGCTATGTATCCACCCACTTGTGACACTTTCATGTGACGTTTCTAGCACACACCTCTGTGCTCACGCCTAGTTCACGCCTTCTGATTACGTATTGCTAACACGTGTGTGTTTTTATCTTGTTTCTCTCAGCTGTTACGCCTACTGTATTGGTTTCCATTATATGATTTAAGTATAAAAGTTATGTCTTGTCAATAAAGTATGCTCTATCCCTTCCTGAACCCCAGTGGTGTCAGGAACCCGATATCCGGTTCAAGAACCATTCCTTTTTAAGGAATAAAACCCCTAAGAACTCTAACACCACGGACTCTGCGTCTTTCTTTCCGATTGAGTTATTTTGTTTTTAGTACTTACCTGCATAGAAATTAGGACAGTAATTAAATATTTACCACATTATTTTGGCGCCCGAATAGGGACCCCTCCCCCACCTTACGCGCCGGTTGGTGCGTTGCAACCTTTGCCCCCTGCCATAAGTCAAGACGGACAATTACGCGTACCCGCAGGATTTCCTGTATCTCCCTCAGGCCTACGGAGGTGACGGAGACTGCGATCAGCACCCAGACGAGGCGGTGAGGAGTGCGGAGGATCCCGACCAGAGCCTAGCCGAAAGAAGCAAGGTCCGAGGTGTCAAGAGGCCCACCAGTTCCGAAGTATTGACGTATCGAGTCGAGTCGAGTCCAGTCCGGTCCAGTCCAGTCGAGTTTTCCGAGGCCTTCTGTTCCGTGCTTCCCGGTGAGTACCATTGCTAGGGACGCATCTAGACGGGTGCATTTATGTATCCGGTAAAGACGGGTTTGGGTACACAAACACGGTCTGCACTGTTTTAGACAGTGTATCTGTACTGTTTAGCAGTACATCAGGCATTCAAGTTCTTGCACTGTTCTCAACAGTGTATCTGTGCTGTTTAGCAGTACATCTAGTATCAAGGGTAGTCATATGTGTTCAAAATGTTTTCATGTGATTAATGTCGTGGTATGAGTGATTGTTTGATGTACATTACTGTGTTTTTTGTGTAACTAGCTGTGTTCAGAGTAAATAACAAGTATCGAGTATCAAGTACTAAGTAACAAGATGCCGTTTTTCAATAAATTAAGACAGATAGGAACTAGGAAAGGGATACTAGAGGAAGAAATTCCTATTCCCCCTAGGGACACTCCTGGAAGTTTTATGTACCATACGCATGGCTTAGATGCCATACTGTATCTAGATTTATGGGCCGATTATACCAAACACTTAGAGGAGAGACACAGATGGCCCGTTACAGGAACATGGGATGCCGAGTGCATCATGAAAGTAGAAGAAGCGCTATGGAAAAAGAAAGCCAGACAATCTCAGAAAGATGCCATAGAGTTGTGGCGTAAAGAATCACATAAACGTGCCGAAAAAGCACTCCGAAAAGAAGACAGACATAGAGAAGAGTCGGATAAAGTCCGAGAAAACGAATTAGTTAACGAAGGGATCCGAGTAAAAGCAGAACAAGTAGACCGCATGCGAAACAATCTTGTAAATGGCATGTACTTTGTGGCCGAGGGTTTGTCTGAAGCCACTTCAGAAATACCGAAAGATCTGCCGCCGCCATTGGTTCCGACTAAAGTAAGTCACAGGACCACCAAAGACATATTCCTTGCTTCCTATCTAGACGATGTAGCTCCCGCTTACACTAATCCACGTGCCCACGTACCGCCTACTGACGGTGACGGAGGTGGCAACCCGCTCCGAGACAATGTCCAGCCCTTGCCGCAACAAAGTTCACCCGTTCAACAGCCTGCTCCACCTGCTCCTCCACCTCCACCACTTCCCACATCTAAGATTAATATACCAAATCCGTTTGCGCCTGATCCTAGTAAGAGACAAGTTCAGGTACAGATACCGATTCCACAGACACACAATTTTCAAGCATCCGCCACAGGAGGTGCGACAGGAGGTCTCCAGACCCCGCCACCAACACACAGATTGAACCTTAGGGACATAATGAAGCAACGTACACCGCAAACACCACGTTTCGACATGCTTAAAGATCCCCTTCCCATTTGCAGATACGATCCAGTACCCGGTAAAGACGATAGAATGTTGTTAGCATCCCTACGTTTACGAAAAGTTACAGATTACCTAGTGTTATTTCCAGGAATGACTGAACACCTAGATAGAATATATCATTTTATCCAGACTGGGGAAAATCCTGAAAGTATTAAGGAGGCCCTGGCTCACCAGAAAGTTGACACTCAAAGTTGTATATTACGTTTTTTCATAAATTGCTTAATAAGAGAACGAGACAGGCCTGGAGTAGACCAGGAAGAGATGGAAGCACTAAACAGGTGGGGTCAAAATATAGCCGAAGGAAACCATGATAAACTGAATTGTATAGCAAGTATGTACAAGAAAATCAGAAAAGCAGTAATAGAAATACACGAAAAAGAACAAGAAAAAGAAAAAGAAAGCGGCAGGAACCACTCCTCCGAGGAGGACGAACCCAAAGAAGCAGACACAGCTAAAGAAATGATAGCGTATGTAGGTAAGGGAAATTACCTTAAGAAAGGCATTCGCCCAGAAAGCAAGAGAGTTTTCCTCTCTGGCATATCAAAACCGAGTTCTCCTGAATATCTGTTTCAGGGTACCGATAAAATTCTTCAAGAACAAATGGGGTACCATGTACTCAATTCTATGGATGAACAAGAACTAGCCCGGTCAGCAGTACTATGGGCTGACC
The DNA here is from genome assembly GCF_964263255.1 of Lissotriton vulgaris. Lineage (NCBI taxonomy): Eukaryota > Metazoa > Chordata > Amphibia > Caudata > Salamandridae > Lissotriton > Lissotriton vulgaris. The sequence continues at coordinate 19,963,850 of NC_141697.1, forward strand.
ATCCTAGCACATACAATGATGATACAGTAGCACAGACATTTTTGAACCTTTCCCCAGACGAACAGAAATTAGCTGGTGTGTACATGATTCAGCATCTCATCACGTTATACAGACAACAACATTCTGATCCAGGTCCCTTACCTGATACCTTAGAAGCACTACTTATGAATAGATGGAGAGGCCTAAGTACCAAGTTAATTCAAATAATTCTAGAGCAACGGCGCAGATATAACACTTTCTTAGGCCCACAATATGTTTCAGCTCCGCCCCCAGAAAGAAAAATGTTTCATTTTGACAGACAGAATCCTTTACGAGAAGTACACCCAGTTATGAATGCCGATCATGCCTTGGAACGTGTGTTTGTGTACACACCTTTAACAAAATTGGAATTGTTAGAAATGAAGAAACTAGTACCCTGTCATGATAAAGATCCTGCAGGTTTTCACCGAGAACTTAAAGACAGGTTACTCATGGGAGATTACACGTATACGGATATTATGAAATTGTTAAAAGTACTGCTGCCCACCGGCATTTACGAGAAACTCGAGGAAAAGGAATGGGAGGTGGGAGATAAAAAGATTATCTGGACTGAAATAGAAGACGAGGAAAAAGGTCGTACTCCAGGGCTAGGCCTTGGGGACAAAGCTAACGCATTACCAGGTCTAATAGTACAGGTTTTGCCAAGATTATTGACAACTAAAAAGGAAGACTGGGACGCAATCTCAGCCTGTAAACAGAAACACGATGAAGATACTAGTGACTTTTATTCAAGATTCGAGAAATGTTTCATTATTAATAGTGGCCTGAAACCAGGTAGCGAGTCATACCCACATCTTTTTGTAACTAAATTAGTTGAGAATTCCCTGACACAAGTTAAGAACCGTGTATATAAAGTTGAAAGTACATGGCAAGCAAATACGCCATCCCAGATGTTACAAATGTTACAATATCACCAGAACAGAATTAGAGAAGAACAGGATCACGAACAGAGACGTATGAAAGACACGAAAATGAAAATGTTAGTGGCCCAGTCGGTTCCAGCCGACGGTCAGAGAAAGGGTGCAACCCAGACCGGTAATTCAGCAGCTCCCGTTAAAGGGACATGCAACTATTGCAAGCAGCCAGGTCACTACGTACATGAATGTCCAGTCCTGAAACACAATATATCAACAGGTAAAACTAAAGAAAGACCGCGTCAGCCTAGACAAAATCAGGTCCAGCAACAGACTTCACAGAATATACAGCCTACGCATGCCTCACCACCTACAGCACAGACCGCAGCGGTATCACAGCCCATTGCCGCGACGCAGCAAGTTTCACGGCAGATGTGCCAGTATGCCCAATCTGATTACCCCGATTATCAGCGATACACATGAAACAGCCTAGAGAGGGAGGTTGGCTTGCCTCTTATTGAGATTCCTGTAGATCAAGAGGGTCCTTATGTACACAGTCAAGTATTGGGAAAAGACAGAAAGTTTTTAATTGACACAGGGGCAAGCCGCACAACGATCAGCCATGATGAAGTCCCAGGGGCACCCCTCTCAGGCTCACAGAATGTTTCCCTTGGTTTTTCAGGACAGCCTATTGTAAATGAAGTATCGAAACCAGTTCCCCTAGCAGTAGGTCCATTATCACGCGTTACAGACTTGTTACTCACGAAATCATGTCCAGAAAACTTGCTAGGTATCAAAACATTGAAGGCTCTAGGAGCAGTGATATGTTGTTCTCCGGAAGGAGTTAGACTTTTTCTGCGTGACTTTAAGGGTCACTATGTATTACGAGAGTTCGATGTCAGATTGAAAAATGTACCGGAACACCTGTGGGCACAAGGCCCAACCGATGTAGGTTGCATGCACATCACACCATACCGTGTTACACTCAAACCAGGAGTTGTTTTACCACGAATCAGACAATACAAGTTACCACCCGATGCTGTAGTGGCTTTACTGGAAATCGTTGAAGAGCTGATTGCCCAAGGAGTGGTCGTAGAAACCGACTCCAATATCTGTAATTCCCCTATCATTCCGATTCTTAAACGTACTGATCCCAATGCACCGCCAGTATATCGGCTGGTGATTGATTTACGAGAACTGAATAAATGCATTGTTCCACAGTATCCTGTGGTTCCCGACATCTCATCCTTATTGACTGCTATTGATTCAGAAGCGACGTTCTTTACTGTAATTGACCTCAAGAACGCCTTCTTCAGTGTACCCATTGATCCAGAGAGCCAATATCTCTTCGGATTCAGTTTAAATGGCCGAAGTTTCAAATTTTCACGCGCACCTCAAGGATTCACAGAAAGCCCCAGCATCTATAGCCAAGCACTGAAAAGACAACTTGACTGTATCCAAATGCCAGTTAACACTGCCTTACTACAGTACGTCGATGATCTGCTGATCACCGCACGAAGTGAACCCGAATGCGAACAAGCATCACTGACAGTTTTACATTTTCTGGCCGACAAGGGACACAAAGTGTCTCCTTCGAAGCTACAATTCTGTGTTCAGCAAGTTGTGTACCTGGGTCACTTGCTGTCCAAAGTGGGGAGACAGCTCACTCCTGATCGCATCCAGTTAATTGTAAACATGCCACAACCCCAGACACAAAAGGAAGTGCGGGCCTTTATAGGCCTCACCTCGTACTGCAGACAATGGATTCCTCAGTATGCATTTCTAGCTAAACTACTCATTCAGTTGACAACACAGGAGGCAGCGACTTCGACTGCCCTCCCTTGGACACAGGAACATACACAGGCCTTTGAGGAATTAAAGAAAGCTTTATGTCAAGCACCAGTTTTAGCAACACCATGTTACAACAAACCTTTTACACTTTTTGTTACAGAACGTGATGGTACAGCGTTGTCTGTCCTCACACAAGATCAAGCAGGTTCACATAAGCCTTGTGCTTATTTTTCAAGTACATTGGATTCAGTGGCCCAGGCTTTGCCTGCGTGCTTAAAATCAGTGGCAGCGACAGCCCTAGCAATCAGACAAAGCGACTCAATAGTTTTAGGACATCCATTGACAGTACAAGTTCCACATTCTGTAGAGGTCCTTCTAAACCGAACACAGACTCAACACCTGACTATAGCACGACTGACAGGTTATGAATTAACGCTATTCCAGCCACACATAGAAATCAGACGCTGTAACATTCTAAATCCTGCAACATTGTTACCTTCGATTATGACAGATTCAGCCCCGCATAATTGTATAGAGATCATTAATGCAGTAACAAAGCCTCGACGAGACTTAACAGATGTTCCACTGACAAATCCAGACCTGACACTTTACGTGGACGGTTCATGTATGAGAACAAACAAAGGAGAATTAGTAGCCGCATATGCAGTGACCACTGAAACTGAAGTCAAAGAAACACATCGTATAGATACACTGTCCGCTCAAGCAGCAGAGCTTATTGCTCTGACCCGAGCCTGTATACTAGCCAAGAACAGAAATGTTAATATATACACCGATTCACGTTATGCTTTCGGAGTCGTACACGACTTCGGAGTGTTATGGCAAGAACGAGGTTTCTTGACCTCTCACGGTGCCAAGATTCAACACGGTCCCCTTATTCAAGCACTGTTAGAAGCAATACATCTGCCTTCAGGCATATCTATCATGAAGTGTAAAGCACATACTAAAGTTACAGACTCTATTTCCCAGGGTAACGACCTGGCAGACCAAACAGCAAAACATACAGCATTGACTCACACCCAGACAACTGATGTAACAAAGATCATAGTACCTACACATTGTATGACAGTTAGGGATCCCACACTAGATGTAATCGATATTCAGACACATGCCACTCCAGATGAAATCAAGAAATGGACTGAACTAGGAGGGATCCAGACAGATCAGGGATGGATGACGAAGGGAAAATCTACATGGTTTCTCCCTGACTCTATGGTTCAAGTCATAATAAATACAGCACATAGTCCAGCACACCTAGGAGAAAAAGCGATGTTAGACGGTTTACAGAATCTCTGGTACAACAAACATTTACGAGCAGCAGCAAAACAGAAAGTGCGTACTTGCATGATCTGTTGTCAGTACAATCCAGGTAAAAGCGTCCCTGTAGAGCAAGGTGGATTTCATCCTCCCGATCACCCTTTTGAAGTCCTCCAGATGGATTATATCCAGATGGAACGTTGTCGAGGATTCAAGTACGTCCTCGTAGTTGTTTGTGCACTTTCCCGTTGGACCGAAGCATATCCAGTCCCAGATTACACTGCCCCGACCACTGCCAAGCAGCTGGTTCGAGAATTCTTCCCACGGTACGGCTTGCCTCGTATCGTGTACTCAGATAATGGACAGCCATTCTCATCCGAGCTCATGAAGCAGGTTTCACTTCTGCTAGGATACCAGTGGAAATTCCATTGCGTTCGACATCCCGAGGCAGCTGGCCTTGTAGAAAGACACAATCAGACACTGAAGACACGTCTCGCCAAAATATGTAAAGAGAAAGGGGTCGACTGGATAGTCGCCCTGCCAGTTGCACTATTCTACATGAGAATGGTCCCACATTCGAGATCTGGACTATCCCCGTATGAGGTGGTTTTTGGCCGACCACCAAATATGTGGGGGACGCCCATGCCTAAGAAAATAACGGATGTTGACTGTAATATGCTGACAGATTACCTTGCCTCCTTGATGTCTGCACTCCAATCATGTCGTTCATAGGTTGCCGCAGCTTTTCCCGACAACACTGATGTGAACTGAGAAACAAATAAGGTTTTGGATCCTACGTCTACCTAGCCCGGATCTCAACAGTAAAGTTAACAGAAAAAAGTGGCTAAATAGGGAAAATTTGTGACATAAGTATTAGTGACGCAGTCAATATGTACCACGTAACTACGGTCAAAAGTACCAAAACAAATTTATTTTCTTTTTTGTTTTTTCAAAGTTTCAACAACACAAGGACAAACCAAGGACTGTCACGACAGTGATTCCATGAATACCATATCTACACATATATACAAAAAATGCAAATGTACAGTATTTACAATAGAAATAAAGCAAGACTAATGAAAGCAAATGACCAAAAAATTAAACAAATGACACACACATAGCAATGCATCAATACAATGTTCACAACTTAATTGCATTAATAAACAGTGAAAAAGTTCGTGCAAAAAGCAAGGGACAACCAGTCCATGGGGATGTAAAACCATGGGACAGGCGGGAATAGATGGAATGGGACGCCTGCCTGCCTGACAACACTGCGGTGCAAGGTTTATATAGGGTTGCACTGCTAGGAACTCCGGTGTTAGACCATTTCTTTTCCTAGATGCACCCTTATGCGTGACCGCAGGGTGGTGGAGTCGACGCGTTTCGAACCCGGGAATTTAGGGTTCTCTTCAGGACGGGGACTGGGAGCAGTGAGTCTGTAACAGATTACAGAAGGGGTGTCAGACTCAAATATCATAATTTTGTAACAAACATGGTTTTTTGTAAAAAAGTACACATAGACTCCACATGTGGAGATGGGCTTGTTACCTGCACGTGGCAAGAGATGTGCCTCGGTGTCGGTATTTCGCCAAGGGTGAGAGAATTCTGGAAAGATATTTAGAAAAAAGGTGCTTAGCACACTGAGCCATGGAGGTTCTGGGTTGGTGCATTAAGCTACACCCTGTACAAAGTTGTCACTCGATACCGCCTTCTGGTCGCATATTGGTGCACCAGACCAGATACCCCTTTTAAGAAGGTAGGAGCAATCACATTAATGGCTACAATCACGGTTTAGAATGAGTGCCCGCGTCATTCCGCATACTAAATGTCATGTGTTTTCGACAGCTGTTAAAATATGATGACAATGTGAGCCGTTGTCCCCTCCGAGTGTTGCACCGCACGGTGGGTCAAACATCTACACGAACCGTTGGTGAACAACAGGTACGAGTGACAACTTTGTACAGGGTGTAGCTTAATGCACCAACCCAGAACCTCCATGGCTCAGTGTGCTAAGCACCTTTTTTCTAAATATCTTTCCAGAATTCTCTCACCCTTGGCGAAATACCGACACCGAGGCACATCTCTTGCCACGTGCAGGTAACAAGCCCATCTCCACATGTGGAGTCTATGTGTACTTTTTTTACAAAAAACCATGTTTGTTACAAAATTATGATATTTGAGTCTGACACCCCTTCTGTAATCTGTTACAGACTCACTGCTCCCAGTCCCCGTCCTGAAGAGAACCCTAAATTCCCGGGTTCGAAACGCGTCGACTCCACCACCCTGCGGTCACGCATAAGGGTGCATCTAGGAAAAGAAATGGTCTAACACCGGAGTTCCTAGCAGTGCAACCCTATATAAACCTTGCACCGCAGTGTTGCCAGGCAGGCAGGCGTCCCATTCCATCTATTCCCGCCTGTCCCATGGTTTTACATCCCCATGGACTGGTTGTCCCTTGCTTTTTGCACGAACTTTTTCACTGTTTATTAATGCAATTAAGTTGTGAACATTGTATTGATGCATTGCTATGTGTGTGTCATTTGTTTAATTTTTTGGTCATTTGCTTTCATTAGTCTTGCTTTATTTCTATTGTAAATACTGTACATTTGCATTTTTTGTATATATGTGTAGATATGGTATTCATGGAATCACTGTCGTGACAGTCCTTGGTTTGTCCTTGTGTTGTTGAAACTTTGAAAAAACAAAAAAGAAAATAAATTTGTTTTGGTACTTTTGACCGTAGTTACGTGGTACATATTGACTGCGTCACTAATACTTATGTCACAAATTTTCCCTATTTAGCCACTTTTTTCTGTTAACAACACTGATGTGAAGCCACACGATGTCCGTCCTGGTGATACTGTCCTGATACGAAATTTCGATAGGAGGAGTCCGCTGGAGCCCCGTTGGCAGGAGCCGAAGCTCGTCCTTCTGACCACGAGGACTGCAATCAAGGTGGAGGGCCGAAAGGGGTGGATCCATACGAGTCATATTAAAAAGTGTAATGAACTGGTGCCAGAGACTGACTCTTACACCCCCTCAAAGGACTGCCCCGATTCTAGTGACTTTAAAGTTCCCAAGAGAGGGAAAACTCCGCAAGAAGAGTATAAATCAAAATTACGGTCTAGCAAGTCAGACAGTTTAATTGTTTAAGTCCTCCCCTAGGTGAATCGGTTAAATTAGTTTCTGACATGTATCCCCTAGACCGAGATAGAGAGAGAGAGAGACAACTCAAGAAACGTGCATATTGTAAATCACTTCGTAGTCACTGTATAGTGACATTATTGGTTATGTTTTTTCTAAGCCTTCTGATTATTGCTGCCAGTATATTGTTGCATATATACTACCCTATCTTCAATCGTGCACAATCTGCTTACAATGTCACTGCCGAACATTCTTTTAGTGAGTTACCCCCTCACGAGTTATCTTACAGACTGGCGCTGCGCAACAACACATTCATTAGTATGTTACATCACTCCCATCAGACTAATAATGCTACAAACTGTTGGATATGTGGCCGACTCCCTCCCTATCAGAAATACAAGGGAGTTCTGCCCCTCTTTCCATACCCGTTTACTCACAATGGCTCATGTGGAGCATGGTTTAGATTAATTAATTCTTTAGATTCTGATATTGCTGTTTTCGAAGGAAATTGGGTTTGGGGAAACCTGAACTTAGTTTTGCTTAAAGCCTGTTACCCTGACAAGAAGGGACTTCCCACTAGGACAGGAACTGATCTAGAAAATGAAGTATATGGATTAGGTAATTATACAATTAACCTCATGATTCTTACTGTTGAATCCGAAGCTGCACCAGTTCTCCCTGCTATGTCAGTATTACCAGGCACGGGTGACTTATGTGTCAGAAAGAAGGGTTCAGTACACTTAGGTCATAGTAAATGTACTACTGTGGTCGAATTCAGTGACCAGGGCAAGTCTACATTTAGAGCTACTCGTCATTCCTACTTTGTTTGTGGCCATACCGCATACATACGCTTACCTCCAGATTGGGATGGTACCTGTTACATTGCATTCCTTCTGCCACCTGTTTTCCTAGCCCCTCCTGATTATCACAGAAATACAAATCTAGTAACGAATAGACTCCGAAGAGATCTCCCGATTGTCGACTATACTGAAACGGCATGGGAGCAATACACAGACTTCAATAAAGGTTTCTTCCCCTACTTAGGTACTGTCTTTAATAGTAAACTGATACAAAAATTAACTAGAACACTCGAAGCAGTAGTGAATGAAACTACTTCCGCTCTAGGCAACTTAACAGAGGAGCAATCTGCCATGCGGGTTGTTGTTCTTCAAAATCGTCTTGTTATTGACGTCATCCTAGCAGATAGGGGCGGAGCCTGTAAGGTCATCGGGTCAAGTTGCTGTGTTTTCATTCCAGAAAACGCACCAACAGTATATAAAGCTATCACACGTCTTCATAAAATTGCAAGTTTGATACATCAGAATCCAGGCACCTGGACTTGGTCCGGTTGGTTCTGGACAACGTTGACCGCTTGGGGATGGAAGATCCTATCCTTCCTAGGCATTGCCCTTCTCATAGTATTCAGTTGCTGCCTGTGCCTACAATGTGGGCCAGCGATTTGTGGTCTGTGCGCCACATCATGTATTCCGCATTCAAGTTTCCACTCAAAACGCGAAAAGAAGAAAGAAGAGCAAATGATGTTACATGAACAGACTGATCGATTCATGAGGATCGATATATCATGAAGGGTCCGTAGGGAACAAGGAGGGAATGAGGAAATATAAATTTTATGGTCAAGAAATGTTCCCTAACGTGTACCCCACCGTCTCCATGTACGAGCTTAAAGTGCATGTAACTTCCCTCCTGTGCCAGCTATGAAGACGCAAATACATTTGCGTCCAACGTTAACATGTCCTCTTTCAGATCCACCCTGAATGGGTTGAATATTCCGTTCCTAAGTATGCCTTGCCAACGTCTTTTTGTGGTGTACTTTACACGGTTTTCAGCCCAGGCGAAGTAGGCCCTGAATTCTGCCATCGAGCCCTTTCCTGCCTTCTGACTCCGAATGCCTCAGATTGGGCCTGCCTCTGTACCCGTGACCTCTGCCTTACTCCCTGCGCGGCTAACGGCGCTTAGCTCAGCCTGTTGCCTGCCAAGACTGTATTCAACCTTCGAATTATCTGCTCCGCTCCTCGAAAATACATTCCTGCCTACTAGTTCAAGTAAACATCCTTCCAGCTGCAGAGCAAAGGGCCCGGCCTCACTGTCTCCGTGCAAGTAATTCATAGTTCCTGTTACCATGGTAGGCCCATGCCCCCTCGCATCTCATGCAGACACGTAGACGCTTATACACGCACTCACAGTTAGTATAGAATAGCCTCTGCCCAAGAGACCTTTCCCTCTAGATAATATGGTTCCCAAACATCAGATATCAGATATGATATAGGAACGAGTTGATCTGACATGCCAGACTTCTGTCTCTTTCCTCTAGTGTAAATGTCAAGTCCCCTGCACCCTGCAGCTTCACGTCAATCACACGTCATGCAGCTGCGCGCGCATCCAGATCTCAGATTTCTGCTGACACTGTAAGATTCTGCTATGTATCCACCCACTTGTGACACTTTCATGTGACGTTTCTAGCACACACCTCTGTGCTCACGCCTAGTTCACGCCTTCTGATTACGTATTGCTAACACGTGTGTGTTTTTATCTTGTTTCTCTAAGCAGTTACGCCTACTGTATTGGTTTCCATTATATGATTTAAGTATAAAAGTTATGTCTTGTCAATAAAGTATGCTCTATCCCTTCCTGAACCCCAGTGGTGTCAGGAACCCGATATCCGGTTCAAGAACCATTCCTTTTTAAGGAATAAAACCCCTAAGAACTCTAACACCACGGACTCTGCGTCTTTCTTTCCGATTGAGTTGTTTTGTTTTTAGTACTTACCTGCATAGAAATTAGGACGGTAATTAAATATTTACCACAGAAAGACACTGGAAAGAAGAGAACAATGGGAGCTTACCAGTGATGGCTCGCTGTAAAAGACACTGGAAAGAAGAGAACAATGGGAGCTTACCAGTGATGGCTCTCTGTAAAAGACACTGGAAGGAAGAGAACAATGGGAGCTTACCAGTGATGGCTCTCTGTAAAAGACACTGGAAAGAAGAGAACAATGGGAGCTTACCAGTGATGGCTCTCTGTAAAAGACACTGGAAAGAAGAGAACAATGGGAGCTTACCAGTGATGGCTCTCTGTAAAAGACACTGGAAAGAAGAGAACAATAGGAGCCTACCAGTGATGGCTCACTGTAAAAGACACTGGAAAGAAGAGAACAATGGGAGCCTACCAGTGATGGCTCACTGTAAACGACACTTGAAAGAAGAGAACAATGGGAGCCTACCAGTGATGGCTCATGTAAAAGACACTGGAAAGAAGAGAACAATGGGAGCCTACCAGTGATGGCTCGCTGTAAAAGACACTGGAAAGAAGAGAACAATGGGAGCCTACCAGTGATGGCTCACTGTAAAAGACACTGGAAAGAAGAGAACAATGGGAGCCTACCAGTGATGGCTCGCTTTAAAAGACACTGGAAAGAAGAGAACAATGGGAGCCTACCAGTGATGGCTCGCTTTAAAAGACACTGGAAAGAAGAGAACACTGGGAGCCCACCAGTGATGGCTCGCTGTAAAAGACACTGGAAAGATGAGAACAATGGGAGCCCACCAGTGATGGCTCGCTGTAAAAGACACTGGAAAGAAGAGAACAATGGGAGCCTACCAGTGATGGCTCACTGTAAAAGACACTGGAAAGAAGAGAACAAGGAGAGCCTACCAGTGATGGCTCGCTGTAAAAGACACTGGAAAGAAGAGAACAATGGGAGCCTACCATTGATGGCTCGCTGTAAAAGACACTGGAAAGAAGAGAACAATGGGAGCCTACCAGTGATGGCTCGCTGTAAAAGACACTGGAAAGAAGAGAACAATGGGAGCCTACCAGTGATGGCTCGCTGTAAAAGACACTGGAAAGAAGAGAACAATAGGAGCCTACCAGTGATGGCTCACTGTAAAAGACACTGGAAAGAAGAGAACAATGGGAGCCTACCAGTGATGGCTCGCTGTAAAAGACACTGGAAGGAAGAGAACAATGGGAGTCTACCAGTGATGGCTCACTGTAAAAGACACTGGAAAGAAGAGAACAATAGGAGCCTACCAGTGATGGCTCACTGTAAAAGACACTGGAAAGAAGCGAACAATGGGAGCCTACCAGTGATGGCTCACTGTAAAAGACACTGGAAAGAAGAGAACAATGGAGCCTACCAGTGATGGCTCACTGTAAATGACACTGGAAGGAAGAGAACAATGGGAGCCTACCAGAGATGACTCACTGTAAAAGACACTGGAAAGAAGAGAACAATGGGAGCCTACCGGTGATGACTCGCTGTAAAAGACACTGGAAAGAAGAGAACAATGGGAGCCTACCAGTGATGGCTCGCTGTAAAAGACACTTGAAAGAAGAGAACAATGGGAGCCTACCAGTGATGGCTCCCTGTAAAAGACACTGGAAAGAAGAGAACAATGGGAGCCTACCAGTGATGGCTCGCTGTAAAAGACACTGGAAAGAAGAGAACAAAGGGAGCCTACCAGTGATGGCTCGCTGTAAAAGACACTGGAAAGAAGAGAACAATGGGAGCCTACCAGTGATGGCTCGCTGTAAAAGACACTGGAAAGAAGAGAACAATGGGAGCCTACCAGTGATGGCTCACTGTGAAAGACACTGGAAGGAAGAGAACAATAGGAGCCTACCAGTGATGGCTCACTGTAAAAGACACTGGAAAGAAGAGAACAATGGGAGCCTACCAGTGATGGCTCACTGTAAAAGACACTGGAAAGAAGAGAACAATGGGAGCCTACCAGTGATGGCTCGCTGTAAAAAGACACTGGAAAGAAGAGAACAATGGGAGCCTACCAGTGATGGCTCGCTGTAAAAGACACTGGAAAGAAGAGAACAATGGGAGCCTACCAGTGATGGCTCACTGTAAAAGACACTGGAAAGAAGAGAGCAATGGGAGCCTACCAGTGATGGCTCACTGTAAAAAGACACTGGAAAGAAGAGAACAATGGGAGCCTACCAGTGATGGCTCGCTGTAAAAGACACTGGAAAGAAGAGAACAATGGGGGCCTACCAGTGATGGCTCACTGTAAAAGACACTGGAAAGAAGAGAACAATGGGAGCCTACCAGTGATGGCTCGCTGTAAAAGACACTGGAAAGAAGAGAACAATGGGAGCCTACCAGTGATGGCTCGCTGTAAAAGACACTGGAAAGAAGAGAACAATGGGAGCCCACCAGTGATGGCTCGCTGTAAAAGACACTGGAAAGAAGAGAACAATGGGAGCCTACCAGTGATGGTTCGCTGTAAAAGACACTGGAAAGAAGAGAACAATGGGAGCCTACCAGTGATGGCTCGCTGTAAAAGACACTGGAAAGAAGAGAACAATGGGAGCCTACCAGTGATGGCTCGCTGTAAAAGACACTGGAAAGAAGAGAACAATGGGAGCCCACCAGTGATGGCTCGCTGTAAAAAGACACTGGAAAGAAGAGAACAATGGGAGCCCACCAGTGATGGCTCGCTGTCAAAGACACTGGAAAGAAGAGAACAATGGGAGCCTACCAGTGATGGCTCGCTGTAAAAGACACTGGAAAGAAGAGAACAAAGGGAGCCTACCAGTGATGGCTCGCTGTAAAAGACACTGGAAAGAAGAGAACAATGGGAGCCTACCAGTGATGGCTCGCTGTAAAAGACACTGGAAAGAAGAGAACAATGGGAGCCTACCAGTGATGGCTCGCTGTAAAAGACACTGGAAAGAAGAGAACAATGGGAGCCTACCAGTGATGGCTCGCTGTAAAAGACACTGGAAAGAAGAGAACAATAGGAGCCTACCAGTGATGGTTCGCTGTAAAAGACACTGGAAAGAAGAGAACAATGGGAGTCTACCAGTGATGGCTCACTGTAAAAGACACTGGAAAGAAGAGAACAATGGGAGCCTACCAGTGATGGCTCACTGTAAATGACACTGGAAGGAAGAGAACAATGGGAGCCTACCAGTGATGGCTCACTGTGAAAGACACTGGAAGGAAGAGAACAATAGGAGCCTACCAGTGATGGCTCACTGTAAAAGACACTGGAAAGAAGAGAACAATGGGAGTCTACCAGTGATGGCTCGCTGTAAAAGACACTGGAAAGAAGAGAACAATGGGAGTCTACCAGTGATGGCTCGTTGTAAAAGACACTGGAAAGAAGAGAACAATGGGAGCCTACCAGTGATGACTCGCTGTAAAAGACACTGGGAAGAAGAGAACAATGGGAGCCTACCAGTGATGGCTCGCTGTAAAAGACACTGGAAAGAAGAGAACAATGGGAGCCTACCAGTGATGGCTCGCTGTAAAAGACACTGGAAAGAAGAGAACAATGGGAGCCTACAAGTGATGGCTCACTGTGAAAGACACTGGAAGGAAGAGAACAATAGGAGCCTACCAGTGATGGCTCACTGTAAAAGACACTGGAAAGAAGAGAACAATGGGAGTCTACCAGTGATGGCTCACTGTAAAAGACACTGAAAAGAAGAGAACAATGGGAGCCTACCAGTGATGGCTCGCTGTAAAAGACACTGAAAAGAAGAGAACAATGGAAAGAAGAGAACAATGGGAGCCTACCAGTGATGGCTCACTGTAAACGACTCTGGAAAGAAGAGAACAATGGGAGCCTACCAGTGATGGCTCACTGTAAACAACACTGGAAAGAAGAGAACAATGGGAGCCTACCAGTGATGGCTCACTGTAAAAGACACTGGAAGGAAGAAAACAATGGGAGCCTACCAGTGATGGCTCACTGTAAAAGACACTGGAAAGAAGAGAACAATGGGAGCCTACCAGTTATGGTTCGCTGTAAAAGACACTGGAAAGAAGAGAACAATGGGAGTCTACCAGTGATGGCTCGCTGTAAAAGACACTGGAAATAAGAGAACAATGGAAAGAAGAGAACAATGGGAGCCTACCAGTGTTGGCTCACTGTAAAAGACACTGGAAAGAAGAGAACAATAGGAGCCTACCAGTGATGGCTCGCTGTAAAAGACACTGGAAAGAAGAGAACAATGGGAGCCTATCCGTGATAGCTCACTGTAAAAGACACTGGAAAGAAGAGAACAATGGGAGCCCACCAGTGATGGCTCGCTGTAAAAGACACTGGAAAGAAGAGAACAATGGGAGCCTACCAGTGATGGTTCGCTGTAAAAGACACTGGAAAGAAGAGAACAATGGGAGTCTACCAGTGATGGTTCGCTGTAAAAGACACTGGAAAGAAGAGAACAATGGGAGTCTACCAGTGATGGCTCACTGTAAAAGACACTGGAAAGAAGAGAACAATGGGAGTCTACCAGTGATGGCTCGCTGTAAAAGACACTGGAAAGAAGAGAACAATGCGAGTCTACCAGTGATGGCTCGCTGTAAAAGACACTGGAAAGAAGAGAACAATGGGAGCCTACCAGTGATGGCTCACTGTAAAAGACACTGGAAAGAAGAGAACAATGGGAGCCTACCAGTGATGGCTCACTGTAAAAGACACTGGAAAGAAGAGAACAAAGGGAGCCTACCAGTGATGGCTCGCTGTAAAAGACACTGGAAAGAAGAGAACAATGGGAGCCTACCAGTGATGGCTCACTGTAAAAGACACTGGAAAGAAGAGAACAATGGGAGCCTACCAGTGATGGCTCACTGTAAAAGACACTGGAAAGAAGAGAACAATGGAAAGAAGAGAACAATGGGAGCCTACCAGTGATGGTTAGCTGTAAAAGACACTGGAAGGAAGAGAACAATGGGAGTCTACCAGTGATGGCTCACTGTAAAAGACACTGGAAAGAAGAGAACAATGGGAGCCTACCAGTGATGGCTCGCTGTAAAAGACACTGGAAAGAAGAGAACAATGGAAAGAAGAGAACAATGGGAGCCTACCAGTGATGGCTCCCCGTAAAAGACACTGGACGGAAGAGAACAATGGGAGCCTACCAGTGATGGCTCACTGTAAAAGACACTGGAAAGAAGAGAACAATAGGAGCCTACCAGTGATGGCTCACTGTAAAAGACACTGGAAAGAAGAGAACAATGGGACCCTACAAGTTATGGTTCGCTGTAAAAGACACTGGAAAGAAGAGAACAATGGGAGTCTACCAGTGATGGCTCGCGTTGTAAAAGACACTGGAAAGAAGAGAACAATGGGAGCTTACCAGCGATGGCTCGCTGTAAAAGACACTGGGAAGAAGAGAACAAAGGGAGCCCTCCAGTGATGGCTCGCTGTAAAAGACGCTGGAAAGAAGAGAACAATGGGAGCCTACCAGTGATGGCTCGCTGTAAAAGACACTGGAAAGAAGAGAACAATGGGAGCCTACCAGTGATGGCTCGCTGTAAAAGACACTGGAAAGAAGAGAACAATGGGAGCCCACCAGTGATGGCTCGCTGTAAAAGACACTGGAAAGAAGAGAACAATGGGAGCCTACCAGTGATGGCTCGCTGTAAAAGACACTGGAAAGAAGAGAACAATGGGATCCCACCAGTGATGGCTCGCTGTAAAAGACACTGGAAAGAAGAGAACAATGGGAGCCTACCAGTGATGGCTCGCTGTAAAAGACACTGGAAAGAAGAGAACAATGGGAGCCTACCAGTGATGGCTCGCTGTAAAAGACACTGGAAAGAAGAGAACAATGGGAGCCTACCAGTGATGGCTCGCTGTAAAAGACACTGGAAAGAAGAGAACAATGGGAGCCTACCAGTGATGGCTCGCTGTAAAAGACACTGGAAAGAAGAGAAGAATGGGAACCTACCAGTGATGGCTCGCTGTAAAAGACACTGGAAAGAAGAGAACAATGGGAGCCTACCAGTGATGGCTCGCTGTAAAAGACACTGGAAAGAAGAGAACAATGGGAGCCTACCAGTGATGGCTCGCTGTAAAAGACACTGGAAAGAAGAGAACAATGGGAGCCTACCAGTGATGGCTCACTGTAAAAGACACTGGAAGGAAGAGAACAATGGGAGCCTACCAGTGATGGCTCACTGTAAAAGACACTGGAAAGAAGAGAACAATGGGAGCCTACCAGTGATGGCTCGCTGTAAAAGACACTGGAAAGATGAGAACAATGGGAGCCTACCAGTGATGGCTCGCTGTAAAAGACACTGGAAAGAAGAGAACAATGGGAGCCTACCAGTGATGGCTCGCTGTAAAAGACACTGGAAAGAAGAGAATAATGGGAGCCTACCAGTGATGGCTCACTGTAAAAGACACTGGAAAGAAGCGAACAATGGGAGCCTACCAGTGATGGCTCCCTGTAAAAGACACTGGAAAGAAGAGAACAATGGGAGCCTACCAGCGATGGCTCGCTGTAAAAGACACTGGAAAGAAGAGAACAATGGGAGCCTACCAGTGATGGCTCGCTGTAAAAGACACTGGAAAGAAGAGAACAATGGGAGCCTACCAGTGATGGCTCGCTGTAAAAGACACTGGAAAGAAGAGAACAATGGGAACCTACCAGTGATGGCTCGCTGTAAAAGACACTGGAAAGAAGAGAACAATGGGAGCCCACCAGGGATGGCTCGCTGTAAAAGACACTGGAAAGAAGAGAACAATGGGAGCCTACCAGTGATGGCTCGCTGTAAAAGACACTGGAAAGAAGAGAACAATGGGAGCTTACCAGTGATGGCTCACTGTAAAAGACACTGGAAAGAAGAGAACAATAGGAGCCTACCAGTGATGGCTCACTGTAAAAGACACTGGAAAGAAGCGAACAATGGGAGCCTACCAGTGATGGCTCACTGTAAAAGACACTGGAAAGAAGAGAACAATGGGAGCCTACCAGTGATGGCTCACTGTAAATGACACTGGAAGGAAGAGAACAATGGGAGCCTACCAGTGATGGCTCACTGTAAAAGACACTGAAAAGAAGAGAAGAAATGCGTTACTTACCTGTAACAGCAGTTATCCAGTATTGGTGTCTTTCATAGATTCACATGCCTGAATCATTCCCCGTCGCCGAGACGGGAGCCTCCGGTACATAAAAAAGTAATGTCCTAAGGACATACATAGAGAATATAGGCCGAAGGGCCTCCCCTTTGGGGTCTTTCCACGTCCTTATGTAAAAAAGGACCGAACTCTCATCGTTAGCCAATCAGCTCCGACCTCCCTCTAGAACCTTCCCGGGAGGAGCCTCAGTCCCTCAGATTTTCGTACGCACCCATCTAGGGTGTCGCAATGTAGACATAGAGGTACGTGAGTCCTTACCGGGGAGGCGGGAGGGTTGCATGTGAATCTATGAAAGACACCAATACTGGATAACTGCTGTTACAGGTAAGTAACGCATTTCTTATCCAGTATTTGGGTGTCTTTCATAGATTCACATGCCTGAATCAGAGTAGCCAGCAGTTATACATGCATAGTGGTAAAGCACCTTCTCACATCCAGCAGGCCTACATAAATCACAGACAACATGAGAGAAACATGGCAATATACAGTCATGCATATAGCAGAAAAACCATGAAGAATGTGCATACCTGGATGGCGGGACGAGGTAAGGCTCACCTTATTGGAAGAGATGGCGCAGCACCGCTTGTCCCACTGCAGCGTCCTTCTGCAGTTCGATGTCCAGGCAGTAGTGCCTGGAAAAGGTGTGCGGGGACTTCCAGGTCGCCGCTCGGCAGATGTCCAGGATCGTCACTCCAGCGAAGAGCGCCGCTGACGTTGACATAGCTCTGGTAGAGTGGGCAGCCACTCGGTCCGTCAATGGCCGTCCGGCCTGATCATGGCAGAAAGCAATCGCTGAAGAAATCCAGCGGAAGATGCTCTGTTTTGTTAGGGGCAAACCCATGCGCGGGTTGCTGAAGGCTACAAAGAGTTGAGAAGACTTCCTGACCTCTTTGGTCCTGTCCAAGTAGAATTTGAGACACCTTTTAAGGTCCAAGGAATGCAGCGCCCTTTCTGCCGCCGTGGAAGGGTTTGCAAAAAATGACTTGAGGACAATCGGCTCGTTCAGATGAAAGTCTGACGGCACTTTAGGAATGAATTTCGGGTTGGGCCTGAGTACCACTCGGTCGTGCCTGAATTGGAGGTACGGTTCCTGAATAGACAGCGCCTGAAGTTCGCTGACCCGTCTGGCCGATGTCAGGGCGAGCAGGAGTGCCGTCTTCCAGGAGAGATGTTTGAGAGTGGCCCGGTGAATGGGCTCGAAAGGGTGTTTCATCAGTTGGTTGAGCACCAAGTTCAACTGCCAGGTTGGGGGGACTTTCCGAGGCCTCGGAAAGGATCTGTAGAGTCCCTTCAGAAATTGCTTTATCAGCCGACTGGACCATAGGGAAGGTCCTGATGGGGTCCTGGTGAATCTAGAAATCGCAGCCAGATGAACCTTAATGGAGGCGTGAGCCAGCCCCGATTGAGCCAGGTGGAGGAGGTATGGTAGCAGCTGCACTGGGGTGACCCGGAGAGGGTGTAAGCCTTGTTCCGAACACCACAAGCAGAACCTCTTCCACTTCAGCGAGTAGGTCTTGTTCGTGCTGCCCGCCCTCGCTTTGGCTAGTACGTCCCTGCAGTCCTGCGGGATCTCTAGGTCTCCGAACTCTCGGTGCTCAGGAGCCAGGCCGATAATTTGAGCGAACGGAGGTTCGGGTGGTGTACCTGGCCTCCGGACATCGTTAAGAGGTTCGGGTGTTGTCGCAGGTGAATCGGGGGCTTGATGGAAAGGCGAAGCAGGTCCGAGAACCAGTGTTGTCTCGGCCAGTACGGAGCAATCAGGATCAGGGTGCACGGCTCCGTCTTCATCTTCCTGAGGAGCCTCGGTATCATCGGGAACGGGGGAAAAGCGTACGCAAACACGCTGAACCAGCCGATGGAAAAAGCATTTCCCAGCGACCCCCGTTGGGGATGCCAGCTTGCGTAGCTTGGGCATTTGGCGTTCCCTGCCGTCGCGAAGAGATCGATCTTCGGGGTCCCCCATTGCGAGAAGACGTGTGCCACCGTGTCGCCGTTCAGCTCCCATTCGTGGGAGAGAGAGGTCTGTCTGCTGAGGGCGTCCGCGATAGTGTTGTCCTTCCCGGGAACGTACTCCGCTTTGAGGGAGAGCCCGTGTGCCACCAACCAGTTCCAGATTTTCTGCGACTCTCTTGAGAGAGAGAGAGAATGCGTTCCCCCTTGTTTGTTCAGGTAGTGCATCGTCGTGGTGTTGTCTGTTTTGACGAGCACTGGGGAAGTTCCGATGCGAGGCAGGAATGCCTGCAGAGCCAGATACACTGCCCTCAGCTCCAAGAGGTTGATGTGTAGTTGTTTCTCTTGGGCTTCCCATTTGCCGCTGACTCGAAGGTCCAACAGAACCGCGCCCCAGCCTTCCAGTGAGGCATCTGTCGTGATGACCAGAGGCGCCGGCGGCAGGAGGAACTGCAGGCCGGCCGTCAGGTGCGTCCGGTTTCTCCACCACAGAAGGGCCTTTGTGATGGCCGGTGTGATCGTGATAATGTCCTCGAAGGAGCCGGAACTTTGTTTCCATTGTCTCGCCAACGCCTCCTGCAGGGGACGCATGCGGAGCCTGCAGTGTGGTATGAGGAGAATGCAGGAGGACATCATCCCTAGCAAGGAGGTGAACGTCCGGACTTTGATGCGAGACTTCTTGGCCACAGCCGCGGCCAGAGACAGTATTTTGTTGGTCCTGTCCTCCGAGGGGAAAGCCTTTGCGCGCTTCGTGTCTAAGGTAGCCCCTAGGAAGGTGATCCTCGTAGATGGAGTAGTGCAGGATTTTTTGAGGTTGATCGTCAGACCCAGTTGTTGAAAAAGAGCGCTGCAGGCGTTGGAGGAGGCAGTCGCGCCCTCCGGGGAAGGCGCCTTCACCAGCCAGTCGTCCAGGTAGGGGAATACTTGGTGACCCCTTTGTCGCAGGAAGGCTGCCACCGGCGCCAAGCACTTCGTGAAGATACGTGGCGCAGATTTGAGGCCGAATGGCAAGACCTTGAACTGGTAATGTCTGCCTGCTATTTCGAACCGTAGGTACCTCCTGTGCCGTGTGAGGATGGGGATATGGTAGTAGGCGTCCTGTAAGTCTAGGGAGACCATCGAGTCTCCACTTTCCAACGCCCCCCGGATCTCCTGGATTGTGACCATCCGGAAGGATTGACTCCGTAGGAAGGCGTTGAGCGCCCGGAGGTCTAAGATCGGTCTCCATTTGTCCCCTTTTTGTTGGACTAGGAAGAAGTGGGAATAAAATCCCGTCCCCTTCTGGGACTTTGGGACCCTTTCTATGGCTCCTTTGACCAACATGGCGGATACTTCTTTGAGAAGGAGGTGCAGGTGTTTGTGAGCACGCTTCAGCGGAGGAGTGTTGGGAGGGGTGTTGACAATTTCGAGGGAATGTCCAAATTGAATTATTTGTAGTACCCACCGATCCGTAGTGATCTTTTGCCAATTTTTGAGGAAGTGGGTCAGCTTTCCCCCAATTCGAAAGGATTGAGACGGTGGTGGGACTGGCTGGAGTAAATGGTCACTGGCGGCCGCCAGTGCCCTTCTTGGCGGATTTGCCTCTGAAGGACGACCTCCCATAGGACGACTGTCGGGGCTGTTGTTTGTGCTGGGGCTGGTTTCTGTTGTTGTAGGAGTAAGAGGACCGATTTTGGTAGGAACCTCTGTAGGAGTACTGACCTCTGGAGCGGCCCCCCCGAAAGGACTGGTTCCGGGACTGAAGGGAGCCCAGGGCCCTCGCCGTATCGGTATCTTTCTTGATGGCCTGGAGTGCTTCGTCTATCTTCTCCCCAAAGAGAAACTGACCATCGAAAGGCATGTCCAGCACCTTAGATTGGACCTCTTGCCGAAAGGACGTTGCTTTGAGCCAGCCTTGGCGGCGGAGCACGGCGGCCCCGGCCAACTGGCGGAATCCCGTCATGGCTGCGTCGATGGCGCAGTCGATGATTTCTGCCGCGGAGTTTTGTCCTTCCGCTAGGAGAGCTTTCACTTCGTCCTGGGCCGTGGATGGCAGACCTTGCAGATAGGGGGCGATGTCCTCCCATAGCTGGCGGTTGTAGCGCCCTAGTAGGGCGATAGAATTGGCCACCTTGATGGTCATGGCGGACGTGGTAGAGAACCGTTTGCCTATGGTGTCCAATTTTCTTCCTTCCTTGTCTGGGGGTGCAGACAGCGGCGAGGATGGGTTGCGAGATTGCTTTTGGGCCGCCTGGGTCACAACCGAGTCCGGTTTGGGGTGGCCTGTCAGGCAGGCTGGCGCGGTGATCGGGGCCTTATATTTTTTGTCCAGGCGCGGAACCACCGCCGGCACCGAGGCAGGCGTAAGCATCAGCTTCTTGCCCTGTTCCCACAGAAAGTCTATAAGTGGGATAGACTTGGCCAATTTCTGGCTGTGTTCCTTGAAATCATGGAGGAAGCATTCCGTTTCCGTGGATTCCACCGCCATGTCGAACCTCTTTGCTGCCCTGTCCACCAGTTTGTGGAAACCCCCAACGTCCGCCGCCTCAGCTTGGCGCGGTCGCGGGGATGCCGGGGTAGACGAATGGTGTGATGACGCAGCATCGGCATCGTCGTCTCCGTGGTCCGAGTCAACGTCTTGCACTTCGCCTTCTTCCAAGTCCGTCTCCTCCTTCTCGTCTTCCGAGGAGTCCTCTACCTGAGGCTGGGGCCGAGTGCGAGGCTGGGGTTGGTTCCGAGGACGGGCCTGGGGAGCGGAAGGGCGCGAGGCAGACGGTTGCGCCTGGGTGACCGGCACCTGGGTTCCGCTGTCGGCATCCGGGAACCGTTGTTTATAGTCCTGCACCAGTGAGCGCAGATCGTTGACCAGAGACAGGGGCAAGCAGATCATCGGGGTGTTCTCCATGCTGACGCTCATGGAGCGTTCCTGATACATAACCTCTTCCTGGTCCTCGTGGACGTCCGATAGGGAGGTGGCCGGATCGCGCTGGTTTTCCTCCTCGGACTCCTCACTCTGCAGTGCCACCTGCTCCTGCTCGGGTGCCAACCCTACCGTTGTAGGTACTGAGGAAGTTGGAATCGAGTGAATGGAGACTTCGACCAGTCTAGATTCTTTCCAAGATGGCGCCGGGGTTTCTTCCGACGACGTGCGTGAGGATGGCGCGCCCGCCGGTTGTGTTGGTGACTTGCACGCCTCCGTTAGTGTCGATGGCACCAAATTCTGCGGGGTTAAGTGAGTCGCCGACTTACTGGTGGTCGAGCCTTCGACTTGAGATTTTTTGGGTGAAGGCGGACCCTTTGAACTTGACCTCGACCTTTTAGGTGACGATCCTTCGGCATGAGATTTCTTCGGCGAAGGTGGACCTTTAGATTTGGACCTCTTATGTGACGATGACGCAGATAGTGGGGACACCGTCAATGGTCCTGTAGTAGTCTTGGACGAAGGCTTCAGGGGGATGGTGGAGGAGACCGGTGCGCCTGAGGACGCAGTGGTGGTCGTCGTGGCCGTCGCGGAGGGCGATGAGGCCGTAGTGGTCGACACAGTGGTCGAGACCGAGGTGGTCCGCTTAGTAGATGGAGCGGGTTTCTTGAACCTCTGGCCGTCTTTAGCAGACACGGAGGAGGTGGTGGAACGTGCCTCCGAAGGTTTCCTGTGCGCCTTCTTAGGAGGAGTGTCTGTCTCTCCAGGGGACTGCACCCTGGGTCTCTTCTTGGAGACTTTGGAGGTCACGGAGACACTACCCTCGGAAGATTCCAGAGTGTCTCGGACCTTAAGCCTGTCGAGCCATTCGAGAAGGCGAGCCTCTCTTTCCTTAACAGTCTTCTTTGGGAAGGCTCTACACACCCTACACTTGTCAGGGACGTGGTCAGGGTACAGGCAATATAAGCACAGATCGTGCTTGTCCTCCGCTTGAATCCGTTGCTTGCCGCAGGAAGAACAGGCCCTAAGAAGGGCTTTCTTTTGCGAGTCCGCCATGGATGAAGCCTTCTTATTGGATTCCGACATGGGAGACGGTAGTCGAAGATAAGATAATTATTCTTTTTGTATAGAATGTACTTCCAGCGAAGTTTGAGACTTCGAAGCGAGAAAAACCTGAAGAGCTCAGGTTGGAGACTCCCTAGCACAACGTGCGGTAGAAAATCTGAGGGACTGAGGCTCCTCCCGGGAAGGTTCTAGAGGGAGGTCGGAGCTGATTGGCTAACGATGAGAGTTCGGTCCTTTTTTACATAAGGACGTGGAAAGACCCCAAAGGGGAGGCCCTTCGGCCTATATTCTCTATGTATGTCCTTAGGACATTACTTTTTTATGTACCGGAGGCTCCCGTCTCGGCGACGGGGAATGATTCAGGCATGTGAATCTATGAAAGACACCCAAATACTGGATAACTATGGGAGCCTACCGGTGATGACTCGCTGTAAAAGACACTGGAAAGAAGAGAGCAATGGGAGCCTACCAGTGATGGCTCGCTGTAAAAGACACTGGAAGGAAGAGAACAATGGGAGCCTACCAGTGATGGCTCCCCGTAAAAGACACTGGAAGGAAGAGAACAATGGGAGCCTACCAGTGATGGCTCACTGTAAAAGACACTGGAAAGAAGAGAACAATGGGAGCCTACCAGTGATGGCTCGCTGTAAAAGACACTGGAAAGAAGAGAACAATGGGAGCCTACCAGTGATGGCTCACTGTAAAAGACACTGGAAAGAAGAGAACAATGGGAGCCTACCAGTGATGGCTCACTGTAAAAGACACTGGAAAGAAGAGAACAATGGGAGCCTACCAGTGATGGCTCGCTGTAAAAGACACTGGAAAGAAGAGAACAATGGGAGCCTACCAGTGATGGCTCGCTGTAAAAGACACTGGAAAGAAGAGAACAATGGAAAGAAGAGAACAATGGGAGCCTACCAGTGATGGCTCGCTGTAAAAGACACTGGAAGGAAGAGAACAATGGGAGTCTACCAGTGATGGCTCGCTGTAAAAGACACTGGAAAGAAGAGAACAATGGGAGCCTATCCGTGATAGCTCACTGTAAAAGACACTGGAAAGAAGAGAACAATGGGAGCCTACCAGTGATGGCTCGCTGTAAAAGACACTGGAAAGAAGAGAACAATGGGAGCCTACCAGTGATGGTTCGCTGTAAAAGACACTAGAAAGAAGAGAACAATGGGAGTCTACCAGTGATGGCTCGTTCTAAAAGACACTGGAAAGAAGAGAACAATGGGAGCCTACCAGTGATGGCTCGCTGTAAAAGACACTGGAAAGAAGAGAACAATGCGAGCCTACCAGTGATGGCTCGCTGTAAAAGACACTGGAAAGAAGAGAACAATGGGAGCCTACCAGTGATGGCTCACTGTAAAAGACACTGGAAAGAAGAGAACAATGGGAGCCTACCAGTGATGGCTTACTGTAAAAGACACTGGAAAGAAGAGAACAAAGGGAGCCTACCAGTGATGGCTCGCTGTAAAAGACACTGGAAAGAAGAGAACAATGGGAGCCTACCAGTGATGGCTCGCTGTAAAAGACACTGGAAAGAAGAGAACAATGGAAAGAAGAGAACAATGGGAGCCTACCAGTGATGGTCCGCTGTAAAAGACACTAGAAGGAAGAGAACAATGGGAGTCTACCAGTGATGGCTCACTGTAAAAGACACTGGAAAGAAGAGAACAATAGGAGCCTACCAGTGATGGCTCGCTGTAAAAGACACTGGAAAGAAGAGAACAATGGAAAGAAGAGAACAATGGGAGCCTACCAGTGATGGCTCACTGTAAAAGACACTGGAAGGAAGAGAACAATGGGAGCCTACCAGTGATGGCTCACTGTAAAAGACACTGGAAAGAAGAGAACAATGGGAGCCTACCAGTGATGGCTCACTGTAAAAGACACTGGAAAGAAGAGAACAATGGGAGCCTACCAGTGATGGCTCACTGTAAAAGACACTGGAAGGAAGAGAACAATGGGAGCCTACCAGTGATGGCTCACTGTAAAAGACACTGGAAGGAAGAGAACAATGGGAGCCTACCAGTGATGGCTCACTGTAAAATACACTGGAAAGAAGAGAACAATGGGAGCCTACCAGTGATGGCTCACTGTAAAAGACACTGGAAAGAAGAGAACAATGGGAGCCTACCAGTGATGGCTCACTGTAAAAGACACTGGAAAGAAGAGAACAATAGGAGCCTACCAGTGATGGCTCACTGTAAAAGACACTGGAAAGAAGAGAACAATGGGAGCCTACCAGTTATGGTTCGCTGTAAAAGACACTGGAAAGAAGAGAACAATGGGAGTCTACCAGTGATGGCTCGTTGTAAAAGACACTGGAAAGAAGAGAACATGGGAGCTTACCAGCGATGGCTTGCTGTAAAAGACACTGGGAAGAAGAGAACAATGGGAGCCCACCAGTGATGGCTCGCTGTAAAAGACACTGGAAAGAAGAGAACAATGGGAGCCTACCAGTGATGGCTCGCTGTAAAAGACACTGGAAAGAAGAGAACAATGGGAGCCTACCAGTGATGGCTCGCTGTAAAAGACACTGGAAAGAAGAGAACAATGGGAGCCTACCAGTGATGGCTCGCTGTAAAAGACACTAGAAAGAACAGAACAAAGGGAGCCTACCAGTGATGGCTCGCTGTAAAAGACACTGGAAAGAAGAGAACAATGGGAGCCTACCAGTGATGGCTCGCTGTAAAAGACACTGGAAAGAAGAGAACAATGGGAGCCTACCAGTGATGGCTCACTGTGAAAGACACTGGAAGGAAGAGAACAATAGGAGCCTACCAGTGATGGCTCACTGTAAAAGACACTGGAAAGAAGAGAACAATGGGAGCCTACCAGCGATGGCTCACTGTAAAAGACACTGGAAAGAAGAGAACAATAGGAGCCTACCAGTGATGGCTCACTGTAAAAGACACTGGAAAGAAGAGAACAATGGGAGCCTACCAGTGATGGCTCACTGTAAAAGACACTGGAAAGAAGAGCACAATGGGAGCCCACCAGTGAGGGCTCGCTGTAAAAGACACTGGAAAGAAGAGAACAATGGGAGCCTACCAGTGATGGCTCACTGTAAAAGACACTGGAAAGAAGAGAACAATGGGAGCCTACCAGTGATGGCTCACTGTAAAAGACACTGGAAGGAAGAGAACAATGGGAGCCTACCAGTGATGGCTCGCTGTAAAAGACACTGGAAAGAAGAGAACAATGGGAGCCTACCAGTGATGGCTCACTGTAAAAGACACTGGAAGGAAGAGAACAATGGGAGCCTACCAGTGATGGCTCGCTGTAAAAGACACTGGAAAGAAGAGAACAATGGGAGCCTACCAGCGATGGCTCACTGTAAAAGACACTGGAAAGAAGAGAACAATGGGAGCCTACCAGTGATGGCTCGCTGTAAAAGACACTGGAAAGAAGAGAACAATAGGAGCCTACCAGTGATGGTTCGCTGTAAAAGACACTGGAAAGAAGAGAACAATGGGAGTCTACCAGTGATGGCTCGCTGTAAAAGACACTGGAAAGAAGAGAACAATGGGAGCCTACCAGTGATGGCTCACTGTAAAAGACACTGGAAGGAAGAGAACAATGGGAGCCTACCAGTGATGGCTCACTTTAAAAGACACTGGAAGGAAGAGAACAATGGGAGCCTACCAGTGATGGCTCGCTGTAAAAGACACTGGAAAGAAGAGAACAATGGGAGCCTACCAGTGATGGCTCACTTTAAAAGACACTGGAAAGAAGAGAACAATGGGAGTCTACCAGTGATGGCTCACTGTAAAAGACACTGAAAAGAAGAGAACAATGGGAGCCTACCAGTGATGGCTCGCTGTAAAAGACACTGAAAAGAAGAGAACAATGGAAAGAAGAGAACAATGGGAGCCTACCAGTGATGGCTCCCCGTAAAAGACACTGGAAGGAAGAGAACAATGGGAGCCTACCAGTGATGGCTCACTGTAAAAGACACTGGAAAGAAGAGAACAATGGGAGCCTACCAGTGATGGCTCGCTGTAAAAGACACTGGAAAGAAGAGAACAATGGGAGCCTACCAGTGATGGCTCACTGTAAACGACACTGGAAAGAAGAGAACAATGGGAGCCTACCAGTGATGGCTCACTGTAAAAGACACTGGAAGGAAGAGAACAATGGGAGCCTACCAGTGATGGCTCACTTTAAAAGACACTGGAAAGAAGAGAACAATGCGAGCCTACCAGTGATGGCTCGCTGTAAAAGACACTGGAAAGAAGAGAACAATGGGAGCCTACCAGTGATGGCTCACTTTAAAAGACACTGGAAAGAAGAGAACAATGGGAGTCTACCAGTGATGGCTCACTGTAAAAGACACTGAAAAGAAGAGAACAATGGGAGCCTACCAGTGATGGCTCGCTGTAAAAGACACTGAAAAGAAGAGAACAATGGAAAGAAGAGAACAATGGGAGCCTACCAGTGATGGCTCACTGTAAACGACTCTGGAAAGAAGAGAACAATGGGAGCCTACCAGTGATGGCTCACTGTAAAAGACACTGGAAAGAAGAGAACAATGGGAGCCTACCAGTGATGGCTCGCTGTAAAAGACACTGGAAATAAGAGAACAATGGAAAGAAGAGAACAATGGGAGCCTACCAGTGATGGCTCACTGTAAAAGACACTGGAAAGAAGAGAACAATAGGAGCCTACCAGTGATGGCTCGCTGTAAAAGACACTGGAAAGAAGAGAACAATGGGAGCCTATCCGTGATAGCTCACTGTAAAAGACACTGGAAAGAAGAGAACAATGGGAGCCTACCAGTGATGGCTCACTGTGAAAGACACTGGAAGGAAGAGAACAATAGGAGCCTACCAGTGATGGCTCGCTGTAAAAGACACTGGAAAGAAGAGAACAATGGGAGTCTACCAGTGATGGCTCGTTGTAAAAGACACTGGAAAGAAGAGAACAATGGGAGCCTACCAGTGATGACTCGCTGTAAAAGACACTGGAAAGAAGAGAACAATGCGAGCCTACCAGTGATGGCTCGCTGTAAAAGACACTGGAAAGAAGAGAACAATGGGAGCCTACCAGTGATGGCTCACTTTAAAAGACACTGGAAAGAAGAGAACAATGGGAGTCTACCAGTGATGGCTCACTGTAAAAGACATTGAAAAGAAGAGAACAATGGGAGCCTACCAGTGATGGCTCACTGTAAATGACACTGGAAGGAAGAGAACAATGGGAGCCTACCAGTGATGGCTCACTGTGAAAGACACTGGAAGGAAGAGAACAATGGGAGCCTACCAGTGATGGCTCGCTGTAAAAGACACTGAAAAGAAGAGAACAATGGAAAGAAGAGAACAATGGGAGCCCACCAGTGATGGCTCGCTGTAAAAGACACTGGAAAGAAGAGAACAATGGGAGCCTACCAGTGATGGCTCACTGTAAACGACTCTGGAAAGAAGAGAACAATGGGAGCCTACCAGTGATGGCTCACTGTAAACGACACTGGAAAGAAGAGAACAATGGGAGCCTACCAGTGATGGCTCACTGTAAAAGACACTGGAAGGAAGAAAACAATGGGAGCCTACCAGTGATGGCTCACTGTAAAAGACACTGGAAAGAAGAGAACAATGGGAGCCTACCAGTTATGGTTCGCTGTAAAAGACACTGGAAAGAAGAGAACAATGGGAGCCTACCAGTGATGGCTCGCTGTAAAAGACACTGGAAATAAGAGAACAATGGAAAGAAGAGAACAATGGGAGCCTACCAGTGATGGCTCACTGTAAAAGACACTGGAAAGAAGAGAACAATAGGAGCCTACCAGTGATGGCTCGCTGTAAAAGACACTGGAAAGAAGAGAACAATGGGAGCTTACCAGCGATGGCTCGCTGTAAAAGACACTGGAAAGAAGAGAACAATGGGAGTCTACCAGTGATGGCTCGCTGTAAAAGACACTGGAAGGAAGAGAACAATGGGAGCCTATCCGTGATAGCTCACTGTAAAAGACACTGGAAAGAAGAGAACAATGGGAGCCCACCAGTGATGGCTCGCTGTAAAAGACACTGGAAAGAAGAGAACAATGGGAGCCTACCAGTGATGGTTCGCTGTAAAAGACACTGGAAAGAAGAGAACAATGGGAGCCTACCAGTGATGGCTCGCTGTAAAAGACACTGGAAAGAAGAGAACAATGGGAGCCTACCAGTGATGGCTCGCTGTAAAAGACACTGGAAAGAAGAGAACAATGGGAGCCCACCAGTGATGGCTCGCTGTAAAAGACACTGGAAAGAAGAGAACAATGGGAGCCTACCAGTGATGGCTCGCTGTAAAAGACACTGGAAAGAAGAGAACAAAGGGAGCCTACCAGTGATGGCTCGCTGTAAAAGACACTGGAACGAAGAGAACAATGGGAGCCTACCAGTGATGGCTCGCTGTAAAAGACACTGGAAAGAAGAGAACAATGGGAGCCTACCAGTGATGGCTCGCTGTAAAAGACACTGGAAAGAAGAGAACAATGGGAGCCTACCAGTGATGGCTCGCTGTAAAAGACACTGGAAAGAAGAGAACAATGGGAGCCCACCAGTGATGGCTCGCTGTAAAAGACACTGGAAAGAAGAGAACAATGGGAGCCCACCAGTGATGGCTCGCTGTAAAAGACACTGGAAAGAAGAGAACAATGGGAGCCTACCAGTGATGGCTCGCTGTAAAAGACACTGGAAAGAAGAGAACAATGGGAGCCTACCAGTGATGGCTCGCTGTAAAAGACACTGGAAAGAAGAGAACAATGGGAGCCTACCAGTGATGGCTCGCTGTAAAAGACACTGGAAAGAAGAGAACAATGGGAGCCTACCAGTGATGGCTCGCTGTAAAAGACACTGGAAAGAAGAGAACAATGGGAGCCTACCAGTGATGGCTCGCTGTAAAAGACACTGGAAAGAAGAGAACAAAGGGAGCCTACCAGTGATGGCTCGCTGTAAAAGACACTGGAAAGAAGAGAACAATGGGAGCCTACCAGTGATGGCTCGCTGTAAAAGACACTGGAAAGAAGAGAACAATGGGAGCCTACCAGTGATGGCTCGCTGTAAAAGACTCTGGAAAGAAGAGAACAATGGGAGCCTACCAGTGATGGCTCGCTGTAAAAGACACTGGAAAGAAGAGAACAATGGGAGCCTACCAGTGATGGCTCGCTGTAAAAGACACTGGAAAGAAGAGAACAATGGGAGCCTACCAGTGATGGCTCGCTGTAAAAGACTCTGGAAAGAAGAGAACAATGGGAGCCTACCAGTGATGGCTCGCTGTAAAAGACACTGGAAAGAAGAGAACAATGGGAGTCTACCAGTGATGGCTCGCTGTAAAAGACACTGGAAAGAAGAGAACAATGGGAGCCTACCAGTGATGGCTCACTGTGAAAGACACTGGAAGGAAGAGAACAATGGGAGCCTACCAGTGATGGCTCGCTGTAAAAGACACTGGAAAGAAGAGAACAATGGGAGCCTACCAGTGATGGCTCGCTGTAAAAGAGACTGGAAAGAAGAGAAATATGGGAGCCTACCAGTGATGGCTCGCTGTAAAAGAGACTGGAAAGAAGAGAACAACGGGAGCTTACCAGCGATGGCTCACTGTAAAAGACACTGGAAAGAAGAGAACAATGGGAGCCTTCCAGTGATGGCTCGCTGTAAAAGACACTGGAAAGAAGAGCACAATGGGAGCCTACCAGTGATGGTTCACTGTAAAAGACACTGGAAAGAAGAGAACAATGAAAGACACTGGAAAGAAGAGAACAATGGGAGCCTACCAGTGATGGCTCGCTGTAAAAGACACTGGAAAGAAGAGAACAATGGGAGCCTACCAGTGATGGCTCGCTGTAAAAGAGACTGGAAAGAAGAGAACAATGGGAGCCTACCAGTGATGGCTCGCTGTAAAAGACACTGGAAAGAAGAGAACAATGGGAGCCTACCAGTGATGGCTCGCTGTAAAAGACACTGGAAAGAAGAGAACAATGGGAGCCTACCAGTGATGGTTCGCTGTAAAAGACACTGGAAAGAAGAGAACAATGGGAGCCTACCAGTGATGGCTCGCTGTAAAAGACACTGGAAAGAAGAGAACAATGGGAGCCTACCAGTGATGGCTCGCTGTAAAAGACACTGGAAAGAAGAGAACAATGGGAGCCTACCAGTGATGGCTCGCTGTAAAAGACACTGGAAAGAAGAGAACAATGGGAGCCCACCAGTGATGGCTCGCTGTAAAAAGACACTGGAAAGAAGAGAACAATGGGAGCCTACCAGTGATGGCTCGCTGTAAAAGACACTGGAAAGAAGAGAACAATGGGAGCCTACCAGCGATGGCTCACTGTAAAGGACAGTGGAAAGAAGAGAACAATGGGAGCCCACCAGTGATGGCTCGCTGTAAAAGAGACTGGAAAGAAGAGAACAATGGGAGCCTACCAGTGATGGCTCGCTGTAAAAGAGACTGGAAAGAAGAGAACAATGGGAGCCTACCAGTGATGGTTCGCTGTAAAAGACACTGGAAAGAAGAGCACAATGGGAGCCTACCAGTGATGGCTCACTGTAAAAGACACTGGAAAGAAGAGAACAATGGGAGCCTACCAGTGATGGCTCACTGTAAATGACACTGGAAGGAAGAGAACAATGGGAGCCTACCAGTGATGGCTCGCTGTAAAAGACACTGGAAAGAAGAGAACAATGGGAGCCTACCAGTGATGGCTCACTGTAAAAGAGACTGGAAAGAAGAGAACAATGGGAGCCTACCAGTGATGGCTCACTGTAAAAGACACTGTAAAGAAGAGAACAATGGGAGCCTACCAGTGATGGCTCGCTGTAAAAGAGACTGGAAAGAAGAGAACAATGGGAGCCTACCAGTGATGGTTCGCTGTAAAAGACACTGGAAAGAAGAGCACAATGGGAGCCTACCAGTGATGGCTCGCTGTAAAAGACACTGGAAAGAAGAGAACAATGGGAGCCTACCAGTGATGGCTCACTGTAAAAGACACTGTAAAGAAGAGAACAATGGGAGCCTACCAGTGATGGCTCGCTGTAAAAGAGACTGGAAAGAAGAGAACAATGGGAGCCTACCAGTGATGGCTCGCTGTAAAAGAGACTGGAAAGAAGAGAACAATGGGAGCCTACCAGTGATGGTTCACTGTAAAAGAGACTGGAAAGAAGAGAACAATGGGAGCCTACCAGTGATGGCTCACTGTAAAAGACACTGTAAAGAAGAGAACAATGGGAGCCTACCAGTGATGGCTCGCTGTAAAAGAGACTGGAAAGAAGAGAACAATGGGAGCCTACCAGTGATGGCTCGCTGTAAAAGACACTGTAAAGAAGAGAACAATGGGAGCCTACCAGTGATGGCTCGCTGTAAAAGAGACTGGAAAGAAGAGAACAATGGGAGCCTACCAGTGATGGCTCGCTGTAAAAGAGACTGGAAAGAAGAGAACAATGGGATCCCACCAGTGATGGCTCGCTGTAAAAGACACTGGAAAGAAGAGCACAATGGGAGCCTACCAGTGATGGCTCACTGTAAAAGACACTGGAAAGAAGAGAACAATGGGAGCCTACCAGTGATGGCTCACTGTAAAAGACACTGGAAAGAAGAGAACAATGGGAGCCTACCAGTGATGGCTCACTGTAAAAGACACTGGAAAGAAGAGAACAATGAAAGACACTGGAAAGAAGAGAACAATGGGAGCCTACCAGTGATGGCTCGCTGTAAAAGACACTGGAAAGAAGAGAACAATGGGAGCCTACCAGTGATGGCTCGCTGTAAAAGAGACTGGAAAGAAGAGAACAATGGGACCCTACCAGTGATGGCTCGCTGTAAAAGACACTGGAAAGAAGAGAACAATGGGAGCCTACCAGTGATGGCTCGCTGTAAAAGACACTGGAAAGAAGAGAACCATGGGAGCTTACCAGTGATGGCTCGCTGTAAAAGACACTGGAAAGAAGAGAACAATGGGAGCCCACCAGTGATGGCTCGCTGTAAAAGACACTGGAAAAAGAGAACAATGGGAGCCTACCAGTGATGGCTCGCTGTAAAAGACACTGGAAAGAAGAGAACAAGGGGAGCCTACCAGTGATGGCTCGCTGTAAAAGAGACTGGAAAGAAGAGAACAATGGGAGCCCCCCAGTGATGGCTCGCTGTAAAAGACACTGGAAAGAAGAGAACAATGGGAGCCTACCAGTGATGGCTCGCTGTAGAAGACACTGGAAAGAAGAGAACAATGGGAGCCTACCAGTGATGGCTCGCTGTAAAAGACACTGGAAAGAAGAGAACAATGGGAGCCTACCAGTGATGGCTCACTGTAAAAGACACTGGAAAGAAGAGAACAATGGGAGCTTACCAGTGATGGCTCGCTGTAAAAGACACTGGAAAGAAGAGAACAATGGGAGCCCACCAGTGATGGCTGGCTGTAAAAGACACTGGAAAGAAGAGAACAATGGGAGCCTACCAGTGATGGCTGGCTGTAAAAGACACTGGAAAGAAGAGAACAATGGGAGCCCACCAGTGATGGCTCGCTGTAAAAGACACTGGAAAGAAGAGAACAATGGGAGCCCACCAGTGATGGCTCGCTGTAAAAGACACTGGAAAGAAGAGAACAATGGGAGCTTACCAGTGATGGCTCGCTGTAAAAGACACTGGAAAGAAGAGAACATGGAAGCCTACCAGTGATGGCTCACTGTAAAATACACTGGAAAGAAGAGAACATGGGAGCCTACCAGTGATGGCTCGCTGTAAAAGACACTAGAAAGAAGAGAACAATGGGAGCCTACCAGTGATGGCTCGCTGTAAAAGACACTGGAAAGAAGAGTCTTTGAACATGATCACTCCCTGACCATCACTTATATTAGGTTGAATTTCTCTCCCAATCACCTCGTATTGATTATGCCCCAATTGGACAAGAAAAAGATTTTCCTTTGAAACCCTACATCGTTCGCATTCACTGTGTCATATTATGAATAAGTAACGTAGAAACATGGAAGAAAGAGTAAACTGTGCATCACAATAATTGTAGAACACCAGTTGTCCTCATGAACATGCTTATTAGTTTGGATCCTCATGGAGTCTAGACCTCAAATAACGCACTTAATGGTCCTTATCCTACCAGAACAATTTGTATGATAACATTTTTGTATTAGAACAAATTTACTGCATCATCTAAGAATTATGCTCATTGCCAGGTCTAAACGTATGGTACGGCAAATGTCATTTTCTATTCACTGTCTCCCTGCTTGTTACATTGACTGCATAGGTTATTGACGATACTGTTTGTACTAATAGCAGAATTGTTTTCCTCTGCCCATAAAACATATAGGTCACCAAAGACCGTAATGAACAGCCCAACTGCATACTTAGCTTTTGTGTATAATAATGTCAACTTGTACATCATCACAACAGATATGAACAGAAATGAACTAACCTACTATAAAAACTGGGGACTGTGGAAATCGATAAACCTTAAGTATACATAAGCGGCGTTCATTTATGTTCGCCACAGTCACTGTTGAGAGCAGAGTGAAGATCGTGAAACATTGTCTGCATCATCTTGCTTAGCGAGGGCCTCTGGGTGCGTGTAAGCAGCAACCATTTTAGATATCGCAGCCATTTCATTCACTGCTAGTCACCTATCATTCACCCTAACCTCGCAATCATCCCCAGCACCCTGACTAAACATGACCAAACGTACTGGGGTTGTAAAACCTTGTCCTTGTGACAAAGCCCCGGAGCCACTTCCCGCCCTAAACCCATTTTGTCCTTTCATCTTCCGCACATGAGCAAGGCCTCCTGATAACCTCCCTGACCACACCTGGCTGCTCAATCCGGTCTCAGGCACTAACCGACCCCTGCAGACAGTTTATTGCCCCCACACGGCAGGACTTGTAGCACTAACAAAGAAGTCTGATTTAATCAATAGCACAAACCCTCAGATCTGA
This sequence comes from Lissotriton vulgaris, assembly GCF_964263255.1. Classification (NCBI taxonomy): domain Eukaryota; kingdom Metazoa; phylum Chordata; class Amphibia; order Caudata; family Salamandridae; genus Lissotriton; species Lissotriton vulgaris. Next base: position 19,998,687 of record NC_141697.1, read on the forward strand.
CCAATCCCACACACTTTTAGATCCTGTCGGAATGTCCAGCTGCGAGATAGCAATCATCTGTTAGATTTGGGAGGGGACGACGACAGCTGCTGGGTCTGTGTGGGAACCTGCTGGAGGCAGGAATTCCAAGGATGTTTGACCACCAATAAACTGTCTGAAATGTGTATAAAAGACTGAGCAGCGGAAAAGTTGTTAGAACACCTCCCAAAGACCTTCTGCGTTTCCAAGTTGATGTGTTCTCATCTGGAGTAATAAACCTGTTCTTACCTTCCAGTTTTCCCGCGCCTGCCTCTTTATTTTGGTAACTATTACTGAAGGGAATTAGAGGCGTCTTGCGCCGGGCAGCCTTGTTATTCGTTAGAGATTGGCTGCTTTTCTACAGTTCAAGACAGATACAGTGAAGCTTGAACTAAATCTGTCAGATAATAAGATAAAGAAGATAAAGCAGGAGGTGAAACATTTGTTAAAGAAGCAGGGAGTGACTTTTAGAGAGCTGGCTCGTGTGATTGGCCATTTGCCATTGTCGATTCAGACAGTGTTTCTAGGTCCCTGGCATTACAGAGATTTACAGCGTTTGAAGAGTTTGGGTCTTTTTTTAAAGGGTCTTTGGTACTGGAACAACATAGAGGCCCTGACAGAGGCAAAGGAGGAGTTCATTTGGCGGATGGTGGATGTGGAGCCATGGAATGGGCATTTCATTTTTGGTTCAATCCCAGATTATGTTTTGGAGTCATCCCGACATCCATCTAAGCTTTACAATGTAGTAGGACTGGTACATATGAACGACCAAAGACAGCCGACACGTGTTTCGTCTACTTGACTTCTTCAAGACTGCCAATAGTACATAAGGGATGAGTTAAAAAGTAAGGTGACCACAGAGAAGTAGTAGACAGAATCCCAATCACAGCGAACACCAATGCGGCGAGAGAGTAAGTATGTGGTGGGAAGTGTCAAAAAAGTGCAAAGAATAAAATCAGACAATACACAAGTGCTCCATTAGGTAGAAATAAAGAGTCCAAAACAACCCAGTGAAATAAAAGTCAATAAAAGCAAGTTCACCTGACTTCCTGTGACCAAAAAAAAACGCATGGTAAGAGAGTGAATTCAGGGTGATAAAGGACAAAAAGAAACAGATAAGGTACCTGATCTACTGATGTACATCCAAATCCACCATCCTTGTTTAACTCATTCATATGTACTATTTGCAGCCTTGAAGAAGCCAAGTAGAGGAAACGCGTGCCGGCCCCCTTTGATCTTTCATATGTACCCGTCTTCCTACATTGTAAAGACTGATGGATGTCGGGAAGACTTCACTTTAAAACGGACTCGGAATACTTCATCCACAAGGTGTATTCTCGACTCTATTTGTACTGTTCAGAAGACATTGTGTTGAATGCTTCGGTAAAAAGCATTGCAGAACATGTAGCTCTGGGATTCTCATTCTAGGACTATCACAACACCGTTGGATGCCAGGGCGTGTTTACGATGTGAGCACCTATGAACATTAAATGTATCTCATCCATTTCTAGACCCCTTCATGTTGATGTTGTTACAGATGTGCGAACGCAGGTCACAGCCACAATTCCTTTTGTTTTGGAGTCAGGTGCGAGCAAACTAGGTTGGTGCACAATATTATCAGATCAGGAGACAAAAGGGAGATGGAGTATGGAGTTGAAGAAATATCACTGAAATTATTTAGAAATGAGAGGCAGCATTAAATCCACATTGTTGTATTTTTTTTAACAACCAGCAAGAAATACTCTTGTTTTAACTGTAAGTTTTCCATCAATCTTTCAGAATGCTTAAAAAAAACCTCTCTCTCTCTATTCTCTCTGTCTAATCTCTCTCTCTCTCTCTCTACTCTCTCTCTCACTCTTTCTCTATATATATATATATATATCTAGCTGTGCTAAATGGTGCGGTGTTGTAACTCCAAAATGTGTCTCCCACATTTCAACACACACACAATGTGTTGGATACAGCACAGTTCGAAGGCTCTCTTTCATAAGACAATGCGCCCGCCCCACAAGGCCACTCGAGGAAAGACTGCAGAGCGCCACCTTGAGATCTTTCACACCACCTGCACTCAGAACATGCACCATACCCCAGAGGTGAAATGTGCGCTACTGCCCATCATAACTCTAGGGGTGCCTTCTATGCAGAACATTCTCTCCATAAACTACTGACACTGGCGGTGTCAGTGGTCCATGCATAAGGAAAATAGAACCACTTCGAAAAATACCCAAGAGCGACAAAAAGGCACTTCAGCTCTGCTCCAAGCAGATCAAGGGAGCCAACAAAATCCAGGCCAAGCCTGTCCCAGGGAGCATCAGGCTGGAGCATCAGGCTGGAGCATCAGGCTGGGGCACTGGATGGAAGAATTCCTGCACCGCTCCACAAGGCTAGTCTGGGCGAAAACCCTCAAAATAACGATTAAAAAATCTCCCTAACCTGGCCATCCATCGCGGCTGCCAATCATACCACCGAAGCGTACAAGTGGTGGCACAATTCCATCGCGTGGCTTTTTCGTGTCTAATTTTTTGGTCCAAAGGATTCCATTTTTCGCTCGCTTTGGACCCTTGCTTTTTCCTTTCCCTGAGCCTTGACTTGACCACCATTCCCTCATGCTGTTGATGTATGCCTACCCCAGTGCCCAGCGTCACTTCCTTCAAGCTCGCGGACCCCCAGATCAGTCTAAATCTGGAAAAGGCTCCAACGTGAACATGTCTCAGCCACTGCCTAGAGCGGGGGGGGCAGCTGGATGCCGCAGAACCCTGGGGGCTCAACGCCTTAAAGGCAGAGACCATCGTTGGTGGAACGAGGCAAAGATACAACCCCTCCACAGCCGGCCTCAGGAGCATGGACCACCTCAGCAGCCGACAGAAGGAAAGAACCTGGTTGGACGGTGGATGCCTGCCTCCCACTCCGACCTCAGACTGGCCAAGTGACTGAGAACGCGTTCTTTCCAATGAAACAGTCAGCATGAACAAATATAGATTTTTAGGTTTTTAAATAATTATTTGTTGTTGAACTTCATATCCTTCTATTATTTACCATTTGCTTGCAACTGTATTAATGTATTAAATGGCCACAGTAAGGGGGATTTTAAAAAAGCATGAGGAAATAACGTAAGCAATGACACAGGAGTTTAGTTAACGCTCGTTTACTACCCCATGTGTACATATTTTAGCAATTGTTCGATATACGTTTTTATTGATGCAAGCCCATTATTGTAATGATTTTTACTAATCAAACAAAGTATAAAGCAGTCTGCTGTGACTCTCCCGCAGCGCTACGGCCTCAAGAGCAGGTCTTCTAGCGCCTAGACTACACTAATGTGCCCCATATTTGGGTTCCAGGACACCTATTCTCAACCTGCAATGAATCTAAATGTCGTAGCCACATAGGGCGCAGAAAGACTATGCTAGCACCAATAAAATACAATACCAGCGCTAAAGCCCCTGAATCGTATGCTGCGGCCCCGGCTCCTCCAGGAGTGAGCCCCACAGCATTACCAGTGCACCCCAAACTATGCCTGCACAACACTGGGGTAACGCAGCGCTACAGGCAGGAACCTCCGCCATTCACGAGAGCTTCAGGCGGTCATGGAAGCGCAGTGGTGGTACTTACGATCTGTGAGCGCGACCCCTTGCCAGAGATGCTAGCCACGTTCAGGCCATCGAGGACTATGTCAAAAGGAGGGTGACTGGCCACAAAATCCCGGAACTCCTGCAGCTCCTAGAAAGAGAGAGAGGGAGAAATTAAATCCAGACTCCGATGTGTCCAGTGAGAGGCTATCAGAGCACAGGTCACTGTAGCTGAGGAGCTGAAAGGGGAAACAACCTTTACATCGTGGTCATTCCACCGTGATGCCATTACAACGCGGTTGTTACAACGACCGCGTTGTTACCACGCAATGCCCTCACTATGCAAGTCATTACATCGACTTGCAGTAGATGGCGTGCTAACATAAGGAATGGTATCGTTTACTATTCCAACACCTTCCCTACTGTTGCTTAGGCTGGAGTTGGAAGAGTAAATGATACATTCCTAATGTTAGCGCACCATCTACTGCAAGACGATGTCATGACTTGCGTAGTAATGGCATTGCGTGGTAGTAACGACCGCGTTGTTAAGGCATGTGATGTAATGACTGAAAGGCCAGCAGGCGGAGGCGGAATGAGGGACATGTCAGGGTTGAGACTCTGAGAAGGGAGCAGGGGTCAGGCAGAATCAATCATGTCTCTGGCTGATGCCTCGGAGGGTTTGCAGCCAGACACAGTATCCAACTGGGGCTCACAGTTACATTTCAGACCTGCCTGAATACTGTGAACAACCACTGGCAAAACGAATTTATCTGGCATGCTTGTTTTGTTTATTCATGTTTTTTGCAACACTTTATTAATGGAGCAACCGACAGACGCTTGGCACTAATAAAATAAAAATGCCTAAAAGCAAAACAAATGTTGGGGTCTCAAGAAGCATACACTTCCATAGCAGTTAATAGCACTCCCAAAAATTAAAGGAACTACTTTGTGTGCGAATGTGCGTCTCGTGAAAAAGCAGAATTTCACTCACAATGAAGTTAGCAAATGTTTGAAGTGGGCTGAAATATTGCCTCCTGCTGTAGTGGTCAAAATTAAAACGTGAATGGCATGACAATAGAGCAATGGATGAAGAGGGATGGCTGAAAGCCAACAATGGATAAAAAGAGATGTCTGAAAGCCACCAATGGATGAAGAGGGATGGCTGAAAGCCACCAATGGATAAAAAGGGATGGCTGAAAGCCACCAACGGGTAAAGAGGGATGGCTGAAAGCCACCAATGGGTGAAGAGGGATGGCTGAAAGCCACCACTGGATGAAGAGGGATGAGTGAAATACATCAATGTATGAAGAGGGATGGCTGAAAGCCACCAATGGATAAGGAGGGATGGCTGAAAGCCACCAATGGTTAAAAAGGAATTTCTGAAAGCCACCAATGGATGAAGAGGGATAGCTGAAAGCCACCAATGGATAACAAGAATTGGCATGGCCAATAGGTCTTGCCTTTGGGGCCATATAAGTGGTTAGCCATGCAGCATAGAAGCTGTAAGTTTACAAATATTACAAAGAACACTCTGCATTTTGCTAGGCGCGAGCAGGCAGGAAAGAGGTGTGGGGAACAAGAAGGGGTGGTGGTGCAGGGGAAGATGGGGGGAGAGGAAGGGAAATGTATGGGTACGGAGGAGGTGGAGAATGTGGGAGGGGAAGAGAAGGCCGAGGAGAGAAGAAGGAAGGGAGCAAGGACTGAGGCAGGAGGCAGAGCACCAGAGAGACACATGAGGGAGGCCTAAGGTCAGTATGTTATGTTATGTTAATTGGGGTGCTTCTATAGCGCACGGCTACTCCGAGGAGTGTCCCGGCGCTGTCGGAGCCTCACAGGTCAAGGTGAAAAACAAAAGAAACAGGCGGTACAGGCAGCATGATAAGAGGACGAGGCGGAAGAACTTATTACTGAAACAGCCAGGTTTTCAAATCCTTCCTGAATGCCAAAAGATTGGAACAGAATCTGAGCGCGAGAGGAAGATCGTTCCACAGCAGGGGCACAAGATGTTTAAACGAGCGTCCGCCGAGACGAGCCCGATGTATCCTAGGGGTGACTGCCCTGGCTTGTGACGAAGAACGAAGGGATCTCGAAGGAAGGTAGAAAGTGATCCACTTCTGAAGATAGCGGGCGCTTAAACCATGCAGGGCTTTAAAGGCGATGGTCAGGGCCTTAAAAGGGATCCGCTTCTTAATGGGCAGCCAATGAAGAGTTCTGAGGAGCTCCGTGGCCCTGGCTCTTCTGGTAAGGCCAAAGATGGCCCGGGCTGCTGAGTTCTGTATTATCTGGAGGCGCGATATAAGGTATTCCGGTAGGCCAAGGTACAGAACGTTAGCGTAGTCCAGGCGAGAGCCAATCAGGGCCTGCACCGTGGTCTTTCTGTGCTCGATGGATAGTAGGGGCAGGAACTTCCTCAGCATCCTCAGTATCACAAAGCATCTTCCAGCCAGGCCCGACACTTGACCCCTGAAAGAGAGGCAGTTGTCGACCTGGATACCTAGATTCTTCGCCGACCCAGATTCACTGTCAGGTGGGAACTTGGTGGCCGGCCACCACTCCTTCCACCTGGGATCAGCGGGGCAGCCAAAAAAGAGTACTTCCGACTTTTCGGAGTTGCATTTGAGGCAGTGTTGGCTGAACCAGTCAAACACCGCCCCAAGGCAGTCCCGTATAGAAGTCCTGTCAAAGTCGTGGCCCTTGTCGCAGGTGAACAGGAGTTGTGTGTCGTTAGCGTACGACACGATCTGGGCCCCAAAGCCCTCCGCGAGTGCCGCCAAAGGGGACATGTAAATGTTAAAAAGCGAAGGGCTCAAGATTGAGCCATGCGGAACTCCGACCTCCAGAGGTGGCATCGCGGCGGAAAAAGGTGGGGCCCAGATAGTTTGCTGTCGGTTAGAGAGGAAGGACCGGAACCAGCTGAACACGTCCCCCTCAGACCCACCTCCCAGAGTCTAGCCAGGAGGCGGTCATGGGGGACGGTGTCGAAGGCCGCAGAGAGGTCAAGCATCACCAGCATGACTTTACCTCCCTTGTCCAAGGTTGCCTTGATCACTTCGGTGACCTTGAGAAGAGCGGTTTCGGTGCTCAAGTTAGAGCGAAAGCCAGACTGGGATCTATGTAGTATGTCGTTCGTCTCTAGGAAGTGGGACAAAGGAGTGTGGACATGTTTCTCAACCACTTTCGCAAGGGCAGGCAAGAGCGAGATGGGTCGGTAATTGGCATGAGAGTCAGGGTTCAGATTGGGTTTCTTGAGTAATGGCAGGATGAGTGCCTGTTTCCAAGGCTGCGGGACTTCACCTGTGCTAAGTGAGAGGTTAAGGATCGGGTTTATGCGATGATTAAGAGTGGGGGCTAGTTGGGCAAGGGTTTTGGCAGGGCAAGGGTCATGGGGAGAGCCTGATTTAAGTTTAGTTAGGAGGTCCAGTGACGCCTGAAGAGACATAAAAGGGAAGTTACAAAGGGAGGGCTCTGACGCGGAAGGATCCAGAGACCAAGGAGTGGAAGTATAGTTCTTATTGGGGGCACCAAAGGATAGCTGGATATTTTTAGTTTTGTCAGCGAAAAAGACAGCCAGCTCGGAAATCCAGGACTCGGAGTGAGTGATTTTGGGATTGGTCCAAGGGGGGGGGAGATAAAATCCTTGACAATCCTGAAAATTTCTTTGCAGGAGTTTGTGGCCTCCTCAATGCGGCTAGCTAAATAGAACTTTTTATTGGTGAAGATATCGCGATGATAGTCTCTGATCAAAGACCTATATGCTTCCCTGCAGCTTGCGTCGTAGTGTTTGCGCCACTTCCTTTCGGCTTTTTTGCACTGCCGACGTTTGTCTGCCAGGGCCGAAAAGAACCAGGGAGCAGAGGATTTCACAGATGTGTCTTGTCGAGTATGGGGGGGCGAGGTCTGTGAAGCGTTGGGTCAGCCAACCCTGTAGGAGGTCGAGGTCCATGTCCAAGGAGCCCGATAGCGTGCAAGGATGGATCTCTAGTTCCTTTAATAGCATTGCTGGAGAGACTCGGTGAAAAGCTCTCGAAGGCAGCACTTTGTCCCTTTGTCCACAATCAGGGCTCTTTGTAGAAAAAGGGATTTCGAATTCTGCCAGGATATGGTCAGACCATAGGACCGGCGCAAGAGCAGTAACAACTACAGGAACGGTAGAAAACAGTTGGTCTAATATATGACCTTTACAATGGGTAGGGGACCGAAGGTGGGGGGCCAGACCTAAGGATGAGGTGATGTCATTGAGCTTAATACTGTGGGGGTCGTCTAATTTATCCAAGTGAATATTGAAATCGCCAAGGAGCAAGCAGTGGTTAGATCTCAGACATAGTGAGGAGATAATTGAATGGAGATCTTCAAACAAAGGGCCTATTGGGCCAGGAGGCCTATAGACCAACAGTCCTATGCAGGACTGCTGAGGAGATAGTGAGAGGAAAAAGGCAAGTGTTTCACTCCCTTGGATATTATCTGAGAGAATGATAGTACAGGCGACACGTTTATTGATGATTAGAGCCACTCCACCCCCCTTCCCGCTGGCTCTATCTTTCCTATAAATCACGTGGGTCGGGGGGACAGCAGTGGCGATATCCGGACCAGCGCCCTCTCCCAGCCAGGTCTCTGTCAGAAACAGACAGTCGGCTCTGGAATCTGTGAGGAGGTTGTAAATATCGAGCGCGTGCTTGGCTAGGGATCTTGTATTCAACAGCAGGCAACTAGTGCTTTCCAGGACGGCGCAGTAGTGAGAAGGCAGAGCACCAGGACGGCGCAGTAGTTAGGAGGCAGAGCACCAGGGCGGCGCAGTAGTGAGAAGTCAAGTCAAGTCAAAAGGATTTATATAGCGCACTACATACCCAGAGGGTCTCAAGGCGCTGAAGGAAGGGTGGGGGGGATTACTTGTCAAATATCCAAGTTTTAAGTTGCTTTCTGGATGCTAGATGGTTCTGAAAGAGACGAAGGTGAGTGGAGAGTGAGTTCCAGGTTTTAGCAGCCAGGTAGGAGAAGGATCTACCTCCCATGGTGGTTTTATTGATGCGAGGCACGGTAGCAAGGGCTTGGCTGGAGGAACGTAGCTGGCGGGGGGGGGGGGTGTAGAAGGAAAGTTGAGTGTTGAGGCAATCGGGTCCGATTTCATAAAGTTATTTGTGTGCGTGGGTTAGGAGGCGAAAAGTAATCCTCTTATTGACGGGGAGCCAGTGGAGTTTTTTCAGGTGACTGGAGATGTGGTCTTTACGTGGGATGTCAAGTATGAGTCTGGCTGATGTGTTCTGGATGCGTTGGAGTTTTTTTCAGGAGTTTTGCGGTGGTGCCGGCGTATAGGGTGTTTCCGTAGTCCAGGCGGCTTGTAACCAGTGCATGGGTGACCGTTTTTCTGGTTTCGGTGGGGATCCAGCGAAATGTTTTTTTGAGCATGCGAAGAATGTTGAAGCAAGATGATGAGACGGCGCTGACCTGTCTGGACATCGAGAGTGAGGAGTCGAAAATGACACCCAGGTTCCGTGCGTGATCCGTTGGGATGGGTGCTTTTCCAAGAGCCTCTGGCCACCAGGAGTCATCCCAGGCGGAGGGGGAGGTTCCTAAGATAAGGACTTCTGTTTTATCTGAGTTAAGTTTTAGACGGCTATGCTTCATCCATTCGGCTACTTCTTTCATTCCTTCATGAAGGTTAGTTTTGGCGGTATTAGGGTCTTTGGTGAGTGAGAGGATCAGTTGGGTGTCATCTGCGTAGGAGATGATGTTGAGGTTGTGTTGGCGTGCGATGGCCGCGAGGGGGCTCATGTATACATTGAAGAGGGTGGGGCTGAGTGAGGATCCTTGCGGTACGCCGCAGATGACTTCAGTGGCCTCTGAATTGAATGGTGGGAGGCGAACTCTCTGGGTTCTTCCGGTGGGGAACGAAGTGATCCATTCCAGTGCTTTTCCTTGGATTCCGATGTTTCTGAGGCGCTGTAGAAGGATGTTATGGCAGACTGTGTCGAAGGCTGCGGAGAGGTCGAGGAGGATGAGGGCGACTGGGTCTCCATTGTCCAGTAGAGTTCGAATGTCGTCTGTTGCGGCGATGAGGGCGGTCTCCGTGCTGTGTTTGGCTCGGAAGCCGGACTGTGAAGGGTCGAGGGATTTGTTGGTTTCGAGGAAGGCGGCGAGCTGGTTGTTGACGGCTTTCTCTATGACTTTGGCCGGGAATGGTAGGAGCGAGATGGGTCGGTAGTTTTTGAGTTCGGTGGGGTCAGCTGTGGGTTTTTCCAGAAGGGCGCTGAGTTCGGCGTGTTTCCAGATTTCTGGGAAGGTGCCGGAGTTGAGGGAGCAGTTGATGACGTCTCGGAGGTGTGGTGCTATGATGGAGTCTGCTTTGTTGAAGATGTGGTGAGGGCATGGGTCTGTTGGGGATCCTGAGTGGATGGAGTTCATCAGACGGATGGTGTCCTCAGTGGAGATTGGGTTCCAGTCATTAAGGATGTTCAAGGGGGGTGAAGGTACGGCAGAAGGTTGGGTGGGTTGGTCTCCGGGTTGGTTGTCGAAGCTGTTGTGGATGTCTGCGATTTTGTCGTGGAAGAACGAAGCTAGGGAGTCACAAATGGTTTGCGAGGGAGTGATGTCGTTGGAGTTGGCGGAGGGGTTGGTAAATTCTTTGACGATGTTGAATAATTCCTTGCTGTTGTGGGCGTTGTTATCTAGTCGGTCTTTGAATGCGGCTTTCTTGGCAGTCCGGATAAGTTGGTGGTGTATGCGGGTGGCGTTTTTGAAGGCGTCCCTGGTGTTGGTGTTTGGGTCTTTTTTCCAGGCATTCTCGAGGGAGCGACAGAGTTTCTTAGATTTCTTAAGATCATCGTTGAACCAGGGGGCGTTTTTGCTGCCTAGTTTGGTTTGACGTTTTTTCAACGGTGCTAGGATGTCGGCGCTGTTGGATAGCCATTGGGTGAAGTTAATGGCTGCTTGGTCGGGGTTTGAGGTGTGGACAAGGGGGTTTTGAAGCAGCGATGAGGAGATCTGGTCGATGGTGATTTTGTTCCAGTTTCTTCGTAGAGTAGGTTGAGGGAGGTTGTGAGTTGTGGTCTTATTGTAGGTAAAGTGAACGCAGCTGTGGTCCGTCCAGTGTAGAGTTGTGGTGTGACTGAAGGAGATATGTTTGCTGGAGGTGAAGATGGGGTCGAGTGTGTGACCAGCGATGTGGGTGGGGGTATTAACAATTTGTTTGAGGAGGGTGCCTCTGAGTGTGGTCTTGGGGTCGGTGTGGATCTGGAAGTGAAGGTGTTCGGCGCTGTCAAGATTGACGTCTGAGCTGGTAGAGATGCGGATGGAGTTCTTATGAACGATGGCGATGCCTCCTCCAGTTTGGTCGGTGCGGTCCTTACGGATGATCTTGTATCCTTCCGGGATGGCAATGGTGATGTCTGGGGCTGAGGAGGCGTTCATCCATGTTTCTGTAAGGAAGGCGACGTCCGGGGAGATGGTGTCTAGTAGATTCCAGAGGTTGATGGCGTGTCTGTGGACCGATCGGGTGTTGAGCAGGATGCATTGTAGGTGGTTGGTGTCGGGGCTCTGTTTGGTGTTCGAGGATGGGCGTAGACGGGCTTACCTTTGGCGCACCTTAGGCGCGGCCGTAGCGCATGGACGCTGCGCGTGGGGGCATTGGTCATAAATGGATGGTGGAGGGGGCGGAGCGTGGGAGGGGCAGCAGCTGGGAGGCGGTGGCGGGAGGAGGGGCGGACCAGGGGAAAACAACACAAAATGGAGGGTCAAAGGCGAACACAGACAGGGGCAGCAAATGCGCAGAGTGTGCAGGAAAAAGAAACTTAAGCACACCAACCAGCCTCAGTGTAGCGCTAATAAATCTTACAGCCTCAGCAAGGTTGCGCTATTAATTAAATAAATAAATCCGATAGTGCAGCGCTACGCGAGCAAAGCGCTGCAGTGATGCGAGGGTCAGGTACACAGAGCTGAAAGTAGGAGAGAAAACGATACCACTGAGTCGGCAGAGCGTGGCAGCTGCAGGTCAGCAGGAGCGTGGGGGAGCGTGGGGGAGCAACCGATCTGAAGGAGGGTCCAGGCAGAGCACCAGGGTGGGGCAGTAGTTAGGAGGCACAGCACCAGGGCGGCGCAGTAGTGAGGAGGCAGAGCACCAGGGCGGCGCAGCAGTGAGAAGGCAAAGCACCAGGACGGCACAGTAGTTAGGAGGCAGAGCACCAGGACGGCGCAGAAGTTAGGAGGCAGAGCACCAGGGCGGCGTAGTAGTGAGAAGGCAGAGCACCAGGGTGGGGCAGTAGTTAGGAGGCAGAGCACCAGGGTGGGGCAGTAGTTAGGAGGCAGAGCACCAGGGCGGCGCAGTAGTGAGGAGGCAGAGCACCAGGGCGGCGCAGCAGTGAGAATGCAGAGCACCAGGGTGGGGCAGTAGTGAGGAGTTACACCTTTTACAATGCTCACTTCACAAATGTTTAGCCATGTGTGCCGAATGAATACTTTTTTCCATTACACCAGCAAGGGCCCGGCAGCTCTCACAACAATAATTTCAAAACCTATGTTGAGAAAAGCACTGACAAAATGAAAAGGCTGGTGACAAGCGCCCGGCCGTTTGGCTGTGCTTGGGCTTGTTTTTTAATGGATGTGTTAATCAGAAAGTGTGGATCGGGCAGGATCTTTCCATGCAAACCATGTGAACTTTTAATGTAAGCATATCTGACTTGCATTTTCTGCACTCACGCGAGCAGCTAGCCTCCCAAATGACCTGGGAATTAAAGAACATGATAGAAGTAAAGAGCTCATCCTATCTGTGTACGCGGATACTGCAGGCTGTGTAAGAAAGGAATTTATTTTGGTGGGGGAGGGGCGGGAGGGGGAATTTGTAATGTTAATACATGGTGATTTTTCCATAACCTTATATATGCTTACTGTATGCAAAATGTACTCTGCGAATCTGGAGGGTGAACACCGGCATCAAATGATTGATTAATTCATTTCAAGCTATTCACGTAAACCACCACATGTGTAATGCACACCAGTAGTGAGGAGGCAGAGCACCAGGGTGGGGCAGTAGAGAGGAGGCAGAGCAACAGCGCGGCATAGTAGTGAGGAGGCAGAGCACAAGGGCGGCACAGTAGTGAGGAGGCAGAGCACCAGGGCGGCGCAGTAGTGAGGAGGCAGAGCACCAGGGCGGCGCAGTAGTGAGAAAGCAAAGCACCATGACTTACTGTTATTGATCCCGGGAATCGAGGTGCATGTAACAAAGCTGTGCGCATGCGCCGTAGGCAGAACCTTTGACTGAGAGAGTGCCATTAATCCGCCAATAACTTTGTTACGCATGCGCGGTTAACGCAGGAGTTTGACGGGGTAACAGCCGATAGAAGAAATCTTAAAAGTGACAAAAGGACAATTTGATAAAAAAGCAGATCGGAGTTTGAAACAAAAAAATAAGAGTGACAGCTGGGAAAGCCATTTAGACAAGATCCACACACACAGAAAAAGATGGTGAACACAATGTCAACCCTGGAGGAAAAAGGAAACCAGAACCTCTTAATAACAAGAACCAGAGAGTGAGAGAAAGAGAGAGCGAGAGAGACAGGGAGAAAGTGAGAGAGAGAAAGAGAGAGCGAGAGAGACAGGGAGAAAGAGAGAGTGAGAAAGAGAGCTAGAGAGAGAGCTAGAGAGAGAGTCCGGGAGTGCTGCGTGCGTGCGCACACAGCCTGCTCATGCTTGTGGCGCACCGCTGCGCACTCCCGCAAGCTGTATGCCGCCACAAGCACGAGTATGGGCTTCGAAAAAGAGCTGTACGATGGCTAAAAGTCTTCTATGGTGCGCATGCGCGCTGCGTAGGCACGAAGAGGGATGGCTGAAAGCCACCAATGGATGAAGAGAGATGGCTGAAAGCCACCAATGGATGAAGAGGGATGGCTGAAAGCCACCAATGGATGAAGAGGGATGAGTGAAAGACATCAATGTTTGAAGAGGGATGGCTGAAAGCCACCAACTGATAACAAGCATTGGCATAGCCAATAGGTCTCGCCTTTGGGACCTTATAAGTGTTAAGTCAGAGATATTGTCAATGTTTTTAAGGTATGTTGTAGAGCAATGTAGGTGTTGTGTTCAGTACTGTAAAGTTTGTGTGCAAGTTGTGCTTAGTGTAGTGAGCGGCAACCCTGTTGTAAGGTGGCTGACGTGCGTTGTTTGTACTGTGTGAAATTGTGTGGGAGAGACTCTGCTTACACTTCAATGTTTGGCAGTGATTTAAAACTGTAAAATTTATTTCTAATCTGGGGCTTTTGCTCTTAATTGCACTTCGTGTTATTGTGTAGCACTATGTTTGTTCATTTTTAAAAATACAGCTTTTACCTGTAAATTGCAGTGAATACTACCGCAATTAACTTTTATCCTTTTCGTGTACCGCCTGCTGGTTCCCGGTCCGTCACGGCTTGTGCCGGTTGTTGAGGAGGGACACTCAGCAACGGAACACACAGCAGCGTCATCAGATCTGCCCCCGCCCCTTCCTCCTACATATTCCCCTCCACAGCGCGGACGCGCGCAGCGGCACGCCAAAGGCAAGCCTGTCTGCGCCCGTCCGCGCCAGGACGCCACCTCGACCCCTGCCTATTTCCTCAGCTGTTTAGTGGTAAGCCTTCTCCATCAGCCATCACGCTCTATTATTCTCGGGAAGAACTATTCACCCTCAATCCCAGAAATCTGCCAAATGTATATAAAGTCCATGCTGTGCAGAGCATACTGAAGGATAGTACTTGTAAACCCACTGCTTCCACTATGCCCCTACCTAGCCTTGATCGCTCTGCCCCTACGAACCCGGATGCGACCTAAGGATGCATTCAGATATCAGCTCTATACCTCAATACTAGATCCATCCCCAAGCATGCCCTTGAAGTTTGGAGCCTTTTAGACATTAAGCGACCTGACATTTGTTTCTTCACTGAAACCTGGTTACATAGCCTAGCCTCGCCAGATGTGGCTACTGCCTTTCCCCAGGACTATCATCTTATCAGGCAAGATAGAGAAGGTAGGATAGGTGGAGGTGTCGTGGTGGCGGCCAGACCTCCCATCTCCATTACCCTTCTCGAATCTTTCGTCAAACCGATGCTTGAAATACTAACAGTTAACATCTTGTATAATAAAACATCTCTGGGAAGGGCTGCCGTAGTTTACAGACCTCCGAGAGACAAAACTAAATTTGTCAATGTTCTTCTTGACACTATAGCCTCCCATGTACTGGCCACAGATAATTTTATCTTGATAGGCGACTTTAATTTCCACGCTGAACTTGCCCACGATGAAGATACCTGCCATCTATTTTCAACCTTAGAAACGCTATCACTATTTCAAAGAGTCACTGGACCCACACATCAGGCGGGCCACACTCTTGATTTGATTTTTACCAATCACCCTAGCCTTAATTGTGAGCCCCCATTACCTATGACGTGGACCGATCACCACCTTGTAAAGTTTAGCTTTTGCAAACCAACTGACTCTAGACCTTTTAATCGCTCAGACACCAAATCAATACGGCCCTGGCGTAAGTTGACCTTAGAAGCATTTTCCTCCGCTTTTACTCCCCCTAACCTTCATATCACAAACATCAACTTAACCGCAGTCCAGCTAGAAGCATCAATTAGTGGTACTTTGGACACTATTATACCTGAAACCACAGTCAAGGTGAAATCTATAGCATCGCCTTGGTTTACAGATTAAATCAAAGCGGATAAATCTGCCAGTAGATCGGCGGAAAGACTGTGGAGAAAGACCGGAACACCAGAAAATCGTCTGAACTATAAACGGGTTCATGCAAACTACCTGAAAAACATAAAAGCTGCTAAATCCGCGTACCTCACGTTTAGGATTAATAAAGCCGCCCACTCGAGCAAAGTACTATATAAAATAGTTAATGAGTTCACCTCCCCGCAGGTGGAGCAGTCGTTATTTTTGCCCACTGCTCAGTGGGTCGACTCACTTGCAGTTTATTTTGATAATAAAATCAAGACGATCTACTCCACATTTGAAGCCACTAAATTAGATACCCATCAAATCGGAGAGGCCCCTCCCTGCCATCCTTCTACCCCTGCCCACACTGAGTCCCCTTCCATTCTGGAATTTGAGCCCACCACTACGACGGAAGTGTTAGAAACCCTCCTGAAGGTGAAATCTGGTTCCCCTACAGATTCCTTGGTCCCGCGTAAGTGTAATAAGATCTTTCCATCACTGATTAGTTCCCTTACCAACATTTTTAATGCTTCATTTGATCTCGCCTCGTTCCCCAGTTGTTGGAAGGTGGCTCAGATTAAGCCTATTCTAAAAAAAAATAACAGTGACCCTACCATCCTGTCCAACTATAGGCCGATCTCACTTTTGCCTTACTTTGGCATCTTGTCAACAAGCAAGTTTCAACATTCATAGAGGAACAGGGTCTCCTCGATCCCTCGCAGTCGGGGTTCCGGGCTGCCCACGGGACAGAGACTGCAGTAATGGAGGTAGTGGACAATATCCGCCTCACTCTTGACAGGGGTGAGTCTGCTGTTCTTATCTTACTGGATTTATCGGCCGCCTTTGACACCATCTCCCACAGTATTCTTCATCAACGACTGTGGGAGATCGGTGTCAGAGGCAAAGCCCGTGCTTGGTTTGAGAGTTATCTGGCCGGCCGGTACACCTATGTAAAGGTGGAATCCCTGGAATCCAGCAAGATCCCCCTTTCCGTTGGAGTTCCCCAGGGCCTTTAATGGCCGGTAGTGCACGCTACATAGTTCCCTTAGGCTATTAGAACATTCTGCCCTTACAGGGCAGAATGTTCTACTTTGTAAAATAATGGCCTCTCAGAGCCTGAGGGGGTTTAAATATCCTCAGTCTTCGTGAGCCCTTTGTTCACAGTTGTAGCTGTGAAAGGAAAACATTGCAATGTTGGAGTGCCGGGCTTTTAACGGCCCTTAGAAGCCCGGAGCACTCCATTTTATTTAATGGAGCGCTCAACATTCAAATGTTCTAATATAGTCTTATAGCTGTACTCCGTCCATTAAAGAACCACTCCAGTGTTAAAGGCCCAAAGCCGAAGGCAAGGCCCTCCTAAAAGGGAGCAGGTCTTTAATGGCCGGTCTAGCCCTGCTACAGTGGTTGTAAGGCTATTAGGAATCCCCTCGGGCTCCGTGAGGCCTTGGTTCAGAGCTGTTGCTGTGAAAGACAAACCCTGTCATGTGGGAGCTTCGGGCTTCTAACAGCCATTAGAAGCCCAGCGCCTCTCATGGTCGTCAATGGAGCGCTCAACATTCCAATGTCTAATTAGCAATAAACAGCCCCCCCCCCCCCCCCCTTCCAGAGTTTGTTCTTGATTTGAGACAGGCGGGTCCTATCACTGATCTTTCTTCAGGGTTCGTAGAAACATTTCCAACAGAAAAGCAGACCGTGAAATCTTAGGGCAGCACACATGTATGTACATGTGTGCTGCCCTAAGATTTCAGCACACATGTACATACATGTGTGCGTGTGTCAGTCTGATTCCAGGTGCCACAATTGAACTCCGTAAACTAACACTAAGTGAACACAGAGCCCTCAAAGCGCTGTAACCCGAGAGTCTCTGCACGGACCGGCATGCACTGCTGCACTTCTAATCCCGGCTCCCCGCTTGAACACCGTGTGTTCCACCGCAAATCGGAGGCCTTTATGCATCTTTTTCCCTAAACAAGCAGTTTGAGAGCGCCTCGAAGTCCTTCGGAACAACATGCTGATGTATAAAATACCATGGTTTCACATTCAATCCTAATATAGGCTCTTTAAATGAGGAACATGACGCTTCAGGTGCCTCGAGGCAGCGCCGTCAGGGATTGGTGGACGTTTCATGGTTTAAACTCTGACCTTCGAGAAATGTCGCTCCTTTCGGAGGTAGAATCATCCACACTTCATTTGCAGGCACATGCATCAACGATTTTTGCATGCGCAAACGGTGCGATTCGCTAAAATCGGCCGTTTGCAAATGCAAAATCATGTTTTGAGATGCATCATGCATTTTTGGGAAAATCGTTATTTTTAGCGAATTCCAAAAATGCGATTGCTTCTAAGGAATCGCAAATTTGCGATTCCTCCAAAGCAATGCATGATTAATTTTAAAATTGCGAATTCGCAAATAGGGGGTGCAAATTACCACGAGGTTGAACCTCGTGGTAATTTGCGAAAATGTGTTAAAATGCTCTAATTTGAATTTAAAAACACTGTCATGTTACAGACACACATGTCCTTAGGACATGTATGTTTGAAACATGCACTCCAAAATACATTTCAGGGGTGCAGGGGGGGGGTCCAAAGGACCCCCCCCTGCACCCATGGAATGCATCAACAGTTTGCGAATTTCAATTTGCGAATTCGCTATTCCCATTGATTCCTATGGGCCTTTTGGCCCATAGGAATCAATGGGAATTGCGAAATCGCAAATTGAAATTTGGATAATATTTGCGAATCGGTAAAAATTGCGATTTTTGCCGAATCGCAAATATTATGCAATTTAAATCATGCATCCCGTTTTGCGATTCCTTATTTGCAATTCCTTAAAAATCGCTAATAAGGAATCGCAAAACGTTTTATTGATGCATGTCACCGTTAGACACGAACACGTGAAGATGTTTATTTTTAAAGTCTGAGGGCCATATGTATCATACTTCCGTTTTGCGAATTCCAAGTAGCGAATTTTAAGGAATCGCTATTTGGAATTCCCAAAACGGTATGTGTGTACAAAATCGCTATTAAATAGCGATTCCTTACCATTCCTAATTTGCGATTAGCAAATTGCTAATCGCAAATTACCCATTCATTTCTATGGGCCAGGAGGCCCATAGGAATGAAGGTGCAATTTGCGATTAGCAATTAGCTAATCGCAAATTAGGAATTTTTTCAAGGGTGCAGGGGTGTCTCAAGAACACCCTGCTGTACCCCTGAAAAAGACATTTGGGGGCATATGGCGCACATACATGCCCTAAGGGCACGTATGGGCCTCATATGGCACCTTTTGTTTTTGGGAAAAAAGCTTTTTGAAAAGAATTCGCAAATTACCACCAACTAGAAGTTGGTGGTAATTTGCGAATCCTTAATGCCATTTTTTGAATATTTTTTGTTTGATACAGTGCATTTAAGGAATCGCAAAATTTGCGATTCCTTAAGTGCAATTGCAAAATAAGGAATTGCAAATTTTGCTATTCCTTATTTTGCATCAAACATGTTTGATACATACCATTTGTCTAATTAGCATTCGCAAAGGCCGAAATTTCGGCCTTTGCGAATGCTAATTAACTTGATACATATGGCCCTTTATGTTTTCCTGACAGTTGTTGCCCGAATTCCATCTTCTGATAAACTCCCCCCCCCCCCCCCCCCCCTCCGTTAGGGGGGTTTCGGGGGGGGGGGCGGGGGTCAGGGGCACTCACTGGGAAGATTCGTGAATCCCAAGAACCGCCCTAGATGGTGGGGATCCCCCCCCCCCACCACCACCACCCCTGAGGCCTGGTCTCTTGGGCCCTCGGATTCTAAGTAGAGCATTTCCGGGGCCCTCTATTCTGCGCATCCTTGGGTGATGGGCAAGCCTGGTTGAAGGGGCAGGAGCTGGACAGCAGCCCCCCCCCCCCCCATGGGACAGTGTCTATGACGTGCAATGAAGTGCAGTGTTTATGACGTGCAATGACTCGCGCAGGATCACACGCCGCGTCGGTGGCAACGGGCACAGCGCATAGAGAGCCTGAGAGGAGCAGGGCGCAGATGTGGACACGGAGGGCAGAAAGAACAGGCAGCGCCAGGGGCGAGGACGGGCGGTGCCCTCTGTTCCTGGAAACAGGTCTCGGAGAAAGCAGAGAGCCAGCTGTGCCAGAGGGTACATGGGAAATGGGGACTTCTGTCTCATGGCACAGCGCCCTGAGGCGAGGCCTGGCACATGGAAGGAGGGAGGGGTACATCACACAGCGCCCTAAGGCGAGGCCTGGCACATGGGAGGAGGGAGGGGTACATCACACAGCGCCCAGAGGCGAGGCCTGGCACAGGGGAGGAGGGTAAATCACACAGCGCCCAGAGGCAAGGCCTGGCACAGGGAAGGAGGGTACATCTCACAGCGCCCAGAGGCGAGTCTTGGCACAGGGGAGGAGGGTACATCACACAGCGCCCAGAGGCGAGGCCTGGCACAGCGGAGGAGGGTACATCACACAGCGCCTAGAGGCGAGGCTTGGCACAGGGGAGGAGGGTACATCACACAGCGTCCAGAGGCGAGGCCTGGCACAGGGGAGGAGGGCACATCACACAGCGCCCAGAGGCGAGGCCTGGCACGGGACACTGTCCGGGACTGTCAGGTGGGGGTATATGCCAAGGATTACTGGTGAAATAGTATAGGGAGATATTAATTTAATTTGAGCGGTGGACATGTGAGTGTGATTTGGATTGAAAAGGACAGGGGAGTGATAGAAGAGGGAAGGGTCTAGAAAGTGTTTATTTGGATATTATGGCAGAGGGAGGAGGTGGAGGGGGAGGGGGAGGGGGTAGAGTCTCCAGAAGTGGATTAATGAGAGAGGAGGAATCCGATGAGTTTCGGAGGGATACAGGAGGGATGGGTTTGCAATGCTTGTTTGGGAGATCTGAATAGTAGGAGGTTTGAGACGATGCACGGAGGGGTAGAGGAGGGAAGAGTCTAGAAAGGCGTACTTTGTCCATCATAGTGGGAGAACGGGCTTCGGGATGAGTGAGAGAGGGGACAGAAGACATATGGATAGAGGTATAGGGTGAGAAAGAGGTCGGTGCACGGGAAAGAGTAGTAGAAAGAGGTTTTTTGTGAGTCCGAGAGTGGAGGTAGAGGATATATTGAGAGAGGTACAGAGGGTGGCGAGTGCCTCAGCGCAGACGCTACACATGACTCAAGAACAGACCATTCAGACACGTGTGCGGCACGGGTCGGAACACTTAAACTGTACACATGACCCAGCCCTCAGACTTGCGTGTGTGGCAAGGGTCACAGAACCTCAGATTGGATACATGACCGAGCCCTCTGACTACATGTATGGCACGAGTCACAGCCCAATGATCCATGACAGAACCCAAAGACTGCATGTTTGGCAAATTTCACAGAACTAAGACATGCCATGTACCACAACGCTCAGACTGCATACATGATACAAGAAAGAGCCCTCGGACTGCATGTGTGACACATCAGAGCACTCTGACTGTACACATGAAGCATGACCGAGCCCTCAGACTTGCGTGTGTGGCAAGGGTCACAGACAGCTCTGACTGGAAACATGACCGAGCCCTCAGACTGGCGTGTGTGGCAAGGGTCACAGACAGCGCTCCGACTGGAAACATGACCGAACCCTCTGGCTTGCGTGTGTGGAAAGGGTCACAGACAGCGCTCAGACTGGAAAAATGACCGAGCCCTCAGACTTGCGTGTGTGGAAAGGGTCACAGACAGCTCTCAGACTGGAAACATGACTGAGCCCTCAGACTTGCGTGTGTGGAAAGGGTCACAGACAGCTCTGACTGGAAACATGACCGAACCCTCAGACTTGCGTGTGTGGCAAGGGTCACAGACAGCGCTCCGACTGGAAACATGACCGAACCCTCAGACTTGCGTGTGTGGCAAGGGTCACAGAAGGCGCTCAGACTGGAAACATGACCGAGCCCTCAGACTTGTTTGTGTGGCAAGGGTCACAGAACGCGCTCAGACTGGAAACATGACTGAGCCCTCAGACTTGCGTGTGTGGCAAGGGTCACAGACAGCTCTCAGACTAGAAACATGACCGAGCCCTTAGACTTGCGTGTGTGGCAAGGGTCACAGACAGCTCTCAGACTGGAAACATGACCGAGCCCTCAGACTTGAGTGTGTGGAAAGGGTCACAGACAGCGCTCAGACTGGAAAAATGACCGAGCCCTCAGACTTGCCTGTGTAGCAAGGGTCACAGACAGCGCTCAGACTGGAAACATGACCGAACCCTCAGACTTGCGTGTGTGGCAAGGGTCACAGACAGCACTCAGACCGGATACATGACTGAGCCATCAGACTTGCGTGTGTGGCAAGGGTCAGAGCGCTCAGACTGGAAACATGACCGAGCCCTCAGGGTCACAGACAGCGCTCAGAATGGAAACATGACCGAGCCCTCAGACTTGCGTGTGTGGCAAGGGTCACAGACAGCGCTCAGACTGAAAACATGACCGAGCCCTCAGACTTGCGTGTGTGGCAAGGGTCACTGACAGCGCTCAGACTGGATACATGCCCGAGCCCTCAGACTTGCGTGTGTGACAAGGGTCACAGAAAGCGCTCAGACCGGATACATTACTGAGCCATCAGACTTGCGTCTGTGGCAAGGGTCACAGACAGCGCTCAGACTGGATACATGACCGAGCACTCAGACTTGCGTGTGTGGCAAGGGTCACAGCGCTCAGACTGGAAACATGACCGAGCCCTCAGACTTGCATGTGTGGCAAGGGTCACAGCGCTCAGACTGAAAACATGACCGAGCCCTCATACTTGCGTGTAAGGCAAGGGTCACAGACAGCGCTCAGACGGGAAACATGACTGAGCCCTCAGACTTGCACGTGTGGCAAGGGTCACAGACAGTGCTCAGACTGGATACATGACCGAGCCATGATCTGGAAACATGGAAACATGATCAGTCATGTTTCCAGTCTGAACGCTGTGACCCTTGCCACAGCGTTCAGACTGGAAACATGACCGAGCGCTCAGACTTGCGTGTGTGGCAAGGGTCACAGCGCTCAGACTGGATACATGACCGAGCCCTCAGCCTTGCGTGTGGGGCAAGGGTCACAGCGCTCAGACCGGAAACATGACCGAACACTCAGACTTGCGTGTGTGGCAAGGGTCACAGCGCTCAGACTGGATACATGACGAGCCCTCAGCCTTGCGTGTGCGGCAAGGGTGACAGTGCTCAGACCGGAAAAATGACAGAGCCCTCAGACTTGAATGTGGCAAGGGTCACTGCGCTCAGACTGGAAACATGACCAATTCCTCAGACTTGGGTTTGTGGCAAGGGTCACAGTGCTCAGACTGGAAACATGACCGAGCCCTCAGACTTGCGTGTGTGGCAAGGGTCACAGCGCTCAGACTGGAAACATGACCGAGCCTTCAGACTTGCGTGTGTGGCAAACATGACCTAGCCCTCAGACTTGCGTGTGTGGCAAAGGTGACACCGCTCAGACTGGAAATATGACCGAGCCCTCAGACTTGCGTGTGTGGCAAGGGTCACAGTGCTCAGACTGGAAACATGACTGAGCCCTCAGACTTGCATGTGTGGCAAGGGTCACAGACAGCTCTCAGACTAGATACATGACCGAGCCCTCAGACTTGCGTGTGTGGCAAGGGTCACAGACAGCGCTCAGACTGGATACATGACCGAGCCCTCAGACTTGCGTGTGCGGCAAGGGTCACAGCGCTCAGACTGGATACATGACCGAGCCCTCAGCCTTGCGCGTGCGGCAATGGTCACAGTGCTCAGACTGGATACATGACCGAGCCCTCAGTCTTGTGTGTGCGGCAAGGGTTACAGCGCTCAGACTGGATACATGACGAGCCCTCAGCCTTGCGTGTGCGGCAAGGGTCACAGCGCTCAGACTGGATACATGACCGAGGCCCCAGCCATGTGTGTGCGCAAGAGTCACAGCGCTCAGACCGGAAACATGACCGAGCCCTCAGACTTGCGTGTGCGCAAGGATCACAGCGCACAGACCGGAAACATGACCGAGCCCTCAGACTTGCATGTGCGGCAAGGGTCACAGCGCTCAGACTGTATACATGACTGAGCCCTCAGCCTTGCGTGTGCGGCAAGGGTCACAGCGCTCAGACCGCAAACATGACCGAGCCCTCAGACTTGCGTGTGTGGCAAGCGTCACAGCGCTCAAACTGGAAACATGACCGAACCCTCAGACTTGCGTGTGTGGCAAGGGTCACAGCGCTCAGACTGGAAATATGACCAAGCCCTCAGACTTGAGTGTGTGGCAAGGGTCACAATGCTCAGACTGGAAACATGACCGAGCCCTCAGACTTGCCTGTGTGGCAAGGGTCACAGCGCTCAGACTGGAAACATGACCGAGCCCTCAGGCTGGCGTGTGTGGCAAGGGTCACAGCGCTCAGACTGGAAACATGACCGAGCCCTCAGACTTGCGTGTGTGGCAAGGGTCACAGACAGCGCTCAGACTGGGTACATGACCGAGACCTCAGCCTTGGGTGTGCGGCAAGAGTCACAGCGCTCAGACCGGAAACATGACCGAGCCCTCAGACATGCGTGTGCGCAAGGATCACAGCGCTCAGATCAGAAACATGACTGAGCCCTCAGACTTGCATGTGCGGCAAGGGTCACAGCACTCAGACTGTATACATGACCGAGCCCTCAGCCTTGCGTGTGCGGCAAGGGCCAGAGCGCTCAGACTGGAAACATGACCGGGCCCTCAGACATTCGTGTGTGGCAAGGGTCACAGCGCTCAGACTGGAAACATGACCGAGCCCTCACACTTGTATGTGTGGAAAGGTCACAGACAGCTCTCAGACTGGATACATGACCAAGCCCTCAGACTTGCATGTGTGGCAAGGGTCACAGACAGCGCTCAGAGTGGATACATGACCGAGCCCTCAGACTTGCGTGTGTGGTAAGGGTCACAGACAGTGCTCAGACTAGATACATGACCGAGCCCTCAGACATGCGTGTGCAGCAAGGTTCACAGCGCTCAGACTAGAAACATGACCAAGCCCTCAGCCTTGCGTGTGCGGCAAGGGTCACAGTGCTCAGACTGGATAAATGACCGAGCCCTCAGCCTTGCGTGTGCGGCAAGGGTCAGAGCGCTCAGACTGGATATATGACCGAGCCCTCAGACTTGCGTGTGCGGCAAGGGTCACAAAGCTCAGACTAGAAACATGACCGAGCCCTCAGCCTTGCATGAGCGGCAAGGGTCACAGCGCTCAGACTGGATACATGACCGAGCCCTCAGCCTTGCGTGTCCTACAAGGGTCACAGCGCTCAGACTGGATACATGACCGAGCCCTCAGCCTTGCGTGCGGCAAGGGTCACAGAACTCAGACTGGATACATGACCGAGCCCTCAGCTTTGCGTGTGCGCAAGGGTGACAGAACTCAGACTGGAAACATGACCGAGCCCTCAGACTTGCATGTGTGGCAAGGGTCACAGACGGCGCTCAGACTGGATACATGACCGAGCCCCTCAGCCTTGCATGTGCGGCAAGGGTCTCAGCACTCAGACCGGAAACATGACCGAGCCCTCAGACTTGCGTGTGTGGCAAGGGTCACAGCGCTCAGACTGGAAACATGACCAATCCCTCAGACTTGCGTGTGTGGCAAGGGTCACAGCGCTCAGACTGGAAACATGACCGAGCCCTCAGACTTGCGTGTGTGGCAAGGGTCACAGTACTCAGACTGGAAACATGACCAAGCCCTCAGACTTGCGTGTGCGGCAAGGTTCACAACGCTCAGACTGGAAACATGACCGAGCCCTCAGACTTGCATGTGTGGCAAGGGTCACAGACAGCGCTCAGACTGGATACATGACCGAGCCCTCAGACTTGCGTGTGTGGCAAGGGTCACAGACAGCTCTCAGACTGGATACATGACCGAGCCCTCAGATTTGCATGTGTGGCAAGGGTCACAGACAACGCTCAGACTGGATACATGACCAAGCCCTCAGACTTGCGTGTGTGGCAAGGGTCACAGACAGGCCTCAGACTGGATACATGACCGAGCCCTCAGACTTGCGTGTGTGGCAAGGGTCACAGACAGCGCTCAGACTGGATACATGACCGAACCCTCAGACTTGCGTGTGTGGCAAGGATCACAGACAGTGCTCAGACTAGATACATGACCGAGCCCTCAGACTTGCATGTGCGGCAAGGGTCACAGCGCTCAGACTGGATACATGACCGAGCCCTCAGCCTTGCGTGTGCGGCAAGGGTCACAGCGCACAGACTGGCAACATGACCGAGCCCTCAGCCTTGCGAGTGCGGCAAGGGTCACAGCGCTCAGACTGGATACATGACTGAGCCCTCAGACTTGCGTGTGTGGCAAGGGTCACAGACAGCGCTCAGACTGGATACATGACCGAGCCCTCAGTCTTGCGTGTGAGGCAAGGGTCACAGCTCTCAGACTGGAAACATGACCGAGTCCTCAGCCTAGCGTTTGTGGCAAGGGTCACAGCGCTCAGACTGGATACATGACCGAGCCCTCAGCCTTGCATGTGCGGCAAGGGTCACAGCACTCAGACTGGATACATGACCGAGCCCTCAGACTTGCGTGTGCGGCAAGGGTCACAGCGCTCAGACTGGATACATGACCGAGCCCTCAGCCTTACGTGTGCGGCAAGGGTCAAAGCGCTCAGACCGGATATATGACTGAGCCCTCAGTCTTGCGTGTGCGGCAAGGGTCACAGCGCTCAGATTGGATACATGACCGAGCCCTCAGACTTGCGTGTGTGGCAAGGGTCACAGCGCTCAGACTGGAAACATGACTGAGCCCTCAGACTTGCGTGTGTGTCAAGGGTCACAGCGCTCAGACTGAAAACATGACTGAGCCCTCAGACTTGTGTGTGCGGCAAGGGTCACAGCGCTCAGACTCGAAACATGACCGAGCCCTCAGACTTGCGTGTGTAGCAAGGGTCACAGACAGCGCTCAGACTGGATACATGACCGAGCCCTCAGACTTGCGTGTGTGGCAAGGGTCACAGACAGCGCTCAGACTGGATACATAATCGAGCCCTCAGACTTGCGTGTGTGGCAAGGGTCACAGACAGCTCTCAGAATGAATACATGACCGAGCCCTCGGACTTGTGTGTGTGGCAAGGGTCACAGACAGCGCTCAGACTGGATACCTGACCGAGCCCTCTGGCTTGCGTGTGTGGCAAGGGTCACAGACAGCGCTCAGACTGGATACCTGACCGAGCCCTCAGACTTGCGTGTGTGGCAAGGGTCACAGCGCTCAGACTGGATACATGACCGAGCCCTCGGACTTGCATGTGTGGCAAGGGTCACAGACAGCGCTCAGACTGGATACATGACCGAGCCCTCAGACTTGCGTGAGTAGCAAAGGTCACAGGCAGCGCTCAGACTGGATACATGACTGAGCCCTCAGACTTGCGTGCGTGGCAAGGGTCACAGACAGTGCTCAGACTGGATACATGACCGAGCCCTCAGACTTGAGTATGTGGCAAGGGTCACAGCGCTCAGACTGGAAACATGACCGAGCCCTCAGACTTGCGTGTGTGGCAAGGGTCACAGACAGCGCTCAGACTGAATACAAGACCGAGCCCTCAGAATTTGCGTGTGTGGCAAGGGTCACAGCGCTCAGACTGGATACATGAATGACCCAGCCTTCAGACTTGCATGTGTGGCAAGGGTCACAGACAGCGCTCAGACTGGATACATGACCGAGCCCTCAGACTTGCGTGTGCGGCAAGGGTCACAGCGCTCAGACTGGCAACATGACCGAGTCCTCAGACTTGCGTGTGTGGCAAGGGTCACAGCGCTCAGACTGGATACATGACCGAGCTCTCAGACTTGCGTGTGTGGCAAGGGTCACAGACAGCTCTCAGATTGGATACATGACCGAGCCCTCAGACTTGCGTGTGCGGCAAGGGTCACAGCGCTCAGACTGGATACATGAATGACCCAGCCTTCAGACTTGCGTGTGCGGCAAGGGTCACAGCCCTCCGACTGGACACATGACCGAGCCCTCAGACTTGCGTATTTGGTAAGGGTCACAGCGCTCAGATTGGAAACATGACCGAGCCCTCAGACTTGCGTGTGTGGCAAGGGTCACAGACAGCGCTCAGACTGGATACATGACCGAGGCCTCAGACTTGCATGTGTGGCAAGGGTCACAGACCGCGCTCAGACTGGATACATGACCGAGCCCTCGGACTTGCGTGTGTGGCAAGGGTCACAGACAGTGCTTAGACTGGATACATGACAGCGCCCTCAGACTTGCGTGTGTGGCAAGGGTCACAGACAGCGCTCAGACTGGATACATGACCGAGGCCTCAGACTTGCATGTGTGGCAAGGGTCACAGACCGCGCTCAGACTGGATACATGACCGAGCCCTCGGACTTGCGTGTGTGGCAAGGGTCACAGACAGTGCTTAGACTGGATACATGACAGCGCCCTCTGACTTGCGTGTGTGGCAAGGGTCACAGACAGCGCTCAGACTGGATACATGACCGAGCCCTCAGACTTGCGTGAGTAGCAAAGGTCACAGGCAGCGCTCAGACTGGATACATGACTGAGCCCTCAGACTTGCGTGCGTGGCAAGGGTCACAGACAGTGCTCAGACTGGATACATGACCGAGCCCTCAGACTTGAGTATGTGGCAAGGGTCACAGCGCTCAGACTGGAAACATGACCGAGCCCTCAGACTTGCGTGTGTGGCAAGGGTCACAGACAGCGCTCAGACTGAATACAAGACCGAGCCCTCAGAATTTGCGTGTGTGGCAAGGGTCACAGACAGCGCTCAGACTGGATACATGACCGAGCCCTCAGACTTGCGTGTGCGGCAAGGGTCACAGCGCTCAGACTGGCAACATAACCGAGTCCTCAGACTTGCGTGTGTGGCAAGGGTCACAGCGCTCAGACTGGATACATGACCGAGCCCTCAGACTTGCGTGTGTGGCAAGCGTCATAGACAGCGCTCAGATTGGATACATGACCGAGCCCTCAGACTTGCATGTGCGGCAAGGGTCACAGCGCTCAGACTGGATACATGAATGACCCAGCCCTCAGACTTGCATGTGTGGCAAGGGTCACAGACAGCGCTCAGACTGGATACATGACCGAGCCCTCAGACTTGCGTGTGCGGCAAGGGTCACAGCGCTCAGACTGGCAACATGACCGAGTCCTCAGACTTGCGTGTGTGGCAAGGGTCACAGCGCTCAGACTGGATACATGACCGAGCTCTCAGACTTGCGTGTGTGGCAAGGGTCACAGACAGCGCTCAGATTGGATACATGACCGAGCCCTCAGACTTGCGTGTGCGGCAAGGGTCACAGCGCTCAGACTGGATACATGAATGACCCAGCCTTCAGACTTGCGTGTGCGGCAAGGGTCACAGCCCTCCGACTGGACACATGACCGAGCCCTCAGACTTGCGTATTTGGTAAGGGTCACAGCGCTCAGATTGGAAACATGACCGAGCCCTCAGACTTGCGTGTGTGGCAAGGGTCACAGACAGCGCTCAGACTGGATACATGACCGAGGCCTCAGACTTGCATGTGTGGCAAGGGTCACAGACCGCGCTCAGACTGGATACATGACCGAGCCCTCAGAGTTGCGTGTGTGGCAAGGGTCACAGACAGCGCTCAGACTGGATACATGACGGAGCCCTCAGACTTGCGTGTGTGGCAAGGGTCACAGACAGCGCTCAGACTGAAAACAAGACCGAGCCCTCAGACTTGCGTGTGTGGCAAGGGTAACAGACAGCGCTCAGACTGGATACATGACCGAGCCCTCAGACTTGCATATGCGGCAAGGGTCACAGCGTTCAGACTGGCAACATGACCGAGTCCTCAGACTTGCGTGTGCGGCAAGGGTCACAGCGCTCAGACTGGATACATGACCGAGCCCTCAGACTTGCGTGTGTGGCAAGGGTCACAGACAGCGCTCAGATTGGATACATGACGAGCCCTCAGACTTGCGTGTGCGGCAAGAGTCACAGCGCTCAGACTGGATACATGACCGAGCCCTCAGACTTGCATATGTGGCAAGGGTCACAGCGCTCAGACTGGAAACATGACCGAGCCCTCAGACTTGTGTGTGTGGCAAGGGTCACAGACAGCGCTCAGACTGGATACATGACCGAGCCCTCAGACCTGCGTGTGTGGCAATGGTCACAGCGCTCAGACTGGATACATGACGGAGCCCTCAGACTCGCGTGTGCGGCAAGGGTCACAGCGCTCAGACTGGATACATGACCGAGCCCTCAGACTTGCGTGTGTGGCAAGGGTCACAGACAGCGTTCAGACTGAAAACAAGACCGAGCCCTCAGACTTGCGTGTGTGGCAAGGGTAACAGACAGCGCTCAGACTGGATACATGACCGAGCCCTCAGACTTGCATATGCGGCAAGGGTCACAGCGCTCAGACTGGCAACATGACCGAGGCCTCAGACTTGCGTGTGTGGCAAAGGTCATAGACAGCGCTCAGACTGGATACATGACCGAGCCCTCAGACCTGCGTGTGTGGCAATGGTCACAGCGCTCAGACTGGATACATGACGGAGCCCTCAGACTCGCGTGTGCGGCAAGGGTCACAGCGCTCAGACTGGATACATGACCGAGCCCTCAGACTTGCGTGTGTGGCAAGGGTCACAGCGCTCAGACTAGAAACATGACTGAGCCCTCAGACTTGCGTGTGTGGCAAGGGTCACAGCGCTCAGACTAGAAACATGACCGAGCCCTCAGACTTGCGTGTGTGGCAAGGGTCACAGCGCTCAGACTAGAAACATGACCGAGCCGTCAGACTTGCGTGTGTGGCAAGGGTCACAGAAAGCCCTCAGACCTGCGTGTGTGGCAAGGGTCACAGCGCTCAGACTGGAAACATGACTGAGCCCTCAGACTTGCGTGTGCGGCAAGGGTAACAGCGCTCAGACTGGATACATGACCGAGCCCTCAGACTTGCATGTGTGGCAAGGGTCACAGCGCTCAGACTGGAAATATGACAGAGCCCTCAGACCTTCGTGTGCGGCAAGGGTCACAGCGCTCAGACTGGAAACATGACCGAGCCCCGAGACTTGCATCAGCCCCAGAGACAGTGCAGCCAGTGTGGGCATGTTACTTGACTGAATCGTCACTTCAGTGTTGGGTTTGAACTGCAGACATACAGAAACCAGCACAGTAGGGTCTTTTATTTCCCAAACAATACATTGATTTTACTTTTGAATCGTATGTGACACGTTTATTCTCCTTTTTTCCATTCCTCTCCTTTGCCCCATTCTCCAAATACTCCCATCTTTATTCCCATTTCCGTTACTATTATGGGTCAGTCCGCTGCTCCATGTGTGCTGCAGCTTCCTGTT
This sequence comes from Lissotriton vulgaris, assembly GCF_964263255.1. NCBI lineage: Eukaryota > Metazoa > Chordata > Amphibia > Caudata > Salamandridae > Lissotriton > Lissotriton vulgaris. The sequence continues at coordinate 20,029,284 of NC_141697.1, forward strand.
TCCCAATTGTTTCCGCCTTCCAGCTACGTAAATTAAATGAAAACCATAGAGCCTTTTTCTGTGAATGGGCTGTTACAATCAATTTTTCCGACTGACCTGCTGACTTCATATGCCAGTAGCACTGTGCCACAGTTCTTTCAGGAGGCACAGGCCGGCTGACGAAGCTTGCAGTCAGTTTCAGCATGACTGCCTCCGTCACCCTGCTGAATTGAGTCTAAACTCCCATACACAGAAAAAGGCTCTATGGTTTCCATTTGAATTATGAGTGTTATTTTATTAGTACGAATAGTGAACAACCTGCGCACTCCCTTATGTGTAATCTAGTACTCTATTACTATACAAGGTTAGAACATTGTTTGTGTGCTGTTTGGTTAGAAGGCAGCCAGCCCTAATAAATGATCAACCTCTTGTGGAAACTCCACTAGTGTACCAAACGCACTACTTGTTTAAAGTATTACCATTGGAAACAATTACTCCATTATAGCTTATCCTAGTAATCACTCTTGAGAGTCTTTTCAAAAAATAATCTTGTATTTCTTCAAGCTGTACATTTCACTTTCAGAAAAATAGTAAATTTATACATAATAATGCAAAAATCAAATGCATCAACATTAGTTTGTAGTGATTATAAAAACAAATGAACTCAATCAATCTTATGCTTTAGATCAAAAACTGCAGAAACAAACAAATAGTCAATGAACACAATTCAAGAAAAAGCCCAATGCATTTCGGGGGGTTCCCTTCTTCAGGGGAACTGTAAAAGACAAAACGTTATATCAACTCATTATGGCAATATGTATCAACATTGTATGCTAAATAGCTTACAAAACTCACTGTAATGAATCTAAGCGGGCAGTTCTATTTGCAACAACTGTAGATGGACAAAACCAATAGAACATAATAACAGAACCATATATGAGCTTATTATAAAGGTAAAAAAAGACATCAAAAAGTAGAAAATCAACTGGAGTAGTTGCAACGCCACCAGAAAAGCACCATGAGTGTGTGGACTAAACAAACCAATACCACCATTTGAAATAAAGAATCCTCTCTATAGATAAGTAGAAACGTACTGAATTGCAGAATCTAAAGACCACCACAAAGTGAGAAAACTGAAACCAGATCCCTGTCTACATAGAACTCACTTGAAATAAAGAACTTGAAGAGCAGTAATCGTAATATGAAGAAGAGGCCTGTCGTGATAGCCCTAGGGAACAAAGCAGAAGAGCCAATCCACTATTGAAATGAAACCAACTACTCATGGAATAAACGCGAAAAAGTGAAAACTAAGCCAAAGCACTTACTGTAGTAAGTGACAACTGTGTGATAATCCGTATCTCACTAATGAATGCAGTTAATTCTGGAACTGCACACTTGCAGACGCAAATGAGTAGGACTTCTGAATTCTCATGTTTGCAAAACGCTGATATGTAGGTACGCTCTGTGAAAATGAACGCAACCCCTATAGGTGTGTATCTCACTGAAATGTGCTTGTAATCCAAGAAACTATAGCGTTCCCCATATGGCCACTTTTAAGTTGAAACGTCGCTCGTAAACTCCCAGTGACATATTAATGTATAAACCCGATTGTAACCAGCTCTCATGTACCAAAATTGCCGATAATTGCGGAAAACAGATGCAGATTGCCAATAATAGTACGAGGTTATATGAACACGCGTTCTTCCAACATGAAGTGTTAAACTCCATAAGCCCCTCACCTTCCTTTAACGGCCAGTTCACACGTAGGGTTGTATCTTAATAGCGTCAAATCGAATTCAACAACAATTTACGAGTGTGTCAAACGTACTTCCCTGTCCTCACCGGCTGAACCTTGACAACACAAAAATAACTGGTGTAAGACAACAGAATTCTATTTGCGCTACACTGACAAGCCCTACCTAAATGGAAGATTCTTACTTGCCACTTGAAATCCAGACTGCGCTAACTCGTGTTCCCGGAACTGATGACCGTACACGCTACTGGCTCCCAGTTAGTGGTCGCCATTTCTAGCTTACAACTCTCAGAGAAATAGGACTGTGCACCACCGCCGCGGTAAAGTCGCCATAATGGAAGGGTACTGGATATGCGTTGAAGTGTAAAGTGACCCAAATTTAAAGTGAGCACCACGTAAAATTATAAGGAAGTTTACAACAACCGCCTGTGCATACAGTGCCATAATTAATCTCTGTACTGATGCTGAACTCTCGAAAAAAGGCCACCCAATGTAGAGATCTAAAAAAGGTCGACATGATAGAACGGTGCTGTACTAAGCATAGGGTCAAAATAGCTAGATACTGAGTGTGCGTTAAAGTGTAAAGTGAAACACATTAAGAGTGAATGTCACGTGTGATTATAAGGAGGTTTACGGCAACCGCCTATGCATTCAATGCCATAATTATTCACTGTACTGATGCTGAACTCGCGAAAAAAAGGCCACCAAATGTGGAGATGTAAATGAAGTCGCCTTGATAGAACGGTGCTGTACTTAGCGCTTGAATCAAAGTAACTGAAAACAAAGACTGGTGAAAGAGCCAGTGTTGATCTACCGGCCTTTCTAAAAACGCTGTTAAATGCTGCAGAAAAAGTCAGCCATTTCTGTATATACGTCATAAATGTGAAGTTAAACAGAGAAATAGATGCATGATTACTCCATAGATACATTGATTTCTGATGCTAATATGTGTGTTAGTTAAGCTAAGAATAGAGGTTTGATGTTCTGAATTATCTTAAACTACCGTGTAATCAGTACTCAAATCATTCTATGGAAAAGTCATAGAAAGTACGTAGACAGATAGTGGGAAAAAACAAGTTACAAATTGTGAAAAAAAGAAGACAGAACTTAGACGGCACCCATCTTATGTGCATTAACCGAACCATGTATATAATTTGGCCTAAATATAAGCTCATTTACAAACGTGCTAACTACAACTCATTCCGATTAATTTGAAAAGTAATAGGTTTGATATTAGTATTTCCTGACTTGTCATAGCGAAATCTTTTTGACAACCAAACTGTTACAGGAAACATTGTAATTCGATTCTATCATTAAGCCCATTAGGTACCAGCGTCTGCAGATATTTTATCCACCAAGCTTCTCTTTGTGCCAGTAATGTTATGTGGTTCTGATCTGGTTTGACTATTATGATTTCTAAAATAGTGAACCTGAGCTGAGCATTAGTATGTTGATGATCTAGCCAATGTGTTGCAAAATAAGATTTCGTGGACTTAGTTCTAAGTGTGCTCTTGTGCTCTGTTATACGAACTTTGATCTTTCTGGAAGTTTTGCCCACGTATAATGTTCCACATGGACATTTAATAGTGTAGATTACATTAGAACTGTTGCAGTCTCCATTGTATTTGAGTGAGATTTCTTTTCCCGAATGTGGGTGATGGATGACATTTCCAGTCATAACATTATTGCAGTGAACGCAATTGTAACATTTACGCATTCCGTGGTATTGTTGTTGAGTCTCAACTATTTGAGAGGTTATGATCTCCTTGATGTTTTTGCTACGTGTATACGCAAAGAGAGGTTCCTCATCATATAGTCCCTTGAAATCCGGTTCTTGCCTCAATAATTCCCATCTCGATTTGATGATGCGTTTGATGGCTTGCGATCTTTATGAGTATTTGGAGACGAATACGTGTCTGTTTGTTTTTTCTTTAGGTTTAGTGAGTAACAACATTTCTCGTTTCAATTCGGTCTTACTCAAAGCTGCTGATAAGATTTCTTCAGGGTAACCTCTTTCACTGAATTTCTCTTGCTGGTGTTGTAATGCAGATTGTAGATTAGATGTGTTGGATGTGATTCGTTTCACCCTTAACAATTGTGAGTACGGTAGATTGTTGATTAGGGAGGGTGGATGAAAGCTTGTATACAAAAGCAAATTGTTTCTGTCCGTTGGTTTTGTATAAACTTGTGTCTCAAGTTTGTTGTCCCTCTCAGTTATCATTACATCTAAATATTGAATGGTGTGTTGATTGATCTCATGGGTGAATTTAATTCTCTCATGTTTATTGTTCAATTCGCCAATCAATTGCTCCAGCAAAGTTTGAGAACTTTTCCATACCAGGAAGATGTTGTCAATGAATCTGACGTAAAACGCTAGATTAGTAGACCAGGCTTCTTGACTGAAAATGTGTGTGTCCTCGAATTGCGCCATGAATGTATTGGCATACGCCGGCGCTCCCGAAAAACCCATGGAGGTTCCACTTACTTGCAAATAAAACTTATCTTGCCATACCAAATAGCTGTGTTGTAAACAAAATATCAACAATTCAAGAATAAAGATTTTGTTGACCGGTAGTTCAGGTAATTTCAAGAGAGCCCACTCACAGGCTTCAACACCTTCTTTTAATGGGATAGAAGTGTAGAGCGCAGTTACATCGATGGTGCACATCAACCAGTTAGAACTGTATTCCATTTGTACTTGCTGCAGCAAATTCAGAAAGTGAGTAGTACTTTGACATAACTACACCAGGACTGTACAAATTTTTGCGAAAAATGATCAATCAGTTGGCCCGCTGGAGAGAAAATGGAATCACAACCTGACACTATTGGTCGAAAAGGTGGATTGTTTATTAGAACACGCAGCACTGAAAGCTGCTGCTCGATGTTTGAAACAATTGGGAAACAGGCAACTGCACAGATGGAGCAGTGGACTGAACCCATGTTAGTGAGACTGTGCCTGCCACCATTGCAAGAGACGCCTGCACAGTAAGTACATGCAGCAAGACTCGAGCACAGGTGACAGCTGAGGTCCGTGTTTTTCATGTTAGGGCCTCACAGCCTTTGACTTGACTGAATGCTGGCGGCAAGCAGGATCCACGGGGCAGTGTGGGTGAAGACTGGCTAAGACTGCTCTAAATATATTACATTAATGCTTCAATTGTTCTGAGCTGCCTATAGCTCTAAGAACTGTGCAGTCAAGCATTTAAATATGTAAACGTGTGTGAGTACTCATGTAGACTATGCATTAATGTCTATCTACCAACTTGTCGGACGCTACCAAGAGCATCCATTTACAGATGTCACTTCATCTTCATTGAAAAGTTGGCGCGCACATTTATAAACGTTCGATAATGCCTGCTGTGAAAAAAATACACTTTGGAATGTGACTATGAAGACATGCAGTCTGACTCTGCTCAGCTCAATTTTTAGGTGCCTGTCGTAGGCCCACTTTATTTCTGTGACATCTTAGTTTCTTAATGCTCAAATGGATGTACTTTTTGATATTTATATGTTTACCTTGTCTAAATGGCTTCATGTTCTGGTGTGAAAGAGTCACTCTTAGCATTACATTCTCTCATCTCCCAGCAGTGGTAGCGGGCCTTGTAAGCATGGCCCCAATGAAAATAGCATGAGCTGCTAAGTGCCAGAGTTGTATTGAAGTGTAATAAATTTGCAGCAGGGGTGGAGGTAGCAATGTGCTCATGGGGCATCACAAAATAGAGTAATCAGGTGTTGCAACATGAATGGAGCAGAGCACATCATACTTTCCTTACTTTGAATCATGCAGGCCGATATTAAAAAATATTTGGGATAAAATTCGGGCATCAACGTGTACAGTGAATATATTATAAAATATGAAGGGATGAAGTAATAGCAGCGAAAAAGATGACGCGACGAATGCATGTGACACAATTTATTTTTAATTTCAGTAGAATGTGCTTTTGCAATCTGACCTCTTCAAACTGAAGATATACTTGGCTATGATTTAATTTTAGTGGTTGTGCAATTATGTGAGTAAAGATCTCTCTCATGAAATGAAAATACAATGTGCTGCTTCCTCAGGGGGATTTCCTATCGAGCAGCTTTACAAACTAAAGGCTCTGGGTTGAAAGCTGTGGTTTCACACTTTTCCAAGTTGTGCCATGTATATGTTTTTACAACCTTCAACTGTATGCAACTTGAACACATGCGGAGGCAACTAGTTTAATTATTTTATGTAGGATTGATGGGAGGATGAATGCAGGTGTTTTCAATACTGTGGCCATGTTTGTTGATGGGATTCAGACTACTTTTGTAGGAAAGACCTGCACTTTTTTGGTAAATTCAGGTGGTATGTAAGGAGCAGGCACAGTGACAAGATGGACATGGTTTGGGTGAGGGAGGTGGGCTGAGTAATTACCAGGAGCAATGAAATATGCCCCAGACTGTCAGTCTTGTACCCAGTCATACCAGTTGAGGGATGAAAAAGGCACAGAATGCTCAGCCAGTTTGGGATATAGCACGTCATGTGTCTATCTCCCTGATGTCACAAGCTGTTATCATTTAGCAGCTCCAAGGAATCTGCTCGTACATAACATAACCAGAGACCAGTGTGGCTACAGACACCTGGCTCCTTTTACCTACTACCTATCAAATGAATATGGTCATAGGTGTGTGTGTTTTTTTTTAATGTGTTAGATGTATGGTTTGATATCACAATCATACAACTTATTTTTTGCTGACTAGACACCTAATGCATTCAAAGACACACTAGTATTTACAAACCAAGGCACAACTGCAGACCACGAAAGCAACCGGACTCTGTTACTCTTGAGAAGCTTGGTTTCCTACCCATCTTCAAAAATAGATGCATGCAACATTTTAATGCACTTTGCTTAATCTATATTACTGCCTCTTTTCTGTTTCCTGCACTGTCCTGTGCTCTGCTTGTCTTCCCTTTTTCACGTTTCTCCCACTCTCCTCCTTTCTTGCCCATTTTCCCCGCTTCTGCTGCCCCCGCGACCAATCCCCCTCCCACCTCCCAGCTGTCCAGCCCTTCCCGACCCCTACTTTATGGCAGCCGCTGCAGGGACAGGCGAGCAAGACCACTGACTCTTGTCAGGGAAATTGCTCTCCCACCCTCGCAGCTCCACCATTGAGTGAGGCCTCCCCCATCCCCTGCACTCTACAGTGTGAGTGTTCGAGGCCCTCCTCCACCTGCAGGTTCACCTGCGCTTCATCCCTGGTGGTCCAGTGGATCCCTGTCTCCCACTTTCAGCTCCGTTTTCCACTCGTTTTACTCATTGGTCACTCGTTTTCCATCATCTTTGCCAAAGCTATATTCCTTCTTTTCTGTTGTCTGCACTTTCCTGTGCTTTGCTTGTCTTCTCTTTTTCACCTTTCTCTCACTCTCCTCCTTTCTCGTCTGTTTTCCACTGCTGCTGCCACCGTGGACCCTCCCCCCAGCACGACCAGTGCGACCAATCCCCCTCCCCATTTCCATCTCCCAGCCCTCCCCGACCCCTACTTAATGGCGGCCGCGCCAAAGGCAAGCCCGTCTGCACTCGTCCGCGACCCGACAGTGGCAGGAACCCTGGACCTCCGCCCGCCAATGAAACGACCCAGCAGCACTCCACAAACTCAACCCATGCTGCAACAACAACTGCAAGCAAGCTTCGCCATCCGACACCCATGGACCCTTCAGCTGTCACCTCTTCCGACAAACCTACAGCACCACCAGGAACACAAACCCAGCACAACCCAACTGTAAGAACACACCCAAACGGAAGGCCATGCAACGCATCCTCCTCAACGTCCGATCTCTCCACAAACACGCCACTGAAATCTTGGCCCTCCTCAACAGCACCACCCCGCACATAGCGTTCTTCAGCAAAACCTGGACCAACACCACCTCGGAACCGGATATATCACATCGCCATTCCCCAAGGACACAAGATCTCCAGAAAGGACCGCCCCACCCGCCTGGGAGGAGGAATCGTTGTCGTCCACAAATCCACCCTTCGCCTGAGCACACTCCGCGACGAGCCCACAGACGTGATGGAACATCTAACAATCAAGATACAGACCAGCCCTACCACTACCAACCAAGGAACCCTCATCTACTGACTTCCCGGACCCCGTGGACCGTTCACCAACTCCATCACGGACATCATGTCCCAGCATGCCATCGCATCCACCAACTACACACTGCTGGGAGACATCAACTTCCACATCGACAACCAACTGGAACCCTACACCACGTCTCTCCTGGACAACCTCCACAACATTGGACTCCGCCAAATCTTGACCGCACCCACGCACTCAGCAGGACACTCCATCACCTTCAGCCACACCACCGAACTCACATGGGCTGACCACCTATGCGTCCACTTCACCTTCAGAACACCCACCATCCACAGACATCAGCACAGGTGACCAGCTCACCACCTCACTCAGCAACTCCACTCCAACCATCACGGAAAAGAACGACCCCAACACAGCAGCCCGAACCCTATACAGGTGGATCTCCGAAAGCGCCAACACCGTAGCCCTCCTCAAGAAAAACAACAACACCCATGCCAAGAAAGCCAGATGGTTCACCGCCGAACTTCGAGAGTCCAGGTGCACCTGCTGCCGCCTCGAAAAGTCCTGGAGAAACACCAAATCCACAGATTTCCACAACAACTTCAGATCCACTAACAACGCCCACCACCAACTCATCAGAAAAACGAGGAAAAAAGCGATTGAAGACAAAATCTCCACACACGCACACAACAGCAAAGAACTCTTCAACATCATCAAGGAGTTTGCCTAACCTACCAGCAAGTCGACTGACATCCCTCCATCACAAGACCTCAGCGACAAACTCAGCACCTTCTTTCACCACAAAGTCAAGAACAACTTCAACAAAGACAAACATCACACGCAACCCCCACCAACCACCCCCAACACCCTGAGGCTAACAATTGACAGCTGGACAGCCCTCACCACGGAAGACACACTGAAGACGATGAAAGTAATCCACTCCGGGGCACCCACGGACTTCTGCCCTCACCACATCTTCAACTGAGTCGCCGACACCATCGCACCCATGCTCCTCCACACCATTAACCGCTCCCTGGCGACCGCCTCGTTCCCCGACGACTGGAAACACGCCAAGGTCAACCCCCTCCTAAAGAAACCCTCAGCGGACCCCACCGACCTCAAAAACTACAGACCCATCTCCCTGCTCCCGTTCCCAGCGAAAGTTATTGAGAAAGCCATCAACTGCCAACTCGCCACATTTATCGATGAGCACAACATCCTCAACTCCTCCAAATCTGGCTTCAGGAAAAACCACAGCACAGAAACTGCCATCCTTGCCACAACAGATGACATCTGCACCCTACTGGACAAAGGATGAACAGTAGCCCTCATCTTCCTCAACCTCTCAGTGGCATTGGTCACAGTCTCCCACCGCACCCTAATACGTAGACTTCACAACGCAGGGATCCAGAACAAGGCCCTCGACTGGGTCAGCTCCTTCCTCTCCGATAGAACGCAGCAGGTCAGACTCCCCCCTTTCCTCTCGGACCCTACACCAACCACCTGCGGAGTCCCTCAGGAGTTCTCCCTCAGCCCTACACTCTTCAACTTCTACATGGCCCCGCCCGCCCCATCGTCAGAACCTACGGACTCAACATAGTGTCATATGCAGACGATATCCAACTCATCCTCTCCCTATTCAACAAACCAACAAACCTAACACTGCCAGACACAACTTTCGAGAAGGCATGGAAGCCGTCGCAAAATGGATGAAACACAGTTGCATACAACTAAACGCACAAGTTACTACTTGTGTAACGATATATCTGTAAGAGACATTAGTTAGTGATAGATTCCTTACCTTAGAATATCCCCAGGCGTCAGACTGGATCCGGAAATTTTTGGTAGCAATACCCCTGCGCGTCGGTAGGCGTCGTCCGCGGCTCCGCGTCTGTCGTCGCCGTCGTTAGCGCCGGAATGACGTCGTCGGCGTACTTAGACGCCGCCCACGCGGGCCTACGTCAGTTCTGATACACAGCTTTTCTGCGCTAGACACGCAGAGCCATGATAGAACCAACACTGGTGCCATGAAACTAGGGCCCTGAAAGAGGATGACCTTAACCCTAGATATCAGTTCGCAGAACGGGGAGGATGGGTGAGTCGGTAAGGAATCTATCACTAACTAATGTCTCTTACAGATATATCGTTACACAAGTAGTAACTTGTGCATCTGAAAGAGACATGTTAGTGATAGATTCCTTACCTTAGAATAGATACCCCAGCAATACCAACCCCAGTGTTGGGTCTGCGAACCAATAATCACACCAGAAAGTCCTGCAGGACGGAACGGCCAAAGAAGCCATCCCTCGGGACTCGGCTGTCCAGGCAGTACTGTCTTGCAAACGTGTGCAGCGAGGCCCACGTGGCTGCCTGGCAAATGTCCTGCAAGGGCACTCCTCGGCCCAGGGCAGTTGTAGTCGCCGTGGCCCGAGTAGAAGGAGCCTGCAATCCAGCAGGGGGCTCCTTTTTGGCCATGGAGTAACAGGCCTGGATACACAAGATGATCCACCGCGAGATGGTCCTCTTGTGCACCGCCTTTCCCTTCTTAGCGCCCACGTAACCAACAAAGAGTTGGTCGTCCACCCGGAACTGGCGTGTGCGATCTAGATAATAAGAGAGCGCACGTTTTGGGTCCAGACGGTGGAGCCTCTCTTCCTCTTTCGAGGGATGCGGAGGCGAAAAGGAGGGCAAGGTAATGGACTGCCCGATGTGGAAGGCCGTGACAACCTTGGGCAAGAAAGAGGGTGTCGTCCGCAACACAACCTTGTCTGGATGGACAGAGAGGAAAGGAGGTGTAGAAGAAAGAGCCTAGAGATCACTCACTCTCCTGGCAGAGGTGATGGCCACCAGAAAAGCAGTCTTCAAAGTAAGAAGACGGAGAGGACAGTTATGGAGCGGCTCAAAGGGAGCACACATTAGGTAAGTAAGTACAAGATTCAAGTCCCACTGGGGCATCACGAAGGGAACAGGAGGGAACATGTGTGTGATGCCCTTCAAAAACCAATTTACAATGGGGGACTTGAATAAGGAAGGCTGATCAGGTAGCCGTAAGAAGGCGGAAAGGGCAGAAAGGTACCCCTTGAGAGTGCCCTGAGCAGAGCCCTGCTGGGCTAGAGAAAGAAGAAAGAGGAGAACCTCAGAAAGGGGTGCAGAGAGTGGGTCCCCAGCCTTTGCTGTGCACCATGCCACAAATCTGTTCCACCTGCAGGCGTATACCAACTTTGTGGAGGGACGCCTTGTGCCAGAATGATATCACAAACTTCGGGAGGCAAGTCAAATGGCCTCAACTGCCACTGCTCAATCTCCGAACTTGTAGGTGGAGACTGGACAGGTTTGGGTGCAGAACCGTCCACTGCTGCTGCGACAGAAGGTCCTCCCGAAGAGGCAGACGAACCGGGGGATCGACTGACATGCTGAGTAGCTCGGGATACCAGTATCTTCGTGCCCAGTCCGGAGCCACAAGAATAACCTGGGCCCGGTCGCGCCTGATCTTCTTCAGCACTCTGGGCAGAAGTGGTATAGGCGGAAAGGCGTACAATAGACGGCAACTCGACTCGCGACGAAAAGCGTCTCCGAGCGAGTGCAGCCTTGGAAATTCCAACGCGCAGAACTGATGACATTGCGCGTTCTCTTCCATTCGTGATCCATCATGCACCGACGGCTGAGTTCGTCCGCCCTGGAATTCAGAGAGCCTGCCAGGTGTTGAACCACCAGGGTCACGCCCTGATGTTCCAGCCACTGCCAGAGGCGCTGAGCCTCCTGGCATAGGGTCCACGACCCCACCCGCCCTGTTTGTTGCAGTACCACATGGCAGTGGTATTGTCCGTGAACACCTGCACTACACTCCCCCGGACAGAGGGGAGGAATGCCTTCAGTGCTAGTCGGATCGCCCGCAGCTCCAAAAGGTTGATATGGAGCCGGGACTCCGCCGGAGACCAGAGGCCTCTGATCTCCGCCTCTCCCATGTGGCCTCCCCAGCCCTGGAAGGACGCGTCCGTCACAACCAAGTGCTCCGGGTGGGGTAGGGAGAGGGATCTGCCACTGACCCAATCGCGGTACGTGAGCCACCACTGCAGCTGTTTCGCAGTGCCCTCCGAGATCAAGACATGATCGGAGAAGTTGCCCTGATGCTGGGCCCACTGAAACTTCAGGTCCCACAGCAGAGCCCGCATCCGCCACCGGGCGTGATGCGCCAGAAGGATGCAGGAGGCCATCAGCCCCAGAAGCCGCAGCGTCAACCTGACCGAGACTTGGGATAAAGGCTGAAAGATTGGGATCAGAGCCTGTATATCCCGAACCTGCTGTTCGGGTGGGTAAACCCGAAACTGCGCCGAGTCGAGAACCGCTCCGATGAAGAGGAGCTTCTGAGAGGGACACAGGTGTGACTTCGGCACATTGATGGAGAACCCCAGCAAGTGCAGGAGGTCGGCCGTAGTCTGGAGGTGGTTGACGACTGTCTGGGGCGAGCCCGCCTTCAACAACCAGTCGTCGTGGTAGGGGAAGACTGAGACCCCTAACCTGCGCAGATGAGCTGCGACCACCGCCTTCACCTTCGTGAATCCACATTTGTAAAGCGCACAATCACCCGTAAGGGTCTCTAGGCACTGGGGGCCGTTGGGAAGATTAAGCAAGCTATTGCCCAGAGTCACATGGTGCTGGGCTAATCTGCCGCCGGCCCCGGGGATCGAACCATGATCCCCAGATTCAGGAGTCAGTCGCCCTAGCCGCGGCTGGTAAGGCCGAAGGGGAGCACGGTAAACTGAAAGTGCTCGTGGCCTACCGTAAACCGCAGGTAACGCCGGTGGGCCGGCAGGACGGGGATGTGAAAATAAGCGTCCTGCAAGTCCAGCGCTACCAGCCAGTCTCCAGGGTCCAGGGCAGCTAAGACCTGAGTCAAAGTCAGCATCTTGAACTTCTCCTTCCAGAGGAAGCCGTTGACGTTCTGTAGGTCCAAGATAGGGCGTAGGCCCCCTTTGCCCTTCTTGGGTACCAGAAAGTAGCGGGAGTAACAACCACACCCTACTTCTGGCCCAGGAACGTGCTCGATGGCCCCCTTGGCCAAGAGGGCCGGGACTTCCTCTTGCAGAAGTTGCAAGTGATCCCCCGACAAGCGGTGGAATTGTGGTGGCATGGCTGGAGGGGTCGCCTCGAAGGGTAGGGAGTAGCCCCTTCGGACGATCTGCAGCACCCACCTGTCCGACGTGACAGTGCGCCAGTGGGAGAGGTGATGGCGAACCCTGCCTCCCGCAGGCGCCACATGGGCCTGAAAACTTGGACTAGGAAGGTTTTGAGGCAGGTGCTGCGGAGGGAGGTGTGGACTGGCCTCGCCGTTGACACCGACCACCGCTACGGCGGTTTCCACGGCCGCCACAGCGCTGTTGAACATTCTGCGGTTCTTGGCTGGCAGCACGTGTGGGGGCACCCCTTCTTTGGCCACGAAAGGAGCGAAAGGCACCCGATTGCTGGCGTGTGGCCGAGAGGCCCAAGGACTTGGCCATAGCCCTGGAGTCCTTAAAACGCTCAAGCGCATGGTCTCCCTTGTCGCCAAAGAGGCGACGGCCGTCGAATGGCATGTCCAGATGTGTGGCCTGGACATCGGCCGAAAAGTTGGCGGACCTCAACCAGGCGTGGCGTCGAACCGCCACTGTCGTTGCCATTGCCCTGCCCAGTGAGTCCGTGGTTTCCAGCCCACACCGAATGGAATATTGCGCGGCATCTCGGCCCTCTACAAGGGTTTGGGCAAGTTTACCCCGGACCTCCTCCGGACATTGTGGCAGCACGTCCGCGACCGCGTCCCACAGGATGTGGGTGTAGCGGCCCAAGAGACAGGCGGTATTGACAGACCGCAGCCCTAAGCTTAGGGACGAGAACACTTTCTTCCCGCACTTTTCATATCTCTTGGATTCCTGTTCGGGCGGAGCCGACGGGAATGCGGTCTGGGAAGCGGAGGCCTGGATAACCAGGCTCTCGGGTGGGATGGGTGGACAAAAAGCAAGGGTCGCCCGGGGCCGGGCGGTAGCGTCTGGCCACATTCCTATCCACAGGCGGACCTGTGGCGGGCTTGGACCAAGTGCCCACAAGAACGTCACACAAGGCCTCGTTGAACGGCAGCAGAGGCTCGCTGGAGCTTGACTGCGGTTTGAGGACCTCAGTGAGGAGGTTAGTCCTCACGGCCGCGACGGGAGCTCAAGGTTTAAGGCCTTGGCCGCCCTCGTCAACACCACACTGTAAGTAGACCCCTACTCCGAAGCCACGGTTGGAGGGGAGACAAATCCAGTGTCTGGCGAAGTGTCAATACCACTGGCCTCCCCAAGCTCATATGTCCAGTCCTGTTGAGACTGGCATACCAGTGCCAGAGGGTCCTCAGACCCCTCCCAATCTCCCTCGTCACCCGTCTCCTGTAAAACAGGATTAACAGACGGGGCCTCCTCATGGAAATAAAAACCTCCAAAGGCCATCGGAAGCGGCGCCGTTCCGGTGCCCGAGTCGGATTGAAGGGAACAATGGGGTCGGCGTCCACAGTGGGCGCCGGGGGCGACACCCGTGGGGCCTGTGAGGTCGTGAGGTCGACCGGCGACGACCCGGATCCGGAGAGGTCCTGAGGCGCCGGGACCGAAGTCGCCGGCGGCGCCGGGGCCGAAGCACCCGACCCGCTAGGGCCTCCAGCCGGGACCGTTGGGCCCGGAGGCGCCACGGAACCCGACTGAGGAGGGAGGGACCTCAGGGCCATGAGGTACCGCTCGATCTCCTCCGGCGTCGCGCCGTACCCAGGGACTCGAAGGTGTGGGGCAGGCGGCGATGCTTGCGACTCCCTCGCAACCGCGCGGGCGGTGTCGCCCGAACCCCCGGCCGTATCGTGCGAGCGTCGGGGTGGGTCGGAGGAACAATGACGTCTCTCCGACCTCTCATGCCTCTTACCCGAGGATTTGGATCCTGACGACCGATGTACACTCCCGGAGCTGCGATGACTCCGACCCCGCGACCGGTCCCTCGACCTCCCGTGGGACCGGGACCGAGACCTGGAACGGCGCGGGGCGACTGCCGGAGCTTGAGTCGCTTGCGGGACCGCTCCTGCCTATCGTTAGACGTCAGGGCCCAGAAGTCGGAGCAGGTGCGGTCATCGTGGTCGAGGCCTTAAACACTTCAGGCACCGGCAATGGGGGTCCGTAACCGACATCAGTCGGTCGCACTTCGAACAGGGTTTGAACCCGGGCATCCCTACCGGCACAGACAGTCGTAAACTCGAGGAAAGAAATGATCAAAAAGATCAAAAAGTTCAGTCAAAATATGACTAGGGGTAGAGCTTCCCCGGATTTGCGTTAGCTGGTGCGGAAAAAAGAACTGACGTCAGCGCGCATGGGCGGAGTCTAAGTACTCCGATGACGTCTGTGAGAAGTTGGCCTGATATATAGTGTTCACTATTCTAGTGAGCACTTTGCATCAGTCCAAACAACCCTTATGGTGATTGGTTGTAAGTCAACCTTATAGACCAGCTATCCTAGTAGCGTGGATACGAGCAGTCTTCGGGCTAAACTCTAGAGGGCATGTTAAGTGAAGTAGTGTGGCTCACTGGTTAGAGGCGGCAGACCCGAGAGCAGAGGACGGCCCGGGACCAGGGTTCGATTACCGGCGCGGCAGGTTTCTGGACCAGGGTCAGCGGACTCGATAATTCTCTCGCCTCGGTGCCCACTCTGATCAGCGATCACACTCGGCAACTCTGGGCATTAGCTTGCCTCATCTTCACTAACGGCCCCACCAGACCGCCGGGGATGCCCGGTCTCACTCTGGAGATACCCATTAAGGGACCATCTCTCAGGGAAGCCAGGAAGGGTTTCGCAGCGGTCGAAGCGCCTTGGGACCCTCCGGGTAAGTACTGCGCTATATAAATGCCTATACATTACATTACATTACATTAAGCCAGCTGTTATGCCATCACATATACCCCGTGAACACCGAGTGAAAGGACACCACACAAGTGTTATGAAAATAAACAGTGTATTTAAGTCACAACAGCCCTGTACTCTTTATGAGGACAGGGTACTAAGCACACAACAAAACTCTTACGAAAATACTTTAAGTTGCACAATTTACACAAATGCCCGAGGGGCACGGAAAACCATATACTATGGAAGTATAAACAGTCAGGGAACAGGTTTTTAAGTATTCAGGAAAATGGCGCTCAGCTTGTCACGGTATGTCTTAGAGTCTCGTGATATAAAATTAGGTGCTTCTTGGCAGAGGAAAACCTTAACCTCTGTAAGAGAAGGGGTTCAGAAACCTCTCTCTAATGTAAATGGACAACAATCCAGAGCACACTTTGTGTATCCAATCAAGAATCAAACTTCAAGCGGTCAAATGATTAAAGTGATGGGATAGATCATACACGCATAAGTCTTTCAAAATGTATTTTATTGTTCAACAGTGTTCTTTCTTGAGAATCACTGTGTATGTCACTCTAGCCTACACGTGTTTCATCACAGCATGTGGCTGTGAATCTTCAGGGCTAAAAGAAAAATAAATAATAAACAAACAAAAGAAACAAACCAAATCAACATATAATATGTGTGGAGGGTGGGGACACCAGTGAAGTGGAAACCAAAAGATGGGGGTGGGAAAAAAATAGTCAAAAAGTGACTTTAATTGAGAAAGCTCACAGGCAGTTTTACATGTCGGGTCTAAATGATTGGCGCGTGAAATAGGTTGTGTGTGGTGACATACGACCTTAATTTTATTTTTCTTTTAGCCCTGAAGATTCACAGCCACATGCTGTGATGAAACACGTGTAGGCTAGAGTGACATACACAGTGATTCTCAAGAAAGAACACTGTTGAACAATAAAATACATTTTGAAAGACTTATGCGTGTATGATCTATCCCATCACTTTAATCATTTGACCGCTTGAAGTTTGATTCTTGATTGGATACACAAAGTGTGCTCTGGATTGTTGTCCATATACTATGGAAGTGGAATGAGAAATTACTAGCAGGTAAGTATGTACTAATAGGCTTTGGAATCGCTAGGACTACGTTACTGAACCTTCAGATTACTAGTAGGAGGCCTAGGGGACTCGGGTGCAGAGTGTGCACTCTCACGCGGGATGCGGGACAAAGTCTATGGGAACTAGTAAAGACAAAGTTAGTGTTCTCGGGCGAACCCGATAAGGTAGGTCGAAAACGACAGTGACTCTGGACCCTTGGATAGTGAGGCTATGCTGGGGCACCGAAATGCCGAAGTTACCTAGCCCAGGGGCTGCAGCTGCATAGGTCTCAAAAGACGTCGGGAATCCTCGTTGACGAACCAGGAGCCTGAAGTAAGAAGTTGCTGGCTGGCGACCAGTGAAGATAGTTCGAGTGATCCAAGCCTGGATCGAAGATGGATGACACCTGAAAGCAGAGGGGACCAAGTACGTGACTACTAGCCAGTAGTCAGGTGGCACCAGGAGGGCACCGGATGGTAGTCCCCTCGACTAGGTGAGTGGGCGACGCTGGGCTCTGCAGTCTCACGGACCAGGAGGCGTTGTCGGCGACCAGGATGGAGGTGCGAGCTGTCCCACGATGGATGATGCTGTCGACGTCGCTGGACCCAGGATTGGGGCAACAGTCTTGGCAAATTCAAGCCCACGCGGTGGACCTAAAATGGCGTCTGGTGTGGACCAGGAGGGTCCGGGGTGCTCCTCTTTTGGAAGGGAGCAAGGGCCAGTCTGGAGCAACCAGACCAGCAGTGTTGTCGTCGTTGATCGTCGTCTGGAAGGCCACAAGCCAGCGGGCTAGTAGCCAGACAACGCGGTGAGCAGCAAAAAGCAGAAGGGCCCCACGCAGATCATGGAGATGCTGGGGGGCTGGACTTCGGTGCTGGAGCTGCTCAGGGTCGGGGCTTCTCGGACCCCAAAGCACTCACCAGAGGATCCCTCGGCGGTCGTGCTGGATCGAAGTCGTGCAGTTCTGATGATGGCCGGTCCCTCGAGGTCTCGTCGCACCTACGGTTCTCAGCTTAGCTGTAGAGGTAGGTAGAGGTCAGAGGTGCCAGGGAAGCCGGGTCTCGTCGTGCTGGTCGGTCGGATTCCTGAGGAAGGACGTGCAGCAAACCGCAGAGTTCTTAGATGGTGCCTGCGGATGCAGGGTGACTACGCCTTAGCCACAAGGGAGAAATCTTGAGAAGAAGTCGAGAGTTCCTTTCGTAGAAAGTAGTTTCTTCATTCAAAGATGATCTAATTTGGAAGGGTCCCCGCTCCTGCCTTTATCCTAAAGAAAGGGGTGGGTACGCCACTAGGTCCTGCCCTAGGGGTGGGACCAGGAAGGGGGGTGGTTACACCCCTCTCCCATGCCGGACTTTCCCCAGGCCAGGGGCTGGTGTGCCCCAGGAACTGGTTCTAGCCGGCAGATGCGTAGTGAGCACCGGGGTGCCACTTGCAGTCACCTTCCTGTAAAGCCCTGCCTACCCAGGATACACAAAACCCTGTCTGGGATGGTGCTAGCACTGTCCCTGACAGGAAACCCTTTGTCCAAGCTCTCCTCGCTGGAAGGACTCCCAGCAGCAGGAGGTCAGACTCGTGTCTGTGGTGGCAGCATCCATTTTGTGGAGCTGAGGCTTCAGTTAACTTTAACCGGGGTTCACAGTTACATACATGTCGTGTCCCTCTAGAAGGGTGGAATGCTAACCCCGTCGCCAGAATTGGCGAGCGGTTAGTATTCCAATTCGTATGACACCTTACTCGACATGTTTTGATAAAGCAATACCAAAGATAGCATTTAACCGCGAGGATTATAATGCACTTAAGAGTATATGGTATGCGCTATCATGGAACAGCTATTAGGACTTGGTTCCGCAAGCTGCAAACGGGCTCAGCTCATGCCAGAGCACCATTTCACACGATTCCAAGCACTCTGCCTTCAGGATTGTCAAGGCCTGCCATAGGAGTGACTGATAGGAATCTGTGTGTCCATTTTTAGGGTTAGATATAGGTATACTATATCTAAAGCAAAGGGTGATTACACCACCTTGCCCCAGCTGTCGTGCAGCCAGTTGTGTCAGATTTAGATGGCCATCCGGGGGTGGCATAATACATGCTTCAGCCCCTGGTAGGCCCTGGGTACACCTATGCCCTGAGTTACAGGGTCTGATAAGGTGGCCCAGTACCAATTGGATAATGCACCTAAGGTACACAAGTCAATTTAGTGAGAGAACAGCTAGACTGTGGGTCTGACTGGCAGGCCCACAGCCAGAGAAAGTCGTAAACCAGTGAAACAAAAGCAAAAAATCTGGGTGATCATAGGATTGCAGACCCTACTCTCCTACAACGTCATTCCGGCGCTAACGACGCCGACGACGGACGCGGAGCCGCGGACGACGCCTACCGAGGTATTGCTACGCAAAAGCTTCCAGATCCAGTCTGACGCCTGGGGATATTCTAAGGTAAGGAATCTATCACTAACGTGTCTCTTTCAGATACCGACAAGACAGAAGTACTCATCCTGGGCTCAAACCCCAATGCTTGGAACGACACCTGGTTGCCCCCCACCCTCGGAAACCCGCCCACCCCCACGGACCACGCACACAACCTGTGAATCATCCTGGACTCCGAGCTCAAAATGGACCGCCAGATCAACTCAGTCTCGTCCTCCTGCTTCCATACCCTCTGCCTCCTACATAAGACCTTCAAATGGATACCCTTCGAACACAGAAAGACCCTCACTCACGTCCTGATCACCTGTTGACTCGACTACGGCAAAGCACTCAACGCTGGAACAAACAAAAAACTTAACTCGCCAGTTACAGAACATCCAGAACGCAGCCGCAAGGCTGGTCCTCAACCTGCCAAGACACTGCCACATCACATCGCCCGGCACCTGCGCACACTCCACTGGCTCCCCATTGAGGCAAGAGTCACCTTCAAGATGCTCATGCACACAAGGCCGTCCACGACACGGGACCAGCATACCTAAACAGCCGACTCAAATTCCACGCTACCCAAAAGGACCCCAGATCAGCCCAGCTCTCCTACCTCGTGGTCCCACGCACCAGAAAAACCAGATCAGGAGGCAGCTCCCTCTCCTTCCACTCGGCCAAAGCCTGGAATGCCCTTCCGCTCCACCTCAGACAGACAACATTGTTTCCCATCTTCATAAGAAACCTCAAACTTGGCTCTTCGACGGTCCCCCTCCTTGATGGACAGGAACCTGCACCCTCCCACCCCCAGCACCTTGAGACCCTTGCGGGTGAGTAGTCGTGCTTAACGAAAGCCTGATTAAGTGATTGATTGATTGATTGATTGATTTCATATTTAAAATTTGCATGAAGCAAATGGGCAGCCGGATTCTTGTGCTGCATATTTTCAAGGTACACTTTGCAGTATTATGTTTTTATTTAAAGGAAAAGTGTCAGACTGGACCTGCACTTTCCCCAGGTTTCGAAAATGTATTTTTGTGGGAGTCCATCTTTTTTTCAAAAATGAAACATGCTCACCGACTAAAATTTGCAGACCTTGTTGGGTTGGAAGGAGCTATGTATTCACAAGGCTGCGTTGTGCGAGGAGAGTCTGATGAAAAGGTAGGTGGTTTTATCACTCAGGTGAGTTTTTGTGATCTTGTGCCTGGCCCCATCAACCTCTTCCTACCCTTATGCTGAAGGTGATTTCCGTTACAAATAGCACGGTATATAAATTGGGAGAGTATTTCAATATTCATAAGTGTTGCTTTATATGTACTGGTTTGTGACATGTTAGACTGGGTGTTGGTCTCTGTGGATATGCATGTGGACGTCTGTGATGTTGGTAATGTCTGAGGTCTTGGTCTTTGTTCCTTTGGGTGTATGAGGGTGTCTCGTAGTGTCTTCAGAGCCATTGCTGTGCTATTTAGCTGTTTAGGGTGTGTGGTGTAAATGTTTTTACCTGGCTGGTGGGGGTGATTGTAGGTGTTTGGGGGGATTTGTAAGAGTATCTTGAATGTTGTGAGCTGGCGCTAATTGAATGTTTGGCAATGTTTAGTCGACGTTTGGTTGTGTTGGATGAGTTGTCAGAGAGGTAAGCGCATCGACAAAGTGCAAGAAATGAAATCTACATAGTCTTTTTTTGGCATACCAGCCACAGACCATAACAAGGCCGTGGTTTTCTTTCCACATATGGTTTTCGCTTGCCCTTGTATGACTGGATGCTAGTCCGCCCTGTTTTACGTCTGGAGCTCCTAGGTTTTCTTTGGCGGGGAACTGCAATTGTAAAACGTTTTGTTTGAAGAGTTTGTGGGTCATGTTTTTTTCTTGAGTATCGGACACTTTTCTTTTTCTTTTAATCACATTAGTGAGGTTCCAGAAAACAATTTAGAAACATATGAGAATGTTTCTGTGTTTGGGCTTTATTTTTTGAGTGATGCTTTGGAAGTAGTCTGATTTTTTGCGACTGTTTTGTTTGCAGTGTTTGTAGTCCTAAAACATTGTGCATTAGTATTCAGCCCTAAAACATTTTGCATTGTTATTCGTCTGCTGGCTGGTTTTAAAATGTATACAAGAAATGGTCACTGTGCACAACGGGTTAGTCCAATTCTGTTCCTCATGAAGTTTTATTCTTTCTTTAAACATTTAGCGTGTTTAACATTTGTGGTCCGCCCAATTTCCACATGTATAGGAATGCAAAACGGGTTTGGAGCAAAGTGTCTCTCTCCAAAAGTCGAACGCACAGCTCAGTCCTTCAGAAATCAACCACAATTTTTTCCATTTAAGCCAATTTTTTTTCATCTTCTCACATGAGAGGCACTTCTGTACTTCAAAGTTTCTGATGCTGCAGATATGCCCATCCGGGCCTTTTTCTGTTGCACGAGACGTACATTCATAATCTTTAGTAATTAGTCTTTTACACCCAATGCATTTCGGGCTTTTTTAAGCCCTTCGTCAGGGGTTTCACTACAAATTAAAAAACATCAGTGTTAGACTTTGTCTCCAGACCTCCGTACATAGATACTATCAATTATTGCTTTTTTAAGCCCTTCTTCAGGGGTTTCACTACAAATTAAAAAACATCAGTGTTAGACTTTGTCTCCAGACCTCCGTACATAGATACTATCAATTATTGCTTTTTAAGCCCTTCTTCAGGGGTTTCACTACAAATTAAAAAACATCAGTGTTAGACTTTGTCTCCAGACCTCCGTACATAGATACTATCAATTATTGCTTTTTTAAGCCCTTCTTCAGGGGTTTCACTACAAATTAAAAAACATCAGTGTTAGACTTTGTCTCCAGACCTCCGTACATAGATACTATCAATTATTGCTTTTTTAAGCCCTTCTTCAGGGGTTTCACTACAAATTAAAAAACATCAGTGTTAGACTTTGTCTCCAGACCACCGTACATAGATACTATCAATTATTGCTTTAAACAGTGCATGCGATATTCTTAAAAACACCTTTCAGTCAACGTTTTCCCTCTAAACTGCACTGATGTTTACATATGCATTTCAACAGTTGCCCGAATAAGCTTTCTCTAAGTTGCACAATCGGCCCTTGTTCTGCCTCTTCACTTATTATTTGAAAAAGGCATGATGACTGTTACCCATCAGTTAATTCTCCACGCTGTTCACAGTTAATAGTAACCATTAAGCAGAACCCCATCGATTTTTTCCATACCTTAATTATCCGATTGTGCAAGCCCCTTCTTAACTTCGTCTCCCATTCCGCAAAGCAAAGCCTCACTTCTAACTGACTTCCCGCTATCAGTTTGTGTGGCGTAGCCACGCCTCACCCGCTGAATCAATTATGTGAACCTCCACTCCCTTCTTCCTACGAATTCCATAACACACCGCTTTTGATGCCACGAAAGCTCCGGTTGCATTTAGCGCCTATGTTTTATAATGACACTGACTTGCATGTTATTACAAAAACCTATTCAAACAACTAATGTAAGTACCCCGCCCATCCGCAGATGTCTATGGACATTGATTAAGGAGTATATCATTATATGGAATAAGTTGGAATAAAATTGGCTTAAATGGAATAAATTGTGGTTGATTTCTGAAAGACTGAGCTGTGCGTTCGACTTTTGGAGAGAGACACTTTGCTCCAAACCCCTTTTGGTTTTAAGATGCACCATCTTGTAACCCCTGGTTTGTTTTATGCCGGTTAATATTTTTGCTTTCAGAAAAATGATTAGTGAGTGGGTCAGATTTCAGCATAAATTCAATCAGATTTGGGTTCCCTTTGCCCTCTAGATTTTTATTGCCTCTTGGTCCCAGTGCTTTGTTTTGTCATTTGACCAGTTGGCATTTGTTTATTGGGACGGTGCTGTCCCCTGGTTTGTCTGTTAGCCATTTATAAACTGCAGGTATGATTTACAGTTTCATGGATAGGGTGCTCGGTCACAAACATGTATGTTCCTGCCCATCTCAGACTTTTCAAACTGTTGGCAGCTTACAATCATAGACAGCAGCACAATCCCTGTGCACTGGTTGGGGATGGCCCATTTTTATACACCACATTCCTTTGTCTGTAGGTGCAGGGTGGGGGAGAAACCAGTCGCAGCTGGTTTTGGAGCACCCTTGATGTGCTCATCACCTCACTCTATTCACTGGCAGGGCTAGGGTCATCAGTCGCACCACAGGGGGCGGAACCAGCATTGTCTGGGGAAAACCCAGCCTCATTCAGGACACAGGTACACTCCTCCCCAGCCATCAGCATGCTAATCTCCACACTCACCACCGGACAGACCCATCATGACTCATGGAGCCTGGCATCCCAGCCAGCTCCAGCCAATCACACGCCAGCACCTTCACAGCACAAGTTCAAGTTCAGGAATTTGTATAGCGCACTACTCACCCAGAGGGTCTCAAGGCGCTTGAGGGAGGGTGGGTGCATTACTTATCGAATAGCCAGGTTTTTAGTTGCTTTCTGAAGGAGAGGTGGTTCTGTGTAAGTCGGAGGTGAGTGGGGAGAGAATTCCAAGTTTTGGCCGCTAAGTAGGAGAAGGATCTTCCTCCCATGGTGGATCTGTGGATGCGCGGAACTGCGGCGAGGGCTTGATTGGATGATCGTAGTTGGCGGGGTGTGTAGAAGGACAGTCGTGTGTTGAGGCATTCGGGTCCTAGGTCGTAGAGGGCCTTGTGTGCGTGGGTGAGGAGACGGAACGTTATTCTCTTGTTGACGGGGAGCCAGTGGAGATCCTTCAGGTGAACGGAAATGTGAGCATGACGGGGAATGTCCAGTATGAGTCTGGCTGAGGCGTTTTGGATGCGTTGGAGTTTTTTCTGTAGTTTGGCTGTGGTCCCGGCGTAAAGGGTATTTCCATAAGCCAGTCGGCTGGTGACCAGTGCGTGGGTGACTGTCTTTCTTGTTTCGGTGGGGATCCAGCGGAAGATTTTTTTGAGCATGCGTAGGATGTTGAAGCATGAAGATGAGACGGCGTTGGTCATCGAGAGGGAGGAGTCTAGGATGAAGCCCAGGTTACGTGTGTGATCTGTAGGTATGGGTGCTGTACCCAGGGCCGGTGGCCACCATGAGTCGTCCCAGGCAGAGAGGGATGATCCTAAGATGAGGACTTCCGTTTTGCCCGAGTTAAGTTTTAAATGGCTGTTCTTCATCCATTCGGCTACTTCTTTCATTCCTTCGTGTAGATTGGTTTTGGCGGTGTTTGGGTCTTTGGTGAGGGAGAGGATCAGCTGGGTGTCGTCTGCGGAGGAGATGATGTTGAGGTTGTGTTGGCGCGCGATGGATGCGAGGGGACTCATGTATACGTTGAAGAGGGTGGGGCTGAGTGAAGATCCTTGTGGTACACCACAGATCACTTCGGTGGCCTCTGATTTGAATGGGGGGGGAGGTGGACTCCCTGGGTTCTTCCGGCGAGGAACGAGATGATACAATCCAAAGCTTTTCCTTGTATTCCGACGTTGTTGAGGCGTTGTATGAGTGTGCTATGACATACTGTGTCGAAGGCGGCGGAGAGGTCGAGTAGGATGAGGGCAACTGTTTCTCCGTTGTCCAGTAGCGTTCAGATGTCGTCCGTAGCTGCGATGAGGGCGGTTTCGGTGCTGTGTTTGGCTCGGAAGCCGGACTGTGAAGGGTCGAGCGAATTGTTGGATTCAAGGAAGGCGGCGAGCTGACTATTGACGGCTTTCTCAATGACTTTGGCAGTGAATGGGAGGAGTGAGATGGGGCGGTAGTTCTTAAGTTCAGAGGGGTCTGCTGTGGGTTTCTTCAGAAGGGCGCTGAGTTCGGCATGTTTCCAGCTTTCCGGGAAGGTAGCGGAGTTGAAGGAACAGTTGATGACATCGCGGAGATGGGGTGCGATGATGGAGTCTGCTTTGTTGAAGATGTGGTGGGGACATGGGTCGGTTGGCGATCCTGAGTGAGTGGAGTTCATCAGGCGGATGGTGTCTTCAGTGGTGATTGGGTTCCAGGCGAAAAGGTTGTGAGAGTGCTGTTTTGGTTCGGAGGTGGGTGGAGTGGGCTGTTCATCGGACTGGTTTTCAAAGCTGTTATGTAGGCCGGTAATTTTGTTGTGGAAGAAAGAGGATAAAGAGTCGCAGAGGTCTTGGGAGGGAGTGAGGTCGTTGGTGCCGGCGGTGGGGTTGGTAAATTCTTTGACGATGTTGAATAGTTCCTTGCTGTTGTAGGCGTTGTTGTCGAGTCGATCCTTGAATGCTGATTTCTTGGTGGATCGGATCAATTGGTGGTGTTTGCAGGTGGCGTCCTTGAAGGTGGTCAGGTTGTCAGAGGTTGGGTTTTTTCTCCAGGTTTTCTCGAGGGTACGACATAACTTCTTGGATTTCTTAAGGTCATCGTTGAACCAGGGGGCCTTTTTGCTACCTTGTTTGATCTGATGGTTTTCAAGGGTGCTAATACGTCAGCGCTGTGGGTGATTCATTGTGTGAGTTTGGTGGCAGCTTGCGATGATATGGCAGGAGGGTTTTGGTTTAGCGATGTGAAGAGTTGGTCGGTGGTGATTTTGTTCCAGTTTCTTCGAGGAATAGGTTGTGGGGGGTTGTGGGTCGTGGTCTTTTTGTAGCTGAAGTGAACGCAGTTGTGGTCTGTCCAATGGAGATCTGTGGTGTGATCGAAGGAGATGTGTTTGCTGGAGGTGAATATAGGGTCGAGCATGTGTCCAGCAAGGTGGGTGGGGGTGTCAACAAGTTGTTGGAGTCCGAGATTGGCCAGGTTGTCCAGAAGGGTGGTGGTGTTGCTGTCGTTTTTCTTTTCCAGGTGGAAGTTGAGGTCTCCCAGTAGAATGTAGTTCTCGGAGGTGAGGGCATGTGGGCTGATGAAGTCGGTGATGTCTTCGTTGAATTGTGTGCGGGTTCCTGGTGGTCTGTAGATGAGGGTGCCTCTAAGTGTGGTCCTGGGGTCGGTGTGGATCTGGAAATGAAGGTGTTCGGCGGTCGCTAGGTTATCGTCGGAGCAGGTCGTGATTCGGATGGTGTTCTTATGGACGATGGCGATGCCTCCTCCTGTTTGGTTGGTGTGGTCTTTTCGGATGATCTTGTAAGCGTCCGGGATGGCTATGGCGATGTCGGGCGCTGATGAAGCGTTCATCCAAGTTTCTGTAAGGAAGGCGACGTCTGGCGATGCAGTGTTGAGTAGGTCCCAGATTTCAGTGGCGTGTCTGTGGACCGAACGGGTGTTCAGCAGGATGCACTTCAGGTGGTTGGAGTTGGAGCTGTGTTTGGAGGTAGTGGATTTGGTGTGGGTCCTGGTGCAGGCGAATTCGCAGGAGTGGCAGGCGAAAGGAACCATGGGTGTGTCCTGGGGCAGCTTCACAGCATTGTGGTGTGCGTCCGGGGTTAAGGGCAAAGAGGGTAGCGGCGTCAAACGTTATGCGGGAGGAGTGGGTTTTGCGAGGACCAGGGGTCTGGCGCTGGGCGCGGTCCTGGCGCGGACGGGCGTAGACGGGCTTACCTTTGGCGCGACTTCGGCGCGCATGGGGCGCGTCCGCTGCGCGTGTACGCTGTGCGTAGGTCCATCTGTCATAAATGGATATTGGAGGGGGCGGAGGGAGGGAGGGGCGGCTGGGAGGCGGGAGCGAGGTGGGGGGACGGGCTGGAGGCACAACCACCAAATGGCAGCGACAACAAGGCAAACAGAACAAGACTTGGGCACGATGTGAAAACGCAGCTATGGGCACAATCAGGCACAAATTAAACTAAGGAAGCTATGTGGGCAATGCGAGCAGTGGAGCGCTATGATAGTACGCAGGCACAATTCACAATTAAGCACAAATATTATTATAGGCAATGCGAGCGCTTGAGCAAAATTAAGCGCTACAAAACTGAGCAGGCAACAATTAAATGTGAGTCAGGCTGGTCAGAATTGTTTTTGGCAGCAGTGGGGAGCAAAGCGCTGCGATACCAAGAGGAGATACCAGGGAGGAGCGACCGCTACTGCAGGGGTCAGGCTGGTCACCTGGCACATACACAGCCATGTCTAGAAGTGGCACTTCCGCACGAGACACACTCATGCCACATACATAATTGCGAAGCATTCACTCTCACGAGTTCGCACATACCAAATTCGAGCATGCACACATCACGCATCAGGATCTACCAGAGACACCAACATTCCCCATGCATTCCTATGGGAGGGCAGGCTAACCTTACTCCACGCACTCAGAGTGCGCACGGACTTTCCACTGGGACACAGTGAAAGTGCGCAGAACCCAAAAATCACCATCACCAGGTCACCATTAAAAGCAAAAAGTTCAGGGGTGAACCTGCCAGAAGGGCCAAGTCCAATAATTGTTATTGCCTCTTGGTCCCAGTGCTTTGTTTTGTCATTTGACCATTTGGCATTAGTTCATTGGGACGGTGCTGTCCCCTGGTTTGTCTGTTAGCCATTTATAAACTACAGGTATGATTTACAGTTTCATGGATAGGTTGCTCTGTCACAAACATGTATGTTCCTGCCCATCTCAGACTTTTCAAACTGTTGGCAGCTTACATTCATAGGCAGCAGCACAATCCCTGTGCACCGGTTGGGGATGGGGAAGTATAGGCTCTTTAGCTTTACACAGCTATTGGTTGCTGAAGTCCTCCTCACAGTGGTGTAAGCCCCAGAGACAGTGCTTCACGTGACCTCGGCAAATCATGGATTTTGCTCGGGTCACACGCACACCCTGCCTCCTGTACTACAAGGCAAATATTGTACTGTTCTTCCTTGTTACTTGAGTGAAAGTGTATAGCCTTTGCATGCACCAACTAGTTACCGGTTCCATAGCATTAGACATTCAATGGAGGGCCGTTACATCTGGCGCAGTGCCAGGCATTATTACCAAGGGACGCCCCACACCACATCTTTTGATTCCTCCACACACTATCTTTTGATAGTGTTCCAAAGTAATGCACCATATGCCTTCTTTTATTTCAGTTAGTTCTTACAATCGAAGGTGCCTAATAAAGGTACAGCCCCACGTGCCTCAACAACCACATAAACTCCCACACACTTATCAGAAAGTTCCACCCAGCCACACTCCTACTCGCACACACACCTGCATATACAGAAGCAGATCTGGCAGTCATGCCTTCTAACTCCATTCTAAAGCCTGGAATGATCTGGCGCTGCACATCAGAGCCACCTTTTCAGTTCTTGAATTCCATAAGAAACTGAAAACCTGACTCTTCACCTAGCCCCTACTCTGGCCAAAACATTTCCTGCTTCAGCACCGGGATACCCGTCCGGAATAACATAACATAACATGGTTTTCTGATATCCTGCATAGGCATCTGACTTTGTGCCTCTTGCTACATGACTAGTTTAGTGAACCTGACGCAAGCATTGGTCTCTTGGTATCATGCTGTAAGGGAGATTGTCAGATGGGTGTTAGTCCAGAAGGATGGGTCCTATTTTGTGACTATCTTTTGATCTCAGCTTGGATAAACTATGAGCTTAGCCTTGCATGACCTTACGGACAGTGCAGAGTAAATGGAACTGCTCTACTCTGCATAATAAATAGCAGTCTAACTTATCAGAAAAGGATACAGAGAAGCATACTGTGTTGACTGACAAGTGGGTGGATATAAACCAGTGGAAAGTCAGTCACGTTTGATGTGGGGGTGAGAGATGGTGACCAATGTCTTTTGGAAGTGATTTTATTGCCCTTGGTTTAGCACTACATGGTTTCAATAATACCAACTGTGTTTTGCATGAGAGTTTCAGATGGGATGCTCTGCCTCTGAAAATGCTACTAACAATCCAACTCTGCATAGTAAGGGGGCGAGTATCAAATAAATGGATGGGTGCGATTTGGGAATGTGTGACTAGCTATGTTCCCTCTAGGGCGCGCGCGCGCACCTGCCCTGACGTCACCGTGCACTGTCCCGTGTGGAGCGCGCACACTGGACGTACCTCTAGAGAGTCGCGCTGCCGGCCGCTTTGAAGAGGCGAGCAGCGCGATCATCACTCATCAGGCACTTTTGACTCAGGAGTGCAGGTAAGGAGGCGGGGGTGGCTGGTGGGCTGTGGAGCGTGTGGGGCAGACTGTGGCTTTTGTTGCTGTTAATCAGAGTCCCTTCACGAGCTCCAATTAACAGCAAGACTTAAACAAAAGGCCAGAGTCTGCCCCGCTTTTACTAACAAAAGCGTAGACAGTTTCCAAACACAGCGCGTACTTTAGCACACGCTGTGTTTGGAAAGTGTCTACGCTTTTGTTAGTAAACGCGGGTCAGACTCTCAGCCATGAGGATTGTTTTAACTTAGTGGCGTATCTGCTGGTCTATGTGCAGGGCTCAGAGGGATATGAAAACAGATGTGCAGAGGTTTGGCTCTAAAAAAACTGGTTGTTTTGTGTGCCTCAAAGACCAATTAACATATCTTTGCTTGTTGCAAAACGGCATTGTGCTCTAAATTGGTTTATTAGCAAGTAGGTGCATGGTTTAAATTAAATATACATATGGCATTTGCAAGTGGGGTTCTAATACAGATCTTGCTACACTTCTATAGTGAATATTTATACCTGCCATTTCGGAAATTCCTTTAATCTTTCCTTATTCAGATACCATCTTATCTCAAGCCCCTCATGAAGCATGAGATATGCTACTCTGAGGCTCAATGACTTCTTGAAAAAATGTTGGTGAGCATGAATCAGAAACGTGAACATCAAAGGTTGATAGTAGCAGTGTCACACCTTAACCAGTGTTCTGAACCTTAGCAGATCAGGTACAAGAGCACCAGCTGGATGGTATTTTTTCAAGAAAGTGAATTATTTTGTGATTGGTTTTTGAGCTCCATATCTCACGTTCTAAAATCTTGTTGGGGCCATGAGGCTGAGATGGCAAATACAGTGCATAAACTTGGTATTCATTTCATACAGGAGGCTCCTCTTGTTTATCAATCGAGCTAGTGGCAACTGTGAGAAGTTGGCCTGATATATAATGTTCACTATTCTAGTGAGCACTTGGTATCAGTCCAAACAACCCTTATGGTGATTGGTTGTAAGTCAACCTTATAGACCAGCTATCCTAGTAGCGTGGATACGAGCAGTCTTCGGGCTAAACTCTAGAGGGCGTGTTAAGTCAGCTGTTATACCATCACATATACCCCTTGAACACCATGTGAAAGGACACCACACAAGTGTTATGAAAATAAACAGTGTATTTATTTAGATCACAACAGCCCTGTACTCTTTATGAGGACAGGGTACTAAGCACACAACAAAACTCTTACGAAAATACTTTAAGTTGCACAATTTACACAAATGCCCGAGGGGCACGGAAAACCATATACTATGGAAGTGGAATGCGAAATTACTAGCAGGTAAGTACTGTACTAATAGGCTTTGGAATTGTTAGGACTACGTTACTGAACCTTAAGATTACTAGTAGGAGGCCTAGGGGACTCGGGTGCAGAGTGTGCACTCTCACGCGGGATGCGGGACAAAGTCTATGGGAGCTAGTAAAGACAAAGTTAGTGTTCTCGGGTGAACCCGATAGGGTAGGTCGAAAACAACAGTGACTCTGGACCCTTAGATAGTGAGGCTATGCTTGGGCACCGAAATGCCGAAGTTACCTAGCCCAGGGGCTGCGGCTGCATAGGTCTGTTTAGACGTAGGGAATCCTCGTTGACGAACCAGGAGCCTGAAGAAAGGAGTTGCTGGCAGGCGACCAGTGAAGATAGTTCGAAGTGATCCAAGCCTGGATCGAAGATGGATGACACCTGAAAGCAGAGGGGACCAAGTTCGTGACTACTAGCCAGTAGTTAGATGGCACCAGGAGGGCACCGGATGGTAGTCACCTCGACTAGGTGAGTGGGCGACGCTGGGCTCTGCAGTCTCACGGGCCAGGAGGCGTTGTCGGCGACCAGGATGGAGGTGCGAGCTGTCCCACGATGGTTGATGCTGTCGACGTCGCTGGACCCAGGATTGGGGCAACAAGTCTTGGCAAATTCAAGCCCACGAGGTGGACCTAAAATGGCGTCTGGAGTGGACCAGGAGGGTCCGGGGTGCTCCTCTTTTGGAAGGGAGCAAGGGCCAGTCTGGAACAACCAGACCAGCAGTGTTGTCGTCGTTGATCGTCGTCGGGAAGGCCAAAAGCCAGCGGGCTAGTAGCCAGACAACGCAGTGAGCAGCAAAAAGCAGAAGGGCCCCACGCAGATCGTGGAGATGCTGGGGAGCTGGACTTCGGTGCTGGAGCTGCTCAGGGTCGGGGCTTCTCGGACCCCAAAGCACTCACCAGAGGATCCCTCGGCGGTCGTGCTGGATCAAAGTCGTGCAGTTCTGATGATGGCCGGTCCCTCGAGGTCTCGTCGCACCTACGGTTCTCAGCTTAGCTGTAGAGGTAGGTAGAGGTCAGAGGTGCCAGGGAAGCCGGGTCTCGTCGTGCTGGTCGGTCGGATTCCTGAGGCAGGACGTGCAGCAAACCGCAGAGTTCTTAGATGGTGCCCGCGGATGCAGGGTGACTACTCCTTAGCCACAAGGGAGAAATCTTGAGAAGAAGTCGAGAGTTCCTTTCGTAGAAAGTAGTTTCTTGATTCAAAGATGATCTAATTCGGAAGGGTCCCCGCTCCTGCCTTTATCCTAAAGAAAGGGGTGGGTACGCGACTAGGTCCTGCCCTAGGGGTGGGACCAGGAAGGGGGGTGGTTACACCCCTCTCCCATGCCGGACTTTCCCCAGGCCAGGGGCTGGTGTGCCCCTGGAACTGGTTCTAGCCGGCAGATGCGTAGTGAGCACCGGGGTGCCACTTGCAGTCACCTTCCTGTAAAGCCCTGCCTACCCAGGATACACAAAACCCTGTCTGGGATGGTGCTAGCACCGCCCCTGACAGGAAACCCTTTGTCCAAGCTCTCCTCGCTGGAAGGACTCCCAGCAGCAGGAGGTCAGACTCGTGTCTGTGGTGGCAGCATCCATTTTGTGGAGCTGAGGCTTCAGTTAACTTTAACCGGGGTTCACAGTTACCTACGTGTCGTGTCCCTCTAGAAGGGTGGAATGCTAACCCCGTCGCCAGAATTGGCGAGGGGTTAGTATTCCAATTCGTATGACACCTTACTCGACATGTTTTGAAAACGCAGTACCAAAGATGGCATTTAACCGCGAGGATTATAATGCACTTAAGAGTATATGGTATGCGTTATCATGGAACAGCTATTAGGACTTGGTTCCGCAAGCTGCAAACGGGCTCAGCTCATGCCAGAGCACCATTTCACACGATTCCAAGCACTCTGCCTTCAGGATTGTCAAGGCCTGCTATAGGAGTGACTGATAGGAATCTGTGTGTCCATTGTTAGGGTTAGATATAGGTATACTATATCTAAAGCAAAGGGTGATTACACCACCTTGCCCCAGCTGTCGTGCAGCCAGTTGTGTCAGATTTAGATGGCCATCCAGGGGTGGCATAATACATGCTTCAACCCCTGGTAGGCCCTGGGTACACCTATGCCCTGAGTTACAGGGTCTGGTAAGGTGGCCCAATACCAATTGGAAATGTACCTAAGGTACATGGAATCCATTTTAGAGAGAGAGCAGTAGGCCTGGGGTCCTGATTGGCAGGGTCCCAGGCCAACTAAGTCGGAAAACCAGCAAAAACACCAGGCAAAAAGTTGGGGGTAACCATAGTCAGGCATCTACCTTCCTACACAACCCCCCCCCCCCCCCCCCAAACGAAAGGAGATAAGGCTATCCTTGACCAGGTAAGCCTATATTGCCTGAGTGGCCATATGAGGTGGTACATGCACGGGCATGGTTACCCCCTGTATCATGGTCCACTAAGCAACCCCTCACCCTAAGGGTATCTGAGGGTCTCCACCATAGGGAATCACTACCTGTGGTGTGCCTTGGCAAAGTAAAAGGCTGGTGTGGGAATGGAGTATTGAAGTGAGACTCCTCTATTGTTGGGCTCAACTTCCTCCAATCACTATCCACAATATGTGCCTTTCTTTCCAGTACTGAGTTGCTATGAGCTCTCAGGGTCAACCTCTGGCTACCTAAAGCTGGAGGCTGAGTCCCTCTGTTTGGCTTACTGGAGGGACAGGTCAGGTTAGGGGTTTTTAGGCCCCATGTTTGGCTGTGCCCAGCAGTGTCCAGCTGTGGGAGTTCCCTAACTAAGTTTAAGGGGGATCCCTCAGGAGTCTGTTTTATTTTCACTTGGCTAGGGCTACTAGCTTCAGTGATCCTAATCTGCTGATTGGGGATTTTTGGACAGGGGGCCCTTTGGGGTCCACCACTGGCATTCCTGACCTCTACAGCCCTGGGCTGACTGAGGCAGGGTAGAGAGGTGCAGGCTACCTGCTCCAGACTGGGTCCCACCTGGGAAGGGTCCACTGCCATCAGGGGCTCTGCCAGGCTAGGCCTAACTACCTCAGTGGCAGCTCCCTCACCAGGGATAGAGTCAGTTCCCTGAGGAGGCTGGCTCTCACCTAGTGTCTGGGAGGGGGAAGACTTTTCTTCCTCCTCAATGCTCTCAGTTTGAGTGGAGTGATCCATTGTTTCAGGCTTCACAACACTATTATCTGTCTGAGTTTGAGCTGTGGCCATCACAACTCCACCAACCTTTTCAGGAAGGTACTCAGTTTGGGTTTGGGCTGTGACCATCACAGCCTTGCCAACCTGTTCAGGAAAGGCATCTTTCTGGGATAGGGCTGTGACTGGCTAAGCCCTCCTGACCTGTTCAGGGAGGACATCTTGGACTGGGGCTGTGGCTATCACTGCCCCACTACCCTTACCATGGAGGTTTACCATTTTCAAATGGGTTTCTTGCTCTACCTCAGCCCAGGCTGAGGTCTCTAAATCATTCCCCAGTAGGCAATCTACAGGCAAGTTTGGTGACACTGCCACTCTCTTGTGACCAGTGACACCTCCCCAGCTGAGATTTACCACTGCTATGGGGTGATCTCTCTGCACTCCATCAATGTTCACTACCTGGTATGTGGCACCAGGCATAAGTTGCCTTGAGGGGACTAGGCTCTCAGACACCATGGTGATGCTAGCCCCTGTGTCTCTTTAGGCCTCAACTTTTGAACCATTGATGAGGGGCTCCTGTCTGTACCTGCCCAAAGTGTTGGGACAGGCTGTGAAGTTGGCAAACCCCATGCCAGTCTCACAGACAAGAGTATCCAAGTCAGGGGACCTGGTTAGGCCAGAGTCCCCAGGCACTCCCAAAGAAAATGCACCCAGATTCTTGGGGGCACTCCCACCACCTGGGGGATTACTACTAGTAGTAACAGGAGGCTGGGAAGCTTTATTTGGGGGTATGTTCTCCTTATTGTTGTTGGCCTTGGGACAACTGCTGTCAGTTTTGTAATGGCCTACCTGTTTGCAGGTATGACAATAAGGTTTCTTTTGGGTTCTGGGAGAAGTTTGGGATCCACCCTTTTCAGAGGAATTTTGGGGCCCTGTGGTTTGATCAGAAGATTTATTCCCACCCTTCTCTTGAGGCTTGGTTGATTCCTTCTTTTGGTCACCACCCTGGTTCTTAGGCCTGACCCTGGTTCTGACCCATTTGTCTGCCCTCTTACCCAATTCTCGTGGAGAGGTCAGATCAGAGTCTACCAGGTGTTGGTGTAATAACTGGTTCTGACAATTACTTAAGATTTGCTCTCTCATAATTAGATTGTATAATCCTTTAAAATCAGTAACCTTACTTCCCAGTAGCCAGCCTTCAAAAGCCTTAGTGGCACAATCAACAAAGTCAGTCCAATCCTGAGACTGAGTTTTCTGGGTGTCTCTGAACATCAACCTGTACTGTTCAGTGGTTAAACCAAACCCATCAATCAGTGTATTCTTCAGGACTTGGTAATTGTTAGCATCCTCAGCTCTAGTAGTGAGGAGCTTATCTCTACCTTTGCCTTCAAAGGAGACCCACAAGATAGCTGCCCACTGACTCTGGGGGACACACTGTACAGTGCAAGCCCTCTCCAAAGCAGTCATCCATTTGTGGATGTCATCCCCTTGTTTAAAGGGGGGCACTATCTTACTCAGGTGTCTAGTGTCTAAACTCCTGTCTTTTTCTCTTGGGAGAATGCTGCCACCAGTGAGATCTAACCCACTTAACTTTTGCTCTCTAGCAAAGGCAAGTCTCTCTTTGGCCAGGGCAAGTTCTTCCCTTTCAATCCTCAGATTGACTTCCCTCACTTTGGCTTCGTACACTCTCCTCTGAGGGGATGTCATCCCTCTTTGAGAAGAGCCCTGAGAGCCATTGGTTCGAATGGATCTGTTAGAGCCTCTGGATAGACACCTAACTCGTCCATTCCCAATGATAAGCTGGCCTGAGAGGGGCCCCAGGGGTCTCCTAGTACCATTCTCATGCCTGCTTAAGTTGTCCCTAGTTAGCTGGCTAACTACTTCTGGACCTTTGTCTGCCTCATCCTCAGATGGCTCTAGATCCTCATCATCCTCTTCACCTTCTGCAGAGAGATGGATAAGGTCAGGGTCACCTGTGGTTCCCTCTGGGGGAGGCATGTTCCCATCTGGATGAGAAGGTTCTGTGTTACCAGCCCTCCTAGCATCATAAGTCTTTGAGAGACCAATCAGAAAAGGAATGGTAGGGTTTGCACCCTGTTTTAGCTTCCTGGATGTACAGATTTGTCTCATCTCCTGGAAGCTAAGTGCAGCATATCTGGAAGTGACCTGTGGAAGGTCCACTGACACAAGGGGAGACTCAGAGTTTCCTCCTTTGTCTGACATGCTGCTTCTAGTGTGGTGTAAGTGATGCACCTACCTACACTATTTGTTTGCCTACTGATCCCTTGCTAAGAGTTGTAGCCAAGGTGTGCTAAGCCTTGAGGAGCTACAACAGCTGGTTCAGTAGAACTCAGAGTATTCTAAGCTAAGTTATATGTACCTTACCTTATGTGATCTTTCACCAAGATATTCTTAGGATACGTGTGGTAAAACAACAGCAAGCTCAAATCCCAACCGCTGCTCACCAATGTGAGAAGTTGGCCTGATATATAATGTTCACTATTCTAGTGAGCACTTTGTATCAGTCCAAACAACCCTTATGGTGATTGGTTGTAAGTCAACCTTATAGACCAGCTATCCGTGGATACGAGCAGTCTTCGGGCTAAACTCTAGAGGGCGTGTTAAGTCAGCTGTTATACCATCACATATACCCCTTGAACACCAAGTGAAAGGACACCACACAAGTGTTATGAAAATAAACAGTGTATTTATTTAGATCACAACAGCCCTGTACTCTTTATGAGGACAGGGTACTAAGCACACAACAAAACTCTTACGAAAATACTTTAAGTTGCACAATTTACACAAATGCCCGAGGGGCACGGAAAACCATATACTATATAAGTGGAATGCGAAATTACTAGCAGGTAAGTACTGTACTAATAGGCTTTGGAATCGTTAGGACTACGTTACTGAACCTTCAGATTACTAGTAGGAGGCCTTGGGGACTCGGGTGCAGAGTGTGCACTCTCACGCGGGATGCGGGACAAAGTCTATGGGAGCTAGTAAAGACAAAGTTAGTGTTCTCGGGTGAACCCGATAAGGTAGGTCGAAAACGACAGTGACTCTGGACCCTTAGATAGTGAGGCTATGCTGGGGCATCGAAATGCCGAAGTTACCTAGCCCAGGTGCTGCGGCTGCATAGGTCTGTTTAGACGTCGGGAATCCTCGTTGACGAACGAGGAGCCTGAAGAAAGGAGTTGCTGGCAGGCGACCAGTGAAGATAGTTCGATGTGATCCAAGCCTGGATCGAAGATGGATGACACCTGAAAGCAGAGGGGACCAATTTCGTGACTGCTAGCCAGTAGTCAGATGGCACCAGGAGGGCACCGGATGGTAGTCACCTCGACTAGGTGAGTGGGCGACGCTGGGCTCTGCAGTCTCACAGACCAGGAGGCGTTGTCTGCGACCAGGATGGAGGTGCGAGCTGTCCCACGATGGTTGATGCTGTCGACGTCGCTGGACCCAGGATTGGGGCAACAAGTCTTGGCAAATTCAAGCCCACGCGGTGGACCTAAAATGGCGTCTGGAGTGGACCAGGAGGGTCCGGGATGCTCCTCTTTTGGAAGGGAGCAAGGGCCAGTCTGGAGCAACCAGACCAGCAGTGTTGTCGTCGTTGATGGTCGTCGGGAAGGCCACAAGCCAGTGGGCTAGTAGCCAGACAACGCGGTGAGCAGCAAAAAGCAGAAGGGCCCCACGCAGATCGTGGAGATGCTGGGGGGCTGGACTTCGGTGCTGGAGCTGCTGAGGGTCGGGGCTTCTCGGACCCCAAAGCACGCACCAGAGGATCCCTCGGCGGTCGTGCTGGATCGAAGTCGTGCAGTTCTGATGATGGCCGGTCCCTCGAGGTCTCGTCGCACCTACGGTTCTCAGCTTAGCTGTAGAGGTAGGTAGAGGTCAGAGGTGCCAGGGAAGCCGGGTCTCGTCGTGCTGGTCGGTCGGATTCCTGAGGAAGGACGTGCAGCAAACCACAGAGTTCTTAGATGGTGCCTGCGGATGCAGGGTGACTACTCCTTAGCCACAAGGGAGAAATCTTGAGAAGAAGTCGAGAGTTCCTTTCGTAGAAAGAAGTTTCTTGATTCAAAGATGATCTAATTTGGAAGGGTCCCCGCTCCTGCCTTTATCCTAAAGAAAGGGGTGGGTACGCGACTAGGTCCTGCCCTAGGGGTGGGACCAGGAAGGGGGGTGGTTACACCCCTCTCCCATGCCGGACTTTCCCCAGGCCAGGGGCTGGTGTGCCCCTGGAACTGGTTCTAGCCGGCAGATGCGTAGTGAGCACCGGGGTGCCACTTGCAGTCACCTTCCTGTAAAGACCTGCCTACCCAGGATACACAAAACCCTGTCTGGGATGGTGCTAGCACCGCCCCTGACAGGAAACCCTTTGTCCAAGCTCTCCTCGCTGGAAGGACTCCCAGCAGCAGGAGGTCAGACTCGTGTCTGTGGTGGCAGCATCCATCTTGTGGAGCTGAGGCTTCAGTTAACTTTAACCGGGGTTCACAGTTACCTACGTGTCGTGTCCCTCTAGAAGGGTGGAATGCTAACCCCGTCGCCAGAATTGGCGAGGGGTAAGTATTCCAATTCGTATGACACCTTACTCGACATGTTTTGATAAAGCAGTACCAAAGATGGCATTTAACCGCGAGGATTATAATGCACTTAAGAGTATATGGTATGCGTTATCATGGAACAGCTATTAGGACTTGGTTCCGCAAGCTGCAAACGGGCTCAGCTCATGCCAGAGCACCATTTCACACGATTCCAAGCACTCTGCCTTCAGGATTGTCAAGGCCTGCCATAGGAGTGACTGATAGGAATCTGTGTGTCCATTGTTAGGGTTAGATATAGGTATACTATATCTAAAGCAAAGGGTGATTACACCACCTTGCCCCAGCTGTCGTGCAGCCAGTTGTGTCAGATTTAGATGGCCATCCAGGGGTGGCATAATACATGCTTCAGCCCCTGGTAGGCCCTGGGTACACCTATGCCCTGAGTTACAGGGTCTGGTAAGGTGGCCCAGTACCAATTGGAAATGTACCTAAGGTACATGGAATCCATTTTAGAGAGAGAGCAGTAGGCCTGGGGTCCTGATTGGCAGGGTCCCAGGCCAACTAAGTCGGAAAACCAGCAAAAACACCAGGCAAAAAGTTGGGGGTAACCATAGTCAGGTATCTACCTTCCTACAGCAACAATGCAGTATACATTAATGATAACATGGGGTGGGAAAATACTTTGCATGATATAACTTTTATTTAATTACAATTAGCACACAATCACCATATTCTAAAGCAAAAATCCTTATGAAATGAAATGATGAAAGTGTTTTGGTTCACAATCTTGTGGATTAAAATAGTACAAGCAAGGGACCTGTACTGTGTCCACCAACAAACTTTTGTTCTTAGAAGTGTATGTACAGACAGGCTACGTATGTAAAATTTAAGGCAATGAACAGTGTTCTCTATGATTTAAAGCGGTCATGTTTTTTTAAGCTGACCTAGCTCTTCTAAATAGGCCAAGGTTCAGATGAAGGGCTGAACAATCCAATGAGTTGTGAGTCTCCAGACAGAGATAAGTTCTCCTTCTGATATCACATTCTGATATCTGTGATGCGGGAGACAATCAGTCCAGCTGGCACCTTTTTATTAAGGCTTGTCCCTTGCCTAAAGAACCCCAATCGATCAACAACTGATCCAAATAGTGGGACAGAGGGCAGAACGGCACCAAAAATAAGGGTAAAACGAGTGGGACAAAGGGCAGAAAGGCACAAAAACGAGGGGAAAACAAAGTGGAACACAGGACAGAAAGGCACAAAAAATGAGTGGAACAGACGGCAGAAAGGCACAAAAAATGAGTGGAACAGAGGGCAGAAAGGCACAAAAAACGAATGGAAGAGAGCAGAAGGGCACAAAAAAACGAGGGGAGAACAAAGTGGGTCAGAGGGCAGAAAGGCACAAACAATGAGTGGAACAGAGGGCGGAAAGGCTAAAAAAACAAGGGAAAACGAGTGGAACAGAAGGCAAAAGGGGCAGAAAAACGAGTGGCACAGAGGACAGATGGGCACACAAAACGAATGGAACAGAAGGCAAAAGGGGCAGAAAAACGATTGGCACAGAAGGCAGATGGGCACAAAAAAGTAATGGCACAGAGGCATAATACAGAAATATAGGGGCAGCTAAGAACAGAAGGCAGAACGGGCATAGAGGCACTGGGGCAGCGAGGGGAACAGAAAGGAAAACTGGGCAGAGACACGGGCAGCGAGGGGTACAGAAGGAAAGACCGGGCAGAGAGAGCATGGGGACAGCGAGGGGAACAGAGGGAAGAAAAAGGGGCACAGATTTTCGTGCTGCTGTCTCATTGCTCATTTTCCACAAGCCCTTGCGTACCACGAATTAATACACTGCTGTATCCATACATGTCCATGCCAATAGACCCAATTCAGGCTGTCTCCCTCTTAAAATTGCCTCTGCTTCAAAAGGCGTTTTTAAAAAGTAATTTAAGTTGTACAAATCACTAGGGTATCCATTTCGGGAATTGTGAGTCTGCCATTTTTTTACAAGACGTTTGTTGCATGAATTACATGCCAATATCATGCGCCTCATGCTGGACCAAGGTTTC
Organism: Lissotriton vulgaris; assembly: GCF_964263255.1. Taxonomy (NCBI): domain Eukaryota; kingdom Metazoa; phylum Chordata; class Amphibia; order Caudata; family Salamandridae; genus Lissotriton; species Lissotriton vulgaris. Next base: position 20,069,544 of record NC_141697.1, read on the forward strand.
AGATTGCTTATGTCTTGTGCTTTTCTAAACTTGAAGTGTACTTGCCAGTGTAACCAATTCATGACATGGCGTGCTTATTTAATTTGCAAACTGCCCTTAAGACCCTTATTGTGGACCTGTATGTGTGAAAATGCACCATCTTTTCACTTTTTAAAGTAAACATTTTAAGTGCTATTTGGCGCCGCAGACACGCGCGGTTTGGTTCCTGGCGCACATAGCCATGGTTGCAGCGCACAGAGACTCTCCACTGCCGCACACAGAGTAAAAAAAAATAGAGGGAACATTGGTGACTAGTAGTATTTAATCACTAAAATATGTTTTTTGTACAGATTTTGTAAACCGTACTCATGAGAACGCTTTCATGGTGTCTGTGATGCAGGTGAAGAAGATGAACAATCACGTCACGTTGGAAAGACTGTTGGCTGTTTCCGAAGAAACATCATTCAGGTAAGTCGGTGACTAGAAGGTATACCAAATCTGTGGACCTCCTGGGAAGCATCTTGGTCTACGCTCTAGGAATCCGGGTCTAGTTTTTACTCTTTCAACAAGAGGAGCATAGGGTCAGGCTATAGACATACTCTTTTTTCCCTCCTAGGTGGACCTGGAACTTCAACAATAGTCAACTACACGTTTAGCTTAGGGACAGCTTGTAGGTTTATGGCAGCTTGCCTTGAGCTAATACCCTCACTGAGGTGTTTTTACTGCTGGCAGAGCCACAGCACCACTTTGTACAGTTGGTTCAAGGCAACCTGCCTCTCGTTTTGTATCTCCTTGCTCCGCCATGAATGTACAGTACAGGGACAGGTGGTAGGCACACTCTCTCTCTTTTTCTCCTTCTAGGTGGACCAGCACTTCGACAACAATCAACAACACATGTTTAGACTAAGGAAAGTTTGTAGGTACATGCTTTGCAGCCTACCTTGAGCTAATGCCCTCACTGAGGTGTGTTTGCTGCCAGCAGAGCCACAGCACCACTTTGTACAGTTGGTTCAAGGCAACCTGCCTCTCGTTTTGTATCTCCTTGCTCTCTGCCATGAATGTTTAGAACAGGGACAGGATACACTCTCTTTTTCCCCTTCTGGGTGGGCCAGGCACTTCTACAACCATCAACGACACATGTTTAGCCTAGGGACAGCTTGTAGGAACATGCTTTGTAGCATGCCTTGAGCTAATGCCCTCACTGAGGTGCGTTGGCTGCCAGCAGAGCCAAAGCACCACTTTGTACAGTTGGTTCAAGGCAACCTCGCTCCTGTTGTGTGTCTCCTGGCTCTGCCAAGAATGTTTAGAACAGGGACAGGTTGTAGGCACACTCTCTTTTTCCCCTTCTGGGTGGACCAGGCACTTCTACAACCGTCAACGACACATGTTTAGCCTAGGGAAAGTTTGCAGGTACATGCTTTGCAGCCTACCTTGAGCTAATGCCCTCACTGAGGTGGGTTTGCGGCCAGCAAAGCCACAGCACCACTTTGTACAGTTGGTTCAAGGCAACCTGCCTCTCGTTTTGTATCTCCTTGCTCTGCCATGAATGTACAGTACAGGGACAGGTGGTAGGCACACTCTCTCTCTTTTTCCCCTTCTAAGTGGACCAGCACTTCGACAACAATCAACAACACATGTTTAGACTAGGGACAGCTTGTAGGTACATGCTTTGCCGCTTGCCTTGAGCTAATGCCCTCACTGAGGTGCGTTGGCTGCCAGCAGAGCCAAAGCACCACTTTGTACAGTTGGTTCAAGGCAACCTCGCTCCTGTTGTGTGTCTCCTGGCTCTGCCAAGAATGTTTAGAACAGGAACAGGTTGTAGGCACATTCTCTCTTTTTCCTCTTCTATGTAGACCAGAACTTCAAATACTGTCAACTACACAGGTTTAGCCTAGGGACAGCTTGTAGGTATATACTTCGCAGCTTGCCTTGAGCTAATACCCTCACTGAGGTGCGTTTGCAGACAGCAGAGCCACAGAACCACTTTGTACAGTTGGTTCAAGGAAACCTCGCTCTTGTCTTGTGTCTCCTGGCTCTGCCAAAAATAAAAAAAATGTTAACATTACTTTATTGCCATTTAACATATGGTGCCATTTTAGATATGGTGTCGAAGGCAGCCGACAAATCGAGCAGGATTAGGATGGCGGACTTCCTGGCATCCAGAGAGAGCCTGATGTTGTCGGCAATCTCGACCAGAGCCGTTTCCATGCTGTGATGGGATCGGAAGCCTGACTGTGACGGGTCAAGGATTTTATTGCTTTCTAGATGATTTGATAATTGCTTATTGATCATTGTCTCCATTGCTTTCCCTAACAGGGGGAGCAGTGAGATAGGCCTGTAGTTCGATATTTGTTTGAGGTCGGCAGATGGTTTTTTCATGATTGGCCACACCACGGCTTCCTTCCATTGAGAAGGAACTGTTGACTGTGCTAGTGATAAGTTGAGGATTTTGGTTAATTTGGGGATGAGAATTTGTTTAATTTTAGATAACATTTGTGGGGATGCTGGATCCGCAGGCGAACCGGACCCGCATCTTCCTAAGTGTTACGGAGGTGCTTTCTTCTGTTATTGCATTGACATTTTTCAGGTAGTTGACAGGGCTGGGGAGGGTTACTGCGGATTTTTGCTGTGGTGGATTATTGTTTGCTAGAGGGAATGCTTTATGGATATAATTTATTTTGGTAATGAAAAAATCTGAGAGGGAGTCAATCCATTCCTGGGAGGCGGTTTGAGATAGTAGGCTGGAAGGGGGGTTGGTGAATTCCTTCACGACCTTATATAGTTCCTTATGAGAGTTTGCAGTTTGGTTAATTCAATTGCCTAGATATGCTCTTTTGGTTGTCGCAATGCTTTCCATGTAATGGTGGTGTAAAGTTTTATAGTGCTGCCTATCCATGATGTTTTTCGTAGGTCTCCATTTGCGTTCTGCCTTCCTTACGATATGTTTTTCACTTTTTAGATCAGGGGTGAACCATGGGGATAGTTTCTTCTGACATTTAGTTATTTTCTTGGGGGCAATAATGTCCAGTGATTGCTGAGCCAAAGCTTTTTGCAACCTGGTTGACATTCGCTGTTTCAGAGAGAGCAGGCGGAATGTGATTGGCAGCGAAGGAATCTATGTTTATTTTATTCCAGGATCTGCTTAGCTTACATTCTTTCGTAGGATGAGGTTGTGTTAATAACCCATTCAAATGAAACTTTTATTACATGGTGGTCGGAGCATAGGATGGGGGTAGGTTGATCTATATTTACATTTAGGGAGTTGGTAAATAATATGTCTAGGGTGTGGCCTGCGACGTGCGTGGGGCCGGTCACCATCTGTTTTAGACCTAGGGTTTCAAGACTGTTGATAAGGTCTTGGGTATGGGGGTCAGTATTAAGCTCGGCATGAAAACTGAAATCGCCTAGTAGCAGGAAGTTATCGGCAGCTAGTACATGTGGTGCTATCGTCTCTGTAAGGTTACTGGGGAAATGGGTTTTATTTTCGGGTGACCTATAGAGAAGGGCACCTTTCCAGGTTCCCCTTTTTGCGTTCTCCATTGAGAAAATGCAGATTTCATCCCAAGTGGCCTGCATGGCCTCTACCATATGCATTTTGGTATTAGTTCTGAAGGCAATAGCTATGCCGCCGACTTTCTTGTTTTCTCTGTCCAGTCTAATTATTTGGTAGCCATGTGGGAGAGCCACTGAGAGGTCAGATTGCGAGAGTTCGTGGAGCCATGTCTCGGTAATAAAGAGGAGGTCTGGATTTTCTGTGTCTAGAAGAGACCAGATCTCAAGTGCGTGTTTAGCGAGAGAGCGTGCGTTACAGTATAGACCAATTAGTTGTTTATGTTCTGGTTGTTCTGGACTGAGTAGCGGAGGTTTCGTTTGTTTTTTTTATTTGTTTGGCTTGTCCTTTGGTAGGAGGATGTTTTTGAGTAGAGGGTGCCCTGGTGATATAAGAGGGAAAGGGGCCCGCTACCAAAGAGTAGGCTTTGTTAAGTGAGAGAAGCTCCTTGCTGGCATATTGAATCTGAGTCATTGCTAATGGTACGTGGGGATTAGAAGGGAGTTGTGGATGAAAAAGGGCAGGGTGTCTGGCGTTTGGCGTCAGTCTGGGGCAGACGGGCGCAGACAGGCTTGCCTTTGGCGCGCGCTGCTGCGCGCTTCCGCTCGGCGCACCTCCTTTTAGCTAGAGGAAGTGGGCGGGACTACATCAGCGCATGAACCGCTGACCTAGCGTCCGGGGAGGCAAGGGAGCAAAGATGGTCGTGTCGATCCCCTCCGCACAAACGGCACAAGCCGCATCGGACCAGGGGGAGCACGTACAAGGCAGGTAAGCGGCACAAGATACAATTTTTTTAAGTGAGGTTAAAAAGCGCTATTGCGTTGCAGACAATAGCTCTGTCTGACCTGGTGGATTTTTTAAAATGTTCAGCTGTGTATCCGTTCGGCGCACCTCCTTTTAACTAGACGAAGTGGGCGGGACTACCCAGCAAAAAGCAAAAAAGCACACTAAGGGAGCTACTGCACAGTCTGATACTGAACCTGATGGCGAAACAGGGGCTCCTAATGGCATGGAGACACTGCTAAGAGCCATTCAACAGAGCTTGCAGGATATCAACGGAAAATTAGACACTATTACTCAAAGAGTCGACAACATGGCGGCGAAATTAGATAAGCATGGTGAAAGACTCGTTGAAGCAGAAACCCGGCTATCTGCGGTGGAAGATGAGTCCGATACTACCACTAAGAAGTGCGCGGAAATGGAAAAACTCTTGGATGTGATTAAAAACAAAGCGGAGGGTTTGGTGGCGAGGCCACGCCGGCATAACATCAGGATCATGGGTGTTCCAAAATCCACAAACCTACGTGGAGGAACTAATCCGCAACACCTTTGGTACAGAGCATCTTTCCGCAGTGTTGCTGGTGGAGCGCGCCTACAAATCCCTGGCCCCGAGACCAAACCAAGCACACCTCCGCGACCGATCATCGCCCGCCTTCTTAATTATAGAGACCGCAATGTGATCTTGAGGATGGCCCCCGAGAAGCAGCAAATACGATATCAGGGTAACGCACTGGAGTTTTACCCAGACTTCGCTATGCCAGTTCAACTAGCGCGTAAGGAGTTTAATCGGGCTAAAAGAAACTGTGAGAGCTGGGTGTGGAGTACGCTATGCTCTACTCAGCTCGGCTGAAGGCGAGTCATGATGGCCACTTCACGATCCTTCGTACCCCAAAAGCCGCACAAGACTTTCTAAAGAAATTGCATCAAAGACGACGAGACCAGAAACGTGCTGAGCAGAACCAGGACTCGGACTGACAACTGCTCGTGAGGGTAAGACATTGTCTCCTTGTCATCATGAACTGGTAAGCCACTAGGCACTTTTGGAATAGTGCTGCTGGAGGAAACGTTACATACATGATCTCCCCAACACCAATTAAACCAATGAAAACGCAAGTATTTATCAAGACAATTACAATAATGCCGCACACTAGTAACAAATGATCCAAGGGTCGTGCAATAACGACCTTGATATACCTAAACAAGTATAATTAGAGGTCAAAGGTCAAAAAGCATAACCTCCTCCAACACAGTATCTAAGGAGGATGTAGGTACTCATAATTACAATTCCAATAATGCCTCACTTGTAACAAATGATCTAACAGTAATGGAGTAATGACCACAAAACACTTAGAAAAGTGTAAATAGAGGTCAAAGGTCAAACCACATGACCCCTACTATCAATGTAATGAACAAAAATGTAAGAACTTATCATTACAATTCAAACACTGCAACACTTGTAAACAATGGTCTCACTATAATGGAATAAACACCTTAAAACACCTACAATGAGGGCTAATAGAGGTCAAAGGTCAAATATTATGATCTCTACAATAATTTGAACAAGGAAAAAAATAGTACTTTGTATGTCGAGTCCAATAATGCCACACTTGTTGAAATTGATCCACGGGTAACAGAATAAACAGAAAAAAGGTTAAAAAAATGTGTATTTAGGGGTCAAAGGTCACATTTTTCACCTCTTATAAAATTTGACTACTTGACCTGTGAGATCAGATAATGACCTTTCCAAAGATACCTCACTTTGCAAAAACAATTTACCGGTTACAAAGATATATCCTTTGCACACTTCCAGGAGCTACCATTTAGGATTAAAGGTCAAGGACTGTGACCTTCAGGGTTTATACGCATGAAATGATATGGCAACTATTCACAAAGTCCGCATCACTACTGTGCATAAAAGTCAGAAAATACATTTTGAGGTGTTGAACATATGTCCAAAAACAAGACTGAGATCATTATATGAAAAACATTAACAGACGAAACAGCATGTCGGCCATTTTGTAGCATGTAAAGTGCTGTCAAAAGCAGGAAAAATATGTATTTTCAAATATTTACTAACAGTAGTCTCTGAAACATCCATTTTACTTCTGTGAACCAATTCTGCTAGGCTTATAAATTTAGATTCTACACAACAATAGAAAAACATGAAAAATACATATGCGTTATATCTATGTTATTGTATAACAAAGAGCCATAAAAAACACAAAAAACTAAATTACAATCAAAATCTGTCCTATTACCCGGTGAGCATACAGACTAATAAATATTTCTGTGTATCTGCTTTTGGAAAACTCTATTTTTTTATTACCCTACCAACGCGGTCATTTACACTAATCATTTTCACAGTCCCCTGTCGGCCATCTTGAATTGTGTCATGTGACTTCTGGGTGTATTATAAATGTACGGTTTATATATAAATTATTAGTACAAGAAGTACTGAAACCAAAAATATATTGTTTCCCAACATTATAATCATAACTACACAAACTACAGCATGTTGAAGCAAAGCACTTCAAAGAGTCATCAATGGCTCGGCACTGAAGGACTTTCAATGGTACTAATAGGGTTAAAAAGGGAGCAGGTCAATTCAATTCAATTCATAAAGCTTTATGACCATAAAAGCACATGAGAAAAAACACAGTATGACAAATATTGCAGAATCAGACAAAATATACATACATATGGGTTAAAACATCATACTTTTCCTGGCATTAATTGACGGATATAAAAATGTAGCAGTAAAAAAGCAAACATCAGGAGATTGCATGTTAAAAATGTATTTCATTGCATCATTAATAGAACGGAGTCCATATTTTATGAACAAAGGTTTTAAATAGGCAGTACGAAAATTCATATAAAGTTTTCATATCATAAGAAAGTGCAAGGTGCTCTGCTTGGATAGACCATCACATGGGCAGGGTCCACTGGGATATTTCTTAGGGTGGGGGAATGCCACCAAATGGTGTACCAATCCAAATCTTAGTCTAATGAGTACAAATCTATGGGATGGGCGGGTCACCTGTGATAAATATAATGAAAAGCCTTCATTACCAATGTGATTGTTATAAAACAAAGTAGAAGACAATAATCCATTCCTAATTGCCCGCCTCCTGGTTCTGTACGATAGAATAGTTGACTTTAGCTCACTTTTGGGTATTGCGGCAGCAGCACGCGGTTCTACAGTTATGTTTATGTCAAAAATTTCCTGAAAACTGTGAACTATATATTTTAACCAGGACATTTTTTAATAATTATCTAATGTGAGCCAATCCTCAATAACAGGTCTATTAAAAGCAGTCTCCTCCTTTAGCCAGATGGATCGCCAGATCATGAGAGTCCTTAGCGATAACAAATCTGTTAAGTAATCAATCCCCAATTCTCTGTGGACCAGCTCAGTTGGGGCAGATATAGGCAAACATAGAAGATTTTTGGGGAAATAATTTTCCTCCGTCTGCAAACTACTATCAAGATGGTAACCCCAAACTCCAGCCCCGTATAGGGCAATAGAAACACATCTGGCTTGATAGATCTGTAACATATCCCTGATGCGTCTGTCACCAATCTTAGCCGCAAATCTAAAAACCCCATGGGCGCTTTTAGTCATTTTAATTACGAACATTAGTAAATTCATTAGACCATGATCTATCTTTGGTAAAAGTTATTCCCAAATAGCAGAATTTATCTACCTGTAGCACTTTTTGGCAGTCTATAAAAAATACATTTGACAACTTTCTTCTTGCCCCACAGGACATGGTATGTGTTTTACCTTTGTTGATAACCAATTTCCTGTCCTTTATAAAAACAGAAAATCTGTCAATCAGCCGTTGTAAACCAATGGCAGTTCTAGATAATAGCACGGCATTGTCCGCATATAACAATACCGGCACTACAACCCCATTGACCATGGGCGCACAACCCTACCCTATACAAACACCGCATCACTATTCCCCAACACAACACTACCCTAAACTCAAATACACTACTCTACACTAACACAACCCAATAAAATAAAAAAACGCCCCTGCACGACCCAAAAAAAACTACACTTACCTCTCTCTCTCCTCCGTGGTTTCTCTCTTCTCCGGCTTCCAGCGACGTCAGATCTGCACTTTGTTGTTTGCAAACAGAAGCGCCTTCCAAACAACGATGTGGATAGCGCATACCATGACAACGCATGCAATGTAACAACTTGCGTACTTATGGTACGAGTTGTAACATTGCAAGTGTAGTAACGTTTGCAATGTAAAGATATGCGCACTAGGAGCTGCGTACTAAATGTTGTTTACCAGACAGAGTGCTCCATTTTATTTAATGGAGCGCTCAACATTCCAATGTTCTAATATAGCCTTATTGCTCTACTCCGCCCATTAAAGGCCCACTCCAGCGTTAAAGGCCCAAGCCGAAGGCAAGGGCTTTAACAAGGGAGCAGGTCTTTAATGGCTGGTCTGGCCCTGCTACAGCGGTTGCAAGACTATTAGGAATCCCCTCGGGCTCCGTGAGGCCTTGGTTCAGAGCTGTTGCTGTGAAAGACAAACCCTGTCATGTGGAAGCTCCAGGCTTCTAACAGCCATTAGAAGCCCAGCGCCTCTCATGGTCGTCAATGGAGCGCTCAACATTCCAATGTCTAATTAGCAATAAACAGCCCCCCCCCCCCTTTCTAGAGTTTGTTCTTGATTTGAGACAGGCGGGTCCTATCACTGATCTTATTTCAGGGTTCGTAGAAACATTTCAAACAGAAAAGCAGACCGTGAAACCTTAGGGCAGCAAACATGTACACACATGTGTGCGTGTGTCAGTCTGATTCCAGGTGCCACAATTGAACTCCGTAAACGAACACTAAGTGAACACAGAGCCCTCAAGGCGCTGTAACCCGAGAGTCTATGCACGGACCGGCATGCACTGCTGCACTTCCAATCCCGGCTCCCCGCTTGAACACCGTGTGATCCACCGCACATCGGAGGCCTTTATGCATCATTTTCCTTAAACAAGCACTTTCAGAGCGCCTCGAAGTCCCTCGGAACAACATGCTGATAATACCATGGTTTCACATTCAATCCTAATATAGGCTCTTTAAATGAGGAACACGACGCTTCAGGTGCCTCGAGGCAGCGCCGTCAGGGATTGGTGGACGTTTCATGGTTTAAACTATGACCTTCAAGAAATGTCGCTCCTTTCGGAGGTAGAATCGTCCGCACTTCATTTAGACACGAACACGTGAAGATGTTTATTTTTAAAGTCTTTATGTTTTCCTGACAGTTGTTGCCCGAGTTACATCTTCAGATGCCTCCCCCCGCACACACACACTTTGGAACAGTTTCCGCCCTGAATCAAACTCGCCCCTGGGCCCAGATCTATTCTTGTCCGGGGTTTGCACGAGCTTCGGGTGGGAGGAGGGGGGGGGGGGGGGGGGGGGGCACTCACTGGGAAGATTCGTGAATCCCAAGAACCGCACTAGATGGTGGGGATCCCCCCCCCCCCGTACATCACACAGCGCCCAGAGGCGAGGCCTGGCACAGGAGAAGGGGGTACATCACACAGAGCCCAGAGGCGAGGCTTGGCACAGGGGAGGAGGGTACATCACACAGCGCCCAGAGGCGAGGCCTGGCACAGGGGAGGAGGCTACATCACACAGCGCCCAGAGGCGAGGCTTGGCACAGGGGAGGAGGGTACATCACACAGCGCCCAGAGGCGAGGCCTGGCACAGGGGAGGAGGCTACATCACACAGCGCCCAGAGGCGAGGCTTGGCACAGGGGAGGAGGGTACATCACACAGCGCCCAGAGGCGAGGCCTGGCACAGGGGAGGAGGCTACATCACACAGCGCCCAGAGACGAGGCTTGGCACAGGGGAGGAGGGTACACCACACAGCGCCCAGAGGCGAGGCCTGGCACAGGGGAGGAGGTTACATCACACAGCGCCCAGGGGCGAGGCCTGGCACAGGGGAGGAGGGTACATCACACAGCACCCAGAGGCGAGGCCAGGCACAGGGGAGGAGGTTACATCACACAGGGCCCAGAGGCGAGGCCTGGCACAGGGGAGGAGTGTACATCATACAGCGCCCAGAGGCGAGGCTTGGCACAGGGGAGGAGGGTAAATCACACAGCGCCCAGAGGCAAGGCATGGCACAGGGGAGGAGGGCACATCACACAGCGCCCAGAGGCGAGGCCTGGCATCGGGGAGGGGGGTATATCACACAGCGCCCAGAGGCAAGACCTGGCACAGGGGAGGGGGTACATCACACAGAGCCCAGAGGCGAGGCTTGGCACAGGGGAGGGATACATGAATGACCCAATCCTCAGACTTGCGTGTGCGGTAAGGGTCACAGCGCCTCAGACTGGATACCTGAATGACCCAGCCCTCAGACTTGCATGTGCGGCAAGGGTCTCAGCGCCTCAAACAGGATACCTGAATGACCCAGCCCTCAGACTTGCATATGTCACAGCGCCTCAGACTGGATACCTGAATGACCCAGCCCTCGGACTTGAGTGTGCGGCAAGGGTCACAGCGCCTCAGACTGGATACATGAATGACCCAGCCCTCAGACTTGCGTGTGCGGCAAGGGTCACAGAGCCTCAGACTGGATACCAGAATGACCAAGCCCTCAGACTTGCGTGTGCGGCAAGGGTCACAGCGCCTCAGACTGGATACCTGAATGACCCAGCCCTCAGACTTGCGTGTGCGGCAAGGGTCACAACGCCTCAAACTGGATACCTGAATGACCCAGCCCTCAGACTTGCGTGTGCGGCAAGGGTCACAGCGCCTCAGACTGGATACCTGAATGACCCAGCCCTCAGACTTGCGTGTGCGGCAAGGGTAACAGTGCCTCAGACTCGATACCTGAATGACCCAGCCCTCAGACTTGCGTGTGCAGCAAGGGTCACACTGCCTCAGACTGGACACATGAATGACCCAGCCCTCAGACTTGCGTGTGCGGCAAGGGTCACAGCGCCTCAGACTGGATACCTGAATGACCCAGCCCTCAGACTTGCGTGTGCGGCAAAGGTAACAGCGCCTCAGACTGGATACCTAAATGACCCAGCCCTCAGACTTGCGTGTGCAGCAAGGGTCACACCGCCTCAGACTGGACACATGAATGACCCAGCCCTCAGACTTGCGTGTGCGGCAAGGGTCACAGCGCCTCAGACTGGACACATGAATGACCCAGCCCTCAGACTTGCGTGTGCGGCATGGGTCACAGCGCCTCAGACTGGACACATGAATGTACCAGCCCTCAGACTTGCATGTGCGGCAAGGGTCACAGCGCCTCAGATTGGATACATGAATGACCGAGCCCTCAGACTTGTGTGTGCGGCAAGGGTCACAGCGCCTCAGACTGGATACCTGAATGACCCAGCCCTCAGACTTGCGTGTGCGGCAAGGGTCACAGCGCCTCAGACTGGATACCTGAATGACCCAGCCCTCAGACTTGTATGTGCGGCAAGGGTCACAGCGCCTCAGACTGGATACATGAATGATCCAGCCCTCAGACTTGCGTGTGCGGCAAGGGTCACAACGCCTCAGACTGGATACCTGAATGACCCAGCCCTCAGACTTGCGTGTGCGGCAAGGGTCACAGCGCCTCAAACTGGATACATGAATGACACAGCACCTCAGACTGGATACATGAATGACCCAGCCCTCAGACTGGCGTGTGCGGCAAGGGTCACAGCGCCTCAGACTGGATACCTGAATGACCCAGCCCTCAGACTTGCGTGTGCGGAAAGGGTCACAGCGACTCAGACTGGATACATGATGACTCAGCCCTCAGACTTGCGTGTGCGGCAAGGGTCACAATGCCTCAGACTGGATACCTGAATGACCCAGCCCTCAGACTTGCGTGTGCGGCAAGGGTCACAACGCCTCAAACTGGATACCTGAATGACCCAGCCCTCAGACTTGCGTGTGCAGCAAGGGTCACAGCACCTCAGACTGGATACCTGAATGACCCAGCCCTCAGATTTGCGTGTGCGCCAAGGGTCACAGCGCCTCAAACTGGATACATGAATGACACAGCACCTCAGACTGGATACATGAATGACCCAGCCCTCAGACTTGCGTGTGCGGCAAGGGTCACAGCGCCTCAGACTGGATACCTAAATGACCCAGCCCTCAGACTTGCGTGTGCGGCAAGGGTCACAGCACCTCAGACTGGATACATGAATGACCCAGCCCTCAGACTTGCGTGTGCGGCAAGGGTCACAGCGCCTCAGACTGGATACCTAAATGACCCAGCCCTCAGACTTGCGTGTGCGGCAAGGGTAACAACGCCTCAGACTGGATACCTGAATGACCCAGCCCTCAGACTTGCGTGTGCAGCAAGGGTCACAGCACCTCAGACTGGATACCTGAATGACCCAGCCCTCAGATTTGCGTGTGCGCCAAGGGTCACAGCGCCTCAAACTGGATACATGAATGACACAGCACCTCAGACTGGATACATGAATGACCAAGCCCTCAGACTTGCGTGTGCGGCAAGGGTCACAGCGCCTCAGACTGGATACCTAAATGACCCAGCCCTCAGACTTGCGTGTGCGGCAAGGGTCACAGCGCCTCAGACTGGATACATGAATGACCCAGCCCTCGGACTTGCGTGTGCGGCAAGGGTCTAAACGCCTCAGACTGGATACCTGAATGACCCAGCCCTCAGATTTACGTGTGCGGCAAGAATCACAACGCCTCAAACTGGATACATGAATGACCCAGCCCTCAGACTTGCGTGTACGGCAAGGGTCACAACGCCTCAAACTAGATACCTGAATGACCCAGACCTCAGACTTGCGTGTGCGGCAAGGGTCACAGCACCTCAGACTGGATACCTGAATGACCCAGCCCTCAGACTTGCGTGTGCGGCAAGGGTCACAGCGCCTCAGACTGGATACCTGAATGACCCAGTCCTCAGACTTGCGTGTGCGGCAAGGGCCACAGTGCCTCAGACTAGATACATGAATGACCCAGCCCTCAGACTTGCGTGTGCGGCAAGGGTCACAGCGCCTCAGACTGGATACATGAATGACCCAGCCCTCAGACTTGCGTGTGCGGCAAGGGTCACAGCGCCTCAGACTGGATACCTGAATGACCCAGCCCTCAGACTTGCGTGTGCGGCAAGGGTAACAGCGCCTCAGACTCGATACCTGAACGACCCATCCCTCAGACTTGCGTGTGCGGCAAGGGTCACAGCGCCTCAGACTGGATACCTGAATGACCCAGCCCTCAGATTTGCGTGTGCGCCAAGGGTCACAGCGCCTCAAACTGGTTACATGAATGACACAGCACCTCAGACTGGATATATGAATGACCCAGCCCTCAGACTTGCGTGTGCGGCAAGGGTCACAGCGACTCAGACTGGATACCTGAATGACCCAGCCCTCAGACTATCGTGTGCGGCAAGGGTCACAGTGCCTCAGACTGGATACCTGAATGACCCAGCCCTCAGATTTGCGTGTGCGCCAAGGGTCACAGCGCCTCAAACTGGATACATGAATGACACAGCACCTCAGACTGGATACATGAATGACCCAGCCCTCAGACTTGCATGTGCGGCAAGGGTCACAGCGCCTCAGACTGGATACCTGAATGACCCAGCCCTCAGACTTGCGTGTGCGGCAAGGGTCACAGCGCCTCAGACTGGATACCTGAATGACCCAGCCCTCAGACTTGCGTGTGCGGCAAGGGTCACAGCGACTCAGACTGGATACATGAATGACCCAGCCCTCAGACTTGCGTGTGCGGCAAGGGTCACAGCTCCTCAGACTGGATACCTGAATGACCCAGCCCTCAGATTTGCGTGTGCGCCAAGGGTCACAGCGCCTCAAACTGGATACATGAATGACACAGCACCTCAGACTGGATACATGAATGACCCAGCCCTCAGACTTGCGTGTGCGGCAAGGGTCACAGCGCCTCAAACTGGATACATGAATGACACAGCACCTCAGACTGGATACATGAATGACCCAGCCCTCAGACTGGCGTGTGCGGCAAGGGTCACAGCGCCTCAGACTGGATACCTGAATGACCCAGCCCTCAGACTTGCGTGTGCGGAAAGGGTCACAGCGACTCAGACTGGATACATGATGACTCAGCCCTCAGACTTGCGTGTGCGGCAAGGGTCACAATGCCTCAGACTGGATACCTGAATGACCCAGCCCTCAGACTTGCGTGTGCGGCAAGGGTCACAACGCCTCAAACTGGATACCTGAATGACCCAGCCCTCAGACTTGCGTGTGCAGCAAGGGTCACAGCACCTCAGACTGGATACCTGAATGACCCAGCCCTCAGATTTGCGTGTGCGCCAAGGGTCACAGCGCCTCAAACTGGATACATGAATGACACAGCACCTCAGACTGGATACATGAATGACCCAGCCCTCAGACTTGCGTGTGCGGCAAGGGTCACAGCGCCTCAGACTGGATACCTAAATGACCCAGCCCTCAGACTTGCGTGTGCGGCAAGGGTCACAGCACCTCAGACTGGATACATGAATGACCCAGCCCTCAGACTTGCGTGTGCGGCAAGGGTCACAGCGCCTCAGACTGGATACCTAAATGACCCAGCCCTCAGACTTGCGTGTGCGGCAAGGGTAACAACGCCTCAGACTGGATACCTGAATGACCCAGCCCTCAGACTTGCGTGTGCAGCAAGGGTCACAGCACCTCAGACTGGATACCTGAATGACCCAGCCCTCAGATTTGCGTGTGCGCCAAGGGTCACAGCGCCTCAAACTGGATACATGAATGACACAGCACCTCAGACTGGATACATGAATGACCAAGCCCTCAGACTTGCGTGTGCGGCAAGGGTCACAGCGCCTCAGACTGGATACCTAAATGACCCAGCCCTCAGACTTGCGTGTGCGGCAAGGGTCACAGCGCCTCAGACTGGATACATGAATGACCCAGCCCTCGGACTTGCGTGTGCGGCAAGGGTCTAAACGCCTCAGACTGGATACCTGAATGACCCAGCCCTCAGATTTACGTGTGCGGCAAGAATCACAACGCCTCAAACTGGATACATGAATGACCCAGCCCTCAGACTTGCGTGTACGGCAAGGGTCACAACGCCTCAAACTAGATACCTGAATGACCCAGACCTCAGACTTGCGTGTGCGGCAAGGGTCACAGCACCTCAGACTGGATACCTGAATGACCCAGCCCTCAGACTTGCGTGTGCAGCAAGGGTCACAGCGCCTCAGACTGGATACCTGAATGACCCAGTCCTCAGACTTGCGTGTGCGGCAAGGGCCACAGTGCCTCAGACTAGATACATGAATGACCCAGCCCTCAGACTTGCGTGTGCGGCAAGGGTCACAGCGCCTCAGACTGGATACATGAATGACCCAGCACTCAGACTTGCGTGTGCGGCAAGGGTCACAGCGCCTCAGACTGGATACCTGAATGACCCAGCCCTCAGACTTGCGTGTGCGGCAAGGGTAACAGCGCCTCAGACTCGATACCTGAATGACCCAGCCCTCAGACTTGCGTGTGCGGCAAGGGTCACAGCGCCTCAGACTGGATACCTGAATGACCCAGCCCTCAGATTTGCGTGTGCGCCAAGGGTCACAGCGCCTCAAACTGGTTACATGAATGACACAGCACCTCAGACTGGATATATGAATGACCCAGCCCTCAGACTTGCGTGTGCGGCAAGGGTCACAGCGACTCAGACTGGATACCTGAATGACCCAGCCCTCAGATTTGCGTGTGCGCCAAGGGTCACAGCGCCTCAAAATGGATACATGAATGACACAGCACCTCAGACTGGATACATGAATGACCCAGCCCTCAGACTTGCATGTGCGGCAAGGGTCACAGCGCCTCAGACTGGATACCTGAATGACCCAGCCCTCAGACTTGCGTGTGTGGCAAGGGTCACAGCGCCTCAGACTGGATACATGAATGACCCAGCCCTCAGACTTGCGTGTGCGGCAAGGGTCACAGCTCCTCAGACTGGATACATGAATGACCCAGCCCTCTGACTTGCGTGTGCGGCAAGGGTCACAGCGCCTCAGACTGGATACCTGAATGACCCAGCCCTCAGACTTGCAGGTACGGCAAGGGTCACAGCGCCTTAGACTGGATACATGAAAGACCCAGCCCTCAGACTTGCGTGTGCGGCAAGGGTCACAACGCCTCAGACTGGATACCTGAATGACCCAGCCCTCAGACTTGCGTGTGCAGCAAGGGTCACAGCACCTCAGACTGGATACCTGAATGACCCAGCCCTCAGATTTGCATGTGCGCCAAGGGTCACAGCGCCTCAAACTGGATACATGAATGACACAGCACCTCAGACTGGATACATGAATGACCCAGCCCTCAGACTTGCGTGTGCGGCAAGGGTCACAGCGCCTCAGACTTGATACCTAAATGACCCAGTCCTCAGACTTGCGTGTGCGGCAAGGGTCACAGCACCTCAGACTGGATATATGAATGACCCAGCCCTCAGACTTGTGTGTGCGGCAAGGGTCACAGCGCCTCAGACTGGATACCTAAATGACCCAGCCCTCAGACTTGCGTGTGCGGCAAGGGTCACAACGCCTCAGACTGGATACCTGAATGACCCAGCCCTCAGACTTGCGTGTGCAGCAAGGGTCACAGCACCTCAGACTGGATACCTGAATGACCCAGCCCTCAGATTTGCGTGTGCGCCAAGGGTCACAGCGCCTCAAACTGGATACATGAATGACACAGCACCTCAGACTGGATACATGAATGACCCAGCCCTCAGACTTGCGTGTGCGGCAAGGGTCACAGCGCCTCAGACTGGATACCTAAATGACCCAGCCCTCAGACTTGCGTGTGCGGCAAGGGTCACAGCGCCTCAGACTGGATACATGAATGACCCAGCCCTCGGACTTGCGTTTGCGGCAAGGGTCTAAACGCCTCAAACTGGATACCTGAATGACCCAGCCCTCAGACTTGCGTGTGCGGCAAGGGTCACAGCGCCTCAGACTGGATACCTGAATGACCCAGCCCTCAGATTTGCGTGTGCGGCAAGAATCACAACGCCTCAAACTGGATACATGAATGACCCAGCCCTCAAACTTGCGTGTGCGGCAAGGGTCACAACGCCTCAAACTAGATACCTGAATGACCCAGCCCTCAGACTTCGTGTGCGGCAAGGGTCACAGCACCTCAGACTGGATACCTGAATAACCCAGCCCTCAGACTTGCGTGTGCGGCAAGGGTCACAGCGCCTCAGACTGGATACCTGAATGACCCAGTCCTCAGACTTGCATGTGCGGCAAGGGTCACAGTGCCTCAGACTAGATACATGAATGACCCAGCCCTCAGACTTGCGTGTGCGGCAAGGGTCACAGCGCCTCAGACTGGATACATGAATGACCCAGCCCTCAGACTTGCGTGTGCGGCAAGGGTCACAGCGCCTCAGACTGGATACCTGAATGACCCAGCCCTCAGACTTGCGTGTGCGGCAAGGGTAACAGCGCCTCAGACTCGATACCTGAATGACCCAGCCCTCAGACTTGCGTGTGCGGCAAGGGTCACAGCGCCTCAGACTGGATACCTGAATGACCCAGCCCTCAGATTTGCGTGTGCGCCAAGGGTCACAGCGCCTCAAACTGGATACATGAATGACACAGCACCTCAGACAGGATACATGAATGACCCAGCCCTCAGACTTGTGTGTGCGGCAAGGGTCACACCGACTTAGACTGGATATCCGAATGACCCAGCCCTCAGACTATCGTGTGCGGCAAGGGTCGCAGCGCCTCAGACTGGATACCTGAATGACCCAGCCCTCAGATTTGCGTGTGCGCCAAGGGTCACAGCGCCTCAAACTGGATACATGAATGACACAGCACCTCAGACTGGATACATGAATGACCCAGCCCTCAGACTTGCATGTGCGGCAAGGGTCACAGCGCCTCAGACTGGATACCTGAATGACCCAGCCCTCAGACTTGCGTGTGCGGCAAGGGTCACAGCGCCTCAGACTGGATACCTGAATGACCCAGCCCTCAGATTTGCGTGTGCGCCAAGGGTCACAGCGCCTCAAACTGGTTACATGAATGACACAGCACCTCAGACTGGATATATGAATGACCCAGCCCTCAGACTTGCGTGTGCGGCAAGGGTCACAGCGACTCAGACTGGATACCTGAATGACCCAGCCCTCAGACTATCGTGTGCGGCAAGGGTCACAGTGCCTCAGACTGGATACCTGAATGACCCAGCCCTCAGATTTGCGTGAGCGCCAAGGGTCACAGCGCCTCAAACTGGATACATGAATGACACAGCACCTCAGACTGGATACATGAATGACCCAGCCCTCAGACTTGCATGTGCGGCAAGGGTCACAGCGCCTCAGACTGGATACCTGAATGACCCAGCCCTCAGACTTGCGTGTGTGGCAAGGGTCACAGCGCCTCAGACTGGATACCTGAATGACCCAGGCCTCAGACTTGCGTGTGCGGCAAGGGTCACTGCGACTCAGACTGGATACATGAATGACCCAGCCCTCAGACTTGCGTGTGCGGCAAGGGTCACAGCTCCTCAGACTGGATACATGAATGACCCAGCCCTCTGACTTGCGTGTGCGGCAAGGGTCACAGCGCCTCAGACTGGATACCTGAATGACCCAGCCCTCAGACTTGCAGGTACGGCAAGGGTCACAGCGCCTTAGACTGGATACATGAAAGACCCAGCCCTCAGACTTGCGTGTGCGGCAAGGGTCACAACGCCTCAGACTGGATACCTGAATGACCCAGCCCTCAGACTTGCGTGTGCAGCAAGGGTCACAGCACCTCAGACTGGATACCTGAATGACCCAGCCCTCAGATTTGCGTGTGCGCCAAGGGTCACAGCGCCTCAAACTGGATACATGAATGACACAGCACCTCAGACTGGATACATGAATGACCCAGCCCTCAGACTTGCGTGTGAGGCAAGGGTCACAGCGCCTCAGACTTGATACCTAAATGACCCAGTCCTCAGACTTGCGTGTGCGGCAAGGGTCACAGCACCTCAGACTGGATATATGAATGACCCAGCCCTCAGACTTGTGTGTGCGGCAAGGGTCACAGCGCCTCAGACTGGATACCTAAATGACCCAGCCCTCAGACTTGCGTGTGCGGCAAGGGTCACAACGCCTCAGACTGGATACCTGAATGACCCAGCCCTCAGACTTGCGTGTGCAGCAAGGGTCACAGCACCTCAGACTGGATACCTGAATGACCCAGCCCTCAGATTTGCGTGTGCGCCAAGGGTCACAGCGCCTCAAACTGGATACATGAATGACACAGCACCTCAGACTGGATACATGAATGACCCAGCCCTCAGACTTGCGTGTGCGGCAAGGGTCACAGCGCCTCAGACTGGATACCTAAATGACCCAGCCCTCAGACTTGCGTGTGCGGCAAGGGTCACAGCGCCTCAGACTGGATACATGAATGACCCAGCCCTCAGATTTGCGTGTGCGGCAAGAATCACAACGCCTCAAACTGGATACATGAATGACCCAGCCCTCAGACTTGCGTGTGCGGCAAGGGTCACAACGCCTCAAACTAGATACCTGAATGACCCAGCCCTCAGACTTGCGTGTGCGGCAAGGGTCACAGCACCTCAGACTGGATACCTGAATAACCCAGCCCTCAGACTTGCGTGTGCGGCAAGGGTCACAGCGCCTCAGACTGGATACCTGAATGACCCAGTCCTCAGACTTGCATGTGCGGCAAGGGTCACAGTGCCTCAGACTAGATACATGAATGACCCAGCCCTCAGACTTGCGTGTGCGGCAAGGGTCACAGCGCCTCAGACTGGATACATGAATGACCCAGCCCTCAGACTTGCGTGTGCGGCAAGGGTCACAGCGCCTCAGACTGGATACCTGAATGACCCAGCCCTCAGACTTGCGTGTGCGGCAAGGGTAACAGCGCCTCAGACTCGATACCTGAATGACCCAGCCCTCAGACTTGCGTGTGCGGCAAGGGTCACAGCGCCTCAGACTGGATACCTGAATGACCCAGCCCTCAGATTTGCGTGTGCGCCAAGGGTCACAGCGCCTCAAACTGGATACATGAATGACACAGCACCTCAGACTGGATACATGAATGACCCAGCCCTCAGACTTGCATGTGCGGCAAGGGTCACAGCGCCTCAGACTGGATACCTGAATGACCCAGCCCTCAGACTTGCGTGTGCGGCAAGGGTCACAGCGCCTCAGACTGGATACCTGAATGACCCAGCCCTCAGACTTGCGTGTGCGGCAAGGGTCACAGCGACTCAGACTGGATACATGAATGACCCAGCCCTCAGACTTACGTGTGCGGCAAGGGTCACAGCTCCTCAGACTGGATACATGAATGACCCAGCCCTCGGAATTGCGTGTGCGGCAAGGGTCACAGCGCCTCAGACTGGATACCTGAATGACCCAGCCCTCAGACTTGCGTGTGCGGCAAGGGTCACAACGCCTCAAACTAGATACATGAATGACCCAGCCCTCAGACTTGCGTGTGCGGCAAGGGTCACAACGCCTCAAACTGGATACCTGAATGACTCAGCCCTCAGGCTTGCGTGTGCGGCAAGGGTCACAGGGCCTCAGACTGGATCCCTGATTGACCCAGCCCTCAGATTTGCGTGTGCGGCAAGGGTCACAACGCCCTAAACTGGATACATGAATGACCAAGCCCTAAGACTTGAGTGCGCGGCAAGGGTCACAACGCCTCAAACTGGATACCTGAATGACCCAGCCCTCAGACTTGCGTGTGCGGCAAGGGTCACAGCGCCTCAGACTGGATACCTGAATGACCCAGCCCTCAGACTTGCATGTGCGGCAAGGGTCACAGCGCCTCAGACTGGATACCTGAATGACCCAGCCCTCGGACTTGAGTGTGCGGCAAGGGTCACAACGCCTCAAACTGGATACATGAATGACCCAGCCCTCAGACTTGCGTGTGCGGCAAGGGTCACAGCGCCTCAGACTGGATACCTGAATGACCCAGCCCTCAGATTTGCGTGTGCGGCAAGGCTCACAACGCCTCAAACTGGATACATGAATGACCCAGCCCTCAGACTTGCGTGTGCGGCAAGGGTCACAATGCCTCAAACTGGATACCTGAATGACCCAGCCCTCAGACTTGCGTGTGCGGCAAGGGTCACAGCGCCTCAGACTGGACACCTGAGTGACCCAGCCCTCAGATTTGCGTGTGCTGCAAGGGTCACAACGCCTCAAACTGGATACATGAATGACCCAGCCCTCAGACTTGCGTGTGCGGCAAGGGTCACAACGCCTCAAACTGGATACCTGAATGACCCAGCCCTCAGACTTGCATGTGCGGCAAGGGTCACAGTGCCTCAGACTGGATACCTGAATGACCCAGCCCTCAGATTTGCGGGTGCGGCAAGGGTCACAACGCCTCAAACTGGATACATGAATGACCCAGCCCTCAGACTTGCGTGTGCGGCAAGGGTCACAGCGCCTCAGACTGGATACCTGAATGACCCAGCCCTCAGATTTGCGTGTGCGGCAAGGGTCACAATGCCTCAAACTGGAAACATGAATGACCCAGCCCTCAGATTTGCGTGTGCGGCAAGGGTCACAATGCCTCAAACTGGAAACATGAATGACCCAGCCCTCAGACTTGCGTGTGCGGCAAGGGTCACAACGTCTCAAACTGGATACCTGAATGACCCAGCCCTCAGACTTGCGTGTGTGGCAAGGGTCACAGCGCCTCAGACTGGATACCTGAATGACCCAGCCCTCAGATTTGCGTGTGCGGCAAGGGTCACAACGCCTCAAACTGGATACCTGAATGACCCAGCCCTCAGACTTGCGTATGCGGCAAGGGTCACAACGCCTCAAACTGGATACCTGAATGACCCAGCCCTCAGACTTGCGTGTGCGGCAAGGGTCACAGCGCCTCAGACTGGATACCTGAATGACCCAGCCCTCAGATTTGCGTGTGCGGCAAGGGTCACAACGCCTCAAACTGGATACATGAATGACCCGCCCTCAGACTTGCGTGTGCGGCAAGGGTCACAACGCCTCAAACTGGATACCTGAATGACCCAGCCCTCAGACTTGCGTGTGCGGCAAGGGTCACAGCGCCTCAGACTGGATACCTGAATGACCCAGCAATCAGATTTGCGTGTGCCGCAAGGGTCACAACGCCTCAAACTGGATACATGAATGACCCAGCCCTCAGACTTGCGTGTGAGGCAAGGGTCACAATGCCTCAAACTGGATACCTGAATGACCCAGCCCTCAGACTTGCGTGTGCGGCAAGGGTCACAGCGCCTCAGACTGGATACCTGAACGACCCAGCCCTCAGATTTGCGTGTGCGGCAAGGGTCAAAATGCCTCAAACTGGATACATGAATGACCCAGACCTCAGACTTGCGTGTGCGGCAAGGGTCACAACACCTCAAACTGGATACATGAATGACCCAGCCCTCAAACTTGCGTGTGCGGCAAGGGTCACAGCGCCTCAGACTGGATACCTGAATGACCCAGCCCTCAGATTTGCGTGTGCGGCAAGGGTCACAACGCCTCAAACTGGATACATGAATGACCCAGTCCTCAGACTTGCGTGTGCGGCAAGGGTCACAACGCCTCAAACTGGATACCTGAATGACCCAGCCCTCAGACTTGCGTGTGCGGCAAGGGTCACAGCGCCTCAGACTGGATACCTGAATGACCCAGCCCTCAGATTTGCGTGTGCAGCAAGGGTCACAACGCCTCAAACTGGATACATGAATGACCCAGCCCTCAGACTTGCGTGTGCGGCAAGGGTCACAACGCCTCAGACTGGATACCTGAATGACCCAGCCCTCGGACTTGAGTGTGCGGCAAGGGTCACAACGCCTCAAACTAGATACATGAATGACCCAGCCCTCAGATTTGCGTGTGCGGCAAGGGTCACAGCGCCTCAGACTGGATACCTGAATGACCCAGCCCTCAGATTTGCGTGTGCGGCAAGGGTCACAACGCCTCAAACTGGATACATAAATGACCCAGCCCTCAGACTTGCGTGTGCGGCAAGGGTCACAACGCCTCAAACTGGATACCTGAATGACCCAGCCCTCAGACTTGCGTGTGCGGCAAGGGTCACAGCGCCTCAGACTGGATACCTGAATGACCCAGCCCTCAGATTTGCGTGTGCGGCAAGGGTCACAATGCCTCAAACTGGATACATGAATAACCCAGCCCTCAGACTTGCGTGTGCGGCAAGGGTCACAACGCCTCAAACTGGATACCTGAATGACCCAGCCCTCAGACTTGCGTGTGCGGCAAGGGTCACAGCGCCTCAGACTGGATACCTGAATGACCCATCCCTCAGACTTACATGTGCGGCAAGGGTCACAGCGCCTCAGACTGGATACCTGAATGACCAAGCCCTCAGACTTGCGTGTGCGGCAAGGGTCACAGCGCCTCAGACTGGATACCTGAATGACCCAGCCCTCAGATTTGCGTGTGCGGCAAGGGTCACAACGCCTCAAACTGGATACATGAATGACCCAGCCCTCAGATTTGCGTGTGCGGCAAGGGTCACAACACCTCAAACTGGATACCTGAATGACCCAGCCCTCGACTTGCGTGTGCGGCAAGAGTCACAGCGCCTCAGACTGGATACCTGAATGACCCAGCCCTCAGATTTGCGTGTGCGGCAAGGGTCACAACGCCTCAAACTGGATACATGAATGACCCAGCCCTCAGACTTGCGTGTGCGGCAAGGGTCACAATGCCTCAAACTGGATACCTGAATGACCCAGCCCTCAGACTTGCGTGTGCGGCAAGGGTCACAGCGCCTCAGACTGGATACCTGAATGACCCAGCCCTCAGATTTGCGTGTGCGGCAAGGGTCACAACGCCTCAAACTGGATACATGAATGACCCAGCCCTCAGACTTGCGTGTGCGGCAAGGGTCACAATGCCTCAAACTGGATACCTGAATGACCCAGACCTCAGACTTGCGTGTGCGGCAAGGGTCACAGCACCTCAGACTGGATACCTGAATGACCCAGCCCTCAGATTTGCGTGTGCGGCAAGGGTCACAACGCCTCAAACTGGATACATGAATGACCCAGACCTCAGACTTGCGTGTGCGGCAAGGGTCACAACACCTCAAACTGGATACCTGAATGACCCAGCCCTCAGACTTGCGTGTTCGGCAAGGGTCACAGCGCCTCAGACTGGATACCTGAATGACCCAGCCCTCAAACTTGCGTGTGCGGCAAGGGTCACAGCGCCTCAGACTGGATACCTGAATGACCCAGCCCTCAGATTTGCGTGTGCGGCAAGGGTCACAACGCCTCAAACTGGAAACATGAATGACCCAGTCCTCAGACTTGCCTGTGCGGCAAGGGTCACAACGCCTCAAACTGGATACCTGAATGACCCAGCCCTCAGACTTGCGTGTGCGGCAAGGGTCACAACGCCTCAAACTGGATACCTGAATGACCCAGCCCTCAGACTTGCTTGTGCGGCAAGGGTCACAGCGCCTCAGACTGGATACCTGAATGACCCAGCCCTCAGATTTGCGTGTGCGCCAAGGGTCACAACGCCTCAAACTGGATACATGAATGACCCAGTCCTCAGACTTGCGTGTGCGGCAAGGGTCACAACGCCTCAAACTGGATACCTGAATGACCCAGCCCTCAGACTTGCGTGTGCGGCAAGGGTCACAGCGCCTCAGACTGGATACCTGAATGACCCAGCCCTCAGATTTGCGTGTGCAGCAAGGGTCACAACGCCTCAAACTGGATACATGAATGACCCAGCCCTCAGACTTGCGTGTGCGGCAAGGGTCACAACGCCTCAGACTGGATACCTGAATGACCCAGCCCTCGGACTTGAGTGTGCGGCAAGGGTCACAACGCCTCAAACTAGATACATGAATGACCCAGCCCTCAGATTTGCGTGTGCGGCAAGGGTCACAGCGCCTCAGACTGGATACCTGAATGACCCAGCCCTCAGATTTGCGTGTGCGGCAAGGGTCACAACGCCTCAAACTGGATACATAAATGACCCAGCCCTCAGACTTGCGTGTGCGGCAAGGGTCACAACGCCTCAAACTGGATACCTGAATGACCCAGCCCTCAGACTTGCGTGTGCGGCAAGGGTCACAGCGCCTCAGACTGGATACCTGAATGACCCAGCCCTCAGATTTGCGTGTGCGGCAAGGGTCACAATGCCTCAAACTGGATACATGAATAACCCAGCCCTCAGACTTGCGTGTGCGGCAAGGGTCACAACGCCTCAAACTGGATACCTGAATGACCCAGCCCTCAGACTTGCGTGTGCGGCAAGGGTCACAGCGCCTCAGACTGGATACCTGAATGACCCATCCCTCAGACTTACATGTGCGGCAAGGGTCACAGCGCCTCAGACTGGATACCTGAATGACCAAGCCCTCAGACTTGCGTGTGCGGCAAGGGTCACAGCGCCTCAGACTGGATACCTGAATGACCCAGCCCTCAGATTTGCGTGTGCGGCAAGGGTCACAACGCCTCAAACTGGATACATGAATGACCCAGCCCTCAGATTTGCGTGTGCGGCAAGGGTCACAACACCTCAAACTGGATACCTGAATGACCCAGCCCTCGACTTGCGTGTGCGGCAAGAGTCACAGCGCCTCAGACTGGATACCTGAATGACCCAGCCCTCAGATTTGCGTGTGCGGCAAGGGTCACAACGCCTCAAACTGGATACATGAATGACCCAGCCCTCAGACTTGCGTGTGCGGCAAGGGTCACAATGCCTCAAACTGGATACCTGAATGACCCAGCCCTCAGACTTGCGTGTGCGGCAAGGGTCACAGCGCCTCAGACTGGATACCTGAATGACCCAGCCCTCAGATTTGCGTGTGCGGCAAGGGTCACAACGCCTCAAACTGGATACATGAATGACCCAGCCCTCAGACTTGCGTGTGCGGCAAGGGTCACAATGCCTCAAACTGGATACCTGAATGACCCAGACCTCAGACTTGCGTGTGCGGCAAGGGTCACAGCGCCTCAGACTGGATACCTGAATGACCCAGCCCTCAGATTTGCGTGTGCGGCAAGGGTCACAACGCCTCAAACTGGATACATGAATGACCCAGACCTCAGACTTGCGTGTGCGGCAAGGGTCACAACACCTCAAACTGGATACCTGAATGACCCAGCCCTCAGACTTGCGTGTTCGGCAAGGGTCACAGCGCCTCAGACTGGATACCTGAATGACCCAGCCCTCAAACTTGCGTGTGCGGCAAGGGTCACAGCGCCTCAGACTGGATACCTGAATGACCCAGCCCTCAGATTTGCGTGTGCGGCAAGGGTCACAACGCCTCAAACTGGAAACATGAATGACCCAGTCCTCAGACTTGCCTGTGCGGCAAGGGTCACAACGCCTCAAACTGGATACCTGAATGACCCAGCCCTCAGACTTGCGTGTGCGGCAAGGGTCACAACGCCTCAAACTGGATACCTGAATGACCCAGCCCTCAGACTTGCTTGTGCGGCAAGGGTCACAGCGCCTCAGACTGGATACCTGAATGACCCAGCCCTCAGATTTGCGTGTGCGCCAAGGGTCACAACGCCTCAAACTGGATACATGAATGACCCAGCCCTCAGACTTGCGTGTGCGGCAAGGGTCACAATGCCTCAAACTGGATACCTGAATGACCCAGCCCTCAGACTTGCGTGTGCGGCAAGGGTCACAGCGCCTCAAACTGGATACCTGAATGACCCAGCCCTCAGATTTGCGTGTGCTGCAAGGGTCACAACGCCTCAAACTGGATACATGAATGACCCAGCCCTCAGACTTGCGTGTGCGGCAAGGGTCACAACGCCTCAAACTGGATACCTGAATGACCCAGCCCTCAGATTTGCGTGTGCGGCAAGGGTCACAACGCCTCAAACTGGATACATGAATGACCCAGCACTCAGACTTGCGTGTGCGGCAAGGGTCACAACGCCTCAAACTGGATACCTGAATGACCCAGCCCTCAGACTTGCGTGTGCGACAGGGGTCACAGCGCCTCAGACTGGATACCTGAATGACCCAGCCCTCAGATTTGCGTGTGCGGCAAGGGTCACAACGCCTCAAACTGGATACATGAATGACCCAGCCCTCAGACTTGCGTGTGCGGCAAGGGTCACAACGCCTCAAACTGGATACCTGAATGACCCAGCCCTCAGACTTGCGTGTGCGGCAAGGGTCACAGCGCCTCAGACTGGATACCTGAATGACCCAGCCCTCAGATTTGCGTGTGCGGCAAGGGTCACAACGCCTCAAACTGGATTCATGAATGACCCAGCCCTCAGACTTGCGTGTGCGGCAAGGGTCACAACGCCTCAAACTGGATACATGAATGACCCAGCCCTCAGACTTGCGTGTGCGGCAAGGTTCACAACGCCTCAAACTAGATACATGAATGACCCAGCCCTCAGACTTGCGTGTGCGGCAAGGGTCACAACGCCTCAAACTGGATACCTGAATGACCTAGCCCTCAGGCTTGCGTGTGCGGCAAGGGTCACAGGGCCTCAGACTGGATCCCTGATTGACCCAGCCCTCAGATTTGCGTGTGCGGCAAGGGTCACAACGCCTCAAACTGGATACATGAATGACCAAGCCCTAAGACTTGAGTGCGCGGCAAGGGTCACAACGCCTCAAACTGGATACCTGAATGACCCAGCCCTCAGACTTGCGTGTGCGGCAAGGGTCACAGCGCCTCAGACTGGATACCTGAATGACCCAGCCCTCAGATTTGCGTGTGCGGCAAGGGTCACAACGCCTCAAACTGGATACATGAATGACCCAGCCCTCAGACTTGTGTGTGCGGCAAGGGTCACAACGCCTCAAACTGGATACCTGAATGACCCAGCCCTCAGACTTGCATGTGCGGCAAGGGTCACAGCGCCTCAGACTGGATACCTGAATGACCCAGCCCTCAGATTTGCGTGTGCGGCAAGGGTCACAACGCCTCAAACTGGATACATGAATGACCCAGCCCTCAGACTTGTGTGTGCGGCAAGGGTCACAACGCCTCAAACTGGATACCTGAATGACCCAGCCCTCGGACTTGAGTGTGCGGCAAGGGTCACAACGCCTCAAACTGGATACATGAATGACCCAGCCCTCAGACTTGCGTGTGCGGCAAGGGTCACAGCGCCTCAGACTGGATACCTGAATGACCCAGCCCTCAGATTTGCGTGTGCGGCAAGGGTCACAACGCCTCAAACTGGATACATGAATGACCCAGCCCTCAGACTTGCGTGTGCGGCAAGGGTCACAACGCCTCAAACTGGATACCTGAATGACCCAGCCCTCAGACTTGCGTGTGCGGCAAGGGTCACAGCGCCTCAGACTGGACACCTGAATGACCCAGCCCTCAGATTTGCGTGTGCTGCAAGGGTCACAACGCCTCAAACTGGATACATGAATGACCCAGCCCTCAGACTTGCGTGTGCGGCAAGGGTCACAACGCCTCAAACTGGATACCTGAATGACCCAGCCCTCAGACTTGCATGTGCGGCAAGGGTCACAGTGCCTCATACTGGATACCTGAATGACCCAGCCCTCAGATTTGCGGGTGCGGCAAGGGTCACAACGCCTCAAACTGGATACATGAATGACCCAGCCCTCAGACTTGCGTGTGCGGCAAGGGTCACAGCGCCTCAGACTGGATACCTGAATGACCCAGCCCTCAGATTTGCGTGTGCGGCAAGGGTCACAATGCCTCAAACTGGAAACATGAATGACCCAGCCCTCAGATTTGTGTGTGCGGCAAGGGTCACAATGCCTCAAACTGAAAACATGAATGACCCAGCCCTCAGACTTGCGTGTGCGGCAAGGGTCACAACGTCTCAAACTGGATACCTGAATGACCCAGCCCTCAGACTTGCGTGTGTGGCAAGGGTCACAGCGCCTCAGACTGGATACCTGAATGACCCAGCCCTCAGATTTGCGTGTGCGGCAAGGGTCACAACGCCTCAAACTGGATACCTGAATGACTCAGCCCTCAGACTTGCGTATGCGGCAAGGGTCACAACGCCTCAAACTGGATACCTGAATGACCCAGCCCTCAGACTTGCGTGTGCGGCAAGGGTCACAGCGCCTCAGACTGGATACCTGAATGACCCAGCCCTCAGATTTGCGTGTGCGGCAAGGGTCACAACGCCTCAAACTGGATACATGAATGACCCGCCCTCAGACTTGCGTGTGCGGCAAGGGTCACAACGCCTCAAACTGGATACCTGAATGACCCAGCCCTCAGACTTGCGTGTGCGGCAAGGGTCACAGCGCCTCAGACTGGATACCTGAATGACCCAGCAATCAGATTTGCGTGTGCCGCAAGGGTCACAACGCCTCAAACTGGATACATGAATGACCCAGCCCTCAGACTTGCGTGTGAGGCAAGGGTCACAATGCCTCAAACTGGATACCTGAATGACCCAGCCCTCAGACTTGCGTGTGCGGCAAGGGTCACAGCGCCTCAAACTGGATACATGAATGACCCAGCCCTCAAACTTGCGTGTGCGGCAAGGGTCACAGCTCCTCAGACTGGATACCTGAATGACCCAGCCCTCAGATTTGCGTGTGCGGCAAGGGTCACAACGCCTCAAACTGGATACATGAATGACCCAGTCCTCAGACTTGCGTGTGCGGCAAGGGTCACAACGCCTCAAACTGGATACCTGAATGACCCAGCCCTCAGACTTGCGTGTGCGGCAAGGGTCACAGCGCCTCAGACTGGATACCTGAATGACCCATCCCTCAGATTTGCGTGTGCGGCAAGGGTCACAACGCCTCAAACTGGATACATGAATGACCCAGCCCTCAGACTTGCGTGTGCGGCAAGGGTCACAACGCCTCAAACTGGATACCTGAATGACCCAGCCCTCAGACTTGCGTGTGCGGCAAGGGTCAGAGCGCCTCAGACTGGATACCTGAATGACCCAGCCCTCAGATTTGCGTGTGCGGCAAGGGTCACAACGCCTCAAACTGGATACATGAATGACCCAGCCCTCAGACTTGCGTGTGCGGCAAGGGTCACAACGCCTCAGACTGGATACCTGAATGACCCAGCCCTCAGACTTGCGTGTGCGGCAGGGGTCACAGCGCCTCAGACTGGATACCTGAATGACCCAGCCTTCAGATTTGCGTGTGCAGCAAGGGTCACAACGCCTCAAACTGGATACATGAATGACCCAGCCCTCGGACTTGCGTGTGCGGCAAGGGTCACAACGCCTCAAACTGGATACATGAATGACCCAGCCCTCAGACTTGCGTGGGCGGCAAGGGTCACAACGCCTCAAACTAGATACATGAATGACCCAGCCCTCAGACTTGCATGTGCGGCAAGGGTCACAACGCCTCAAACTGGATACATGAATGACCCAGCCCTCAGACTTGAGTGCGCGGCAAGGGTCACAACGCCTCAAACTGGATACCTGAATGACCCAGCCCTCAGACTTGCGTGTGCGGCAAGGGTCACAGCTCCTCAGACTGGATACCTGAATGACCCAGCCCTCAGATTTGTGTGTGCGGCAAGGGTCACAACGCCTCAAACTGGATACATGAATGACCCAGCCCTCAGACTTGCGTGTGCGGCAAGGGTCACAACGCCTCAAACTGGATACCTGAATGACCCAGCCCTCAGACTTGCATGTGCGGCAAGGGTCACAGCGCCTCAGACTGGATACCTGAATGACCCAGCCCTCAGATTTGCGTGTGCAGCAAGGGTCACAACGCCTCAAACTGGATACATGAATGACCCAGCCCTCAGACTTGCGTGTGCGGCAAGGGTCACAACGCCTCAGACTGGATACCTGAATGACCCAGCCCTCGGACTTGAGTGTGCGGCAAGGGTCACAACGCCTCAAACTAGATACATGAATGACCCAGCCCTCAGATTTGCGTGTGCGGCAAGGGTCACAGCGCCTCAGACTGGATACCTGAATGACCCAGCCCTCAGATTTGCGTGTGCGGCAAGGGTCACAACGCCTCAAACTGGATACATGAATGACCCAGCCCTCAGACTTGCGTGTGCGGCAAGGGTCACAACGCCTCAAACTGGATACCTGAATGACCCAGCCCTCAGACTTGCGTGTGCGGCAAGGGTCACAGCGCCTCAGACTGGATACCTGAATGACCCAGCCCTCAGATTTGCGTGTGCGGCAAGGGTCACAACGCCTCAAACTGGATACATGAATAACCCAGCCCTCAGACTTGCGTGTGCGGCAAGGGTCACAACGCCTCAAACTGGATACCTGAATGACCCAGCCCTCAGACTTGCGTGTGCGGCAAGGGTCACAGCGCCTCAGACTGGATACCTGAATGACCCATCCCTCAGACTTACATGTGCGGCAAGGGTCACAGCGCCTCAGACTGGATACCTGAATGACCCAGCCCTCAGACTTGCGTGTGCGGCAAGGGTCACAGCGCCTCAGACTGGATACCTGAATGACCCAGCCCTCAGATTTGCGTGTGCGGCAAGGGTCACAACGCCTCAAACTGGATACATGAATGACCCAGCCCTCAGATTTGCGTGTGCGGCAAGGGTCACAACACCTCAAACTGGATACCTGAATGACCCAGCCCTCGACTTGCGTGTGCGGCAAGGGTCACAGCGCCTCAGATTGGATACCTGAATGACCCAGCCCTCAGATTTGCGTGTGCGGCAAGGGTCCCAACGCCTCAAACTGGATACATGAATGACCCAGCCCTCAGACTTGCGTGTGCGGCAAGGGTCACAACGCCTCAAACTGGATACCTGAATGACCCAGCCCTCAGACTTGCGTGTGCGGCAAGGGTCACAGCGCCTCAGACTGGATACCTGAATGACCCAGCCCTCAGATTTGCGTGTGCGGCAAGGGTCACAACGCCTCAAACTGGATACATGAATGACCCAGACCTCAGACTTGCGTGTGCGGCAAGGGTCACAACACCTCAAACTGGATACCTGAATGACCCAGCCCTCAGACTTGCGTGTGCGGCAAGGGTCACAGCGCCTCAGACTGGATACCTGAATGACCCAGCCCTCAAACTTGCGTGGTCACAACGCCTCAGACTGGATACCTGAATGACCCAGCCCTCAGACTTGCGTGTGCGGCAGGGGTCACAGCGCCTCAGACTGGATACCTGAATGACCCAGCCTTCAGATTTGCGTGTGCGGCAAGGGTCACAACGCCTCAAACTGGATACATGAATGACCCAGCCCTCAGACTTGCGTGTGCGGCAAGGGTCACAACGCCTCAAACTGGATTCATGAATGACCCAGCCCTCAGACTTGCGTGTGCGGCAAGGGTCACAACGCCTCAAACTGGATACATGAATGACCCAGCCCTCAGACTTGCGTGGGCGGCAAGGGTCACAACGCCTCAAACTAGATACATGAATGACCCAGCCCTCAGACTTGCGTGTGTGGCAAGGGTGACAACGCCTCAAACTGGATACCTGAATGACCCAGCCCTCAGACTTGCGTGTGCGGCAAGGGTCACAGGGCCTCAGACTGGATACCTGAATGACCCAGCCCTCAGATTTGCGTGTGCGGCAAGGGTCACAACGCCTCAAACTGCATACATGAATGACCCAGCCCTCAGACTTGAGTGCGCGGCAAGGGTCACAACGCCTCAAACTGGATACCTGAATGACCCAGCCCTCAGACTTGCGTGTGCGGCAAGGGTCACAGCTCCTCAGACTGGATACCTGAATGACCCAGCCCTCAGATTTGTGTGTGCGGCAAGGGTCACAACGCCTCAAACTGGATACATGAATGACCCAGCCCTCAGACTTGCGTGTGCGGCAAGGGTCACAACGCCTCAAACTGGATACCTGAATGACCCAGCCCTCAGACTTGCATGTGCGGCAAGGGTCACAGCGCCTCAGACTGGATACCTGAATGACCCAGCCCTCAGATTTGCGTGTGCAGCAAGGGTCACAACGCCTCAAACTGGATACATGAATGACCCAGCCCTCAGACTTGCGTGTGCGGCAAGGGTCACAACGCCTCAGAACGGATACCTGAATGACCCAGCCCTCGGACTTGAGTGTGCGGCAAGGGTCACAACGCCTCAAACTAGATACATGAATGACCCAGCCCTCAGATTTGCGTGTGCGGCAAGGGTCACAGCGCCTCAGACTGGATACCTGAATGACCCAGCCCTCAGATTTGCGTGTGCGGCAAGGGTCACAACGCCTCAAACTGGATACATGAATGACCCAGCCCTCAGATTTGCGTGTGCGGCAAGGGTCACAACGCCTCAAACTGGATACCTGAATGACCCATCCCTCAGACTTACATGTGCGGCAAGGGTCACAGCGCCTCAGACTGGATACCTGAATGACCCAGCCCTCAGACTTGCGTGTGCGGCAAGGGTCACAGCGCCTCAGACTGGATACCTGAATGACCCAGCCCTCAGATTTGCGTGTGCGGCAAGGGTCACAACGCCTCAAACTGGATACATGAATGACCCAGCCCTCAGATTTGCGTGTGCGGCAAGGGTCACAACGCCTCAAACTGGATACCTGAATGACCCAGCCCTCGACTTGCGTGTGCGGCAAGGGTCACAGCGCCTCAGACTGGATACCTGAATGACCCAGCCCTCAGATTTGCGTGTGCGGCAAGGGTCACAATGCCTCAAACTGGATACATGAATGACCCAGCCCTCAGACTTGCGTGTGCGGCAAGGGTCACAACGCCTCAAACTGGATACCTGAATGACCCAGCCCTCAGACTTGCGTGTGCGGCAAGGGTCACAGCGCCTCAGACTGGATACCTGAATGACCCAGCCCTCAGATTTGCGTGTGCGGCAAGGGTCACAACGCCTCAAACTGGATACATGAATGACCCAGACCTCAGACTTGCGTGTGCGGCAAGGGTCACAACGCCTCAAACTGGATACCTGAATGACCCAGCCCTCAGACTTGCGTGTGCGGCCAGGGTCACAGCGCCTCAGACTGGATACCTGAATGACCCAGCCCTCAGATTTGCGTGTGCGGCAAGGGTCACAACGCCTCAAACTGGATACATGAATGACCCAGCCCTCAGACTTGCGTGTGCGGCAAGGGTCACAACGCCTCAAACTGGATACATGAATGACCCAGCCCTCAGACTTGCGTGTGCGGCAAGCGTCACAGCGCCTCAGACTGGATACCTGAATGACCCAGCCCTCAGATTTGCGTGTGCGGCAAGGGTCACAATGCCTCAAACTGGATACATGAATGACCCAGCCCTCAGACTTGCGTGTGCGGCAAGGGTCACAACGCCTCAAACTGGATACCTGAATGACCCAGCCCTCAGACTTGCGTGTGCGGCAAGGGTCACAGCGCCTCAGACTGGACACCTGAATGACCCAGCCCTCAGATTTGCGTGTGCGGCAAGGGTCACAACGCCTCAAACTGGATACATGAATGACCCAGCCCTCAGACTTGCGTGTGCGGCAAGGGTCACAACGCCTCAAACTGGATACCTGAATGACCCAGCCCTCAGACTTGCATGTGCGGCAAGGGTCACAGTGCCTCAGACTGGATACCTGAATGACCCAGCCCTCAGATTTGCGTGTGCGGCAAGGCTCACAACGCCTCAAACTGGATACATGAATGACCCAGCCCTCAGACTTGCGTGTGCGGCAAGGGTCACAACGCCTCATACTGGATACATGAATGACCCAGCCCTCAGACTTGCGTGTGCGAAAAGAGCAGGGAAGGGAGGCAAGATGGCCGCTGAGGGTTTCAGCGAGTAAGTCGCACACTTCACTTCTCCCTACCACTGGATAGATGGATGGCTGAATTAATGGTGGAGCCTGGCTTGGAAAAGATTACTTTTTGTTACTGCACACAGCTTCAGTGTGACAACCCCAGGAAAAGTGGATTCCCATTCAAAGAGTTAAACGCAACTAAACGAGCTGCTTTGATTTTCTGGAGGAACGTTACAGCAAACACCAGGCTGATTTTGAGATCCTGGTTCAGAATGCCGCCCAGGCTACAGCGTGTAAATGAGGCTAAGGACTGCAAAGATAGCAAAGGCGGAAAGCTTACAGAAACAGACGCTAACAAAGGTCAAACCTCCAAAGAGAAAGCCAAGATGGATACAAAAACGGAAACAAAGACAGATACAAAAGTATCACTGAATGTTGCCCAGAAAAGCGGAACTAGCTGCAAGAAATCAACCCTGAAAAAGCCGGGCTGCGATAACTCAGCCTCAGCGAAGGAGGTAGGAAACAATAAAAAAACAAAAGAAAGCACAATGCGACAGCCCTCAGTCACGGAGAGCTTTTCAAGCGTACCTGTGAATCCCAGCGGTAGCGGCGGCAAGATTGGATGTAAGGCTGACGGCCTCCCGGTGTCCGCTGTTACAGCTGCTGGCGGGAGAACGGGGTTTGCCAGTGAAGTTCAAAGCACGGCTTCGGTACTGGGAGAGAAGGCTGAAGCGGGCGCCAGCGCTGGGACAGAGGTTGCTAAGCAACAACGTGGAAGACCCGATGCGGTGAAGCCGGCTGAGGTAATGCCTGCTACCGCTGATAGCGCTGTAACGATGAGCACTGCAGTAGAGCTGACCGAAGGAGCTGCATCAGGTGAGAACAGAGCAGAGGCCGTTTCTGACTCTGCACAATCATTGAGCTCTATGCAACCAGGAAAGCAAATTGCATTGTGTAAAGTCTCTGGCGGGCTGATAGACAACAGAGCTCTGGGTGCACATTTGCCGGATGAGGAGAACTTTGAGACACAAACCACTGATTTAACTACAGGATTGGTGACAGGATTGGCAACAGACTCAGACATACAACTAATGCCCCGAGAGCAAATGGTGATAAATGAAAGAGTGGCTGATACTTTAATATGGGCGAATGAAGTGGACTCAAATATGGAAAATGAGGGAGTTAAATCAGGTGGTGAATCTTCTGCTTCTAACTCTGCTGATTTACACATTATGTCTGAGGCGGCCTCAGCAGAAAGGTTTTACTCGGTTGAAGAAGACTCCCAGTCACAGTCGCTACCTACAGGAGAGAGTTCTGATGAGTCAACTGGGATAGACACAGGTAGCAGTTCTCCAGTCCAGAAATTCACTCAGAAAAAACGATTAGCTAAAAGAAAACCCTCTTCAGCAAGTAGTACCACTGACCCTACTAAGAAGTTAGCCTGGGACTATTCCACTACCACATTTTCTTTTTTAGAGCAGGATAGCCCAGCTACAATGATTGGAGATCAGGGATCCTCGCAGCCTTCACAACCCCCAGTTACCTTGGATTTATTATTTAATACTCTGAAATTAATGCAATCCGAGGCTAGAGGGGAGAGTAGGAGGGCAAGGCACGAGTCAAGAAAGGTCCAGAACAAACTGAGGAAAATAAGTCAAAGACAGGACGAGATGGTCGAAAGGGTGGCCCATGTGGAGGAAAGAACTGGGAAAGTGGAGGATGATCTGCGAGAGTTGAAAACGTATAAGGAAGAACACCAGAAGGTGGCTGAAGATGTAAACTGGAAACTGGAGGACTTTGAGAATAGACAGCGTCGAAATAACAGCAGATTGCTAGGAGTAGAAGAAGGACTGGAAGGGGGGGACATTAGAATGTTTGTTGTGAATTTGCTAAAAGGTGCTTTCCCAGAACTAACAACATGGCAATGGGAATATGAAATTCAAAGAGCCCATCGCTTTCCGTTTTTCAAAAGGGGTCAGGATGGAGCCCAAGGGGGGAAACCGAGGGCAATTTTGATTTTTGTAGGGAATTTTCTTTTGAGACAGTTGATCCTGGATAAGGCCAAACCGGAGTCCAGACGGACATTTAACAATGTTACGTTTTTTGCAAGGCCCGATTTTTGCCATGCTACAGTAGAGCGTAGATGGAGATTGAGGCAATTGATACCGATTATACAGACTCTGGGCTCAGAAGCTTACCTATTATATCCTGCTAAGTTGAAAGTAGTAACCAAAAGTCAGGTTAAGTTTTTCTTTTCTGAGATCAAAGCAAAGGCTTTCATGATAGAAGTTCTGGGGTATAAGGAGTGATAACTAGAATAATGAGGCTGGATTTTTGACATGAAGGTGGTATGAAGGTGGGGAGGAGTGGCGACTGCTGATTCCCTGGCGATCACACATAGGTCATGCGTGACCTATTTGCCTGTAGGGGAGGGTGGGGGAGGGGTAGCTCGGGGTGGGGCAGGGGAGAACAGAAAGGGGGGGAGAAAACGGCACACATCATACGCAGCATACATACAGAAATCTAGCAAGAGTCAAGTACTGCTTTTAAGTACAAGGTGGAACAATGAAAGAAAGAAAGAAAAAGGAAACTGGGAAAGAAAGATGGTTCTGATTTTTGATGTTTTTTAATGGCTTGCCGAATTATTTCAATGAATGTGTGCGGTCTTAACGACCTTCAGAAGAGATTACGGGTCTCTGCTTTTTGCAAGGCATTATATCCAGATTTGATTTGTCTCCAGGAGACCCACGTTGAGGGAGGCAAGGGTTTTTTGTTGGGGCAGCTGGGTTTTGAAGTATTGGCGTATACTAAACAAGCCTCAAAAACACGGGGGGTGGCAATTTTGGGTAGGGGGAGAGAATGCACGGTGATTAGGAATAAGGTAGACATGTGGGGAAGATGGGTCATCGTGGAAGTAGTGTTCAGAGGAGCTAGATTTACTCTGGTATCGGTCTACGGTTCAACGTGTGATGAGCCAGACATATTTGAATTTTTGGATCAGGAATTGACAACCTGGGTGGAACCTATCGTTTGCTGTGGGGATTTCAATATTAATCGCCCTGCTAGTGTAGAGCTGCAAAGGGATCACGGCTATACTGGGCGCAAGAAGAGGGTACATAGGGCTATAGTAGATTTGGCCGTGCATAACGCTTTATCAGATGTATGGGCGAATTTACATCCAATGAGTGACGGGGATACTTTTTTTTCAGCACCACATAAAATTACTGTTAGATTAGACTATTTCCTAATTTCTAATGTTTTGCTATCCAATGTATGTATTAGAAAGTTACCACGTCTGATGTCAGATCATAACCCATTGTTACTGACACTGAATCTCAATGGCATTATTAGGAAAGCTTATAAATGGACATTTGAGAGAGCGTTGTTAAAAGATGAGAGCTATTGTAAACATATGGAGAAGTGGATAACCGAGTTCTGGCTTAACAACAAGGGTAGCTCAAGCAGCGGTAACATCTGGGATGCCTTTAAAGCAGGGATAAGAGGTGAGGCAATTAGTTTTACAACATTTAGACAGAAGAGTGAAAGAGAGAAGACAGAGCTTCAAATGAATTCACTTCTGGCTGCAGAGGCAGAACTTAGTAGACTCATTATATCTGGGAGCCCATTGGATCACAAAATATTGGAAATAATGGTCTTAAAGAGTGATATGGCTGAAACTGTTACGAGCAAAACGGCTGCAAATTATCTTGCAAAAAAGGAACAGGTGTTTGAATACAGTGAGAGGGTGGGACATATTCTTGCTGTTAGAACTAGGCAGAAATCTAATGCTGGGGATATTAAAAATATGGTAGATAATTTAGGGAATGTGATATTAGATTCTAATGGTATAAGGAATGAATTCTGGAAATACTATACGGACTTGTATGATTCTGACAACAGGGTGGGTAGTGATGAAATAAGAGATGAACTAAGAGACTATTTGGGAAATATTCAGCTGGATATGCTGGAAATGGAAGATCAGATTAAGCTGGATTCTGATATAACGTTAGAGGAAGTTACAATAGCATTATTAGAACTTCCATCCTCTAAGGCCGCAGGACCAGACCTCATTCCAATTGAATTTTATAAAACATTTTTCTCTTCTATAAGATTGGAGTTACTGGATACCCTTCTACAAGCGCAGCGGGAAGTGTCAGTCCCAGATTCTTGGGGGGGCACTGAGATTATTGTCATTTTAAAAAAAGGAAAGCCACCCACAGCCCCAGGGTCGTGTAGACCAATCGCCCTTATGAATGCGGATGTGAAATTATACTCTAAAATTTTGGCAACAAGGCTGTCCACCGTCATAGACAAATTAGTTTCACCAGATCAACACAGATTTATTCCAGGGAAAGGCACCACTACACATGTTAGAACAGTGATTACTTGCTTTGATGCTATGGAGGTTGCCGGCGGTCCTGTGGCAGCCTTATTCCTAGACGCCGAGAAGGCTTTTGATAGGGTCGCATGGGATTATTTGTGGGAAATAATGAAATTATATGGCTTTGGCAATAAATATATTAGGGCAATCCAGGTTCTATATAAGGCACCTACAGCTAGAATTAAAGTAAATCGAGATTTAACCGCACCTGTACAAATTAAAAGAGGTACTAGACAGGGCTGTCCTAGTTCTCCCCTCCTTTTTGCATTATATATGGATCCGTATTTGCGTTATCTAAAGTCTAACCCTAATATCCCTCCTCTTATCTCAAATGGACTAGAGGTTAACGTACTAGCGTATGCAGATGACGTTGCCATAATCACCCCAGATCCATCTAAAGCAATGGAGGAGGTTGAGTTGGAGGCTAGTAAATTTGGCAGAATATCTGGGTACAAATTAAATAGTGCAAAAACACAGATTATTAAAAATACAAAGGTTCAATACAATGATACACGGGTGGTTCCAGCAGCAGTGTATTTAGGAGTTGAGATTTCACCTAACTTGGACACTGTGGTAGAACGGAATATTTCCCCTTTAATTAAGGACGTAAGCGCAGAATTGGTAAGATTAAATAATCTTAGGCTTACGTTAGTTGGACGTACAAATGTGATAAAAATGATTATTCTCCCCAAATTCCTTTATTTCTTTCGCACCATTCCTCTTTTGTTTGAATCAATTTGGTTTAATAAGTTGGAATTGATATTAAATATATGTATATGGTCATATGGGAAGACTAGAAGGGCTTACAAGTTTATGACCTTGCCGAGGGCTAGTGGAGGATGGGGGGTTCCTGACTTCAGGTTATACTACTGGGCATCTGTACTACAATTCACTCAGGGTTTGGTGGGTGCAGGTAATCTAGATTTGAATGTTAGATCCTTTTCGACAATGGTATACTCTATCGTAATGGGGGCAGATGCTGCAAATGCTTTTCTAAACTGCGCTGACTTCTTTTACTATAAACATACACGTTTTAAAACAGTTAAAGCTGCATATAACATCTGGGTAGCAGTAGCAAAGAAATGCGGATTGGGAAGATATAATAGGTACACTAGATTGTACAGGAATAGGACACTACCACCCTTGATCTTCTCTGA
Source organism: Lissotriton vulgaris (assembly GCF_964263255.1). Lineage (NCBI taxonomy): Eukaryota > Metazoa > Chordata > Amphibia > Caudata > Salamandridae > Lissotriton > Lissotriton vulgaris. Next base: position 20,110,049 of record NC_141697.1, read on the forward strand.
TTCTATAATGGCAGACTGGGATATGAAAGGTATTAAAAAAATAGGGGACCTGATGGGGACGGATGGGAACATCTTGCAATTTTCAGATTTGATGGAAAAATACGATATAACAAGAAATAGTTTTTTTAAGTATTTGCAAATTAGGAGCTTTTTGGGTAAGAAAAAAGGAGGAGAATGTGGATTTCGGAAGAGTAATCTTATGGAATGCTTAGATCAAGGGGGAGAGTGTTCTATACGATTCTTTTATGCTAGTTTAGCAGAATTAAAAAAAGATGATACCGGGAAATTTGGGGACAAATGGGCAGGAAAATTAGGGGTACAGAATCAATGTTTTTTGGATTCATTGGAGTTAGGATGTTCTGTTTTGTGTTCTGCTCCTCTTCAATCGCAGCATTTTAAAACTTTATATCAACTTTATCACACACCGGACCGCATTGCACAGTGGGGTGCGATTACAGGGACAACTTGTTTTCGCTGCGACGCTCCGGCAGCAGATAGTATCCACATTTTTGCACTTTGTCCCCAATTAGATAATCTACGAAAGGGTATTGAAGAATTTATGAGGCATACCCTTGGTTTAAATGTGACTTTAACGCCAACTGTTATTATGCTAGGGGTTAGGGGATATAGGGGTGGCAATACTGAATTTGTATTCTTAGCGATGGCAGTGTATAGATTATTAATTGCTAGAGCATGGCGGGACCCTATCCCTCCCACAACACAACAATGGATTGCTTTATTATTGGGGATATTTAATCTTGAAAAAGGTATATATGCTAGGAAAGGTAAAAGAGCAAGGAAACTGGGTTTGAAAATATGGGAACCTGTATATTGCTGGAAAGAGAGAGTAAGTGCATGCCATGGTCAATAATATGTAGGGTTTTTTGTTTTCCACCTTTATATGCTTTTGTCTAAGTATCTCTTACAGTAATTATTTTGTTTAATTTTTGCATTGTGATCTCTGTTTATACAAATGCCATTTTCTGTATGTTGTGTGCCAATGAAACAAAATTTTTTTTTAAATAAAAATATTTAAAAAAAAAAAAAAAAAAGGGTCACAGCTCCTCAGACTGGATACCTGAATGACCCAGCCCTCAGATTTGCGTGTGCGGCAAGGGTCACAACGCCTCAAACTGGATACATGAATGACCCAGCCCTCAGACTTGCGTGTGCGGCAAGGGTCACAACGCCTCAGACTGGATACCTGAATGACCCAGCCCTCAGATTTGCGTGTGCGGCAAGGGTCACAACGCCTCAAACTGGATTCATGAATGACCCAGCCCTCAGACTTGCGTGTGCGGCAAGGGTCACAACGCCTCAAACTGGATACATGAATGACCCAGCCCTCAGACTTGCGTGTGCGGCAAGGGTCACAACGCCTCAAACTAGATACATGAATGACCCAGCCCTCAACCTTGCGTGTGCGGCAAGGGTCACAACGCCTCAAACTGGATACCTGAATGACCCAGCCATCAGACTTGCGTGTGCGGCAAGGGTCACAGGGCCTCAGACTGGATACCTGAATGACCCAGCCCTCAGATTTGCGTGTGCGGCAAGGGTCACAACGCCTCAAACTGGATACATGAATGACCCAGCCCTCAGACTTGAGTGCGCGGCAAGGGTCACAACGCCTCAAACTGGATACCTGAATGACCCAGCCCCCAGACTTGCGTGTGCGGCAAGGGTCACAGCTCCTCAGACTGGATATCTGAATGACCCAGCACTCAGATTTGTGTGTGCGGCAAGGGTCACAACGCCTCAGACTGGATACCTGAATGACCCAGCCCTCAGATTTGCGTGTGCAGCAAGGGTCACAACGCCTCAAACTGGATACATGAATGACCCAGCCCTCAGACTTAAATGTGCGGCAAGGGTCACAACGCCTCAAACTGGATACCTGAATGACCCAGCCCTTGGACTTACATGTGCGGCAAGGGTCACAGCGCCTCAGACTGGATACCTGAATGACTCAGCCCTCAGACTTGCGTGTGCGGCAAGGGTCACAGCACCTCAGACTGGATACCTGAATGACCCAGCCCTCAGATTTGCGTGTGCGTCAAGGGTCACAACGCCTCAAACTGGATACATGAATGACCCAGCCCTCAGATTTGCGTGTGCGGCAAGGGTCACAACGCCTCAAACTGGATACCTGAATGACCCAGCCCTCAGACTTGCGTGTGCGGCAAGGGTCACAGCGCCTCAGACTGGATACCTGAATGACCCAGCCCTCAGACTTGCGTGTGCGGCAAGGGTCACAACGCCTCAAACTGGATACATGAATGACCCAGCCCTCAGACTTACGCGTGCGGCAAGGGTCACAACGCCTCAAACTGGATACCTGAATGACCCAGCCCTCAGACTTGCGTGTGCAGCAAGGGTCACAGCGCCTCAGACTGGATACCTGAATGACCCAGCCCTCAGATTTGCGTGTGCACCAAGGGTCACAACGCCTCAAACTGGATACATGAATGACCCAGCCCTCAGACTTGCGTGTGCGGCAAGGGTCACAATGCCTCAAACTGGATACCTGAATGACCCAGCCCTCAGACTTGCGTGTGCGGCAAGGGTCACAGCGCCTCAAATTGGATACCTGAATGACCCAGCCCTCAGATTTGCGTGTGCTGCAAGGCTCACAACGCCTAAAACTGGATACATGAATGACCCAGACCTCAGACTTGCGTGTGCAGCAAGGGTCACAACGCCTCAAACTGGATACATGAATGACCCAGCCCTCAGACTTGCGTGTGCGGCAAGGGTCACAGGGCCTCAGACTGGATACCTGAATGACCCAGCCCTCAGATTTGCGTGTGCGGCAAGGGTCACAACGCCTCAAACTGGATACATGAATGACCCAGCCCTCAGACTTGAGTGCGCGGCAAGGGTCACAACGCCTCAAACTGGATACCTGAATGACCCAGCCCTCAGACTTGCGTGTGCGGCAAGGGTCACAGCTCCTCAGACTGGATACCTGAATGACCCAGCCCTCAGATTTGTGTGTGCGGCAAGGGTCACAACGCCTCAAACTGGATACATGAATGACCCAGCCCTCAGACTTGCGTGTGCGGCAAGGGTCACAACGCCTCAAACTGGATACCTGAATGACCCAGCCCTCAGACTTGCATGTGCGGCAAGGGTCACAGCGCCTCAGACTGGATACCTGAATGACCCAGCCCTCAGATTTGCGTGTGCAGCAAGGGTCACAACGCCTCAAACTGGATACATGAATGACCCAGCCCTCAGACTTGCGTGTGCGGCAAGGGTCACAACGCCTCAGAACGGATACCTGAATGACCCAGCCCTCGGACTTGAGTGTGCGGCAAGGGTCACAACGCCTCAAACTAGATACATGAATGACCCAGCCCTCAGATTTGCGTGTGCGGCAAGGGTCACAGCGCCTCAGACTGGATACCTGAATGACCCAGCCCTCAGATTTGCGTGTGCGGCAAGGGTCACAACGCCTCAAACTGGATACATGAATGACCCAGCCCTCAGATTTGCGTGTGCGGCAAGGGTCACAACGCCTCAAACTGGATACCTGAATGACCCATCCCTCAGACTTACATGTGCGGCAAGGGTCACAGCGCCTCAGACTGGATACCTGAATGACCCAGCCCTCAGACTTGCGTGTGCGGCAAGGGTCACAGCGCCTCAGACTGGATACCTGAATGACCCAGCCCTCAGATTTGCGTGTGCGGCAAGGGTCACAACGCCTCAAACTGGATACATGAATGACCCAGCCCTCAGATTTGCGTGTGCGGCAAGGGTCACAACGCCTCAAACTGGATACCTGAATGACCCAGCCCTCGACTTGCGTGTGCGGCAAGGGTCACAGCGCCTCAGACTGGATACCTGAATGACCCAGCCCTCAGATTTGCGTGTGCGGCAAGGGTCACAATGCCTCAAACTGGATACATGAATGACCCAGCCCTCAGACTTGCGTGTGCGGCAAGGGTCACAACGCCTCAAACTGGATACCTGAATGACCCAGCCCTCAGACTTGCGTGTGCGGCAAGGGTCACAGCGCCTCAGACTGGATACCTGAATGACCCAGCCCTCAGATTTGCGTGTGCGGCAAGGGTCACAACGCCTCAAACTGGATACATGAATGACCCAGACCTCAGACTTGCGTGTGCGGCAAGGGTCACAACGCCTCAAACTGGATACCTGAAGGACCCAGCCCTCAGACTTGCGTGTGCGGCCAGGGTCACAGCGCCTCAGACTGGATACCTGAATGACCCAGCCCTCAGATTTGCGTGTGCGGCAAGGGTCACAACGCCTCAAACTGGATACATGAATGACCCAGCCCTCAGACTTGCGTGTGCGGCAAGGGTCACAACGCCTCAAACTGGATACATGAATGACCCAGCCCTCAGACTTGCGTGTGCGGCAAGGGTCACAGCGCCTCAGACTGGATACCTGAATGACCCAGCCCTCAGATTTGCGTGTGCGGCAAGGGTCACAATGCCTCAAACTGGATACATGAATGACCCAGCCCTCAGACTTGCGTGTGCGGCAAGGGTCACAACGCCTCAAACTGGATACCTGAATGACCCAGCCCTCAGACTTGCGTGTGCGGCAAGGGTCACAGCGCCTCAGACTGGACACCTGAATGACCCAGCCCTCAGATTTGCGTGTGCGGCAAGGGTCACAACGCCTCAAACTGGATACATGAATGACCCAGCCCTCAGACTTGCGTGTGCGGCAAGGGTCACAACGCCTCAAACTGGATACCTGAATGACCCAGCCCTCAGACTTGCATGTGCGGCAAGGGTCACAGTGCCTCAGACTGGATACCTGAATGACCCAGCCCTCAGATTTGCGTGTGCGGCAAGGCTCACAACGCCTCAAACTGGATACATGAATGACCCAGCCCTCAGACTTGCGTGTGCGGCAAGGGTCACAACGCCTCATACTGGATACATGAATGACCCAGCCCTCAGACTTGCGTGTGCGAAAAGAGCAGGGAAGGGAGGCAAGATGGCCGCTGAGGGTTTCAGCGAGTAAGTCGCACACTTCACTTCTCCCTACCACTGGATAGATGGATGGCTGAATTAATGGTGGAGCCTGGCTTGGAAAAGATTACTTTTTGTTACTGCACACAGCTTCAGTGTGACAACCCCAGGAAAAGTGGATTCCCATTCAAAGAGTTAAACGCAACTAAACGAGCTGCTTTGATTTTCTGGAGGAACGTTACAGCAAACACCAGGCTGATTTTGAGATCCTGGTTCAGAATGCCGCCCAGGCTACAGCGTGTAAATGAGGCTAAGGACTGCAAAGATAGCAAAGGCGGAAAGCTTACAGAAACAGACGCTAACAAAGGTCAAACCTCCAAAGAGAAAGCCAAGATGGATACAAAAACGGAAACAAAGACAGATACAAAAGTATCACTGAATGTTGCCCAGAAAAGCGGAACTAGCTGCAAGAAATCAACCCTGAAAAAGCCGGGCTGCGATAACTCAGCCTCAGCGAAGGAGGTAGGAAACAATAAAAAAACAAAAGAAAGCACAATGCGACAGCCCTCAGTCACGGAGAGCTTTTCAAGCGTACCTGTGAATCCCAGCGGTAGCGGCGGCGGCGGTAAGATTGGATGTAAGGCTGACGGCCTCCCGGTGTCCGCTGTTACAGCTGCTGGCGGGAGAACGGGGTTTGCCAGTGAAGTTCAAAGCACGGCTTCGGTACTGGGAGAGAAGGCTGAAGCGGGCGCCAGCGCTGGGACAGAGGTTGCTAAGCAACAACGTGGAAGACCCGATGCGGTGAAGCCGGCTGAGGTAATGCCTGCTACCGCTGATAGCGCTGTAACGATGAGCACTGCAGTAGAGCTGACCGAAGGAGCTGCATCAGGTGAGAACAGAGCAGAGGCCGTTTCTGACTCTGCACAATCATTGAGCTCTATGCAACCAGGAAAGCAAATTGCATTGTGTAAAGTCTCTGGCGGGCTGATAGACAACAGAGCTCTGGGTGCACATTTGCCGGATGAGGAGAACTTTGAGACACAAACCACTGATTTAACTACAGGATTGGTGACAGGATTGGCAACAGACTCAGACATACAACTAATGCCCCGAGAGCAAATGGTGATAAATGAAAGAGTGGCTGATACTTTAATATGGGCGAATGAAGTGGACTCAAATATGGAAAATGAGGGAGTTAAATCAGGTGGTGAATCTTCTGCTTCTAACTCTGCTGATTTACACATTATGTCTGAGGCGGCCTCAGCAGAAAGGTTTTACTCGGTTGAAGAAGACTCCCAGTCACAGTCGCTACCTACAGGAGAGAGTTCTGATGAGTCAACTGGGATAGACACAGGTAGCAGTTCTCCAGTCCAGAAATTCACTCAGAAAAAACGATTAGCTAAAAGAAAACCCTCTTCAGCAAGTAGTACCACTGACCCTACTAAGAAGTTAGCCTGGGACTATTCCACTACCACATTTTCTTTTTTAGAGCAGGATAGCCCAGCTACAATGATTGGAGATCAGGGATCCTCGCAGCCTTCACAACCCCCAGTTACCTTGGATTTATTATTTAATACTCTGAAATTAATGCAATCCGAGGCTAGAGGGGAGAGTAGGAGGGCAAGGCACGAGTCAAGAAAGGTCCAGAACAAACTGAGGAAAATAAGTCAAAGACAGGACGAGATGGTCGAAAGGGTGGCCCATGTGGAGGAAAGAACTGGGAAAGTGGAGGATGATCTGCGAGAGTTGAAAACATATAAGGAAGAACACCAGAAGGTGGCTGAAGATGTAAACTGGAAACTGGAGGACTTTGAGAATAGACAGCGTCGAAATAACAGCAGATTGCTAGGAGTAGAAGAAGGACTGGAAGGGGGGGACATTAGAATGTTTGTTGTGAATTTGCTAAAAGGTGCTTTCCCAGAACTAACAACATGGCAATGGGAATATGAAATTCAAAGAGCCCATCGCTTTCCGTTTTTCAAAAGGGGTCAGGATGGAGCCCAAGGGGGGAAACCGAGGGCAATTTTGATTTTTGTAGGGAATTTTCTTTTGAGACAGTTGATCCTGGATAAGGCCAAACCGGAGTCCAGACGGACATTTAACAATGTTACGTTTTTTGCAAGGCCCGATTTTTGCCATGCTACAGTAGAGCGTAGATGGAGATTGAGGCAATTGATACCGATTATACAGACTCTGGGCTCAGAAGCTTACCTATTATATCCTGCTAAGTTGAAAGTAGTAACCAAAAGTCAGGTTAAGTTTTTCTTTTCTGAGATCAAAGCAAAGGCTTTCATGATAGAAGTTCTGGGGTATAAGGAGTGATAACTAGAATAATGAGGCTGGATTTTTGACATGAAGGTGGTATGAAGGTGGGGAGGAGTGGCGACTGCTGATTCCCTGGCGATCACACATAGGTCATGCGTGACCTATTTGCCTGTAGGGGAGGGTGGGGGAGGGGTAGCTCGGGGTGGGGCAGGGGAGAACAGAAAGGGGGGGGAGAAAACGGCACACATCATACGCAGCATACATACAGAAATCTAGCAAGAGTCAAGTACTGCTTTTAAGTACAAGGTGGAACAATGAAAGAAAGAAAGAAAAAGGAAACTGGGAAAGAAAGATGGTTCTGATTTTTGATGTTTTTTAATGGCTTGCCGAATTATTTCAATGAATGTGTGCGGTCTTAACGACCTTCAGAAGAGATTACGGGTCTCTGCTTTTTGCAAGGCATTATATCCAGATTTGATTTGTCTCCAGGAGACCCACGTTGAGGGAGGCAAGGGTTTTTTGTTGGGGCAGCTGGGTTTTGAAGTATTGGCGTATACTAAACAAGCCTCAAAAACACGGGGGGTGGCAATTTTGGGTAGGGGGAGAGAATGCACGGTGATTAGGAATAAGGTAGACATGTGGGGAAGATGGGTCATCGTGGAAGTAGTGTTCAGAGGAGCTAGATTTACTCTGGTATCGGTCTACGGTTCAACGTGTGATGAGCCAGACATATTTGAATTTTTGGATCAGGAATTGACAACCTGGGTGGAACCTATCGTTTGCTGTGGGGATTTCAATATTAATCGCCCTGCTAGTGTAGAGCTGCAAAGGGATCACGGCTATACTGGGCGCAAGAAGAGGGTACATAGGGCTATAGTAGATTTGGCCGTGCATAACGCTTTATCAGATGTATGGGCGAATTTACATCCAATGAGTGACGGGGATACTTTTTTTTCAGCACCACATAAAATTACTGTTAGATTAGACTATTTCCTAATTTCTAATGTTTTGCTATCCAATGTATGTATTAGAAAGTTACCACGTCTGATGTCAGATCATAACCCATTGTTACTGACACTGAATCTCAATGGCATTATTAGGAAAGCTTATAAATGGACATTTGAGAGAGCGTTGTTAAAAGATGAGAGCTATTGTAAACATATGGAGAAGTGGATAACCGAGTTCTGGCTTAACAACAAGGGTAGCTCAAGCAGCGGTAACATCTGGGATGCCTTTAAAGCAGGGATAAGAGGTGAGGCAATTAGTTTTACAACATTTAGACAGAAGAGTGAAAGAGAGAAGACAGAGCTTCAAATGAATTCACTTCTGGCTGCAGAGGCAGAACTTAGTAGACTCATTATATCTGGGAGCCCATTGGATCACAAAATATTGGAAATAATGGTCTTAAAGAGTGATATGGCTGAAACTGTTACGAGCAAAACGGCTGCAAATTATCTTGCAAAAAAGGAACAGGTGTTTGAATACAGTGAGAGGGTGGGACATATTCTTGCTGTTAGAACTAGGCAGAAATCTAATGCTGGGGATATTAAAAATATGGTAGATAATTTAGGGAATGTGATATTAGATTCTAATGGTATAAGGAATGAATTCTGGAAATACTATACGGACTTGTATGATTCTGACAACAGGGTGGGTAGTGATGAAATAAGAGATGAACTAAGAGACTATTTGGGAAATATTCAGCTGGATATGCTGGAAATGGAAGATCAGATTAAGCTGGATTCTGATATAACGTTAGAGGAAGTTACAATAGCATTATTAGAACTTCCATCCTCTAAGGCCGCAGGACCAGACCTCATTCCAATTGAATTTTATAAAACATTTTTCTCTTCTATAAGATTGGAGTTACTGGATACCCTTCTACAAGCGCAGCGGGAAGTGTCAGTCCCAGATTCTTGGGGGGGCACTGAGATTATTGTCATTTTAAAAAAAGGAAAGCCACCCACAGCCCCAGGGTCGTATAGACCAATCGCCCTTATGAATGCGGATGTGAAATTATACTCTAAAATTTTGGCAACAAGGCTGTCCACCGTCATAGACAAATTAGTTTCACCAGATCAACACAGATTTATTCCAGGGAAAGGCACCACTACACATGTTAGAACAGTGATTACTTGCTTTGATGCTATGGAGGTTGCCGGCGGTCCTGTGGCAGCCTTATTCCTAGACGCCGAGAAGGCTTTTGATAGGGTCGCATGGGATTATTTGTGGGAAATAATGAAATTATATGGCTTTGGCAATAAATATATTAGGGCAATCCAGGTTCTATATAAGGCACCTACAGCTAGAATTAAAGTAAATCGAGATTTAACCGCACCTGTACAAATTAAAAGAGGTACTAGACAGGGCTGTCCTAGTTCTCCCCTCCTTTTTGCATTATATATGGATCCGTATTTGCGTTATCTAAAGTCTAACCCTAATATCCCTCCTCTTATCTCAAATGGACTAGAGGTTAACGTACTAGCGTATGCAGATGACGTTGCCATAATCACCCCAGATCCATCTAAAGCAATGGAGGAGGTTGAGTTGGAGGCTAGTAAATTTGGCAGAATATCTGGGTACAAATTAAATAGTGCAAAAACACAGATTATTAAAAATACAAAGGTTCAATACAATGATACACGGGTGGTTCCAGCAGCAGTGTATTTAGGAGTTGAGATTTCACCTAACTTGGACACTGTGGTAGAACGGAATATTTCCCCTTTAATTAAGGACGTAAGCGCAGAATTGGTAAGATTAAATAATCTTAGGCTTACGTTAGTTGGACGTACAAATGTGATAAAAATGATTATTCTCCCCAAATTCCTTTATTTCTTTCGCACCATTCCTCTTTTGTTTGAATCAATTTGGTTTAATAAGTTGGAATTGATATTAAATATATGTATATGGTCATATGGGAAGACTAGAAGGGCTTACAAGTTTATGACCTTGCCGAGGGCTAGTGGAGGATGGGGGGTTCCTGACTTCAGGTTATACTACTGGGCATCTGTACTACAATTCACTCAGGGTTTGGTGGGTGCAGGTAATCTAGATTTGAATGTTAGATCCTTTTCGACAATGGTATACTCTATCGTAATGGGGGCAGATGCTGCAAATGCTTTTCTAAACTGCGCTGACTTCTTTTACTATAAACATACACGTTTTAAAACAGTTAAAGCTGCATATAACATCTGGATAGCAGTAGCAAAGAAATGCGGATTGGGAAGATATAATAGGTACACTAGATTGTACAGGAATAGGACACTACCACCCTTGATCTTCTCTGATTCTATAATGGCAGACTGGGATATGAAAGGTATTAAAAAAATAGGGGACCTGATGGGGACGGATGGGAACATCTTGCAATTTTCAGATTTGATGGAAAAATACGATATAACAAGAAATAGTTTTTTTAAGTATTTGCAAATTAGGAGCTTTTTGGGTAAGAAAAAAGGAGGAGAATGTGGATTTCGGAAGAGTAATCTTATGGAATCCTTAGATCAAGGGGGAGAGTGTTCTATACGATTCTTTTATGCTAGTTTAGCAGAATTAAAAAAAGATGATACCGGGAAATTTGGGGACAAATGGGCAGGAAAATTAGGGGTACAGAATCAATGTTTTTTGGATTCATTGGAGTTAGGATGTTCTGTTTTGTGTTCTGCTCCTCTTCAATCGCAGCATTTTAAAACTTTATATCAACTTTATCACACACCGGACCGCATTGCACAGTGGGGTGCGATTACAGGGACAACTTGTTTTCGCTGCGACGCTCCGGCAGCAGATAGTATCCACATTTTTGCACTTTGTCCCCAATTAGATAATCTACGAAAGGGTATTGAAGAATTTATGAGGCATACCCTTGGTTTAAATGTGACTTTAACGCCAACTGTTATTATGCTAGGGGTTAGGGGATATAGGGGTGGCAATACTGAATTTGTATTCTTAGCGATGGCAGTGTATAGATTATTAATTGCTAGAGCATGGCGGGACCCTATCCCTCCCACAACACAACAATGGATTGCTTTATTATTGGGGATATTTAATCTTGAAAAAGGTATATATGCTAGGAAAGGTAAAAGAGCAAGGAAACTGGGTTTGAAAATATGGGAACCTGTATATTGCTGGAAAGAGAGAGTAAGTGCATGCCATGGTCAATAATATGTAGGGTTTTTTGTTTTCCACCTTTATATGCTTTTGTCTAAGTATCTCTTACAGTAATTATTTTGTTTAATTTTTGCATTGTGATCTCTGTTTATACAAATGCCATTTTCTGTATGTTGTGTGCCAATGAAACAAAATTTTTTTTTAAATAAAAATATTTAAAAAAAAAAAAAAAAAAGGGTCACAGCTCCTCAGACTGGATACCTGAATGACCCAGCCCTCAGATTTGCGTGTGCGGCAAGGGTCACAACGCCTCAAACTGGATACATGAATGACCCAGCCCTCAGACTTGCGTGTGCGGCAAGGGTCACAACGCCTCAGACTGGATACCTGAATGACCCAGCCCTCAGATTTGCGTGTGCGGCAAGGGTCACAACGCCTCAAACTGGATTCATGAATGACCCAGCCCTCAGACTTGCGTGTGCGGCAAGGGTCACAACGCCTCAAACTGGATACATGAATGACCCAGCCCTCAGACTTGCGTGTGCGGCAAGGGTCACAACGCCTCAAACTAGATACATGAATGACCCAGCCCTCAACCTTGCGTGTGCGGCAAGGGTCACAACGCCTCAAACTGGATACCTGAATGACCCAGCCCTCAGACTTGCGTGTGCGGCAAGGGTCACAGGGCCTCAGACTGGATACCTGAATGACCCAGCCCTCAGATTTGCGTGTGCGGCAAGGGTCACAACGCCTCAAACTGGATACATGAATGACCCAGCCCTCAGACTTGAGTGCGCGGCAAGGGTCACATCGCCTCAAACTGGATACCTGAATGACCCAGCCCCCAGACTTGCGTGTGCGGCAAGGGTCACAGCTCCTCAGACTGGATATCTGAATGACCCAGCACTCAGATTTGTGTGTGCGGCAAGGGTCACAACGCCTCAGACTGGATACCTGAATGACCCAGCCCTCAGATTTGCGTGTGCGGCAAGGGTCACAACGCCTCAAACTGGATACATGAATGACCCAGCCCTCAGACTTAAATGTGCGGCAAGGGTCACAACGCCTCAAACTGGATACCTGAATGACCCAGCCCTTGGACTTACATGTGCGGCAAGGGTCACAGCGCCTCAGACTGGATACCTGAATGACTCAGCCCTCAGACTTGCTTGTGCGGCAAGGGTCACAGCACCTCAGACTGGATACCTGAATGACCCAGCCCTCAGATTTGCGTGTGCGTCAAGGGTCACAACGCCTCAAACTGGATACATGAATGACCCAGCCCTCAGATTTGCGTGTGCGGCAAGGGTCACAACGCCTCAAACTGGATACCTGAATGACCCAGCCCTCAGACTTGCGTGTGCGGCAAGGGTCACAGCGCCTCAGACTGGATACCTGAATGACCCAGCCCTCAGACTTGCGTGTGCGGCAAGGGTCACAACGCCTCAAACTGGATACATGAATGACCCAGCCCTCAGACTTACGCGTGCGGCAAGGGTCACAACGCCTCAAACTGGATACCTGAATGACCCAGCCCTCAGACTTGCGTGTGCAGCAAGGGTCACAGCGCCTCAGACTGGATACCTGAATGACCCAGCCCTCAGATTTGCGTGTGCACCAAGGGTCACAACGCCTCAAACTGGATACATGAATGACCCAGCCCTCAGACTTGCGTGTGCGGCAAGGGTCACAATGCCTCAAACTGGATACCTGAATGACCCAGCCCTCAGACTTGCGTGTGCGGCAAGGGTCACAGCGCCTCAAATTGGATACCTGAATGACCCAGCCCTCAGATTTGCGTGTGCTGCAAGGCTCACAACGCCTAAAACTGGATACATGAATGACCCAGACCTCAGACTTGCGTGTGCAGCAAGGGTCACAACGCCTCAAACTGGATACATGAATGACCCAGCCCTCAGACTTGCGTGTGCGGCAAGGGTCACAGGGCCTCAGACTGGATACCTGAATGACCCAGCCCTCAGATTTGCGTGTGCGGCAAGGGTCACAACGCCTCAAACTGGATACATGAATGACCCAGCCCTCAGACTTGAGTGCGCGGCAAGGGTCACAACGCCTCAAACTGGATACCTGAATGACCCAGCCCTCAGACTTGCGTGTGCGGCAA